>NC_134872.1:42011204-43291204 GCF_049852395.1 Peromyscus maniculatus bairdii | reverse complement strand
ATACTTTGGTATGTATTTGGTATTGGTGGGTGTATTTTACCCCTTTCTGCTCTTGGTGCTGTTTTCTAGGACACACACTTACAGGTGAAGCTGATAGACCGTGTTGATCAACACTAGACTTCTCTCTTTTTTAAATATTTATTTATAATTATGCAGTGTGTGTGTGTGTGTGTGTGTGTGTGTGTGTGTGTGTGTGTGTGTGTGTGCGCGCGCGCGCATGAGAGCAGGTGTACAGGTGTATTTAGAGTCCAGAAGAAGGCCCTGGATTCCCTGGAGCTGGAGTTACAGGCAGTTGTCTGACATGCTGCTGAGAACCAAGCCCAAGTCCTCTGCAAAAGCCTTCTGAGCTTTGAACTGCAGCTGAGCCTCTCTCCAGTCCTCAGACTTTGCAACAAAGTGATACATTTATGTATCTTGTGGTGGTTTAGGATAGCTCATACTTTTTTTGCAGTCTACTCAGTATCTCATAATGCCAGACTTGGAATTTTTGCCAACATGGAGTCAGCCAGTGACTCAGTCAGTGTGCCACTGCACAGGCCTGGTGACCTGAGTTTGATCCCCCCCGTGCTGATAGGGGAAAGCTGAGTTTACAATCATCCTCTAATTTCCATATTTGAGTTGTCACTCACATGTCCCCTATCATACACATGTGCATACACTAATTATGCACACACATACAAAATGATAAATACACACTAGAAAATATTAACAGCAGATGAGTAAAATGGAGACTTCTGTGAGCCTTACTATCTCTAGTTTTCTTCCAAATTGTCTGTTCATAGTCTCTACACATTTTCTTGCTGTGTTGGGTTTTTAAAAATTGATTTGTAGTGAGTCCTTTGCATATTGTAAGCACCAATTTCTTTCCTATCTCTATATATTTTGTCTGTGTGTTTGTGTATATGTGTCCTTTTATGAGCATGTATATATGTGTGTTACATTGCTTTTCTTTGGTTAGTTTTGTATATGATCATTTTTATTGAATAGAATTCACAATTACATTTCAGTCAGATGTATAAATCTTGAATTAGTAGTTTTTACATAACTATAGCAAAATACCCAAAGCTGGTTAAAGAGAAGAGGTTTATTCAGCCCACAAATCTGGATGTTGATATCCATGGCACCTGTATGATTCTGACTGTAGCCTCCTGGTGAACAGTTTCACAGAGGCCAGAGCACGTGGAAGAGTTCTCAGCGACAAACAGGAAGCCAGAGCACTGAGTGGATTAGGCTTGCCCTGTGTATGACAACTCTCTCACACAAACGACCTCAGGGGTCATAAGACCTACCTAATGCTGCCTGGGGGCAGTCCTCAGTGACCTCAGAGCTCTTTCTTGAAGTTCTTTATTACCCTTTACCCCAAGAACCAACCTTCCAGATGATTAATTATTAGAACACAGACCATATCCCACAATAACGAATCTTCTTTTATGATTTATGAATTTTGCATTTTAATGTAAGAAATTATTTTCAAATAGGGTTTCTTGTATCGCAGGCTGTTCTAACTCAGTATGTAGCTGAAGATGACCTTGAACTTCTGATCCTCCTGCCTCCACCTCCCTCATAAGCATGCACTGTGCCTGATTTGCATGCTGTGCTGGGATTTGGGACCAGGAGGGCTGATGAGCAATACCTTCTTATGATGCATTCTAACTAAATTCTCTTGGATTTTCTCAAATTTTGATGCTTTATTTGTAAAACCTCAAGTTTTTATTCTACCTGTAACTTGTACCTTATCTCTCTCAATATTTACACATGGAAATGTTTTCCCCAATGTGTGTTCGACAGCTGGATGAGCCAATCACATGGGATCAGATACATGCCAAAGTCTATTTTGGAAACAGACACACTTTAATGTTCTCTCAGGGTCTTCTGCCTCATGGCACAGTCTGTTGGAGTAAATGTCCACACTTGTCTTTGAGAGGTATTTGTGGTTATTAGTTGCATCAGCACCCCATAACTCTCCTGGATATCCCTCCATTTCTCTGTAGACTTGAGTATGTAGAAGAGATCAATGAGAGAGTTGATAATCAGACTCTAGCCAATGCCTCTCCATATCAGCCAGTTGTACATACAGAGGAGGGATTGGTACATATTCCTTCTCACCACCACAGGTTTTAGCCCAGACCAGACATAATGCCTAGCTTCAAAATAAATGGAGACTAAGTATGTCTTTTCTGTTGATAGCCCCCAACCAAGAAATTTATGTGTGAATATGAATTTCACCTGTAATCCTTTTAGAAACCTGTTTGTGCTGCTGATGTCATTGCCTCTGCAGAGAAGCATGGCAAAGAGATTATTCCTTAGCTATCGACTATCTGAGGCCCACTTGGAGTGGAGTGGGCTTCCACCCCGAAGCTGTCACTTATGCCATGGTAATGTCTACTTTCCTGTATTGCAGCTCTTCTCTCGCTGTGAAGATTCAGTCTTCTCAAGTCTTGAGTTCTTTCTTGTTTCTGTTAGTATAGGCACACCATCCAATATATTTTCTGGGGATAGATAAAGTGCATTTATGAAGAAATCTGTAGTCATTAACGACATCTGTCTGTTAATGATATGGGATAAATCACCTTGAACCTTGATGGCTGACAACAACCTGTTTTTTCCTGAATCTGTGGGTTAACCTGGTGGTTTTGTTGGTCTGTTCTTGGCTCAGCTCAGCTGGCTTGTTCAGGAATTTCTGTCCCAGACTGAGCTGCCGAGTGGCTGCCTAATCTAAGAGCTAAGCGAAAGAGCTCTGCCTCCACATCTCTCTGTATGTGAGCATGTGTGTGTAGGCTACAGGTAGACACTCGGGTGTCCCCTTCTCTCTGCATGTGAGTGTGTGTGTGTGTGTGTGTGTGTGTGTGTGTGTGTGTAAGAAGCAGACGCTAGAGTCTTTCTGCATGTGAGCTCATGTGTGTAGGCTAGAAGTAGACACTAGAGTGCCTTTCTTTCTCTGCATGTGAGCACATGTGTGTAGGCAAGAATTAGACATCAGAGTGTCCCTCTATGCTTTTCACTTTACTTTTGGAGACAGGATTTCTCACTGAACCTTGATCTCTTGGTTTCAGTTGGACTGGCTGTATAGAGAAGTTCCAGGAAAAGAAAAAAAACAACAAAACAAAACAAAAACAGATGGCTGCTTTCAGACACACCACTGACATTTTGTTTCTGTGTCCTCATTTCTGAAAATTCTTGAGGTACTTTGATTTCCAGGCAGACTTTCCCACAGTTTATCTCTGAACATTGGTAGGACACACTCTTCAACAGGACTTAAGTCGACATCTTCTTACTTGTGCAAGGATATGAAAAAGGCCAAGAGAGTTTCAGTTAGGTGAGAAGATGAACTTCCCCTTTGCGGGTCTTTTCACTCAGTGATATCTGGAATTCATGCTTTCTTTTTTTTCTTGTACCCACCCAGGGCTCAGTTAGGTGAGTGAACTGGTAGCCTATTGTTCTGTTAATTTTGCTCCTCAGTAATTTGGACTCCACAACCCCTCACACTGTTTATTGCTCTCTCTGTGAATTCTTCCAGCTCTCAATGTTACTGTAAATGCAGTCTACTGATGCTATATTATCCACACACAATACGTGAAAGGAAGGAAAAAGCCATTGTCCTGATAATGTTAACATGTGACTGTTCTCACTTCCACTCCAAAGCTGTAATTTATGCCATGGTAATGTCTACTTTCTTTTATTTCAGCTCTTCTCTCTTTGCATGGAGACCCAGTCTTCTCAAGATTTGGAGTTACCCACTTTTGAGTTCTTTCTTGCTTCTGTTAGTACAGATACAACATCCCTTTTCACTGGTCCTCTTCACCTTCCATATTCATAGCCTTAGATGTCCTCATGAATGCCCTGATTTTAAAAGGTCATGATTGATTCTTAACAACAAATTGCCACTATGAAGAACAGTAACACTGAGAAATGATATGTGGTCTGCAATCGTCAGTGGAGTTTTAAAAATGCTCTATTAATGTGCATGGTGGCACATGTCTTTAATCCCAGCACACAGGAGGCAGAGGATCCTGTGAGTTTGAGGTCAGTCTGGTCCACACAGTAAAATATTTTCTGGGACAAAAAAAAAAGCTTCAGCAAATGGCCTAAGAATGGTTAGTGAAATATAGCCTTCTAAGATTCAAACTCATTTAGTTTTATTTTAAAATAAAATTTATTACATTTATTTATGCATTGTGTGTGTATGGTGGAGGTCAGGGGATGACTTTCAGGAGTCGGTTCTCTTTGTTCACTATGTAGGGCCTGATAATCAGGCTTGGAGGCTAGTGCTTTAACCTACTGGGCCATCTCTCTGGCCCCAAGTTCATCTTCTTTAAATGTCTTGCCAAAACACATGGTGTTCCATCTACTTGGTAATACCTGGAACTTATGTTGGCTTTTCCCCTTGCACCACTGACACCATTACCCACGTGCCACTGAACTGGAGAAATCAGATCTGCACCCGGGTAACAAAGCTAGCCTACCCCACGGATGGCCCTTCTCTGTGTCCTTTGGCATGGCAGGGGAGGCACTTTTACCCCATCAAAGTTCACAGCTGCCACATAGCAGGTTAAAGAGGAAAAGCTAAATTGCCTTGATTACTTCATCTCTTTCATTCACAGAAAATGGCGTGCTTCATCAAAGAAAATGCCCCGAATCTATGAGAAAAAGTTGAATGAAACAAGTCAGTGGGACACAAAGGCTTTTGGTTCAGGGGCGTGCATTTCTTGGGGCGTGCATGCCCTCAGGGAGCATGATTCTGCTTGTTAGAATCACGGTTGTTGACAAGGAGGTTTCTGGTTCATTTGTGTTTGGCTGTGCCTTCCTGGAGGAAAGACCAGCTTTCGATTGTTACTTAAATCCTCACTAACACTGAACAGGCAGAGAGGAAAGGTCGGAGGCCACCGCGCAGCAGCTGTACTATGGAGCGACGGAGCGTGAGCTTGGCTCTGTTCTACACAGGTCTGCGGGGTCAGTCATGTGACCCACCTGACCCCTGTTTCCTCTACCATGAGAGGGACTGGAGAGAAGAGTGCACAGAGTCAGTCATTATGAGGACTCGGTGAGTGACAGGGACCAGTAGCTGCTACTTTGGATGGTGACTGTTTGGTTAGATAATTCCTGGGTTTTGCCTGTTACTAAGAATATCTTAATGGCTAAAGGTTTAGTGGTTGACTTCTCTGGCCAGACATTGAGCTTCCCTTTTTAAAAATATCTGCCTATCTATTGATCTATCGTCTGTCTGTCTGTCTACCTATCTATCATCTATCAATCTATTTATTTATTTTGAGATGAGGTTTTATGCAGCCCAGGCTGGCCTTGATCTCCTTATGTAGCCAAGGCTTCCATCAAGGCCCTAATTCTTCTGCCTCTACCTCCCTATAACTATGATGATAGCATGTGCCATTGCACTCTCAAAATTTTCCATTTAATATTCACACAATTCTTAATAAAAACTGCTGGATTATCTCACTATACAGAGGAGATACCAGGGTCTTGAGATACTGACTTTACGCCCAAGGTCAGTGTTGATCTAGTGGCAGAACCCCATTATATTGCATACTCCACAGGAAACTTGCAGGGACCTTCCTACCCCTCCTGCAGGAAACTTTTACTCCCTAAAACAGAGGGCTCTGATGAACAGCCTGGCCAGTGGGGTCAACAGCATGGACCATCTTCCAGTCAAGAATTAGATTCTGAAAACCTCTATGACAGAGAAAGGATAGACTGGAGTTTGAGACCAGCTCCCATTGGTTATGGCCCCCTGACCTTGTCAAGTGTCAGGCTGTAAGCTGTCTTCCAGAGCCTCATGTGAGCACCTGGTCCTCAGATGCACTGCTTTTGGAGGTTGTGGAACCTTTGGGACATGGCGGTATTTTACAGCAGGGGCGCAAAAGTAACTGACAGGGGAAGGTCACTGGATTGCACTAATACTCGGCTTCTCACGATCAAGATCGTCCGTCCTTTCTCCTGGAGAGGCTCTGGGGATTAGCTGAAATTCATATTAAACATAGTTCACCAATATGTGTTTTATTCTGACTTAAATGTGAGTGGGGTTTGGGGGAGGGGAGGGGAGGGAAGATCTGCTGAGCAGTGGCCTGGGGTTGTACTGTCTCATTCTTCTGGAGCGCCAGCTGCTTTCATCTGCCCTGTTCTTTGGGTGTTCTGTAAGTTCGAGCCTAGAGCCTGAAATAGGAAACAGTCCACTGAGTTTTTTCAAGTAATTGGCTAGCCGCACCAGGAAGAGGGTTTGTTGTAAATGCCAACAGTGATCGGCTGGGTTTAAAAAACCAGGGAGGCAGAGGAGACTTATTGACCAGAGGGGAAAAAAAGCCTTGGCTAATTTGTGTAATCAGCTTTATCAATTTGCATAAATTGTGCATCAGGCTATATTCCTCTTGGGCATAATAAGTCCAAATTTAGTTTTTCTAATTTTAAAGTCATCAGTCTTTCCCTTTTTTTTTCTTCTTCTTCTTCTATTTCTTTCTGGGACTTGTATGGGTCATACCTCCATGCATCTGTCAGGTGGTCAAATGTGTCCCTAATTTACAAGGATCCTGCCACTGTCTTGCTATGGCATCTAATACATTCTTAAAATCGATCCAGCCTTGACCCTTGGTACTCCACAGGGCTCTGTGTCTCTTCGTCTTCTTTTGCTGTGTCTTTGTTCAGATCAGAGCTTCCCACCATTTGTAAGTGAACCTTTCTTTTCTCTAGTCTTCTACCCTATCTTTTTAAGTGACTTCACTAAATTATAATTTTTTTCCCTTGCAGGTTTTTGTCTCTGATTCTACCTGTTTCTTCCTCCCATGATTTTCCTCTCAATACCATTTCTACTAAAGATCTCTCAATAAAGCTCTCAGAAATTATTGTTTTTACTGAGAGGCTGTACAGTGGTTTTCTGTGATTGGGAGGCTATAGTCTAATTCCCATCTGTCCGTTTTCTCTGAACCTCGTTTGTCACCCTGGGCCATGTCTGGGCTTCGTCACCCACTTACACTTTCAGTCTTGCCGAGTGCCAGCTCATCCTCCACTGCCAGCAGAGTTTGAGCATGGATCTGATTAAAGTCTGTCTAATCAAAGAGGTGATCATAGGACTTGTTCACCAACTCCAGCAATTAGGTAACTGATGAACCTCCTTGAAACCAGCAAGTGTTCAGGAATAAACATGGGAAAATACTATTTTATACAGCATATAGATTGCATATTCAAATTGAAAACATCAGCAACTCTGAGAAAGGTTGAAATCTATGGGTACTACTACTTCAGACATGTAGCCCTAACCTTTGGAGGACGAGGCCACACTGGGGCCTGAGCTACATGGTATCATTAAAGACAAAAACACTTGGTGCGTAGACTGCTGGGATGACCCAGACAGCATCTCATAGGGTTTTATGCTGTCCAGCGGGCTGAACTTCTGACATAAAATCTTATCTCAAAGTTGCAAATGTGACCCTAATGTCCTTTTTAAGCAGTGGCTGTTAGTGGAGCTGAGATGCTAAGCCCCAGGCTTTAGAAACAGTTTTATAATAGCATTAGCCTGAAGATTGCCCCTGCCTCTACTTCATAACACCAACATTTGCAAATCTGGGCATTTGCAGTTCTTTCTGCTTCATTCATTGTCATTAGAGCTGAAGGATCTGCTTCCAAAGGATAAACTTCATTTTCTTCCCCCCAGCCTAGGGAGGGTAACAGAGAGCACAGTGTTGAATTCCGATCATGTCCCCAGCCTCAGTCGCTGCCAACCAGCTCATATTTCCTTTGGGCTTTGGCTATTTGGGCCAATCATTTTCATGGCTGGTTTAAAGAGCATGTGCCTAATTTAGAGCTGCTGACACCAGGCAGGGAACAGGCCACCTGGCAAACACCTTGGGCTTTGAATGTTTCCTCTGACTTGAAGCCTAGGCCAAGTTCCCCTCAAGTTGTACTGAGGTTTGTAAGCCTTTTGGCAAATGCTGGGCTCGGACTGGACCAGGTAATCAGTTTCATGGTCCTCAGCTAGGTGTGAAATTTTAATCAAAGGGATTTTATTTTTGCAAAAATATAGCACACCACCAGAAATGTCACATAGAATTAAGCCTTGGATTCACTGAGGTTCGAGATGTGTCTGATGGTACCTCACAAAACAGCCAGCTTTGTTCTCTGTGGTGGGAAGTCAGGAGTGTTAAAAATAAACATAGCTGCAGTAGTTCTGGGCCCCTTAGTCTTATGGGAAAATACAATAATTTTAGTTCATCTACATTTTGGAAAAATAGTTACTTTCCACTTTAATTGTAAAATGGAACAGGTACTACTAAAGGTTCATTCTCAAAATGCACTGCCCAGATCAGGAATTCTTGTGAGTTGGTGCGGATATTGCAATTATATCCAATATGTTATCCTGGGCCTGCCCCAGATCTCCAGATTCATCTAGCAAGGCTTGCACAAACCTTGTGTTTGAACAACACACCTTAGCAACAGAAGATGCGAGAGTGTCAGACCAAAATGAGAATAGTTTCTCACCCAACAAAGCCAGAGCCATTTCCATTACAAAGGGAACCCAGGGCTCAGTGAGGAAGCAGGGTTAAGATGGGAATGGATGAGAAGATCCCTCTGCGGCTTGGTACACTGAACTCACCTGGGCCCATCCTAAGAGATGCTGGAGCACTCTGGAGCCTGCCAGACCACCAGATTGAATCTGCGTGTCAGTGAGAGAGATATTCATTCATCGCCTTTTCAGCTATGATACATTGGGAAGAGTATTCACCCTTCAGATGCCTTGATTTTGCCACATCTGGAATGGAGTTAGTGATAGAACCACCTCTGAGGAACTGTCTGACAAATTATTGATGATGCTTTTGACTCAGATATCTTTTGGTATATGTGACAACAGTAATAACACTTTGACAAAAGAGGGTGTGTGTGTGTGTGTGTGTGTGTGTGTGTGTGTGTGTGTGCATGTGTGTGTGTAAATAGACATTGGTGTATACCTCATGGTATACACCATGGGTCTCACGCCCCACCCCACCCCTTGTCTCTCCTTTCCATCATCACAAACAGCTTGACTCCCATCAGTGGAGTTTAAAGCCCTTAATACCTTGAAATGTATTTGACAAACAGGGCATTTCTCTAAGGGCTAAGGTATAGTAACAACTAAATTTTAATGTTCCTGTTTCTGCATGTAGGAGTTGAAAATGCCATCCATGTGAGTGTTCTCCTACAGTGGAAAGTATACTGTGAATGCCATTTGTAGAAAGATGGGCACATTGCCACACTTTCCTGAAGGTAACTCACACTGGGAGTGGGCCAGCCTTTTCCAGGAAGAGAGCTTGGATTAGCCCAAGTGGTAGAGGGTTACTCAAGTGACCTACAGAAACACTTAGATAATGTGGAGAGAGCATTGAATTAATTTGTATACCTAAATCAGGAAATAATAACAAAAAATTGTTGAGAAAAGTAACACTATAAGGATGATTTCTGTTTTTTTCAAACTCAAGTTAACCAGTAAAGCGTTTTATATTAAATTCATACAACCAAAGCCATGTGCCTAATATTAATTTGTGAATACATACAATTTCAAACGTTACTTAATGTATATTATGGTTTGACTATGACACATCATTCATAGGCTAACTTGTTATTTTTAATTTTTCCCTTGAAAAATTTCCCTTGAGGTAGGGTCTCATTATTTAGTCCTCTTGTCCTGGATACTATGTAAACCAGGCTGGCCTTGAACTCACAAAGATCTGCCTGCTTCTGCCTTCAGAATGCCAAGATTAATGGTGTGTACCACCACATTGAGCATGATTTTGAACTTTTCATGTATTTGCTAAATTTTGGTGCCTAGCTGGTGGTGCTGGTTTGGAAGTTTTTTGGGACTGGCCATGTTAGAAGAAGGAGGCCTTTGGGCTATGACTTTGATATTATGCCTGGTCCTCAAAGCCTCCCTTGCCTCTGTTCCCTGGTCTTTGCTTCCTGTCTACCATGAAGTGAACATTTTCTTCCTGTACATCCTGCTGTCACTGTGGTATGCTGCCCGAGAGCATGGGGCAAACCACCATGGACTGAACCCTCTGAGACTGTGAGCTGGATGCAGCGTGGCTCCTCCAGGCTGCTCTGTTGGGTGAGTAAATACAGCTACACCAATTAGCTGATGTGGTGTAGAAACTCAGCAAGCATTTGCATCCCTCTAGCACCAACTGTTTCTTCTGCACTACCCCGCATGTATATATATACCAAGAAGGAGCTATTCTCGTGGTTTTAAATCACATTTACTTTTGAGGGTACCAGGGCATGTGTGTGGAGGTCCCAGGACATCTTGAAGAAGTTAATGTTCTTCCTCCACCCTGTGCATCTCAGGGACAGATTCGGGTCTTCAGCCTGGGAGCAGGCTCCGTTACCCTCTGAGCCGTCTTGGCAGCACCAAGTCTCTCTCTCTCTTTTTTTTTTTTTTTTTTTTGGTGTTTCGAGACAGGGTTTCTCTGCGTAGCTTTGCGCCTTTCCTGGAGCTCACTTGGTAGTCCAGGCTGGCCTCGAACTCACAGAGATCCGCCTGCCTCTGCCTCCCAAGTGCTGGGATTAAAGGCGTGCGCCACCACGCCCGGCACACCAAGTCTCTTTTACTACCACCTTTATTTATTTTTAAATTTTAATTTTTTGGGTATGAGTGGTTTTGCTTATATGTATGTCTGCTCACCATTAGTGTGCAGATGCCCAAAGAGACCCGAAGAGCACTCAGTGGGCATGTGGGGTGCTGGGAACTGAACTGAGGTCCTCTGGGAGAACAGCCAATCCTCTTACCAGCTTAGCAAATCTGCAGCCTATTTATTTATTCCACATGTGCTGAGGTGGAAGTCAGAGAACAACTCGCAGGAGTCAGTTCTCCTACCATATAGGTCCTCCTGGAGGCTGGACACAGGTCCTCAGGGCCAAGGACAAGTTACTTAATCCACTGAGCCAACTCAAGGGCCCTCGGTAATTTATTTTTAATGCAATCGCTTGAGCACATTCTTTTTCAGTGCCTCAGGCATGTTAAGTAAACACAGTCTCCAGTGGGTAGCAGTTCTTAATACTCATAAACTTTCTATCCATTCAGTACATATCTTTTTGTCCATTCACATAACAACCTAGCACTGTCATAGCTCTGGACACAGAAGATAATCTCGTATTTAGCCTTGAAAACTTTATAAACTTGCTGAAACAGAGAAACAGAAAATGACTCAAGTGTGATGGTGCTGGCAATGTGTGCAATAGTTTCTAGGAAGAAAAAGATCAATTCAGTGGAGCCTGCCCAAGAGGAACCAAAGAATCACAAAGCCTTTGTAGCACCTGAGAGATATTGGACAAACCAATGGGGGAGCACAACCATTTTGACAGGAAGGGTAGCATGTGCTCAGTCTTGACTGTGAGTGGTGTGTTGATGAATTCCATTCTATTAAATCAGTTTTCCTCCACATGCATGAGGCCATGTCTACACTCCTTCATTCTCACCCAGTTTAAGACTTAACTCTAGGAGTTAACTTACCAGAAATGAGTAGATTCATAAACCTTATGGTTCTTTGAGGCCTGTGACCATGTTTTTTAATTTCTGTGACTCCAGCTCTTAGAGGTTCTTAGGGGTTCTCAGTGATCGCCAAGGGAAGCTTTGCAGAATGTGAATCCTCCATGAAGCTTGCCTGAATTTCTGGCCACCCAAGTCCTGCTTGGTTAGGCCACCAATTTGGAACCCTCATCTCTCACAGCCTGTACCATGGTTAGACTCTCAATTTTTAGAAGCCATTTTCAAAAAAAATGTGTTGGAAAGTGCTTCTAGCAGCTTCTGCCCATTGGTCTTGGCTGTGCCTTTAGAGCCGGTTTGGCAGCCCAGCTGCTCATTCAGGTGGCAAACTATGTTCAGCCTGGTCCACGTTGGCACCTGCTGTACAGACACACCTATGCTCTTGACTTCCTTTGGGGGCGTGCTGTGAAATTATTTAGCAGTGTGGTTCAAAATCAGGCAGGCGAACCCAATGGCCTACACCCTTTGTTCTTTTTTTTTTTTAGTGGAAGAGAAAAACATGCTGACCTCCGAAACACCCCCAGAAGCCCCAGCAAGTCCTTGCTTCCCTGTGAGTACATCAACCGGAGCAGTTCTGAGTCATGCTGTCCCAATGCTGGTGCCGGGAGGCCTCCAGTGTCAGAACGTAGCCCTGCGTGTGCTGTCTGCTCACATTTCTTTTGTACATTTGCTTGTTTGTGTATGTGTTTGGGGATGTGGAGGGTCAATGCACAGTTTGTGGCAATTGGTTCTGTCCTTCTACCACCTATGTTCTGGAGATTGAACTAAAACTGAATAGGCAGCAAGCTTGGTGACACTCTTTGTCTGGCCCCTGATGCATTATTTTCATTCTATATTTTCCAAGGCAGATTTCAATTATTTCCTGTAGTGACACCCATCCATTTTGTAGCTTGTGACCTGAGGTGACACTTCATCTTTTTTGACCAGAAATTCCAAGCAGAAGAGCCATTAGCAAATAAGTGTCCCATCTCTACATATGCTAGGTATCCTATCTAAGCAGAAAATGCAAAAAGCTTCTAAAGATGAAAAGCAAAGCAAAACAAAACAAATAAATGGCAAAAACAAACAAACAAAAAAAATAAAACTAGGCAGAGTATGTGGTCAGCTCTAGTGTCATGCTGGGTGCTTGCTGGGTGCCACATAGCTGTCATTGACAGCTAACCCTATTCTCCACATATGCCACATGTTTAAATCAGTTAAAACGTGAGTCCTCAAGTGGACTTTGCAGACAGCATTGAACCCGTAGCCTTGTGTTGGATAAGGGAACAGCCCAGAAATTGGGTCTGGTGTCTCCTTCCTCCTTTGTGAGTGCAAGGGACCCAATGCAGTGAGACCCAGTGCAGTAGACATTGGCCACAGGCGACTGTTGAAATGCAATGGTGACGTTCTCTACATGGACGGTATTGCTCAGACTTCAGTGATTTAGTGTGAAAGTGTGAACTATCTCATCAATGATGTTCTACAGTGATTGCATTCTTATATATTGGGTAAACTAGAACACCATTTAAATTATTTACCTGTTGTCTTAGTTACGGTTTCTATTGCTGTGAAGAGACACCATGACCATGGCAACTCTTATAATGGAAAGCATTTAACTGGGGCTTGCTTACAGTTTCAGAGGTTCAGCCCATTATCATCATTGTGGGACATATAGGCATGCAGGCAGACTTGGTGTTGGAGCTAAGTCCTACATCTTGACAGGCAGGCAACAGGTAGTGAACTGAGGTACTGTGTGTGGCTTGAGCATATATGAGACCTCAGAGCCCACCTCCATAGTGACATACTTCCTTCAACAAGACCACACACATTCCAACAAAGCCATACCTCCTAAAAATGCCAATCCCTTTGGCGGCCATTTTCTTTCAAACTACCACATTCCACTCCCTGGCCCCCCAAACTTGTAGCCATATCATAATGCAAAAATGCATTCAGTTCAACTTCAAAAGTCCCCATAGTCTATCACAGTCTCAACAATGTTTAAAAGTACAAAGTTCAAAGTTTCTTCTGAGATTCATGAAATCTCTTAACTGTATTCCCTTATAAAATAAAAATAAAAAACCATATCATATACTTCCATCATATAATGGCACAGGATATACATTACCATTCCAAAACTCAAGGAAAGGAGCATAGTGAGGAAATAATGGACCAAAACAAGACCAAAAATCAGCTGGGCAAACTCTAAACTCTGCATCTCCATGTCTGATGTTAAAGTGCTCCTCAGATCTCCAACTTCTTTCAGTTTTCTTGACTATACACACTTCTTTCTCTTGGGCTGGTTCCACTCCCTATTAGCAGCTTTCCTCAACAGGTATCCCACAACTCTGGCATCTCTAATATCTTGGGGTCTCGAAGGCAATTCAGGTTTCAACTTCACAGCTTCACAAAATGGCCTCTCTACTAGGCCTCCAATCAGGGACACCCCTGACACATGCCTAGCCTCAGCAGCTTTCTTTAGGTGTGGAGGAATATTCCACAACCTCTTTTTCCTTTCCTTTAAAGCCAGGACCACATAACTGAAGCTGCTTTTGCTCCTTGCTGGGGCTGGAACATGGCCCCCTTGTTCAATTACATCTTCACCAGCTTTCTGTTTTACTTTTCTGCCTAAGCTTGGCTGTCCTGAAACTTGTAGATCAGGCTGGCCTCAAACTCAGAGATCTGTTAGCCTCTGTCTTCTAAGTGCTCCGTGTACCTACTAAGATGGCCCATTAAGCAGTACTTAAAGCATTTGGCTGCTCTTCTAATCCACAGTTCCATGGTCCATATCCCTTCAAACAAAAGCATGATCAGGCCTATCACAACAGTACCCCAATTCTTGGCACCAACTTCTGTATTAGTGTTTTTATGGCTGTGAAGAGACACCATGACCGTAGCAATTCTTATTTAAAAAAAAATTGAGTAGCTTACAGTTTCAGAGGTTTGGTCCATTATCAACATGATGGGACATGGTGGTGTGCAGGCAGACATGGTGCTGGAGAAGGAGCTGAGGGTTCTACATCTTGCAGGCAACAGGAAGTGAATACTGATACACTGGGTATGGCTTGAGCATCTATGAGATCCAAAGCCCACCTCCACAGTGACATACTTCCTCCAACAAGTCCATACCCACTCCAGCAAAGCCTCACTTCCTAATAGTGGTACTCCCTTTGGGGGCCATTTTCTTTCAACCACCACATCTGTTTTTTGTACTTTTATAAATACGACCCCTAGAAAGCTCACTGCAATGTATACGGCTTGCAGTGTTTTTCACAGGATTATGCTGAGTTTGGAGAGACAGTGAAGAAATTACTCATGCAGAAGTCCATACTAACCTAGCATCACCTCACAAGGTTAGTTCATTTTTTTATTTTATTTTCTATCAATAAGTGTGTGTGTGTGTGTGTGTGTGTGTGTGTGTGTGTGTGTGTATTATAAATTTAAGGACTGCCTGGCATGCGTGTTGAGATTAAGACCAGCCAGGGCAGCCTGTAGAGACCTTATGTCAAAAAAAAAAATGTAAGAAGAATTGGGGCTATAGAGTGCCTTGTCTAGCATGGGCCAAGTCTTGGGTTCACTCTCAAGCACCTTTCTAGAAGTTTGTGATTGTCTTTGTCCCCGTTAAAGTACAAGCTAAACGGAGGTGATGTTTGTTAGCTGTTTTAGCTAGCAGACACGCAATGACACTAGGTTTGGTGTTACTGGTAGTACCCGAGTTCCAGAGACCCTCCAGTGGGGCCATTGCTCACTTTCTTATGCCTGTTCTAATGAGTTTGTGTGTGAGATGTCATTGCCTTTCAATATTTTGGCTAAGATAAACGGCATTCGGCATTAAATAATTTTTTTTTTTTTAAAAGAGCACTGGCTGCTCTTCCAAAGGTCCTGAGTTCAATTCCCAGCAACCACATGGTGGCTCACAACCATCTGTAATGAGATCTGGTACCCTCTTCTGGCCTGCAGGGATGCGTGCAGGCAGAACACTGTATACATAATAAATAAATAAATCTTTAAAAAAAAAAAAAAAAAGAATAGCATCGAGTTTATGTGTGTACCACATCTGAGCATTTCCTAAACCTCTTGACCTCCCAGGCTGGCATGAAGAAGTTCATAGATTTCATGAAACCATTCAACATATAGCAGGATCCTAATCACACCCCAAATGACAGGTAACCCTTCCCAACTGCATTTTTTATTCATTGAAAGAACTGTAGACAACCAGCTGAGCTGTACGTGTCAATTATGGCTCTTTCTCCTGAAAATGTGTGATCATTATATTACTCTGGTTCTGTTACTGATGAATCATAAATGAGCTTTTATTTGAAAATGATTAAAAGTGGACAATGTCTGGGAGCTGTGGCTGTATGAGATAGTCTACTTCATGTGTGATGATTTGGTTTTAACCCAAATGTTTTTCCTTGTGATTATTCCTACATGATCTCAAGCCCTCCAGATTCCCTCACTGCCTGCCTTTCTCCTGGGCCTCATCACAGACAGGCTGGGGTACAATCCAGGGACTCATAGTTTTAATAAGTTCTCAGGGATGTCTTCTGACATCAGCTAAAGTTCTGTAAACAGACTGGATGATGTCAGGAGCAGAGTGGATTAAAAACGTAAGCTGTATCTATTGCACTCCTCATGGCTGTTCTTACAATCACAGTTCCTTACCAGGGACTGACATGCTCAGTTACACCAGTGTGGTAGCCCAGGGCCTGCAGTGGAATGCTCACAGAAGCCCAAGGCCTTTTGCTTTCATCAATGCCTCATTTATTTAGTCATCTGTGAAGGTCAAGGCCCACTTCCTCTTCCCTTCTCTGTAGACCTGTCTGCTCAGGAGTGTAGGGTAGTTGAGGGATTCACAATCCATGTCACTAATGAGCAGCGTTAACTTGGGCCATCTAGATCGGAGGAAAATCTTTGTGGGCAAGTATGGGTAAAATGGAGATTAGAATATATGTGCTGTGTAAAATTAAAACAACAGCTCTCCAGGCTGTCCTTGGAACTCTAGGGAATTTAGCAGATCGCTCTCTGCCAGGAGACACATTTGCAGATGTGGGTGGTAATCTGAGGCGTGGGAAGAGTGTGACCTGCAGGTGGAACTCCATAGTCACGGTTCCAGGGAGCCTCTTTAGTTTCTCACTCGTTCACCTCCTAGTCCTAAATCCTCTGTAACCCTGGTCTTGAACTTGTGATGCTCCTGCCTCAATGTCCTATGTGGCTGGGATCACATGCCTACACCACCAAGCCCAGCACTCCCACGGGCTGCTCTTGTAGTGGAACTGGGTTTGGTTCTCAGCATCCCATTGTGACAGCTCCCAATGATCTATAACTCCAGTTTCAGGGGATCTGATACCTTCTTCTGGCCTCCATGGGCACTAGGCACACATGTGATACACATACATATATGTGGGCTAACACTCGCACATTAAATTTTTTTAAAATAAATTAATCTTTAGAAATATAAAATATGGATGCTTTTGCATTAATTTTTTAATGTTGATTAGTTTTTCCAAGTATTTTTTAAGACTATACATTAAGTTAAGACTTTTTTGACCCATGATTTTTACCTGAAGGCAATTAGGCAAAGGTATTTGCTGTAGTTTCAACACGATCTCCCCCTATGAAAATGAACGCTGACATTCAACACCTTTATGATGTAGGAAGAGGTGAAGCCAGGTGGTCTGTTAAAAAGTGAGGGAGGTGGTGATCTCTACAATAGGTTTGCTAGACTAAGTCTCTCTGTCTTTCTTGTCACTTTGTACACCTGGCAATTCTTCCCAGATTCTGCCAGCAGGAGACCGAACCCCAGCCCTCAGCCTTGGGCCTCAACTGTGAGCAAAGCAAGTCTCCTTATTACTTAACCAGTCTGTGTCCTTCACAACAGGAAAGGGACTGTAACAGTATCCCACTAAGCTCTGCATCCCACTTTCTCCAAATATCTTTTCTTGCAAGAAGTTCCTCAAAGCCTGAACAGAAAGGCATCTATCTCTGGCTCTCCAGTCAGGCTCACTGGTCCCACCACAAACTAATAAGACCCTCACCAAAAGTTATGATGGCAAGAGTTTGGTACAAAGTGCCAAACAGACAACATGCCTAGACAAGAAAACATTCATTTTTGTTTTCTCTAAGGAAGTTGGCCATTTGGATTTTCAATAATGAGAATTACCAAAAAATCTTAGATTTTACTGGATTAGAAGACGTGAAGGACTTAAGGGAAATGGAGGCGGAGGGAATCAAATTGCTTTGACATTTTTCCTAGAAGCTGACTGGATGGGTACCAGTGTCATCTATTTCATGAGTCTCAAGTATTCAAAGCCCTGTTTGTAGCTGTGATAGGGGCTCCTCTCCTATCTGGGAGCAGCCAGCTTTGGGGTGTTCATTGGAAGGTTCTTTAGCTTCTCTTTTCATATTGTCCACCACAAGCCGAGGTGGCTCTGGCGGAGCTCCTGAGGAGGGAGGTCCCACTGCCAATCTCCACACCTCAGTTGATGGAGCGTCGCTGTAGACAGGATTCCACCACGGCCCCAAGGGTGCTTCTCACTAAGGTGACTTCCCACTGCCTTTCCTTTGTTAAAAGCTTAGGAAATTGTGCTCCTCCTGAACTGATACTGGCCATCCGCCCGATGCCATTTGAGAATGAAGCACCCATCCAGACTTACAGTTTCATTATTAAAGAGAAGTTCCTCTTCACCACGCCACTGCATCAAGAAGGAAATTGAACTCTAAACCACCACTGGCCATGAACGCCACTAGGCCCTGAGCCCACATGGCTCTCTCAATCTTCTACCTAGGAGAAAGCCACCCTACCTCAATGAGAACCAAACAAAGAATGACAATATATGCAAGGTCTAGGATGCGTCAGGGAGCCAACCCACACTGCCACCGCACAGACATGCAGACACAGGAATAACATGAAGGGAGTAAATGAAGAATGAAACTTAAACCCCAGTGTGTGGAAGAGCTCAGGGCAAGATTCCCTCTCCAGCTGCACCCAGGAATTCCCGATTGTGCATTCCAAACTCGTTCAAGAGCAGCGCCCATCCTCTGCCTACAGCAGTTCCGCGGGCAGAAGCGGTGAAGCATTGGCAATAAAGAGCCACAGTGCAGAAGAGAGCGAGCAGCGCCACTAGCAATGTAAAGCCTGGTGAGTAGCGTGCACTGGGCAGGGATCTCTGCCCTTAGCAACCTGAGCAGGAGTTCTGGGCCCTCACTTGCCAAGTGAGCCTGCAAGTCTCACATCTTTGCGCCTGTTGGTCCTCTGGAAATTCAGATCCTTCATCAGTGGGTGGCAGGTCTGGCTGTGCGTCAGGTCACCTGGGAGCTCTGAGACCATCACAGTATCCCCATATCTACCCTAGGGCTTCTGATTCAGTCCACCTGAGGAGAATGTTGTCCCGGAGATCCCTCTCTGGTGGTTGTAATGTGCAGCAAGGTTGCCATCTGTGGCCCACATCCAGAGCATGTTCTGGGCCCGACCACGGGAGCAGGAGGTCAGCAGTTCTTCCCATCAGCACCCCTGTCTCAGGCTGAGGGACAAAGGTGCAGTTAAATCTTCCTTCATGAAAACTGTTGCGAAATAAAGTATTGATCTTACTTGAGAGACTTTTATGTTAGTCAATTAAATTAGTATTGTACCTTTCTACTAGTAAAATAAGAGAACCATTACTGTATGGAAATATAATGTTCCATAATATTTTTATTGTGAGGCAGGGGACGAGTCTTACAGCACTCCAATGTACAGTTTACACATGACTATAAAGTCAGCTGTAATCCATAAACAGGCGATATAGATCTTAGATATCTCTTTTAAGATCAGTTGGAAGGAAAATCCCTCATTCCTTAGCAACACCATAGGAAGCAGAAGTGTCTCCAAGATGAAAAAGTCCTTATCTTTCCTAATTATTCCACACGAAAAGGCAATAGAATGTTCCATTATTCTAATATTTGAAGGGGGTGGATGCACTTCTGATCACTTTCATGTACATTGTTCAAGCATTGCGATCGAAATTTGAAAAAAAAAAAGTATTTCATTTTTTTTCACTGTTACCCAATGAGCTCCCCTGAAATGAGAACCAGACGAGACATTTTTCCTGAATGCCATGCTCTATGCACAGTGCATACAATGGCCACATGTTCCCGGGCTGTGGGACTGACCCAGGAAGGTCACGTGTCCCGGGCTGTGGGACTGACCCAGGAAGGTCACGTGTCCCGGGCTGAGGGACTGACCCAGGAAGGTCACGTGTTCCTGGGCTGTGGGACTGACCCAGGAGGGTCACGTATTCCCGGGCTGTGAGGCTGACCGTCCTGAACACAGCACAAACAGCCAGATTCCTTGAGCGATTTCACTGCAGGCTATTTGGAAATGTGTCATTTAAAATGTGGAATCCTGGCATGAGATTTTTCACACTGAAATTTTTTCAAAACTATCGAAAATGTGTCTTATTTGTGAAAATGCATCTTATTAATCCATTGTGATATAAAATAACAGCTGCTAATGTGGTTTTAAAGTTTGTAATAAAGTACGTCAAAATGTCTATAGAACGGAGCGTGACAGCGCAGCCAAGAAGCGATATTTCAGGGACTTTTAATATGTGAAGGAAATGCCAACATGGCAGAAAATAAAAATCCTCAAATGTATCTTTTCTGATTCTGACATTTATTTTCCTAATTTGGACCCCATAAATGTCCCAGATATTTCTGCTGTTAGCCAGGAGGAGGAAGGCAATGGCTACGGGGAAGAATGCCACCACCTCTAGTGCCCGTTTGTATCTGTTAGCGTTTGCTCTTGCAGCGCCGGGTAACAAAGCACACCAGGATGGTTGGGAGCAGCGAGGCTCCGGCCGGCCCACCATGCTCACCACATTCAAATCATTGCTGATATCTCTGCGACTTGGTTTAAACTTCCTCAGAGCCTGTGGAGTGGACATCACTTCCTCCTTGTACCAGCGAGCACAGCAGTGTGTGTCAGCATCTCTTTTCAAGGGTAAGTGTGGTGACGGTTATAGAAACTGGGCATCAAAGCACTAAAAATATAACAATACATATTTATACTTACAAGATACTGTCCTAAGTGTTTTACATAGATTCATTTGCTTAATCCTCAAGATAATCTGTGCACAGACACTATTACTTTACACTGATGATCAGATTGGCCTAATCATCTGTGTTGCTCACCTTCCACTCTCTGAGGGTGTATCTGAATGAGATTGACTCAGTGGACCAGACAGGAAAGATGCACGCTCCCCGTGGGTGTACAGCATCTGATCAGCCAGGGCCCTGGGTGAAATCAAAGTGTGCAGGCATGATGCTTACCTGTTTTCGTCCTGAGCCAAGGCATAATTTTCCTATCCTTAGACATCATAACTGCAGATTCTCCTTCCTCTGGACTCCAGGACTCACAAAAACACTCTGAGCATACACTACCCCTCAAAACATGCATATGGTGCGCCTGCACACGCAAGCACACACACACACACACACACACACACACACACCTCTTCTGGTTTTGAGGTGTTTGGACTTGGACTGAGGTAGTCTACTCTCTGCTGACTCTCTATATGTGGGTGGTTTAGTGTGGGTCTTCTCAGACTTCATGATCAAATAACCAGTTGTAATCAGTTTCTTTAATCAACCTTTGTCACTGTCTTTTCCATCTCCTCTTCCTCCCTTCTTCCTCCTCTTCCCTACACACCCCCAACTCTGTCTTTAGTGACTACTGACTAAACGTATTGTAAGTACCGAAGACATGATGAGAAGAAAATGGCCAAAATTAGCTACTAAAAATAATAAGATAATGGGGGGGGGCAAGTGGCTCAGTGGACTAAGGCACCTGCAGCCGAGTCTAATGCCTTGAGTTTTACATCCAGAATGGACACACATGGTGGAAGGAAACACTTGACCTCCACATGTGCTGTAACACACATGCATGCACACACACACACACACATGCACACACACAAAGCCACCTTCGGCACATATGACTATACAACTATATCAAGTCATTGATTTAAGAAGAAAAACCTCGGCTGTGTGTGGAACGAACAGCTGCCCCTGTCTACAGACGTGGTTTCTCCCCCTAACCTTCCATCGCCGATGTCAAGTTTGACCACATGCTTTGCTGTAGCCAGTGGAATATGAGTGGACATGACGGCCAGTTCACACCCCAGCTCCAGTGTTCTCTGTGCTGTCGCTGGCATGGCCTGCATTTGTGCCACAGCACGGCTCGGTTAGTTTGGCCAACTGTAGCCAGATGTTTCTCCCATCCTGCCCGGCCCCGAGGTCCAGATGAATCTCTCCCACCCCAGTCCCGCAGCCACTTATAAAATTATCACTCAGAGGCTTAATATTAATTATGAACTGTATAGCCTATGGCTCAGGCTTCTTGCTAGCTAGCTCTTATAACTTAACTCAACCTTTTTCTATTAATCTATGCATTGCCATGTGGCTTCATGGCTTACTGGTACTTTTACATCTTGCTTCCCTTGGTGGCAGCTCGCAGCTCCACCCTTCATCTTGTCTTCAGTTTGAATGTACCAACTAACCTTATCTTGCCCTGCCATAGGCCAATGCAGCTTTATTTATTACCCAGCAGAAGCTACACATATTCACAGCGTACAGAAAGACATCCCACAGTAGCCAATAGTCTGGTTTGCTGAAGTGGAGAGTCCAGGAAGGACAATGATCGGAAATGATGGTGGAAAGCTGAACTGGACACCGAGTTTCAACACATGAGGTCTGGATTTTAAGTGGGCAATAAGGACATTGGAGAACTCAGATCTGATTAGTTTAACTCTACAGAGACTAGTATGGGTAGAGAAGAGCAGGGTGTCTGGAGGTTCAGGGACTAGTTAGAACCTGTTATAAAGATGCAGGAACACGGAAAGACAGGCATAAATCACAAGGGAGAAGATGAAGCAGTGTCAAAGTTAATATATATATATATAATGCTTGAATGCACAAGAGATAAAAATTGGTGAGCAAATGCATGGGGTTGGTGATGGAGCACTGTATACCTAATTGTGTTAATTAACTTCACGACTGTGGCCTGAGTTTTCATGGCCAGAAGGAGCTGGTCATCATGAATGGTAAGAAGAAGGGTGAAGCAGGTTAACATCACTGAAAGATCTTGGAAGAGGTCCCTTTCCCTTCCTGTGGCCCTGGACTGGCTCTGAGCACCAGTTAAAGTCAATGGGCAGCTGTCTGGCTTCTGTGAATAGAGGAAAGGCAGGCAAGGCTTCCTAGTCTCCTGGTCCCTCATCACAAGTGCTGGAGCTACAGACCAGAGGAGCTTCCCACTTTCCTGGTTCCTCCTTAGAGCTCTCAATTTTTTTTTGTGCCGTGTGAAAAATAAATGTTCCTTGTTATTAATTTCTTTCCACTTCAAGCACCTCTCAGGATCAGGAGGGTTGCTGTGTGTGATTAGAGCACAGACTCAATTAGTTTATCATAGTGATTTGTAGTTTGGGTTTGTCACTGAACATTAGGGCTCCAAGAGAAGACTCACTGAAGACAGTAGTTAAAATACATCCAGGTGGCATGAAATTATCCTTGCCATGAAAAGATTAATCGTGGAGCTGAAATAGTAGGGTCAGAGGAGGAAATTATGGAGGTAAATATATTAATGTATAATTATGACTACATTCTCATAACTATAGGTAGGGGCACAATGGAACTGTATCCCTACCTTTACTGTTGATTTCCCTTTGCTGCTCTGTCTGCCCAGGAGGCTCCGGGACAGTATGCAGCCTGGCCACGCTGGTTCGGCTCTTCATTGGAAATACCTGTGACTGCCTGTGTGGCGCGTCTCTTCACACGCCCTTTTCAAGGAGGGACACTTGGTTTGTTTTAATCATCTCAGCCTAGTGGGTTGGAGAACAACGGGCTGAAGTAGCCAGAGAAAGAACAGTGAGTGCTGGGGACAGAGCTGGGAAAAGGGGTCAGGACAGATGCCTCAGTGAGGTGGAGGGAACTCTGGAGTCTTAGGAGTTTGGAAAACTGGGAGTATTCACTGGCAAGGTTGGTTGACATGGAAGGAAATAAAAACACAAAGAAGAGACGGAGCAGCAGTGAGTCTTGGACATTTGTCAGAGGCAAATACATATGCTCATTCTAATCCAAAAGGGCGAATGTTTCTTTCCTCCATGAAGCCAGTGCTTAATCTGCCGAAATGAAGACAGGACAGAAAAGTACTAACCTGGAGTCAGGAGCACAGACAGGACCTGGGATGTGTCACATTGGGCTTTTCTCCAAAGAACAGGAAGGAAATCACGAAGGGCGTGTGGAGTCTGTACCGCTCTTTCCAGCATTATGGTGCTATAAAATGCGACTTAACAGAAGCTCGGCTTGGAAAAGAATTAAATCCAAAAGGAAAATAGCTTCTGTAATCATATCTGAACATTTAATTTGTCATTTGCTTTATGACATATGCATGAGGCTTATTTAAAATAGCGCTACAAGGTTAATTACCAGTGCAGGATCGACAATTGTGTCGGGAGTACAATATTTTGTTAGGCATGTGTGACAACATTGCAAAATGGATCAGCTGCGTGACTGTTTGTGATCTGGCGTCCCCTTAGTTTAAAATGGCCACAGTCCTGAACATGTGTTCTCCCAATCCCCACCTCTGTAGACAAAGTGTGTCACACACACACACACAAATAACCAAAAGTAAAGCTTACTGATAGTTTACTGAACTTCTTAGAAGCCATGCAAAGGGCAGCAAAGCGGAGGGGTGCTTCTGTCACTGAAGTGTCCTCGGTAATCTGTGCAATGTCCCAGCAGCCCGTGCGTACAGCCTGAAGAAGTCAGTTTGTATCCAAGCAGTAACAAAAACATGGTCTTAGCTGAGGAGAGACACTGGATTGATCAGACGGTAACACTGTAGTGTCAGTGACGGCTAAAATGCCTAGGATAATTCCCTGCTTTTGAGCAAAGTCAGTCTCTGAAAAACCATCTCTGTAAACTCTTTCAAACAACCCTGTGGTCTCAGAGGGTGAGGGATGATCAACATCACAGCCATTTGTAAACACAATGTGAATTTTCACTTACAGCACAAAAGTTGTCTGAGCATTTCACCAGGCCGGGAAAAGAACACACTAGCCAAGGTAAGCAGACTGCACCCTGGAACATGTCCCCGTTCTCTCCCCTTAGGAAACCAAAGCCTAGGTGAGCCGAAGCAGTGTTGAACTGGCGCCCTGAGAACACAGGTCTCTGTTGTTTCCCTCAGAAACTGTTAGCTGTGATGGTCAGCTTGATGTGTTAACTTAGGATCGCCTGGGACTCAGTAAGGGGTTGTCCACTTTGGGTGGCCCGTGGGCATGTCTGTGGGGGATTATCTTAACCAAGTTAACTGATGGGGGAGGACCCAGCCCAGTGTGGGTGGCACCATCCTCTAGGCAGGGGGGTCCTGAACTATTAAGGGTAGGGAAGCTGAGCTGAGGACAGGCAAGTATATGCGATGTAACTGGCTGCTTGAAGTTCCTGACTTCTCCACAGTTATAGACTAACCTAGAACTGGAAGATGAAACAAGCCTCTTTCTGCAACAAGCCGTTTTCTGTCAGGGTGTGTTTAAAAATCATGGTGACAGGAATGGAACTAGAATATTAACAGTAGTGATATCATAATTCTTGTTGGAAATTATCTCTTGTCATTTATGCGACTCTAAAAGACTGACTTAGAAAACAGGGGAGTAAGGAGGATCTCAGAGGAGCTGAGGGACAGGAAACTGTAACCAGAATACATTGTATTAAAAAAATCTATTCTCAATAAAAGAAAAATAGACAAAAAAAAAAAAAAGGTCTGAATTGAAAAAAAAGAACGAGTTAGTACAGGAGGGTATTTATATCAGGCCAAATGTTCCAACTCATGTACTTTGTCAAAGTTTAATATTGGTTACTTAAGACAATAATACAAAGCTTTAAATTATCTCTGTGCAGCATAAAACACATCAACTAAAAACTCCTGTGATTTAGATAAAGAGCAGAGCCATTGTGATCTCCCCAGAAAAGCTTCCAGTAAGAAAAGTACCATAGTGAATCAATTCAGATGGACACCAAGGACAATCAGAAGCCACTGTGGCCTAGTCTCAAGGGATATAGCTTTCATTCAGCCTGAGAAGTGACCTGGGTATGTGGGCCGAGTCATGCCTGAGGACACGCTGCTCTCTCTGTGTGGTGTGCACTCTGTGGCATTGACACTTGGCTAATAATTTGATGCCTGTTTCAGCCATTGATGATACTTGATGAAGGTAAGTAGGGAGATATCAGTGGACACAAGTTCCAACTCATCTGTATTCCTAAAGACATTCTTGAGCCTGTCTGTTGGCTGTGTGTTTGAAGGTATGTTTTCTTTCGTAAATTAAATGTATGTGCATGTACAAGTATGGGTATGCATGTGAGCGCAGGTGCCCTTGCAGGCCAGAGGCGTCAGATCCCCCTGCAGCTGAAGTCATAGGCAGATATAAGCAGCCTGATATGGGTGCTCTGAGCTGAACTCAGGTCCTCAAGAGCAGTGTGTGTCTTAATGCCTCAGCCACCTCTCCGGTCCCAGCTATTTGTTTTTAATCTCTGTACTCTAAGAGTCTTCCTTGATATCAAATTTGCATATTGGCTGCTGGAGAGAGAGAGAGCAAGGTACCCCAAAACATACAGCTTCTGAACAACACTGTGAGGGAGGAAGGCTATTTCCAAACATTGAAGTTGGCACTTAGGAAATCTCTCATACTTTGTTCAGATGAATCATTTTGTACTTTTAGACCCTGAGTTCAATTCCTTTCAAGCACCTACCATGAAAAGAAATGGCAAGAATGTGAACAGACCCCGTTGCTTCTTGCTTAAGCCTCCCATCGTTTGGTTTTGGTGCAGTTTGTTGGCTGATTGTCTTTGTTAAGATAAATATGATATTGGGCTATCTTTGCCAAATAAGTAATAACTACATGAAAGTCTAACTGGCAGACATGGCTACCCAGAATGTATAGAAGGAGAAGTCACGTTTCTGGGACACTGAGCCTGAAGGCTTTGACTTTCTAACCTTCCTTGTCTTTGATTTTTTCATACATATGCAGACCTATTTGATTGACATCTGAGGACTTCCTTGACCTCTGAGTTCTGAATGGGCTCAGGACAGGAAGGTAGACACACTTATAGTAGAATGGCAAGGTGGAAATTGTCATGACTGCCCTGCCAAGGCCACCTTTGACTCAGGTTACTGACTCTGCTGGCACACCAGCCTCTATTGGTGAAATTAAGGCCACTCCACATAGTTAAAAGGATATTTATTTAATGGCGTAACTCACAAATTAAGGGATAGGTAGGTCGCAGGGTCTGGGGAAGGTATATCGCAATCCAGCTGTGTTCTCTGGAGCTCTGCTCGGTCCACCTCCACCGTTCAGGGTCCCGGCACAGAACGCTCGCCCATCCAGATCTCGAGTCTCCAGGTACCTCCCCTGGCCCCGCCTCGCCCTGCCTCGTAGGCGTGACAGTTGCTAGAGTCTCAATGGGGGTTGGAACTTCCAGATCCAAGCTGGAATGGCTACCCACTACAGGCCTCTGCCCATGAATCTTCCGCTGTTTCCTGTTTACTTCCTCCCATTCCTTTCCAGTGTGTGTGTGTGTGTGTGTGTGTGTGTGTGTATGCATAGTACTTGTGTTTGTACGGCAGGATATAACTATAGGAAAAGAATCAATGTTAGAGGAAGTAAAGTGGAGTGAACTGAGGGAGATAATGCTTAGAAAAAAACATTAATTTCCTCCTTTGAGACACAAACTTTAATACTCAAAAATACTGTCTTCATTAAGCTATGCCTCAGGCAAGGCATCATGGGAAGGAAACGAGGATTACTAATGACCACCAAGTAGTTGTACTGTGCTGCTGCTCATGGTGGTCATGGCAGACCAGTTAGAGCTTACTGTGGTGGTGATAAGTCTTGAGTGGCTATTTAAATTTCTATTCATTTTTGTTAAACAAAATTAAAATTTCAGTATCAGAAGGCTAGTCACATTGTACGTGCCTGGTGGATACATGAGGCTGCAGGTACCTTGTGAAGACTGAGGTCCTGCATAGGATGCCTTCTATCATGGCAGAGAGCTGCTCTGGACAGAGCTGATGCAGACACAAGAAAAGCTCTTGTCTAATGAGATATTTGGAACTGTGATGTCTTTTGCCCCCATCTCCTATCTCTTCCAGTAATGTGCTATAAGAAGAAAGAAACAATTCTATAAAACTAGAAAGAGACAGAGTGAGAGGGAAAGGAAAGAGAACTATGGTTAAAATAAGATGCTAAGAAGAGTCTGAAGCAGGGGCTCTTATGAGAACTGCTCTGTGCTATGGATAAACACTACTTTGCCTTCCAAAATGATGTCCTCCCTATCAGCATGAAGAAGGCAGAAATTAGGGGACTTGCTGGGTGGCGGTGGCACACACCTTTAATCCCAGCACTCAGGAAGTAGAGCTAGGGGATCTCTGTGAGTTCGAGGCCAGCTTGGTTTACAGAGCGAGATCCAGGACAGGCACCAAAACTACACAGAAAAACCCCATCTTGAAAAGAAGAAGAAGAAGAAGAAGAAGAAGAAGAAGAAGAAGAAGGAGAAGGAGAAGGAGAAGGAGAAGGAGAAGGAGAAGGAGAAGGAGAAGGAGAAGGAGAAGGAGAAGGAGAAGGAGAAGGAGAAGGAGAAGGAGAAGGAGAAAGAGAAGAAGAAATTAAGGGACTTAGTTTGGTGCTGGTGACGGGAAGAACAGGGATGATAATTTATAGCTAGGGGACACGCCTCAACTGAGGACTGGATAACTGTTAGCTAGACCACCATGAAAAGCTCTTCCATCTGTACATATTTTAGATTAAAATACAACAGTGGTAATGAAAAAAGCTACCATGAATTTGAAAAAGAGAAAGTAAGGGTATATGGGAGGACTTGGAGGGAGGAAAGGGAAGGAAGAAATGATGCAATTATATGATAATCTCAAAGTAAAAGAAAAAGTTTAAAAAGCTAAATTAAAAACAAAAATTATGACAACTTGTATTGATTTACATAGAGATAAAGATGGGGATAGATAAAAATATATGATTTGGTTAAAGATACGGCATAGCAGAACACAATAGTTAATTTTTTTTAAACTTTTAATTGTGTGTGCAGGAGGTGTGCTCATAAGGGCAGTACCCCTGGAGGCCAGAAGAGGGCATCAGATCCCTTGCAGCTGGAATTGCTGGCCTCCCAACATGGGTGCTGGGAACTGAACTTGGGTCCTCTGAAGGAGCGGCAAAGACTCTTAACCCCTGAGCCATCTCGCCAGCCCAGGACAATTTTTTTTTAAATGAAAACAGGAGAGGATTCCTCTCATGACTTCTATCTATCTATCTATCTATCTATCTATCTATCTATCTATCTATTTTTACTGCATATACTTAATAGTATGTCTGTGATTCCAAGTCCATTTCAGATGTTATTTCTTAACCCTTTCCCAGTGGGGGCATGCATGGTTCTTGCCTTATGATTCCAAGTGAGAAGAATTGCTGACTTTAACTAGCTGGTTCTGAAATACTCTAGCTATTACATCTTTGAACCCATGGAGACAAAATGAATGTTCTGGTGGATTCTTTGAACTTTCTCTTCCAATATAAATTGCCTGAGAAAGGCTGCATACATTCCACAGAATATGCCATCAGTTTTCTTCTGAAAAAGTCACTAATGGTTATAAATCATAAAATCTAACTGCATTGGAGAAGGAAGCCATTTTGGGTTTGATGTGTATGACCCAGTATTTTATTAGGTATCCACCAATGGAATCTTTCTAGAAATTGAATCAAAATGTCAGCTGACTGAAAACATGTCCCATCTGAAGGCTTGAATAGATAGCCAGTGCCATCCCAGCTCTGTGATTTGCTAGCCTCCTGATTGCTCTCTTGGCTTAGTGTAATTCTTCTCTCTTTCTAGAAGAGAGCTCGTTTTTCATATTCTCTCAGCTCAAGTTTCCCCCTCTGACCCATATAGAGAAATGTGAGACATCAGCTTCATTTTCTGTTTGATGCTTCACATTTGCATCTTTGATCAGGAGTAAATGAACACTTCATAGGAAGCCTTCAAGAGAAAATGTTTGACTAGAATCACACTGTTTTCCTTCCTTCCTTCCTTCCCTCATTCTTCTACTTTTTCATTTAATAGTCACGTTCCAGGTGCTGTACTATGAACTGGAGAAAAAGTGAAAAGTTAAACTTATCACCTCACCTTTGCGGATTCTATTCTAGAAAACAAGAACTGGACATATGAACCTTGTGTTGCTGTAACAAACTGACAGAAATTCCATGGCTGAAAAGAACACATTTATCATCTTACAGTTCTGTAGATGAGAAGTCTAGTGACACCACTGAGCTAAACTCAAGGTGCATTTCTTCCAGGAGAAAAGAATCCACTTGTTCCCCTGGAGGTGAAGAGAGGGGCAGAGGTGGGCCAGTTTCCTCATAGTCTCCGCACCCTTTGATAATGACCGGCTTCATTATCAACACAGCCAGAAGCGGCAGGACAAGCGCTGCGTCTCTCCGACCACCACAGGGAGAGGGCTGCTTTCAAAGACTTAGTCGAAGACCATGAAGCTCATTCCACCCCAGAGCCCCACCCAATCACACCTGCACAGTTCCTTCTTGAAATATGAGGCACAATAGCCACATGTTTGGGGACCATGCATATCCCTGCAGGGGCCATAATCTGGCATCCTGTATCCGATCAAGAAACGAGTAAATTAGCTCTGCATGCTGTATAAGATGTAAGAGGTACTGAAGCAGAACAGATACAAGGGACGCACCTCATGCTCTCCAGGAAAGGCTCCGGGAGGATGGGATTTAGGACGAAGGCAGAGCTTCCATTTCATCCGTGGAGCCCGACTCCGTGCCACTTTCTTTTTAGCCTGTCTTGGCCTCAGTTATCAGTGAGGGTGCTCGCTGCACTTAGACCACACCCACCAGAGTCCATTTCTGAGATTTTTAAAACTTGGAAAGGAAGGAAGTTTACTTCAGCTTATACTTCCAGGTCTCAGGCCATCATTGAGGGAAGTCAGGACAGGACATCAAACAGATATGTTTAGGGATGGTGGTGCCCACAGCGGCCTGGGCCTCTCACTTCCATCATAAATCAAGACAAGCTCTCACAAAAGTGTGCACAAGCCAGTCCGGTCTGAGCAATCGAGGACCCCTCTTTCTAGGTTGTAACAAGTTAATAATAAAAACAGACACCATAGTAGTAAGTGAATAAAATGAGCAAATAAAATTTTACTTGATATTTAATCTTGATTTATAGCACAGTACAAAATTATTTTTTGTTATTGTTTCATTGTGAGCCTATAAAACACAAACATTCACAAAATACTTGCCTGAAAATGTCACAAACTGCAAACAGCTCAGGCAAGTGTCTAACCTTAAGAAAGTGGATTGCAGCTAGAATATTTACATAACAGCACACTATTTGATACTCTGCAAATAGTAAAGAATTAACATGTTATCAACACAACATGAATGAATCTCCAAAACACTGTGCAGAGGGAAGTCTTCCATAATAAACGAGAGGCTAATGTTACAGATGGACTCCAGTTCTAGAACTGATGGAAAGAGTTTATGGGGGAAAACACACCAGGACATGGATGCCCTGGAGCTCGGATGGAGACCGATGTAACAGAAGGGGGCATGGCAGAATTTTCTAGGAAGGTGTTAATGTTCCATATCTCATAGAGTTATAATTAGGAAAACACATTGTGCAAGTTTTGCATATTTTTAATGTCTGATAATATCTTTTTGGAAGGATGTTGCTGGGTCTGGAGAGATATTCAGTCAATAAAGTGTTTATTTTCCACCGTGAAGACCCAAGTGAAAAAGGGTCAGCATGGCGCAGGTGTTTGTAATCCCAGCACTGGGGGAGCAAACGCAGGTGGATCACTGAGGTTAACTGGCCAGGCAGTCTAGTCAAATCATTAAGTTCCAGGGCAGTGAGGTATCCAATCTCAAAAAGAGATGGTTATAGCCTGAGAAGAAACACCTGAGGTTAGCCTCTGGCTTCTACATGCTCATATGAGAACATGCACTATACACATGCACACATACATGCATACATACATATTGCACACACATTCAGACACACACATGCACACACATATATACATACATACACACATGCACACACATACATGTACACATTCAGACACACACATGCCCACATATACATGCACACATATACTCATACACACACATTCACACACACACACACACACACACACACACACTGAAAATGGTTTTGAAGGTTAACTGAGCTTGCTCTTCCATTTTGAGAGGCAGCTGAGTTTGTGCCCAGCACTTTGAAGATTCTTTAATGGTCTCTGGATTCACTGTTTTTCCTGGGAGGTCACTTGTTCTGACTCCTGTGCTTCTGTGGGAACTTCCTGGCTGCTTTTATTATTGCCTCTTCATTCTTGGTGTTTTGTGCCTTTAGTGCAGGTGAATCTAAGTGAAAAATTTCTTGTGCTTATTCTGCTGAAAGGCTGCAGATTCTCAAATCTGATTCTGCTGTCTCTCACCCATTCTAGAAAGTTCTCAACCATCGTTCCTTAGTGTATAGCGTCCCTGTTTTCAGCACTAGCTGTTTGTAGGACACCCGTCAGACATTAGCGTGGGCTTTCTGTCCTCCGCTGCACCTCTCACTCATGCTGAGAGTCCAGCAGTCCATGCTAACCTGTAATTCAAATGGAAATGTAGTTTCTAACTTCAATCATTGCATTTTTTAACATTAGAAATCTCTATTTCTTTTTGAAATCTTCCAGGTTATCGCAAAGCTGTTATTATTTTGTTATGCCTCCCTTATGTTTAAAATTTTATTTAAACAAAGAGCTGAGCATGTTGCTACGTAAACCCAACACTAAGGAGGCAGGGGTAGAATTTTAGGCCAGCTTGGGCTACATGGCAAGTCCCACTCTAGACTGAGCAACAAGAAATCCCAGCTCTAAAAACCAAAGCAAACAAGAAACACTTCTTTAAACATATTATTTAGACTAACTTTACATTGTGTGTATACTGTCTCCAGATTCTATTGTCTTTGTGTATCTAATTGTATCAATTTTTTTCTATTAAGATTTTTTTACTCCACTGTGTTTTGCCTCATCCTGTATGTAATAATTTTTATTCAGTTGAAAACATGAGAATTTTTCACATCGGAGTTAAAATATTTTTCACGAATTAATTTTGCTTGTTCACACCTTGGGATGCTGCTGATCTGGGACAACTTTAAAATAAGTTTCTAGCTTCAAGTGAGCAGAATGGACACAAACACATCTAAGTGTATTCCTATAGTCGACATTTCCCTGGGAGACATTTATCTTTTTCTATTTGCAAAACTCCAAAGCCAAGATTGGCAAGTAGTTCAGCCTCCAGGATGCTGATCTTCCCAAGACAGTCTCCATTGTGGCCTCACAGAGGTCATTCTCCCCACCTAGAACTTGGCCACTGAGGACCTGTAGACTTTCAGGGAAATTCCTGCTTGCACAGTAACTCCCCTCCCTGGGTTTGGGTATTTGACGGGTGGTGCCCGTGCCGACACCGGACTGTGTTGTTTAACACACAGTAACAATGGAAACTTCTGTCAAGAGAAACTTCATTTTCATTTGACTCTAAGTTTGATAGTGACTTGTGCTAAAGCATCTATGGTAATTTGTGATTCATTTTGTTCTCATTCTTTATTGAACAGGGTACATGGAAGAAAAGTAATGAAAGCATTTATATAATAACATGTTATTTTACTCTACTTATATCTCATTTGCAGAAACAGTTTCCAGGGAGAAGCAGTGACCACCTTATTTTCCCACCCCCATCTCACACCTTGTCGTCAAACCCACCCTCTCTGCTACTAAAAATAAACAGAAATCCAATTAAAAACCGGGTGCTTGCTCTGCAAACACAGCTTTGCGATAAATCTCTTGGCCTCCCCTTTCCACCAGATTGCCATCCCTAAATACCCAGAAGTTCCTTTATAAAAACTCTGGAGCCTGCACAGCTCTCTCTGTCTCTGCCTTTAAGTTCTCCAAAATCTCAGTTGTTGGATTGCCCCTCACTATTGATTTTGGATCAGTTATTTTTGCTTCCATGGAAATCTTAAAACACTGTTCTCTGACATCTGCAAACACTCGGATTTTGGTGCAGATTTTCAGGTCTTCCGCCCCCGCTCTGCTGCCGTCACACAGATCTTACCTAATTGTAAAGGAGGATGTTTGAGTTGGGTTTCTTAGGATCTTGTCAAAATTCCGTTTCTTTTACTTCATATAAAGCAACTTAGATTTTACTGCAATCTTTCCTGAAAAATCTAGTAATTGCCACCAAAAACACTTCACTGTCATAGGGAAGGGGAGCCTTTAACAAAATCATTAAAGCAAAAAACAGAAAACAAACAAACAAAAAACTAAAGTGTGTTTTTATTCTTATGTACTGTAAATGGCTTAAAAAATAAAAAAGAAGAAGATGGATAAGGAAGAGAAAACTTTTCTTTCAGCAATCCAGGTGTTTTGGTCTTTCAAGGTTTATGTTCTTAAGAGAGTGTTTTCCCTACTCACCCAACCCCAAAGATTGAGACCATCACAGGACATAGGGCAAGAGAATTTTAAGAGCCAGAAATCAGCGAGGACTGGAGTGAAATAGTATCTTCTAGACATGGCAGACCTGTTGCACTCATAAATTCACAGAAGTTGTGGGTGCAGGCATAAGACCTGCACAAAATCAAGCTGGTCAGCATTGGAGTGGGGAGTATTCACAAGCCCCCACTCCTAACTGAAGATGGCCTGGGGGCAGTCAGTTTTCTTTAAGAGTGTGACTTCTGATAGGTCAACTACACTCCAATGGATGACCCCATACCCAGGAATATATGGACAACACAAATTAAACTTGATGGATTTATTAAAAAGAAAAGAAGACACAAAGTTGGGGTGGGGTGGGGTGGGAAGGACTGAGAGAAGAATATGATCAAAGTACAATGTATGAGATTCTCAAATAATTAATAAAATATTTTAAAAGTTAAAAGAATGTGTTCTTCAGAAGAGTGGCATGGAAGCAGCTCAGTCAGACTTCCCTTCACTGTGACAAACACTTGAAGAAAAGTTCAACAGAGAACTGTTTATGTTGGCACACAGTTCCAGGGGTCCCCAGTCTATGGTTAGCCTGCTCTGTTGCTATGGTGGTGCGGCAGAATATCATTGCAGCAAGAATGCATGGCAGAGCAAAAAATGGTCACCACTGGAAGCAGAGAGCTGTATACACAGACAGACAAAGGGGCAGGAGAGCATGTCTAATTCCAGAGATCATCCCTAATGACTTGTTTGCTCCAACCAGTCTACCTTCTGCTTTCCAGCACCTCCAATCATGCCATCAAATCCAGCAAGGGATTAGCTCATTGCTGAAGACAGGGTCTTCATGATATCTTCACCAAGAAGTGGGAGCCATGCCTTCTGTGCTTAACTAAGTCTTTTTGAGGACTACCCCAAATCCAAACTATAAGAAATTCTCTTTCACTTAGCCTGGGACATTGGGCTTCTAATAAAGGGGTAAGGATGGGTATGAAGGAAGAGTTGGGAAAATACAAAACCCTGTTCTCCCCTCCTTCCTCCTTCATGCTCTCTGGGTAATCTCAGATAACAAGTTGCTAGAACATTCCGGCTGTCTTCATCCATCATTGTAGGGAAAAGGGGCTAGCTAAAGAAACCCACCCTGACCCTGGAGCCCATAACTAGGGAGAAATGGCTCACATAAGGCCAGTGAAAGAAACACAGTTTGGCTCAGTCAGATCAGAGCCATCTCTGCCCCGGCCAACTGACTTGTGAAACCAACCAATCACAGAGCAGGACAGTAGACCCCTGAGTCCCAAGTCAACCCCTGGTTGACTTCACCCCCAAGACATCCTATATAAACCGCCATGCCTGGTCAGTTTAAAAGGACTATTTTCTCCACCCTGGTAGAGGCAGCTATTCTCCTGGACTCCTCCTTCCCAAATAAATCTCTTTCTCAAAAGAGTTTTGGGTGTGAAGATCTTCATTCACTGGCATAGAGAAGATCCTTGCTGAGACATACCTCAGTGGGAGAGCTGAAAGAACTGAAAAAGTAACACTTTTCTCCGGAGCTAGAGGAGATTGCTACATTTCTATAGGAGTTTCCCCATTTGCAGAGTGGAGCAAAAGAAGCAACATCTTAGGCCAGAGAAGCAGAGCTCTGCTAGGAATCCACTTTAAGTGGGGGCTGAGCAAAGCTGAGCTGTAGCGGCTTTCTAGGAGAAGAGCAGGAAAGACCATGCCCCATTACAACAGGTATAGCCCGACTTTCCCAAACAGTCAGGATACCCTTCCCTGCAGAGCTCCTGGCAGCTCCAGGCCTGACTTTCCTGAACAGTCAGGATACTCTTCCATGCTGAAGCAGCTCCAGGCCTGACTTTTCTGAACAATCAGGATACCCTTCCCTGCTGAAGCAGTTCCAGGCCTGACTCTCCTGAGCAGCCAGAAAAACTTCCCTTCCAGGGCTGAACTGTCTCTTTGCAGCTCCAGCTGTCAGAGCTGTCCTAAGCAGCTCCAGGTGTTGCCTGACTCCCTAAGTAGTCAGGTTACCTTTCCCAGAGTTGCAAAACTCACATTTTGGTGCCAAAACCTGAGACCAAACCCACAGAGTTGCAACAAACTTACTTACAATCATACTATACAGCATCATTCCTGGGGAGATTAAACAAGGGCCTACTTACTACAGTTAGGGAACCAAAAACAGACCAAAGTAACAGTGCCACCAAAGGTTAAAGTTAAAGGTGACTCAAAGGCAGCTGCAGCATCAAAAGCCTACCCCAGCATGGGTGACAACTTAGAAAGCTGGAACCTTGGAGCTCTATGCATGACTTGCAGGCAACTTGACAGGCCAGAGAGTCCCCTCTCTGCAACAGGAAGCCGTCTTACTGCATATGTTACCTCCAGGAGGAAGGGGCTTTGTGTATCTGGTAAGTTTCAGGATCTTCCTGGGACTTGTGAGCTGCTCTCTCCCTGAGTATTAACAAGCCTCCCTTCAAGATGGACTGTTTCCACTGCAAAGAAATTGCTACACAACAATCTACTTAATATGTTTTAACTTAATATAGTTTAACTTGCTTAAATAACTGAATAAGCAAAACTGTAGTGACCACTTTTTCACATATACAAAATAAGGCACCACAGGTTAGAAAACTTTCCCCAGACCTCATTCTACATTTTGCTAAGGACAGGACCATATTATTGCCTCCAGTGTGTACGTTCTTTACCTTTTGAGATTTCTGAAATTTGTGATGCATTTTTTTCTGTCATAAACATTTCTGTCATAAACACACCGTTTATTTTTAGTACATTATAACCTTATATCAACATAATGCATCATCTCTCATACCTTTGTCATTAAATTGCATTCTTCCTAATATTAATATTGTCACATGTTTTCTCCTTGGTAGTATTTCCATGAGACACCCATATTCCTATAATTTATCTTTGACTTTTAAATAAAACTTGGTCTTTTTGGTATCTATCAGCATAGAGGTGAGTTTTCTTTTTATTTTAATCTAAGAGTCACTTGGGGGTTGATAGAGGTCTTCCTCTGTTCATTTATAGACTTGTTCTTAATTTTAAAAAAATCATAAATATTTCTTTTTGTTTTCTTTCCTTTATGAATTAGAAATTTTTATTCTATATTTCTCTAATTGTATTGACTTTAACTATTTTGATTTCTAGGATTTTCAGAAATAGTTATAATTTTAAAGTTTGGGGCTTGGGCTATAGCTCAGTTCATAGAGGGCTTGCCTAGAATGCATAAAATGCTGGATTTACTTCCTAGTGCCACAGAAACTGTACATGGTGACACACACCTATAATCTCAGCACTAGGGAAGTGGAACCAGAAGCATCAGAAGTTCAGTGTCATCCCCTGCTATAAAGCCTGGATCCATAGTATCCTGTCTCAAAAAAAAAGAAAGAAAGAAAAAAAAGAAAGAAACCTGTTTTGAGTTTAAAAAAAACACCTCAATTTCTAGATTCAACTAGTACCTGCCAAACCTTTTTCAGGTTTTGTGTTTGTGTGTGTTTGTTTTGATTTTCTTTTTGTTTTGTTTTATTTGTTTGACACAGGTTTCACTATGTACCCCTGAAATTCACCATGTGGACTAGGCTAGCCAGGAACACACAGAGGTCTGCCTGCCTCTGACTCCTGAGTGTATAATTCATGCCTAGCCTGTGGTGGTCTGAATGAAAACAGCTCCCATAGGCCCATAGAGAGTGCACAATTAGGAGGTGTGGCCTTGTTGGAGGTGTGTCACTGGGGGTAGGCTTTGAGGTCTCAGAAGCTCAAGCCAGGCACAGTGTGTCTCTCTCTTCCCAATTCCTGACAATTTAGATGTAGAACTCGCAGCTACTTCTCCAGCATCCTGTCTGCCTGGACAGTGTCATGCTTCCCAGCATGATAATGGACTACATTTTTGAACTGTAAGCCAGTCCCAATTAAATGTTATTCTTCATGAGAGTTGTTGTGGTCATTGTAAGCCCTCAGAGGCATATAAGTAGCCATGTCCCTCCCCCGAGGACCTCCAATGGGCAGATCCACCCACAGAGCACTCTAACTGCCCTAACTGCTGGACCCCGCCCCTGCCCCTGCCCTACAGAGTAAAAAGCCCAAGCTCTGGACTTGAAATCCCGCCAGTATCCACCCTGGAAAGCTTCATCCTGAAAAGTTCCACCCTACCCCACACCCCAAGAAACTCTATATGAACCCTGCCTTCTGTTCACTTCTCTGCTCTTTCTGACCTAGGCAGAGGCAGCCATCCTCCTGGGTTTTTTTCTCCTAATAAATCTCTGATGTGAGGTTTGTTGTGTAGTGTGACTTTGTGGTATTCCTTGGCTTCTGACTGCCAGGATACCTTTCCATCTAAACTGTAATGGTCATGGTGTCTTTTCATAGCAATAAAAAACCCTAACTATTCCTCATCTTTTTCTCCATGTTTTTGGTGGTCACCAGGTGGTTCTGCCAAAGATCTCTCACCCAAGACTTGGTCTGGACATCGAAACCAGTGGTGTAATAGCACACCCACTGTTGTGACAGGGAAAGGCTTGTTATTGTCTTCATGTGTCCTCTCTAGCTGGCCCCAACAAACACAGCTCTACAAAGGGGCTGCTGGCTTCCCTATGGCTAGGGCACTGCTGGGGCTCTTGTATACAGGTAGAGCTTGTGTTTTGAACTTCCTGCAGGCACTAGAGGCAGAGGCAGTCTGAATTGGAAAAAGAGAAAGGGGAAAAGTGAGACCACTCTCAAAATATTATCACTCTTTCCTTCTATGTTGAGACTTTGGACTTATGTTTCCCAACTGATAATTACTTTTTATTTAAGTTGATGTGATTAGTTTCTTGAATCCAACACTTGACTTTTTAAGAGACTCATTTTCTTTTTGCTTGAATATGTAGGCTATTTCTTCAGTGCTGGGGACAGAACCTGGGGCTCTGTGCTTGCCAGGTGGCACTGCACCATTGAGCTACCTCTCCAGACTGTACTGTAAGGTGTGAGGTGCTCTGTGAATGTTAAAGTCTTATTTATGTGCTGTCTTGATACATGTGTCTACTGTGGAATGTATGGTAAGGCTAAAACCCACCACCTCACATAGCAATCATTTCTTTTTGGTGAGAACATTAAGAATGCACTCTATTCTTTTTTTTTTGTAGTGCTATGAACTGAATGTGTGACCTCATGTCTGTAAGGAGAATACAGTACCGCCAACCGATGTCCCCAGCTCCGAGAATCCTCTCTTTTAGCAATTTTGAAATACACAGTACATTCTTATTAACTATATTTGACTTGTTATGTGGCATTTTGCTTGTCTAATCAATGCTTCCCCTCCCCCTCCTCCCACCTCTGGTAACCCCACTTTCACTTCCTCCTGTGACTTTGACCTGGTCAACACTCCTCGCATGAATGAGGTCAAGCAAGCACTGTCTAGGAGCTTTGTTCCTCCGTGTTGTTTGCTGTTTTTACTCCACATTTCCATTGCCGTTTGTCCTTCATGGCGTCCAAGGAAGCTCAGTCTAGAGTCCTGGTTCTCCCTTTACTTAAAATGTTACTTCTCACAATTATGCTCATCTGTGTTGTCTACTGTTCAGTCTATGGCTGGGCTTTGATTTTGATGGTATGAATTCTTTAGTTTTAAAATTGTTTTTCATATTTACATATCGTCTGGACTTTCTCCAAAGACAACCAACATCTTTATTTTAAATGCTTTTACTTATTTTGTTAGCTTTATTTCCTCAAGAATAAGTTTTTCTGTCCATTTATCCTCAGATATGTGTGAGGGTTTCAAAGATTTTATCTTTATTTATATTTATATGTATGTGTATTTTGGTTCTCGAGAGAAACAAAACTGAGGGAATGAATATAATGTATGTAAATATGTTAATGAATGCACACACACACACACACATATATATAGAAGTATGCAGACATACATATATCAGTGGTTCTCAACCTGTGGGTCACCACCCACACAGGGGTTGAATATCAGATTCCTGAATATCAGATATTTACATTACAATTTATAACAATAGCAAAATTCCAGTTATGAAGTAGCAACAAAATTTTATGGTTGGGGGTCACTACAACATATGGAACTGTATTAAAGGGTCATAGCATTAGGAAGACTGAGAACTACTGATATGTATTTATACATATACATACATATACATATACACACATATCTATGTATATAGGTATGTGCATATACATATATACAAATATGCACATACACACACACACACACACACACACACAGACATAGGCTCTAATATAATGAATGCTTCAGCAGCAGGACAGGTGAACTTGCCAGTGAGAGTGAGGGCATGCAGACAAAAAGCAATAGCTTCCTTCTTCCATGTCCTTTTGTTTGTAGGCTGTCACTAGAAGGTGTGGCCCATATTTAGGATGGGTCTTCCCACCTCAAATGATCCAGTCAAGAAAGTGCCTCACAGTGCCCAGCTGCTTGGGTTTCAGTTGATTCTAGATGTAATCAAAGTTGAGGACACATAGCCCTCACAGTGTGTGTTTGTGTTTATGTATGTGTATACCGCTTGTGTGAGTCCCTTCAGAGTCCAGAACAGGTGTCAGACCCAGAGGAGCTGCAGATGCAGGCAGTTATGAGCCACCTGATATGGGACCTGGAACTGAACTCTGGTCCTCCACAAGAGCAGTAAGTGCTCTTAACCGCAGATCCATCTTTCCAGCCTGTGTGAGGCTTTGATGTGCTGCTCTCTATTCTGGTCACCTGCTTGCCTCTGAGGACTCTGTCTTCGACATAAAAGCAGCTTGTCCACTGCTTTTGAGTAAGAGTTGGGTGTGCTTCCAAGCAGGATACACTTATAGCATGCTTCATTCCTGAAGGCTGCCCACTTTTTCTGGATTCTCTGGATTTCTGAATCACAACCTTGACATTTTGGCTCACACATGCACACCACCTGCCCTAGTCTGAAGGGATGTGCCAACCACACCTGCTTAAATCAAGTAGGGAAAAGAGGGAGAAGCCAGAGACCATGCTGTCCACATCTACTCTCTTTACTGGTTACACTTATGTTTATACCATGGCAACTCCTGTTTTTTTTCCTCTCTCTTTTCTTAGGTGTTTTTTTAAATTCATGTATTTTATTTGCACAGATCTAGGCTCAAACTCTCATCTCAAACCACCTTCATTGTCCTACATTACAATATTTCCATATTAAGTTTCCATGTATGATTCCACTTGAAAAGTGAATGAGTCTTTAAACTCTACAGATATGACTCTGCATCCATCATATTGTTCTCTAGGAGCACAATTTATGTTAGGTCTCAAACATTTTTGTCATGTTTAGAAGGGGGAAAACCTTTAATTAGTAGAAGGAGACTTGAGTAAACCTAATGATAATAACTTGAGTTTCTATAAAAGGTTTCTTGCTCACCCCTGATAAAGCGTGGAGGGGCTTTGTCCCACCTCAACTAAATGTACCAGGTTTAGCTGTGCCTCCATGGGAGAACTTACCCTGTTGGAGGAGGAGATGAGGGGTGGGGAGGGAGGTGGGGGGAATGGGAGGAGGGAATGAGAGGAGGATCTGTGGTTGGTATGTAAAATTAGTAATAATAATAATAATAATAATAATAACAATAAAGGTTTCTTCACATATTCAACTGACCTCCTTGTTGTCATTGCCACAAATGTCATTGCAGTCCCAAAGCTGCTTCGATATGGTGTTGGGTCTTGGATGAGCCTTCAAAGAACTTGAATGAGGGCAGTCTCTAGTCTAAGAGTTTTGACCATATGTAACAGGCCCTGAGACCAGGCTTAGCAAGCACAGGTGGTAGAGGACAACCTGTGGTGGGGCTGGGATGAGAACATTCCCGGCCCCTGGACGCCGCACTCTGTTCAGCTGTCAGTGTTCTGCAGTGCTCTCTGAGCAACATTGGACAGGGAGTCGACTTTCTATTATTTGACTAGGGTGGGTGGAATAATTTTAATTGCTAAGAAATTGCATTTTCATTGTAAAGCAATTCAAGTTATAGCAGATTCATAATGCAGCTATTGTAAAAATGACATTTCAGTGACATTTCTGTGAGAGGAACATGGTGATTTTGCAAATGACATGGTGAGGGCACCGCAGTTATGTGAATAACACATTTTCACAATACGTGTGTCAGGAGCATAAATAACAATGATGGCAACAATATTAATAATAATGGCATTCCATGAAGGGAAACCCTTTTATCGCTGTAACCCCAAAGGTCTTTAACTCACACCTGTCCACTCTACACTTCACTAAAGTAACTGGTGCTGACTCTTTCTGGTGGAAGCAAACGCAGTCCAGGCAGCTGTCCCAAACTTCAGCAGATTCATGGGAAACAGAATCCAAACTCCATTTTCTTCTTAAAAAGCCTTTTGGGATGACTCACCAAAATGAGCATCGTGCAGGCACTGGAAATTATATTTTATTTTATTGTGGATATATTCTCATCAGTCTTTTAGGTGGATTGTAGGTGAGTAATTAGCATCTTCCCTTTTCAGGTGCATAAAAGAAAATGTTGCATTGTTTTATTTCCAGATGAGCTGACTTGATCATTTCCAATACAGTTATAGAACATCCTCCTAAGTTAGATAGGTAAAGTACTTTTCTTAGCCTGAGGGCATATTATTCCCACAGTGGATATGCCATCACCATTTTATTTTCACGATGTCATTATCATGTCATTAATATAGAAATTTCCTATTTTTTTCTTCAACATATATTTTAAAAGAAAAATGGCTCCTTAACAACAATATCGCCAGTTTTTGAGAATGAGGTCTGGAGTGATAGCTGTCAGTACATAGCCCAAGTAGTCAGCATTCTGCCCTGATGTCACCAATATGATTTGTTAAACCCACTTCAAACCAGAGGAGACATTTGCATTTATTTACATACCCTTGGACCAAATGTCTTAACCACTTATTTTGTTGACTTCATATCAGCTTTTACAAATGAAATAGCTGGGTATAATTTAAGAATTTGGGGTCAAAGTCTAATTGCATGTTTTTGGTTTTTTTTAAAAAAAAGATTTTATTTTACATTTTAAATTATGAATAGTGTATGCATATGTTTCTGGTGGCAGGGAATTGGGGAGGTGAGTTGTGCATGTGAATTCAGTGCCTGTAGAGACCAGGAGAGGCACTGGGTTCCCTGGAGCTGAAGTCTCAAGGGTTTGTGAGCTGCTGGCTGTGGATTGGATGCTGGCAACTGAACTCAGGCCGTGGCTTACCGTCACTCCAGCCCATCATGTTGCTGGCATCTTGTATTTGGGTGGTGGTTTGGCATAATGTGAAACACATTGAATCCTGGGTTTCTCCGTACTTGAGGGGATGGAAACAGTATAAAGGATGACATTCAGAAATTCTAATTTGATCCATTTGGGAGCTAACTGCCTATAATGGTCACTTACTTTGTCATGGGTTACATTGGTGTCAGTATCCTGCTCTCCCACTTTGTCATCATGTCTTTGATGTTTGGGAAGGATGAGTACGTTTAGTTAAGTTTTATCTTTAAAAATTGGTGTTTCTTTGCTTTGAATCAAATCTCTCATTCTTCTGTACATACATTTCTTTACCAGCAAAGCATATCACTCCAAGCTAATTCTCTTCTTGATTTATCACCACACCAGTTATCAGAGCCCTGAATTATGATTCCAAGGTTGTGATGCACACACTGTCTGGATCACTTGGTCCCATGATGCTAAGCTCTCCATTAAGATGCTGTGGAGTGACTTCTTCATTTCCACAGCTTACAGGCAACAGCTCCTCCTGTATTCTGCCTCACAGGGCTCTCGGGCCTCCTGTCAGCGTTCACTTAGATGACTAAATGGCAAGGTGTATCAGTGCATGTTAAAACTGTGATGCAAATTAGCCACAAAACATTGACATTGTAACATCTGCAGAGGAGTCGTCACCACGTCAATAATGATAAGTAATACTGCCATTTCTCTCCCATTGCTTCATCTGAGAAAGATGCTTTCAGAGCCAGCATGGGGAGGACTTGACTGCATTTCATTTTGTGTGTATTTTTTATACAAGTCTGCTTGCAAAACAAAAGAAAGAACATTCAGACCATGAGGTAGCTCAATGGCATAAGGCACTGCCACCAAGCCTCTGACCTGAGTCTCATCACCAGAACTTAACATAGTGAAAGGAGAGAATTGACTCCCACAAGCTTTCCTCTGATCTCCATCTACACACATGTTATGATACACATGCATGAGAACGGATGTGCACACATGCACTCGAGCACACATACACACAGATAAAGGAATAAATAAATAAATAAATAAATAAATAAATAAATAAATAAATAAATACATGTAGCAAAAAGGAGGTATATTCAAAGATTTTCATGTAAACTAACTCACCACCACGGTCGGCCAGGCCTCAGCATGATCTGTAGTTGCACAGAAAGACCAGGGCTGTATAAGAACTCCTGACTGGAGGCCTTGGGCATGGCTATGGAAATAAACGAAGCTTCATGACAGGAAGAGGAAGTGTCGCATCTCACTGGCAGCTTTTGCTCCACTGTCAGTCACAGAGGAAAGAAACTACACAGAGCTCGGTTCCGACTTCACAGCTGTGACAATGGCGTGACCACCAGGACTCCTCAGAGAAGTCTTCCAGAGCATCTTCCAAGCGGGAACTTGGAGATCCTGTGGGCTGCTACCTCCCATTGAGGAGCAATTTGTGGAGAGGCCCCAATAATCAGTCCTGGAAAGTATGTCTTCATGTTCCATCTTGCTGTGCCTGCTTCTCAACACAGGCAGCATGAATGCCATACCAAAGAGTGGCCTCTGTGCTCTCCTGGCTCTTCAGAGCCCACTCCCATGTCTGAACACAAGTTCTCAATTATTAGCTTCCATCTTGTTTGTAGAAGGCTTGTACCCCTGTGTCTGGAAAACCAACAGTACATTCCACAGAAAACTTGATAAGAGGGAACATGGTTTCTGCCGGTTTAGGAGCTAGACTCGGGTAATTAAAGAGATAGGAACCATTTGGCCTAACTGATAAAGAAATAACAGTGTTTGATAGAATTTGGTGGGTAGCTGATGCACTGGTTCGTGGTTGAAAAGCCATAGCTTTCGCCTGGGATTCACCGGTTATCTCTCCCTATTTACTTTGGTTTTTTTGTTTTTTTGTTTGTTTGTTTGTTTTAAATTCCTCTTGCCAGGAATCTTGTTTAGGCCACCTATAGGCTGACCTTACAACAGATTTCTCAGTGTGAAGTAGCATTGTGGACCACAGAACTCATCACTCACACATTTTACCAGAGGAGCTCATTTTGGCACCTGGACATGAATTCCAGCCTCAGCAGGATACTGGCTGTGGTTCTGAACCACAGGATGTGATAGGCACCATGAGAAACCCCAAATCGTGGCTGCTTCGAAAAGAATGAAACCTCTCATTCTAAGGTCCAAGGCCTGTGCTGGGAGGGGGAATCTTGTCTTTACCAAGCTCTCCTCATCTGTTTCTTGGGAGCTTCGGAGTGTGTCCAGTGAGCGCTGGTGACTTCACCGTGAGTATGGACAGCAGCTGCCACCAGCTCACAGCACGGATCTGAGACACCCGGGTCACAGCTGGACCTCTCCCAAGGCTGATTTTACACCAGTGAGTCAGGTTCCAAATATTTCCTTCTTCATGGAAGATAAATAAAATATATTGAGGAAATGACTCTTAGGTCTAGAAGTCACCAGACTGGCCAGATATCGTTGTGAAAATTGGTTGAACTGCTAGGTTTGGGTCTATTAAATCAATTTCTGGGGGGTGAGTATTTTTGTATTCGTGCATCATGTTTTTCTGAAGCTTGAATGGAGGTCACAGCTTAGATTCACTTATGAAAAATGCAGCTTCCTTGTACCGAAAAAAGAAATCCTGCTTTCCTCCAGGTTTTGAATTCCTTTTCTCCACTTTACCCTCCTCATCCTCAATCCTTCACCTCCCACCTTTTAAGCTAAGAGATCTGCAGCTGGAGGTGAAATAAAGGTACTATGCCTTTAAAACCGGAGAGAGCAAATGGGTTTTAATAACCCAACGGGATCTTGGTCATCATAACATTTAATCTGCATTACATCCCATTCCTAATCACTGTTTCTATTCCAATTGTGAGCAGGGAGAGTGGGCGAGTGGGATGTTGCAGACAAGCGCCAGTCAAACAAGTTTGCCTTACAGCTGGCGAGCCTCCGACAACGCTCACAGTGCCTTCTGGCCACATTCAATCAGATGATCCCATAAACTCAAAATAATCACCCCTAATACTAATACCTCTTCTCCTTCATTGTTGCCGGTCGCTATGGCGCTGCATTCGACTGTGAAAAATTCACCGCCATTATTATCCTCAGTGTCTCTCTCTCTGAAATGTGATCTAATTGCAGAATCCACACCTGTTCCACAGTTCAATAGAATTCAGCTTTCACGGAGGCAGACTTTCAAATCACACACACACACACACACACACACACACACACACATACACACACACACACACACACACTTGTACACACACACACATAGGTAATTACCCAGGGGTTTAGTTGAGGCCAAAAAAATAAATTAATAAAGAGGGTGAGTTTATCAGAAAATAATGCGGGGAGGAGGGAGGCTTTGCTGCGTGGTCACTGGAAGATTGCTGATGGGTGCATAAATAAGGCATGCTGGAACATCTGTTCTTTGTTGTGCATTCAGCTTTTTAATGTGTTCAAAGAGCAGCTCTGACGCATCGCTGACTACCACTCCCCATCCGAGCAACATTTTACCAGAAAATAATAAACCTTCCTGGTGGGGTGCAGGGAGCCAAGGCATTTGGGCAATGCCATTAATTTGGAAATATCTCTTTTTTTTCTAGGATTTTAAAATCTCTCTCTCTCTCTCTCTCTCTCTCTCTCTCTCTCTCTCTCTCTCTCTCTCTCTCTCTCTCTCTCTCTGAACATTGCACAAATTTGGGACCCAGCCTAGTATCCCTATCAGCCTAAACATTAAATCAGTCTGAATATCTATTCAGCCTCCTTTAAAAACAAAACAACAAAACAACAACAAAAAACAGCAAAGGAAGGAGAGGTATTCAAGTCAAAGTTTACATACCTCCTGCCTCTCTCCAGGCTTGGCTTTTAATTCTATTAATGCTAGCTCTTATCTATTGGCATTATTTTTAACATGTTCCAGTATTTATTTGCACTGATGAAATTCAGAGGCAGCTGAGGCCCCTGACAGTTGAACAATATTGGCCAGTTATTTTGATACAGTGTGGCAGGCAGCAAAAGCTTAAAAACCGGAGCATCCTAAACGGAGGAAAAACCAGCTTGAATTCTAAAATAAAATTTTAGCAGCATGGATTTCTCTTGCCATAGGCTATGAGGCTACTATGAATTCCAGATGCATTTCCTGAGCTGTCAATGAGGTGGAAAGATGGGATTGGCATTATGAAGATTTGTTGCGTTTCGGCTCCATTCTGTGTAATTGCAATGGAAGGTATAGACATTAAGCCACCACCCAAGAAGAGCTGTTTGTGCACACACGATATGGAAACAGCTCACCAGACAACCACAGGACCAGGATGGGGTTTCTTTATGCCACTTGATTTGGCTTTTACATGTCCTCCCTTTTTAGGTCACAGCTCAGAAGCACTGCAGTCCGGATGAGATGGAGATAGCTTCCAAAGGGCTTGACTAAGTCTTGTGAAAGGGAGACAGGATCTACTGGGGATAGGCTGTTAGGCCAATTCCCCTTTCCAGCCTGCACTCTTCATCTTCGCCAGTGTCTGGACTCTGGTCTCAGGCACTTGGGTTGTTCATCCCTCTTCCAGTGGGAGCTCCCATTTGACCTATGTTCCCATAGGATCCCCTTGGTTTCTCACAGCAGCCTTACAATGTCCAGTATCAACATGATGCAATTTAGGGGTTAAAGTGCTTGTTGTAAGCACGGGAGGCTAAGTTCAGCACCACACAAAATCTCCTCAAGCAGGAGCCTCCTATAATCTGACTCTGGAGGGACAGAGAGAAGCGAATTGTGGGAGCTCAAATGGTGAGCTCTGGGTACACCAAAAGACCTTGCTCAAAAGTAAGGTGAAACCCTAAGTGTCATGCTAGAAACCCCATCCAACGACTGAGGGATCTGGATGCAGAGATCCACGGCTAGACCCCGGGTGGAGCTCCGTGAGTCCAATTAGCGAGAAAGAGGAGGGTTTATATGAGTAAGAATTGTTGAAACCAAGGTTGGATAAAGCACAGGGACAAATAGCCAAACGAATGGAAACACATGAACTATGAACCAATGGCTGAGGGGCCCCCAACTGGATCAGGCCCTCTGAATAGGTGAGACAGTTGATTGGCTTAATCTGTTTGGGAGGCAACTAGGCAGTGGGACCGGGTCCTGTGCTCATTGCAGAGTTGGCTGTTTGAAACCTGGGGCTTATGCAGGGACGCTTGGCTCAATCTGGAAGGAGGGGACTGGACCTGCCTGGACTGAGTCTATCAGGTTGATCTCAGTCCTCAGGGGGAGGCTTTGCTCTGGAGGAGGTGGGAATAGGGGGTGTGCTGGGGGGAAGGGGAGGGGGCAGGAGGGGGGAGAACAAGGGAATCTGGCTGATATGAGGAACTGAATGGTATTGTAAAATAAAATTTTTTAAAAAAGGTGAAAAAGTGATTGGGAAAGATACACAATGCTGGCTTCTAGTCTAACACACACATGTGTGTGCACGCAACACACACACAAATAATGACATTTAAAGATATTAGGTTTTGATATTAGGATTTGACTGCATTGCTGCTTAAGAATCACATAGACGGCCAAAGAAATGGCTGGGCTGTTAGAAGCATTGCCTGCTCTTCCAGAGGACCCAGGATCAATTTGCAGCAGCCACATGGAGGCTCATATGTTCATAACTCCAGTTCCAGGCCATCCAATGCTGTCTTCTGGCCTCTGTGGGCACCAGGCATGTATGTGGTATACAAACATACATGCAGGCAAAACATCCAAACACATGAAATAAAAGTAAGTCTATTTAAAAATGGACTTTTTTACAGAATATCAGAGCATAGTGGCACACACAAGGAGTCCCAGCACTGGGGAGTTTAAGGGCAGATTAGACTACAGAAAAAAAAAAAAAAAAAAAAAAACCTACCTCACAAAAGGACACGAACAAAAAACCATCCAGAGAGTGAGAGTCCTCCAGAGGGCCAATTGCCATTTGTGTTGTGTTGACAGTACAACAGTGAGTGTGCTCACAGCACTACAGCGAGTGTGCTCACAGCACTACAGCGAGTGTGCTCACAGCACTACAGCGAGTGTGCTCACAGCACTACAGTGAGTGTGCTCATGGGGCTACATTTGAGTGTGTCACTCTGTACCTTCAGAACCACCAATATGTGTACACATGTGAGCAAGCAATGATTTGGGGACAGCTAAAAACTTTAAACAAGTTTAATTACCTTAACGTTAAAAGCTGTGTTTGTGGTGTTTGAGGTTAGGTCAGATCATAATCAAACTCTCTGCACACACTCAGTATTCAGTTGGTAAATTTTACAACAACAACCCTTAAAAACCTGTTGAAGTTATCAAACAGCCCCTTCCTCTGTTATAAGGACTTTTTTCTCAGTCCCTCTAGGGAAGTGTTGCTGGATCCTAATGGCTCCCTCAGGGGAGGGGTGAGAAGGCACAGTGTGACCACACGGACACCGGGAGACGTTGAAAGCAAACAACAAACTCCTCTATTTAATAATGAGGAAGGTCTTATATCTCCTCCTCCCAGCACACAGTCTGTGTCACAACCCCTCACTGGCCGGGTGTGACCAGGAACTCTGACATCACCAGTTGCTAGGCCCTCAGGCAGACTCCAGGTTGGTTCATAGGAAGTCCACTACGTGCATGCCTTGGCAACTGGTCTGAGCCAATTTCCTCGACGCTATGGGCCTGTCCTACTACAGTGAAGTACTCTGTAGAAAACGTTTCAGGTCAAATCCTGTTCACTAATGCCCTCAACACAACACTAACCAGGTAAAAAACGGGATTTGGAACAGGCTTGAATTTCACGCCTGGTGGATAGACTCCATGGTAGGAGAGGCATCCATGTCTGTGCTGCTGCTCCATGTATTCCCATGCTCAGCCTCACCTTTTTTGATCAGGATGTTATAGAAACAAAGACATTAAGGTTGGGGCTGTGTGGTTCTGATACTGAGTTCTGGTGTGCGAGAAAACCAGCTGCCTGACCTCATGACCTGCTCCCAAATGTGCAGTTCTGTGAGGCTCAGAGGCATATGACTCTGTGTCTTTTAGCTGTGGGGGAATTGGGGATCAGTGTTGGTAAAAGCAAGATCCTCGTTGTGGGTGTCCTCTTTGTGAGTTACCCTAGGTTAAAGACAACTACCTTGACCAAGGAATTGCCATATCCCTAGGACCAGCTGGGTGAGCTTGCCGAGTTCTACTGCCTCTGTCTTCTGCTCTTTCAGTAGGACTTGGAGTGTTGTCTCAACCCTAGAGCTACCAATGGTGTTGGTAAGAACAACACTGAGACCTCTCTACTCAGCTTGCTTCTTTTCTTCCTTGTTCACAAGGCATCAATCTTGAGGTTGTTTCAGAACCTTTCCCTGAATGAGCCCTACCTGCATCTGAATCTCTTGTTTAATTACACTGTTGCTGCTCTTGACAGAAATAACCATTCCTGCACACTTTGTGAGCAGGGTGCATGATTTGCTAACATACAACTACTTGAACTAGTTATCATTGTTTGGTTAACATACTTTTTAACTGAAATTATGTGAATGCTGTCTTAGTTACATTTCTGTTGTGACAATATGCCATGAGAGTTGGAAAGAGATGTTCCTTGTGTTCTGGGACATTTGAATACTTGGTCTTCATTGGCTGTGCTTTCGGGAGATTACAGAGGTGTGTCTTTGCTAGAGGAAGTGGATCACCAGGAGCAGCTTGGAGATTTAAAAGCCTCCCATCATCCCCAGTCTCTCTCTGTCTCTCTCTCTCTGTCTCTCTCTCTGTCTCTCTCTCTGTCTCTGTCTCTGTCTCTGTCTCTCTCTCTCTCTGTCTCTCTCTCTCCCTCTCCCTCCCTCTTCTTCTCTCCTTCTCTCTGCTTCCTATTTGCATTTGGAGATTCTTAACCCTCTGGAACTGTAAGCTTTAAATCAACATTTCCTCCTATAAACTTCTTGACTCTGTGTTTTACCACAGCAATAGAAAAGTAACTATTGCAAATGCCCAGACAAAAAGCGCCTTAAGAAAGAAAGGCTGTATGTCAGCTTACAGTTGCACATGACTACAGGGGTGGTGAGTGGCCAGTCACATTTTCATCTTCACACAAGAAGGGGGACCTGTAGACACCCTGGTGCTGCACTTCCCCTACAGGTTCTTAGCCTCCACGGCAGACCAACTGGGGACCAAATGTTCAGACACATACACCTTTGGGGGATATTCTCATTCAAACCACCACAGATGCCTTGAGTTGGGATAGAATGCATTATTTTTTTCTCATTGGTAAATAAAAGTATTGTTTTATTTAAAATCTTTCATACAACAGCAGGTCATTAAGGAAAATTAAAATTAAGTGAGGTATAGGTATTGTTGACAGGTATAGAAGAAGCTGGAGTTCTTGTAACAGAAGGTCCAACCCAAAGTGACTTAAACAATAAGGAAGAAACATTGGTAAGAATATTTCTTCATTAATAAGAAGCCCAGAAATGAAAGAATTCCAGAGTTATTATTAGATAACTGTTCTGTTATCTAATAATAACACCAAGATGTACAGACTTCCTTCTGTCTTTCTGTTTCTTCATGTCCAATATAAAAACCACATTTCTGGAGTTCAGAAGACACACATAATATGTAGCCAACAGCCACAAGTAGACGGGGACACAGAACTTCCTTGGTTCCAAGCACAATAATATATTGATTGGGCTCCCTCGGTAGATGTCACTCATGTGAGTCTGACAAAGGGGCTTTCTGTCGTTCTTTCTGAAGACAGTAACTGACAGCAAGAATAAAGTTACATTAACTGGCTTCGATCAATCAATCGATCGATCGATCGATGGATCGATGGGCTCACCTGCCTCTGGGGCTGAGTCCACACTTTCAGTAGAACACAGTTGCTCCGAACTTGAACAGAACTGGATTTTGCCATTGATCACAAGGTGGAGAATGTTTGTGTATGGGCAGGTGACTTGACGCTGCAAACGTCTGTGAAGGAGTGGGGATGTAACTCAGCTGGTGTAGTCTGAAGAAAGCTTCATACTTCCTTCACAACACCTGCCACAGAGCCACTTGCCTGTTTGTAATCACAGCCCTCAGAAATAGAAGCAGGAGGGTCAAGGTTCAAGGCCATCCTCAGCTACACAGCAAGCACCTCAGGCCCTGTCTCGAAAGGGAAAAAGAAAGGAAGTCAGAATGGCAGAAATGAAGGAAGGAGAAAGGGAATGAAGAAGGGGGGAGGAAAGAACAAAGGAAGGAAGAGAGGAGGGAAGGGTCTATGGATTTTCTGGCCAATAAGCACTTAGAGTGTGGTTAATGTTTGTGTTGTATATGCAGTCTAAATATACAGACATGTGTGCGTACATAAACAGACACCAAAGTGATGCATGTATATTAACGACACCAGCAGAATGCACAATAGTCTGGTTGAAAAAAACACAGATTTCAGCTGAGCTTCATTTCCAATGTCACAAGTAATTTTTAAAGCTTGTAGGATAAAAGAAATTATTTTATTTTATTAAATATAATCACTTTGAATATGTTGGCATAGTCTATATACAGGCTAAACTATTTGTTTACAGCTCCTACATATATGTGAATATATTTTTGACAAAATAATTGATTCTAAATTCAGGAGCCTTTGAATAGCTAGGAGACAGGTTTTTTCCCCCAAGCACATAGATATCCAAGCAAATTCATAAGAACTCAAATGCCCATCAGGTGTGTTTTCTACAGTGTTTCACACAGTGGGAAGACTCAGGCTTCCACGGCTCCTAGAACTGTGCAGAGTAACTATGCTATTTACCACTTTATAATGGTTCAAAACTTCCCAGTATGTCATAACTAGTTTCTTAGTGATTGGTGTGGTTGGTGGAGGGTCATTTCAAGTTCCACTCATAGGAGTAACGATCAAAGAATCAATCTGGTGTCAACATTAAATTTCATTTTTATTTCTAGCCACTGTAAGGTGTCTGAAGTACATTTGGGAAAACAAGCTATGAGATTGTATCATTTCTTTAAGATAAATTAGTGTATGAGAAGTTACCAGTCTGAAGGACATACATATTTCAAAGAACTTGATTCAAATTTCATGTGAGACAGTTTGCATAAAGGTTTTCTCTTTTTCCTCACACCTTCCTCAGCAACATGGGTTAATAATTGTTAAAATTTTCTTGGAGTAAGTTCCTATTTGATTCCTTTGATGATTTTTTATTCATGTTGTTTGTTGTTGAGATTTAGTTCTATATCTATTCTGAATATTATTCCTCCACTGTGCAAATGGTTTGCAAATTCTTTCTCCTATTCTGTTCACCACCGTTTTACTCTGTTGATGGTGTATTTCAATATTAAAAGTTCTTATTTTTTGGTGACTTCAATTTGCTCTTTGTTGTTGTTGTTGCTTTAGAAACACATTAAAAACCATCACTGCCAAGTCTGGTGGCATAAATCTTCTGTTCTACATGCCCTCTCTCTTCTTCCAAGAGTTTTAGAGTTTCAGATCTCATGCTTAAGTCACACTTCCATTTGGGGTTCACTTTCAGGGTGAGATGGGTGGTCACAGCAACCCAGAGTTCCGTGGTCATGAAGGCAGAAAGGACATAAGGCCAGAGGGCAGGGGACGGGCAGCAAACATTCCTGGCACCAATCTGTGCTACTTTGCTCAACTGAAACAGTAGCTTTTGGGAATTTGTTTCCTAGAGCTAGAGACTCTGTGGAACAGTCTTCCTTTAGTGGAATGGAGGGGACATCATCCCTAGCACGCAGGGCCAAGCTTTGGGAAACTTCTGGTTGGTCATTATACTGAAACAACTGGAAAAGTTAAGGATTCTTGTTACCCTTTTAACTTCACACACACACACACACACACACACACACACACACACACACACACACAGAGAGAGAGAGAGAGAGAGACAGAGAGAGACAGAGAGACAGAGACAGAGAGAGAGACAGAGAGAGAAAGACAGAGAGAGAGATTCCACAGAGACACTTAAAACATGAGGCAGAGTCAAAGCCAAACTTTACCACATGCACAACTGTTTGTTGAACAAAGCATATCACACTGGATGTAGTCACAAAAGTACTCAAGGTTTTTCTTAGTCGTTTTAACCTATTGTAATTTTAAATGTGATCTGCAGGTACAGTTCTTTTCTTTTCTTTTCTCTCTTTCACTTTTACTTTTTTTTTTCTTTTTCTTTTTGGATTTTGAGACAAGGTTTCTCTGTGTGGTTCTCACTTTGCTGTCCTGAAACTCACTCTGTAGACCAGGCTGGCCTTGAACTCACAGAGATCTGCCTGCCTCTGTCTCCAGAGTCCTGGGATTAAAGGTGTGTGCCACCACCACCCAGCACCAGCTCTTTCTTAAACTTGAATGAAATCTACAATCAGCCCATGATTTTTAAAGGCATACTAGATAGGCCAATATCACAAAATATACTTTGATTTGTAATCAATATTTCCAATCCTGTAGGATCATCATTATGATTGTTGTCCTCCTCCTCCTCCTCCTCCTCACTATCATCATCCAAGTTTGCAGGAAAAAAAATAACTTGAAGACTGTAGCAGGAAATTTCTAACTTGACAAATACCCTTGGAGTGATGTAGTTTCCAAGTGTTTGTTCCCATTTTTGACAACTCATTTTCAATTTCATCAGAGGTGTCCTACAAGTCAGATACCCCTTGTGCCTCTCCATATCTTCTTGACTCCAGTATCATTTCAGTCATTGCCATGGTAACCATACATTCAGGATTGACAGGGTTTCTTCTTCCCTTTGGGGTACCATGCATCCCTTACGTTCTGTACTTTGATTTCTAGGTGATGGTGTGAATGATAATTCTGAGAAACTACCTGCTGCACAAGTGCTTCTCTGGTAAGTTCTTTCACATTTGTTTCATATGGACAGCTCTGAGATACATTCTGCCTTGCTTACGAGAGGCCAGGGAGAATCTGAGTTCAAGTGACCACAATCTACTTCAATAACCAATTTGTGTGGGTGTTCTGCCTTTCATGTTCTTTTTCTTTTTTCTTTTTTTAACCTGATTCTCAACTATTTTTCTTTTTACTCACATTCCAAAATAAGCTGTCTGTATGTAAACCCTTAGCCCAACCTCTGCTTTTTAAAAATAATCCTGAGCCAGGCGGTGGTGGCACACGCCTTTAATCCCAGCACTCGGGAGGCAGAGCCAGGCGGATCTCTGTGAGTTCGAGGCCAGCCTGGGCTACCAAGTGAGTCCCAGGAAAGGCACAAAGCTACACAGAGAAACCCTGTCTCGAAAAACCAAAAAAAAAAAAAAATAAATAAATAAAAAAATTAAAAAAATAAAAATAAAAATAATCCTGATAAAAGCATAGCCTCACTTCCCTTTACAAAAAGACCCATTCTATAGTCAGGTATGGTAACACATGCTTATAATCCCATAATTCCAGTACCAGAGGGGCCAATTTATGAAGAAGATCCTTACATGTTTGAGGCCAGCCTGGCTGTGTAGTGAGATGCAGGCCATATTGAGCCATAGTCCTAGACTATTTCAGCAACAACAAAAGATGTGGTGGTTATATTTCCCTTGGAAAGAATGGATACATCTTCCCAGATGATGCTCACTTACCCCTCCACCCTTTAACATCCCGTAGTGGTATATTTACAATTTCTTTGAGCTCAAATCTTGAGTTGTTTTCTTTTCTTTTTTGGCAGGATTTCTGGTGGCCCAAGTTGACCTTGTACTTGCCAAGTAGTTGAAATTGGCCCTGAACTTCTGATCCTCCTACTTTCATGGCCTGAGTACTGAAATGATAGATGTGTCTACCATATCCAGTTGTTTTTGTTTGTTTATTTCTGCAATCTTTTTGGCCAGAATCTAAGATAATCCCCATCCCAGTGCTCTGTGAAAGAGCCAGATTCACAAATCTTGCACATGAAAATAAAGCAAAGACTACACAGGTTGATTAAAACACAGTCATTTGTCTTTGGTCTAGAGCTGGTAAGCTTTCTACATGCTAAAGTTTTCAAGACTATCATGAAATAGTAAAGCCAATAAAATGACTTCCACATGGTCCCTCTTCAACCCATATCATGCTCTGCTTGGCCTCTTGGAGGACAGGTTTCATAGTACTCCAACAGCTCTCTCCAAACTGTCATCCCTGTATTTCATCTTTTCCCCCTTGTCTCTTTCACCTTCCATCATAGGAATAGGGTGGTGGTCAACTAAGACCTTCTAAATCAACTATCAAATACTATTTTCCATGTCCTATAGAGATAATGTCTCATCTTGATTGACTTTGAGGTCTTGGGACAATCATAATAATATTATGTGTACAAAGGATGGCAACTTCAGGCTCTGAGTTTACAAGGTCTGTCACTGTGAACAGAATTATGTGATCATAGTAATCAGCCCCTGTGTGTAGAGAACTGTCCAAAAAATGACAAGATCTTAAATGTCAGTTTGTTCTCAGCTTCAGGAATAGCAGATTAGGAACTAAGACTGTGGCTGTTCAGCACTTGAGTTCTTGGTTTAGTTCTTTGTTGGGGACTGGAAACATAAGCATTCCCTCATGTGAATCTGTTTGCACAAGCTTGCCATAACTCTTTCTGTATTTGGGGGCCTCAAAAGAGAGAGAAAAGGATGATCAAACTGATGAAGAGAGAATGGGGAAATAAATAGAGTAATTAGGAGCTAGAGTAACAAATACTACTTAGGCAGATACCAATTATTTCTACAAAATCCACAATTTATGGAAAGAAATCTCAATGTTTACATATTGATCAGCTTTTATTCATACCCAAAGAGAATACTTGTAATAAAGATTTCTCACAATTTGGGGGAGTGTATTACATTGATGTGTTAGATTGCTGCTTCGTCTCTTCTTATTTTCACCACAACAAAACAGCTTGTTGGAGGCAAACATTGTGTTTATAATCTCTTTGTGAATGAATGAACTGAAAGGGAGGATCCAGGTTCTGTTTGCTGTCTGACTATTCACGCAAATAAAATAAAAGCAAATTGGGGGGAACTATTGGACCAAAGCCACTGACAAAGTTTTCCATAGCAAGTAGACTTTTCTAAACCTGGAGATATCTACCCATTCCCTTCTTATTATGAGTGAGCAAACCAAGGCACATGGGCAAATTTCAAAGAATTGTCCATAACTCAAATGCCTTACAATTCCACACCTAGCATTATTTCTAGTGTACCATGTATTGAGAGATTTGAACAAACAGTTCTATCTGTAAGTCTAGAAGAAAAATAATATTGTTCTCTGAAATAGAAAAGTTAGTTTTAAAAAAAATGCATAATAGAATGCCCAAATTATACCTGAATGGTTGAGCATCAGCTCTCAGCTTTTATGTAAACATTTTTTGTAGTTATTTTGAGGTAATATGTTATGTAGGCCAGCTTAGACTCAAAATTGTAGTTTTCCTGCCTCTGCCATCCAGATGTGAGGACTACAGGCCCAAACCACCACAACTGGCTGTTCTTGACTTTTAGCTGAGAATTATTGTCCGATATTTGTAATTTTGACAGTTGGGGCAATACCTAATGTTACTGACAAGCCCTTTTTCTTACTCCCTTTCTGTGTCTTCTCCAGCTGCCAATCCCTCTGAGTCTGAGGCTGCGCTGGAGGAAACCGGTCACTAAGGTCAGTCTCTCATATGTTCCCCTCCAGTCTCAGTTCTGAGTAAGATAACATACATCTTGATTCTCCTCACATTTCTGTTAGGGTTGTAGAGACTGTCTTCCCTAAAGATATGATCATCAGCATTGTGAAGGAAGATGTCTTTTCAAAGTGCATCATAAGTGCAGAGATGAAGAGGAGGCTTTTTTGGCTTGGTCTGCTGGGCAGAGACTCAGAACAGAGAGTGGGGGATACATACATCACTCGAGACATGTGTCTGCTAGAGCATGAGGAAGGTAGAGTGGCATGTGCCAGAATGTTCCTCCATTGTCACAGGAACGGACAGCACCATTTCTGAATAGTTTCATCGTGTGTGTGTGTGTGTGTGTGTGTGTGTGTGTGTGTGTGTGTGTGTGTGTAGGGGGTGAGGTGGAGGCAGATACTTCCTAAAAGGCGGTAAATGGTTAGATGATAAGGCCATTCACATGGGTGGAGATGGTGTCCAGCACTGAAATGCCATAGTACACCTGGGATGAGCTGATGAAGTCCTTCTTGGGGTTATTTCAGAACAAGTAATTTAGTGTTTGGAAGCATGTAAGTTTTAAGCTATGACATCCACCACTGCCTTTTTGTGAGAAAGGTGGGGACCATTCACCCATACTAGGTAGAAGCATTTCAGTGTAGGAGACTGTTTGTGATCTGAAGAAGTTAGGCTACATCTTTAAAAAAATGTGCGCGCATGCATACACACACACACACACACACACACACATACACACACACACATACACACACACACACACGCACACACACACATACACACAGACACAGACACACACACACACACACACACATGCACACACACGCACACACACACACACACACACACACACACGCCACAGTGCACAGGGGAGGAGGATAGAGGAGCACTCGTGAGAGCTGATCCTCTCCATCTACGGTATGGATTCCAGGAACAGAGCTTGAGTTGTCGAGCTTGGCAACGAGCTCTTTCACCTGCTGAGCCACGCTGATGACCTCTTTAGAAACAAGAATTACAATGTTGTAAATTTGTGAGGGGGAGGAGCACATGTGTGTGCAGGTCAGACAGCAACTTCCGGGAGTGACATCGGGCCCAGGACGGACCTCAGGACATCGGGCCCAGGACAGACCTCGGGACATCGGGCTTGCTGGCGAAGGCCTTCCTTTACAGAGCCACCTCATTGTGGGTTGTCTCTCTCTTTGAGAGTAAATCTGGGGCTAAGGGATACAGTCAGGCAAACACCATGGAAAGTTTTCCCCCTTCACCTTTACAGTGGTAGTTCACAGCTGTCGGTGACTGTCCAGTAGGAAGAACTGGCAAAGTGGGACAGCAGGGAACTGTTACATCTAGTGGGTACACTCGGGAATGATGCCGGGTGTCTTCAGCCCACAGGACAGCCCTGTACAACAGAGACAATCCAGTGCGAAGGTGGGTACACTCGGGAATGATGCCAAGTGTCTTCAGCGCACAGGACAGCCCTGTACAACAGAGACAATCCAGTGCGAAGGTGGGTACACTCGGGAATGATGCCAAGTGTCTTCGGCGCACAGGACAGCCCTGAACAACAGAGACAATCCAGTGCGAAGGTGGGTACACTCGGGAATGATGCCAAGTGTCTTCGGCGCACAGGACAGCCCTGAACAACAGAGACAATCCAGTGCGAAGGTGGGTACACTCGGGAATGATGCCTAGTGTCTTCAGCGCACAGGACAGCCCTGAACAACAGAGACAATCCAGTGTGAAGGTTGAGGAGGCCTACCTTAGACTAAGAAGAGCCATGCTGTACATCCTAATGGAATCCCCTTTTCCCAGGAAAAACTCTCAGTTCATCAGGAGATGATGCACATGACAGAATGGAAGAGACAGGGGCAGCATTATTATTTGAATCTGGAATGTCCTTCACAGGCTCATGCTTTGAATGCTTGCTTCCTAGTATGTGTCGAAGTTTGGGACAGCTATGGAGAATGTAACAGGTAGAACAGAAGACGTTAGGTTCAGGCCTTTGAAGGTTGTAGCCTGGCATGATTCTAGCCCAGCCAGTCTGTGCTTCCTGTTTGCTACTGTGGGAATAAGCTACCAATATACACTCTCGCTGCCAGAATGAGCATCTACTGCTCACACAGCTTCCCCACCAGGATGGACCAAAATCCCTCTGTAACCATGAGCCAAATAAGGCCTTCTTCTCTTGACTCATTTCTGTCTGGTATTTTGGTCACAGATGACAACGTAACTAACAGACAGCAGAAGAAGGGCTAGCCTTTCCCTGAGGTCTATCCCCCGTATAAGGTAACATCAAGGAGGCCCCGAGTCCCCCGTGAACTTCCGAGGGCTGTGAACTTTTGAGTTACTTCTTCCTTTGCTGTCCGAGCTTCAAACACACTTCACTCTGCTCCCCTGGGACACTTCAAAACACATCCAGATCCCTCTGCTGGCACCAGGAGAGACCCACAGGAGGGCGGGTGGGAAGGTGGTGGAAGGAACTCCCTGCCTGCGTTCAGTTCCTGTTGCTTCTCCCCAGCAGCAAAGGCAGATCTGCCTCCAGCGTGAGAGCCGGTCCGGAGGCAGCCCCTTTGCAGGGCCATCAGTGTGGTGAATCCTCTGTGCAAGAACGTCAGTGTGCAATACCCAAAACCTGGTTGTTGGCTATGGTGCTCACCATACCTACGTATCTGCAACATGGGCCTTGCAGACTAAAGGGGCCAGCCAAAGAAACATACTTTGCTCCTGAAACCAGAACCAAAGAAACACACTGTGCCCCTACCAGCTGACCACAAAACCAACCAATCCCTAAGCAGGAAAGCCAACCAATCCCTGAGCATGAAATCTAGCCAATCTCTGAGCTTATCCAAGCTCAGAGGATTGAACTCTGACCAATTCTCACCCTGAAAATCTTCTTCCTGGAAAAACTCTGCCCCTAAGGAGCCCTGTGCCTGTTCACCTGGCAGCTGTCCTTCTCCACCCTGGCAGAGGCAGCGACTATCCTGGATTCTTCCCTCCCAAATCAATCTCTTGAAAAAGTTTTAGATGAAGACCTTCTTTCTCCAGAGCAGAGCAGAATCTCTGCTGGGAAACTCCCTAGTGGAGTGGAGCAGAGAAGCAATGGACATCTCTGCTGGGAAACTCCCTTAGGAGGGTGGAGCAGAACTCTTTTGGAGAGCAGCAGGATTGCCATATCCTGCAGGGAGACCATCCCCACGGGAAGCCAGCTTCAGGTATAGCCTGACTTCCTGACAAGGAAGGATACCTTTCTCCTCACAGCTGTAGGTATCGAGGGCGCCTCCCTTCACAGCTGTAGCTGTAGCCTGACTTCCGACAGTCAGGGCACCTTTCCCTCCAGAGCTGAAATATTTGCAGGCCTTTCCCTCTTACTGGCTTAGGTTGTGCTTGGGGAGAGTTCTCTCCCTGGCTCCCTCAGCCCTGCAGGCAACAGTCATTTTCTGCAGGCCCCCATTGGCCTTTCAGTCTTCAGGGATGGTACGAAAAACGACTGCTGTTAAATCCACTGTTGGAATGGTCCTCTTGGGCCTGAGTTGCTGAGTGAACCTTGACCAGTGCAGCAATGGTGGGTGTGGGGGCGACAGGCAAAACATCCAGAGCAGAGGACGGTGGTGACAGCGCACACAAGGAGGGTGACACTCGTGTGAGGTGTGGACTGGCTGTCCTGACCTCTGTGACACAGCAGTACTCAGGCTGCTGTCCTTCACATGCATAGAAAGACCGCTGTCTAGAGCCAAGTCACTCAGATAGTGGTGAGCTACACAGAGCCTCTTGTTTCTCCCCATAATAGCTCCTCGGAACTGGCCAGAATTCTCTCCTCTGACAAAGAGGCTTCCAAATTCTGGGTGAAAGGAACAGAGAGCTCAGATTTCTCTGGAGAAGGTTCTGAGTAGAGAACATTCCTTGCAAATGAAGATAGTTCCATTGCAAAATTAGGATCTGATGCAAATCAACCTCACAGCAAGTACCTCATGGAAATCTCCAGGTATAATGAATATGGTGATGTGAAACTTTTCTTTACATCTTTGTCCCACAGTCCTAGTTGTGGATAAAGGTAAATTGGAAAGCCAATGGTTTATGCAATCTCCTTTTAGAGGAGGAGATTACCTTCATTACCATTGAGGCCACAGGCCCTCCCTCTTGCTTAATGCACTTGGTATTTTGAGAAAGAATCACTCCTTTAAGAGTCAGTAGCTAGGCCCCACAAAGCAGCAGCATTTCTCTCCTCATCCTCCAGGAGCTGATGGTGACACCACTTGGACTACTATGGGTCGTTCAGAGCAGCACCAAAAGCAGAGGAAAAGGTTAGGCCATAGTTATGATCAGCATGACAGGGGAATCTGGCTGAGAGCTGCAGTGGTGGGACCTTGGTAGTGAGGTGCCACTGGACCCAGTGTGCTGGTTTTCAGAGAGCTCACAGGCTCTCATAGTAGACCAGGGAGTGAATGAGCCCACTATAATGCCAGGTGCTGAACACCGACACAGGGATGTGTATACTTGGTACTTGGGGGATGTAGAGAAGTGACATATTAAATAATTCTTAGAAGGAAGATCAAAATTCAGAGTGGACACTGTTTAGGCTGACTCTTGCCAAATGACTGGAAATTCCCCAGAAAAGCAAGGTTGCAAGAGAGCCAGATAATTATCAGAATTTAATACACACCCATGCGCGCACACCCATGCACACACACTCATGCGCGCACATACACACACATGTTCAAAGGTAATGTGAGAGCATGGGTGGGCAGTATACATTTCTTTCAGGAAGTTTGAGCTGAATCAGAAGACCTGCACTGCATACCAGTGTTCTAATATAAGACACAAGGATCACTTTTGCCTGTAGGCATAATCATTCCTTTAGAATTAAAGACAGGGCAAGCAGAGAAGACCAGGTAGGCTGCACACAGACCTTTTCTGCTCTCTCTGTTCCCTCAAGCCAAATCCCTCAGGCTCCTCCTTAGTGTTACAGACACCCCCTCTTTTCCTCCCCCATCTATGTTTCCTGTGGATCCCATATACTTCCTCCTTATCCCCATCCATGTCTACTGTAGATTCCATAGACCTCCCCCTTTCCTCCCCTATCCATGTCTCCTGTGGATCTCATAGACCTCCCCCTTCCCCCGATCCATGTCTCCTATGGATCCCACAGACCTCCCCTCTTCCCCCCATCCATGTCTCCTGTGGATCCCACAGACCATCCTCCCTTATCTCTCTCCACAACCTCCCTCCCCCACTTTTCCCAGCATCCCAGTCTCTAACACCAGCAGATATTCCCTGTGAACATACTAGCTGAGCAGATCAGTAAAACAGGCAACACATAAAGATCACACTCTGAAAATCCATCAAGGAAACAGAAATCAAGGAACAAAACACTGACCCAACAAAGGCAAACCCAGAAACCATCACTTACACATCTAATCATTCCAAACCCAGATGCTTAGACACTAGCGAAGAACACAATTCATAATAGTCAGGTCAATGTGACTCCACTAGAACCCATTTATTCTATTGTGCCAGGCCCTGAATATTCCAACATAGCTGAAGCATAAGAAAGAGACCTTAAAACCAACAATATGAAGATGATAGAGGCCTTTAAAGAGGAAATTAATAAATCCCTTAAAGAAAATCAAGAACAAAAAAAGCAAACAGTTGAAGGAAACAATACTGTTCAAGACCTGAAAATGGAAATAGAAGCAATAAAAAAAAAAAACTGAGGATATTCTGGAAATGAAAAATTTAGGAATGTGAACAGAAACTACAAAGGCAAGTTTCACCAACAGAACATAAAGATAAAAGAGAAAATCTCAGGCACTGATGATATGACAGAAGAAATAGATACATCAGTCAAAGAAAAATGTTAAATCTAAAAATTTTCTGACAAAGATCATCCAGGAAATCTGGGACATCATGAAAAGATAAAACCTAAGAAAATAGAAGTAGAGGAAGGAGAAAAATCCAAGCTCAAAAGCCCAGAAAACATTTTCAACAAAATTATGGAAGAAAATTTTCCTAATCTAAAGAAGAAGATGCCTATAAAAGTATAAGAAGCATACAAAACACGAGATAGATTGACCAGAAAAGAATGTTCTCTTGGCGTATATTAATCAAAACACTAAACATACAGAAGAAAGAAAGAGTATTAAAAGTTGAAAGGGAAAAATAGCCAAGTAACATATAAAGGCAAACCTATTAGAATTACACCTAACTTCTTGATGGAGACTAAAAGCCAGAAGAGCCTGGATAGATGTCTTGCAGACTCTTGAGAGACCACAGATGCCAGCCCAGACTCATATATCCAGCAAAACTTTCTATCACCATAGATGGAGAAAATAAGATATTCCACAAAAAAGTCAAATTTAAACAATATCTATCTATAAATCCCGCCCTACAAAAGGTGATAGAAGAAAAACTCCAACTCAAAGAGATTAACTACATACATTAACACACAGGAAATAAACAATCTCACACAAGCAAAACAAAAAGGAGGGAAACACACACACAAGCACACACACACACACACACACACACACACACACACACACACACACACACACACACACCAACAGCCACACACATCACCACCACCAACAACAAAAAATTAACAGGAATCAATCTTTAGTCACTGGTATCTCTCAGTATCAATGGTTTCAATTATACCAACTAAAAAGATACAGAATAGCAATGGATGTGAAAACAGGATCTGTCCTAGTGCACCCAAGAAACATACTCAACATCAAGGGTAGGCTACTGTGGAATGTGTTTCCCCTGTTCCTCAATTTCAGCTAAATGGGAGTTCTACAGCATGAAAGGGAGGAGGAGAGAGATTTGGAAGCAATCATATTTAGGTGACTGAAGCTTGATAGGAACACAGAAACCTTCCATATTCCAAAGAGTCAAAGAATTGAGAAAATTCTCTGTGGCGGAAGTTAGATAAGGATGCCTTCCACATGCATAAGTGGCAATTACTTACATTCTTTCCTGTTGGAAATACTCTGAGCTAACATTGAGAACCTGACATTGTCTTCAAAGAGAAAAAAAAAAAAAACAGAGGAAATCCTGAAGTCATCTTAAGACACCCTGAAATCAAGTCTAAGTGGTCTGAAAAATCTTTGCCTTGAGACTTGACAGGACTCGACAGGACCCATGCCTTGAGGTCAGCTACCCACTGGACTATGGATTTGGGAGTACTTGTCCAAAGTAGAAGGCTTTCAACCTGTTTTAACCAAATCGTTTCAGATCTAGTCCTTGGCACACTGAATGCACAGAGAAAAGTGTGAACTTGGCTTGTGCACAGGCAGAGCATATCCCTGTATCAGCATGCCCAACCACCAAATAAGGAAAACAGCATTACATAGTGTAAGATCTAAGGGAATATTAGGAAAAAAAATGTGTAAAATAGGATGGAATCTAAGATAAAATAGATTTTCTTTGTTTTGCAGAAGAATAAAAGGACTGATAAAACATACATTCAAGGCTGAATAAACAGACAAAACAGAGCCTCATTATGGGGCATGTGAAGAATTTTCTAGCTTGAAGAAATGAAAATATAGTACTCAAGAGGCAAAGGAAGAGCATACTTTGAAAAAGATTTACTACAGGAAATATGAATAAATTTTAAGTAGCATATGCTTTGTGGTCTAAATAGCATTCAAAGACCCCATGAAGCGAGAGATGAAAAATGAGAAAAGAAGGCATCTAGGTTGAGAAACTGGAGTGTGGAGAAGAAGACGAAAGGCAGGAAAACGTGGCACAATTGCAGGGGAACACCAACACTGAAAATACATTAGAATCAATAAAGCTCTTAGCTGGCAAAGCCCATAATCAAATCAGTAACAGAAAGCAAATTCAAGTCACTTTTCCAGAATCGGGGAAAGTGAGATAAAAACATCAAAAGAGAAGACAATGATTTAGATGGCAGAGTAGAAATCCAACATGAAGTAAAGATGCCAAAAACCACCTGAGCAACAGAAAACTAATAATGATCCTCAATTTCACAGAAAAGAACTTTCACGCTATTAAAAACCAATATGCACAGTGAATGGCTTTGTGGTTATCAGACAGAAGTCACGTGAAGGAGACCATGTGTCTGGGTTTTGTCAGCTGAACAGAAACTAGGATAGCCTGGGCAGTCTCAGTGGGGACTGTCCAGACCAGGCTGGCTGGGGGCAAGACTGGGGGCAGAGTGCTTGTCTTGGTTGCCTTAATTGATGTGGGAAGACCCAACCTGAAAGTGGTGACTCGGAGTTGGGTCCTGGACTGTCTACGGGTGAAGACAGCCAGCTGTGTTTAAGTGCACCCACACCCACACCCACCCCACCCCACCCCCCACACACACCCCACACACGCACGCGCTCACACACACATACATGCACACGCACATGCACATGCATTCACGGATGCTGCTCCTGACTGTGATGTGAAGAGCTGCAGCTTCAAGTTCCCCAGCCACTAGTTTCCAGTAACAATGTGTTCTAGAATTGTGTGGGGAGATAAACCGTCACTCATATGTGTTATCATGGCAACAGGAAATTAGCCTAGAATAGAGACCAGCTCCAGGAGAAGTCCAAAGTCTCAATTTCAAAAATAAATTCTGGAATAAAGGAGGGGAAATGTCAGCTACAGGAGAAAAAACAACCAGGTATAACAGAGCAACGTCCACAAAGGCTCAGTTTGGAGTATTATGATCTGTACGAAGGGAGAGGTTAAAAACACTTGGCTCTCTTGCAGAGAGCCTGGGTATGGTTCCTAGCACCCACACAGCAGTTCACAACTGCCTGAAACTCCAGTTCCTGGGGATCCAAAACCCTCTTCTGACATCTGTGGGCAACCAGGCACACACATAGTTCATGTATACATATGCAGACGAAACATTCATATACATAAAAAAAGACACTATGAAAAGATGCATATGCACTACATCTATGTTCTGCCATTCAAATTTGAGGTCAATAAAAGTGCATTTTCTGATACAAAACATTTTAAGTTCATTAGATTTTCCTCACAGAAAAGCAGTCCCTAGACAACCATGACATGAGCCCCCCACCCCCAAACCCTCTTGATTGACTGTTCGTGGAAGGCTGTCAATGGGAGAGCAACTTGTCAAACCACCCAATCGCTCTGGAAAAAGAAGATGAAAAAGCAGATCCTGACACAGTTCCATTTGAGACATTCCTACCAGCAATAAGAAGATTACCTATGAGATACAGAACCATTTTTCCTTGAAAACTAACTCATGAGAATTAAAAAAAAAAAAAAGTGGGGTCTGCACTGCATACAGACAAAGAAAAATTCCCTGTTCTCAAGAGTGAAAGTAGGAAACGGGAGTAAAGAGTTTGCTAATACACCTACACGGTTAGTTTACAGACAGACACGGGAATTCAGTAACCTTAAGCAGGTAGCATATTCTCTTATTAAATATCTGTGTATCTGTGAGCTACAACTTATGTACATTAGATCACAGGGAAGATATAGAATTTCATAAAAGCAGATCTACACAGACCATATTCTTAGGTAAAAGAACAGCAAAATGAATAGTAGACTACGAATAAATTTAACTTTCCCCTAACACTATCGATAGCAGCACATCCCAGCAATGTTCTTCTGCAGAACTGGATAACAGAGGTCATGAAGAGGGTTATCACAAGACACCCTGAGGGCTATAGTAATGAGACCATTGTGTCTTTAAACTTAAGTCAAAGCTGTAATTGTAATTGGGAATTCACCAGACATACTTTCCTTATTTTTAAATAATAAAAAGAAATGAATGAGTGAATCAAGCCATTAACTTGAGAAGTTCAGTGGCAAACAAGGTAATCCTAACGGGGGAAAAACAGAGAGAGAAAATAATCACAGATGAAAGCAGAAATTAAAATTTAGTAAACAAAAAGGAATAGAATCGATAAATAAATTGCAAGTGTTTCTCTGAAGGGAGAAAAAGCAAACAGCAAATAGAACCAAAAGCACTAAATGCAGAAACTGCTATTTATTTTAATCAAGGAAATAATGAGAGAAAGGACCAAAATGAAGGCTAAGAATGGAGGTATCATCTCGGTATGCAAACGTGGGGGGTCTTGAGAAAATGAGCTCTTCCCATTCATCTCACGGAGGGCTCTCAACTGCTGGAGAAATGGAAAACTTTCTCAAGAGGACACTGAAACCAGAACTAAACATATACCTGTTCAGAGCACTTCCAGGAAGGGAATTTGTGATCTAAAGGAGCAAATACTTTTCTGACTGCAGTTAACTCCTTGAGAACATTGAGATACGTGGCGGTCAGATATGTGAGTCCCAGTCTCAAAAAAAGAAAGAAAGAAAGAAGGAAAGAAAGAAAGAAAGAAAGAAAGAAAGAAAGAAAGAAAGAAAGAAAGAAAGAAAGAAAGAAAGAAAGAAAGAAAGAAAGAAAGAAGAAGAAAAAAATTTGAGGGCAGATATCTCAGTTAAATTCCAATAAGAAAACCCTAACAAAAGAACTTACAGAATTTTTACAAAAGGGAAAAAGAAAGTAATGTCATAAACATGGATGCTAAAACCTGAAATACAGTATTAAGTTCATCCAGCTGCTTATATGATGCAGAGAACTCCTAATAGGTTTGGTTCCAATAATGTAACATAATTTAATATTGTACATTCATTAATATAATTTTATAGTAATATGTCATAGTAAAAATGAAGTAATCAAATCAAAAATTAACTTGAAAAAAATCTATTTCTAGTAAAAATACCTAACTAGTACTGCAATAAGAAGGAAGTTTTCTTTCTCAGTTGACAGAGAATGTGAACCTCAGTGCAGGATACACAGTTTTAAAATACTAGGAGCATAATCTTCAAGTGAAAAACAAATAAACATAAGAATGTTCCCTTCTGAAATTTATAACCCATAAAATAAGATGATGCAAAAGAAAATATTAGTTACTGAAAAAGATAAAACATTATTTACTGGCATTGTATTTTATACCCCACAGTTAAAGACAAAGAGCAGGGCGAAGCTATTGAAGAAGTAGCTGTCTCAACAAGAGATTTCATCTAGGTGACCAATCACATGTCAGCTACTCAAAAACCAAGAGTTTTCAGGTAGAGCAGGAGCCATTCACCAGGATGCACCTGGATACCACACTCACCACCTCCTGCATAGGTTACTGGGATTCTACTTAGGAAGAAATGCTAAGACTGACCACAGCAGCGGCACAGGTGTGCGGCGGACATAACAAAACACAGCAGACATAACAAGAGATGTGCGTGGTCCTGTGAGGCGGTCTGTTCGCTGGGAACTTCAGGGCTGTCAGCTCTGACCCGGGCCTCAAGCAGCATCATCTGATGCCACTAATGAACACAGATGCTCAGCTCCTTAGCAAAACAAAGTCAAATCAAGGGCAGTAGCACATAAAAGTACAACACTCTAAATCAAACAGTGTTCGTCACAAGAATGAAAAGATGATCAACCTTAGGGCAGGAGCCTGCCCATCTTTCTCACATTTTCAGTCACTGATTTATCATAGCTCTTGGCATGCAATAGCTGCTCAATAAATACATGCTGACTGAACAAATATGATACAGTCTTTTAATTTGTTTTGCCACATTAATAGATCAAGAAGAAAAATCCACATCACATCTTAGTGATACCAAACAAGTATTTGACAAATTTATCATCCACTTGTTTCTTTTATCAGGTTCCAGGAAAGCTATGAACTTCTTAAGGTTTTCTGTCATGAATTCACTAGGACATAGTGATTTTCTCAGCAATGAAAATTTTGATTCTAGAAAAAAGTGGGGAGAGTGCTTTCTATCACCTTGACTTGTTAAAAATATGAAGATTTTAATCAATGAAACAGTAAAGAAAAAATAAGACCTGTGAATTTAGGAAGATAGACAAAATCATCATTATTCATTCATCTTACTACCTCAGAAGCAGATGAGGTAGGCTGGATATTTGTGCCCCCTCAAAGTGAGTATGTGGAAACCTGGATCCCCACTGTTATGAGATTTGGAGAGGGGGGTCACTGAGAAATAGCCAGATCAGGAGCATGGGGCCTGTATGACAACTTCAGTGTTCTTAGAAGAACAAAGGACAGTTTGCATCTTCCCAAGATGTGTGTTGGGGGTGGGGGTGGGGGTAGGGGGGCGAGAGGCAGCTGTTTAGAAGAAGTTATGTTTTTAAAGACTAATGTCCCCAAACAGTAGTGTAGCAGCTGAATGACCTTCTGTGGTTTAATCTCCAGAGTCATTTCTGTCCTGCTCTGTTGGTCCACCAATCACCAAAGCTGGTTCAGACTTAAGGAGAACACCACGTGAGCCTCGCTTTTCACTGATAGAAAGTCAAAGAATTTAACATTGTTTTAAAATTGTCATATTATCTCTTGCTCCTGAGTGAGAGGTCTGAATGCCACTGTGGTCACTGCTTAGACTTGTTGAATGTGTAGTAAAGCAACTCACACAGGCATGTGGCGAATACATGCTTAGTAAAAAGAAATCTCCTTGCGTAGTAAGAAAAGAAACGTTTGCCTCCTTGTCTGCGTATTCACATTAACTTTTTTGTGCTGTGCCGCACAGGTCTCAAGTTGCTGTGGGACAGACCAGGAAGTTCTGAGGAGCCAACGAGGTCAGTGGCGTTTATGTAGACATCAGCAATAGAATTCCCAGGTTCTCACCTTCCTAGAAGTGTAAGAGGCATGCTCATCTGTCCAAAGACTTCTCCCCAAGTGAGCAACCTCTCATTTCTATATTCAGCCCAGTCTGGTTTCAAGTTTAAAAAAAAGTCTCCGGCCTGAATATTCTTTCCCCTCACCAGTCCTTCACGCTGTGGGCATTGCAGTATGTATCTAGAAAATCCCACACTTACATAGAAAGCCCTCACAGGAGTCACCACACAGCACTCTTTGCTCGTGCTTAGATGGTGAGCACGGGCTCATAAAATGCATATCATATCATTATGTTATGTTTAAACATTTTTATTTCTCCAGAGAATTTAAAATATACAAACATGTGACTCTGTGAGGAAATGATCCAAAAAAGATTATAAATACAGCTATAAATGTCAAAGTTGCTAAAACATTTCACTGGCTCTATCTTCAGAAGAAAGTGTTTGCGCAGAGTGCACGCCAGCATGTTTTATTATTGTTATTGTGGGCATTAAATGTTACAAATGCAATCTGCTCAGCGTGCACATAAACAATGGTCTCCACAAGCTCTGAGAATCACCTCTAGCTCAATGAGGCTGATCAGGATGAACAAGCCAGTAAGGCCTGGGCCGCAGGCTGCCCATGGCATGAGAGAAGTACATTCCTAGGATGCAGTCATGAATTTACCTTCAGTTGTTGGCCCAGCAAATATTTAATTGTAAAATTTTATTTACACATGGCACTGCAGGCTTGTAATCATAGCTACTCAAGAAGCTAACGCAAGAGGATGAAAAGGTCAAGTACGCCATCGGCTATAGAGGGAGTTCAAGGACAACCTGCACCTAGTGAGACTTCAAAATACAAAGTAAAAGGGAGAATTGGGAATATAGCTTAGTGGCAGATCATTTGTCTACCCCAATGTCAGGCCATAAATAAGTGAATAAGTAAAGAATTTATTGATTATTTGGTATTACAGGAAGGGCTTAATCATCACTTGCTTTATCTCTGACCCACTCAGTATAACTGAAATTCCTTAACTTTAGAAGAAGTGGGTGGAGAAGGAAGAAAAAAAGAAGGCAGGAGAAAGGAAGAGGCAATGAAAGCTCAAGAGAAGGGAAGAAGGGAGGAGATGGAGTAAGAGTACTTTCTGGGACAGGTCTAGGGAGTCTTCAGCCTCTGCTGCTGGGGGTCCCCTACCCCAGTGGGTCAGTTGTAGATGACTTCTGGTCAACCCCATGCTTCTTTCTGCCAAAACCATCCCTCTTGGCTCCTGCAACTACTTTATTTTGTATCAATAGGTTCCCTCCCGCAGCATTTCCCTTGAAGGCAGTGTTTGTTCAGCTATATTGTCCGACAGAGCTGCAGCCTGAGCCAGGCTCAGCTGTGACCTCCAGCCCAACTTCTGGGGAGAGGTGGGGTAGGAGGGTCACTGAAACCCAGGAGTTTGGATCAGCTTGAGTGACTCAGTAAGACCCTCATATCAAAAGCAGAAACAAATGATACCAGACACAAATGCAAACCACAATGATCCACTCCATCCTCCCATTTCCTAGTGGGCATACTAAGAAATATAGAAACAGATTAAATTCATGTTAATAACAGATTTCATTTAATCTAATATATCCAGAATATCAATACAAAAATGTTTATATTATATTTTATTATGAATTTTTAGTATCTAATATATGTGTCTTAAACTTGGGCTAGAATTAGCTACCCTTCCAACTCTGTTCTCTGTGTCTCTTCCAATTCCTCCTGGACACAAACTTCTCTTTACCTGAACCAGAGTGAGTTGAATTCTGCTTCTTAAAGCTGAACATGGTGGAATATGCCACAAGTGAAGGTTTGCTCTGTCTCTGTTATTTCCTACTGTTATAGATTTCTTTTGCTGCTGTGATAAACACCATGACCGAAAGCAACTTATAGCAGAAAGTCTATTCTGGCTTACGGTTCCATGGTGAGTCCATAATGGCAGGGACAGCATGGCTACAGAGGTCCAGATCCAGAAGTTCAGAAGTCACATTTTCAATTGCAAACTGGAAGCTGGGGAGAGGTTATGAACTCTCAAGGCCTGCACCTATGGACATGCTTCCTCCAGGAAAGCTGTGCCTCCTATAGATTCCATAACCTCCCCAAACAGCGCCACCCATCTGCCCAGGTGTCAGATATGTGAGCCTATGGGGGACGTTTCTCATCCAAACCACCTACCTTTCCAGGAATTGTTTGGTATGATAACAATATCCTTCCAGCTTTGTGCCATTGAGGTCTATGGGATTATCTGTGCTGTCTGGAACCACAATGTTTAACTTTATTTTTCCTGAGCTAGGACCCTTTCCCTTGGATGTTACTTTTGTTACTTTGTTTTTTTCTTCTTCTTTTTTTTTTTTTTTTACCAAAAAGGTTGGTAGAGTACAAATTTTCCCTCTGGTGATTCAGAGGCCCTCTTCATAATGCCCTTCGGGACAATCATGAAATCTCTTTACATTCAGCTACCCTAATGAGTCTCTGTCTTTGATACAATATAATTTCATTAATTTCAATCTAAATAAAGACCAAATTTTCCAGTTCATCTAAGCCATTTATTAGCTTTAGGTTTCTTGGTGATTAACTTTGATGACAATAGCATTTCACACAATGTGTAAACATAAAACACCTCTCTTGAATTACAGTGAGATTATCTTTTGGTAAACATTTCATTTGGGAACAGTTAAGGAAACCATGAGTCTGCAAGTTAATGATCCAAGCCTCAGTTTACCTATTAGGTGAATTTCTTGTCTACAAAATATCCTGAACATAATAGCCTTTGTTATTACATATAGGAGTAGTGAGTATGTGCAAAAAGACACAAGGAAAGTGATTATTTTAAAAAGTATTCTAGTGTTATTGATAATATTTTATGATCAAGATAAAATTTAAGATTGCTTGACCAAAAATTAAAAAAGAACATGTTATTTCTAGAATTTTCTCTAATTGTTGTTATTTCCTTATTTCAATGGAGTCCAGACTAATGCTTCAAATGCAAAATTAAAGTGATGTCCAAATTCTTAGTTTTTCAATACAAATATTAAAATGCTACATTTATACAAATAAAAAATTAATGCAAAATTATGTTGGAAAATATATTTGAATTTTAAATAAAGATAAGATTCGAGATTACAGTGAGCAGAGATCATAGACCTTAGATCTTTAATAAAATATTCATTATCAAACCACATGACTGTGGTTTGTATGTAATTTCAGCAGCATCAACCACACACAGAACGCACTCAGCTTTCAGGTTGTAAATAATCACTCAATTCCAATATATTTCCTTGTATTTCACTGTTCTCTCAATCTTCTCCCTTTGAGGTTTTCCCTAAATATTATATTAGGAAATTCAAATCTTTCACTCTTCAAACTCAAAATTAAAGAAGTACTCTGTCGATGCTACATGGTTCTAAATAACTGTGAAACCTACTTTTAGGCAGAGTATAAATAACGTGCTTGAGAATAGAAGCCTATGAATAGTTCTGTGAGTGAAAGCCGTGCTGCCAGCCTGCTCCATTGAGGTGACACTGAACAACAGAGTTTGTTTATTTCGTACAAAAATGACCAGAGTAAGCACGAGAAATGGCAGAAAGATTTTCAGCAATTTTTTCCTTTGTTCAGCTCGCATTTTTACTTTTCTCTGCGGTTGGAAACAGAATTCTCAGAGAATCTTTTAAAATCTGTTTGTCCAAGACTTGTCTATCAGCAGTCTCCTGATGATTATTCCAGATCACTGAGTGCTCAGGTGAGATGGGAAGAAGGAAACAGTAGGGTGTAGCTTGCTTTTCTTGTTGCTGTGACACAATGCAAAACAAAGAGGCATTTAAAGAAGGAAGTCTTTGTCTGGGCTCCTGGTTTGATAGTGTAGTCCATCACTGCAGGGACAGCATGGTGGTGGGGATGAGTTGACCGGTCACATTGTGTCTGCTCTTAGGAAGCAGTGAGAGGTAAATGTTGGTGCTCACTTAGCTCATGTTTCCCTTTTTATTCCTTCCAGGGAGAGGGGACAGTCCATGGGAGAGTGGCAGCCACATTCAGGGTCTGCCCCATGTTAAGCCTCTCAGCCACACCCAGAGATGTGGCCACTAGGTCATTCCAAATCCTGACAAGTTGACAGTGAAAATCACACAGTCAGAATTTATTAAACTCGATTATGAATTTGCAGAGAACTTCTTAAAATGCAAATTGTGAGGCAAGATCTGAAGTTCTCTATTTCTCCCAAGGTTCCAGGTGACACTCAAGCCACTGCCTCATGAAACACATTTTCTAATCTGATATTCAGTGGTTAGTTTCTAGTATAAAGTTTGTATTGAGAATTCCATACATTCATACAATATATTCTGATTAAATTTACACCCCTCCCCCCCGCCGCCACTTCTCCCAGACCCACTCCCTGAAGCTTGATTCATGGTCCATATTTTGAGAGGCATGTCTGTTATCTCTGTGACTGTTGGCAGTTGTTTCTGGGGTGGATTGTTTGAAGACTTTACCAGGCAAGAGAGATTGTTTCCCCTCTAGAATATGAAGTCCTTGAAGGTACAATTTTGTCTTGTTTCTTCTTATATTTAGTTCCGAGGACACTGAAAAGCTTGCTATTAATGTTATTCATTGTTGGTAATTGGATAAATAAATGTAATGTGCAGCCAGTATTAGAACAGGAGTATTTAAGGTTTTTTTTTTTTTTACACATTAGACCCTATCCTTTGGGAATCTGGTAAAGTCTATGGGCCCCTTCTCAGGATAGTATTTTAAACTCATAAAATGAAATGTATAGGGATTGCAAAAGAAACCTAGTACAAAGAATTATAGTCATCAAAGTATATATAAGTCAAATTGTGATCTACTAACACATGTACTTTGAAAAAAAACCTAGCAGATACTCTAATAAGTATTATCATTTGAAGAAGTAACAACTATAAACAATGTATCAGATATCTCCAACTATAATTTGTTAAGAAAATATCCATGATCTCTTTGGTGGTAAAGAGACAGGTATGTCTCACAAGAACCCCTGGCTGTTTTGCTCATAATTGAACTTATAACCAAAGGAGCTAATGCAGCCATTGCACATTCAGGTTCCCGGGCATCCTGACTTCTATGCCTGACCCTCCTGGAGTCTGCGAACCTCAGTTCAGAAACCTGCTTTAAACAGCTTGTGGGCTTCCTTCCTTCATTCCTCCCTTCCTTCCTTCCTTCCTTCTTTCCTTCCTTCCTTCCTTCCTTCCTTCCTTCCTTCCTTCCTTCCTTCCTTCCTCCCTTCCTTCCTCCCTTCCTTCCTTCCTTCCCTCTCCCCTCCCTCCCTTCCTTCCTTCCTTTCTTCCCTCTTCCCTCCCTTCCTCCCTCCCTTCCTCCCTTCCTCCCTTCCTTCCTTCCTTCCCTCTCCCCTCCCTTCCTTCCTCCCTCCCTTCCTCCCTTCCTCCCTTCCTTCCTTCCTTCCCTCTCCCCTCCCTTCCTTCCTCCCTTCTTTCCTTCCCTTTTTCCTTTCTTTCTCTCCTTCTTCTTTTTAAAACTTTTAAATATTAGCTGGGAATTTTTTTTTAAGATGGGGACTAGAGGATGGCTCAGTTAGTAAAATTCTTGCCACGTAGGCACAAAGAATTGAGTTCAATCTTTTACCCCCGGCCCCCACCAGTAGATCCAGATCTCTGGAGCTCGCTGTCTGCTATCGTAGTTGAACTGTCAGGTTCCAGGTTCAGTGAGAGAGAGACTGCGCACACCCCAGATGACAACCTCTGTCCTCCACACATGGCTACACACCCCGTGCATATAGCTATACAAGAACATATACACAATAATAACAAAAAATTAAAATAAAATAATGCAGTTGTGCTCATAATGTTTTATTTAGACACCTAACAAGTGTTTGAGGCTAGATTATTTCTTTTTTTAAACAAAGAACTTCATCCCGAAAAAAAAATGTACAGTAAGTTTTGTAGCGATTATTTTCTTCCCTTTTATTCACATCTACAATGACAAGAATATAATGGATGCCTTCACTCACTGAATAAGAAACTTACAAATGCACCTTTGGAAAGTGCATCCCCGTGAAAGAGATCCATAAACCTGGTGAGCACATTGAGATCAGTTAGGAATGTTGAAAGTAAATCTTCAGCTGCTGTTCCTGAGCATTTCCCGTGGCCTCCCCATGAGTTATGTGCTGCCTCGTTGACAGGAAATGTAACAGACTACACATTGGAGAGGTGAACGGGGCTTGTGGGATCGGTTGATGGCACAGTTTCACAGGTGTTAACAATAGAGCTGGGCTGAAGAGTTTCCACTGCGGGAAGGTAACTCTGAGGCTGAGTGGAGTCCTGAAAACACCTGCTGCTGTGTCCCGTGGTCATACTTTGGCAGGCCGCCTTATTGGTGGTTCCCTTCGAAAGTCAGAAAGCTAGGGAAGGGAAGAGGAAAGGGAGTCCAAGCTGGCCAGCCAGTGGCCCACTCAGTCCTGGGGTCCAGAGCCTCAAGGCCAGGCATGAGAGCAAACAGTGCTCTTAGGCAGTCACATGTAAATATATATATTGCGCCTTTTCCTGGAACTCACTTGGTAGCCCAGGCTGGCCTCGAACTCACAGAGATCCGCCTGCCTCTGCCTCCTGAGTGCTGGGATTAAAGGCGTGCGCCACCACCGCCCGTAAGTAAATATTTAACAGCTGACTCACAGGCTAGTGAAATGGTTCAGGTTGAGGGCACTTGCCACTAAGACTGTGACCAAAGTTCAAACCCCAGAACTGGCATGATGGAAGGAGAGAACTGAGTCCCTCAAGCTGAGCTTCATATGTGTGTCATGAGCACATGAACATGTGCATGCACACACACACACACACACACACACACACACACACACACACTTTTTTTCAAAGTTACTCTCTGAATCCCTGGGTAGAGGTGAAAGCCTGATTTGTTAACATTTGACCAAGTCCAAATTGTCAGTTTTGAATTAGCAAGGTAAAGGCTCGGGAAAGGGATTTAAGAAAAGTTGCTCTGGCCTCACCCTGCGCTCCAGTACAATCCTGCCTTGCAGACAAGCACGGTCGTCCTGTGGTCTCAGTGCAGGGCCCTGAACTTCCTCCCTCCGCCTCTCAACTGTCCGTTCAATTTCACTGTAACTGGTGACTTCTCCCCACAGCCTGGCTGGGCTCCTGAGCTGGTTCTAAGCTGGAATGAGGGGTGTGTGGGCTATTTTAATTCGAGGTGTGATCAGAGACTTGTGTTTGTTGCAGGAGAGGGGGGGAGGTGGGCAGAGATTTGGCAGGAAAAATGCAAGATTGCGCCTGGGACGCAGCAGCTAGGAAGTGCGGCTGGGTGTCTCTGACTGGTTGCTACCTGTCTGTCTCCATCTGTCAGAAGCAGCTGGAGGCACACCAGGAAGGAAGAGTAGAAGTCAGTTTTCCACGTACAAGAAAGAACTTCACTATTCTTTCTCCCTTGACTTCCTCGCGCCACTAAATGAAACACTGAGCAATGACCGGGTGCTATTTCTACCTTTTCACGTGTCTCCGTTTGCTAATTTTCAGTGGGCTTTGGAGAGCTGTTTTGAATGTTTAGATGACATAGAAACTGATCGCATAAGAATGCTATACATGCAGTTCTCACCAATTTTAATGATACAATTTTGGGGATCATCCAATTGCTGAAAATAAAATAAAGACGTAAAAACTCGTTATTTAAAAATTATGTCATATATCTCTTTACTTCACATTTATACCAGAAAAATGAAAACTATATTTACTGGTAGAAATGTTCAGAAAATAAAAAATGTTCAGGCCTCAGAAGATAGCTCAGTGGCTAAAATACCTGCCACACAACTGTGAAGACCAGAGTTCTAACCTCCAGAACCCACGTAAATCCAAGCAGGTGTGGCAACCTGCCTGTAATCAGGTACTCTGGGACTCTGGGTACAGCAAAAGTCCTCACTTCAGGGAACAGAGTAGAGAGAGGTGGAGGAAGACACGAGCCATCAGGCTCTGGTATCTACACATGTATGTATGGACATGCGTGCAAACACATGAACACATACCACACACACATACACATGCAAAACACTGTTCAAATCAGTAGATCACAATTGCAAGCCCTTCTGCGTCTCCTAGCTCCCCCCCTGCCCTGACAGCTCCTGCCTGACTCAGCCTCCTGTGTGAAGAAGATCATCGAGCCGACCATTGAGCCTCCTCACAGCCCACTGCCCCACCCACCTCAGCCCTAGGGAAGACACTGTAGACAAGCTGATCACACTCAGAGGTGCGTTCTCAGGACCCTGAGGACTGTGTTTAACACCGTAGGTCTTCCTTGAGTTTCCAAGCTAGCTCTTGTGGCTCCTCTCTGCCCCGACTGAGTGACAAGATGGATAAGGGGTAAAAGCTGAGGGCTCATTTAAAATGAGTTGCAGCTCCATGTTTTACTTAAAAGGATGAAAGATAAAATATATACTGAGATTTATAATGACAAATAGAATTTTGGGCCACCTTGGATCACTCTGTACCTGTGTATCATCTCTTTTAATTGCTCTCTCTGATGACCTGGGGGTAGAGACCAGGCAGAAGGTAGACTGATGTCCCTAGGCTTGACCCTGACACCATGCTTTGAGTGCCAGCCCGGCCAGCTTCTGCTCTCGGATCCAGCAGAGACACTGTGTCAGAAGGTGTCACTTCCGTCTGCGCTGCCCTCCCTTGAGTACACCCCCTCTGTTCCATGGCTCTACTCCACTGTCTTGGTTTGTTCCATGCATATAACAAGTACTTCAAGTGCCTTCAGGGACAGATGAATGCACAGAGGATTCTATAATGAGGGGGAATAAAGTGGGCAGAGTTCAGGGGTGACAGGAAAAAATGTAAAGACTACAGGGTTTGAAGTAAGTGAGAAATGAGCAAGTAAGCGAGGGGTATGGAGAGGGTAACGTTTCACTTAGTTAAACTGAGAGCTGAATTTCAGATAAACAGGACAACAAAAGCCAAGTAACAGAGTGGGGAACAGTACATAGTCCACTGAAACCCCTGTGCAAAGGAATTTAGTGGAACCCAGAGCCACCGATGCCACACCTGCCGGCGCCAACCACACTACATTGCTGCCACTACCTGCTGCTCTTACTGTTTTAAGACAGTCTCCTCGTGTAACCAAGACTGGTGTCAAGTACAGTCCTCCTGATGCCACCTCTTAAGAGCTGGGATTCCAGGTGTGCATGACTTCTAACACTAGGACACACGTGAGCACACGCGCACACACGCACACGCACACACGCACATGTGCGCACTGGTCCATGGTGCTGGGGATAGAACATTGTTCTTTGCAAATGCTAGGCTAGCACTTTGTCACTGAATCACATCTCCAGCCATGCATCCTGAAAGCTCAAGGTATATGTCTTAGTTATTTCCTGTTGCTGGGATAAACACCATGAACATAGAAGAAAGGGTTTCTTTGGTTTACAGGCTACAGTCTGTCATGAAGGGAATCCAAGGAAGGAACCTGGGGTCAAGAACCAATGCGGAGACCATACAAGAATGCTGCTCACTGGCTGCCTTTCAGACTCACACTCAGCTGCTTTTCTTACACCCCTAGGATGACCCTGCCCAGGGGTGCACCGTGCACAGTGCCTGGGCCCCTCCCATGTCAGTCAGTAATCAAGAAAATGCCCACAGACTCACTCACAGGCCAGTCTTCTGGAGGCATCTTCTCAACTGACACTCCCTCTTCCCAAATGACTCTAGGTGTGTCAAGTGACAGAACACTAACCAGCACATTATGCTTGATTGCTTTGCAAAACTACAAGGCCCCAGGAGAGTTGTAGCCATAGCTGAAAGGAGCCAGGAAAATCTTGGGTTATGATTTTAGTTTCTTTAGAGGCTACTTCATTTAGCTTCTGAAGGCAAAATGAACCAGGGTAACCCAAAACTCTGTTTTGCCTCCATCCACTGGAAAATAAAACTCAGCTCCACAGAAAGATTTTAACACAGTCATAAGGCTGTCAATGGCATTTAAATTGCCACTGTTTTTACTTCTCCTTAAAGCCCATCTTCCATAAAAGCATGAGAGGGCTCTCTATCAGCAGGTGGGCAGAGGGGCATGGAGCCTCAGGAAATCCCTGTGCCCTAGAGTCTTTGGTCTCTTAATTAACACTTCTGAGAAGGGTGGCTCCATTTTATCCTACATCCAGGTGAGAAGGCACATGCGCGTGTGCACACACACACACATACACACACACACACACACACACACACACACACACACACACACACACGCACACACACACACACATCTCATGTCATTAATGTTCCAGCTCCTATAGCAGGTCTGCTATGTGTTTTTTAAAATTTTCTTGTTTTATTTTTCAATGCTGGGGCTTGAACCAGAACTACATGCATGTCAGGCAAGTGCTCTGCCAGAGAGCTACACCCCAGCTCAGCCCTCCCTCTCTCTTTGTAGCCCCTATTGTTCTGTTGATGGAGATCACAAGAAACCTCTCTGCTTAGGAGATAAATCCACTTACCCTGGTTTGCACATTATACAAGGAAGTACTTACATGGAAACATCTCATAATAAAGCATTAATATGTCTACTTTTGAGGATCAATTTAAAAAACAAATACTTTTTTAAATGGGAAAAGACCAATAAAAATTAAATTCCAAAGAAGGAAGTGGGGGAGGAAGGGGGAAAGGGGGAGAAGACAGAAAAAGGGATTCAGAAAAAAAAAGACAGATTACAAAAGAGAGGAGGAAGGATTTGAGGCACCAGTCTTTGCCAGAGAGAAATCTCCACATTGCTGGAGAGCACAGCAGAGTCTACCTCACTTGGCTCTCCTCCATCCCTTCTCTAGCCTTTCAGAGTGCCTGCCCCTTTCAATCTAATTTATTATCTTAAGGAATTTGCCTTTTTCCCCCAAGGGGAGGAGGAAAAACTTACTCTTCAAGCTGTTACTCTGTTTACTGCAGTTAATTATTTAAGAGGCTTCCTTAAGGCCTCACCACTCAACCTCTACAGTCTAGGAAGAAACAAAGATAACTGGAAGGCTGAGGATCGTCATGCAAATGGACCCTGCTGTGGCCTGGGGAGGACCGGACACTGGGGCACCAGGGGACTCAGTGACCCTGCCGTGGCGGATTTGGGTCACAAACATGGAGTCATTCGTTGATCATGCAAGGAAATATTAATTCCAGCATTAATTTATTGCTTCTGCAGATTATTTCTAATACAGGCTTGCTGGCTTGTACATGTATAATACATAAACACGTGCATGAAAGTTTAATGCCGTCGGAGGAGTGCATTCACCCACCGCACCGCCTGTTGACACATTTTCGCTCTTCTTACCACGGTTTCCTGAAGGAGTCAACGTGATGTCGAGGTGACAGAATTAACCCTGACACCAGATGAATGGTCAGAAAATAAACTTCCTTAACCTTCTGTGCTTGTGAGATGCTTGGAGGGACATTTAGTAAAACTATGCTGGAGGACGATGCTTTATCTTGAACACTGGATCCTGAGTTCCCCAAGGGCAGACCACAGTTGAGTCAAAGGTCATGACATGGTTATAAGGATAAAGAATAGGCATTTGGCTAAAAACATGGTGCTGCTTCATTTGGACACAGTACAGTTGTCAACCTTAAAGAAAAAAATTTAGGGGCTGCAGTATGACTAGAGTTCTGATATGTAGAACCCCCATAAATAATGGGGAGCATGTCAGCTTGCCTATAATTCTAGCACTCAGAGGGTGGAAACGGGCTCCAGAACAAGCTAGCTAGCTAGAGAAGCCACATTGGTGCTATTGGTGAGCTCTGTGAATAGGGTAGAGCCAGATCACGGAAGATTCCTGAACCTCTGGCCTACACAAATACCTGCACATGTATGTGTGCCTACACAAATGAATATGCATGCACACATTCACACACTACAAGCATATAAATTCTCAAAAGAAAACATTCAACCCACACTTTTTGTTGATTTATTATTTTAGCTATTTTAGTTTTTTGAGATAGAGCTCCACAATGTAAAACTCTAGATCCTGCTGCCTCAGCCTAACTAGTGCTAGAATTACAGGCAAGCATCACCACGCCCAGTGTCGTGGTTTGAATATAAAATGTTTCCCACAGGCTCATGTCTTTTGTTACTTCGCCCCCAGCTGATGTCACTGTGTGGAAAGTTGTGAAACCTTTAGGAGGTGTCGTGGGAGGAAGTGACCCACTGGGGGTAGGTTTTGAGGAATTATAGCCAGCCCCAACTTCCTGTCTGTCCTCGGATTTCTTACTAGGTGACCCCATGTGTCCAATGTCTCGAACTCTTGGTGTCAGATTCCCCTTCATGAGGGTCTGCACCCCTCAAATTGCAGCAGAAACATGCCAGGCCTCCATTAGGCTGTTTATTGTTAAGTCCTTTTGTCACAGTGGTAAGAAAAGGAGCTAATCCACACAGCTTCCACACACCATACCCGGTCTCATCTTAACATTGGGGTGCCCAGGGGCCTTGCATGTCGCTATATGTTTGATTCCTGCACTGCAAAACAATTCAAACAAAAACACTTGCAAATGACAGCAGTTGAGCAGAGGGATGGGGTGGCAGTTAACAGGTGCTGGGGCTCACTAGCCTCCCTCTCTGGGGGAGCAGCTGAGGCCAGAGCTCCCCTGGCTGGCTCTCGGTTTTGTGGGTACAATATACTCAGTCCCTGGGCAGTGAGATAGAGCACACCAAGAAAGCATCTCTCTTCCTCTCCTTGGCTCTTGGAGCCCCAGCTGGCTTGTGGTTGGTTTGGATTTTTTAAAGCCATTTGAACACATCCCCTTTCGGCTTCTGAGAGTCCGTTACAGAGACGGCAGTTGGATGAACCGGCTCTGCCCGTCCTCTTCTCCCGGAACAGTCTCAGAGATTTCTGTTCTTCTCTGGATAGTGGATGTTTGGCCATCACACAGCACTCAGCTCTGCCCTAACAACAGCTCTATTGCAGCCCTGTGGCCTTTGTCGTAACATTTATTTTCAGGTCTGCCATGTGGTGGGCATCCGTAACAGCCGGGCTGACTGTCACTCTGTGACTGCAAAACAGCAGCGCGTGAGCGAGCTGGGCTCCTGCGAAGTGTGATGGGCTTGGATGGATGCTCCTTCGTCCAGAGCAGGCACGGAAGGGGCAGAATGGCTGGTGTTAGTCTTGTTCTGAAGCACATGGGAAGACAACTGATGGTGGATGCTATTTACTCACTGACTTTTGTGAAAACTCAACTTCTCTGTCTCAAAGCTCTGGGGATTACGTAGGCAGCCTGCTTTACTGGAAGTCTCTTGGGACCAATACTTAGAACTAACTGCTCAAGCAAAGCTGGATCCAGCTTGTAGTAGAGAAGATCTGTTGAATAACACCTCGTCAGCTCATCTTCCCTCCAACCAACTTTGAGCTCTGATCACAGTTCCTGGGAATCTGAGTCCAACATCTCTTTACAAGGATTTCAGAATCAACTGCTCAGAGATAGGCTTGCATTATGCAAATCTGTCAATGTTATCCAATTCCTTAGTAGGGTATTAGTTAACTTTTCTGTTTCTGTGATCAAACACCATGGCCACAGGCAACTTAAGGGAAAACGGTTTGTTTGGACTTACAGTTCCAGAGGGGGTCTGTACATAGTGGCAGGGGAGCCTCGGCAGCAGGGGGCCGGAGCAGGAAGCTGTGAGGTCATTTATTGAACTGCGGACTGAGAGTGGCTGTGCTGCCCTGGCAGCTGGAGAAAAGTATTTCTCCTCCTACCACCCTGGGGTGTCTTCTCTTTTCCCTTCAGAACTATTCATTTATTAATTGCACTCCCTGAGAGCTTCTACTATAGCCAAAGAATATGTGAAAACTCCCAAAGTGTAGTGTAGCTGGCGTTTTCTCCCCGGGTCCTGCCAAGCCCCAGCATCCCCTTAACCCACTTATAAAATAAACATACAGATGCTTATATTATTTAAACTGCTTGGCCATTAGCTCAGGCCTATCATTGTCTAGCTCTTACTCTTATATTCAGCCCATTTCTATTAATCTATACTTTGCCACGTGGCTCGTGGCTTACTGGTACCTTACATCTTTCTTGTCCTGGCGTCTGCTGCAGGCAGTCTCCCCCTTTCCTTCCTGTTCCCTTAATTCTCCCCTCTGTTAGTCCCACCTATACTTCCTGTCTGCCTACTGGCCAATCAGTGTTTTATTTATTAACATATTTACCATACAGAACATCCCACAGCAGTGTAGGTCTAGGAGAAAATTGTCGCCTTTCCCGTATGCTTCCATATTTAAGTGGCTATGAAAGAGAGCGCCCCCTTTAGGCAGATATTTTATTAGGTTGAGCCTTTTAACAGCAATCAATAGATAGCACTGACCTGCTGGTTCTGTGTCCAAGGGATCATCAGAAATCAAAGCAGAGATACATATTTCAGACCCAAGTATTCTGAGCTAGGCAGAATATAGGACAGACAGTAGCGTGTACAGCTACACAGTTCCTACATGTCTGTGTGTCTCTCCAACAGGTGTATCCAGGCCAGGATTCTTGATTTCTCCATCACTATGGAATGTGATCTTGGGTTCCCATCTCTTTAATTATGCCACATTTGCACAGATACTTAGACCACAAACCCAGAATTTATTCTGAATCTTTTTTAACCACATACCCAGATTTACTTTAAGGAAGTGGCTTGGATAAAACAATCGAGAAGTCTGGTGAGTTTGTGATTTTAGGGTGGTTCAGTATCCTGGAAACCTAGGCAGAATTTCCATGTTGTGGGATGGAAGCGGAACGCCTGTTCCTCTGGAGAAGTCTCAGGTTTTAGTCTTAATGTCTTCTTCACCTGGCTATATGAGGCCACTGACACCACAGCCTGTGACTTCTGCATTGAAGTAAGTGACCATGAGGTCTTTCCTGTAAAATACGTTAAATGTGGTATATTCATGCCCAGACCAGTGCTGCCCAACACCCGGTTGTCTCCAGTATTTACTCACTGTAGTAATCTCACTAGGACATGAGGCTGAGCATTGGTTCAGTACCATAGACTGGAGCCTGAGAAGTAACTGGGGAACAATAGGTACTGGGCAAGTGACTAAGCTCTCTCTACAGTGGGACAATATCATTAGACCATGCGGTCGAGACGCATCGCTGTGTGCCTTGCAGCTAGGGCCTGGTGACAACTGAGGGGTGGAGAAGACAGCCCTTCTGGTGTGCTGGCAGATACCTGTTCCAGTGTCCAGAGTGAGGATACATGTAGATGAAATATCAGCTCTGGAACAGGACAGACTGACAGTGGATAAGAACATGAAAATGCCAACCAACCAGTGTCATTCCCACAGCAAACTTTGTGAAAGAAGAAATCTCATAGTGAAAGTTAATGTAGTTTCTTACAAAATAGTAGATGTGTCACGTACCAAATTACCATTCAGTGTTAAATATAGCACATCAGCGTGCTGACTCCCCAGCTTAAATCTACGCTTTAAGTGAAATTTGAGAGCTAATTTTAGAAGTTGGCCATCTTCTCCTCCCCTTCTTCCTCTTCCTCCCCCTTCTTCCTGCTCCCCTCTTCCTCCTTCTCCTCCACCTTCTCCTTTTCTCCCTCCTTCTCCCCTCCCACCCACCTTCCTTGTTCCTTCCCTCCCTCCTCTTTCTGTGGTGTGGGGCTGGAACCTAGGGCCTCACCTATGCTAACAAATCTCTAGCCACCTAGCTTTGGTGACAAAGTCTTTTAAAAAAAAGATTGTTTAATTTTTGATATGTGTATGTTGAGTGTGGTGTGTACATGAGTGCAGATGCCTGCAGAGGCCACAGATATGAGAGTCCTCAGACCTGAAGTGAAGGGTAGTTGTGAGCCCCTGGACTTGGGCACTGAGAACCAAACTCAGGTTCTCAGGTACCACTCCTCAGTGCTGAGCCATAGCTCTAGCCTGACTAGAGAACCTCAATAACTTCAAATGTGTCTTCGTGAAAGGATTTTTCCTGTTCCTGAATGTGATAAAGCGTGGGAGGAGAGGGAAGTGACAGACACTGAGGGTGTCTGGAGTTTCAGGCTGAGCACCTGGCAGGACAAAGCAGTCTCCAGCAAGGCTGAGCGGCCGGGAAACAGCGTGCATTTCCGACTACAACACAGGCTGGGTAAAGCAAGATCAAGGAGGCCAGGCTCCCCACCAAGCAGAGAAGCACAGCTATATTTGATCTTGATGGTTATTACAGGATTTTGCAAAAGCTGGTCCTACAGCTCTCCCAGACTTGGAGATTTAGGAGTGTAACTAAAGTTTCGAATGCAGGCGGTTCCATGCCTGCCATCTTTAAGGTCAAATGAGGCTTCTGGATTTTAGTGGACCACCATATTTTTTTAAGTAGTTCTTTGAGAGTTTGGTACTGTCTTTGATCATACTTACCACCCCCCCCCACCCCCAATGTACCACCACATTTAACTTCGTAGTTCTCATTCTTGTTTACAGAGACCTTCCCACACCTGTTGTGGAATATTATTTTAAGATGTGTTACATTTGGGGCTGGAGAGATGGCTCAGTAGTTAAGAGTACTGACTGTTCTTCCGGAGGTCCTGAGTTCAATTCCCAGCAACCACATGGTGGCTCACAACCACCCAAAATGAGATGTAGTGCCCTCTTCTGGCCTGCAGGGACACATGCAGGCAGAACACTGTATACAGAATAAATAAAGATTTAAAGAGAAACAAAGAGGCCATGGTTTAAAAAAAAAAAAAAGATGTGTTACATTTGTTTATGCTGTGGAACATTTGTTTAGTGATGCAAAGATGTGTTGCATTCTTTTATGTTGCATTTGTTTAACTCTGTGAGGCTGTGTTACTTTGCCTGTCTAAAACACCTGATGGTCTAATAAAGACCTGAATGGCCAACAGCAAGGCAGGAGAAAGAATAGGCGGGGCTGACAGGCAGAGAATATATAGAAGGAGAGATCTGGGAAGAAAAGGAAGAAAGAGAAGAGAACAAAGAGAGAAGGATGCTAGGGGCCAACCACCCAGCCACCCAGCCAGCCGTGGAGTAAGAGTGAAAGTAAAATATACAGAAATAAGAAAAGGAAAAAGCCTAGAGGCAAAAGGTAGATGGGATAATTTAAAGTTAAAAAAAAAGTGACAAGAAATTAGCCAAGCTAAGGCCTGGCATTTATAGGTAATAATAAGTCTCTCCCTGTGTGATTTATTTGGGAGCTGTGCGGCAGGCCCCCAAAGAGCAAAAGAGTAAAAACCAACCAATAACATTTTGGCATACCAATGTAGGCTGAATTTCCATGTAGGGCCTTGAAGTGAGAACCCACAAAAGTCTGGTCAATAATTTATTAAGGGGTACAATGGAAAAAAAGACTCACAAATACAGAACAAGACACCACTGATGATCCAGCTGCAGTTGTCCTGCCCTTCTATGCAGGGGCGATGAAGACCAACCACAAGCCATGCTCTCCACCATTTGCTCCCACTCTGATCACCCAAGAGTGCATGACCCCTCTTCCTCAGCTCATATCCAGTCATGTGTGCAGACAAGACCATGCCCTATGGCTTGTTACCCCAAAGCCATTGGCTGAACAAATGGAATTCCCACAACACTTCCCCTTTTTCATCTAAATAAAAGGGTTCTAATCCTAATATAATGAGATACACACACACACACACACACACACACACACACACACACACACACACACACTAAGAACAATTACCAAGTATATTGTCCAGAAGAAAGAAAAGATAGTAACATAAACAAAAAGGGAACTACAACCTATAAGAATAACATCAAGCAAGAATCATATTCTAAATGTCCAGACCATAGGTGATTGGCAAATTACAGAGATTACTCCAATAGCTGTCCTATCCTGAAGAGTCTAAGTCTTGCACCTAATATGCCCTTAGCATATCAAGAGGATTATAACTATAATTATCTAATCTTCAACCCCATCAAAGACCTGAGAAGAAAAATAATATTACCTGAGTAAGCAGGTAGTGCAAGCAAACAACTTCCAAAAAATACCAAGAAATGACAAAAACTGCTGGTCATCCAATGTTTCTCTGTAATGCTGGGGCATTCAACTTTGACTATAAGCCTAGAATATCTGACAAGCTATTTTCAGAAGCAGAAAAATATGAAGGACTGTCCTACCCTGTCTTGGCAAGCAGTCACTTTTCCTTGTGTCTTGCATATCCAGATTGGACAGCATACTTACTGTCAGCAATCGAGGCAAGGGCAGTTCTTTGCCCAATAGACCAGTTTTACCAAAAAGAAGACAAACTCCATATGGAGTGTCTTCAGTGCCCATTATCCTCTCAGGAGTAGAGTGGTGCTGCCAGGAGCAGTCATGTCTCATGTCAACAAAATTCTAAGTTATTAAAACATTTAAATGTCATATTCTCTAGGTCCTTGAAGTGTTTGAAGGTTACATTTGTACAATACATCTCTATGAATCTAGAGATTGAATTCCCACAATAGGGTCTAAGAAATCTGGAAGAAAAAAAAGAAAGGAAGAAAGAAAAAAAGGAAGGAAGGAAGAAAGAGAACATGGCTCCTTTAAGAGGTGCTGATGTTCAGCTGGTAGTGCTAAATAGAAACTAGAAATGGCAAGCAAAGTAAAAACCCACTTGTGGCAGTGCAGGTACCAACTTCCTACAGCTAGGAAGGTTGAATGCAGTTCCTGGTCACTCACCTCCAACTGGGCTGTGAGCTTTAGGCTTGGCTTTCACAACCTGAGAAGCAAGCAGAGCAATGCAGAGTATCCAACTGTTGCTCACCAGTTTAAAGTTTGCCTTCACAGTCAAAAACAACAAGAGATATGCAGTAAAAGAGATTCAGATGGAAAAATAACTCTGAACAGGTTCCAGTGTGTTTTACAATGTGTGTAGGCTTAAGAAAGAAAGAAAAAGGGTATGGGCAGTCATAGAAAGAAATAGTTAAGAATAATAAAGTAAAATTTTTAAAGAGAGAAGTAAAGTAATATAAAAAAGTATAAGCCACGTAGAGATGAGAAATACACAGGGAGTCTAGATCCTGTATGTTATTATGTTGATTTTGAATTTTTTTTTTGAATGCTGATGGGCAAAAGACAGTTGCTAGCAGACATGGTCTTGTGAGCAGGACTGCACAACTGGACCAACCTAGATACTTTAGGGCTATCTTAACTTTAAAAAAGAAGTCAAAAAATGTATTTGTCAAATAGAAATCAAACATACTTTGGAATTTTGTTCCCACAGAAGATGAGAGAATGTGGATTCCTTCAGGAATGAGATGGATCAGGTTTGATCAGGGGAGACCTCCTGAATCTTGACAGGTGATATCTATCAACAAAGATTATAGCTTATCTTCCCAGGATTTGACCATCATCCCAAAATTTCTCAAGGACCTTAATGATGTCTTCGCCCACAGACAACTGGAAGCAGTCAGGAGAACAAGAGATGGAGTGGGTGGTGGTTGGTTATTTGGTGGGTTATGGATGTTTGTTATCATTTGGGGGAATATAGGAATATAGGAAAAAGGGACAACTACTAATCTCAGATATTTAGCATTGGTATGAATTTTGGTATATTGACACAAATTCAAAGTTAATTTTGTTACACTGTATATATGTTTCTACTCTTGTTTGGGGTATTGTGTTTATGCAGATCATTTAAAAATGCAATGTATAATTAAGAAATTATGTTAGGAATTAATCTGTGTTTTCCAGGTTAAATAGGTATATTTTAGACAAATAGATGGTTTTCAAATGCTTCAAAGATCTACAGACTATGGTATTTAAGTTGTTTACTAACCTGATGTTTTTCATGACAATGACACACTTGTGCTCCTGGCAGCACCAATTTTCTTCATAAAAGGAGAAGGGCACTGAAGGAATTCCATAGGAGTTTGCTTTCACTGAGGCAAGACTATGCATTCGGGCTGAAACTGCTTTTCCTTGACTGCTTCACTGTGTGCTGTGCAGACTGGACATGCAGGACCCACAGGAAAGTGACTGCTAAACTTTGCCAAAACAAGATGGGATGGTCCTTCAGGGTTCCTGCTTCACCGAAGAGTCTGCCAGACATTATGCAGGACAGAGAGGAAATTGACTGATGAATTTTGCCAATCCAAGGTGGGACAGTCCTTCAAATTTCCTGCTTCACTGAAAAGTTTGCCAGATATTCTGGGCCTTTAGATGGATGTCCCAACATTGCAGAGGAATTTTGGGTGACTGTCCAGGCAGCCAAATGTCTCTGTTGTTAGATAATATTACATCCTTCTGGGTCTTTGATAGAATTGAAAACTAGATAGTTACAGTTGCAGTTTTCCTTAGTTATGATAGAAAGTAAATTAGGTGTAAAACTTTGAATTCTCTAAAATAAGATAGATAATGCATTATTTTCTCTAACTGTGCTAACTACAAATAGACAGAATATTGTAAATGTAATCCTTACTTGATAACTTTTTATTGTGTATACTTTTACTATGTTAAAGTTAAAACCTTTCTGTTTATTTAGACAAAAAGGGGGAAACGTAGAATATTATTTTAAGATGTGTTACATCTGTTTATGCTGTGGAGCATTTGTTTAATGATGCAAAGATGTGTTGCATTCTTTTATGCAGCATTTGTTTAACTCTGTGAGGCTGTGTTACTGTGCCTGTCTAAAACACCTAATGGTCTAATAAAAAGATGAATGGCCAATAGTGAGGCAGGAGAAAGGATGGGTGGGGCTGACAGGCAGAGAGAATATATAGAAGGAGAGATCTGGGAAGAAAAGGAAGAAAGAGAAAGAACAAAGAGAGGAGGATGCTAGGGGCCAACCACCCAGCCACCCAGTCACCCAGCTACACAGCCAGACATGGAATAAGAAGGAAAGAAAAGGTATACAGGAATAGAGAAAGATAAAAGCCCCCAGGCCAAAGAAAGATGGGATAATTTGAGTTAATAAGAGCTGGCAAGAAATAACCCAAGCTAAGGCCTGGCATTTATAAGTAATAATAAGTCTCTCCCTGTATGATTTATTTGGGACTTGGGTGGCAGGCTCCCCAAAAAAGCAAAAACCACCAACAACAAGAACAAGAACAAGAACAAGAACAAGAACAAGAACAAGAACAAGAACAAGAACAAGAACAAGAACAAGAACAAGAACAAGAACAAGAACAAGAACAAGAACAACACACACACACACACACACACACACACACACACACACACACACACACACATCAATCATCTTTCCTGAGTTAACAGGGGCTCTGCGGTGAGCAGGGTGACAGTAATGTCCTTATGTCACCAGAGCAGGAGCCTAGGCTCTGAACAAGTCACCTGATGGAGGCCACACAGCCAGAAAGTGACTAAATTGATGCACACTCGGGTTTGAAGAGCACAGTCTTGCTGTTGCTTACTGAGGCTGGGTTTTGAGTTATAAAGCCCAGTATCCAATGACAAACCCAGGAGTTTGCTGGGGACACTAGATATTTCTTTGCCCAAAAGTCTCATGATAGTTTAGAAAGTACTATATTCTTGTAGGCTACATAGGCCAGTCTGTTCTGCCTGTCACTGACTTCTCCCTACTATCACAATGTGCATATGGGGAATCTAAACTTAAAACCGTGTGTGTGTGTGTGTGTGTGTGTGTGTGTGTGTGTGTGTGTGTGTGGTGTGTGTATGTGTGTATATGTGTGTATATGTGTGTATGTGTGTGTATGTGGTGTGTGTGTATGTGTGTGCATGTGTTTGTGTATGTGTATGTGTGTGTATGTGTGTATGTGTTGTATATGTGTGTGTTGTGTGTGTGTGTTTGTGTGTGGTGTGTGTGTATGTGTTGTGTGTGTATGTGTGTGTATGTGTTGTGTGTGTGTTTTTGTGTGTGGTGTGTGTATGTGTTGTGTGTGTATTGTGTGTGTGTTTTTGTGTGTGGTGTGTGTGTGTATGTGTGTGTGTGTATGTGTGTGTGTGTGTGTGTGTGTGTGTGTGTGTGTGTGTGTGTGTGAACTAGATGGGTCTATAGCAGAGGAAGAAGAGATCCTGAGGGGGAGAAGAAGGGTACTGGAGTCCACCTGCCGTGAGAGCAGAGGGGAGCTGTCCGGGAACGGCCAGAGGATGATAGGGTCAAGGGAGAGGGTGGGGAAGGGGGACTAAGCAGAACAAAGTATAATGATACATGTGATTTAAATGCCACAATGATCCCATTACTTTGTATGCTAACAGAAAATCAATTCAATGGTAAAATGAAAAAATAACAATTGGAAAAAACATATCCCTATTCCTATGAGTAGCATGGCTGATTCTTACCTCTCTAGTGATCAAGGTAGTTTCTGTTACTTTCAGAGGTCTATTTCATCAGAGTTTTTGTTTATTAGTTTGGTTTTTGTTGGGGTTTTGCTTTTGTTTGCTTATTCGTTTTGATCTAAGACTTCTTTGTACAGTCCACCCTGGAGGAATTATTTTTCCATTACCTGCTTTAAGAAATAAATTTTGCCTCACATCACAGCAAGTTCTGCAGACTGTCTTGGGTTGTCTGACTCTTCCCTCAACTGTTTCTTGACACAGAGTATTAAAGCAACCAGTACCACGCACTACACTGGAAAACTGAACATCACATTTGATACAGATTGTATTTGGTACAAGTTCAAATAACTACTGATTTAGCAAAAATTAAAACAATTAACTGTAAGAAGTACTAATGGAAGTAGGCATGGGAGTATCTGAGAGGTGGACACACACCAGTACCATCTTTCTAGGAATGGCCTGACAATAATCATATCAATTTTTAAAAATGAATTCCAATTTTAAGAACTTATTTAAAATGTTCAAGGATGGGTGCAAATTCTTAATTACCATGGCTATTCAATGAACATTGCTTAGAACAATAAAGATATGAAAATGACCTAAATAGCCAACATTGCCAAACTATAGTCATCCATATGAGAAAAAAAAGTTAAAATGAGGCTGAGGAGAGGCCCAGTAACAACACTTGCTCTGCAAATATGAGAGCCTGGACTTACACTCCAGCACCCATGCAGAAGCCAGACATGGCTGAATGTGCCTGCAGTCACATGGCCTGTAACCTCAGCAGGATTCCTGGGCTCACTGGTCAGCCAGCCTAGCCAAAAGAGTGAGTTTGAAATTCAATAAGAGACCCTGTCTGAGGGTAACAAAAAGAACATTCATAGAAGAAGACATTCAGTGTCTTGATGTGGTCTCTGCATGCATACACTGCACACAACACACACAATAACAAATAACAAACAAAAGGAAGGCAGGAAGAAAGGAAGGATTTTGTTAAAAAAATACAGGAAATCATGAGAAAGTTTTTATGCTTTTTAGAGTTTGCATATTTATTATTTATTTATTTCATGTATTGGTTTAATATCCATTTTGTATTTCATATATGGGTATTTTACCTGCATGTATGTCTGTGCACCATATGTATGACTGATATCTGCAGAGGCCAGAAGAGGGCATTGAAGGCCCTGGGACTGGAGTTGTGAACAGTTGTGAGCCAGCTGCCATGTGGTTGCTCAGAATGAAACTCAGGTCCTTATCAGGAAGGGCACCAGTGCTTTTAACTGCCAAGCCATCTCTTTAGTCCCTGATTTTATGTATTTCTAGTGCTCACTTTGTCTTCAGGAGTTCTCACAGACTGATTCAAAAGTAAAATTTTTTGAAACTTCTACATCTTTAAAATGACTTTTTCTAGATTTTAAGGAGCCATTCTGAGTATCTCATTTATTATCTAATCTCATTACTTGCAGGGGCTTGGTGAAATGGTTGCCCAGTACAACATGACAAGGACCCACAGTTACCCAGCACAGCATTGTGGCCATTTTCTTTCCACTCATCTTGCAGTGATGGTTTTGAGATAGTGTACCCTACACATGCAGGGCAAGACAACATTCATGCTTACCCACTATAGCATGGCAATGGTTCTTGGCTATGAGCACAGCATGGTGACGATTATTCTTTTTCCACTCCTACTGCAGTTATGGTTTCAGGATGGTGTCCCCTTCTCCCAGCCAGAGCAAAGGGCATGCCAGCAGTTCTGAACACTTAAGTCCACATGGTGTACAGTATATGAAATGTGTGTAATCTATTGTATTAAATATGTCTGGACTTGATATGCAAGAGTATATCACAATTTTAAAATGACAAAGCCTTGGGAAATTACAGGTTCTTGGCTAACACTGGTGGGATCTTTCCCTCAAGCTTGTCTTAGTTACTTTTCTATTGCTAAGATAAAACACCATGACCAAAGCAGTGTGTAAAGGAAGGCATTTAACTTGGCATTCATGGTGTCGGGGTTAGAGTAGATGACCATCACGGCAGGAAACACGGCAGAGGCAGGCATGGTGCTGGAGCAGTAGCTGAGAGCCACGTCTTGAGACACAACCACCAAGCAAAGAGAAGGAGACAAACTGGGAATAATGAGAGTCCTTTGAAACCTCAAAAGCAGGCCTCAGTAACAAACCTCCAAGAAGGGCAAGCCTTTGATCTCTCCTGAACAGTTGCACCAACTGGGGGCCAAGTATTCAAACATATGAGTCTATGTGGGCCTTTCTCATCCAAACCACCATGGGGCTAATGTAGGCTAATTCAAAACTCAATGTCAAATTTGGAACAGTGACCTTTTCAGGCTCTGAGTTCAAGTCCCATAAAATATAATCTTGAGCAGACTGTTTAACATCTCTAAACCTTGATGATGATGATGATGATGATGATGATGAAGAGTAAAAACAAGAATATCTACCTATAGAGTTTGGGAAGAGATCAAATATAAATGACCTAGTGTTTTGCCTGGGACACAGCAGGTGCTGGATAAACTACCTCTTATAATCATAGTGGTCGTAGCAGCAGAAAGAGTATCTATCTAAGATCCAGCTGACAGTTGGGTTTATGGGGTGGCATGTAGAAGCAAGGTCGTAACTTGTTTGTATAGTTCTCTGTGTTGGAAACCAGGTGGCAGCTAAGAGTGCTGACTGAAGGTATAGAGAGCTGAGGGGGAGACAGAGGGTAGAGTCCTCCAGAGAGGGCGTGGAAAGCTGAGGAGGAAGATACTGAAGGTGGAATCCTCCACAGGGCACACGGAACACTGAGGGGGAGGGGAGATACAGGGGGTGGGGGTGGGGGGGTAAGACTCTTCCTGGAAGCTGAGCTGAGAGTTTATAACCAGAACAGAAGACATTTAAGACACAGAGGTCACCTGAACAGGAGAGCAACAGTCATGTAGTTTAGTATTTTAACTATCTCTGATTATTGGGAGAGAAATGGAATCTAGATGCAAAAAACCTCCAAAAATTTAAAGAAGAAAGTTAAAAAGTATGCTGTTGAGATAACTGTCTGAGAAATTTGGTTGTCAAGGAGGGACCAGAACAAGGTGGTAACTTAAAATGGTTATCCTGTTGTGGTAGTTTGAATAGGAATGGCCCCCATAGGCTCATATTTGAATGCTTGTAGTGAATGCACTACAGACAGGGATTAGGAGGCATGGCCTTGTGGGAAGTGAGTCACTGGGGATGGGCTTTGGGTTTTAAAATGCTCAAGTCAGGCCCAGTGTTTTTCTCTTTCTGCTGTCTGCTAGTCCAGATGTAGAACACTCAGCTACTTCTCCATCAACATGTCTGCCTGCCTGCTGCCATGCTTCCCACCATGATGATACTGAATTAAACCTCTGAAACTAAAGGTCGGTCCCAATTACATGTTTTTCTTTATAAGCATTGCTGTGGTCATGGTATACCTTTACAGCGGTAGAAAACTGACTAAGACACCTGTCAAGGGAAGATGTTGGCATGCATGTGGAAAAGGGAGTGGAAGATGAGAGAAATGAAAACTGAGTTGTGAGGTCAAGACCAGTTCTGGTGAGTGAGTCCTGGAGAAGGAAGGTGTTCTGCCTCTGAACTAGAGGGAGAGGACTGGGAGTGAACGGGGCTTGGGGCAAAGGGGAGAGAAACTCTAATATCATTGTGACTGTACTCCATATTTAGGATAAATCCAGCACCCAGTTAGAGTATTTCTCTCCAGTGAGGATCCGGGACCTAGACTGGAAGACAGAGGTGAGGAGAGAGGAGGGTATTTATTGATTGGATGTGGGTGCTTGACAGTCCATCAGAGAGCAGTCATAGACAGCCAACCCGAGGTCAGGAAGCCTCAATGTGCCAACTTCCATGTGTCCCATGTCACAGTCCTCTAAGGCTGGCAGATCATGAGTTTCCAAGCATGAGTTCTTGGGACTCTGAAGGGAACGAGTGGGCCTGGCAAGGTTGAGGCACAGGGGGCACCGTGGAGTCCGGTGAAAGGGAGAGGCATCACCCGAGAAGTCATGGAGCAGCGTTAGCTATCCATGTAGAGTGTAGTGAGCCCCTCCTCAGAGTGAGACTAAAGAGGCTGAGACACTGAGGCAGGAGCATCAGTAGTCTTCTACAAGTCTACTAAGGATGGATGGCAGCAGATGACTGAGCTACTCCCTGAGTGTGGGAGAGGTATATTGTGCCCTAAGCAGAGGTGCCCGCAGGTCCTGAGCTCTGAGCTCTGCCTTCTGCTAACTTTCCTTGTTCACAGGGTCTTTTGAACTTCTCTTCCGCAGGATCTTCCCCAGCTGGAGTTTTAGAATCCTGACATTCCTGTTGAGCTCACAAGCCCTGTGCCTGGGGGTCTCCTGTGCGTGAGCGTGCATGCCTGTGTGTGCTTTTCCTACGGGGAGCGGCTCTCTGCCCCCTGCACCCACTCCCCAGGTCCTCTAGCTTCCCAGGTGCACCAGCCTGAGCCTCTCACTTAGACAAAGCAGAACACTGCCCATCTGTGGTCTGTACACATCAAAACAGACAGACCGACAGAGGCCCTAACACACCCGGCAGGCTTATTGTCTGAGAACAAGCCCCGTGCTAGCACAGATGAATTCAGATAAGAATAGTTTCAAATACATCCTCCCAGGAAAACTGGTCATAGGCCAGAGCCAGGGGACACTTCTGGCTGAGCCGTGTTCTGTACATATACTCTGTTATCCTAAATGATTTCATTTCTAGTTTTAAAGGGAGCCAGAGATAAAGGGGAGTGAGTTAAAATTGCCTTCTCCCTGAAAGCTGAGATAGACACAGAGGTATTGATCCAGAGGTCAGGCAGCATGGTTGAACATTCAAGAGTACTTGTTTAGGTTTATTTTTTTTATTTTTTGCCTTCAGGTAATAAAAATTTGAGTTTCTACTGCTGGAGGCTGGCGCTTAGTGAACATCAGCCACTTGCCATGGTTGGAAGGCATCGTCTCCCAGGTCAGGCCTGCCTGTGGTTCCTGCCTCTGTAGATATCTGGCCTTCCTCTATAACCTTGAAAGCTATCTAAGAGCATTCCTTGACATTTGGTGCCAGTTTAACATAATAGACATCTTTGGGGATTGCCTCAGTAATTACAGAAAGGAAAATGATTTTCATCTTGTTGCTAGCTCCAGTAAATTCGAAGCTGGTGCTGAGATCGCCTTGCGCTCTTCTTCCTTCTGGGGCATCTGCGTCTGACAGTGTGACATCGCGTTTTCCAGGATTCAGTTATTATAACCTTGGCTTTGACGTTCTCGTGTTTGGTTGTGTGGAGAGACGGTGACTCAGAAAGCAAACAAGGTGAAGAAGCAGGGTCAAGAGCAGCTCAGAGTGACAGGCATGACGGCAGAAGAGCAGGTGACACTCGGGGATCTGCATGGTTTCTCTGTGCGTTTTTACAGTCAGGTGATGTTCTTGATGCCTAAAAAGACAAGGGCATGCAGTGGTATCAAGCCCCACTCTGTTCCGTGCACCAAGTGGTACTATTTTCCCAAACCCACGGTTTTTAAGTCAAAGTCACCCTCTTAGCACCCTAATCTCTAGCCTATGAAGCCTCCATTACTTCTGAGGTGAGTTGTTAAGCCTCAGCAGAAACGGACAGTGTGTTTTAGAGCAGCTGCATGTGTGTTTAAATCTTAACCCTGAGTAATCATGAGCCATGGCATTTAGCCTGCTGCTTCAGGTTGGCATTTATAAAATGATCATAATGTTTTCTACCTTGCAGGGTGACTCTGAAAATTGAATTACATAATGAGTATAAAATAATTAGTATAATGCATGATTAAGAGCAGGAAAAGAAAGTGATAAAGATGAGCCCCGACCCGTGTAAGCGTTGTTGCTGAAGTTTTTATAGAGTAAGTCAGTGAATTCTTAGAGCACACCTTGGACATAGCACCAATTCTGAATGTTTGTCTTCCACACAGAGACACTAAGAGATGAGAGGGGAGGTATAAGAATGATTCACATGTATAAGAACAAACCGCTGAGGCCCGGGTTTGGGAGTTCATGCCTGTAATCAGTATGCAAGCGGCTGAGGCCCAAGGCCAGCCTGAGCTGCATCATGAGACCCTGCCTCCAAACAAGCAAAGCAGATTGAAATGGTGGTGATGATGGTATTGATGATGCTTGCAGGTTTTCTAGCAGTTTTTAAAGTAATTGTTTATTTGTGTGTATGTGTGTGCACTCATACCATGGCATGTATGTGGAGGCCGGAGGATAGCTAGCAGGAGTCAGCTCTCTCCTTCTACCAGATGAGGGTCCAAGATCAAACTCAGGTTGTCAGGATTGGCAGCAAAGCGCCTTTATCCACTGACTTTCCAGCAGTCCCAGCTTCTGGCATTTGTTGAGTACTTGATAAATAGCAGGTCTTACATCAGATTTTTTAAGTCATTATTTTGTGTCTAATATGAATAAACAATATTGTTTTCATCGTCAGCCTCATTTTATACTGAATAAAATAGAACTGCATGGAATATTAAAATCTCCCAGCCCCTACTGGCACAACAGAACCCTGACACCTAAGGCTCAAGGAACAGAGTGGAAGAGTTGGCAGGAAGATGGCAAGACCAGGACACCTCTTAAGACAGCATCTTGTAGACACGACAAAGATGCTGCACCCACGAAATCTCAGAAGTGTGGCCTCCTAAACAAGACCTTCACAACAACAGCACATTGACACAGCAGTGTGAAGGGGGGGGGGATGTCACAAGGCTCCACCCCAGGGTGAAGAGCTACATGCAATCTGTGACTGCCAAGGGAGAGAATCAGTTTTCTTCAGGCATGAGCCCCTGATAGATTACCCAATCCCAAACAGCCAGCTCCAGATACATGTAATGGACTCAGTAGAGTGTGTGTGCGCGTGCACACGCATGCTTGTGCATGTGTGTGTGTGTATGTGTATGTGTTTGTGCATGTGTGTGTGTGTGTGTGTGTGTGTGTAACAGTGATAATTACAGAAGAGGAGATCATGAATTCAAGAGGGAGCAGGGGGTGGCACTGGCGAAGTTGTGAGGAGAAAGGAGTAGAAATTATGTAAACACAGTAAATACACATACATGAAATTTCTCCAGAAATAGAAAATAAAGTTAAAAACCCTCCACCCAGCTATTCAGCTACAGAAGTGCAGCTTCCATTTTGGCTCTTTCATTCTCAGCCAGGAGCCAGTGACCCTGAAGTGTAGCCCTGGCAGCAGCCTCAGCATCACCTGGGAACTCAACGAAACGCAAATTCTCAGGCTCCACCCTGCATCTAATGAATCAGGAACAGGGAGAGGATCCCAGGTCTGTGCTTTAACAAACTCTGATTGCCATGCCTGCCCAAGCCTAGGAACCTGCATTCTGTGTGAGGACTCATCGAGCCTTGTAACCCTAGTTACAAGGATCTTATTTGCCTTTTTTTCTGTTGGTTTTTAGCCTTTACATCAGTCTGTCTGCAAAGCAAAACTTCATTATCCCATTTCTCCTGCCTCTGTTGTTTCATAGCCCCCATTACACACACACACACACACACACACACACACACACACACACACACACACACGCACACGCACACACACACACACACACACACACACACACACACACACACACTGCTGTGTGGTTACAGTGTTGGACATGAACTGTTTCCAATCCCCTTTATCACATGCCTTCCACTGGACGTGGGCAGCAAGATTACACCTCCTGCTTTGGTAACTGCTGTGGGACGGTCTGTATGTCAAATTGCTCTGATTGGTCAATAAATAAAACACTGATTAGCCAGTGGCCAGGCAGGAAGTATGTGGGACAAGGAGAGAGGAGAATTCTGGGAAGCAGAAGGCTGAGGCGGAGAGACACTGCAGCCGCCGCCATGAACAGCAGCATGTGAAGACGCCGGTAAGCCACCAGCCACGTGGCACGGTATAGATTTATGGAAATGGATTAATTTAAGATAAAAGAACAGTTAGCAAGAAGCCTGCCACGCCATACAGTTTGTAAGCAATATAAGTCTCTGTGTTTACTTGGTTGGGTCTGAGCGGCTGTGGGATTGGTGGGTGACAGAGATTAGTCCTGACTGTGGGTAAGGCAGGAAAACTCTAGCAACAGGTAACTGTGATTGAGTTGCTGTGCCTCGGTGTGTTCAGTTGTACAGTGGGCACAATTATTAACCTCTCCTGAATGTTTATGGGAAATGGGTACAACAGTTGAAGGGAAGCAGGGGTCCCATGAGAACATATCACTAACCGTTCAACAAATACTCTTATTTGAGAATGTACTTTCCTGAAGGGCCCAGGCACTGTTCTAAAAGATCTGAGAAGACCATTCAGAAGGCACTCGGTGGCAAAGTACCTTCATCCTTGCCCTCTCCAGACAGGAAGTCACCAGCTTTGATCTAGAAGGTAGTAATTTTCTACTCTGCCTCAGTAAAGGCCACACACTCTGCTTGAAGAGGCCATAGAGTAAGTAAGGGACTATGGACTTGACTGCTCTGAGTCACCAAGAGCGATGAAGAAAACAACAAATATTCTTTCAAGTCCATTTTTTTTCCTTTGGATTTCACCAGGACCAACCGACCCTCTACGCCTCACTAGTTACAACTCTTGTGTAGGAACACCCAAGCCAGGGTAAAGCATTTCCTCGCCAGGCATCCTTCCCTTCTGTCCCCAGCTACTTCCCACTTGAATTTCAAGGCAGGGAGAGCTGAGTGGTTTCTACAGCATGAGCACCGTCCAGGGCCACATGCTGAAAGACTGGGGACGTGGCTTGTGCCCCTGTGAAGAGTGGGGAACCCACAGGCCATAGGCATTACATCACGGCTTGGTGCAGAGGGAGGTGGCATCCTTTATTTAGTACCTTCTGGAATTTGTTATGATCTTGGTGTTAGTTACTTTTCTAATTGCTGTAACAAAATACCAGACAATAAGCAATCTGAGGAAGGAAGCCTTTATCCTTGATAACAGTCAGAGGGGATTATCCCATCAGGGGAGGAAGGCTCACAGGCAAGAGGTCAGCAGGCCATATTGAGTGACAGTCAGGAATCAGAGTAACAGGAATAGAGGAAGGCGATGAGCCTCCAGGCTGCCACCCCACAAACCCCCTGGATCCAATTCCTCCAGCAAGGCTCCACCTCCTACAACCTCCTGAGCTGTGCGACATTCCCTTCACACCACAGTGTCTGTGGGGACATTCCCTTCTTCACACCACAGTGTCTGTGGGACATTCCCTTCTTCACACCACAGTGTCTGTGGGACATTCCCTTCTTCAGACCACAGTGTCTGTGGGGACATTCCCTTCACACCACAGTGTCTGTGGGACATTCCCTTCACACGACAGTGTCTGTGGGGACATTCCCTTCTTCACACCACAGTGTCTGTGGGGATATTCCCTTCACACCACAGTGTCTGTGGGGACATTCACTTCACACCACAGTGTCTGTGGGGACATTCCCTTCTTCACACCACAGTGTCTGTGGGGACATTCCCTTCACACCACAGTGACTGTGGGGATATTCCCTTCTTCACACCACGGTGTCTGTGGGGACATTCCCTTCTTCACACCACAGTGTCTGTGGGACATTCCCTTCTTCACACCACAGTGTCTGTGGGGACATTCCCTTCACACCACAGTGTCTGTGGGGACATTCCCTTCTTCACACCACAGTGTCTGTGGGGACATTCCCTTCACACCACAGTATCTGTGAGGACATTCCCTTCTTCACACCACAGTGTCTGTGGGGACATTCCCTTCTTCACACCACAGTGTCTGTGAGGACATTCCCTTCTTCACACCACAGTGTCTGTGGGGACATTCCCTTCACACCACAGTGTCAGTGGGACATTCCCTTCTTCACACCACAGTATCTGTGGGGACATTCCCTTCACACAACAGTGTCTGTGAGGACATTCCCTTCTTCACACCACAGTGTGTGTGGGGAAATTCCCTTCACACCACAGTGTCAGTGGGACATTCCCTTCTTCACACCACAGTGTCTGTGGGGACATTCCCTTCACACCACAGTGTCTGTGGGGACATTCCCTTCACACCACAGTGTGTGTGGGACATTCCCTTCACACCACAGTGTCTGTGGGAACATTCCCTTCTTCAGACCACAGTGTCTGTGGGACATTCCCTTCACACCACAGTGTCTGTGGGGACATTCCCTTCTTCACACCACGGTGTCTGTGGAACATTCCCTTCACACCACAGTGTCTGTGGGAAATTCCCTTCTTCACACCACAGTGTCTGTGGGACATTCCCTTCTTCACACCACAGTGTCTGTGTGAACATTCCCTTCTTCAGACCACAGTGTCTGTGGGGACATTCCCTTCTTCAAACCACAGTGTCTGTGGGGACATTCCCTTCTTCACACCACAGTGTCTGTGGGGACATTCCCTTCAAACCACAGTGTCTGTGGGGACATTCCCTTCTTCACACCACAGTGTCTGTGGGGACATTCCCTTCACACCACAGTGTCTGTGAGGACATTCCCTTCACACCACAGTGTCTGTGGGGACATTCCCTTCTTCACACCACAGTGTCTGTGGGGACATTCCCTTCATACCACAGTGTCAGTGGGACATTCCCTTCTTCACACCACAGTGACTGTGGGGACATTCCCTTCTTCACACCACAGTGCCTGTGGGGACATTCCCTTCACACCACAGTGTCTGTGGGACATTCCCTTCTTCACACCACAGTGTCTGTGAGGACATTCCCTTCTTCACACCACAGTGTCTGTGAGGACATTCCCTTCTTCATACCACAGTGTCTGTGGGGACATTCCCTTCACACCACAGTGACTGTGGGGACATTCCCTTCTTCATACCACAGTGTCTGTGGGGACATTCCCTTCACACCACAGTGTCTGTGGGGACATTCCCTTCACACCACAGTGTCTGTGGGGACATTCCCTTCTTCACACCACAGTGTCTGTGGGGACATTCCCTTCTTCACACCACAGTGTCTGTGGGACATTCCCTTCTTCACACCACAGTGTCTGTGTGGACATTCCCTTCACACCACAGTGTCTGTGGGGACATTCCCTTCTTCACACCACAGTGTCTGTGGGGACATTCCCTTCTTCAAACCACAGTGTCTGTGGGACATTCCCTTCACACCACAGTGTCTGTGGGACATTCCCTTCTTCACACCACAGTGTCTGTGGGGACATTCCCTTCACACCACAGTGTCTGTGGGGACATTCCCTTCACACCACAGTGTCTGTGAGGACATTCCCTTCACACCACAGTGTCTGTGGGACATTCCCTTCTTCACACCACAGTGTCTGTGAGGACATTCCCTTCTTCACACCACAGTGTCTGTGGGACATTCCCTTCTTCACACCACAGTGTCTGTGAGGACATTCCCTTCTTCACACCACAATATCTGTGTGGACATTCCCTTCACACCACAGTGTCTGTGGGACATTCCCTTCTTCAGACCACAGTGTCTGTGGGACATTCCCTTCACACCACAGTGTCTGTGGGACATTCCCTTCTTCACACCACAGTGTCTATGTGAACATTCCCTTCACACCACAGTGTCTGTGGGACATTCCCTTCACACCACAGTGTCTGTGGGACATTCCCTTCTTCAGACCACAGTGTCTGTGGGACATTCCCTTCACACCACAGTGTCTGTGGGACATTCCCTTCTTCACACCACAGTGTCTATGTGAACATTCCCTTCTTCAGACCACAGTGTCTGTGGGGACATTCCCTTCTTCAAACCACAGTGTCTGTGGGGACATTCCCTTCTTCACACCACAGTGTCTGTGGGGACATTCCCTTCACACCACAGTGTCTGTGGGAACATTCCCTTCTTCACACCACAGTGTCTGTGGGGACATTCCCTTCACACCACAGTGTCTGTGAGGACATTCCCTTCATACCACAGTGTCAGTGGGACATTCCCTTCTTCACACCACAGTGACTGTGGGGACATTCCCTTCTTCACACCACAGTGTCTGTGGGGACATTCCTTTCACACCACAGTGTCTGTGGGACATTCCCTTCTTCACACCACAGTGTCTGTGAGGACATTCCCTTCTTCACACCACAGTGTCTGTGAGGACATTCCCTTCTTCATACCACAGTGTCTGTGGGACATTCCCTTCACACCACAGTGTCTGTGGGGACATTCCCTTCTTCACACCACAGTGTCTGTGGGACATTCCCTTCTTCACACCACAGTGTCTGTGGGACATTCCCTTCTTCACACCACAGTGTCTGTGGGACATTCCCTTCTTCACACCACAGTGTCTGTGGGACATTCCCTTCTTCACACCACAGTGTCTGTGGGGACATTCCCTTCACACCACAGTGTCTGTGGGGACATTCCCTTCACACCACAGTGTCTGTGGGGACATTCCCTTCATCACACCACAGTGTCTGTGAGGACATTCCCTTCACACCACAATGTCTGTGTGGACATTCCCTTTACACCACAGTGTCTGTGGGGACATTCCCTTCTTCACACCACAGTGTCTGTGTGGACATTCCCTTCACACCACAGTGTCTGTGGGACATTCCCTTCTTCACACCACAGTGTCTGTGTGGACATTCCCTTCACACCACAGTGTCTGTGAGGACATTCCCTTCACACCACAGTGTCTGTGGGGACATTCCCTTCTTCACACCACAGTGTCTGTGGGGACATTCCCTTCACACCACAGTGTCTGTGGGGACATTCCCTTCTTCACACCACAGTGTCTGTGGGGACATTCCCTTCTTCACACCACAGTGTCTGTGGGACATTCCCTTCACACCACAGTGTCTGTGGGACATTCCCTTCTTCACACCACAGTGTCTGTGGGGACATTCCCTTCACACCACAGTGTCTGTGGGGACATTCCCTTCACACCACAGTGTCTGTGAGGACATTCCCTTCACACCACAGTGTCTGTGGGGACATTCCCTTCTTCACACCACAGTATCTGTGAGGACATTCCCTTCACACCACAGTGTCTGTGGGACATTCCCTTCTTCACACCACAGTGTCTGTGAGGACATTCCCTTCTTCACACCACAGTGTCTGTGGGACATTCCCTTCTTCACACCACAGTGTCTGTGAGGACATTCCCTTCTTCACACCACAATGTCTGTGTGGACATTCCCTTCACACCACAGTGTCTGTGGGACATTCCCTTCTTCACACCACAGTGTCTGTGGGACATTCCCTTCACACCACAGTGTCTGTGAGGACATTCCCTTCTTCATACCACAGTGTCTGTGGGGACATTCCCTTCACACCACAGTGACTGTGGGGACATTCCCTTCTTCACACCACAGTGTCTGTGGGGACATTCCCTTCACACCACAGTGTCTGTGGGGACATTCCCTTCTTCACACCACAGTGTCTGTGGGGACATTCCCTTCTTCACACCACAGTGTCTGTGGGGACATTCCCTTCACACCACAGTGTCTGTGGGGACATTCCCTTCTTCACACCACAGTGTCTGTGGGACATTCCCTTCTTCACACCACAGTGTCTGTGGGACATTCCCTTCTTCACACCACAGTGTCTGTGGGACATTCCCTTCTTCACACCACAGTGTCTGTGGGACATTCCCTTCTTCACACCACAGTGTCTGTGGGGACATTCCCTTCACACCACAGTGTTTGTGGGGACATTCCCTTCACACCACAGTGTCTGTGGGGACATTCCCTTCACACCACAGTGTCTGTGGGGACATTCCCTTCTTCACACCATAGTGTCTGTGTGGACATTCCCTTCACACCACAGTGTCTGTGGGACATTCCCTTCTTCACATCACAGTGTCTGTGTGGACATTCCCTTCACACCACAGTGTCTGTGAGGACATTCCCTTCACACCACAGTGTCTGTGGGGACATTCCCTTCTTCACACCACAGTGTCTGTGGGACATTCCCTTCACACCACAGTGTCTGTGGGACATTCCCTTCTTCACACCACAGTGTCTGTGAGGACATTCCCTTCTTCACACCACAGTGTCTGTGAGGACATTCCCTTCTTCACACCACAGTATCTGTGGGGACATTCCCTTCACACCACAGTGTCTGTGGGGACATTCCCTTCACACCACAGTGTCTGTGGGGACATTCCCTTCACACCACAGTGTCTGTGGGGACATTCCCTTCTTCACACCACAGTGTCTGTGGGACATTCCCTTCTTCACACCACTGTGTCTGTGGGGACATTCCCTTCTTCACACCACAGTGTCTGTGAGGACATTCCCTTCTTCACACCACAGTATCTGTGGGGACATTCCCTTCACACCACAGTGTCTGTGGGGACATTCCCTTCTTCACACCACAGTGTCTGTGAGGACATTCCCTTCACACCACAGTGTCTGTGGGGACATTCCCTTCTTCACACCACAGTGACTGTGGGGACATTCCCTTCTTCAGACCACAGTGTCTGTGGGAACATTCCCTTCACACCACAGTGTCTGTGGGGACATTCCCTTCTTCATCTTTCATGGAGTGGTCATGTGAGTGCCTGTGTCTGAACATCCCCTTTCCACACTGACACCAGCACTCTGGTTACAGTATGACCTTATTGTCACTAATGTCCTCGAGGAATCCGCTTCTGAATAAGGTAGCATCCTGAAGATTCTAGGATTTTAGGACCTCCACATGTGAATTTTAGGGATGACAAAAATTAACTTTAATAGATGCTGAGTAGAAGCAGGGGTCCATCAAGCAGGCAATTCTGGCCAGGTAGACAGGCGTGGGTCTGTGTTACAACACATGTCACAGGGGCTGTGCAGTGGCAGAGTAGAGAGAGCACTGCTGCACATCCCAGTGACCTGAGATTGACGCCAGAAGTCACACATGAAAGCCTGCTGTGGTGGCTGTCGTTCGTTATCCCGGCACTCATGGCAAGATGAGGACAGGGAAATTGGGAACTTGAATATGGCAAAGTTAGCAAGAAAGACCCTGCCTCAAAAACATCTTGGAAAAAGAGAACTGACACCCAAAATGTTGTGTTCTCTCTGTCTCTCTCTCACACACATACACGAGAGAGAGAGAGAGAGAGAGAGAGAGAGAGAGAGAGAGAGAGAGAGACAGAGACAGAGAGAGACAGAGAGAGACAGAGAGAGACAGAGAGATAGAAAGAGGACAGACACACAGACAGACATACAAGACAGAGGAGGGACAGAAGGAGAAAGAGAGAGGGGTACTCTAAGTAAATAACAGCAAATCTTCTTTGTTAAATGCAACACACACACGAATCTCTTGGGGACATGCTACAATACAGACTAGGGTTCCTTGGTCTTGAGTGGGATGCTGTGTTTCTGTATTTGAGTAGCATCTGTATTTCTAACCATCAAGGTGAGATGCTGCCATTGATAGTTTAAGTGGCAACCCACACACACAAGTTTTTTCGAACTCTTTGTTCCTATTACTATATCTACTATGCTTCTTCCCAGGGCCTTACAGGGTACCACTGCTTGTCCTAGACCTGTATTTCACAGGCACCCATAGTTTGGGGCACAAAAGATGGCCAGGTTAACAAAATTCAGAACCTCCTGACACTATCTGTGTCTCCATAGGGGAAGCTAAATGGTATCTGGTAAAGTGGGTCTTTCTGGGTCATGCCCGCCTCTTGCCACTGTCCTCTTTCGGTTTTTAGAGCTGGAGTCTTAACATCAGGTGAATTCTGTAGCTCCCGAGACCCCAACCATCATAGTCTACCTGAAAATGGGTTATGCTTTCCTTGGATCACTCCAGTAAATCACTATCCACACCAGAGGGAAGATCCAGCAGTCTGTGTGTTGCAAACCAAGCATTAGCATGCAGACTATACACCGCGCCCACGGCAAACTGGGCAATATAGAAATAGCCAAAGGTTACGAAGAGGGAATTCATCCAGGAGAAAACCTCAATGACCAATAAAAATGTGAAAATGCTTTTGTTCCCATTAGTAATTAGAGAGGCTCAATTTAAAACATTAAAGAAAGATCATGCTTCATTTTTTTAGAGGCATGAACATTTAAAACACTAATTGATGGCAAGAGTGTGGAGAAGTGGGTACTCGGGTCCATGGACAGGAATATAAATCGATGCCAGTTGGCTCTGCTGCTGTGTCAAACATGCGCACTCCGTACATCTGTGGAGTTCAGCTTCTTCTTCTTCGTTTCTACCCCACAGACACCAGCGTGGGTGTGAGAACGAAAGACTGTTTAGGGGCTTTAACCGAGGTGTTCATTATCAGTCATTACAAAGCCCTGCTGACCATCTAAATGTACATAATTATGGAAATAAACTATACTACAGACATACTACACAACCATTAAAATGTGAGAGGAGGCCGGGCGGTGGTGGCGCACGCCTTTAATCCTAGCACTCGGGAGGCAGAGGCAGGCGGATCTCTGTGAGTTCGAGGCCAGCCTGGGCTACCAAGTGAGTCCCAGGAAAGGCGCAAAACTACACAGAGAAACCCTGTCTCAAAAAAAAAAAAAAAATGTGAGAGGAGACAGCATTTCTTGACTACTTATGTTTTTCATGGATTAACCCTTTAATACAAACAAAACCTTCTGAGGTGCATGTCTTCCTTATCCTAATTTAGAGATCCAGAAACTATATTACAGAAAGTTTAAGGACTTGCTCAGGGGTGCCCAGATGGAAATGAAGTACAAGCATGTGTCATCCAACTGCAGTTTATATATACCCCCAATCATTTCAAAGGTGGTACATTTAGGCCACCAGAATGGGGTGATTGCTATACCCTGGTGTATGAAGAAGCATTAGTGAATGTGAAAAGCAAATTGTAGAATCAGTCATATGACTCAATGCTATATAGTTAGGAACCCCTAAACAGTTCTATGCAGGCACATCTAAGGATACAAAAGGAATTGCAAAGCTTTCAACATCAGAATTCTTTCTGAGAAGGTGAAAGAAGTGGACATGGAGGCTGGCAAGATGGCTCAGTGAGTGAGTGAGGATGCTTGCCTCCAAGCTTGATGACCTGAGTCAGACCCCTGGAATACACAAGGTAGAGGAAAGAACTAAATGTTGTAAATTATCTACCAGTCTCCACATGTGTTGCAGCGTGTGTGTGTGTGTGTGTGTGTGTGTGTGTGTGTGCACTGTACACATGCATGCATTTATGCATGCATGTGCATACACACACATACTCTACACACACACACACACACACACACACACACACACACACACACACACACATAATTTTTTCTCTAAAAATGCAGGCCTGGAAATTGTAAGGGAGACAAGGGACATCTTTTACTATTTACAGCAAGTGTTTTTAAAAATTATATGCTCAAGTAACTGCTGTGTGAGGATGGGTGCCTATGTGTGTATGTGTGTATGCATGTGTGCATGTGCATACGTGCGTACACATGTGTACAGATGTATGTGCCTATTTGTGCTCTTATGGAGGCCACAGGTCAACATCAGGTATTTTCCTCTACTGCTCTTCACCTTATGTTTTTGTGAATGGATCTCGCACTAACTCTGGAAGCCACCAATCAGCTAGGCTTGGCCAGAAAACTCCCAGAACCTTCCAGTGCTGGCATCACCGGTGCACACAGCCATGCCTAGGTCTTACTTACATGGGTTCTCATGCTTTCACAGCCAACACTTTACCCACTGAGACATCTCCTCAGCCACAGGATTAGATGTTAATGCATCACTTTGTGGTTAAAATTAATTTTTAAACATCAGCCCTGTGGTGGTTATTTATGAACGAACGCTCCTGTTATTAAATTAGGGGGATACAAAAAATTGACTTTGAGAGAGTCTGGGAGTCTCACGGCCATCCCATGTGGTAATGTGGCTGGTGGCTGTAGGTGAAAATACTGTGGAAGATTCCCACAGTCTTGGAATTTTCTGCTAGATAAAACAAATCCTCAACTGTTCTGCCACCTCAGGATGGTTTTGCTGGGAAGTCAAGTTCATCATCCTAATTCATCCCTGTCCTTGTATTTCCTTCCACCTGTGCTCAGCCATTCCCATAAAGGAATGCAGACTGGTGAGGAGGCATGGGGCTTCTAATTGATTTTTATTTATTGAGTGTGCAGATGTACTGAGTGATGCCTAGAGCAGAGACAGCAGATTAAAATAGTCAGTTTTCATTTTTAGGCTGCAGCCAGATGGCCAGTTCGACTTGCTACTGCTTCTAGCACATTCTGATTGGCTGACCTGAAAAAGGACATGCGATCAGCACGTACCAGGCTTGGCCTCCTCTCCACACTCACATCCCAGTCTCTCACACACACGAACTCATTTCCCTACCACATGTACCATGTGTACCACCTGTGCACTTGTGATCTCAAGATTCAAATTGAAGTGACATCAGAGACTGTGGTCTTGCCCAACACAGCCTTGCATCTGTGTTAGGTGCTGCAGACTCAGGGGAAGAGTGAAGCCAACTTCCAGGAGGAACCTTTGAGGCCAGAGGCTGAGCAACCACTTCTTAGCTACTATACTCACCTAAAAGTCCTATTTGTTGTTGTTTGGGAGGGGGCTTGTTTTGTTTTGGTTTTGAGACAGGTCTTCACTGTGCAGCCCTGACTGGCCTGGAACTCACTGTGTAGTCCTTCTTGGCTTCCAGTTCACAGGGATCCACCTGCCTCTGCATCCCAAACACTGGAACTAAGGGGATGCATCACCATCGTGCCTGGCAGGAGCAAGGTTTTTCAAGAGAAAAACTGATGAACCGTACTTATCAAACTGAAAAGCTTTTTTATTTCAAAAGACAGTGCTAGGATAATGAAAGAAAATATTTGCAAAATCATATACTTATTAAAGGGCTTTATGCAGAATATATGAAGTATTATAACTTATAAGAAGATAAACAGCCCAATTATAAAACGAGCAAACAATTTGATAGACGTTTCATCAAAAAAGAAATATAAATGGCTAATAAACATATCAAATTGCTCAATATCATTAGTCATCATTGGAGAATGCAAATTAAAATCACAATAAGAAACCACTCTATTCCCAGTAGTGTGGCCTATTTAGAAAGATAGACTCTACCAAGCCGGAGGGAGGATACTTGTAGAGAAACTGAGGTCTGTATCCATCACTGGTGGGAATGTTAAACAGTACAGCTTTTTCACAATCACTGTGACATCTCCTAACACCTTAACTTTCCATACTACTCAGCAATTCTCAGAACCTGTCCAAGGGAAAACGCATCCCAAATAAAGACATGTGTACTGATGTAGCTGGGAGCTTTATTCACAGTAACCACAACTTAAAACCTAAAATTTCATTGACTGGTCAGTTACTAATACAGTAGAATATAGCAATACAGAAGCATGCTGTTAAGCAGTTAACAGGCAGAAGGAGAAGGACTAATACTTGCTATGGTATCCATGGGCCTCAGAAACATGCTAGGTATGTAAGCCTGGCATGGCCGCATACACCTTTAATCCTGGCACTTAGGGGGCAGAGGCAGGTGGATCTCTGTGAGTTCAAGGATAGCTTGGTCTTCATAGTGAATTCCAGTTTGGCCAGAGCTGCAGAGTGAGATCTTGTCTCAAGTACAACTAAAAAAGCCACAACTACAACAACAATAAAACCATGCTACATTAAAAAAAATCAGATTTAGAAGATTATATATATGATTCCATCCACACAAAATGTCCACAGGAGACAACATGAGAATCACACAAGCTGGGTCAGTAGTTGCCTAAGGCTGAGGGTGGGAGCAGTGTCTAACTGGAAATAGGCATGAGGCTTTGGGGTGATAAAAACAGCCTAAAACCAGAATGTCTACAATATTCAATGTATCTATAATAAATCAATTATTCTATGCTTAGAACTGTTGGGACTTACTGTGTGCTAATTACACGCCAATAAAGCTGTTTTTTTTATTTTTATTTAAGAAAACTGATAGGGATTCCCACATGCTTGATAGGATCTGTCACTACAATACTAGCTGAGTCATTTGCTAGTCACATTAACTAAGACCTTCTATCCTCAAGGAAGCTCATTACTCACTCCAGGAATTGTCTAGTAAGCTAGATCACTTTGAAGACAGAGTACCCACATAGTAAAGGGCAGAGCAGAAAACAAAGAGGCCACTCCATCAGACTAGGGCTCCAATTCTGAGAAAATCAAACTTGCAGGGAACAGCCATTAGCCTGTCATGGCCTGAAGAGCTCACCACAAAGCTGTTGGTGTTTGGTAGACATATGTGCCCTTCTCTTTACCATGACTGAGATTTTTCTTCCAGATTAATCTGAATGCTTTATACTCTCCTGGCATTGAGATGAGTTGGCCAGCAAGTGGACTGGAGAGGTGAGCATAGACAGAGCCAGAAGTCATCTATGCAAATTCCAGTTCCCATCACTTAATGAATGCATGCCATGGTCAGGGAGCCATAGAGTACATGTGTTGGTCGGCCCTCTGTTATAGATATCAACTGATGAAGAGAAAAAAAAACTATTTTGGTTCATTGTTTCGCAAGTTCTGGTCCATGATTAACTTGCACTGTTTACTTAGTTTCTGTGGCAAGGCAGGTTGGGACCTCCCAGCTCATGGCTGTGATATAACAATGACAGATGAGGAGGGGCAGAGCTCACACTGGAGTGTACTGAGGTCTGTCTGCTGGAGTCCACCTCCCAGAGCACCGCTCTCAGGATCAAGCCTTCAACACAGAACTTTGGGCAACACTTAAAACCTAAAGTATAGCAAGTATGGTTTTAAGTCCATATTTCTATAATGTTTAAAACAATAAAACACAGTGGCTTGCCTTAAAAATGAGAGAATATGCATGGAAATGCATATTCTTTGCCAATGGAAATCCATGTGGACTCCAATTGTGAATCAAATTCACTATTTTCTTTCAAAATTTCAACTTACCCATTTTTTCCAAAGCCCTTTCTGAAATCCCCAAGGTTAACATTTATCCCCGAATCCTGTCGACTCACTTTTTGACCTTTTCTTCTGGTTATATTTACCCCATGTCAGTAGTGACCCTAGGGAATGTCAACAGCATCTAAATTGTGCAAGAAGCCTTCTTTCTCTATCACATCGTGTCTGGATCCATTACTTTCTAGTCTAAATCAGGAGTTGACTCTCTGCAACCTGTTAGATTTTAGTTTTTGTTTTGACACTATGTGGCCACAGGTGAACTGGAACTCACTATGCATCCAAGGCTGTTCTGAAACTCAGTGTCATCTTCCTGCATCAGCCTGCTGAGTGATACAGGCATGCACTGCTGGGCCAGCTTCCTCTCTCTCTCTCTCTCTCTCTCTCTCTCTCTCTCTCTCTCTCTCTCTCTCTCTCTCTCATTTTGCTATTTATCTGTGGATCCATCAGTTGGGTCACAAATCTTGGCTCATTCTACCCTCCCACTTTCCAGCATGGAGTTCCCTCTCCAGTCAGGCCCACAGCTTTCCCCCCATCTTGGGTTTTTATTTAATTTCTAAATGTTTCCTTCAAGGGTGATCTGGAGACTCACTCCGTAAGTGGAAAAGCAGAAAATGGTGGTACTTTGTCCCTATTTGCTCCTTATTTCCTAGATAGAAAATACTCTGCCACTTTGGATTTCCGGGTCCTCTCCAACTGTCCCCTGTCTTCCCTGTTTCCCCACTCCACCTGTTCCTCCATTTCCTTGTGTTCAAAATGAATATATTATGGAATATATGGAAGAAATAACATACATATTTGAACCTTGTCATGAATAAACATCTCATTAAAAGGGGATCATTTGTGATACAGGTCAGTGGTTCAGCGGTTACGAGCATTTGCTGATCTAGAAAGAGACCAGGGTTCACTCTCTGATGATGAATGCATCTATGTTGTTGCCACACTTCTGACACTGCCCTGCCTTGCTGACACTGAAAGCCAGGTTCTCTAGCCTTCTGCCATGGACACTACCACCAGCCCCAGACTGCTGAGGCAGTGAGCCTCATGTTCTGAGCAGCTACCAGGTTCTCAGCCTCTCCATTTTGCTGACACAATGAGGAGAATCTGGCCTGTATTATGTAAGTCAATCTAATAAATCTCTGCCTTAGTTAGGGTTCTATGGCTGGGAAGAGATGCCATGACCATGGCAACTCTTATGAAGGAAATCATTTAATTGGGGCTGGCTTACCGCTCAGAGGTTTAGTCCATTGCCATCACTGTGAGAAGCACGGCATGCATAGCACACCGGGAGACATGACTCTGAAGAAGCAGCTGAGAGTTCTAAATCTGGATTGGCAGACAACTTGAAGAATGTATCACTGGACCTGGCTTGGGGATCTGAAACCTCAAAGCCCAACTCCAGTGGCACACATTCTCCAAAAAGGCCACACCTACTCTAACAAGGCCACACCTCCTAATAGTGTCACTCCCTATGAGCCTATGAGGCCATTTCATTCAAACCACCACATTCCACTCTTTGGAGCCCATAGGCTTATAGCCATATCATAATGTGAAATGTATTTAGTTCAGCTTCAAAAGTTCCCATAGCCTATCACAGTCTTAGCAATGTTTAAAAGTCTACAGTTCAGTCTCTGATACTCATGACAATCTCTTAACTGTAACCCCTGTAAAATCAGAATAAAAAAGCAGATCACATACTTCCAACATACAATGGCACAGGATATACAATACCATTGCAAAGGGGTAGAAAGGGAGCATAGTCAGGAAATACTGGACCAAAGCAAGACCAAAAACCAGCTGGGCAAACTCCAAGTTCTGATCTCCAGGTCTGATGTCAAAATACTCTTCAGATCTCCAACTCCTTTCAGCTTTCTTGACTGCAACACACTCCTCTTTTGTGCCTAGTTCCACTCTTTGTTAGTAGCTCTCTTCAGCAGGAATCCCTTGGCTCTGGCATCTCCAACATCTTGGGGTCTCCAATGAAATCCAGGCTTCATCTTCATACCTTCATGCAATGGCTACTCTGGGCCTCCATACAAGGACACCCCTGACACATGCCTGGCCTCAACCACTTTCCTTAACCATAGAGGGAGATTCCACAAACCCCCTTCTTGTATCCTTGATTATAAAGACCACATGGGCGAAGCTGCCAAGTTCTGCTGCTTGCTGGGGCTGGATCATAGCCACCTTGTTCAAACACATTTTCACCAGCTTTCTGTTTTCCATGGTTTCCTTCACTGCCTAAGCTTGGCTATCCTGGAACTCTATCTGTAGATCAGGCTGACCTCAAACTCAGAGATCCACCTGCCTTTGCCTTCCAAGTGCTGGGATTAAAGCTATGCACTACTATGCCTGACCCTAAGCTTTTCTTTAATTCCTTTTCCCTTTTCTTTAATTGTTTTATAAGTTGGAAGCTTAGCTGGGTAGGTCTTGCTCTGAGGTCACCACTCCCTTTATTCCACTTAGCATCAGGCTTTTCTTTAATCTGTTTACACTTCTTGATTCTCCTTTTTCCTCAAGCTGTACATTTTGTATTTTTTTTCTTACTCAGCCTGCTCCTTTTCATTATATATCTACATAAGCATTGGCACTGATAACTGAGCAACACAGTCAATACCAGGCTGTATAGAAATCTCTTCTGCCAAAGCTGTTAATCTATAACTTCAGTTTAGCCTTAGGCAGATTTTTTTCAAACAAAGGTAGAAAGCTATCACATTCTTCACCAAAATGTCATAAGAATAATCTCTAGGCTGTATAGTAATATTTTCTCCTCTGAATCCCTTGAGTCAGGCCTCCACAATACAAATTGCCCTCAGCTCCACTATCCTCCATACTCCTACAAGTATGACCCATTTAGCCTCACTTAAAATGTCCAGTTGCTTTTCTAGTCCAAAATCCCAAGGACCATATTCCCCCAAACAAAAACATGGTCAGGCCGATCACGGCAAAACCACAGACCCTGGTACTGACTCCTGTCTTTGTTAGGGTTTCCATTGCTGTGATGAGACACCATGACCACAGCAACTCTTATGAAGGAACATATTTAATTGAAGGTGGCTCCCTCATGGTTTCAGGGGTTTAGTCCATCATCGTCATGGTGAGATGCATGGTAGCACACAGGCAGACGTGATGCTGGAGAGGTAGCTGAGAGTTCTACATCTGGATCAGTAGGCAGCAGAAAAAGATTGAAAACCACTGGGCCTGGCTTGAGCTTCTAAAGCCTCAAAGCCCACCCTCAGTGACACACTTCCTCCAACGAGGCCACACTTACTCTAACAAGGCCACAGGTCCTAATCCTTTCAAATAATGCCACTCCCTATGAGCCTATGGGGGCCATTTTCATTCAAGCCCCCACAACCCCCTCTAACATACATTTATCCTATCAGTCCTATTCCTTGGGAGAGCCCTGACTAATACAGGGCTCGCTTTCTCTGTCTCTCTCTGTCTCTGTCTCTGTCTCTCTCTGTCTCTCTCTCTCTCATATGTGTATGTCTACATGGATTTCATGCTCTCACCAATATAATATGAGCTTTTAGGACTGAAAAGTAACTGGTTATTGACTAATTCTATATGGCAGGAGGAATTAAGAGCAGACTTTTAATTTGGGTTTAAATCTCAGTTCTCACTCTTATAGAAACTTTTAGCCTCTGTGCTGGCTAGTTTTATGTCGGCTTGACACAAACAAGAGTTATCTGAAATGAGGGACCCCCAATTGATAAAATGCCTCCATAAGATCTGGCTATAAGGCATTTTCTCAATTAGTAGTTGATGGGAAAGGGCCAAACCCACTGTGGGTGGTTCCACACCTGGGATGATGGTCTTGGGTTCTATAAGAAAGCAGGCTGAGCAAGCCATGGGGAGCAAGCCAGTGAGCAGCTCCCCTCACTGATGAGGCCTCTACATCAGTTCCTGCCTCCAGGTTCCTGCCCTGCTTGAGTTCCTGCTCTCACTGCTTTGATGATGAACTGTTACAAGAAACTGTGAGTGGAATAAACCCTTTCTTCCCCGAGTTGCTTTTGGTCATGTTTCATCACAGAATAGTAACCCTAACTAAGACAGCCTCTTTCACCTCAGTTTCCTCATCCAAAAACAGGATAGCTTTTTAAGCCTGATGTATAGGGTTAGAGTGTAAATAATTAAATATAAAGTGGTTAGCAAAGTGACACATCATATACTCTCAATTATTCTGCTGATACAGTTATCTCTCAGTAACCAAATACCCTCCCAGATACCTTTTTCATGGACACATGACTTTGCAGATTCCTGAAATGCAGAAAGACGGACACTGTATTAGTTACTGTTCTGTAGCCATGATAAAACACCGTGGCCAAAAGCAACCAGGGAAGGATGGGTTTATTGTGACTTTATGGTTCCAGATGGTTAGAGTTCACGGTGGGGGAGGTGCGGCACAACTGCAGGAGCCTGCCAATCACATGATGTCCACACGCAGAGAGTAGAGACAGCAAGTGGAAGGTGGGGTGAGACTATACACCCTCAGAGCCCCCCGCCCTGTGATGGACTTCCTTCCACAAAGTTGTATCTCCTGAGGGTTCCATAACCTCCCCAAACAGCACCACCACATAGTGGCCAATTATTTCTGAAATGTTGTAAAATATACACCACATAAAACTTACCAATTTTAATCGTTTTGAATGTGACCAAATTCTAGAGTGCTTCAGTTTTGTTAAATCTAAAACTCTATGCTCTTAAACAAGAACTTCCTGTTCCTCTCCAGCCATTGAGCTGAGCATTTTCCATACTGTCTATACAGATTGACGGCTCTAGCAGACATCTCACATCATTCTAATCATACAGTATCTGTCCTCTTATTTTGCTTAACACATTGTTCTCCAGGCTCAACCATGTTGTACTCTGTGACAGAATTTGCTTCCTTTATAGAGCTGTATATTAACCTATTGTTCTTGTACCTGTGTTACTTATTCATCTAGGTAGGAACACTTGGGTGGCCTCCACATGCCTATGGTGAACGTGAGTGTGTGAACATCCCATTGGGACCCTGCTTTTGGTTCTTCTGAGTCTATTCCCAATTGTTGAATCATGTGGCAATTCTATTCTCTATTTATTGGTGGCGCTCTGGATTTCACTGCAAGCCTGTGTAGGGGAGGCAAGCTCTACCACTGAGCTACACCCCAGCCTTCAAGGTTTGCTGTTGTTTTGTTTGAGCTGGAGAAGCTTGTCTAAAACTCCTGCCTCAGCCTCCCAAGCTAGGACTATAGGGAAGTGCCAGCATGCCTGGCTCCTCCTGTTTTAAGTGTGTGTGTGTGTGTGTGTGTGTGTGTGTGTGTGTGTGTGTGATGCAGATGAGTGTGGAAGCCAGAGGCTGACCTGGATATCACTCCTCAGAAGCTTATGAAAAAGTTTTTTTAAGATGAGAACTCTCACAGGCCTGAAACTCACCTGGTAGGCTAGGCCTGTTCCCTGCATAGCCCCAGGATCCACCTTCTGTTTCTCCCGTGCTGGGATTACCAGCAAGTAGCCATGCCCAGCTTTTTGCTAAGGTGTGTTTTTGAGATCAAACCTGGGACCTCACTGCTTTCACAGCAATCATTTTTCTACCAATGGGGCCAGCCCCTATCTTGAATTTTTCAGGGAACTGCCTACTATTCCCTCCAGTTTGAATCACCCTTTCAAGGTTTCTTCCCAAGCTCCAAGCATCATCAGAGGCTGTGGTCCACAGCTTCACAGCTGTCTCTGAGGTTCTAGCTCTACAACTAAGAAGGGCTGGTATCTCTTACCTTGACATCTACCACAGCTGACTGTTGACTAGTGCTGTTTGAGCCTTGGGCAAGATCTCCTGGGTCAGCCAAAGTTGCCCCTACAGTCAAGCTTATGGAAGGACCCCATGTGACAAGTGTTGGGCTTTGCACCTTAGTACATTTATTTAATCCCCAACTCCCCAGGTTCAGAGTTGGTCTGAATATTGGCTGCTTTGACCAGTATAATTCTCACACTTGGCTGCACATTGAAATAATTCATCTTGGGGAAGTTTTTAAAAAGACCCCTAGCAGGGTTGGGGATACAAGCCATTGGAAAAGCACTTGTCTAGCATGTTCAAAGTCCTGGCTCTTCCCCAAACCTGAGGGTAACCCAGACTTGGAAGGACAAACATGGTATGTACTCACTCATAAGTGAATACTAGATGTAAAGCAAAGGATAACCAGACTGCAACGCACAGCTCCAAGGAAGCTAGCTAATAAGGAGGACCCTAGGAAGGATGCATGGATAGCCCAGCGATGGAGAAATGGATGAGATCTACATGAGCACACTGGGGAGCCCTCATCCAGTGACTGATGGAAGCAGATACAGAGATCCACAGCCGGGTGCCAGGCCGAGCTCCAAGAATCCAATCAATGAGAGAGAGGAGGGATTGTATGAGCAAGAGATATCGAGATCATGATGGGAAAAAGTACAGAGACGACCAGCCAAACTAGTGGAAACTCATGAACTGTGGACCAATAGCTGAGGAGCCCCCAGTGCTACTGGACAAGTGAGACAGTTGTTTAGCTTGAACTGTTGGGAGGGGGGCAGACAGGGGGATCAGGATCTGTCCCTGGTGCATGGGCAGGCTTTTTGGAGCCCAGTGCCTATGGTGGGACACCTTTGGCAGCCTTGGTGCAGGGAGGAGGGGCTTAGACCTGCCTCAACTGAATGTACTCCCAATGGGAGACCTTGCTTTGGAGGAGATGGGAAGGGAAGGCGGGTTGGGGGGAAGGCTGGGGTGGGGCAGGAGGAGGGAAGAGAGAGGGACCTGCAATTGGTATGTAAAATGAATAGAAAATTTAATAAAATAAAAAAGATGCAGAAAAGAAAAAGAAAAGGCCCAATGCTGATTCCAATGTAAGATTAACTATGAAACCAGACTTTACTATTTTTAGTTTTAATCATGTGTGTGTGTGTGTGTGTGTGTGTGTGTGAGAGAGAGAGAGAGAGAGAGAGGGAGAGGGAGAGAGAGAGAGAGAGAGAGAGAGAGAGAGAGAGAGAGAGAGAGAGAGAGAGAGATGCGTTCTAGACCAGTGAGTCATCTCTCAGGGCCCCAAACCAGGACTTTAGGCCCTTGTTCAAAAGAGGGCCCTGAAGCCCTGGACTCCATCAGGACTTATCAGAAACAGAGACTTGGGAGCCCACCCCCCAACATGCTGAATCAGAATCCACATTTTAACAAGAACCCTCAGGGGATTCCTCTGTCCATTAAAGTCGAGTGGTGCTACCTCAGAGCACAGCACTTGTAACTCAGAAAAATAAATCTGTCAGACCAATAAAACTTTCACCGGAGGGTCTCCTGAGCGAATCTGTCACAAAGCAGTCCATCTTCCTGACAGGACACCCCTTTTAGAGACATGGAGTGGAAGGCATATTTGTGATTTTTAATCATATGGTTCCTCATAGTTGAATGTTCTCATATTTAGGCAGAAACATGATTCCTTCATTTCCTTCCTTATAACCCTCAAACTAAAGTTTCCAAAGTCAAAATCAAACTCAGAGATCAGGAGTCACATTTATATGGAGAAAAAAAAAAGATTCCTGTTAACCCCAGGGTGAGTTTGTGCCTGCTTTACTTTTTGCCTCTTCCGTGTACCTGATAACCACCAGAAATATTTCCTCTCAGATCTGAAGCAAGCATCTACTTGTGAAGTCCTGCCTGCAGGGCCTTGGCTTCTCCCAAGAATCTAGCCCGTCACATGCTCTGAGGGCCTGTTTTCCAGCTTTATATTAAAACAACAAATTGGCATTCACCCGTGCCAAACCCACAAGTATTTGTACAATTAAGCAGCAAGCTTTGTAGTTAGAAAGGGATGTGAGTTCCTTCGAAGTCTGGCGCCAAGTAGATTTTTCTTCTTTTGGTTCAACTAGATTAAATCAGATTAACAGTATCAGATAAATAGGACAATCATCATGGTGTTCAGCAATATGTCCTTGTGTTCTAGTTAATGGGTGTCTAATTCAAGAGCTCTGATACATGGAAGGTCTTAAGAACTCCCAGGCAGTAGCCTTTAGACAAATATATTGGGAAGTAATTAGAAAGAGAGGTATTAACTGGATTTTTAGAAGACCAGCAATCAAGGAATATGTGTGAGTTGAACCCCAGACTCCTAGAAGGTCACCATGGCGAAGGCTTCTGACTCTATGTTCCATCCACATCTTTATTCCATATGGTACTGTGTGCTGATCTTCCATGGTACAGCCTTTGGTTTTTGGTTTCCATGCTTTGGCCGGTTGGTTCGATGGCAGCGCAGTCCCACACTGGGAGCAGATGCAGTGTAGCCATCAGCTTCCTGTCCGGATCCAAGCAGCAGCTGTTCCTTTGCCCGCTTCTGGAAGGGTTAATTACTCTAATAAGAATACGTCTGAACATGAGGCAGATGTGAACCAAACTCCCCACTTTTGAAAGAAAAACAGAGAGAAAGGTGGAGACGACTGAAATCTGGGAGAAGAGAAAGAGAAAATATTTCTATTAGCCTAGAAGGGCAGTGCATTGTGTACACGTTCCCTCAGGACATGGACCATCTTTACTTGGACCAGATGCCAAGATGTCTGCTCTGCAGAAGGGGTGTGATCAAGTGACCCTGACCCCCAGCATGAGCAGACTCAGTGGAATCTTCTTTAGCCCTCACCAGACTCTTCATTACTGAACATTTTTAATCATAGAAAGAAGCAAAATAGTGAACAGGAACTCACTCCTTCACTTAGCAAACCTGGCCCTGATCCATCAGTTTCCTCCACTGCTGCAGGGAAGAGAAAACATTTCTGAGAAGTCCTTATATCAGTGTAGCAGAGGTTTCCATAAAAATGGCGTGTTTGGTTTTCCTCATGGTCACTGTCGTGTAGGGCTCAGCTCCAAGTGGATTTCAGAAGAGCTGGGTTGGCCACAATTAATCAAGTACTCTGTATCCAAAGGTATCTTCTCTATGAGCCTCTGCCTCACCGCACCTCAAAGATCTGCAGAAAACTCTACCATCTCCTGATGACACAGGTCCTGGTGGCCCACCACAGAACGCCGAGCCTTTCACCCCAGCCAGGCTCTAGCTCAGATTCCTTAGTGTGTATGTATCCAAAGCAGAGACCACATAATTTGACAGCACATTGTAGCAGGAATCCCAATTAGTCTTAATAAAAACTTGGAGCCACATATTGGAGTAAATGCTTAAAGATCGGAGGAAACAAGCCACAGCCACTTCTCACCTCGCCAGCCTCTCAGCTGAAAGGGGAAGATCCTATCTCCAAGAATCCTCAGGTTGAATGCCCAAATCCTCAGATTAAACGAAGTCCTAAACTGAAATGGGCCTGAACTCCTGTCTCCTCCTACTTATATCCTTTCTGGGCCCAGCCATATCACTTCCTGTCTCAACCTTCCTAATGCTGGGATTAAAGGCGTGTGACTCCCAAGTACTGGGATTAAAGGTGTGTGCCATCTCTACCTGGCTCTTTTCCTTTTTAGGCTGGATTAATCTTGTGTAGTCCAGGGTGGCCCTGAACTCATACAGAGCTGTCTGCCTCTGCTCCTGAGTGCTAGGATTAAAGGTGTGTGCCACCACTGCCTGGCCTCTATGGCTAACTCTGTGGCTAGTTCTGCCCTCTGATCTACAGACAAGCTTTATTTGTCAGAGCATATACAAAATATCCCCACAGCATGTATTATACCCTTGCCCAGCTGTAGCCCCCCAAAGTCTACATCAGGCATTCTCTGAGGAGAACAGACATAACCTGAGCAAAAGAACAGCTGGCTGGCTTAGCATCTCATGCCACAGTGGTCCCAAGTGCACTGTGATTATTAGTAATTAGAGCTGTACTGTATAGTCAATCCTTATAGAAAATAAATATCTATAAAATAATTTTAATTAACTTAAGTGCTATTGATAGCCTAAGAAAAAGCAAACTTATTTCAGACTTCAGTCCATTGTGTCTAAGCACTGAGCTGCCCCTGGTTTTCCAAGGGCTTCCTAGAAGGTCAAAATCCCTGTCACTGTCAGGCAGGGGTGACGGTGACACTTGCCTCCACATTGGATATGCGCGAATGAATTCAGGATTTCAAGATACAGAACTATCCTATCGGAGGGGAAGACATCCCCTCCAAATTGACCCAGCCTTTATGAAGATTCATCCTGAAGATACTAGGTGTGGCTGTCCCCATACTCTTCATATCACCTGAATGGCAAACTTTGGTGTGAAATAGATGTTTCCACGATGTCTGGATCTTAACTTGCAATTTGTGATGAAATTCTATAGCCACTGTGAAAATTCCCCAAGTGCCCACAGCCCTCATAGAAAGGAGTTTGATCAAAGAATGACAGAGTTTGATAGAGCTGGTAGACTTGAGTGCTAACAAGGGTCATAGGCCATTGGTTTTGGTTTAAATAAATCTAATTAGTTCTATGTTTGGCACTCAACAAAATGAAAAGAAACCCAACATTGGGCAATGTTCAATTTTTCAAGGGTTCTCTTCTCAATCTTTGCTTCTGCAGCATCATAGGGGTATTGACACCTAGAGCGGTGGGAGGAGAGTCATGTTCTCAGACAGAGCATGGATTATTTACTGAAGACCTCGCCAACCAATGCTCAGCATGCAGACCTCCTTAACCAATGCTCAAAATGCAGACCACCTTAACCAATGCTCAGGATGCAGACCTCCTTAACCAATGCTCAGTATGCAGACCACCTTAACCAATGCTCAGGATGCAGACCTCCTTAACCAATGCTCAGGATGCAGACCACCTTAACCAACACTCAGTATGCAGACCTCCTTAACCAATGCTCAGTATGCAGACCACCTTAACCAATGCTCAGGATGCAGACTACCTTAACCAACACTCAGTATGCAGACCATCTTAACCAATCCTCAGGATGCAGACCACCTTAACCAACGCTCAGTATGCAGACCTCCTTAACCAATAATGCTCAATATGCGGACTACCTTAGTGGAGGTGCATGGAACAACCTGGTCTTTGTCTCCAATGACACTGGTGACATTCTATCTACTCATCCTAGTCTCCAGTTGCATTACACAGCCTCATCCATTCTCTCTTACAATAGACTGTGGGGAGACTCTGATCACATTCTGTTGGTGAACATTTGCAGACTACTGAATCAAAACCTGTTCTAAACCCTTCTCATGCTTTCACTCACTCGGTCCTCACAATCATCGGATGAAGCAGATGCCCTTACCATCTCCATTTGATAGATGAAGAATTCAAGTATGAAGAGGTTCAACCCTTTGCTCAAATACTCTTACCTCCCAAGAGAATATACAGCACTGCTGTTGCTTCATCATCAGACGACCTCAGCTGAGAGCAGCCAGGTGGCAGAGAGAAGAAGGCAGGTCCCCCTCTCTGATTATTCTATGGCAGAAAAAGTCACCACCACTGTAGGCTGGTGTTGGAGTGTGGCCATCTCCTTCTCTAAACCCAAGCATGTTTGTTAAAAAAAAAAATGCAAAATCTCTGTCTCATGTCAGAAGAGCCACCTGATATGGGACAGAAGAAAACCAAACTTAAGGGACTATTGTCCCTAATTTCATAATTCTTTGGTTTTATTTTGACTCAAAAACTTTTCTTAAGGTATAAATATTATCTCAAAATTTATAAAATTTATATATATATATATATATATATATTAAACTTTCTGTCATGATATCAAGTCTTATAGAGTACTAACTAACTCTAGAAAAAGACTTCATCTAGTTATCTGTACATGATTTCAGGTTTGAGTCTCTATCAGGTAACTAGGAATTAAGTTTTTGTACTCTGGATGTACCTAACAAATTATGGTTCTTTAACTCCTTCAAAATCTGATGCATGTGATATTTAAAATGTTTTAGTTTTCTTCAGTGAACTATGACCATGCCTAATAGCAACCTTTGAAGTCTCCAAAAGGAGGATGGGGCCCCACAATGACAATTTCACTATTTAGGATAATAAAGAAATGCAAGTTAGTAGTCACCTATTATAATTAAACTTGTAGTCAAGTTAGGTATGTTTTCAAGATCAAACAGAGATATATTTTAGATAGACAGGTAGTTTTCAACCACTTCAGAGATCTACAGAATATGGCATTTAAGATGTTTAAATAACATAAAGTTCTTTTTTTTTTTTTTTTTTTAATGAGACACGTCTGCTCCTGGAAGCACTAATCTACTTCAGAGAAGATGATGGGCATCGAAGAAACTCCACATGGAATTTACTTTTTTGTGGCAAAAATTAGCCACTGGGCAAGAAACTTCCCTTGCCTGGACTGCTGACAGTATGCTGTACAAATGGGACAATCAGGACACAAAAGAAAGTGACTGCCAAACTTTGCCAAGATAAGATGGGACAGTCTTTCAAAAATCCTGCTTCACAGAAAAGTCTGTCAGATATTCTAGGCCTGTAGACCAAAGATAGATGCCCCAACATTACAGAGGAACCTTGGGTGACTGTACAGGCAGCCAACCATTTCTGTCATTTCATAATTTTGGAAGTTGTTTGCCCTGCACTTTCTGTTTACTCAGGTAATATTATTTCCTTCTCAGGTTTCTGATGGGGTTGAAGACTTGATAGTTATAGCTTTTCTTGATACCAAATTCAGAAAAGAAACTCACAAAAGAGGTGTAAAGTGTATAAGGTTGAGAGATATAAAAAGATAGTTTTCAGTTGATAATACAGTTTTAGGATAGAAAGTAAATTAAGTACAACATTTTGGACTCACCAAGATAGAATAAATAAGGGAGTATTTTTTATGAATGTGTCAAATGCGAATAGACTAGACAATGTTAATATAATTCTTGCCTGTATATATTTGTATATAGTTATTGTACTTACTATACATAGTTTTACTGTTAGTTAAAACCTTTTCTTTTTATTTATATAAAAAGGGGGAGCCGGGCGGTGGTGGCGCACGCCTTTAATCCCAGCACTCGGGAGGCAGAGCCAGGTGGATCTCTGTGAGTTCGAGGCCAGCCTGGGCTACCAAGTGAGTCCCAGGAAAGGCGCAAAGCTACACAGAGAAACCCTGTCTCGAAAAAACAAAAAAAAAAAAAAAAGGGGGAAATGTGTGATATTTTGATTGTGTTCTGACAAATAAAGCTTGCTTGGAGTCACAGGGTGAAGCTAGCTACTAGCTGACCAAAATTAACCATAGAGGTTTGGAGGACTGTAGACAGAGGGGAGACAGGAAGTAGTAAGGCAGGGCTGAGAGGATCTTTTGGATGGAGGAACGGTAGAGGTAGGAAGCTGCTGGCTGCTGCTCCTTGCTTTTCTGATCCTTCAGATTCTTACCCTGATATTTGTCTCCCAATTTTTTAATTGATAAAGATTAATTAGATTATTGCTTCAAGCTGGCAGCTACATCTTAATCCATAAGCAGGAGGCATAGAAGAAACACTGAATAAATCCCTTGAAACCTCAAACTTGCTCCCAATGACACATCTTTAACAAGACCATACCTCCCAATCTTTCCCAAAAGTCTACCAACAAGTATTCAAACATATGTGCTTATGGGGGCTGTCTTAGTTTGGGTTTTATTGCTGTGAAGAGACACCATGATCACAGCAACTCTTACAAGGAAAACATTTAATTGAGGAGGCAGCTTACAGTTTCAGAGATTTAGTCCATTATCATCATGACAGGGAACGTGGTAGCATGCAGGCAGATATTGCTCTGGAGCTGAGAGTACTACATCTTGCAGGCAACAGGAAGTCAACTGACATTGAGCAAAGCTTAAGTAGAAGAGACCTGAAAACCCACTCCCACAGTGGCACACTTCCTCCAACAGGGCCATACCTGCTCCAACAAAGTCACACCTCCTAACAATGCCACTCCCTGTGGGGGCCAATTACATTCTAAACTACCACAGGGGCATTCTCATTCACACCACACCAGTTTTATTCCAGATAGGCTGTCCCTGAAGAAAGAGCAATGAAAATAAAAAACCCCCAAACCCCTGTCAAATGTTTAAGGTGGGCATTGCCCCTCATTAAGGCTAAAAGAGAAGCAAAGGTTGGATGCAAATTTGTAACAGTGGCAATGGCAACAAAGACAGGAGGAGGCCAAAGTCACTCTGCGGGCCACACATAGGCACCCGACTACCAACTCCAAAGTCAGGCTGTCTAGGTATAGCCCGGTCTTTGTTACAGCGCTAAGCTAACAGCAGGGCCAGTGACCCACAAAGCAGGCAGCCTCTCTCCTAGAGGAGGAAGTGCTTCAGGCCCAGATGTCTGAGTGACAGGTCCACCCTAGCTTCAGAGTGTGCACTAGTACCTTTTGGGGCCTGGATCCCAGGTGAGAGGGGATAGAAAATGTGGGGACAGGCTTTTCAAGGGGGAAATCCTACAAAGACATTAAAGCTTTGTCTGATGGGCTTGGCCTCCAACTCTGGGCCAACCATTCCCTTGCAATAGTGAGGAGAATCATTACTCAGCCGCCACTTCTAACTGCCCATGGGAGAGTCACAGAGCCTCCCTGTGACCCATGTCTGAACTGAGTCAATACTATTTTCTGATTCACTGACACAACATCTGGTAAGCTGCTCTGACAGCGTAGACCTGCTGTGGCTTTCTTAACGATGTCCTAAACCTCATCTTCCTGGGAAATGGCGTTACCTCACAAGGCCATTGGGAAGACTAACACAACTCATAATTCACAATGCCTGGCAGAGAAGATTCTTGAAACCCAAACAAGTATACTGTTCATGAGGGCCTCTCCTCCACATGCCCCTGGTGGCTCACTTTCATGAGGCTCTGTAGAAGGATTCCATTTTCTTATTTTAGTGGAACTTTCTGAACACAGTGGAAACTGTTATAGGGATTGTCTGCTCCCACAGACAAGCTGATTTGTGATTCTTGATTATGACATTCCCAGCTCCTTGAAGACAAAAACATCATGGCCTTTGCTCTGTTTCTCCATCTTCAAAGGACTTGCCTGCCTTACCCTGGTAGTGGCCATGGCTCAGTCCCTTTGCAGAGCTGTAGGGTGACCTGCATGTGTTGAGCAGTGTTCCTCTTTCTGTTCCACTGTAGGTCCTATCTACCTTGACAGGGGTGGGGGACAACTTACATGTGAAAACCCAACAATGTTTAACTTCCATTGCAGCTGCTCAACCTCAGAAGAGAACAGCCAGACTTCCTTATTCTCATGTGACGGTTGACTCTAAAGATCAGGGAATGGTGTGCTGTGTCCTCAGTGTGATCATAAAGCAGTAATTCTGGGCTGTTCATTTTTAAACTTCACATGCTCCAATGTGGTTCTAACAGTGCAGATTATTATTGGGCTCATGCCATTTAAACTTGACCTCTAGGTATCAGTGCTAACATAGTGTTTAACCTTAAAGCAGACGGACATTTAATTAGTCTGTGTCTATAACAATCTGATGAGTTGGGTTGGCGCTGAAACAAGGAAGTTCAATTGCCAAAGAGGGATGCTAATTTTATACTTTACACACAGAGAAAGTCCAGAAATAACCTTCTTACAACATGCTACTTGAAGCCAAGCATTTCAAATCCACTAAATTAAAAGGTATAAGCATCCATGGTCAAATTTAGAAAAGCTGCTCAAGTCCCATAAACCCTTTTGAAAGCCTATTTGGAGTTATGCTCTCCATTTGGTGCTTACTGAAGTCCAAATACACAGTTTAAAAATTGCATGGTATTTGATTTATATAAGCTTACCGAAGTTGTCCTGTCCTTCTTGGATGTTAGCAGTGACAATATTTTCTTCAAGGTTATCATATATTGGCACTTCTTCATTCCATGGTACGTTATATTTAAGAGCATTGTGAAAATACAAAGAATGATATTCCCCAGGGACCACTTGTATGTGACCAAGAGCCTTTGCCTTAGACCCTATGCAGAATGTGGATGACTGTCTAATTTGAGAATGCAATTCAGTGAGGCACACGCACGCACGCGCGCGTGCACAAACACATCCACTTTTCTTTTGGTGTAATAAGACATGCTCATGGAAGGCTGCCTAGAGGGGGAAAGTTTCACTTAGTTCACACTTCCAGGTCACAGTCCATCACGGAGGGAAGTCAGGGCCGGAACTGAAAGCAGAAACATTGGGGAACACTGCTTACTGGCCCATGCTCAGCTGCCTTTCTTACACAGGACTACCTTGTCTGGGGATGGTGCCACCTACTGCAGGCTGGGACCTACTAAATCAATGAGTAATAAAGACAATACCACTGTGTTGGTTAGTTTGTTTTGTTTTGTTTTGTTTTTTGGTATACACCAGAGTCATCTGGGAAGAGGGAACCTCAATTGAGAAAATGTCTCCACCAGACTGGCCTATATTCAAGACTGTGGGGGCATTTTCTTGACTAATGATTAATGTAATGTGTATGAAAGCAGGCTGAGCAAGCCATAGGGAGCAAGCCTGCAAACAGCATTCCTCCACAGCCTCTGCTTCAGTTCCTGCCTCTGGATTCCCTCCTTGAGTTTCTGCATTGGTGGTCCTCAATGACGAACTCAAAGCTGTAAGATGAAATAAACCCTTTGCACCCCCAGTAGCTTTGGGTCTTCTTCTTTATCACAACAATATAAAGAAAACTGGGAAACACACCCTGTTCCAGACCTACCCACAGGTCTGTCTGATCTACCTAATACTGCAACTGAAGCTTTTACATGATTCAAGGCTGTGTCAGGTTCATTATTAAAACTGACTAGGGCACACTATACATATGTATATGCACAAATTCTTGAGAAATGAGTTTTTTAAGCAAAGAAAATTGTGATATAAGAATAAAATTGATATTTCATGAGTAGAAATGATTTTGTTGCACATTAGGCATTTACCTAACATGCTTATATTATACATATATTTCATATATAATATTCATGTTCTTATATACTCCTCACACTAATCCTAATGAGCTGAGCTTCAATATTGAGTAAAAATCAGAGTGGTAACTCTCCCAAGGTCAAAACAAGGCACATGTTCTAGAGTCTAACCCGTTTCCTACAGGAGAAGGTGCTCCTTTTTCTGTCAGAGAAGAGAAGAAGAAGGCAAAGGTCACTAGGAAGCTCGCATGTGTGCTGTGTGTTTACTGAATTTTGACAGCGTGGGAAAATGCTTTTGGCTTCACATACAAAATGTGCAGTGCTGATACATGGTAATTCTCTTCATTCTATGAAATGTGCATAGTAAAATTTCAAGGAAACCACTAACAGAATAGAGTGTGTAACAGCCAACCTGATAAAAAGTAAACTATTCAACTTCAAAAGAAAACATGAAACCCACTTTCTAAAGGCAAGGAGAGGAAAGCACAGGAAAAAAAAGGATGATAGATTTGAGTTCAGACACATTAGTAACTATAATAAGAATATTTGGACAACATATTTAAGTTAAATCAGAGATTTTTCAATTTTAATTTTTAAATTTCAGTAATATTCTTATTATTAAACTTCTTTTAAACAATACCCAATACATGGTAATATAGGAAGTCTGAGAATAAAGGGGTGGAAATAAATTAACAAATGTAGATTGACATAACTGTAATCATAACAAGTTGTTACAACAAAAAGCACAACAAATTATCTCAAAGTCAGGTTTACAGACAACCGTTTGTTATCTTACAATGGGCACAGGTGGAGTCTGGCATTCCACACCTCCTCTGATGCTCAGTGCCCCATAAGGTGGGTATCCGGGGGACGACAGCGCAAAGATGGTGGGTGGCGGTCTCACAGGGAGGCATGACTGGGGACAGACTGGCTTATCTGCTAACCAAGGACCATGTTCCACTCTCAGGCCACTCTCGGGTTAGCTCTGGGGTCCCTCGGTCTGAACAGAGCCCCTCTGTACAGCAGTTCTATCTTCCTGCTCCATCACTTTCTAGCTTTGGCTTTTGGAGACAGCCGTTGGACTATCAGCTTTAAATCGTCTCAGACAATATGTTCGACCAACGCAGATTCTGTCCCTTTCTTGAGGTTATTCGTGACACCACACGAATCTAGTCTGGGTTAAATCTAGTAAATTTACTGTCCCAGGGTATATGTGGGGTGTATACAGGGAGTGGAGAGGAAATCTTGGGGCAGGCATGTTTCAGAATCCTGCCTACTACAAAGGACACTGTGGGCATTAGATGTGAGCTATGCCAGTGAATGGGACAGAATCTTGGTCAAGTTACCAAGAAAATGCAAAAATGTAAATTGTGCATACATTACTAAAGTATCTTAAGATATTTAAATTAATATTTGTTAAAAAATTATGTGAAAATATATACCTACTATCATAGATCAATATATTTCTTCCAACTGGGAAAAAACAATAAATACCATCGGAAAAGCACAACTGGGAAACGTATAACACTAGAATCAAATCCAGGTCCTCAGCAAAAGCAGTAGATACTCTTACTGCTGAGCCATCCCTCCAGCCCCAAGATCTTATTTCTAAAAGAGCATGTGAAGAAACTTAGCAATAAATTTAAACTTAAGTCCTATCAGTTATTGGTTGGTTACTCCTCCAAGCTCTGTGCCACCATCCCTTAGCATAACCACAGGTACCCCCCCCCATTGTCAATAAGGGATTTGCGGTTAGTGTGCAGAGAACCCTCCTGTACCTTCCCACAACAAAGACACTGGATGGACGGCCGAAGGCTCTGTGTAGGCATCAGCTCGACATCTCCGTGTTCAATGAGTCAATGTTGTCTTTGCTGTCAGTTTGTGGAGAGCAAACTATAGTCTTGGTCACTCCAGGGCAGGTCTCATGTTCAGAAGTAGTTGACTGACAAATAATGGACTGTCTGATTTTTTTGTTTGTTTGTTTTTATTTAGTTACAGGGTTTTTGTTTTTTTGGTGCTGATACATTTCATTTTCTAGTTTGGGGGAGGTTGTTATTGTATTGGGGTTTTGATTCGTGTTTTGAAAAGAACTTAAAGTTGAGTGGATAGGGAGGAGGAGGTGATCTGGAAGGAATTGGGGGGGAAGAATATGATCAAAATATATGTAAATTTCAAAATTGTTTTAAATAATAAAAAACACTTTAAAAAGAGAAAGGAGATGTGGCTTTGTTGGGGCAGTTGTGCCTTGTTGGAGGAAGTGTTCCACTGGAGGTCGATTTTGAGGTTTCAAAGGCCAGGCCCAGCGTTGCCCCCTCAGCCTGCCGGTCAGGATGGAGCTCTACTGCTCTAGCACTATGCCTGCAGCCATGCTTCCCACCATGATGACAAATAATTAACACTCTGAAACTGTAGGTCCCCAATTAAATACTTGCTTTCGTATGAAAAAATTTAAACTTAGATTAAATGTGAGAATTCCTAGAAAGGTGTTATTTATCAAATTCTATGGTTCAAAAATTTTTTTCCAAACATACTGGAAACTTGATTGTCATTACAGTAGTACAGAGAGGCGGGACCTCTTGTGGGGTTTTTAAGTCGGAAGGGCTCTACCTTCATGACTGAGCAAATACAACTGTGGGGAGGAATAGTTTTGTTTGTATCAGTTTACAGCCTCAGCCTTATGTGACAGGGTAGCACAGTCAGACACCCTTTGCCGGAAGTAGCCCTTCCCAGCCTCTGGAATCCTGAGCTGATAGATTTTTTTTCCCCGAGACAGGGTTCCTCTGTGTAGTTTTGGTGCCTGTCCTGGAGCTCACTTGGTAGGCCAGGCTTGCCTCAAACTCACAGAGATCCACCTGGCTCTGCCTCCCGAGTGCTGGGATTAAAGGCGTGTGCCACCACCGCCCGCCTGGCTAGATTTCTACTTGTTATAAATTTCCTGGTCCATGGTATTCTAATTTAATAGCACAGATTTGATTAGTACATCAAAGGCTATTAAAAAGATTGTTATTTTTAATTGTGTCTCTGTGTGTGTGTGTGTGTGTGTGTATCTGTGTATGATCATGTGCAAGTGAGTCCAGGATGCCTTGGATGCTCGGTGAGTGTGTCTGGGTCTGGTGCTGAAGTCATAGGAAGTTGTGAACTGTCCAACGTGGTGTTGGGAGATAACCTGGGGTCCTCTGAAAGAGCATAATATATTCTTAACCCCTGAACCATCACTCCAGCCCCAGAGTTTATTAGATCAACAAAAGTTGTATTTCCTTATAAATGCTAAAACTTCCTTCTACAAGAAAGACCAGCCCAACGTTTTAAAGCACACTCTGCAAGACTTTCAAAAAAAAAAAAAAAAAAAAGTCACTGCAAATTTGCATGAAAGTTTTTGGAATATTTTTTTAAAGGCATATTTTCTTACTCAATATATGTACACAGCATACTTTAATAATAGAGCCAATCCAATGAAATTTCATATGAACACAGCTATAAACCTTCAAAACAATATATGGACAAAATGATTCAAGAAGCATGTAAAAATCAGGTGAAGTCATGCATGCTTTTACTGCCAGCACTTGGAAGACAGAGATCCTGTCTCAAGAAAAGGCATATAAAAGAAATGCCATGCTCACTTCAGCGGCACACATCCTAAAACATTAAAATTAGAACAATAAGGAGGAGATTAGTATGGTAAAAGGAAATGGCTCCCAAAGGGAGTGGCACTATTCGGAGGGATGGGTGGCCTTGTTGGAGGAAGTGTGCCACTGTGGAGGTGGGCTTTGAGGTCTTCTATGTTCAGGCTACACCAAGTGACACAGTTCACTTTATGCTGCCTGTGGATCAAGATGTAGAACTCTCAGTTCCTTCTCTAGCACCGTGTCTGTCTGCACACTGCCATGTCCTGTCATGATGACAATGGACTAAACCTCTGGAAGCCACCCCAATTAAATGTTTTCCTTTATAAGAGTTGCCATAGTCATGGTGTCTCTTCACAGAAATAGAAACCATAATTGAGACAATTATCATGGTCCCTGTTCAAGGATGATATGCAAATTTGTGAGGCTTTCCATATATATAATATATAGATCATGACAAAGTTAGATTTATGGCTTATATAAGGACAGTATAATGTTGGGGAAAGATCTAAAAGTAATAGTTATTCCATTAAAAATTCAATTAAGCATCTGATATTCTTGATAGATGCAAAACAGGCATTTAAAGGTGATGGCTATGCTATCACTAAAATGATGTCATAAAATAAAATACAATGACAACAGATATTTACAATATATCTGCAGATCTATAACCTTATATATGCCATATGATAACTGTAATATGCATACATCATACTGATATGTGGTTGAGATATATAATGTCTATATTTATATATGGATTATTCATATTCTTAAAGAAACAACAGAAGAAAAACATCAGAATGTTTATAATTTTGTCAGGTGATGATTTGGGAATAATTTTTGCTGCTTTATATTTACTTTTCTATTATTTTACTAAGTTTCTGTGATGTTTATGTTTTGGGCAATGATAAAAAGAATGAGTATTTCTTGAAACCCATGAGTGGAGACAGCCCTCTTGAATTCTTTTGGAGAGCAGGACTTCTCTGAACATAACACAGATAAAGAGGTGGAGATGATGGAGTTGGTCACAGACTTTTGTATTCATCTCATAATAAATTCTAAAATCCCTTGGAAAAAGAGAAACAGTTAACACCAGAGACTTCAGCGGATGCCTTTCTCAGTGCTGAAAACATTCCTCAAAGGTCAGGATAAACCTGGTGTGGTGTTCATCTCTTTAATCTCAGCACTCAGGAGGCAGGGGCAGGTGAATCTTGTGAATTCGAGGTTGGCATGATCTATAGAGGAAGTTCTAGGGAAGCCTGGGAGATATATATATATATATGACCCTGCCTCAAAAGAAACACACACACACACTAAATAGAAAAGATGAAGATGGTTGGAGACAAGAAAAGGTTGCCAACTTCCCAACTTTCACTTTTGTTCAAGACTGAGTTTTAATCCCTATCTGTCTAATAGGGTAAGAGCAGAATGAAAAGACACAAGACAGAAGAAAAAACAAAATTACAACTTCTCAGAAAAAAGTGTGGCTTTCAATACTCAGCCATTTTTCAAGTTATCATTATCTGTTAGAAATGGGTTAGCAACAAACAGACATGAGCCTTTTTAGAAACAAAATCCCTGCCACAAGTTTGGCAGTTATAAATCCCTGTAAGGATCATGTGGAATGGAAAAGTAGTTTAAAGTAATTGTGGAAAAATTGTTTTTTATCTGAGAGCATGAAAATCTTAAGAAAAATACAAAACCCATTTTATAAGAAAAAGCTGACAATCTACCATAAAAATCAGACTTATTGTCCAGGATTCAGCATAAGACAATGAAAAGAGCCGGGCGGTGGTGGCACACGCTTTTAATCCCAGCACTTGGGAGGCAGAGGTGGGCAGAACTCTGTGAGTTGGAGGCCAGCCTGGTCTACAAAGAGAGTTGATACAAAGGACAGGATCCAAAGCTACACAGAGAAACCCTGTGTAAAAAAAAAAAAAAAAAAAAAAAAAAAAAAGAAAGAAAGAAAAAAAAGAAAAGAAAAAGAAAGAAAGAAAGAAAGAGAAAAGACAATACATAAGGTGAAAAAAATTTGACATAAGATTAATAAGTAATGTATAGATTTCACAAATCAGTAAGAAGAGAATCCAACAACCCATTAAATTTAAAAATAGGGAATGGTTGTAATCAGAAAGGGAACATTTAAAACTATGATGTCTTGAGTCAAGCAATCGGGATCAGCCCCAGGAGCTGGAGTCTTGTGGAGAATTACTGGGCAGAGCTCCCCGAGATAAGGGCAACAATGACAGGAGGTGAGGGAACACAAGTGGGTGGAGGTGAGCTTTCCCCCAGAATATGTAAATGTCAGGACTTAGGTCACAAAGACCTCAGCTCTTCCCATGGAGTCCTAATGATGAGAAATAAGAATAATAAACATTGACTGAAGGAAGTAGAGAGATTGGGCCTCCAGGATCTCTTTGGAGAATAGTACATATCTGCACACGGTCCCAGAAAAAGCGATGGAGATTAAGGGGATGATCAAGGAAGTTCAGCTCATCAAGGGAAAGTTTGCTTAGAGCCCTCAGTGTCTGCAAATATCTCAGTCACCCTTGTATGATATAAATCCAGTGGTTTAGTTTCAGAATATAAGTACCCTGGGAACCACCTTAGGTCCAGCTATGGATAAACAAGAAATGCTGGCCCTGCTGGTAGCCTGGTAAATTAGCTCCCCACCCAAACTCTGCTTGTCTAGCTACTTCCACCGAGCAAACCAGAAGTTTACAGTAGAAATCATTGACAGTCAAGCTTGTCTAATGACCTGCAGACACGACAAGACCATGTGCTTGATACACTTTGAAATAAACAGGGCGTGAAACAGGTGAATACACGCAGACTCTGTTGAGAAATGGACAAATATAAATATCGGAAGGTAAGATGTAGATGACTAAGATGGTACCCTTTTGATTACGCAAGCAGTGAGGAGATGGAGGAAAGGGATATATATATATGTTCTGTGATCCAAAATAAAATAAAATAAAAGTTATCCAGGCATGGTGGCTCACACCAGTATTCAGGTAACAGAAGTAGGTGGATCTCTGGGAATGGCCTGTCTGGTCTCATAACAAGTCCCAGGTAAGCCAGGGCTACATAGCAAGCCAGTGTCTCAACAACAACAACAACACCTGTCCTCAGTCAGCATGCCTGCCACTCTAAGCTGGTACCATCTCCACAAAATCATGAAGTACACTCCCTCGCTTTCACTGTTCTGGGTCTCCAGTGCTCTTAATATGAAGTGAGAATCCATGTTTTGTAGCTATAGGTTTTCCTGTGTCCCACCCGGCCTGCAGCAGCTTATAAAATAATCACTCAGAGGCTTAATATTAATTACAAACTGTTTGGTCTATGGCTCAGGCTTCTTGCTAGCTATCTCTTACATATTAACTCAACCCATTCTTATTAATTCATGTTTTGCCACGTGGCTTCATGGCATTACCTGTTCTCTCACATCTTGCTTCTCCTGGTGGCGGCTTGGAGCGTCTCCTCCAACTCTAATTTTCTTTTCTCACTCTCAGATTTCCTGCCTGGCTCCATTCTGCCCTGCCATAGGCCAATGCAGCTTTATTTATTAGTGAATATGGGAGCAATACATATTCACAGCATACAGAAAGTCATCCTACAGCAATGTTTCTTACACTCTAGTCCTAAACCCAGATGTGGTTGCTTCCAAAACTTTCTACATCTATACCATGTACACTGGAACCTACTATAGAAACATGCTGCTCTAGTCCACATTGGTGATGCATGTCTGTATTCCCAGCTCTCAAGAGGCTGAGGCAGGAAGATGAAAAGTTCAAGGCCAGCAAGGGCAACTTAGTGAGAACCTATCTCAAAAGTAAGAAGAGAAGCTGACATGTAGACCAATGGCAGAATACAGAATACATGCATGAGTCCCTAGGCTTAATACTCAGTACTGCAAAACATAAAAAAAGTTAAAATTAAAAATAAGAAAACTATTATGCTTTTAAAAACAAAGCTTGAGTATCTAGAGTCCCAGTAATGGGGTTACTAAAAGTGACTTCTATAGAAATCCTATAATAACACAGTTATCAAATCTGACTGCAATGAAGCCCATGCTGAAGAATGTCCAGAGAACAGAAATCATACTTAAGATCTCATTCCTGGCCGGGTGGTGTTGGTGCACGCCTTTAATCCCAGCACTCAGGAGGCAGAGCCAGGCAGATCTCTGTGAGTTCAAGGCCAGCCTGAGCTACCAAGTGAGTTCCAGGAAAGGCACAAAGCTACACAGAGAAACCCTGTCTCGAAAAACCAGAAAAAAAAAAAAAAAAGATCTCATTCCTAAGCATCTCTCAGCATCAATCAGGTGTTATGAAGGAAGGAATAAGACTAGAGGGAGAGACACCAATGGTCATCTAAAACTCTGTGGTGATTTGGCCTGCTTGCTTTGGCCCTGTCTTTGTTTAGTGCCTTGGAGACTTGGGAAAAAATGGAAAATTTGAGCACTTTCCAGGTATTACTTCTGAGGAATTTATGCATATATTAATACATAAAGGCCAGATAAGTTTTGCAAAATAATAATAATTAATAGAAAGGAAACTTGTGTAAGTACACCATGACCTAATTTGGGAAGCCCTGAACCAAACCAGCAAGGAAAGAAGTATTAGAAGATTGTTATGGTTAGTTTTAATTGTCAACTTGACATAACCTAGAGTTATAGCATAATCACCTGGAGAGTCTTAGTGAGAGATTTGTCTACATTGGGTTGGCCTGTGGGAGTTAATGTCTTAGATTAATTGATGTGGAAAGACACTACCTACCATAGGTAGCACTATTCCTTAGTTAAGGGATCCTGACCTTTATAGGAGTGGATCAGTTGAGCTGAACACAAGAAAGTAAGTATGTATGCATTCATTTCTCTCTACTCATGACTGTAGATGTGATATGACTAGCTGTTTGAAAGTCTTTGATCTCCCTACAATGATGGAGTGTAACCTAGAAACACGGGTTGAAATAAATCCATTATCCATTAAGTTGCATTTTGTCAGGGTGTTTTATCACAACCGAAATAAACAACAACAAAGATTAAACCCCAATGCAAGAACACTCTGTAAATACACTAGATGCAAAACTATTGGATCAGAATCAAAACAAAGGCCATAGATCAGTGCTCCTCAACTTATCTGCAATTAAAAGTTGCTGTTAGGTTGGCTGTTTGTCTGATTGATTGGGGAGTTTTGCTTGGCAAGGTTCTAGCTGCAGAGCCTCTCCAGTGGTCATCCTAGCTCAGGCTTCTAAGTAGTCGGGTCAGATGCATGTGCTACCATTCAAACGTTTCTAGCGTATTATGGACCTGTGCCTTAGCAAAAGTCTGTTCATGTATACTTGGAATTAGTATGGTGTCAAATCACAGTAAGAGTTCTACACTGCTAATTCTAGTTGGTGTGCTTTTCTCATAGGAGCAAGCCACTCATGGAGTTAGCTGCCCATGGGAATTACCGTTGCAGCAGAGCCACAAAGAAGGTAGAGGACCCAAGTCTAGTGTGAGATAGATGGCTTAGCTGGTAAACAGGAAGGTTCACTGCTCACCCTGATGTCTGGCAGGATTCAGAGGGAGCCAAAGGTTTCAAATCAACTGGAGAGAGAATTAAATGGAAGTAGCAGCTCAGTTAGCAAATATCGCAGGAGTGAGCCTATTTTCCTGAGAGGTTAACTCTTTCCCATTTAATACTTCATTCCTAGACTAACCAGGGGCAAGTAAGAACTAATTATAAATCTCTCTTGCTCTTTGCTGTGTTGGAGCACATGAGTGTCTCTAAAGACATGACTCTCTTTTCAATATGTTCTGAAAGAAGGAGGATAATAGAAAATGCCATTTGCTACTCTATCCAGCAAGAAGGATTCTGGCCATAAAAATAGAGCCTACTCTTATATTACCATGGGGAGTGGCAAACAGCAGGATATCATTGGGAGAGGAATTGGGCAATAATTACCAGAACTTCACAGGCATTTGTTCCTTATCTAGCTGTTGTATTCCTAGTTGTTCTGGTAGAAAATAAAAAAGACACACATAGCAAGCTAGGGCTTCCTAATCATTTCTACTCAAAACTTCTTTGTTGAAAAATTTTATGCGACCCTAAGTAAATAGGGTTATCAAACAGGCATACAAATCAAATACTTGGTGATAATAAATCTCAAAGAAACTTATTTTAAAATGGTTCTTTGACATATATATTACCATTTATTAAGGAAGAAAGTGAATTTGCATACTAATAAAGAATGTGTTTATTTTTACATAAAGAATTAAATCTTTGTGGACTATTTGATTTTGCAAGACAGAGAGCATCTTCAATACATTTCAGATTAATTAATTTTATAACCACCAATCCCATGAATATCACTTTATACAAAATGGCAGAAGTGTATTTGCAGCAATTTCAGAACTTGTTGGAAATTCAATTGTAATTCTGAGCCAAATTCATTGAATCCTTTTTATGAACCTCAAGTCATCAACTCAAGCAGCAATTTTTAAAATCAAACATTTTAACACAATACTAATAATATATAATATAGTATTATATATAATATACATATAACATATAATGACATATATCAAATTATTATATATTATATGTAGTATACAAGCAGGCAAAGCATACACATACACATTAAATAAAATAAAAGAATGAAAACTAAAATAAAAGAAGCTGTGCACTAAGACGACATTAGAAAATTCTTCTAAGTAACAAATTCCTAAAAACAGTCCAAATAAACTATGGTGTAGCCAAAGAACCTGTGCTGGGCTTTTAAAAGGGATAAGAAATATCCTTATATGCTACTCACAATTAATATGGTATGTATAGTAAGTTAATATTTACCTAAAGCAAGGAGTAGATAGATGATGGATGGATGGATAGATAGATGATGATGATGATGATAGATAGATAGATAGATAGATAGATAGACAGATAGATGATAGATGGATAGATGATAAATAGATAAATGTACAGATAGGTATCAGTAAACAAGCAACCAAGGGGTTAAAATACAATTTAATTTTTGAAACAAATACTAACCTCTAGGGAAATAGTTTTTAAAGCCATTGCTGTGTTTTTGGAAAAGAGGGGAAGGGGGACTGAGACAGATGCTAGATTTTATTGAATTTGTCTTATTTGTAGATTGACTTTCACACCCTGTAAATATTTGACACACTTTTAAAATAAAAATAAAAATTTTAAAGTAATTTTTAGAAAGAGAAAATGAATGGTTGGTAAAACAGCAGTGGCAGCCTCATGCTAAGAAAGCTGCAGAACCTGTGTGTCTAGTGGGGAAACCTTGCCACAAAAGGAAGCTGGATCCACTAGTCATGGAGTCCATGTCTTTAATCCCATCACTGTGGAGGCAAAGGCAAGAACAGATGGATTTCTATGAGTTCCTGGCTAGCTGTGACTGCACAATGGGACCCTGCCTCCAAGAGGAAAGGAAAAGAAAGAAGGAGGGCAGGCAAGCAGATAGGCAGGAAGGAATGAAAGAAAAAAGGAAGGAAAGAAGGAAGGAGGGAGGGAGGGAGGGAGGAAGGAAGGAAGGAAGGAAGGAAGGAAGGAAGGAAGGAAGGAAGGAAGGAAGGAAGGAAGGAAGAGATTCCCTGACTGCTTTTATGGTCATCACCTCTTTAGAGATAGGCCCTGCTCCTCAGACCAGGCTGTGCTTTAAGGATGAAGCCATGGTACTAACCAAGGTGGGCTGACTGGAACTGCTGGCAAAGGAAAGAGATACCGACTTAAGATCCAAGAGTGTGTGGAATTCTTTTTGTTGTTTAGACTTTGAACTCATGATCTTCATACCTTCTGAGGGTGGAGATTACAGGACCATGCCAGCACACCAAATTTAAGATTAAAGAGGTCATGTGAAAATTCTGTTTCTGGATTGGAATTGGCAGCACCACTGTGGAAGGGATGAGGCAGGGAGATGCCTCCCGGCTCTGTCTGCTGAGGTTGAGAAGTACCAACACAATCATGCTAAGAAGTGTTCTCACCCTATCGGAAAATCCCAAGAGCAGCTGGAAATGCTGGGCAGCTGTCATGCTGGCACTGTGGAGGCTGAAGCGGGAGGAATGTGTGTTCCAGGCCATCCTTTCCTGTAGAGCAAGAGCCTTTAGAAAATCTCCTTTAAGCAGCAGCTGGTCAACACGTGAGGCAGAAGGAACACAGAGAAAGCCCGGGAGGTGTTGCAATGGGCAGTAAGAAAGCTACACCACCTACTAGGTATGTCCAAAAGACTTGGGTTTGATTGAGGAAAAACAAATCATTGATATGCATAACACTTCAGTTTATTGAAATATATCAGATATGTTTCAATAACGGAGTCTGTAATGACACTTCAAAAACAGATAGAAAAGCCAGAAATGCAGCTATTTTGAACAGTGAAGCTGTGGTTGATATATTATGCACCCCAATAAACTTATCTGGGGGTCAGAGAACAGAACAGCCATAATATTAAACATAGAGGTTCGGCAGTGGTAGCACACGCCTTTAATCCTATCACTTGGGAGGCAGAGATCCATTTGGATCTCTGTGAGTTTAAAGCCACATGGTGACTCATGCCTTTAATCCCAGGAAGTGATGGCAGAAAGCAGAAAGGTATTTAAGGCGTGAGAACCAGGAACTAGAGCTGGTTAAGCTTTTAGGCTTTTGAGCAGCACAGTTCAGCTGAGAGGCATCCAGTGTGAGGAAACAGGATCAGCCGAGGAACTGGTAAGGTGAGGTAGGTGTGGCTTGTTCTGCTTCTCTGATCTTCCAGCATTCACCCCAATACCTGACCCCGGGTTTGATTTTTTTAATAAGAGCTGTTAAGACTTCTGCTACATGAGGCAGAGGGGAAAATCAAGAATTTAGCTAGTCCTTTCCCTATGAGTTGTTCCTGAGCAGCCAGAAGTTAACAGGAGAAGTCTATCGTTACAAAATTTTCTAAACACCCAAGGTCAACATATCGGGTTAAAATAGCAGTATCTGTCAGTGTTTCCAAGGAACAAATTTGTACATGTCAGTGTTAATCATTAAAGACAAAAGCAGAAGCCACCCGGAAGTCCCTACCACTTGGTAGGAGAAGAAATATCATTCGTTCCATCTGTGTCAGACCAGCCTTTATCTACCTCTCTACCCTGTTGAGAATTCCTTCTCTGGGAAGACAAAAACAATGTCTACACTCTTCTCACAAGATCCCAATGACAAACCAAAGTACAAATCCAGCAGAGTCTGCCCTGCAGAAGCAGTGAGTCTCACTGAACTCACTTCTGAAGCAAAGGGCTACTGGCAGGAATGTTGACTGATGCCACATAGCTGCCGTCAGCGCAATCCACCCTGCGAGACTCCCTCTCAGACAGCTTGCAGTCTAATAAGGTGATGAGGACAGGGAAGTGCAGCTCTTACCCCGATACTGACTCACACATATAAATTCCAAAATCCAGAAGACAATCACACACACGCTGGTGGAATCATTGAAGCCGGTAAGGAATTGTCACAGTTTTAAGCACAGTGACAGTAGTGCTACATTTAAAAGAAATAATAAAGCAGAAACTTGATTCCCTTCCAGACCAGCTTGGTCTCAGGTGAACAAAAGGATGGAGAAAGCACAAACAGAAGAATTTTAAGAGATCCCTCCCTCCCAAGTTTGGGGAAGCCTATCTGTAGAATACCAGCAGATGTCCTAAACTGCAAAGTCCCATTCCCTCTCAAGATTCTAGAGCTATTCATATACTGTTCAACTCTTTTATGTCACCAGCCGAGTTCCTCTGGTGAATTACAGCCTTCTGCCCACTTTGGGACTATCCATTACAGATGCAGCCGGCAGCCAAGATGCGGCTGGCTCCTCTCACTCGGTGTTTCCATCAGTAGATTTATAATGAGAAAAAAATGCACTTTTACTGAGACTAGGCAGGGCTCCCCTCAAATGATCGGGGCTGTTCTAGGGACAATTTGCAGAGTCTTCTTCCAACCACATAGCGAACAGCCCCCGACCCCGCTAGCTTTTTAAAATCTACTAAACAATGTGAAGCCACAGTTTCATTTTTTTTCTCTCTGGCTGGAGATGGTGGAAATGTTCATCACACAGTGGGAAGTCGTATGTGAAACAGGTGTTTTATTCCCTAGCAGGTAAAATGGGTTTGATTCCTGAGAGAGGCAGGCGTTTCAAGGTATCAGCGAGAGGTCCAGATGGTGTGTATTTTCATATCTAATATTATATAAAAGATTTCAGATGTATCCTGACTCTTAACAAAACCATAAATTCACAGCTTATTGCAAAGCTGAACAGCTCTGGAAGCTACTAATTAGTATAGCTGCTTTTGCTCTTCTAGGGATCTAGCCTATCTGAGCCTATTCATGTTTAGCTTCTGGTAAAAAGACAAAGAGTTCCAGGGGAGGAGCCCCTCCCACTTAAGGGCCAGCTGCCTGCAGAACATTTGAACTTTAGGGGTTTTGCAAGTGTTTACTAAGCCAGGAGCAGAAATGTGGGTGAAGATTTTAAGGAAAAGTCCAGCTTGTGGAGGGCAGAAGCTTTCCCTGGCCATTCCTTCCTCTGTACATCACTCCCCTGCAAACACAATCAACTGCGTCTTGACAATAATGATTCAAAATGAAAAGGTACCATAAGTCTCTTATGAACTAGTGTTTTTAGATTGCTGCACATGGCCCCTGATCCAATATTCTGATAACCCATGATTGGGCACGGTGACGTCAGCTCTGAGTTACAGATAAAATAAATGAGATGTAGAGAGCTCCAGCTACTTGTTCAAGTCAGCCTAGCTCTCGCTGTAGCAGAGTTGCATCCTCTCCCCAGCTGCTTGTGTTTTGGAGTTCCGCTGTTGTTGTTTGTTTGCTTGCTTGTTTCATACTGGAGTGCTGAATTTTTTTCTTTCTTTCTTTTTTGAGTTTTTGTAGACAAGGTCTTAACATGTAGCCCAGCCTGAACTCAAACTTTCAAACTTCCTGCTTACTTGTCCTAAAGGTTGAGATTACAGGCACCACTACCATGCCTGGTATAGGGACTGAACCCATGGCTTCACATGCTAAGTCAGCTACCTCTGAGCTCCACCACCTTCCTTCCCTTCTTCCTGCATGGCAATCCAGAAAGTACTGTGCATGCTGAGTACAGAGGAAACCCTTGTAAGAGTTCCATACACTATGTAGCCGGTACTATTCTGAAGAGCAGTCAGCTCTGTAACAGGCTAGGCTTGCTCCTGTTATGGAAAGCAGCAACCTGGATATTCATGAAGGGCCTACTCCCCTGGACCCCTGCCTCCCTAATCAGTGTATCAACCACAGCTACATGAAGGGAACGTGCTGAGTGGAGAGAGAAAACTCATGGGTGCTAAGACTGTGTGAACAGGGTTTCTGTGAGAAAAGTCAACAGGATGTGCTTACTGCCTGACTTCCGACACACACACACCACACACACACACACACACACACACACACACACACACACACACACACACCCTTTCAGCATCTATGGACACTAATCTCTGCAAATGCCTTTCAGTTCAGCTTCATCCTCTAGAGCGTGCAGTGAAGAAAGAAAGGCCAGAAGGTGAATCTCTGTCCCTGCCCTTTGACAGCAGCTGCAGTATCACCTCCTTGGTGTTCACCTGGTCACTCATTGGGTTCAGTGTTCTCATCTCCTCAGTTCTTTGTGTGAGATAACGGCTAAGCATTTGTCTCTGATTAAAAACAAATTTCTTTGTTTTTGACATGTGTATGTGTGTGGAGGGAGCTGTGTTTTTATGTTTATAGATGTACACACACATGTATGTGGAGACCTGAGCTTGGTGTCTAGAATCATTCTTGATCAGACTGCTCTTCACTTCATTCACTGAGGCAAGGTCTCTCAGTTGAACCCACAGCTCATAGAGAAGGCTCGTCTTATGGGTCAGCCTACCCTGGGGATTGCCGTCTTCGCCTTCTGCATGCTAGAGTTGCAGGTAGGCTGCCACACCCACCAGCCTTTACTTGGGTGTTAAGGATCTAAACTCCAGTCCATACCCCAGCATGGCAAGTGCTTTATCCACCCAGCCATCTCCCCAGCTCTGAAAATCAATTTCTTAATGCCAGTGCTTGTGCTCAAGCCACAGCTCGGATAATGGCCTCATCAGAATAACAATGCGAAGATGATTTCATTTTGGAGGGTTGTGATTGGCTGGATAGAAGCTCTTTAAAACAAGAACTTCGGAATATGTCTTACAAACTTCACAGCACGGGTATAATCTGCAGATTCTGAAATGAAAAGTTAACCCAAGAGTACCCTAAAGAAGTGGCGGTGCTTCTGGGTAAGTTCTGTGGAATGCTGTTCATTACTTTATCTTCAAGCTAGTTAATTTTGTTGTAACGGCACTGGTGCATTAACGTTTGCGGACTGAAATTGCCTAGAAAAGCCATAAGTATGTGGAAAATTCTGCAGCCTGACTGATTTGACCTCCGTGATTATGAATAGGTAGAACATTGCAGACTAATAGCCATTTATCACCCACCTCTTAAGCCAGCCTAGCATCCTCTTGACTACCCAGTCAAGGCTTTGGAGTGTATTAACTAGACAAACTATTAGTTTTCAACAACTTAAAGTTAAGAATGTCTTCACATCATATTTGAAACTTAAAGCAGAGTTCCCTACCTACTGTAACCAGCCTGATAGCTCCTCCGGTGTGCTTAGGAAGTACACTCACTTATCACTGTATTTTTTCTGTGAGTAATAAGAGCTCCCATGGTGGATCATGTCCTTCGGGCCACCCAAATCCATGTTCCTGGGCCATAGCCATTCATATAACCCATCTTAGTCCTTTCAGAGCTGGGACTGTACTTGGTTAACCCTTTCTAAGAGAGCAGAAAGGAGAAAGTCAAAGCTTTTGACTTGTGGCCCTGGTGGTGACTCTCAGTCATGACTTTCTCTTCACTGTGGTAAGGTGTTTTGTTGTTGTTCTTTTTTGTTTGTTTATTTCCATAAGTTTTAAAAAAAAGACTGACTGACAGGGGTCCAAACTGAACAGCATGGGGAAAATATCTCCCCTTCCTGCTGGGGTGTGTTGTGAAGAAGTGAGCTGGGAACAGGAGGAAGAAAGTGCATGGGTATGCAGGAGGAACAAGATGGCCCTAGATCCAACCCTGGGGTGTGGCCCCAGAGGCTGCCTCTGTTTTCTACATGTGTTTTGGGCCATAACACGGCCCATTCCTGCGATATTTTCATTTCATGTTCTTATTCTCTTAATGCTCCAGCAATTCCAAACTCTCATATTTAGGGAATTCCCAGGTCTCAATCCTAAAGCATTGTGCTTCCTTTCCAGCCCTTCAGAGGCACGTGTGCTAGGGGAAGCGCTGAGTCCTCCCTGTCAATCCAATTTGCAATAAGCAGTTCCCCAGGTGCACCCATTCCATGGTCCCATGTTGCTTTGCGCCTGCTTGGCATCCTTGGGGGGAAGCATTTGGATTGCTTTTTCATCTCCGAAAAGATACTCTAGTCACAAACCAGTCATCTGCCTGTTAAGCTGTATTTAGAACAAATCACTGCGAAGCACAACAAGCCACCGACAACAAAAGAGCTATGCTTATTTCTTTCTAGACTTTTAACAAAATGTTTGATGCTGTGGAGATTTCCAAACAATTAATGTGAAATTGGGGACTGTTGTTCATGGGATTTATTTACCAAGTGTAGAGAACTCAGCTGGAGTGTGGCTGCAAGCGAGGCTCCTGATGAAATGGTAGCTGAAGACTGGCAAAATCTGTGAGCCCTTTCCTGAGTGGTAGTACGTTTTCAAAAGGGTGACTGCTCATAAGTGTCACATTGCCAAATCATGCAAGACTCTAGGAAATCTACCCCTCTCAGCCAAAGGGGGCGTTTGGTTTCAGAGTCGCAATCAGGTGGTTATTCCAAGCAGGTTGGGAGGCTGCCTGGTACTTTGCAGTGTCTCCCAGGACACAAAGCAAGGCACACACAACTGTACATGCATTCATACAGACCAGGAAAAGCGAAAATGTCTAACAGGCACTTTATAAAAGTCAGATCCCATATTATAGAATCCAAGACTCTCAGAAACTTTACAAACACACTATGGGATGCCCAGAGAGAACCCAGCTCTCTTGAGCAGTTTCTGAGCCTCTCTGTGCAGGCCCCAGAAGGGCTGCCAAGCTTTTGTTCTACCAGGCAGGGCAAAAAGAGGCCAGAAATAAAAAAGGATGCATCTATCCCATACAAAATAGTAAAAATGAAATAGAGAAGGTGTGAAGTTAGACAGTGCATTTATGTGCTGAAAACCAATGCCAAGAATAATTGTTATGGGCCTGGCTCCTAGAGGCGAGATTTGTTAACAAAACTGTCTCTAAATATTTATGTTCAGCTAAATAATTGCTAAATAATTCCAGATCTCAAATGGAAATATGGAATCAGAACTAGTGCAAATTAGTAAATCTCTGAGATAGTGTACTGCTATTTTACCCTGTTCAATGACACCTTTCAACTTTGATCACACAACTAACATCCCTTCTGTGAGTCTTTTCAGGCCCCACACAAGAAGGCTTCCTTTGGAAATATTTCCCTATAATAAACAAAGCACTTGCAGAAGTCCATTTATCAATATCATTTGCTTTAAAATTATTAAAGACATACAGAGGTTTGTGTTCTGCCTTGTGGCATTGTGTGTTATTTTGATTGAGAGTCTTGTCTGCTCGGGGGTTGGAGGAAGGATGGAACAGAGCGCACTTCCTGATCACCTTTGACCATCACCTTCCTGAGAACCAATATGTGTTTATAACTTCAATTTTAGGGCCCTGGCTGGCGCTTAGTGAACTCAAGATTAAAAACAGGACTCCAATCTGCAGCTAGAGGAAGAAAATATTTTGAATGAAGCAAGAGAAAGAGAGAGCATTATGTGTCGTGTTTAATAAAGTTCCCACCTTCTTGCACCAGAGCAAGGGAACTGAGCAGGCTTTTGATCCCAAATTGAGATATTATAAATTCAAAGTTAGTTGAAATAGCAACCTATATTTACTTGTATTTCTTATTTGTTCTGTTTCCAATATCATAAAGAGAGCTTGTTGGGGAATATTATTTTAAGGTGTTACTTTTGCTTATGTTGTATATATTTAACTCTGTGAAGCTGTAATACTTTGCCTGTCTAAAACACTTGATGGTCTAATAAAGAGCTGAATGGCCAACAGCAAGACAGGAGAAAGGATAGGTGGGGCTGACAGGCAGGGAGAGTAAATAGAAGGAGAAATCTGGGAGGAGGAGAGCTAGCAGCCAGAGAAGAAGGAAGACATCAGGGGCCAACCACCCAGCTACACAACCAAGCCATGGAGTAAGAGTGAGATTTACAGAAGTAAGAGAATGGGAAAAGCCCAGTGGTAAAAGGTAGACGGGATGGATAATTTAAGTTAAGAAAAGCTGGCTAGAAACTAAGTCAAGTTAAGGCCAGGAGTTCATAATTAAGAATAAACCTTGGTGTGTGATTTATTTGGGAGCTGGGTGGCGGGCCCTCCAAAAGAGAAAAAGAGTAAAAAACAAACAACAAGAGTTGGAGTTTTGAATGTATTCTGCCATAAACAAGCACTGTGATGTCACTTCCTGTCTTTGAGATGTCTTTCCATCTGTGAATAGGAGATGGGATACAGTGCTGACCAGACTTTCCAGAGAGTTCTACCCTGAAGCCAGTCACCAATTTTTTTTTATAATATTTTATTTTAAAAAATTTCTTTCCTTTTACATACTGACCCCTGTTCCCCCTCCATCCCCTTCTCCCACTCCCCTGCCACCGCCCCCAATATCACTCCCATTCACTCCTCATAGAGGGTAAGGCCTACCTTAAGTAATCAACACCGGCTGGCATAATAAGTTGGGGCCAGATCTCGCCCCTCACCCCTGAATCAAGGCTGAGTAAGGCATCGCACCATAGGGAATGAGCACTAAAAAGCCAGTTTGTGTACCCGGGATAAGTCCTGGTCCCATTGCTAGGGGACCCATAAACACTTCAAGTCATGCAACTTTCATCCACATTCAGAGCGCCTGTTTCAGTCCCATGCAGGTTCCCAAGCTGTCAATACAGAGTCCATGAGCTCTCACTAACTTGGGTCAGCTATCTCTGTGGTTTTTCCCATCATAATTCTGACCCCCCCCCCTTGTTCTTATAATCCTTCCTCCCTCTCTTTAACTGAACTCCAGAGTCTTGGCCAAGTGCTTGGCTGTGGGTCTCTGCATCTGCTTCCATCAGTTACTAGATGTAGGTTCTATGATAACATTTAGGGTAGACACCAGTCTGAGTACAGGGGAAGGCTAGTTCAAGCACCCTCTCCACCATTGCTATGAGTCTTAGCTGGGGACAATCTTGTGAGTTCCTGGGGTTTTCCCTAGCTCCAGATTTCTCCCCATCCCCTTAATGGTATACTCTGTCAAGATATCTCTTTCATTGCTCTCCCTCCCTGTCTCTTCCCCAACTTGGCCATCTCAAGCCCTCATGTTGCCACCTCCCATCCCCTCCCCTTTATTCCCCCCTCCCAGTTTACCCAGGAGATCTTAACTCTTTCCCCTTCCTGGGGAGATCCATGTGTGTCCCTCTTAGTGTCTTCCTCTTCACCTAGCTTCTCTGGGATTGTGGATTGTAGCCTGGTTATCCTTTGCTTTGCGTCTGATATTCACTCATGAGTGAGTACATACCGTATTTGTCTTTCTCAGTCTGAGTTACCTCATTTAGGATGATTTTTTTCTAGTTCCATCCACTTGCCTGCAAATTTCATAATGACACTGTTGTTTTTGTTTTTGTTTTTTTAACCACTGGATAATATTCCATTGTGTAAATGTACCACATTTTCTTTATCCATTCTTTGGTTGAAGGGCATCTAGGTTGTTTCCAGATGAATTCTGGAATTCCAGATAAATTCTATTATAAATAATGCTGCTATGACCATAGTTGAGCAATGTCCTTGTGGTGTGGTTGAGCATCTTTGGGGTATATGCCCAGGAGTGATATTTCTGGGTCTTGAGGTAGGTCGATTCCCAATTTTCTGAGATACTGCCATACTGACTGTACAAGATTGCATTCCCACCAGCAGTGGAGGAGTGTGCCCCTTTCTCCACATCCTCTCCAACATAAACTGTCATCAGTGTTTTTGATCTTAGTCATTCTGACAGGTTTTAGATGGTATCTCAGAATCATTTTGATTTGCATTTCCCTGATGACTAAGGATGTTGAACATTTCCTTAAATGTCTTTTGGCCTTTTGAGATTCTTCTGCTGAGAATTCTCTGTTTAGCTCTGTAGCCCACTTTTTAATTGGATTATTTTATATTTTGTTGTCTAGTTTCTTGAGTTCTTTATATATTTTAAAGATCATCCCTCTATCAGATACGGAGTTGGTAAAGATCTTTTCCCATTCTGTAGGCTGTCATTTTGTCTTATTGACAGTGTTCTTGCCTTATAGAAGCTTCTCAGTTTCAGGAGGTCCTATTTATTAATTGTTACTCTCAGTGTCTGGGCTACTGGTGTTATATTCAGGAAGTGGTCTCCTGTGCCAATGCGTTCAAGGCTACTTTCCACTTTCTCTTCTATGAGGTTCAGTGTAACTGGATTTATGTTGAGGTCTTTGATCTATTTGGACTTGAGTTTTGTGCCTGGTGATAAATATGTATCTATTTGCATTCTTCTACATGTAGATATCCAGTTATGCCAGCACCATTTGTTGAAGATGCTTTCTTTTTTCCATTGTATAATTTTGGCTTCTTTGTCAAAAGTCAGGCGTTTGTAGGTGTGTGGATTAATGTCAGAGTCTTCGATTTGATTCCATTGATCAATGAGTAGTCACCAACTTTTTAATTCCCTGCTACAGATATGGAATCCCAGATGAAGGAAGCTGAAAGAATAAAAGATTTCAGGTATGGAACTGGAGGCTTGAAGTTAAGACTTGCATTTTAAAAAATTAAATTAAATTTATTAAATGTGTACGATGTGTGGGGGTGTCCATGTGCTGTGTCACATATGTGGAGAGCAGAGAACTTTCTGGAGTCGGTTCTCACCTCCTTCCCTGGTATCCTAGATTCGAACTCCAGTGAACAGATTTGCCAGGCAAGCATCTTTGCCTACTGAGCCACATAACTAGCTTAACTCTTGATTATTACCATATAGAAGAAACCTTGACCATGGCAATTGCTTCCTCACCACAGCATCCTGAGCTGCAGGACATCCATGTAACCAAAGCTCATTTTGAAAAAGAAAGTCTTTTTAAAAAAAAGAAAGAAATGATTTAGCTGGTGAGAAAAAAAGTATGCATCATGTGTATTTTAAGTGATTCTAAGAAGTAGAGTTCATCCAATCCCTACAAGACAGAGATGCAGGATGGAGCTTTGCAGTCTAACCCACATCTATTTTGTTCAGTAATGCACAAATAACATCATGTTCATTTAAAAAGCTCTAAATCTGTTTAAATTAATGCAAGCAAAGTTAATGCATTTTGATATCTGAGCTCTTTCTTCATCGAGGTAATTCCACACTGTTTTCTCTGAGCACAAGATGATGAAAAAGAGACTCACTGTATTACATCTTAGAACTGTGGCTTCAAGATTGTTTTTTTACCTTTAGCAGGGAAGCCATGGCTCTTAAGCTGTGGTTGATTCTCACACCGCAACACTCAAAGGCCTGTCTCTGCTTTAGGCTGCTATTGTTTCCATTCTGGAGATAAATGAACACTTGATATAGCTATTTTAATGGTACTAATATTAATTCTTTGCTAGAGTACTTTATCCGTTACTAATAGCTGTAGATAGTGTTGATATTTTGATATCTCACCCACTTTAATAGAATATTAAGTCTGTGATTAAGAAGAGAAATAGACAAACTACCACCTCCCTCCCCTACCTTCTAATTCCTGGAAAGATTACCACAAGAATACTTGCTATTTTGTGTGCTTTGCAGGCCAATCAATATTTTGGTGAATGGAGTGATCTAAAGCACAGGACTGTTGTGTAAACAAACATTGAAGAGTATGCTAAATATTATACCAGTTGATTATGTAAATCGAAACAATGTAGGGGAAAGAAATTGCTTATTAAATTAGTCTGTTTTGAGTTCACTCTGGTGTTGTTTATTATGCAGTACAGCAGATATTTCATAAGTAGACTCCTTTTGTAACTTAAAAGTTTGAAGAATGCCAGCTGATTACTGCCATGACTTATGAGCTTGGAGGCCACAATGGTGAGAACTTAGATTATATCATGCAAACCAGGCCTTCTGGGGGGTAGGCAAGATTGGGGCAGGTAAGAGGACTCTGCTGGGCAGTGCATTCCAAAAGGAACACTGTTACATCAATCTGTGGATTGGACAATTAGTACCTATACCCTGCTACTGAATACATTCTACTCCTAGAAGATTTGGTTTTCCAAGTTGTGACTCAAAAGTTTGAAAATACCTAAACAAACCTCAGAGGGGTGGTTTAGAAATGTTGCCATCTGGCGGTAGCATTTCTGTGTCCTTAAAGCAAAAAAAGATGGGCCCCACTGGTCTATGGGAAAACCAAACTTCCTCATGGGTAAACCTTAATTCTAAAGACCTCTTGCTACAGGCTGATGCCTTTAAGGCAACTCATTCCATTTCTTCAGTTCAGTGATTTTCCGGCAAACCTCACTGTGTTCAGTTCATCCCACTGCTGCTTCCATGCTTAGTGCTCATGACAGGCAATAACAAGGTCCCGTTGGTGTGCACTTTCTCTTTCCCCTCCATCTGCACATCCCTGAGATGCTTTCTTCATTCCTTCTGTACATGCCCTCTCCTGCCTCTTCTCTCTCTTGGCACAATTCTTTCCCAGCTGCCTCTTGCAGGCTCCATTCTTTTCTTTGTTCTTTTTTCTGTTCTTGTGTTACTGGTATCTTCTTGCTGAACCACTTAAACACTAGGAGAAACACCAGAGTATCTGCCTGTATTCCTACTGCTCCTCTGCACACAGCCTGTAGTTGTGATTTTGATGACAACATGGAAATAACAATGTTGAAAGTCTCCAGAGACATCTTCATGAGCATACACAGTGGCCTTCTCTTTGTTTGAATGACTTTTCATGAGTGCAGAGACCACTTCCCATTCTGAAAATTCTCTCCTCTCTTGACATTCATGGTATACTACCCCTCTTACTGTTCAAACTCATAGATGAATTTGTGCTGCCTTTATTTGTGTTTTCAAAAGCACTTCATAGACATTTATGCTTTGTGTGTGTGTGTGTGTGTGTGTGTGTGTGTGTGTGTGTGTGTGTGTGTGTATAATCTACTTTATATAAATACAGGCTAAATGTGTAGGAATCACCGTTGCACAGATGAAGAGGTAGAGCTTGAGAAAATGTAAATGAATTGCTCAGAAAGTCTCATAACTCATGACGAATGAAGCTGAGATTTGTCACCAGGTCTGTCTCCAAAGCCATGACCTACACTCTGGAAGTTCTGAAGTCTGTGGATACTTCTCAAGCACCAAACAAAACTCATTTGCTTCACTGCATCTTTTAACTATGGTGTCAAGATTTTCTTTTAGAATGTCCTTCTGAAGGTATAAGCAAAATTCCTGGAACTCTCTTGCTCCCACACCTTCTACACAGGCTACAAAGTTGTGTCCATGCACACTTTCTGCTTTTCTATAAAATACAACAGGAAACATCTACAGCTGGTGCTGTTTCTCTGGCCTTGCCTTCCTAAGGTCTTTCTTGACCTCCCCTCTCTTTCCCAGTTCCAGTGATTTTTCCCTTTGTTGCATCAGCTTCATGAGCTTGCAAGCATACTGTCCTCCTCATTCTAGAGAAAGCCTTTCATGAGACCATGTTCCCTAGAAGTGCTGAGATCATTTCTGCAAAGTGTCTACAGTCAACTTTCTCCATCTCATCACTTCTCTCCCAAGTTTTACTCATGTTTTGGCTTTTCCTTTTCTCGACTCCTGACAGGGTCTCCAGCTACCTTGCTTTCTGCAAACAGGTTATTGTAACTTCCTGTCCTGTTTGCTCTCTGCTGCTCTCCTGTCCTCTCATTGGTGCTTCTGTGATCTACTCTCTTGCTGAACTTCCTCCTCTGGCTCCTTCTTCATCCCTCCCCAGGACCCTTTTCCTTGGCCTTACTTTAAAGGCAGGACTTCCCCAGAGCTTTGTCTTTAGTCTTCTTTGATTTCCCATCCTCCATGAGTACTGAGGATTTTATCCAGTTTTGTGGATTGAAATACCACATATTTTATGATGAAACTCATATCACACTTTAAGTTTTCTGCTGGCTCTAGATTTTTCTGTCAACTCTATTGTTGGATACTCTGAATGAGATGGTAATCTAACATTTTTACAGTTATCATAGACAAATGAGAAATTATCTTAATTTGTCTCAAACATGCCCTGTGGGATCTTCTTGGCCTATGGTACCCTCACCATCCCCAGCTTCTCACTGTAGGAATGTAGCACTTACCCTTAGTTCTTTCCTTTCCTATTCTCAACACCAAATCCATCAACAAGGCCAGGCGTCCGTCCTCCAAATTATCCTTCAATCCCAATTAGTTTCTGATTCCATGGTCCCAATTCTGGTTCTACTGGCTTAATATTTAACCTTTGGACAGATGGCTTGCTCTCCACTCTGACCTGTCCAATGTGTCCTTCACACAAAAGCCTGGTTTTGAAACTTAGACCAGAACAAATGATTTCCTTGCATCCTACGCAGTTTAACATGAAGCATCCCCCTATCATGCTCCTTCTCTGCTCTGCCCTTCATCTTTCCCTGCCTTTCATGATTTTCCAGCCTCACCGACCTCTTCTCTAGACTTGATATTTTGTGTGTCAACCGTTTGCATGTGCCAAACCTTGATTTTGCCACAGTTTACATAATTAAATTAACAGATATGTTTTTGTTTCACTTCTGCCCTGACCACCTTACAAAAGGTGGCCATCCCTGTCTCAAATATCTGTCTCTCTGTCTTTACCCCTCCCTTCCTCTTGAGACAGAGTCTCATTATGTGACCCCAGCTGGCCGCTAACTCATGGTCTTCGTAGACTATAAGTTTCTCCTCCGTTTTACTGTTTGTCATTTTCCCTCTCTCCACCTTTTTAGAATCACACTGTCCAGGACTGCTTTCCCACCATGTTTAAAATATCTTTCCTCACTGTCCTACGCTACATGGAAAGCACATACTGTTACTGGTCTCCTGTACTTGTACTAATAGGACCCAGGACTTACATGTCTAAACTTAATTCAGTTCAGTTTGAATGTAAATTGCTTTGTGATGCCAGTGGCTATCATAACTAGCAGAAAACCCTTCAAATGTCTACTCCAAAAGAGCAGATTTACCTCATTTGTTCACTGTTATACTCCCTGGCTTTTCCTGGTACCTGAAACATGGAAAGTGTCTGGAAATAATCTTCAGTGGATAAATGAATGAAGGCACACGTTCTGCTTGAGACAAACTTAGGAAGGACGAAGGCTGCTGTTTGCTATGTGCTCTGTGCATAATACAGCTCCTTCCAGAAGAAAAGAGCTGAACTTGGCTCTCCTGAGTTCTTTCATTAAGATTCTAACTCTAATTTTTGACCATGTTGAAAACATGCTTGATTCTTCTGCTATGTTTTGTTAGCCAGTGGTACAATTATGCTATCTATTGTGTTATCATACCTAATTAATGAATTAATCAATTTACTCAATTCTCAAGCAGAAAGATATTCTGTTTTCTAGTGTTGTCTACTAATTATGCAGTAAATCAAGCCTTTGAAGAGTTTCAACAGCCATTCATTTTTCATAAATTAATCTTTCTTTGGCTTCCTTCTCTAAGGGTGAAAAAATCATGTAAACATGGACTCAAGTATATATGACATGGGAATGTTAAGAATGACAGGCAGTGATGGTGCCTGCCTTTAATCCCAGCACTCAGGAGGCAGAGCCAGGCAGATCTCTGTGAGTTCAAGGCCAGCCTGGTCTACAGAGCAAGATCCAGAACAGGCACCAAAACTACACAGAGAAACCCTGTCTCGAAAAACCAAAAAAAAAAAAAAATATGCAGAAGGTGTGGCTGGCTATGAACAACACATGATAAATTTTCAGTAGAGTACTAATGTCACTGGACACAGACAGAGTCAGTGTCTGTGCCACATGAAGGAGAGAACCCAAGGAGCAAAGACAGACAAATTACTTTCTTAGAAAATAATAGCAAATTAAGTATGAAACCTCCAAAGATAAGTAAGAATACAAAGCAATGCATACATGAAAAATTAGAATGAATGTCTAACTTATCCCTTTCTCCATTTCAAGATCAATACGTACCTAGAGATAACTACCATGGTTACTGTCTTAGTTAGGGTTTTTATTCCTGTGAAGAGACACCATGACCAGGGCAACTCTTATAAAGGAAAACATTTAACTAGGACTGGATTAAAATTCAGAGGTTTAGTCCATTATCATCATAGGAGGAAGCATGGTAGCCTGCAGGCAGACATGGTGCTGGAGTGGTAGCTAAGAGTTCTACATCCTGATCAGCAGGCAACAGAAAGAGTGAGCCACTGGGCCTGGCTTGAGCTCCTGAAACCTCAAAACCCACCCCCAGTGACACACTTCCTCCAATAAAGCCACACATACTCCAACAAGGCCACCCATCCTTATCCTTTCAAATAAATGCCACTTCCTATGAGCTTGGGGAGGGGGCCCATTTTCATTCAAACTGCAACAGTTGCTAATAACCACTATAATTCTACCATTTTATAAGAAGCTACTCTACAGCAGCAGCTAAAGCCCTCATCCACAGCATGCATGTGGTGCTATTTGATCAACAGATCAAAGTTTAGACTCATGGTTTGTGAACAATGAAGCTGCTCTCTGTCCCCAAATCTAACTCAGAAATTTGTGCTCTTTTTTGAAGTTTTTATTTTTAATACATTTTAATTAAAGTATAACTATGTAGTTATACTTCCATCTTTCTTTTTCTTCCCTCTAGTTTTCTCATGTCCCCAATCTCAAAATGATAACTTCTTTTTCTTCTAATACAATAAATAGAGAGATGACAGATAGAGGTAGATAGATGATAGATAGATAGATAGATAGATAGATAGATAGATAGATAGATAGATAGATAGACAGATAGATGCACAGACACATGAATACAACCTGCTGTGGTTTTGTTGTTTGTATATATATGGTTTCAGGGATGACTCATCCTTGGGAGAGGCTAATTCCCCATCTCTCAGCAGTTATTAGTTGTCAATAGTTCTTTGTCTAGAGGTGGGACCTCTGGAGATTTACTCCGTCCACATTAGCTTGCCTATCCATACCATTGTTAGTCAGGTCTTGTTTATGCGGCCAGTTCTGAAGAGGCAGTCTCACAGCAGACTTCCTAGTGTTCTGGCTCTTCCCATCCCTCTCTGAGACGTTCTCTGAGCCATGGATGCAGGAGTTGTGTTGCAGATATATCTATTGGAGCTGGGTGCCCCACAATCTGTTGTCCTCTGTATTGTGTCTAGTTGTGGATTTCTGTGAGATTCCATTTGCTCTAAAGAGAAGTTTATTTGATGAGGGGTGATAGCTACACTTACCTGTAGCTATAAGTATATGATTTAGAATGTAGTAAGAAATTATGCTAGTCTGTCAATGTGGCAGCAGTAGATTCTCTTCTAAGAGCCCTAGTAGCTGGTTAGATTTCTACTACTGGGCCTAATTTCCCTCCTGTTGAGAGGGACTTAAATCCACGGTTGGCTACCACTAATGTGTTAGTGCCTATGTTACACCTGCATGGATATCTTGCCATGCTGGTCATTGTTGTGGTCCATACATGTCATGGCTGGGTAAGATTATTAATCGCTTCCCTCCCTTTGCACCTTACATAGTACTTTCTGATACTATGAAAGCTAGGCTGCAGGCAGGAGGCTCTCATGTTAGATCCAGCTCCAGCAATCTGAGTCCTGTGTTCTAAGTATGCAGTGTCTTCAGCAATAGGGGCTTACCTTCAACCTCTGAGAGACATCCAAGGGCAGCAGCAACACACTAAATGTTTGGGGACTAATTTGGACTCCCCTGATCAACTACTCGAAAGGAAGTTTCTTGGGACTGGTGTTGGGATTTTTGTTAGTCTATAGTTCTTGTGGGGAGCATATAGATATGTGTGTGTGTATGTGTGTGTGTGTGTGTGTGTGTATGTGTATGTGTGTAGTATATATTTAGATAAATATGAAATGATATCATTTCTTGAGGTTTTATTAAATAACCCTGCCACTATTTATCCCTCCTTCTTCTTCCTCCTTCTGTACTGACCTCCCCACCCCTCAGTTTTAGTGCCTGTCTTAATCGGGGTTCCTATTGTTGTGACAGCAACTTGAGGGGATAAAGAGTTTATTTCAGCTTATGGCACATCATAGTCCATCATCGAAAAGAAGTCAGGGCAGGAACTCAAACAAGACAGGAACCTGGAGGCAGGAACTGATGAAAAGAACATGAAGGGGTGCTGCTTACTGGCTTGCTCCCCATGATTTGCTCAGCCTGCTTTCTTATACCACCTAGAACAACCCATCTAGGGATGGCACTGCCCAGATTAAGATGGTCCCTCCTACATATATCAATATATATTAATACATCAAAATATATTAATCAAGATGATACCACTAGAGACTTGCCTACAGGCCAATCTTATGGAGGCATTTTCTCAATTAAGAGTCTTTTTTCACAGATATGTCTAGACTTATATCAGTCGACAAAAAACAACCAGCACAATTGACCTTTTGCCAACTCCACACACAGCCATAATAACTTTTTTCTTGTTTGGCCCCAAGATCTCAAATTAATATAATACAGCAATATAAAACATTTCAGTTTTTGAAAGTTCCTCGGTTTTTAAAATGTCAAACACTTTAAAAGTTCAGTCTTCTTAAACATCTAAAGTCTCTCTAAAATTCCAAAGTCCCTCCTGTAAAATAAAAAATAAATTACATGTTTTCTTACATCTAGAGAAAAGGACCAGGAGACATTTACATGCATATCAAAACAAATCCAATGTTCAATGGAATGAAGCTTGATGTCAGACCCTGGGACTCATGGCATTCTAGGCTCCAAAGAGTTTGCTACTGCACACATAGCCCATCACATAAGCCCAGGCTGGCTCCACTCCTCAGCTGCTGCTGTCCTTCGCATGGTACTAGTATATCCAAATTGCTGAGGTCTACACTCAAACTGAGCTGTACCTTCACCAACACCCACTTTTGGGCTCTCTTCAGTGACTCTGACCTTTCCACATGATGCCAATTCTTAACTTCTCTCTATGACCCCTTAAGTCCTGGAACTTTTTCTTCAATTGAGGCTGCACATTCACAGATGCCTTGGCCTGCCCACTTACTAGACCAAGCCATGCTCTCCATGGTTCCCTCACGCCTGCAAAACCAGTACCGCCTGGGAAGCTGTTACACATTATGAAGTGTGGCTGCCAGCACAAGGTTGTGCCTTGCCCCCTCTGCATCATGTCTTCTGAGGAAATGCTTTATGGAAGATTTCACCTTGGTGACCCTGGTCTCTTCTTAATGCTCATTTCTCAGTCCAACTAACACCATGGATTGTGTCAGCAAAGGGTTCAATTTAGTGGTTCTTAATTTAAAAAAATACATGAAGGCCCCTGATAGTCTGTGAAGGACTCTCAAACATCCCTCTGAAATGTTACAAGCCAAGCTTGCATTACTCTCAACATTCTTATCGTCCAAGCTCCCACAGAACAGCCCACTGAATTCTGACACTATAGCTTTTTCAGCCCAAATTTCGAACAACACCATAATCCTCCCAAAACACATGGTCTGATCTGTCACAGCAATACCCCATTCCTTGTACCCACTTTCTTAGTTGGGATTTCTATTGTTGTGATAAAAAAACACCATGACCAAAGCAACTTGGGGATTAAAGGGTTTATTTCAGCTTATAAATCCATGTAACAATCTGGCACCAAAAGAAATCAGGGCAAGATACTGTGGTATCTAAGGATAGACATCATATATCGACAGCGCCTTCCCTTCACTCTTGACTTCACTGATTGATATGCAAAGCATACACCTCCATGGTGCTCTCCAGATGCATATGTTGAAACCCTCAACGTGATGCTATTAGAAGGTGGGAAGGAACTGCCTTGCCACTTCTACCTTGTGAAGACATTGTGAGTTGGTGCCAGCTTTGAGGCAGAAAACAATTCTGGGAGATCATGGTTTAAACTCCTCAGCTTCCAGAACTGTGAAAATTAAATTCATTTATAAGTCAACTAGGTTCTGGTATTTTTATTAAAATGCCTTGAATGGTTTAAGACACCATACACTTACAGAGACCTCACAGAGGCTGGTTGTAATACTCCATTTAAAGGTGGTTAGTAGCACTGGTTTTCATCTCTGTTGTGAAAAGGAAGCAACATTAATTCATCTAGTCTTTCTGTGATAGCCATGGCTTACTGAAAGGTCTGAAGAAGGAATCTGATCATGTCTTACAATATCTACTTCAACTATGTATTAAAAGTCTGGGCAATTAAGTCTTGGGAATATTCAAGATGTCACATCACACAATACAGAACAGAGCTGAATCCAATCTTCCCAGAACGTTTCCTTGTCCTGGGAGTTACTTTGGTGTAGCTGGAGAGTTTTCTCTCTGGTCCCACCAAACCCCGGCAGTCTGACAACCCACTTATAAAATAAACACACCGACACTTATATTATTTAAACTGTTTGGCCTAATGGCTCAGGCTTCTAGCTATCTAGTTCTTACATCTTAAATTAATCCATTTCTATAAATCTATACCTTGCCACATGGCTCGTGGCTTACTGGCGTCTTCACATGCTGCTTGTCATGGTGGCGGCTGGCGGCGACTCCTCCCACCTTCCTGTTCTCTCAATTCTCCTCTCTGTTAGTCCCACCTATACTTCCTGCCTGGCCACTGGCCAATCAGTGTTTTATTTATTGACCAATCAGAGCATTTGACATACAGACCATCCCACAGCACTTTGGTGCATATTTGCAGGTCTCATCTGGGAGGATCACATGGCAAACATACAGTAACACCAACAGCATCGTACAGATTCCCTCCTGGGGGCTTCTGGGGCCTGGAAATCTATAAACTGACTCAGATTTGCTGTCTGGTGATGGGCCATGGGTTTCTAGGGTAACAGCTCAATTGGTACCTCTAATCCCCACACCTTAGTGTTTTTATTGATTTCTTAAATGAATCAAAGAAGACTTGAGGGATTTGCTTATTAGTTTTAATCCTTCCAAGCCCATGTTTAATTAAGCACATGCATGGATAGCGCTGAATCAGAGTAGTTTGAAAATTTTTGGTTGCTTCATTAGCCTTGATGCCCATTTGAGTTGGCACTTGTCATTTCTGGCACTTTGAGCTTGTACCATGAAGTCAGCAGGTGTCATGTGTGGCCCTTCTCCATCCTAGGAAAGGAGCCAGGACAGTTCTCATTATCCTCTCCTTGAGACTGTCCAGAACGGGAGATCTCCCTGGAACTCTAGAAGTGTGTAGCTGGGGAGAGTGGACAGGCACGCATGGCATCTGCATTTATTCCCCTTAGTTGTGCTGATTAAACTTGAACATGCATCAGAATAACCATAGTATGTTAGAAGCACAGTTGGTTGTACCTAGCCAGTAAGATTCCAGTTCAACAGGTGTGTGGGGGTGGGAGTCTTATGTTTATGAGAAGTTTATGTGACGTTCCCAACAATGCTGAAGCCACTGGGGAGAGAAACCACACTTCAAGAAACTCTACTCGACAGATGGGAGAGTTGACCCTGAGGTTATTAGAGTGGAAGAGCTGCCCTGCCCCTCACCATCTACAGCACTGGGAGAGCTGCCCTGCCCCTCACCATCTACAGCACTGGGAGAGCCGCCCCTGCCCCTCACCATCTACAGCACTGGGAGAGCTGCCCCTGCCCCTCACCATCTACAGCACTGGGAGAGCTGCCCCTGCCCCTCACCATCTACAGCACTGGGAGAGCTGCCCTGCCCCTCACCATCTACAGCACTGGGAGAGCTGCCCCTGCCCCTCACCATCTACAGCACTGGGAGAGCTGCCCCTGCCCCTCACCATCTACAGCACTGGGAGAGCGGCCCTGCCCCTCACCATCTACAGCACTGGGAGAGCTGCCCCTGCCCCTCACCATCTACAGCACTGGGAGAGCCGGCCCTGCCCCTCACCATCTACAGCACTGGGAGAGCCGGCCCTGCCCCTCACCATCTACAGCACTGGGAGAGCTGCCCCTGCCCCTCACCATCTATAGCACTGGGAGAGCTGCCCCTGCCCCTCACCATCTACAGCACTGGGAGAGCCGGCCCTGCCCCTCACCATCTACAGCACTGGGAGAGCCGGCCCTGCCCCTCACCATCTACAGCACTGGGAGAGCCGGCCCTGCCCCTCACCATCTACAGCACTGGGAGAGCCGCCCCTGCCCCTCACCATCTATAGCACTGGGAGAGTCGGCCCTGCCCCTCACCTGGGCAGCACGGTAGAGCCAACACTGTTGGCAGGGCCACAGGTGAGCCAGCCCCCAAGTTGTGAGCATGGGAGAGCTGGCCCTGGTACTCACCTGTCATGAGGTGGTATGAGTGGGGGAGAGATGCCCCCTCTTATCTCTTGCCCCTCCCTGCCTGCAGCAGATGAGGGAGCTGACCTTTCCTCTTACCAGTTGTGGCACTCAGGAAAGTGGCTCTGCTACTTACCTGGGCAGCACAGTAGAGCTGACCCTGTTGGTGGAGGTGAGTGTGAGCCCATCCTGAAGGTGTGAGAGTGGAATAGCTGGCCACGCCCCCTCACCTGCCATGTGGTGTTGAGGGTGAGGGAAAGATACCCTCATCCTCTCACTTTTGCTGCCTGGGAGAGCCCTGCACCCCACCTGGGTAGTACAGTAGAACTGACCCTATTGACTGGGGTGTGGGTGAACGGGACAGAGAACATGAGCTTGGTAGATCTGGTCTCTCCCCTCATTTGCCATATGGGTGGGAAAGAGATGCCCTCCTTCCCCACATCACTACCTGTGGCAGGTGTGAGAGCTGGCCCTGATGTCATAAGAATGGGAGGTCTGTCCCTGCCCCCCACCAGCTGCAGCACTCTGGAGATTGGCCCCTGCACCTTGCCTGGGCTGGCTCTGCTAGCATAGGTGTGGATAAACCGACCCTGAGGGCATGAAAGCAGGAGAACCAGTCCTGCCCCCTTGGTCATCCCTGCAAGGGGGGAACTAGCTAGAGTAATACCAGAGAGCTCACTCTGGTCGTGAGGACAGGGGACAGGTGGCAGGTTGACCAACCCAAGCAATCACCCAGGACCAGAACTAGGATTATGAGTTGGCCCATCCCCACATCCACCCCATCAATGATCTGCTGGAGCGTGTGAAGGGGACGGTCCTGCAGATCCAAAGCTGAAAGATCTCCATGACACAGGGCAACAGCAGGATCTCCAAGAGGAGTCTCAGTGAGGGCCCAGTATCAATGGTATAGCAGAAACCATTGGCCTTGAACCAGACAAATGACTCTTTGGAAATTGTAAAGATATATGGATAAAAGGGTAAACTATGTAACTCACTGTGTCACACTACAGCTTCCATGATGAGATTTTTTCTTTTAAAAAAATTTTTTTTTAGATTTTAATTTTTAAGAGATTTTCTATTCATTTACGTATCAACCACAGATTACCCCGAACTCCCTCCGCCTACCCCCCAGCCTTCCCACCCAACTCACGCCCCATTCCCACCTCATCCAAGGCAAGGTCTCCCATGGGGAGTCAACAGAGCCCAGTACATTCAGTTGAGGCAGGTCCAAGCCCTTCCTCCCTGCACCTAGGCTACCTAAGGTGTCCCACCATAGGCACTAGGCTCCAAGAAGCCACTTCATGCACCAGGGACAGGTCCCAGTCCCACTGCCTGGGGGTCCTCCAAACAGCTCAAGCTGATGCAGATGGCCTAGTCCAGTACCATGGGGGCTCCTCAGCTATTGGTCCACAGTTCATGTGTTTCCACTAGTTTGGCTAGTTGTCTCTGTACTCTTTCCAGTCATGGTCTCGATATCTCTTGCTCATAGAATCCAATTGAAGAGAGAGGGGAGGGATTCTTTTTCTTTTCCTCTCTTAAATTTTATTTTGTTTTGTTTTGTCAGGGTAGGTTGTAAGAGCAGAGGGTGGATACAAAGGGATGGGGAGATGAATGGGATTGAGATGGATGATGTGAAAGACACAAAGAATAAATAAAAAGAAAGTTTTTAAAAAGAAAAGAAAAAACTCTACTCCCCCTCATGCCCTAGGATTTCTACATTTTTTATTAGACTTGCTGAGGAAAGTGTTCTGTCCAGTTTGCATGAACCAATCTAGAGGGCTTCCTGAGCTGCAGCTAGCTCCCCAAGCTATTACATGGATGGTAGGCATTCTGGAAGGCACATTCAGACCAAAGACAGACCAGTCAACGCATTTTTATTACATACCTTTGAGATCCAGGTCCATAAAAAATTTTCAGCTTTTTATGATATGTGTTACCAAATTTCTGCAACTTTCTTATTGGCTGTGACTCCAAATGTGTCATGCTAATAAGTATTGAGACCATGCATTGGGTTTTAGCCGATGGAAATGGTTGGGAACAGCCAAAGAGAAGCTGTTAGGCCCCTCCTGCAAGCACACCCTACTTCCCCAGGTGGAGGAGAGTATCCCATGAGTTAAAGGAGTATTTCTTGGTAATTTTTCAGATGTTGGTAGATTCTAGATATTGCAAGTACTATGAATTCTCTCCAAGTTTCATCTCTCTGTTGTCAAGAGTCCGATCATGCCCTCACCTCTTATGGGAATAAGAGATTCCGTATGACTATAGAGTCAATCGTCACTATAACTCAGCTGTCTTTTGAATCTTACTCTGGGCTTTGTCTTTTGTGGATCTTAGCCCTTTGTCTATAAGAAGAGATATTTTTCTCCATGATGGTCAAAAAAGAAGTACGAATTTCATCTTGGGCTTTGATAAAGAAACTGTGAGTTCTTATTGAAGTCTGCCAATGAAAACATCACCCCAGCCCTGAATCCCTTGTGTCTTTTAGGTCATCTTGTACAACTGAAATGTGGCACAGACTTTTGTGTTTAGTGGTACTAAGATGTTCTACCATGGTATCTCTTGCCCAATGTCCATTTGCTAATAACTCACATTTTGGGGATTGTTTAACTGCCCAATATACCACATTCCCACCTTTATATGAAAGTTATTTTCATGTAAAAATTAAAAAAATAAAAGAAGTGATCTCACTAGTTTGTACCACATAGCCATTGGATGTAGAGCCAAAGTTCAAGCTTTCAAAAGTGTCAGAACCTAACCAGCTCAGCTCTAGAGGACAAGGGAGCCGGAGAAACAGGTAATGTCATCAGAGGCACATGCTCAGAATGACTTCAGCTAGTTCAGTCCTTGAGAAATAAAGATGGATTCGTATACTGGGAAGACTCATTTGTCCCCTTGGTCACAAGCACGTGTACTTGCCAAGACACAATTATCAGCCTTACCGATAGCACATTCAACTGGAAAAACAATTCCCACAAGTTACTGTGGTATGCTCTGTTCAGGAAAAAGGGGTGGAGGGGATACGATTCCGGTTAAATAAAAGCATACTGTGTCCCTCCAACCCCAAGCTGTACAACCTCCACAACCCTTCTTGAATGTGGGGATGAGATCTGTATGTTGTAATAAATTCATACACATTTGGAGATTTTTGTCTTACAAACTATTTGTCTGTAGGAGAGATGATTCTTTAAGTTGTATTTGTTCCTATTTGGGAGCTAACAGCAGAAAATCATATGCAGCTTCTCAAGGAAGCAGGGCCTCTTCATCCAGACAGGAAAATGGAGAAAGACACAAGCACGTTTTAATATCCAGAGGTAGGATAGTGTAAATCTCCTTTTCAACTTAAACCACATGGGCTTATGCAGCAGCTGAAAATCCGTCTGCAAGGCATTCATAGCTTTGACTAAATAAAAACAGACATCCAGCTCACACACCAACAGCCAGGAACGAATGGGATGATGGAGATGTGTGATCAGCACAAGCCCAAAGGCTCCATCACATGTAGGATGCAGCACATCAAAGGCAAAACCTTTACCTATTATTAATTATGACAGCAACTTCTGTCTCATAGCATTTCACATAGCAACTGTAACCAAGAACATCTGCAATTTAAACTGAAGGTGCCTTCTGGGCTAAAAGGAAGCAGGATAGAAGAACACCTTCCATGAGCAGAGGAAACTGTTGCCCATCCAAGGAGTCACACAAACTGTCACTTGCCTTATATAATGCCCAAAGTAGCATCTTCCATGATACTCAGTGATGCAGACAGAGCTTGAGCAAGAAGGACATAAGCGCAGAATCCAGGCTTCTTTGTTGCATATGCTATATTTTAGATTTAAACCAAGGCCATTAAAAGAACATCACCTTCTTTAAAAAAATGCTGTTCAACCAGAGCATCATCACAAACACTTCTGTCTAGAAACAAGCAGACAAAACAGTGACACAAAGGACAAGAATTTGTGTGAGAGAATTTTACTTAAAAGTAAGTGTGCCAGGCTAGAGAGATGGCTCAGTGTCCAAAGCACTTACTACACAAGCCTGGATCAGAGTCCAGGTGCCCAGAGCTCACATGAATGCCGGTGTGATTCCCACCTCAGAAGATGGAGATAGGAGATTCCTTGAATAAAGACTAGCTGTATTGGTGGGCTTTGGGTTTGATTGACAGACCCTGCCTCAGTGAATAATGTAGAAGAATAATCAAAGATGACTCCCAACGCCAACCTTGGGCCTACATATGCACACATACATACATGTGCTCACATACACACAACATAAACATCACACATGAAAATGGAAAGGAAAGTTAAACTGAATCTCCTATGATGTATTTAAACCTAAATTGTTTTTACTGAATCTTCTTATACCTAACTGTGAACGTAAAGAATGCTCACATTGACTTTCAAGTGCTTATGCCTTTTTTAGATAGTGGCTTCCATATTACAGACCAGCTGAAGTCCTTTTTCATCAAAGACCAAGTTCGTTGACATACACATTCCTGGAGGTGAACCATCTCTTCCTGAAAACCACTAGTCAGTACCTGGTCCAGGTCAATCCCAGATTTCTACAACAGCTACTAAGAAAACATGTCCTTTTCAAATTAGTGTCTGTGGGTGGCATGTTACTAAGCACTCTGTGTATGTAGTGGAATTTAGAGAAATAGCCCCTGAAGGCCATTTGTTAAAGGCTTGTGACCAGGGTAGTAGTATTGGAAGATGCTGTAGACCTTTAAGAGGAGGAGCTTAGTGACAGGTCCTTGGGCTACTAGACATGTGACCTCAAAGAAGATTCTGGGACTCTGGTCTGTTTTTTCTTTCTCACCCCTTACTAGAGATATGAATACCTGCCTGTGTGGCTGTGCTACACTTGAAAAAGTTTCAAGCCAGTGGAACTACCTGTTGTTAGAAATCAACTTCCAGAATTATGAGGGGAAGATAAACTCCTTTGTACTTACATCCTGCTCCAGGTACTTTGTCATGCTGTTACAAAGCTGACGAGACAATGTATCACCTCAAGGCTGCCTTACTCCAGTCGCACCAGGTCAGTACTTCCAGTGACATCTGTGTTAGGAGAGCCCTGCCTTCACAAGGAATGCACAGACCATTCCTTCCCCAGGTTCCCTTGCAGGGTAGGGTTGAGGCATGTTAGACTTTGAACCTAACTGATCCTCGTGTGAGACTTTATTCAGAATTCAGTGACCTAAGGCAAAAGGCTTTGCCTAAATGAGAGGGGCCTTTGTTTTCCTGACATGGGTGGCTAGATACACAAGAGGCCCTGTCCATGGTGTAAGGATTATGTCCTTAATTGCATCACCAGCCTGTGATGAAGTCCCAGCCTAAAAAGCGGGTGTGCCCTCTGTGTGTTCCCTCTTTTCTGCACTCTCTCCTTCTGTACTCCCAACCTCTGCATGGTCCCTCTCTCTCTCTTTCCCTCCCTCCCTCTCTCTCTCTCTCTCCCAGTAAAGCTCTAGAAAGGTAACCATGGCTCGTGACTCTCCTCCAGCACTCTCCTCCGTCGGCATGGCGTAACCAACACACGGGGCTCTGGAGCAGCTGTCGTGGCACATGTAGATGTTCTTCTCTAATATCGTATCACAGTCTAGGGTGTTGATTGTTGGTCCTGAAACTCTGGAACCTATGGAGTACCAAGGGTCCAGGGGCTTAGCTACGTCCGGTATATCTGAGGGAAAAAAATCTGCGTACACTATGTTCTTATGTCTTGTAACTTTATTCCTCTAAGACAAAATTCTATCAATTCAGCTATAGCTCTGTCAGACATTCAGGGCAGGAATAACTCTAGACACACCAAGCTCTATATCCGTCTACTTTATTTCTCTGGGGTGAAATCCTGTCTTCATAACTGCAGTTCTGTCCAGCTCCCTACCTCATAGTCCTGCTAACGACTAAACTCCTATGCTTCCAGCCTCATCTTCGTCCTCTGTATCCTCTTTCTCCATCTCTGCTGCTCTCTACTCCTGGCACTCAGAAAACTCTACCCGAGATCTGCTTACCCTCTACGAAGCCTCTGTCATCCTCTCTTCTCTCTCGCCATGCTGTTTTGTCCTTGTCTACAGAAAATGCCCTTTCTTTCCCTGGGCATGTGGTTCTCTTCCTCCTCAGGAATGTTGTTTTACTTCCCACTTAAAACCTCTTTTGTTCTCAGTCAATTGCTCTAGAGAACCACTAGGCCTCCACAAGGCAAGGAGATGGTCTGAGCTTCATTAGCACAGGAAACAAAGCTACTCCTCTCCTCCAGCTTGTCTCCTAAGCTTAGCAAGGCAGTTAGTAATTTAGTAGGTTCAGCAGGTCTGGGAGCTGAACTGTTTACCAATTGGTCTGGGCATGCAAGGATTTCATAGCAGAAGACAGCTGGAATATTAAAATCTGGATAACACCAAATATTCATAATAAATGGCTTTGCCTTTTGACAGACCCTTGGCCGGTCAAAGTTTAGCTTTAATACATAGCTGAATCTCTATGATAGATTCTTACGGCCCGCAAGAGTAACCCATCTGTTTCCTTTGTTGCTCCTAACAATTCTGTGGATGCTTCCGAAAGCTGCCAGTTCATGTTTGTTTGATGCTATGATCAAATCCAGGGCCTTGTGCTTGCTGGACAAACACCTTGCAAACTGAGATACATCCTTGACTCCTCTATTTAACCTTAAAACAATAAAAATAAATTCTGTTGCTTATGACTAAGAAACCCTACCAAAATAATGTTAAAATTATTCTTCTATGAAGAATAAAGTCAGTTGAGAAACATAGTTCATTTCATATCAAATAAAAGTTAAGTGTTGGAACTAAAATTGAAATCAGTATCATTTTAATACTTCACCATATGAGTTTCTCTCCCTAAAACAGGGAGCAATTTGCATGGTCACAACCCCATATTCCTGGAGGGATTTATTTGTACCTGATCTTTTTAATGACAGATAATAGGACATAGGAACATGGTATGCAGGCCTGGAGAGATGGCTCAGGGTTGGGTGTTTGCTTCACAAGCATGAGGAGCTGGGTCCAACACTCACCTAAAAACGCCTGTACCCCAGCACTATGGGGGCAGAGATGACAGGAGCCATAGCCTAAGTGACCCTTGACACACATGCTGCCATATTTGGGCTTCTCTCCTCTTTTCTTAGATCTAGGCCTTGCTTAAGTCTCCATAGCACCAGAACCTCTTCCCACAGATACCAGAACCTCTCCTCAGATATCAGGTGAATGAGCTGCAGCTAAGCAATTAGGCAGTTAGACAAGGGTAGATAGATAACCTGCAGAGCAACATTTCGTGCTGGCCGAACAGCCCTTAATTAAGTCCCTTCCTGCTTGCAACCCCCATTACTAAGTCCCTTCCTGCTTGCAGCCCCCATAATTAAGTCCCTTCCTGCTCACAACCCCCTTTGCCTACCTATATATGCCTTGTGAGAAAAATAAAATTTTTGGAGCTTGATCAGACGTCCTGTCTTGCTCTCATTCTTTGTGTCTCTTGTCCCCCTCATTCGTGGGCCCTCCCTTTAGGTCCCCGTTGAGGACCCTGCTGGCCAGGGCACAGAGAGAGGGATGGCTGCAGCTTGCTGGCTGCCAGCCTAGCTCCTGGGTCAGGGAGAGACTTCCCCTTGAGAGAATAAGATGGAAAGTGTAAGGATTCTGTCCTTAATTACATCATCAGCCTTCGATGGCGGCCCAGCCTAAAAAGCAGGTGGGCCCTCTGTGCGCTCTCTGTCTCTTTCCTTTCCGCTCCTTCCTTCCATCTGGACCTCCTCCTCCTCCTCCTCCTCCTCCTCCTCCTCCTCCTCCTCCTTCTCTCTCTCTCTCTCTCTCTCTCTCTCTCTCTCTCTCTCTCTCTCTCTCTCCTTCTCTCCCTTTCTCCTTCTCTCTCTCCCTCTCTCCCCCCAATAAAGCTCTAAAAAGGTAACCATGTCTGCGATTCTTCCAACCAGCACTCTCCTCCACCAGCATGGCCGCCACGGGCGGTGGCCAGCCAGGAACAGCAGTGCCGATTTAACCAACAGAAAGTGGTAGAGCTAAACACATCATGTCCTTCTCTGGCCACTGTGTGATCACATAGGCACATGTATTTGTACACCTAAGTGCATATACAGCACATGTGCACACATGCACACCCACAAAATAAATTTAAAAAATAAGACTAAAAAGCATGCTATGCTGTGAGAAGAAAAATCAATTGATTAAAATGGAATTGCCACCTGAAGTCTCAAGAGTGCACAGCAAACACGTTCAAAAAAAGAGAGTTGGAGGGAGCAGGAGGCTAAAATCACAACAGAGTGCTCCTTTGGGAACCCCTGTCAGATTCTTATTCACTCTGCTCGTGTATTTTACAAAACATAAATTCAGACACTCCTCGGTACCAGGTCTTTGTGCCAGGGATGTGCACACAGGCCTCACAGTGTTATACCCAGATCGTGGGGACTCCCAAAAGACCACCATGGAGACCAAATCCCGAATGTAAAAGCAAAGAGCCTTTATTTCAAGCTCCAGAGCTTGGTCCCTCTGTCTGTCCAACACAGTGGTGAGAGCAGAGAGCCCTGAGCTCAGGTGGGGCAGAGTTTTTATCATAGCAGAGGTTAGGGTGAGGGGATTTCCAGGGTCCAGGACCCTGATTGGCTGACAACTGTCTAGGGGTATCTGTAAAACAAAAAAATAGGTGTGTGCTAGACTCAAGGACATCTAGCCACCTTACCTAAAGGTTGGAATGTTTGGGGTGTCAGGTACTTCCTCATCCTTGGGTAGATCCCTGGGAGGTATCAGCTTAAAGCTTTTCCTGGATCTGGGTGTTGCCTGCCAGTAAGTCTGTCAGAGCTGTGCCTAGACTCTAAGCCTGTCATGGCTGCTGTGTGGTCAAGCTATTTTGGGGCCCCTTCACAACATTAGACTTTTAAAGTAACGTCCTGCCTGCTTGTCTCTGGTTTCCTAGTGACGTGGTCTTCCCTCTCTGGCATGGTAGCTTGTATCTACTGTTCAAACACAGTCCCAGTTTGCACTGTTATTAGAGATGCTTCAGGCCGATGTCATCAGTACAGCCCTTTCAATCCCTTCTCGCTGGTTTTCTCATGTATCGTCAGTGCTATGTAACTCTGTAGAAACTATTTACCAAATGTCATTTGACTCTGGGAAGTTTGCCTCAAGGCCCGCAGTGTGTTCTGAGATGCCATTGTAGGTTACTGCTGGCTTGTGTGAGAGCTAGTTTTGCTGGTGCTCTTGCAGAATCACTCTGTGCCAAAAGCCTTCTCTTGACATCCCTTTTCCCTCCATTCATTAGATACTTCAATGGGTCTTTTAACAAACTAACATTCCCATTATTACATTTAAATCATATTCTTCTTATTATTGTGCATAAATTATTATCATTTTAGGCTTCAGTTACTGTTTTCAGTGGAGAGTAATTACTGTGACAGTGCCATGAAAGAAGCAGCCCAACTTAGTGACGCAGGTCTTCTTTTTCCTTAAAGATCACAGCTTCAAAAATTCCAAAATTTAAAAATTGTGAAACAGACAATTCCTGGGTTTGTATTCATCATTGTCTGCTCAGAACAAGCAAACTAGCTGTAGCTGTGCCTGGTGGCCCATGTACATATGATGCCACCTGCTTGGGTGGCTGAAGCAGGAGGATTGCTAATTCAGGGCCTTCCTGGGCAGCAGAGTGAGTTTAGGGCCAGCCTGGGCAAATTGGTGAGACCCTGTCTGAAAATAGGAACTAAGAACTTTGAAAAGGGCTGTGGATGTGGCTCAAGGTGCAACATAGGCCCAGTGCAAAACCCTGCCGTCCACCTCTGTTATTAGAATGTGCTTGAGGTGGGTGTGGGGAGACTGTGAGCTCATTGTAGATCTCTCTGTAGAGATGCTCATAATAGGAAATAACTAGAAAGATCATGGAAGAACAAAAGTGGAATGGGAGAGAGTGAGCAGCCAGATGTGAGCGGCAGAAAGTTATTCCCATCTCTAGGGCTAGCATGACAGATGGAAGAGGCCATACACCCAGCCAGAACCCAGGGCTCAGAGAAGAAACAGGCAGAAGATGAAGTTTGTGTTGGATACAACACAAGAAAAACTCATCAGCTTCTTCCTTGTTTCCACAACCAGCTCCTACCAGGAAGTTCCCAGGACAGAGCCCATCTGCCAGTCCATTGGCAAGGGCCCTGGGAGATGTGCATGGCATCCTTTGTGATTGCAGAAAGGCGGGCAACTTCCTGGAACAGCGCTGGGAGATCACCACCGCAGCAGTGAGAAAGAAGTAAGAACTACAGCAGTGTGCCTGAAACTCTTTACTCTGTTTCCTCTAAGCTGTTTCTCCAGCTCCCTGTGGCCAGCTGAGAGGACTCACCCGGTGAGAGGCTGCTCCAATAATACACACCCAGTGTTCTCTATACCATCATATTATTGTTGGAATTGCCACCTGAAGAGGTGTATTATTTATTCACCTTGCTGTAGCTGCTTATTTTCTTTCTTCTGTATATAGAATCCAATGCAGTATCAGTGCTAATGAAGTGTTGTAATAACATTTATTATTACGGTGCTGTTATCTCGAGAATTGGCAAGTGACCTGTGGTCCTTTCTTGTGGGCTGCAAGAATATATTATAGAGACTCAGCTGTGTATTAAAGCTATACTTTGACCGGCCAAGGGTCTGTCAAAAGGCAAGCCATTTATAATGAATATTTGGTGTTATCCAGCTTTTAATATTTCAGCCATCTTCTGTTATAAGATTCTTGTGTGTCCAAATATTTCCAGACCATTTGGCAAACAGTTCAGCTTCTCAGACCTGCTGAACTTCTAAGTCACTAACCCCCCCACACCCCCACCACCCCCACCCCCACCCTGAGCCTAGGAGACAAGCTGGCTGGAGACGAATAGCTTTGTTTCTTGTGCTAATGGAGCTCAGACCATCTCCTTACTCCATACCTAGGGGCATGGCAGAGAGATTGACTGAGGACAATAGGGCTTTTTACACAACCAGGTGCAGTAAGGACCAGAGCCTGAATCCCAGAGGTGGCACAGAACCACTTGGCCAGAGAGAGGAGAGGAAGAGGGAAGGGTGAGGCAGGAACAGAGGACACAGAACTGTGAGACCAAAATGAGCCATCTTAGAAATAAGACCAAAATGCTTTCACCCTAAAATTAAGGCCTAAGATTTCTCCTTTTGGGAATAGGCCATTAGTTACTGAAACCAGTCAGTTCAGATTCCAGAAACCAGGAACTGTAAAAGTACAGAGTCACATGATAGTCACAAGGTAATGCCTGCCAGACGATGGAATGTCCTCTCCCTGGTTTCCAGGGTAACTAACCACAGAAATGCCCCCACCTGAGGGCAGCCAATGAGAAATGGTGGCGGGCAACCACTCCCTTAGAAGTAATTTCTAGAAGTCCCTAGAAGCGAGCCAATCAGAATTGTATCCATACTAGCACCCCTAAATGATGTAACCTTGTGACTTTTCCCTTTAAAAACTGAGCTTGCAGACAGGTGGGTGCTTCCTCCAGCCTCCACTGTGTTGGATGTATTGGACGAAGTCCCTGCCTAGGCTTGTATTGCTTTTGGATATCCAGAATTAAACCTTGCTTTTGCATTCCAGCATGCTCGTCTTTGGTGGTCTCTCTGGGGGTCACAATCTGGGCACAACATTTGGGGGCTCGTCTGGGATCCCCAGAGACCCCCCCGCTGGGACCCCTAAGAGCTCCGGAGGTCCATCTGCACCGATTGGTAAGAGCGCTCCATTTTCTTGTCTTTGCTTTCCTTTTACTTTCATTTTCTTATCTGAAGCCGGCGGTTGAATCTGACAGGCTCACCTTGGCGGACGCGCCTATAAGGTGACCCTGGAGGAGTTGGAAGACGTTCCAGCCCCTCATCAGGACGCGGGGGTCCCCACAGGTCCCCCCATCATAGGATGCCCGAGAGGGGTTCATCTGTTAGGATGCCCGTGAGGGGTCCGTCTGTTTGGACACCTGTGAGGGGTCCGTCTGGGGATTGGGAGACTCTGTTGAATTGTCCCTGTCCCATCCGTAGATCTTTGGCATTATCGAGGCTCCCTCTCCGGACTCTCGTCTGCCTGGACCATCTGTAGGGCCCTTGTTCTTCCTTCTTGTCTGCCTATCTTGTTCGTCGGTGTTATTTGTTATACCTTCATAAATGTATAAATGTGTGAGAACTGTGGCCACATGTGTGAGTGTTTTATGCCTCAGCTTGTGTATGCATTGGGACTTGTGGGCCGGATTGCCAGCCGAAGGAATGGAGACCCCTTCGGTGGTTGAACTGGCACAGACTAACCTAACATTGCTTCCTTGCTCTCTCTGACCAGAGCACAGGCAGCAGGCAGCAGAAAGCTTGCAATGAGTCCGGCAGGCAGCGGCTGCACAGCTCCTACTTCGGGGACCCAGGGTGCCGCTGAGAGGGCTAGGCAGCCTGTGAACATCATGGGGCCTAGATGCAGCGGGTTTGTGGCCCCAGCTTGCTCAAAAAGCTGTGGAGTAGAGGTTTGGCTGCATGGGAACTAGGCATGGCTTTGTGCTAGAGCGGGCTGTGAGCACTGTGGGGCCCAGATATGGCCAGCAGGTTCTGGCTGGGCTCCTGTGTGGACATGGGGCAGAGCTGGCGGGAGCAAGCAGAAGCCTCAAGGAGCTCAGTGTGGGGTCTGGTGGAGAACTAACTGACCCTCCAGGGTCACAGCTGAGGAGTGGCCTACAGGTCTGTGGGCCCAGCCAGGGCATGGAGTCACTTTCAGTCTGCCGTTCTCTTGTTCTTGAAATTCTGAGGTTAACAGCAATCTTTTGTCCCCATGGTACACGCCTTCCCCGTCCTCTTCATCTCTCATGCTGTTGGGTGGGGCTCCCAAGACCTGCCCTGAGGTTAAAACCTGATCAAGGTCTGGCTCCAAGAATGGAATGTCACCAACCGTTTGTCTGTGGTACAATGCTGATGCAAATTGAGAGTTATTCTTGTTATGGTATATATATATGCATAATTGTTTAAAATATTATAACTTTACAATATATTCTAGAGTACTGAGGGAAATCACAAGAAAGACTTTGGTAAGAGTTTCTGTTTTAAAGGAAAAGAAAAAGCGCAATTTGTCTGGAGTAAATGTCTGAGGGATCAAAGGAATGGACTGAGGGTACATGGAAGGTTGTAGAAGGTCAGAGGGGATGTGATGTAAACTGTTTGTTATGGTTTCTTATACCTGCAAATACTGAATTTGAAAGTTAATGCTTATTGGTTTTCATCTTAAGAATGGCTAATGATTCTGTAAACTGCTTATGTGTGTATGTATACAGGCATGTGACTTGAAAATGAAAGCAAGCTTTAACTGTATGTATGTATGTGTGTAACTTGGATCCAACTGTGTGTATGTGTGCAAGTAATTATTGTTTAGAAAAACGAGCTTTAAACAGCAACCACGTGGCTCCCTCCATCTTGGCTGGTGACCTCATGGGCAGCCATGTGGCTGGCAGCCATCTTTTACTAAGGTTATAAAGATCTACTCGGGTTAACACCTAATACTTATGTCTTTACCAAGTGTTCAACAGCAAGTTTCTAGCGAATTTAAATAGATGGCAACATATGTTTAATAAATAAGGTATTTGATTAATATTAAAGCTATACATCAATGCTTTTATACACAGGAATATACCTTGCTCTGGCAGCTAAACTTTGTAACATAAAAGAATCATAGGAAACAGCTGAGGTTTGCAAATGTATGGCAGGACTAGAGTTCCAAAAAGAGTCTAGTTGCAGTGGTGGACCTTGGCAGTTTTAAAAAATTCCAGTGCCAGGTGATGATCACCGGAAACACCAGCCATAATAAAATGGAGCAGGCAGGCTATGTATGTGCTGCCAAATGTAGGGTCAAAGAAATCATCCAAGCCTCTAAGTAAAAGAACCAAAAGGATTATAAATGAATCCCTGATATTGAACTTTGGGATTGTTTGCACTTTGGAGCTTGGTTTTTCTTTACACAGATTGTGGTGATGCCATGTTTTGTCCCCCTTAAAGTAAAAGAAGATACTTTATTGTTGATATTACAGAAGACATTTGAGAGATCTTAATCTTTTAAGAGCAGTTTTTATAGTTAAAAACCAATGACTTAAAAATATTGATATTTTGTTTTGGTTTCCTCACTGAACCTGTACTTGATGCTAGGAGAGCTTCAACTTAAAAGCATTGTTTTTAGGCTACTTATTGTAGACTGTTAGAGAACATAAATAATCAGTCATAAGTAATCAAGTGTTTTAATTGTAGTCAGGGTAAGTATTACAGGGATAAGTTTACTCATTTACTCAGTCCCTTGCATATGTTTTCAGGGTTTAACTTGAAACAAGCAATTAGAAACAAAGTTTGTCTATTCAGATATACCTGGACAGCCCTCATACTTCAGAGATCTGAAAAATATGGCATTTAAATGTTGATCTAAAAGCTTACTATATCAGACAGGCTTCCAGATCCTAGCAGTGACCCAAGGTCTCCAAAGAAGATGACATATGAGGTACCACAACGTCTCTGCCTGAAATATGACAACTCTGACCACAGGGCAAGATGCCCCAATGCAACGCCTGCCACCAGGACCCAGCCTAGACTGTGGACAAGCAGTAGGACACTGGAATTGATTGCACCCTTTTGCCTGATCAAGGTCAGTCTTCCATGTCCCTATTCCACAGGAAAAATACTGTGCCTTATGGACCTGATGGCGGAAGAAGATTTATGCTGTTCTGACTGGTGCCTCCAACGCTATGGAGACCTGGGTAGGGATTGGTCCCTGTAATTTATAGAATTGGAAGCTTCTTGGTCTGCACTCAGATATAGTTTATCCTTCTCAGATCTCTGACAGTACTGATGGCCAGGCTAGCTCTAACTTTGTCAGCATGGCAGCATCAACCAGATCCTTCTGCAAGGCTATAGCTAGCTTGTTAGCTCACTTTTAGGAAAATGTTCTAAGATATAAAAGTTTAAGTAAGTCATAAAGGTTCAGATATGAGTCCAAAATGAGATAAGTTTCAGATTACTCTCCTGTTCTATGGTTCAGAGCTTAACATTTAGGAGTCCTGATGAGCTGGTAGAGCAATGACTACTTACTGTTCAGTCACAAGCTCAATATTTTGGATTTGTTTTAGATGTCATATTTAAATGTAACTTGTTGGGACTCAAAGGTATGAGTCCACTTCTGCTGTTTTACAAGATACCCATTACCTGCTTTGTCTACAATATGGATTTCAGTAAAGTAATACTAATGTATCTAAAACTTTTATGTCATTTTGTAAGTAGGCCTCAAAGGATCAAAAGAGTCATAAAAACCTAGACCCACTTCACAGAGGTCAAAAGGACCCCAGATAAGTATTCCTAAAGATGGTATTTTTCCTCACTCCTGGTCTTGAGACTACTGATTTTCCCATTACTAAGGGTAGAGACCTAAGGGTTCCAAATAAGTTCATAAATTTTAACTTCTGTTCCTAGTTTAAATTTGTCTCAACAGATTTCTACTCAGCTGGCAGTCACCTCCAGGTTTCAGTCGCTGACTCCACTGCTCCAGACGACTGTGAGTTCCAGACTTGCTAAAAGCTGACGTGGACCAGCCCAGCTAACATGGTTCTTCCCTGTCCCTATGGGGGTCAGGTAGCTACATGCTTCTGACAAATGCCCCCTTGCCCAGTCTTTGACTAGCTTTTCAGCCTTCTGTGGGCCCCTGACAGCGGCGCCCCAATGCCAGCTCGAAGCAGTTCCAGAAGAGAATATGTCACCCACGTTCCCTGTTCAGAAAAGGCTGAAATGCTGGGTCAAAATGAAACTCCCTGGCATAGAGACAAGATGGCTAACTATACATGGCCATTATTAGAGAGGGATACTTAGGAGCTAACTGTCCAAAACCCATGATTGGGTTCCATTAGGCACATGAGAAGGGGGAAATGTGAGACCAAAATGAGCCATCTTAGAAATAAGACCAAAATGCTTTCACCCTAAAATTAAGGCCTAAGATTTCTCCTTTTGGGAATAGGCCATTAGTTACTGAAACCAGTCAGTTCAGATTCCAGAAACCAGGAACTGTAAAAGTACAGAGTCACAAGATAGTCATGAGGTAATGCCTGCCAGACTATGGAATGTCCTCTCCCTGGTTTCCAGGGTAACTAACCACAGAAATGCCCCCACCTGAGGGCAGCCAATGAGAAATGGTGGCGGGCAACCACTCCCTTAGAAGTAATTTCTAGAAGTCCCTAGAAGCGAGCCAATCAGAATTGTATCCATACTAGCACCCCTAAATGATGTAACCTTGTGACTTTTCCCTTTAAAAACTGAGCTTGCAGACAGGTGGGTGCTTCCTCCAGCCTCCACTGTGTTGGATGTATTGGACGAAGTCCCTGCCTAGGCTTGTATTGTTTTTGGATATCCAGAATTAAACCTTGCTTTTGCATTCCAGCATGCTCGTCTTTGGTGGTCTCTCTGGGGGTCACGATCTGGGCACAACAAGAACAGTGTGGCCAGAGAGAAGGGAGGAAGACAGAGGTTGAGTAGAGGGTAAAGCAGATCTCTTGTAGAGTTTATCAGGGCCAGGGTAAGGAGCCAGGAAGGATATAGATGGAGGATGAAGGGACTGAGGAGGAGGATCAGGTCTAAAACATAAGAGCTTACTAAAACTATGAGGACAGGATAACATGACACAGAGAGGAGCTGAATGTGAGGACAAGGCTGAAACTGTGTAGATAGAATTGGCTTACAAGAATAAAGTGAATGGACTAAAGAACCCAGTGTATCTAGATTCATTCCTGCACTGCTGACAGTGTATCCTCTGGGCTCCCTGGGATAGTATAATATTAAGGATGGTCCTTAATGGTCCTTAATATTATACAAAGGTCCTTCAACTCCAGACTGGTTTCTGTAATCACATGTCTGGTGCTAACATCATTTTACTGTTTCAAAGAATTTACCTATGTTCTCTGACAACATAAAGTATTTATTTGTAGATTACACCTGCTATTTTTAATCCTAATGGGGTACCAGTGTAAAGAAGTCTCCAGCTGACAATACTGTAAGCAATGGGGGGGAAAACGTTATAAATGACATTCCACCAAAGAGCTGAGTGCCCAAGGTGTCCTACAGGCGTAGGAGAGAGTGGTGAGGACCAGATGAAGGAGTGGAGACAAGGAGCTGCTGATGAAGGAAAAACTAAGGTCATTTGGTTATTGCATAAATGTTTAAGGAAAACTGTGGCACGCTGGGCACTGTCCCAGCTTCTGGCATGACAGGCACACTCCATGTTTGCATGGATCTTATAGTCCAGTGGAAAAGGCAACAGTGTGGTTCAGAAATCAGCCTCTTTTCAGATAGCCATGCTCCAAGGTCGAGGCACTGTGCTGAGAACCCTTGGAGGGTGGGAGGAAACACAATTTGGTGCTGAGAATTGAATGTTGACTTAGGGAAGCATGGTCCAGATAAGACATCATCCCAGAAGCTGGACAGACTTGGTACTTCTTTTGAATAATCAAAGGCAGCTCCTTGGCCAGAATATGGGAGGGAGGGAGAGGAAAAGGGATGAGGGAAGGAGGGAGAGAGAGAGGGAGGGACAAAACAGTGGCTACAATAGCAGCTTATTTTATTAAACCCACAAATTAAGGTGGAACCATATTCCAGGATGACTACTAGTCAAAGGGTGTGAGGCTCTGTAAAGAAAGGATGCCAGTATGCTTGGTTCTGAGAGAAAGTGGAGACCAGTGAACAGTGCCTTTGGGAGAGGGGCGCATTATATGGAAAGGTTTGGAGGGAGGAAAGCTAAGGAAGAGATGTTGTAATTAAATTATATACACAAAAATAAAATAAAAATTATGTAAATAAAAATTAAAAAAGTGAAGTTGGATGGTAATGCTTCAACTGGGGAACAAAGATCAACTTCAGACAAATGTTTCAAATGTTCCACTGTCCATCAACCAGAGCAGAGTTTGGACCATGGATTTTGGAGCTAGGTGCCACCTAGATGAAACTGTGTTTTGAAGAGGAAATCAGAAGCTTAACACAGATGAAGGTCAGTAAACTGACAGCGGCTCATGAATCCTTTGAAATCATGTCTTATTTTTATATTTTCCTATCATAACATGGATGTCAGTAAGAACTTCAAACAACTGTCCACATTTCCTGAAATACAGTTTTGAAGTATTCCTCACATTCCTCAGGTAACTGCATTTACCCACTCATCACACTAATAAAGTTACGCCTACCTCACGTTGTGATGTACCCACACTCTGAGAGCACCTATGTGCTGTTAAACATTTATGTAACTAGCAAACTCCTACAGAGTCAGAGACAAGTTCAAACCTTACAGTTGTTATTTCTTTTTAACTAAAGTCATTATAAGTAGAACTATAATTTTCCCGGGGCCGGGATGTAATTCTGGGCTTCCTGTCTATAAATAAGTCGGTCCACTCTAAATGGACTCCACTGTGCTTCCTTAAGTCACCAGCCGCAAACAGCTGATGTTGGGATTGCAGCTCCAGACGAGTGCACTTCACATGGGGCATTTAAAGATATGTCCGTGGATGACTAATGGCCTATATGGAGAGCGCTACACTCAGCTGCTTGGAATTCTTAGCAGGTCTCTGGATTCTGTCTAAAAATATTGGCAGCAACATCTGCCCTTGTTGTTTGATGCGTGCTGAGAAGGCTTTAATTCACCCAGAGCAGGTAGGTCATAGCTTTCCAGGGGTGAATAAAGATCCCTTATCCAGCAACCTGTGAAGGCTGAATTTCAACTTCTTTGGAGGTACTGAAAACCTCTGTGAATTACATTTTGATTTCTGGAAGATAGGGATTTATGAAGGAAGACAAGAGAAGGGCCATGGGCAGTACATGTGCTGTGAATGAGAGACAAGAGAAAGGCTCTGGGTAGCACATGTGCTGTGAATGGGACTCTGGCTTGAAGCGTCTCCTGGGCAACCCGTCTGCTCTCCAACCTGCCCTTGGGACTAATCATACAATGTATATGGATGGCTTTTTGTGTTGCAAGGCATTTGATTATGCTCTGTAAAGATATGTCACTGTGATTGGTTTAATAAAAAAAAAAACTAAACAGCCAATAGCTAGTCAGGAGGTATAGGCGGGACGTTTAGACAGAGAGAGCTCTGGGAAGAAGAAAGGAGGGGTGTCAAGCTGGACACAGAGGAAAATGGACATGTAGGAGGAGAGGTAAAAGCCATGAGCCACGTGGCAGCACGTAGATTAATGGAAATGGGTTAATTTAAGTTGTGAGAACTAGTTAGAAACAAGCCTAAGCTAAGGCTGAGCTTTCACAATTAATAAGAAATCTCCTTGTCATTTTTTTGTGAGCTGGTGGCCCAAAGAAAAATCTGTCTATGTTTTTTATATCTGTTTCTAAACTTATTCCCTTATGTCTGTGCCTAACACAAGAGAAAAAAAGCCCCATGCATCTCCGAGGCTGTCCTGAAATTACCTTGCAACTTTTATTGGGAAAAGTTATTGAATATTCCTAGGTATTCTATGTTTTATCACATACAGTCTCTTAGTATTGCTATGTAGTTTATATGCACTTACATAATTAACTCTCACAATAACTTCCCTGCATTCTCAAGAAAGAAAATGAAAACCGACATCAAGTAGACAGCCACCAGAGAGCTGAGATCCACAGTGGGAGCATCTCACTCTAGACATGCCACCTCAGTGCCTGGCTTCCTCCCTCCACTGTTTACCAAAACTGGTTTTCTAGAGCTCCACCTACACCTTGAACTGTTTGGATGGAAGGCCTGGGATCAAGTACATGGAGGAACTAAGGAAAGCTTTCTCAGGCTATGTTATAGACTTGAGCAGAAGGCTAGTATAGTGGTGGCGTGACAGGAAATATTTCTGGTCAGCGCAGCTATTGCTAGGGCAGGTTTGGAGGAGGAAACAGGGTGTTGGTTTCCATGAGTGTATGAAGTCTGAGACTTCTACTTCTTACTGTGCTTTTATACATCTCTAATCCGTAGAAAATGCACACCATTTCATTTTGCCACAGGGCTGTGAATGGTTCCCTGGAATTATTCATTTACCCAGGTAGGGCTGGTGAGTTTCTACTGTGCTCAAGGCAGGGTGATGTCCACACCCTCAAAACCAAGCATAAAGGAGATTGGAAGTGCACACACATAACCTCATGCAACAGGTGAAGTCACGTGTCACCAAACCTAGTGACTTGAGTTCTATCCCTGGGACCACATGGTGAAGGGAAAGAAATGACTCCTGAAAGTTGTCCTTTGACTTTCATGAACTCTCCCCCACCACACACACACCTCTCAAAGGAAAGAAAGAGATTTATAACAGAATTCAACCAATTTCAAAGATAATTTTATATATCTAAATAATAATAATCTAGAGTTTCACATTTAAGTCACAATTAGCTTGCAAAACATCTTGACTGTTGTGCCCAGAGGAGAGGAAAATGAAAGCTCTGGAAGGGAGGGCAGGATAGGCAGCACAGGGGGACGCTGGTGCACATTCGGAGCCACAGACGCCACACTCTGTGGTAGCTCTGCATAAGTATCTCAAAACCTCATTTTGACTTTTGTTTCCAATAACAAGCTTTAAGCCAGATCCATTATAGTCAGATGGCACACCATCCAAACCGTGGCCCAGAACAGTAACTATATAAATACACAATATTTTCTCCTCTCACATGAATCCAACTACAACTGACAGAGCGTTGAGGTCATCATTGTCTCGCCAATCGGGGAGACTTTTCTATTCCTGGTCCTCAGTGTCATTCCTGCAGGCAATTTAACAGCGCTCCATCAAAATGCATTCTTAATTCATAAGCAGATAGCACTCTGAGCCGGCAAGTCTCACCACTATGTACAGTGCTGGCATCCATTCCTTACCCTGCACACCAGTAACTACCGCAGAGCCAAATGCCCATCAAATGCCCATCAAATGCCCACCACACTGCTCCTGTCTCCTGGGGTGTCTATAGGACGTATTTTGTGTATCTAGTTTTTTCCAGTTAGGAACTAGAACCCAACAACAACAGTCACCATGAGTTGGTCAGTGAGTTATTTATTCTATACATACAACCAGAAGTGTGCAATATTTGGTGAGTTAATCTTCTATTGTCATTTTTGTAGCTACAGTTAGAGATCACTAGCTAGAATTTATACCTCTGTTCTCTTTAAAAGGGAATTTAGAGGTAGAAAATTGTAACCTGAAGGTTATCTCTTGGTTGAAATCTTGGGTTTATATTAAAGAGAGCCATGTGATGGTAGGTCCATGGAGCTAGAAGCTTGCCGTGCTTCATGGCGTCTTATGTATCACAGCTTCCACAGTAAGTGCTCAGCACTCTGCAGCTACATAAAACACTGTGGGCCATGGGGACTGGAGAGATGGCTCAGTGATGGGAGTTCTTCTGCTCTTGTAGGAACTGGGTTTCAGTCCCTAGCAGCCACAACGGGCAGATCAAACTCCCTGCAACTCTAGCTCCAGAGGGTCTAATGCCCTCTTTATAGACACCAACACTCTCATGCACATAGCACACACATATACATATACATATACTCATAGTTAAAAATAAAATTATTTTTAATTAGGTATCATTTTGTATGCATTACAAAGTCTAATGATGATACTGGCCTTTAGTGAACATCTCTGGCTTTTTACAAAACTCAGTTAGCAAGACAAGACCAACAGTCTAAGTAGTCAACTGGAAAGAATTTTGCCTTGAATTTCCAAATCTATGGGAAAACATTTAGTCAACATATTAATCATTTGTGCTCCTCTTTGGGCCTATAGAGTCTCTCCTAAAGCAACACATATCAAGATGGATAAAGGTTAAGTAGAAGTCGTGGGATGTAGAAGAGAACTATAAGAACTTCTTTATAGAGAAGCCTTTAGCCTCTGTGTATGCCTGATTCCCATAGGCTGTGATCTAAGTGTGTACATTATCTGTGTACACTGATTCCCATAGGCTGTGCTCTAAGTGTGTACATTAAAGTTTACCTGGTTTATCGTGCATGCATTTGATAACCTCAAGAGGCTATGTTTGTGTGGAATAGAGACGGGCAAGGTCCTGCTGTTCCTTCCTAAAAATTTGTTTATCAGGCAGAGGAACAAGTTTTCCCCTATGGCTTCCTTCATATTGGTTATCATTTTTTAGCAGTGAAAACCTCATCAACAGCTAGCAGTCTCTCCAACAAACAAAAGAAGAACTGCCACTTTAAATTTTCAGTAGGCAACTGGCATTTTATTATTTACGTATTTCATGTCATTATGCTGGATAATATAACAAATGATGCAATCAGATCCACAGGAAATTTAAAGTGGTGTACACCTGTTCTCACCTGGGAGTGGAGCGATAGCTCATCCACAGCCGCCCCAGCTGAACGCCTGCGCCACACAAAGCCTCTGCACAGAGCTTCGCTTCCAGACTGACAAGCAGGCTGGGAACGTAAAACCAATTCCATTAGCCTGCTTTGATGACCTTTGGGCTTGCTATTTTGTAAAATGGCAGTTTTCTTTCTTTGAAAATCCTCTTTTTCTTTTGCTTTGTTTGGGTAGAAAAGGTGGCTTCCTAAACTATCACTGAGACAGGAGCATGAAAATTGGTTATAAATTACAACTGCTTTTCTAAGGTTCTGCCTGTGTGGGGCCTGCAGACGGACCCTTTAGTCAATGAAGCAGTTACTTCACTGTAGAAAATGGGTAGTGGAAGCATTGTTGCATTTTCTGTATCCAGTGAACCAAGACAATGGATTTATCTAAATAAATTAATCATAACCCATGCCCAAGATCAAGGCCCACCCTTACCCACACCTCTTTTGAGAAATTAGCAAGTTATTCCAAGACAAGAATAACTTAAACATATAGCTGGTCAGTTCTATTTCTGCTGTCTGGGATTCATTCTCAGATACTGTTGGAGGAATGGCAGGCAGGCCAGATGCTCTTGTCTTCAATTATTCACTGATTACCAGGCCAGACTCTCAAAGGAGGAAGACATACAAGTGAAATTTTTATTTTCTTTTGTAAGACTTTTGACATTGAACTTTGAGAAATCTCCCAGTTAACTGAGTTTACCTAATAGAGTGGCCAGATAAAATATAAGACATTCTTTGATTTGAGTTTCAGATAAGCAATAAGTATATGGTATAGGAATGCCCCAAACAGCACATGATACAGTGTAACCTATAAACCACACCTCTCAAAACAGCGAATCTGGTGAAGCAAGATGTGTAGACTCAACATTAAATTTTAATAGTACAAACTAAATTATATTAAATATCTAAATATGAAATATTATATATTATATATATCTTATATTAAATAAATTATACTGCATGATAAATGCAAAATATTAAACAAGGCATGTGATACTAAAGATTGTGTTGTTTATTTGCAATTCAATTTTAACTTTTTTATTATTTTATGTATATGGATATTTTGCCTGAAATGTGTCTGCACACCAGATCTACAGAGGCCAGAAGAGAGCGTCAGACTCACTCGAATTCGAGTTACAGATAGATGGTTGTGAGCTGACATGTAGGTGCCAGGAAGAGAACCTAGGTCCTCTGCAAGATTGCCCAGTGTTCCTGCTGAGCCATCCATCTCTCCAGCCCCTGTCATTCAAATTCAACTGGGTACTGGTTTGTTTGTTTTTTAAATACTGTTTTCTATCTAGCCAACCTGCTAAGAAGAAAAAGCTTTCCTGGCCCTGAGCTCTCTAGAAGCCTAAGGCAAGCACCCCTTAGACCCATCTTCTGGGCCCAGGCACACTTCCCACTTGTACACATCATCACAGGACCACTAATTAGCAGAGTACATAATAAGTAAGGCAGTGGAGGAGAGAGGTCTGCTCCCGGAAGTCTACAGCATATGTGTGTAGGCTTCCCATTGAAGATGTTTCCTCCCAAATGCACGTGGCCAAAGGGTACTCTACCATATCCACCAGACACAGGTGAAAGGCCAGATGGCTTCAGAGTTTCCGAGCTTTGTACCTTCCATCTTTCCACACACGCCTCCACCACTACGAACTGAACTGCTGTCCATAAAACACCCTTGGACGTGACTTCTCAACCTTAGCTTTCTGCTTCCATGGGGGAAAATCACTTCCACTAACAGACAGACTGATGGAATTCTGGCCAGTAGCAATTATTATCACTTTATGATGATAGGATCTCTTGAATTTCATCATACACAGTGACACACTGTATTTTTTTTCTTTCCACAACAAAGATGTGCAACATATCAGAACCTCAAAGGAAATAAGAACGTATCTTCACCTTCCTGTTGTTCATCCGGCACCTGCAGATTGTATCTTCTGAACACAGCTGAGCAGCAGAGAGGCTTTAACCGCCCTCTCCCAGGGCCTCTGTTTCTTTGTGATCACGCTCTGCTCCTCTGGCAGTGTCCACAGCAACATGGCCACACTCTCACGAACACGCACACAAAATAAGTCAGTAAATAAATAAATTTTATTTTATTTTAACTAAATTGAAATTTTCATAATTGAGTCAGACTTGGTGGTGCACAGGTATAATCCAGCACTCAAAAGGGGAAGGCGGGGCCGGGGGGAGGGGGGGATAAGTTCAAGGTCATCTTCAGCTACCTAGCAAGTTGAAGTCCTGCATATGCCACATTATCTCCTGCCTCAAAAAAACATGAAGTCAGCAAGGTCAAGAAGAAATATGTGGGATACTTACAACTATCCATGTTTATTATGAAATCATCATTAAAAAAATAATAATGACAACAATCAACAGTAGCACATACCATCTAGGGAGCATGCTAATATGCTAATTACTTCACATATTTACATGCTCTAATCAACTTATCAACTGGTGGTGCAAACAGGACTATAACTTTAGATGAAGAAACAGCAAGACGGTGGGTAGACCTGGAAAAGGGCTGGAGAGACAGCTCAGTGACTGAGAGCACTTGCTGCCCTGTAGAGGGTGAGGGTTTGATTCCCAGCATCCACAATTCACAACTGCCTATAATTCCAGCTCCAGAGGATCCAACCCCCTCTTCTGGCCTCCATGGGTACTCAGACACATACACATATACACACAGACACAAATAAACAAAAATAAAATAAACCTTAAAAAAAAACTAAAGAAAAATTTTCTCCAAACAATATGCCATCACATCACTGAAGCAGTATTTTCACCAATCCCCAGACTAGTGATTTTAGGGTGATGACCATCTACAATGTGTACACCCGATGGCTTTACTATGTGTGTGTGTGTGTGTGTGTGTGTGTGTGTGTGTGTGTGTGTGTGTGTGTGTACTCTCTTGCAATTAATCGAAGTTGTATATAAGTCTCTAGAATAGAAATATTAAGCATTATAATTCATCTTTATGTAAAGTGAGTGTTTCATAAGAATTACAAACTTTTGTGAATTAGGGTAAATGATCTCCTAAACATAAAACTTAAACATTCTTGCCTGAATTTTTCATTCACCACCTGATAGAACAGCTAGATTCTGAGTGAAAAATCCTCATTTTCATGTGTGCAGGAATCCACTCAAATGTTTGTGCACCGTCCTTGACCTTTATCCTCTACACACACTTTTCTTCCAAAAACAAATCTGAATAAAAGAGATACTTATTTTCCCTTTATTTTCTGGTAAGCTGTTTTAGTACTAAGGTCTCTGTTGAGCACATTGCCTAAAATAGATTTTCTTCCAGCTTCCTCATCCACTAAATTGTCACATTATGTGTGTGTGTCTCCATCAACTTGGCCGTGCAAACAGGATACAGTACATGACATGCTTCTTGGATTTTGAGCTCAAATTTCAGTGTGAGTCATTTCTACTCAACATTTCAAGTGGAAAGAATCTAAGGAGAAAGGGAAACAAAGTTGGGACAGATGTGTTGGACATAACTGCTTTAGCCTTTGTAACACAAACATCCAAATTCACAGTGGCTTAAAGGTACAGGTTTGGAGTGGTAGCCATTTAACATGTCCTGCTCCAAGCCACTAGGGCAGCTCTGCTTCGTAAGGCTGTGCATCAGCCTTGATCTGCTTTCACTCTTAGACATTCTGACTTCAATTACGTAGTCCGTAGCTCACTTTCAAGTGCACAGCCAGCCTGGAGGTGGGAGAAGAAGTTGTGTCTTCTCATCTGTTCTGCATGGACTTAGCTACAAGGAAAGCCAAAGAGCAGAATCATCCTGTGTGGCCTTTGCTGCAATAGTAATTCTAGAAGTTGAAAGGATCTTTTTACCATAAAGAAAGAGGGAGCCTAAACATCAGGTGATGTAATGAAAACCTTCTCAGCCCTCTGACTGCATGCACAGCAGAGCCAATGAAATTAACACTGAAAAACAACCCTGTACACAGCCCAGAAGCTAAAAGACAGAAGTTCTATTCCCATCTATTCAAAAACTGTGTGACCCTCAGTGGTGTGCTGCCGAATAGTGATTGTCTACTTGGATTGAGTTAAGGTACACCTGGAAGTTTAGTAAAGCTCCCCTCTGAGTGTGTCAGTGAGGGGTGCTAACTTATTGTAGACTATTAAAAAATTTAAGTTAATAGTCATCTTATAAGTGATCAAGTTCTTTAACTGTAGTCATACTAAGTTTTAATATAATTAATTACAGGAAAAAACCTTATTTAGTCCCCTGTATATGTTTTCAAAGTTAAGCTTAAGACAAGTAATTAAAAACAAACAAAGTTTGTCTATTCAGATACACCTAATAGATAGATGGTCCTCAAATGCTTCAGAGATCTGTAGAATATGGCATCTGAATGTTTAATAAAAAAGCTTTTCATCATAGAGAAACAATGTCAGCTCCTGGCAGCACTCCTATCTCCTTCAAAGAAGATGGATGGGCACAGAAGAGACTCTACCTGCAAGTTTGTTTTAAATGAGGCAACGCTAGTCACTGAGCAAAGAAAAACCTGACTTTCACCTCAACTGCTGCCAAGACCTATGGTGATATTTTATTTGTACTGAAATGTGATTTTATTTGTATGTTAATAAATAAAGTTGCTTGGGGGTCAGAGCTAAAGCAAGCCATAGCAGAAGCTGGGTGGTGTGGTGGTGGTGGTGGCAGCAGCGGCGGCGGTGGCGGCGGCGGCAGCAGCAGCAGCAGCAGCGCACGCCTTTAATCCTAGCACTTGGGAGACAGAGCTAGGCAGATCTCTGTGTGCTCAAGGATACAGCCAGCATGGAGACACACACCTTTAATCTCAATACCAACCAAAGAAGACCTGGAGGTCTGTATAGATGGGCAGTGATGAGGAGATCATGTGGTTGGGTTTACAACCAATGAGAAGGCAGAATAGAAAGTCAATAAAAAGGACAAACACACAGGATGTAGGTCTCTTGGCTGAAGAGGACAGCAGTGGCAGTGAAGGGTAAGGTTTTTAGCTCTTAGCTCTGACCTCTTGGGCTTTCATCTCTGCATTGGCTCTGTGTTTCTTATTTAATAAGACGGTTACATCTACAAAGACCCTGTTCAGACTGTGGACAACAGGCCACTGGGAAATCGATGGCCTCGTTTTTCTTAGAAAAGGAAGGCTGGTCCCCCAACAAGTTCCTACTCCACAGGAAAGTCAGTCAGATCTTCTGGTCCTGGCAGCCAAAAATTGATGCTGCCTGAAGACCTCTGCCCCAAAGGACCACGGGGGGCTCCTGGGGTGGCTAGTAAGTGAGTCTCTGTCATTTTAAATCACTAATTCAGGTAAAATTTCCTTCTCAGAACTCTGATGCTGTTTGACCACTAGGCTAGTAATGGCCTTGTCAGTTTAACAGCAGCAACTAAGGCTTCAGCTGCCTTCCCAGTTCTCTTCATGTGTAAAACTCAGGCCACAGTCCTCTCTCTCCTAGAGCTACTACTAGGTCTAGACACAATTTACCTCCTTACCAGATTAGAAAAGAGACAAACTCATAGAACACATTTCAATGTAACTTTTTATTATTGACTGTCCTCAGTAATCTTTTTACTTTTTACTACTGATTGTCTTCAGTAATCAACCACCTGTGTCTCCTGGTACATGAGGTAGAAAGAGGGTCAAGGCGAAGCTGTGCTGATAGGAAATGAAGAGGTGCTTCAAGGTTTGTTTATGTGATGATAGGAAAGCTTAAGTGCTGATAAGGAGAAAGTGATTTGAGATGTATAAAAGAATGAAACATGTTCCAGATTTCTCTCTCGCTATATTACTGTTTACAACCTTGACATTAATTGGAATTCTGATAAGCTATTAGTCTAGCTCTGGCAGAGTACTATACACTATATTCTAAAACTATGGTATCATAGCCACAAGCTCAAGACTTTAAATTCCCTTTGGTTGCTTTCTAAAGAGTCTAAAACTTATCTCTTTTTGTAAACTCAAAGTTCTTGTGAATTTCCAGAGACAAGGAAGTCATTATTAGCATTCAGGCAACTGTACTGGCCTGTCCTTAGGGCCTAAGAGCACCCCATGTGGGCATTCGCTGCCTTCCCTTACAAAAGGTGGGCATTGCCCACCTCCCATCTCTTTTTCTTCTGCGGCTCTTGTCCCCAGGGACCGGTCTCTGCCCCTTTTCTTTCCTCTTCCAATCAACTTCCCATGTGAGCCCTGTTGTATGGCCTGACTCCTTCCTACCATTTTTAAATTATAACAGTCATGACCACTGTGACCTAATTGATGGATTAATCCCTTGATGAACTCTTAAGACAATAGCATTATTGGGAGGTGGTAAAAGGTAGGAGTTGTGGCCTCATTGGATGAACTCAGTCACTGGGGAAATATGCTTGGGTCTGCTTCTTCAAGGAGGGGTACTTTTAATCTCCTCTTTGTCTCTGTTTCATGTCTTCTAATAAATGAAGACCAGCTCCCAACACATATCCCTACTGCCATGATGCTGTGTCCAAGCTCATAGGGCCAAATGGCCCCAGGCTGAACCCTCTGCAACCATGAACAGGTATTTGACACAGTTGTGGGAAGTCGTGGGTACAGGTAGAGTTAACTTGACTGAAGCCACATTTTCTCATCTAGCTATATGTTTAAACTATGGTAATTATCTTTTCAGGTATAACTCCTATACTTAAACTATTGTAATTCTCTTTTTAGGTATAATTCCTCCAGTGATATTGTGGTGGATTGGTTGGGGAAATGGTTAGGAACTGGAAGAGCAGAAAGAGCGAGGCAGCTTAGGTGAGCTATGGTACCAGATCCAGCCTTGTCTACATCACCGCTTAGGGGCCTTCACTGTGACCTCACTGCTGTTCTTTCAACACTGAACCTGGCTGAGAACATTCCTGCATCCATCTGCACTGCCTGGAGATGGAGAATTCCCCCACAGTGGGGACCAGCTTCTGTCATATCACCAGCCTCTTGTTTCTCTGCTGTTTCTAGAAAATTCTTTATCCTCCAGGCTTTCCTTTCATATTCTGAAGTGTCCGGGTTCTCTGAAGCTATTTTACTCGGAGTTGTTTCTCATAGTCTTAATAATTTAACTCTAGGGGGGCTCCTAAATGTCTATCTAGCATGACTTCTCTTGTAATCCACACACATGTATCTTTAACCGCCTACTAAATCTATGGAGGATGTCTTCATTGTGTTGGGAGAAGGGCAGAGGAAGAGCAGTAGGTTATTGAGCAAAGAATAATCCTCTATCTTGTTTATTTATTTTAAACTTTATTTTACACACACACTCTGAAAAATTTTAAAAACTACATACCAAAATTAACCAGGCCCAAAGACCATACAACTCAATAAACTTCTGTATAGTTAGACACTCAAAATGGAAGCTGTGGAGCTTCACACAGGATTTTATACTTTCACTATCAGGTCTATTTTATGCATTCATCTACTACTAAAATCTAAAAGTCCATGACAGAGTTAGAACTAGAAAAACAATTAGCTTTATACCCTTTTTCATAACTCACATCATTGCCTACAGTATCCCCTAATATTTAGCCCTCTCTATTCTCTTTCTTATATGCTGTCCTGCACACATACATATATTTGTTGACATATGCACATATATTATCAGCTAGATTCCACATGTGAAGGAGAACATGTGGTGTTTGTTGGTTTTCCTTCCTGAGATAGTCTGACCTCACTTAATATTATACTATCTTGTTTTTCAAGACAGAGTCTCTTCCTGGCTTAATGCCTATCAGCAATAGGATTATAAATACATTCCACCATGCCCAGCTTTTTTTTTTTTTTTTTTAATGTCTGTTGCTTTCCCAACTCCAGAAAAAAAAAAAAAAAAGCAGGGGTTATCTTTAGCCTTGGTCACCAGTGTGGCTTTATCTATCTGACAGCTGTCGTGTGGACTGGATCTCAGGTCCCGGCTGATCTCTCAGTGGCTCTTCATTCATAAAGACCAGGAAAGACAGTCCCTCTTCTTGGCTCTCCATTCTGAGCCTCCAGTCCCTCTCTAAGCTGATGAACATCTAAACGGTGAGAACAGGAGGTAGAAATTGACTGCAGTTTGGGGTAAACAAAACAAAAAACCCACCCCAAAGAAAAGTGACCAGTTTCTTTCTTGCCTAAAAGCTAGAAATCTCCTGAAGATAGAACTGCCTGAAGTTTTATTCTTGCTGGAGGCCGGAAATGCCAGAAGTGTTTAAGACACTTCTGTCTTAAATGTCTTTGCTTCCTCCATGGCCAGAGACACAGTTGCCAGGAAGGTTTTCTCCTTATCTCTTCCCAGGAAGGAGGACTCCTGTCCTGGAGCTCACACTGAGGCCAAGGCACCTTGACAGCAGGGATCGGCTCACCAGGTCCTCCCAGTCACCGGAAGACTCACTCGGAGCCGCCCCACTCCTGGCTTTTTACTGTAGAGCAGTTCTCTTTCTTTCTTTCTCTTAAAATTTCTATAATTACTTCTTTCTAATACCCTTTTCTATTCATTTCTTTCTTTGAATTAAAGAGACAAAGCCCCCAAAGCCACTGGCTTGGGGTAGCCTTCATGGCCGTTGCATTTCCTAGACCCTCGCCTCTAAAGCTGACTCACCCAAGAATGAAGAAAGGCTCCATGGCTCCCAAAGACATCCCAATATTCCCGCATCATACTCTCCAGACCCTTCCACCAGCTTCACAGTTGTTCATGATAGCCTGACAAACCTCTCTCATGACCCAGACATTACCCCTCTTGGCAAGTGCTATGGCCTAAGCTCTCCCCTCCCCCCCCCCGCCGCCCCCACGCACACACTTTTGATCACCATGATTTTACTCCACACTAGTGAATTATCCACTCACCCCCTACCCATCCCACTTCGTGGGTCCCCTTTCCCCCTTTACTTTCAGGTGGAATTGGCTCCTCCCAAATCTACTCCTTTGTCATCTCAAACATCAGCTTCTCTGCAAGCTAAAAGGCGCTTGGTCTGTCCAAACTGGAGACCCTAGCCTTTGCTTCCGCAGCTAGCACAACTATTATGTTGTCTAATTGTGTTATAACTTTATTTCTAAGTGTTCAATGTCTACTAGACTATGGGATCTTCTCATTGGCTACATTGTGTCTACAGAAAAAAAGGGGAGAATATGAAAAAGAAGTAGCCAATTCTTAAAAAGCCCTGGCCAAGCACAGCTTGGACCACTTTACATTCCCTTCACCACTGGTTGGAACTTGCTCACACACTAAACTTGAGGCAAGCATGGGTAGTACAACATCACTGCATGCCCACAAAGAAAAGCATCAAGATTTTGACCAGTGAGTCATAGTGGCTACTCAGAAGGCAGAAGCAGGAGGATTTCAAGTTCAAGGCCTGCCTGAGCTACAAAGCAAGCATAAGGCCAGTCTAGGGAACTTAGTGAGACCCTGTCTCAAAAATGAAAATCTTTTTAATGGGATCTATGAATATCTATCTCAGTGATAGAGCATTTGCCCAGTGTGTGAGGTCCAGTACCCAATTCCCCTTTCTGCAAAATAAATAAGAGTTTTTAGCAAAAGCCAAGGAGATACCACTGATTCCTGAGCAGAAAGTGTGAGGGCTGATGTTATGTTTTAAGTTTAAATTACTGTCCTTAAGAGAGCTATAAAACAAAAAACTGTTCTAACCTGTGAGCCTCACTTACCCAAAGACAGGTAACTTTCTGGAATGCTGGGGGCTGTTGTTCATGTAATATAACAAACCTCCCGTTTTCATTTCTATAAATGAGCTTGGTTGCCCCAACTGCACAGGATGTGCTTGATCACATGTAGGCAGGAAGTATGTCAGGATATAAGCTTGCCCCTGATTGGATGAAGGCCAGACAAACTTAGCCTTGTGGGTTTTACATTTATAAGCCCCAGGCCAATGTAATTTAGGGCTATACTCTGAGAATCCCAGGTATAGACCTGGCCAGTGTCCATCATCCTGGACAGTATTTAATAAAGCTTGTTTCAAATTTGGATCAAAAATTGTGGTAGTGGTCTTATTCTTGCCTGGTGGACTAACAAAAGCTATTTGTAACCTTCACAAACTTTGTATTTAAAAGTTAAAACCATTCCAAAGTTTTCCCTTGGGGCTTGTTTTTTAACCTTTTAATTACTGAAGTGACCACATTCAGCACTGTACCCAGGTCTGGTCTCCTCAAAAATGGACAGTAAGAAAACATGACACAGAAATAAGCTTAATTCCATCTCTCTCTCTCTCTCTCTCTCTCTCTCTCTTTTTTAAATTTATGTGTGTAGGTGTCAGTGGAGGCCAGAAGAGGGTGTTTGAATCCCCTGGAGCTGGAGTTATAGGTGGTTATGTGCCACCCTATGTCCCTATGCAGTTCTATGTCTTTAAATCCTTGATTATTTTCCAACTCTTTCTGTTCTAATATCAATTCTGTTGCTGTGATAAAATATCCTAATCCCCTCCCCAACAACAACAACAACAACAACAAAAAAAAAAAATTAGGAAAGAAAGAATTTGTTTATCTTACAATTTCAGGCACAGTCCTTCCTGGGGGGAAGTCAAGGCAGGAATGTGAACAGCCAGTCACACCACAGCCACAGTCAAGGGCAGAGAGGAGTGAACGCATTCAGGCCTGCCTGCTCTCAGCTGGCTTTCTCCTCTGTTACACTATTTGGGAAGCCCTGCCTAGGGAATGGTGTTGCCCACAGGATAGGGATTTTCCTACATCTCCACAGACAAGCGTATAGCCAGCTTGATCTGGATAGTTTCTCAGAAAGACTTTTTCCAGGTGGTTCTGGGTTGTGTCAAATTGACAATTAAAACTGAGCAGCTTATTTGTCTGCATGTTGGAGGAGGGTTGGGAAAGGCACACGAACCAGGAAGCGTGTGCAGGTCAGATGATAGCTTCTGGGGGTTGGTTCCCTCCTTCCACCACGAGGGTCCTGGGGATGGAACTCAGGTTGCTGAGCTTGGCAGCAGGAGTCTTTACCCACTTCCTCACCAGCCCCTCTTTCCTTTTTAATCTGTAAAGTAATTACAGCCACCCTACAAAACTGTGCAGAGTCTCAGTAAACAGCTGATAATGAGACTCAAGGGATCCATGCAACTGCCCATCTTAATCCAAAAAGAGTTAGAAGTTCTGAGGATGTAAGCCTTTAGTGCAGTTCAGTTTAACACGCAACTAGTGGAATTAGTGTCTTTAAATCACACAAGAGACACTGACCATTATTGCTTCTTATTAAAAAAAACATATTTGGGAGCTACGATCACAATATAAGTTTATATTAAAGAAAATTCCCAATAAAGGATAAAATTTCTATATTGCATGCCCTCATTTTTAACTTTTTGGGTATTGGAGCATGGCAACTTCAAAAAAATGCAACAAAAGTCTTATTATGCATGATAGTTCCACTGATACATTGATTCAATATGTGACTAGTTTGGACTATAACCATTGTTAATCTTGGAAATACCCCAGCTCTGCTGACCTGGACTTCGAACTTGTTTGAAGTCTGTGTCACATTTGGTTGTTTCTAAGGACTGCTGGGGATAGAATTCCATGGTCATTGAGGTTTTCTGTGGGCCACACTTACTGAGGCTTCAGACTTCTCTTTCTTCATAGAATCTGTTTCTACATGGAGCCTCCACTCCACACATCCATAGTTGGGTGTTTAAATACAAAAGGGTAGATCTGTACTTAAATTTCTGTCATTTAAAATGACAATAAGTGATATCAATGCATTTTATTCAATGTGGAATTAAGAAGAAAGCCTTCACTCACTAGGGGTCCACTCCATGCTACTGGTAGGAAATACTTTCAATAACCACCCAAATAAATGCTCCAGATAAGCTCCGCCCCAGCTCCCCACTTTCTCCAAGTTTTACGAGAGGCTTTACTTATTGACTGATATTATGCTCCTTAGGACTGGGCTTTTAAAAAAAAAGTATAAAGGGACATTTTCTGTCTTGAGATCTAGTAGCATCTTGTGGAGAGAACGCTCACCCTTGAGCCCCTAGTGCCCTAATGCCCTCCCATTAGTATTCACTGCCGCTTTCATAACTAGCTGAGGAAGGAGGGAAGATTTTGCTGAGAGTGAAATCACAAGATGCAGAGAGGTGTGAACTCCCAGGAAGAGTGAGTGTACACCATGAACTTGCCCATCTCTGAGTGCCTGTCTGGTGATGTGCTAAGGGCTGTGTGGCTCCCGTGGAGCTCTGGGCAGACATCTCCAGGGGCCTAAGTGACAAGTGTGGCATGGGTAGACAGCAAGAGTCCTTCTCTCTTTCTACACAGTCCAATACAAAGCCTGGGGCTTCCCAAATGTTAATAGCAAACTTCTGAGGTGAGCAATAACACCTGCAGCAAAATTTTAGATGCACTTTTTGAGACAGGATCATATTCTGTAAACTGGTTGGCCTTGAACTTATTCTTCAGCCCAGGGTGGCAATTCTACTACCTCAGCCTTCCAAAAGCTGGGACTAAGGTCTGACATCACCACACCTAGCAAATGTGACTTCTAGACAGAGAGACAGCTCTGAGCAAAGCATGTGTGTAGAAGGAACCAAGGGGGATGGCTGCCTATCATGCCCCACCCAGCATGTACTAGAATATCCACACACGATGTATTTTTACGTTTTTAAAATTTATTTTAACTTTGCTGTGTACTTGCCTACATGTATGTGTGTATGCCACATGCATCCCTGGGGCCCACAGAAAACAGAAAAAGATGGCAGACCCCCTGGAACTGGAGTGAAAAACAATTGTGAGCTGTGCTGGGAACCAAGCCTGGGTTCTCTATAAGAGCAGCCAGTGCTTTTAAACACTCAGGCATCTCTCCAGCTGCTCTCATCTCCAGAATGCATATACACATGTATAAGGTTTTATGGATCTGTAAAACAACTAGAATTCTGCCAGCTAGCCTGGTCTACAGAGTGAGTTCCGGGACAGCCAGGGCTACACAGAGAAACCCTGTCTCGAAAAACAAAACAAAACAAACAAAACACACAAACAAAACCAACCAAACAAAAATTCTAGAAATTCAAATGAAAAGAAAAGGTAATATCTATTTTTCTAAGTCTGGTTTATTTTATGTAATATGATGGTCTCCATTTACACCCATTTCCTAGCAAATGATACCATAGTATTCTTCTTTATGTCAGAATAAAAACCCATTGCATACATATGCCATATTTTTCCCCATTTCCCTCTTGACAGACACCTAGGCTGACTCACAGCCTCACCATTGGGAACATTGCTGCAACAGACATAGATGCCTGATGTCTCTAGGCCAACAGGAAGGGAACACACGAGATAGAAAGTAATTCTGTTATTATGATGATGATAGACTTTACTTTTCAAAATAACTCTGTCAATGTACTGTGAATCCAGCAGATTAAATGCCATTCTCATCCTCTCAAATGCCATGTTAACTTGGGGGTTGTTCTTTGGCTGTGTGGGGAGGTGTAGCTAGTACAAGTGAAGCCATTTCAAGCCGGCAGTGAGTGCTGTTTCAAAATGTAACTGTCACTTGTTGGCAACAGGACACTCTAACCACTTGAACACACACACACTTGTGTGTGTGCTCTCATAAAAATTAATTTTTTTATTTAATTTTAAGTAAACAAATTAATTTTAAATTTATGTAAACAGAAATTAAAAGAGAAAAGTAAATACTGTCTTCCTTTGTCTTTTCTATCAGGATGGCTCAAGTGACACACGCAGCACCAGTGACCATCCCTAGCGTCCCTGAAGAGCAAGAAGCACATTCTGAACTGCCGAGCCTTCCCTGGGGCCCGGTGCTGCTTTGTTTTCAGGTAGGGCTTCCGGTAGCCCAGTTTGGCCTTGAACTTCTAATCTACCTCCCAAATGCCTGAATTACAAGCATATACCCCCATATCTAGACTTACCTGGAAGGGTATTTAATTTTAAATAATAAGGAAGAGAGGGGAAGAAGGAAAGAAGGAAGGGAGAAGGAAGACAAAAAAGATAGCTCTGGGCTGGTAGAAGAGAGTAGAGAAACATGGTTGCCATTTTTTCTTTTAAATCAACAGTAATGAGATATAATTTACATAAATTAAATGCACTCATTTTAGATGCAACAATTTTTATGAGTGCTGACAAGTTTTTCCATCATTGTGTCTATGGTCATGATTAGTAGAACACTTCCATCACCCAAAAGACTCCTGCATGTCCCATTGTAGCTAAGAGCCCATGCCTTGCCCTAGACAATCATTTTTCTACCATAGACTGATTTTTCCAGTTGTAGAATTGCATATAACTGGAATAATACAGCATGGATTCTTATGTTCTTGGCTTTTATTTAGGAACATATTGTGCAACTCATCTACATTTGTAAAACATATCAATAATTCATTCCTTTCTGTTGCTGAGTAGTAGTTCACACTATGGATATACCACAAGATTTACTGATTTCCAAGTTGATAGCCACTTAGGTTAGCACTGCTACAAGAGAAGCTGTTTGATCATCTGTGTTCAAGGCTTTGTGAGGATGGTACTTCCATTTTTTACAGATGCGTTTCTAGGAGTGAAGTGGCTGGATCACATGGTCTTGGATTTTGAGAAGTTAGTTAGTAACCATATCTTTCTATTTTATGTTATTCCTAAGTTTCAAGTTCTCCTGAAAAGGCATCTTTCTTCAAAGATAATGAACAGAACTGTCTGAAACAGGAGAAAGGAAGCAGAATGGAAACTCATCTTCTGTGTCTTCTGATCAAATTATCCCTGCCCAGCCATACTAAACTTCCCTAAACTTCCCAAAGTGGCTCCTGGTCTCAGCGACTCTCTTATCAGTGCTGTCATCTACTTCCTTTCCATATTTTACGTGACCTTACTTCCCAAATTTTGTCCCTGGACACTGGTAAGATTTTGTTGTTGTTGTTGTTGTTGTTGTATAGTCATCTAACAGTCCTAAAAGTTATTTGTTGTTGTTTTGAGGCAGGATGAGCCCAGGCTAACTCAATTCACTCTGTAGCTGGGAATGAACTTGAACTTTTAACCTCTTGCCTCCACCTCCTGAAGGTCTGAGATTACAGACCCTTCTACGTTTAAAGGTCTCAGTCAGATAATTAGCTATTATTCTAATGGGCCTGATTTTATAAGGGACTTGACCCTCTAACAGTTTTAAATAACCTTCCTTTATTCTGTGTTTTTAATGTATTTCAAGTCCTAAGAGACCACAGCTGTCAATCTAGATTATTATATCCATCAAGGCTATCTACTAAAATTGAAGGAGATACAAAAAGTTTTCGTGATTAAAAACACTAAAGGATTTTGTAACTACTAAGCCAGTTGTACAGAAAATACTAGAAGGAATATTTCATTCTGAAGAGAAAAATAAGCACCCCAAGAGGTCATAGGGAATAAATAATGCCAGGATAGGTAATCAAGAGAAATTTGAGAAACACCACAAAAGCAACAAAATGACAGGAAATAATATGTATGTTTCAATAACTCTGAACATGAATGGTCTCAACTCCCCAATAAAAAGACACAATCTAAAAGATTCGGTTAGGAAACATTTCTCCAAGAAATATACCTTACCACCAACAACAATAGAGATCATCTTAGGGTAAAAGTGCTGTGGGATGGCTTTCTGTATGCTGTGAATATGTTTTGCTCCCATTGGTTAATAAACAAAGCTGAATTGGCCTATGGCAGGGCAGGATGGAGCCAGGTGGGAAATTCAAGAGAGAGAGAGAGAGAGAGAGAGAGAGAGAGAGAGAGAGAGAGAGAAGAAAGGCAGAGTCAGGGGGAGATGCTCCAAGTCTGCCAGGAGAAGCAAGATTTGAGAGAACAAATAATGCCATAGGGCCATGTCGCAAAACATAGATTAATAGGAATGGTTGAGTTAAGTTGTAAGAGCCAGCTAACAAGAAGCCTGAGCCATAGACCAAACAGTTTATAATTAATATTAAACCTCTGAGTGATTATTTTATAAACTGCTGCAGGCTGGGCAGAACACAGGAAAACTTCTATCTATATAAAAGGGTTGCAAAGGGTGTTGTTCCAAGCAAATGAAACCAAGAAAGAAGCAGGTATCACTATTCTAATATCTGACAAAATAGACTTCAAACTAAATTAGTCAGAAATCACACTAAGGGATACTTACTTTTCCTTAAAGCAAAAAAAAATCTGGCAACAGAATATCACAATCCTGAACTTACATGACCAAACACATGGGTACCCAATGTTATAAAAGAAACAATATTAGATCTAAAACTATTAATAAGTAATTTCAATACTTCATACTCACCAATATATGGTTCATCAGCAAAAAAAAAAAACTAAATAAACTCTAGAGTTAAATAACATCATAAATCAAATTAACCTAACAGATACCATCCCTTCCAAACACCAAGTAATACATGTTCTTTTTAGCGTCCATTAACTTTCTCCAAAATGGACTACATGCAGGACACAAAGAATGTCTCAATAAAAACAGAAAATTGAATAACATCCTACATGGTATCTGACTACAATGGAATAAAGCTGGATATCAATGGCAATAGGTGTAGCATGAATCTTAAAAGTTCTTATTAATAAAAACAAACCGAAGGCCAGGTATTGGGGTGAACGCTTAATGATCAGAGAAGCAGAACAAGCCACAGCTTCCTCACCTTGCCAGTTCCTCAGCTGATCATGTTTCCTCAGAGTGGAAGCTTCTGTGTCCTCATCCCAATGGCTCTTAGCTGAACTGCTGCTTAAAAGCCTAAAAGATTAACTAACTCTAGTTCCTGGTCCTCATGCCCTATATACCTTTCTGCTTTCTGCCATCACTTCCTGGGATTAAAGGTGTGAGTCACCATGCCTGGCTGTTTCTAGTGTAGCTTTAAACTCACAGAGATCCAGATGGATCTTTGCCTCCCAAGTGATAGGATTAAAGGCATGTGTGCCACCATTTTCTGGCCTCTGTATCTAGTGGCTGTTCTGTTCTCTGACCCCAGATAAGTTTATTAGGGTACACAATATTTTGGGAAACACAATATCACCACAAATAGAAACCATAGAAAGCACACAAACTCAGAGGAACTAAATCACACACTTCTGAAAGAAACTGTGTTAAGGAAGAAAAAGGAAAAATTTTAAATTCTTGGTATTGAATGAAAAACACAATGTATCAAAATCTATGGACTAAGTGAAGGCAGGCCCAAGAAAGAAGTTTACAGCATTAGGTGCCTACATAAAACCATTTGAGTTATCAAATTAATAACTTAATGAGGCACCTGAAGACCTTAGAAAAATAATAACAAACAACCGAACTCAGGTCCTTGAGAAAGAACAGCAAGCATTCTTAACCCTGAAAACTGCCCCCATCCACCCAACTGATTTTTTGAAAAATGGGCCAGCAATACACACTGAAGAAAAAAAAGAATCCTCATCAAATCATGTGGGTCAAACTGGATAGCTACATGTAAAAGAATGAAACTAGATCCTTGTGTCTAACCTTGCAAAAAACTCAGCTCCAATTGGATTAAGAACCTCAACATAAAATCTGATCCCTTAATCTGACAGAGGAGGAAGTAGGGAACACATTTGAACTCATTGGTACAGAAAAGGGCTCTATAAACAGAAGTCAGGTAGCATAGACATTAAGACCAACAATTAACAAATGGGCCTCATGGAACAAAAGCTGCTGTAAAACAAAGGACATCATCACTAAAGTGAAGATGCAGCCTGCTGAATGGGAAAAATCTTTACCAGCTATGCATCTGACAGAGGTTAGTGACTAGAATGTACAAAGAACTTAAAATGAACAAACCAATAAACAAAACCTAAACACCAAGAAAACAAACAACACTATTGAAAAATGGGGCAAGGAACTAAAGAGAGAGTTCTCAAAAGACAAAGTATAAATGACTGAGAAACATGTTTTTAATATTCAACATCTTTAGTTTTCAGGGAAATGAAATTAAAATTATTTTGAAATTTTATATTACTCTATATTAAAATAAACAAACAAATGAAAAGACAAATGCTGGCATGGATGAAAGGAAAGGGGAGCACCCATTCACTGTTGGTAGCAGTATGAATTGATTCAACATATTGAATTGAAAAGAAAATGTAAGGAGTTTCCTCAAAAGGTTAGAAATAGATCTACCACATGATCCAGCTAAGTAATTCTTGGCCATATACTCAACAGACTCTACATCTACTATAGAGATGCCTGCTCATCCATGTTCACTGCTGTTTTACTCATAATAGCCAGGAGATGAAAAAAAAACATCAATATCCCTCAGGTGACAAATGGGTAATGTAGTAAATTTACATAATGGAGTATCATTCAGTGGTAAGAAAAATGAAGTTATAAAATTTCCAGGTAAATTGATAGAGTTGGAGACAATCACTCCGAGTGAGGTAACCCAGGCCCAGTGAGAGAAATGTCATGTTTTGATCACGTGGGATGTTAGCTTTGAATCTTCAGATATGTGTTTTATTTATTATGCCCACCAAAGTTACACTTACTAAAAGGCTATGGAGGGGCATGTTGAGGGACGGGAGACAGATTGCAGAAGTATAACAAGGCGAGGGGAATAATGGAAATGAAAGGCTAAACTGGCTTAGGAGATAGAAGGGAAGACTAGAGAAGGGAATGTGGTGAGGAATAAGTAACACTAGAGAGCATTCCAAGAAATCATAAGAAAACCTGCTACTGCAAACGCTTCCTAAAAGACACACATGCATGTGCATTAGAAGAACATAAATGGAGTCACACTGTACTATGGAAATGATCCCCTTATTAGATGCCACAGACTGCCACAAATGCCAGGATGGGAACCCAAACATTATAAGACATTGCCTTTGCTCTTGATTACCCTACAGAACTTGATGGCAAGACTATTATTGAAGACACCACATACCAAAAACCATAGAGAAATCAGTCTGATTCGCTTCTGGAGCTTCATCCATCCTACCTAGTTTTTATGGTGTTGGGAGGTACTAGGCACACTGATGGAAGAGAAAGGTAACCATCTAGCTTACAAACCCTGCAAACTACAATAATGATAAATGTGGCAAGATACCCCTACTGTTGCAGTGATAGCATGAATGTCAAGGAGTAGACACCACTTTCTGATTGGATTTAAGGCCTGCTTCACAAGATGAAACCCATACCTGGCACCATTACTAGGGCAAAAAAAAAAGCCCGTGTTAGATATTTTGTAGGCCCCAGTGGCAAGCATACTGTTATTACCCTGCTAAATTGGCATAGTATAAACTGCACAAATCTATGAGTGTAGTAATAAGTCATTGGGAGCCTGTTTAATATACCATGACATTAATGTAGACCCCACAATCAGTACATCTCTCAACCTACAGAAGAGAAAGTTTTGTTTGTTTGTTTGTTTGTTTTGCAGTAGTTGGTGACTAACATAGACACCTACAATTGAAAAAGGTGCAGAGAATAAGAGTCTGCTGACTGCTCAGCCCTAGATGGATCTCTTCCCAAGTCTCAGGGATCATTGCAGAAAAAGGAGAAAGAAGTTGTGTAAGTCAAAGATGGCAGGTTTTATAGTCTTCCAGACACAGTAGGGTAGTTGGACATATGAACCCCTAGCAGTTGTGACAGATATATAAGACTCATGCACACTCAAACCAGAGAAGATCCTGGCAGGAAGAGGGAAAGGAGGGCACAAATCCCACCCTTAGCTGAGGAGTTACTGGCAATTCATAGCTGGTGGAAGAGGAAGAGGGAGAGGGGGGAGGGGGAGGGGGAGGGGGAGGGAGAGGAGGAGGGGGAGGGGAGGGGAGGGGGAGGGGGAGGGGGAGGGGAGGGGGAGGGGGAGGGGGAGGGGGAGGGGGAGAGTAGGTTTTCTTTAAGGCTAGTAGATTGATCACATTCCAGTGGAAGGTCATATATCCAAGAATATAAGGGCAGCACAAGTTGTGCTTGGTGCTCTTTTATTAAAGGAAGAGGGGACAAAGTCAGGTGAGTAGAGAAGGATGTTTTCTTGGGGAGAGTTGGGGGAGGGATCACTATGATTAAAACACATTGTATGAAATTCTCAAAGAATACACACACACACACAGAGACAGAGAGAGAGAGAGATCAGTGGGGAAGATTGAGTTTGGTGGCATACACCTCTAATTATAATACTCAGGAGGCACAGGCAGGTGGATCTCTGTGAGTTCAAAGCCATACTGGTCTACATAGTGAGTGCCAGGCCAGCCAGGGTTACACAGTGACACCATATTTTGAAAAGAAAAAAAAAAAGGAATATTTACACACACCTCTTTCTGGCTTCTTTATTGTGTTTCATTGAACTGTCTTTCTTTTTGTCAATATGGTACAGGTTTGATTGTCATAACTATTATAAATGAAAATGTGGCTTGAAATCATAATTTAAATATATAGAAATCCCTCTGGGGATATTGATTGCTATTTGGTTCAATGTATAGACCAATTGGGAGAATTTTTCAGTCCATTTATGAATTTATTTATGAATTTTGGAACTAGAAAGAGTGCATTACCTTTCCAGAAGATTCAAGTTCAGATCCCAGCACCTATGTCAAGGGGCTCACACTAATTTTAACTCTAGCTCCAGGAAGGTCTGACATCTCTGGCCTCTGTGGGTACCTGCACTTATATTATGCGCGCGCGCGCGTGCACACACACACAATTTAAAATGGTAAAAATTTAAAAATTATTTATGACTTTTTCTTCATTAGCACTTTATAGTTTTCAGTATACAGGTCCTGTGTGTATTTTGATACATACCTAAATGTTTACCTTTTTTGAAGCTACTGTCAGCATAAGGTTTTTAAAAATTATGTTAACTTTCTTTAATAATTACAGGCATCCATTTTACCTTAGTTGAGTTTTAGTGGCATACAGATTTTGAAGGACTTGCCTACTTCATCTTGCTTAGTGAATTTATGTGTGTACAAATGATCATAGTAATCCTTTACCATCTGCATGGTCTGTAGTGATGTCTCCTTTTTTCTTTCTCATATGCGCAATGGTTCTTTCTTTCCTTTTTTGTTTCCTGTTTTTGTCATTCTTCTTAGAGGCTTGTTATTTTTACTGCTGTTTTTAAGAATCAACTTTCAGTTTTGTTTTGTTTTGTTTTTTCATTGCTTTTTAATTGATTTCTGCTCATTATTTTCTTCCTTCACTTCAGTACTGCTCAGTCTGCTCTCCTTTTTTATAGTTTTAAGGATGGAACATTCCCTTGAGATCTACCTTCTTTTCAAACACAAGGACTCATTTAATTGTAGTGTAGTTTGTTTTTGTACACTTCAAAAATATGTTCTACAGTCCTTGAGATTTCCTTACTAATTCATGGATTATTACAAGTTCTAGTTTACCTTGCACTTGGAGATTTTCCTATTACCTTTTTTATAGTTAATCCTATTATGCCTCAAGATGCACTTTGTAAAATTTCAATTATCTTACTTAATTGGCATCTCCACTGCACAGAAACAAGTGTTCTAAATGTAGAAATATGAACTGAAGTAGATGAAAATCAGGCCTATATGGTGCCCATGTCCTAGTGATAAGAATGCATTCCAGCATGTTGGCAAAGAAAGTTATTTTATTTGTTATATTTATCTTGAATCAAAATGTTTCAAAGTTAAGTTTCAAATATGAGAGGCCTGGTGTTTAGAGTCATATATATGATAGATTGTTTTGTGAATAGAATTCTCAGGCAACCCTGCCTTTATTGTTCTTATTTCTGACAGTACTAGAAGGAACTTGATTAAAACAAACAAAACAACAGCAACAACAAATTTCTTAACCTTGAAATGTTCTCACGAAGAAAGATTTGGAGTGCCCTAAAAACAGAATTTCACTGGATACCGTCCTTGTAGGCCTTTAAGTGCATAAATTGACCTCAGTTTCAAATCCTGGTATGTTTTTCTTATTATTCCCAAACCCTTGACATTGTGGGGGTAATAAATTAAGCTCCATTAATATATATGTGCAGGATGATAATCCACAAATTAATAAACTCTGGTTGGCATTCCTCTAGGCCAGCAGCTCTTAACCTGTGTGTCATGACCCCTTTGGGGTCACACATCAGATATCCTGTATGTCAGGTATTTAAATTATGATTCATAACAGTAGCAAAATTACAGTTATGATGTAGTTTTGTGGTTGGGGGGGTCACCACAACATGAGGAACTGTATTAAAGGATCACAGCATTAGGAAGGTTGAGAGCAACTATTCTAGTTTCTACCAATAGTTTCTCTGGTGTTCTGTACTTTTCCTATCAATGGAATCTCAATAGAGGGATGGAAGCATCCATTCCAATCCATTACCCTTGAATTTTAGTATGAAGGAGGGTCCTGGCATTTTGTTGATATGAATATGAGTCACCCCCAGAAGTTTGGGAATCTTCTGTTTTAAAAGCATCAAGACCATTCCTCTCTGGATCATACTATGAAAGATGTATTTTTTTTTAATGAAAGATGTATCTTAATCATTGCATGAGTTATCAAGATGCCCCAGTAGGGTGGTTATCTAAATGTGTTTGCAGCCTCTTCCAGCCGATCACATTTCTAGTATCACTTGCTATAGTAGACAACTCTTTGTCAGTAGAATTATCTTAAGAATTACTATAATAAGATAGGTACTTAACAATATAAGATAGAAATCAATGGGTACATAAAACACACAGTACCCCCTCCCATGCTGCCACACACTACCCCTTAAAGGGCATTTTGAGTCCCATCCTCCAATGTTATTCAGTGAGATTCATCCATGGTTGTTTCCCATGCAAGGAGTGAGGGTTTCTTACATCCCGAGAAATCTTTACTTATACTGTGCTGTGGTTGTGTCTTGGCTTATTTTTTTTCTTTTATTCTGACCCCATTCAAGACAATATTTATGATTTCAAGTCTTTTAATAAAAGACTATCATATTGCCTATTAGTTTTCTATTCCTCCTGTCTGATAATGCTGCTTCTTTGTAATTCCTTCTATTCAACTGATAGAGTGGCTCTAGTCGTTCATCCTCACAGTAAAACAAAGCAACCTAGAATGTAATGTCATCCAAGAACAAATTCTTTATATCCCTGTCCTGAGTGTTCTCAGATGGTCTCTGCACCATTCTGGGTGTCCAGCTCATCCAGGCTTCTCAGTGAGGTTTACTTGAACCTGTTCCCTGTTTGTTTGTTATGGAGCTCCAGTTGAAAGGAAGAGGATGTGTAAGCCTCTGCTGCCTCATAGTTACTTTACATGTTGCTGAGACAAAACATCTGAGAAAAGCAACTTAAGGGAGGAAGGGTTCATTTTGGCTCACAGTTTGAGGGGACTGTGGCAGGGATGACACCGTGGAAAGAGCTTGAGGCAGCTCATCACATTGCATTGATAGTCAAGAAGAAGAGAGGGATGAATACTGATACTCAGCTCACTTTCCATTTTATGCCATCTCAGACCCCTGCCTGTAAAATGATGCTCCCTACGTTTAGGGCAGGTCCTCCTACCTCAATTAACCTAATCAAGGAAATCTCTCACACACATGCCCCAAGGTTTGTGTCCTAGATGGTTCTAGATTATCAAATTGACAATCATATTAGCTATCCTATGCCTCAAGTCTGCTAATGATCCTTTAGCCCAACAAATCCATGACAAAATCCCAGATGGGGAAGTGGGGAATGACCACAGCCCCAGCCATAGAAAGCTCACAGATGTAAAAATGATCACCTAGGAGTCAAGCCTTTTGACCAATAATCTGCTGCAAACCTCTGAGGGTTGTTTTGGTTTTACTTTTAGGAGGACTGGGCATTGAACCCAGAACCTAGGACATGTTAGGTATATGTTTTATACTACTCTGCATCTCCAGCCCCATATTGGCATGATAAATGGTTTTACTTAATAGTTTTCTGAGTGTTATTTGAGGCCTGCAATAATCTTCAATATCTTTTGATGGGTCTGCAAAGTCAAAGCTATGTTCATAGAATCATGATTTATTTGAGCCCTTCTGTCTGTCTGTCTATGCATCTCCATCCATTCATCCTAGTTAGCTTTAACTTGACACAGTGTAGAGCAGTGGTTCTCAACGGTGCAACCCTTTAACACAGTTCGTAATGAGTCTTGCTCTGCCTTCCCTTTCACTTCCTGTGAGGTTAGTACTAATTGTCAGCTGGAAAGAGTCCAGCATCACACTTGGGGGATGGGCCTCTGGGCATGCTTGTGGGGAATTATCATGATTGCTAACTGAATTAGGAAGACCTGCCCACAGCGGGTGGCACCATTCCCTAGATGGGATGCTTAATTGTGCAAGTGGAGTGAGGGAGCTGAGCAGCAGCAGGCATTTATCACTCTCTATTTCCTGACTGAGGATGCTCTATGACCAGCTGCTTCAAGCTCCTGTTGCCTTAACTTTCTCAATAATGATGGACTACACTCTTAAACTTGACCCAGAATAAACTGATTCTCTCCAAAGTTGCTTTTGTCAGAATATTTTATCATATCAACTGGAAATGAAACTAAGATATACTTCCTTCAGTCTCTTCTAGTATAATTTTTTGAAGTCATTCTTTCAATTTTTTATTTCAGTTTTGTATTTTCAACTCTAAAGTTTCTCTTTGCTTCTCATTTATATTGTCCATTCTTCGTTATGTTCAAAAATTTCTTCCAACCAAGATTGTAATTTATTTATTTTATTTATTTATTTATTTATTTATTTATTTATTTATTTATTTATTTATTTATTTATTTGAAACAGGATCTCTCCATTTTGTAGCTCTGGCTGTCCTGGAACTCACTATGTAGACCAAGCTAGCCTCGAATTCACAGAGATCCATTTGTCTCTGCCTCCTGAGTGCTGGGATTAAAGGTATGTGCCACCATGCCTGGCCAAGATTGAATTTCTTAATGAAGTATTATCCCACAGCTTTAAATCATTGTTGGGGCAACAAATGCAGTTTAGTGATGGACTAGCATCCACTTAGTAATGGATCCCAGCATGCCTTGAGTTGGGTAATCAGCACCATGAAAATAAGCATTTTATTAGAGAATTCTAATATCTCTGTAATTAAATTGTTTCTATATATCATTGTCTTTTTAGTGCTTAATTAATATATTTATTTTATTAAAAATGTTCTTTCAATAGTTACATTTAAATTCTTTCAATTTCAATCCTGTTTATAAAAATAGATAAAATGAATATATCCTGTACTTTACATTTTTTATTTGAAGACACAGTGATCACAACAGATCTCTTTTTAAGTGAGAGATTGTTCATTGTTCCTGAAAGTCATGAAAAACATTAAAATCTTGTATATTGACAACTTTGATTTAATTCAAATTTCTTTTGATTTAAAAAGTTTAATACAATTTCATTTTAGAGCAGTTTTAGGCTCAGAGCAAAAGTTTGAGGCACAGATAAGTCCTCCTCCATCCTTCCCACATCCTCCACAGAGTAGTCTACTGTCCAAATCAGAACCCGTTTTTACACATGGCATCAGTTACCTCTCTCCTCACCTTGACTCAAAGCATGATGGAGACAACTTAAGGCTAGAAAGGCTTATTTTGGCCAAGAGTGTAAGAGGGGAAGTAATCTATCATGACAGGAAGTGTGAGGCAGCTGGCCATGTTGCTGCAGAGAGCAAGCAGAAAGAGACAAACAGTGGTATTCATCCTGCCTTCTCCTTTTCTTGTTCTTATTCAGTCTATGCGATGGTACCACCCACTGTCAGGGTTTTCTCCCCTCACTTTAGGTCTCTAGAAACACAGAGACAAACCCAGAGGTATGTGTCATAGGTGATGCCAAAGCCAGTCCAGTTGACAATGAAGATTTCAACCATCACACACATCACAGTCACTGGAAGTCCATCGTTCATATTAAGCTTCATTCTAGTGCTGCACATCTTATGGGTTTGGGCAGATTTACAACAATGTGCAGCTGATATATAATGCTCCATAGAGTTTTCTGCTGTAGGGTCCTATGTGCTTCACCTCTTCCTTCTTTATTTTCCTCCAGCCCTTATTATCTTTTCCATCCACTTTGAAAATTTCACAGATGTTGTTATGATCTCCCCCCTAAATATGGTTATTTGCGGCATTACAATTATGAGACTCTGTGTTTACTTAGATCTTCTGCTTTCACTAGCTTTATTGGGGTGCTGCTCTGACAAGATACTACTTTGTTACTGCCAGGTGGGGACAGCAGTTCCAGCTTCCCTCTAGGACTCTAGGCATCTTCCTCTGACACTCCTAGGACCGAACTAAAAGCCCAGAAGGTGGGAGTGTGCGCCAGCCCTTCTTCAGTGTTATCCTCTGGATCCTGAAGCCCTTTGCAGCCACTGGAGTAGAAATCCAGATCTCCACTGTGCTGTCCTGGTCCAGGTAGGGAGTAACTGTGCTCTTTCCCAGGGTTGTGGATGGAATAGTGTGCTTACTGTGTGGTCTCCTGTTTTGCAGGGCTGTCTCTCTTCTTAGGGTAGAGATGGCTTGGGTTACTTCTTTGATGTGTCTCCCTTGATATTTCTGAACTGTTGACATCTTTGTTATTAAGTCTGGGATGTATGAAGCATAAAGAAAGCCCAGGGAAGGCTGGAGAGATGGCTCAGTGGTTAAGAGCACTGGCTGCTCTTGCAGAAGAACTGGGTTTGGTTCCCAGCACCCACAAGGTGGCTCAGAAATGTCTATAACTCCACTTCCTAGGGAACCACCACCTTCTCCTAGTAGTACACAGACATACATGCAGGAAAAACATACATACATATAAAGTAAAAGTAAATATTTGTCTAAAAAAGAAGAAAATCCAGGGAACACAGGACTACGCTGTTCCTTGGTCATGAGACCCCTAGCTCTGCCTGGTTAGCTCACTTTCTACAGAGGCTCCAGTTCTACAGCTACACTTGGCAAACAACAATAATAATAATGGAAAGTGTATCTCATCATCTCTTTTTAAAAACTATTACGTTTCTGTATTTATTGTGGATGTGAGGTCAGAGGAAAACCTGCTGCGCTCAGTTTTCTCCTTTTGTCATGGGGGTTGGGTGTCCCACTCAGGTTGTCAAGTATGGTGGCAGATTACTTTTATCGGCTGAGCCAATCTTTCTGGGCCTTGAACATTTATAAAAATATAAAGAAATCCTAAAATCAATAGATTAGAGAATTCAAGAATTCTTAGGTTTGGGATTTTATAAATAGAACAAAACAACAACACAAAAAGATGTTTAGATGTGATCTCAATAAAGTTGCTTTCACTAATAGAGCCACCTGAACACAACAGAAAAAATGGCCATCTCTTAATCTTTTCACCAAAGAGCATTGCCACACACACACACACACACACACACACACACGACAAAAATCTCAAAAGAAAGTGCAATCCGTTCAAATGTACAAATGTGGCATGATCACAAAACGATACTTTCCTCCCCTTGTGGTACCCAGTGGCAATCCAGATAATGATGAGGAAACAGACAAGGGATGCAGCTCTCACAGCCTGCCTACGGTGGTGATGGAACCGTTCCTGGAGCTGGTCCCCACTCACCCTGTGCGACTTGATCTCCCAAGCACAGGTTATTTGTCTGCAGGATTCTAACCTACACACACCCAGGTTCTAGAATAATTGTCCAATAGGGTGGATGTTGTTTTAAAAAAATGTAGCTAGCAGTGCTGTTACTGGGCGAAAGGTCATGAGAAACACCAAAACCCAGTATCAGAGCTTTATTAGGACAGGGTTGGGGGTTGGGAGGTGGGGGGATGACAAAAGGACCAGGTCTGGGGAAGAAGCACGTGTGGGGTGGGGGTGGGGCAGAAAGGAGGAGTCTGTGTCCGGCTTTGTAAGGATTCCTGCGCACATGCGCAGGTGGGCTTACAGAGCTAACACCACTCATGCGCTGATTGCGTGACCGCGCTGCGCGCGTTTGAGTAATCATGAAGCACATGGTTGACGTAAGACGTAAGACACAAGACCCCTTGCTTAGCTCATGAACTGTGCATGTGTGGTCAAGGCAGAATCCTAAGAGTGGACCTCAGGTTACAGTGATGAGGAAGACTGTAATAGCAGAACTGTTTTTAATTTTTATTTTTATGTCTAATTTTAATTGTTTTTAATTTTTATTTAATTTTAATTGTATTTAATTTTTATGTCTGAGTGTCAGATTCCCTGGAACAGTCCATGCTCTTAACTGCTGAGCCATTTCTCTCCAGTCCGTTTGTTGCTATTTTTGTGTAGATTTTATTTTGTCTTTCTTTCTTGTGCTGGCATCATCCCACCTCATCCACCCACCCCACCCCACCCCTTTTTAAACCTAGGGTTTATTGTGCTAGTTGTATTTTTAAGCAAATAATATACAAGTAATTAACATTAAATAAATATTGCGTGCAATCTCAATGAAATTAGGCTCTGAACTGCTTTCTGTCAGACATGCTGACAACATGAGTCACTCTGTCTCTTCAGGTTTCTGAAGCCAGAGCTGAGATAGACACAGAGGCCTTAGCTTTGCCCCCTGACTCCCGCAGTCTGGAGCACATTCTCCAGCACGTGGCACCCCACCACTGGGCATGCATGGCCTTTGTGATAGAGAAGAATTCTCTGTACAGGGCAGAAATCCAAATCTGCCCGGTCTCTACTTACATCAGTGGAACTCTGGTTTGTTCCCCAGAGGACCACCACACAAGGTGTCAATCTCATCTGAGATCCTCCAAGGAAAAGCTTGTGGTTGTCCATGGTGCTGGCGGCTGGGGATGAGAAGGAACTGACTCCAGCTTCCGTGGGGCCAGGAAGCATGACTGCAGGAGTGAGCGAATGCTCTCACAGCCTCATCAATCTCACAGAGCAGATGGATACCGCAATTAGTGCAAAAATAATTTTGCCAAGAATATTAACACTTCTAGACTTTTATCAAGAAGGGGTGAAATTTCAACTCAATAATTTTCTAAATTTGTAGAATATTTATTTACTGATGAGCAACAGGGTATGGGGCTCTGGTCTTATCCTCACGTGGACACCAAGGTAATTAATAGAAATAAACAAATTGTTTTTGTGCACATCAAGTGAAATGTAGAATTGAGAGCAGAAGGATTTTCTGGTTAATATGTGCTCCAGCTCTTCAGAAAAAAAAAAAAGAGACCGAAGTGATTGTTTTATTCTTTTTTTTTTTCCCCAAGTTATCCAGAACAGCTTAGCTTAATGACTCACATAAAGGCTAACAAACATTGTCTGTAGAGGACCAGAGAGAAAGTGTCACTGGCTTGGAGGGCCACACAGTCTCTTCTACAATCGGCTGGACTCCTCTGTAGCACAAGAGCAGTTACAGAGAAGGGGATGATATAGAGGTGTGATAACAAGACTGTTGGTAACACAGGCGGCAGGGAGATGGCAAACCCGAACTACAGCCTTGACCTGACCTTCAGCTCCCCTGTTACATACAGAAACGTTCTGTCTTCCCTTAAGTTAGGGCGTTTATTGGATGCACCAAACTTCTAAATAGTCTGCATCTCTAAGGGCATTAAAAGAAATCATCTTGGCATGTAGTTTCCAGAAGTTCTTTGAACAATAATGGACTTTGTAGAAGGTATACCTCTCCTTTGAGTGATGTTACTTACCGCCCATGCCTCCCTGTCTTCTGATGCATCCTCATGCTTTTCTGCTCATGTTTCTAGCTTTCTCTTCTCCTTTCATTGATTATATATTAATTGATTAATTCATCACAAACCTCTTCCTTCTCTTTCCATTGGTCAGGTAGGATTTTATAGGCTAGCGCGCCATCCTAGTCAGGAGCAGAGGGTAAAGTGATGTCCCTTACTATAAGGAAGAAATGAGCAGACAGAAACCTCAGTTTACCATCAAGAACTCAGTGCTTGCCAGGCATGGTGGCACTTGGGAGGCTGAGGCAGGGAGATCTCTGAATTCGAGGCCACCATGGTCAGTACAGCAAATTCCAGGACAGCCAGGACTACACAGAGAAACCCTGTCTTGAAAAACCAAAAATAGATAGATTGATTAATTAATTAATTATTAAATTGTCTTTATTTGTAAGCTCGTGTGAATGTGTAGAAAATTTAATGGAATCTACATAAATAAAACTATTAAATGATCTCATAGTGGATCCTAGAATAAATACAAGTTCAACACACACACACACATGCTGTGTTTTCCTATATTTAGATCAAACCACTGAAAATAATTTTTTTAAAGTACCACTTGTATTGAAATAAAAAATATGGAACAAATTAAGAATGAACCTGAGGCTGGGCGGTGGTGGCGCACGCCTTTAATCCCAGCACTCGGGAGGCAGAGCCAGGTGGATCTCTGTGAGTTCGAGGCCAGCCTGGTCTACCAAGTGAGCTCCAGGAAAGGCGCAAAGCTACACAGAGAAACCCTGTCTCGGAAAAAAAAAAAAAAAAAAAAAGAATGAACCTGAGCAAGAGAAGTAGGACTTCTCACTGGAAAATATAAAATATTCTGGAAGAAATCAAAGATCTGAATAAGTAAGATTGATTTTATAGTTTCTGAGATTTGTTAACAATGTTTCTCTAAAATGATCTCTGAAGTTTATTAAAATCTGGCAGACCCCACCCACCTTGAGTAGAAACTGACAAGCGAAACCTAAAGTGACCCAAACTAAAAATCCCAATCCTAGAAATGACGCTGAAGAAACTGTGAAGGAGCAGACATGCTAGCTTCAGTACTGATTCTGGAATGCGGCAGCCTAGGCAGGTCCAGTTACAGAAACAAAGGGTGAGGAAACAAGATAGAGAGGGCAGAAGACACACGTGTATACAGTTGACCAACTGTCGGAGAAAAGGGCTACTTAATTCTACAAAGAAGACTCTGTAGCGTGAATTCTAATTGGTCTTAATAATAACAACTCAGACTCAGATATTGGGATAAATGCTGAAAGATCAGAGAAGGAAAGGAGCAGCCAAAGTCACCTCTTACCTCCATGACTCCTCAGCCTGAAAAGGACCAAACTCTGTTTCTACGCACTTTATATTCCTCTCTCTGCCCAGCCATGTCACCTCCTGTTTCCTGTCTGTACCGACCTCCAGACCTCTATGGATAATTAGTGGCTAGCTCCACCCCCTGATCTTTAGGCAAGCTTTATTTGTTAAAGCACAAGCAAAATATCACCACAAGAATCTCTTAAACAAAATGTACAGGAACCATTGGAGTGAGTGTGCATGTGTGTGTGTGTGAGAGAGAGAGTGTGTGTGTGTGGTGCATGTATGTGTGTGTAAATGGTATGTGAGTGTGTGGTGTGTGTGTGTGCATGTGCATGCATGTGTGTGTGTATGTGTGTGTAGAAGGAAAATTGGAAAGAGACTGCAAAGAGATGTGATATAGATGTTAAGCATGTATAGCAACTAGCTCAGAATAGATCAGAGACCTAGCTGTAAATCTTAAAACTATAAAACTTTTAAAAGAGAAGGTAGGGAAGAAATCTATGTGGCCCTAAACTAGGCAACTCTCATGACATCAAAAGCAAAACCTTTTAAAAATATTCAATTGGGCTGGGCAGTGGTGGTTCACACCTTTAGTCCCAGCACTTGGAAGGCAAAGGCAGGTGGATCTCTGTAAGTTTGAGGCCAGCCTGGTCTACAGAGACAGTTCCAAGACAGCTAGGGCTACACTGAGAAACCTTCTCTCTACACACACACACACACACACACACACACACACACACACACACACCCCTCTCTCTCTCTCTCTCTCTCTATATATATATATATATATATATGCATATATATATATACACACACATACATATATATGTATATGTGTGTATATATGTATGTGTGTATATATATTATATATATATAATTGGTTTTTACCACAATGAAGGATACACATCCTTCAAAGGATAGTTAGGAGAATGAAATGATATGCCATAGTCTGACAGGAAATACTAGCAAACCACATAAAATATAAAAGGATCATCAAATTTCAATAATAAAAAAACAAATGACCTAATAATGGGATGTGGCACAGGTCAATTTTATGAGGATGATGGCACTTGAGAATGGAAAGGGTAGGCAGACAGGATTATTGCAAAGGATACCAGGGAGCTGCCTGATGGTGGACATGTCACTCACACCACTAGTTGTGTTTTATGTATGTTGAGTTTTAACACAGACAACATACAATGTACCAAACTGTACATCAAATTGGTACATTTATTGTATGTCAATCATACCTTTGTAAATTTGAGAGTTCCCATTAATAAATTGTATAGGACCTCATGTATTTCTCTGTATCAAGGCATCTTTCTGGCTTTTTCCTTTTTATGTGCATTTTTATTTGTCTTTTACCTTTTGGTGTTTTCTATCCAAATTCTGTAGTAATTTTAAAATACCCTACTTTATGCTGATATACTTGACAGTCTTAGCAAATTCTTTTTATAGTAAGAGGATGTACGTTACTATTTTCTCAAGAGGATCATGAGATATGTCTTTTAAAGACTTCAGGAAGCCTCTTTATATTTGTCTGTTTAAAATACATGTGAGAAGCTGGTGAGGCGGCTTGGCCAACAGAGATACTTGCTTCCAACCCACAACCTGAGAACCCAAAGGACAGAGGGAGAGAATGGACTACTTCAAGTCATTCCTTGACCTCTGCACATGTGCTATGGGGTGTGTGTGTGTAATTTTGAAATTACATAATTTCAAAAGAAAACAAAATGCATCATTGAAGGGGGTTGTCCATAGAACGTGACTCTTATCTATTTTGTGTGATCAAAATTTTTGCTACGTTGTCTAATCTCCTACATGCACTAATTCATTCATTTATTCCTCCACCAAATGTATTTCTGTGGCAGGATTTGAAAATACAAGACTTTAATAGTAAATTTACTCGAATGAACAACTGTGTATAGCTGCAGTTTATGTACTACATGAACCCCTACTAATGTTAAATGCAGAATTCTGACATCTGAGTGGTTTGATTCCATTTGACATATTATTCTTTAAAAATAAGAAAAATGCCAAATGCCTCCATGAACCTCTGTATCTGGAGCACAGAATTATTAATGAAATCGAGTTCTTGTTTCAAAACTCGGTTTTCTGAATTGTACCGTTTGGTGTGTGAATTCATGAGTGCAGTGGGGATGGAGGGGCTGCCCAGCCCATTTCTACTTCTCAGTACACAAACCCCTGCTTGAAGATTTATTTATTTTTTCTCCTCAGGCAAGGAAGATTCCTGTCCTCTTTAATTTCCTTTTCCTGGGCATGTTACAAATATCCTCGCTGTGTTTCTTCAGGTCTATTGTAGTGGAGCCAATTCTTCCTTTTCTCTGCCTCTCACCTGCGCCTGTCTCCTTACTTGTGTGTAAGATGTCAAAGGAAAGCCGAGGGCAACACCTCAAGATGCCACCTTGAAACCCAAAATGCCAACCAATTCTTTTCTGCACCTGAAGCTTTTAATTCTTTAATCCACCGTGGAATGTTGCTTAATTACATATTTTATTATGCAGAACTGAAAATTATGTACTTTAGTTTCCAAAATGATAGGAAAGCATGGGCTGTTTATAAATAAAAGAGAGGCTGGTTTGCCTCTGGTTTTTCTCTTACACATATTTGTGGGGTTCTCCTGGGTTTGCCTCTTAAAATCTGGCTTTTTGAAAATGCTCAGCAAGTTCTGGGGAAAAAACAAAATTTTAAGTTTCCTCTAGAAATAAGAAGATTCACTTCTTGGCAAAAATGTAACATGCTGTTGTAGTATTTTAATAGGCAAATCCACAGGACAGCTGGGTTCCTTTTGTTGATACTTTTTGTCTTAATTCACTGAATTTCATAAAGTATTAATAGAAAAATGTTAGAATTGTTAGCTGAAGGATGTTGTTACAGCTCATTTATTTTTCATTTCCATGTTTTCTTTTTTTGTTTTTTTCCTCACAATTTTCCTAATAGTTTATGAAAAAATGGATGTGTATAGCTTTTATTCATATGAAGACAGCAGACTTTTGGGTTATTATTCCAGGGTGAAACATCTCATAGACTTGATTTAAATCAGTGTTCAACTTTTTCTTTTAACAAAATACATGTTGCTTTGTGTCTGTGGAAGAATTGAATTGCACTGTATTTGAGAAATTATTGAGAAAATGAGAGAGCTGGATTTGAGGCTAATGTGGCCACTTTGCAGCTAAGCAAGTCAGTTAACCTTTGAGCTTTCACTGTCCGCTGGTCTTTGAAGTGAGCGGGTTAGTGTCCGCTCTAAGTGCCTCCTAGTGGGATGGAGAGCTTTAAATAAGACACGGTGAGTCTGATAAAATGAAGCACTCTTCAGATGTTGCTGTTGGTTTAAACATATTGGAGGGCAATGGCAGCAGAGCGGCCTCAGCAGGAAGGCTGCCTTTGTATCAGACAGAGTTAAAACTGCAAACAAGTGGGGTGACACCTGTCCCCACATGGAGATGCTGTTCAGCAGGTCTGTGTCCTGAGCAAAATGCTCCTTTGCATTGTGTTGCTACCGAGGAAATACATTAATGCACACCTTTAAATATGTGTGCCTGAACATTCTGATCTAGCGGGCACTGTCGGATGTTTCAGGAGAGGAAAACCAGATAGAGACAGACATCACTTCTTTCTTGGAAGATGTTAAGGCATGAATTACAGACTGTCACTAGAATGAAGATTTATTTGAATGTATTTCTGATCGAGCTCACAGTGAAGAAATACTGTTCAGCATTTAACTTGGCGTAAAAGGGATCATTTTTCAGTTTCTCTGCTCTTACCTTGCTCACACTCCACTGCATCCACTCACAAACCACAATTAAAGACAAGTCCAAGTCAAGTGCTTTGGCTACAGTTAGGTGTATTAGCAGCTGGAAGTAGCCAATAGGAAAAGATGACTTCATACCCATCTTTGGCACAAGGGAAATAACCGTGATTGAATTTCAGTAGTGCTCTTTTCATAAAATTAAATGTGTGTGTGTATGTGTATATAAATATACATCTGTATAGAAGAATATAAGAAAGGCTTAAAAATGTTGCTCATATTTTAAACATTAATTCCAAACTATTTTTATTTAACATATGGTATTGTCAAACAGGTATAGTATTCTTGACATACACCTTCCACCACATTTTGTTAGAGGGCACTTTATATTTATCAAAAATTGTGCGTATTAATAGGTTGTAGCTCGATTTTTGTCTAAAGACATGCAAGTATCCACTGTTTACATGTAAAGGATTGCTTCAGAGGAAACACTGAATCCAAGAATAGGCCCCTTTGAGAATTCCTTCTACGAACATTTTCGATGGCTCCTGCTCTGGAGCTGAGGGTTCCCATGCTGCCATCCACATTTCTGGCTGCCATCAGCACAATAGACTCATCCCCATTGCTCTAATACAGGCCATACACATTTTAATTGCTCTTGTTGAAAATATCACCAGGCAGTTCATAATATCTCATTTATTGAAAATATTGTGACAATCAAGGACCTTGTTATCAGCCAAACGTGAACAATTGGGACTAGGGAAGAATTTGATAGAAGCATGGGTGGGACACTCACTTTTAATCACTCCTGAACCATTTGAGTTTTTCTATCCAAGCTATGTAGTTTAAATAAGCATAGTTAACTATAGATACTACTAGGGGTGAACACTTAAGCTCAGAATTTCTTAGTACTAAATGCCAGTCAATAAACATTTTATACATATGTACAGACTTTGTTATCAAGTGCCACACAAGTAGGGCACACATATTAGTTACCTTCATTTTCAAAGGTTATATGTCAACTCTGTGTGGCAGGAAGATACTATCAACATCTTTTTTTGCATAATGTGCAAGTATTATATGGCCACACAGTGTAATACAAATTAGTGGCAAAGTGCTGAGTGAAGGAATCCATGACAGACTCAGGTGCACACGGTCGAATATTACCCGTGAACTACCTGACTCTGCTAAGGTCTGAATAGCACGAAGCACTATGTCATGCCCAGTGTTTAAACATTTTCAAATATGGGGACACAATGAAGCTCGTTAAAGGAATTTCACCAATAGCCATAGGCAGCAGCAGGAGAGACATGGGTGACATGGCATTGGGGAGTAATATGGATCACATGAGAAATCTTCCGAAATACGCTGTCCTCAACAGTTCTCCACCCCATCGTGATCATTGCCATTTGCTGACATGTGCTTTGTCCTAAAGTAACCAAACCATGCTGACCTTGAAGTTCAAACATCTGCATTCTGATGGCACAGCGGTGTTGCTTTCCATCACACTCACTTCCTAGGAAAAAGCTTGCAAAAGAATTTAGACTGTTAGGAATGGGAAAATTTTACATGCAACCTGATTTCTCCTTCCAAAATACTATCAAATTTTATACCTATTTGATATTGTAAGTGTTGGGGTGTTTAAAATGAAAAAGGACATCAGTTTCTACTTGATTTTCTGTAGATCTTAAGCCTGGGGAAAAGGAGAACGTGGGTGATCTTTAGTTGGTGACATGATAGTTTCTTTTTTCTTTAACATTTGAAATTCAGCTTACATGAATTCAAATGCCTTTGGCTCAAATGATTACTTTTCTGAACTCCAGCAAACAAGATAGTTTGCATTGTTTTCTCATTTAATAAAAAGAATTGAAATTAGTTTGTAATAAGGCAGCAGCAGCCTTCTAACTTGCTCAGCTGTTTCAGAGTAAAGCCTTAGAGGAATTTGCAAGGAGCTCATTTTGGGCTAACACAAAGGCCATGAGGTCCCCTCCAGGAGCTCATCACACCTGAGGAAATGCTCCTCAGGAAAAGGGTAACTCAGAGCTCTGGCTCCATGAACCCAAATACCCTCATTAACACTTAGGGGACCTAACAAAGGGATACAAAAAGACAAACAGAAAAAAAAAAAAAGTTCCCCTAGAAGCACAACATGCCTTGCTTACCCCGACTGCTCCTGGGGCATGGTGCAGCAGTTTAGAAGGTGGTGTTTGAATTTGAATTCTAGGGGTGTTACTCTTCCTGTCTTCACGGAGTTCTCAGTTTTGACAAAGGAAGCCAAATAAACTCAGGATTATTGTACCTTCCCTCCTTATCACTTGTAAAACAGATCAAAACCAAACCAAACAACCCCCTCCCCTAAAACACTTAATATGAAGGGCTCTCGCACAGAAGGTCCATTTGTTCCCTTATTTATGCGATTAATGGCTTTGAAAAATACACCCTAGCTTAAAGAAAAGTATTGCCCTAACTGGAGGATTGTGAGAAAAAAGGCAGATACACCATCCCAAGTACTTAACTGCTAGAGTAACTCATGTTTCTGTTGGAGTCTTTGACTGTCCTGTGTAGTAAGCAAAACCAGATTATCTTCTGCACTGTGAAATTTCATGCCTGCTTAAAAGTGAGCATGTGTGTGACTTTAGTATTTCAGGCAAGTGTTCAGGTGCTCTCTTCAGTGTTCAAGACAGCACCGTGCACCTACACGACCACCGTCCTTGCGCTTGGTCACATAAGCAGACAAACCCTGCCATGGCATACCATACAAACAATTTTAATCGTGTAGTTACAGTCAATAACCACTTCTAATCAGCACATCTCTGCATAAAGAAACTTGTGATACACTTATAAAAACAGCAGCTGTAACAAAATAGCTGGTGTTTTCATAGTCATAAACTCATAAAAAAAGAAATACACCTTTATACAGAAATTTCATACAGATGTCGCTTTAAAGTTGAGTGTAAACCAAAGGAAGACACATTGCAAACATCAATTATTTTCACATTAATTGCATAATTTTCTAAGGTGATCTATTAGTTTTATTTACCTAGGTTTATTTGCATGATAGTAAAAATTGCATACAACAACAGGAGTGAAGCTTCTAGAGTGAATTGCTTGGATAACATAGACTTTTATAGGCAACTGTGTAAAGCACATTTTCTCTATTTAAAACTTTTAAGACACTTTGTTTTACTGCCCATCAAAATACAGTTATAAATAGAAAGGAAATCAGTATGGTAACAAGAGAAGCAACATTACATTTAACAGAAACTTTCAAAAACTTAATTACAACATGATGCTGCAGGATCTACAAATAAATAAGGAGGACTAAATTGTGTTTCACATTTTCTTTTCCTTAAAAAAAATCATGTAACAATGAGAATGAAAAAAAATTACAGTGAACTTTTATTTCCAAAATAAAAAACAAATTTTAATTACGGCAGTGCCATATAATACAAGGCATTTGTTGGCATATGTCATCTTTAAACTGCATTCCACAGTCTATAGTTCTTTTTTTTAACATACAATCGAGTAACAAACTCATTTTTTTTTTCCTTTTTCTCTTTAAAATAAGGGGCCAGTTTCCAAAGACCAGTGTGGAGTGTTACAGAAATAATGAAAGGAAAGGCAATCATAATCACAGAAGTTATAATGCTTATTTGAGGCTCCAGAACAGTAATAATGAAAAGGAAAACCAATCTCTGGTATCATGCTGACAGGGCGCACACCGTGGTGCAGCCCGTGAACACAAATTCTACCATCAGACACCACCGACGCCTCACTGGGGCTGCCTTGCAGTCCGGACCACAGTAAACCTTCAGTGCTGTCTGTCATGTCCTTCCGACTTCCTGTTTGTGCAAGTTTCTGAAGATTTATTGGCCAAACAATAAACAATGAACGTTTTCTGCGCGAACACAAGGTGGACTTTTCATTTTGTTAGTAAATACCAGTGGTACGGATGAAAATAACACTTTTCTCAGTCTTTCAAGTCGGCGTTAATGTCCGTGCTCCCTTCCACCGACAGCTCCTCCTCCAGTTTCACAGAAAACAGGGTGTTGGCGTTTTTATCCTGGACACTCTCTTCCAAATCCTTCAGCAACTCCTCCTCTTTGTATTCCGCCACATCCACTTCCAAGCCGGAGTTGTCCTTCAGTTTACCGTGGTGCTTGAGATAGTACCGCTGGTTCTGAAAGAACTTGATGATGGTGTACTTGGGGAGGTCGAGCTGTGCAGACAGAGTCTGGATGGCCTCTTCATCCGGGTACAGGCCCACATCTTGGATGAAGCTCTGAAGGATCCCCAGGGCTTCCACAGAAATTTTGGTTCGTGGCCTGGTCTTCTGCCGGTTTTCCTCATCGGACTCTGCAGAGGAGGCCACCGTGGGCTGCCGTGGGGGCAGCCTGGGGCCTGCCTGGGGCTGGGGCTGCGGCTGCGGAGGAGGAGGTGGCGGCTGCTGCTGCTGCTGCTGTTGCGGCTGCTGCTGCTGCAAAAGACAAACAAACACGAGTCAGATCCGCTGGGAGCCGCTGCAGTGAGAGTAGGTGCCTGCCAAGCCTGTGTCTGAGGAAGAGCGGCCGGTTAAACAGCCCACAGCCTTTATTAAATAAATAAACACACTTCTGAGCTCAGAGCTGGGCAGCTAGGAGCAGTGCAGCTTGCAGGGCTACTGTGCTCACTTATCAGCGATCTGTGGAGGAGAAAAACAGCTGGGAAAAACGGGAGCCTCGCTTGCACTCTCCTAGAAGGGTTCTCACCCTCACCGAAGGCGGCCAGCAAAGCACATCATGATGTCATTAATTAACAAAGACTTAAAAGAAGAATCCTTCTTAGATTCCAGGGACAATGTCAGAAGGCTGAGTACCCAGCTCCGGGGAAAGCAGTGTGCCTGGCCATGCTGCATCTGTGGCTGCACCCTGGAGGACAGCACAGCAACCACGTCCTTTATTCTGCACACCTCTTGGAGGTGCAAGGATGCTGTCTCAGACAGTTCCAATTCTCTCTCTCTCTCTCTCTCTCTCTCTCTCTCTCTCTCTCTCTCTCTCTCTCTCTCTCTCTCTCTCTCTCGCACGCGCACACACACACACACACACACACACACTTTCCTACCAAACTGCACTAAGCTAACACTACGTTTTTTTCCTTACCCCCACCAAATAAAGGTTCACTCCATTCTACACCAGCTGGCGAATTGTTTTGTCTATAGTAAACTACGATGTGATTAGGCTTTAAATTTAATGTATACAGACACTTTTTCATAATTAGTATCTGCATATGTGCTGTAATTCCTGTACACAATTATACGTAACAAACGTGTGGCATGTGTCTACTGCGCACTCGACATCCATAATTCTTATCAGCCAAGCCAATCAACCCTGGGTGCTCAAAGCCGCAATGTATTAGAACATTTGTCCTGTGCTTAAGCATTTCCTCTTATCCCCCTAAGAAGCAATTTTATTAAAAACAATTTACATTTTCAAACAAGTACTATTTTTATTACTTAACATATATCTTTCTTGTCTTTGTTTTAGCTGAAACAGTCAGTTTTTCAGGCTTTCACAATTATTTTAGTGCTTAATATCCTGAGGGATTCTCTTTTTCAATTTGTTTTATCTTTAATAAATACTCAAGGATTTTTTTTTCCTGGTGGATGAATAACTCTATTATTTTAGCTACAGATATCCGTATTTTTCACAGACAGCAATACCAGGAAGGAGTGTGGGTGATTCAACAAAGATGTCAGGCAGGTTTCTGGGGCCCTAGAGGTAATGGCATTTTCCTTCAAGGAAAAAGCTAAAAAAAAAAAAACCTTCAGATTTAGCAGAAATAAGTTACACAGCTTAAATTCAACTACAACATGCTGTTTAAGTTCCTGAAGCCACAGGAGCTCCACTGTGGTCTGGTCCACAGCCCTTTAATCAAGTTCCTCATGGGCTTCCACAGAGGCTGTGCCCCACACAGGCGACATCAAGCACAGCTAAGTGCTGGCACTATGGGCTTTGGCCAGAGCCATGGCCATTCCATTACTGTCCTTTGCACATCTGAAAACCCTAGCTGAGGGAGCTGGCCTTCACGACACCTTTTCCCCTTTCTCCTGGCACAGGAACTGGTGCCCGCTCACCTGAGGAGCAGCATTGGGCCATGGTGCAGGGCTCGGCAGGCCTGGTAAGAAAGCGGCTCTAGACTCTCCTTTGCCAAGGGTGCTGGGAGAGGGGCTCTAAGGAAAGACAAACAGACATGACTCACCCTGTCCTGCCCTGGGGTGGGTGGGGAGGCTGTGTGAGGTGAAGGTGGGATGAGGAGCATTCAGCAAGATGGGTTTCCCTCCCCTTCACTATGGAATGAAATGTGTGACTGTCCTCTACGGCTCACTGGTGGTCCCTTTCCTCCAGGGCAGTATGGTTTTAATTAGGAAGCAGTTTTAAGTTCAATTTTAAAAACACACTAAAAGGTATGTTCTAAGCTTTCATAATCAAAACCCAGTGCTAACCAAGGCACCCTTACTATTCTAGCAGTCCAAAATGGGGTTCCTGCCTCGTTAGGGTGAGACTACTACCCAGCAGCCAGAAACAGCGTGTTTATCATCCTTTTATCCTGAGCAAGATGGCAGTGTGCTGCTGTCTGCAGTAGAAGCCTGTATGTGGACTGTGGGAAGAGAAGAACCACTGATTTCCCTGCTAAGTTGAAGGCTTTGTTTATTTAGTGCTGCGCGGAACTGGCCAAGGTAAACGAACCTGAATCTGTTCTGCTGGAACATGGATGATGTGGGGTGGCCTGTCGCCATGGTGATGCACAGCATTGCTCTCCTGCTCATAGATGGCATCACGCTCAGGCTGAGGAAGACTGAGGAACCTGCGGATCATGGACAGGTTCTCCCACAGGGTCCTGTTTTCTGGAGAAGGATCTTCTTTCCAGCGCAGCAGCTCACACAGCCATCCCTGAGGAGGAAAGGGCGACAGGTCAGTTTGTGCTGGGGCTGGAATCTTCCACAGATGCTAAAAAGGAGGCTCCAATAGTTAACTTTTTTATCACACACCACTCCAATCTGCTTTAATATTTTTTCCTTTGAATCCATAAGAGAGGATAGTTGTACCTATGGGGAAGTAGGCTGTTTCTGATCAATGTTCAGATCGATATCTTCATGGGCAGACACATGGGCTGGGGAGATGGCTTAGGCAGTCAGTGCTCACTCTTCAACTACCAAGAGCTGAGCTTGGATCCCCAGAACCCATATAAAAACCTGTTACCTGTCACCCCAGTGACAGGTGCAGAGACAGACACCAGGGGCTTGCTTACCAGCCAGTGTAGCGAAAATGGAGAGTTTCAGGTTCAATAAGAGACCCTGACTTAAAAAATAAGGTGGAGAGCCATAAAGGAAGACAACCGGACACCAACCTTTTGCCTGGACACACACATGTGCGCGCACACACACACACACACACAGAGAAAGTAAGGACAGACGTTTTCACACTCATTCATCAGACTCTGCCGTAAGAGTGATGGGTCAGAAACAAAGGCGAGGGAGGTGCAGCCCCGCCCAGCCTTCGTGTTCGCCAGTGGCCACGGAAGGCATGGAGGTGGCAAGTCAGAGCTCTAGAAATCAACTGTCCTCAAAGGCTTTCCTAAGCTCGCGCGCGCGCACACACACACACACAGAGAGAGAGAGAGAGAGACAGACAGACAGACAGACAGACAGATAGACACACGGGGGAGGGGAAGGGAAGAGGGAGAGAGAAAGAGACAGAGACAGACAGACAGACAGAGACACACACAGGCGAGAGGAGGGAGGGGGAAGGGAGGAGAGAGAGAGAGAGAGAGAGAGAGAGAGAGAGAGAGAGAGAGAGAGAGAGAGAGAGAGAGAGAGAGAGAGAACACCTGCCTGCATGCTTGGGCATGAATACATTGTCTTTATTACCATGGGCATTAGCAGAGTTCTTCAACAAGGCCCTTTCTTAAAGGGAGCCTCAGAGTCCTGCTTTTTTGTCAGCTCTGGCACATGACTTGTCAGGCAAGAACTTTAGTCAGTTTTTAGGGTAAAGAGTGAAGGGCAAACTCTGTCGAGGACCCAGTCTGACCCAGCGTGATTCTCAAGTCTTCACTGTCTGGATGGTTCAACAGATGACTCCTACCGCCATCTCCACCTTTAGTCCCACCCGCCCCCCGGGACCGGAAACAATGGGGTAGGAGGGAGGGAGGGACAGTGTCCAACGGAGCCCACACTGCCACCTCTCACCGGACTGTCTGGAGACGCCTCACCCGGACACACTGGGGGCAGCGCCACTCCCTCACCGCTGCCCCCCGTGACCTGTGATTGGCACACAAACTGGTACACTGTCCTGTGCCATGGACAGCACTCCCATCCTGTGCACTCTCCAGAGATGCTCTTCCTCGTTCTTCTCCTCCCCCACAGACCTCTACCTGAGGTCACTCTATGTCCTTCCTTCCCGCCATTCTCCCTCATTCCCTGAGCAGGAAACCCGCTGGGGCTCTGCCTTTGGGAACTGCTCTAAAATGAAGGCACAGGACACTGTGCCTCTATCATGTGAATTTTAGATCTATGCACAGAGGGGTCTGCTTTTTCTGTTACTGCAAGATGAAACCAGACGACTGTATGTCTTTCTTTCTGTCTTCAAACTGGGTGAACCTTTCAAAAGGAGCTTCTATTTGTGATAATGGTGAAAGAGAACAAGGCATTCTTCTCTACAGTTGGTCTGAAAGATTGTCTGAGAGACTGCAAAAGAAAAGACAGGGCTGACGTTTCAGCTTCCTACCAGCCGGCCAGAATACCCACGATTCTTGGTGAGGTGTACAGGCTTTACTGTTGCTTTGTTTTTTTGGGGGGTTCAGTATAGAACCCAGGGCTGTTCACACATCAGCCAAGTGCCTCTAAGGAAGATGGGATCCTTTAACAGTTGTTTTTAATTAAGCAAATACACACACACACAAATAAATGTTCAAGTGTGTATATGTGTGTGTGTGTGTGTGTGTGTGTGTGTGTACATATATATATGTGAATGCTCACATATCTGTGTGTATACACACGCACACACACATATATGAATGGTCATGTGATAATGCTTTCATTCAATACTACTGAACATATAATTCAAGATGAGAAGGGGCAGTACCCTGAAGATTTAACCTGAAAGAATAGCCACTAAAAAGGAAAAACAAATCTGCCCTGATGACAGAGCCCTGGAGCTGCTTCTCACTTGACCATAGATCCCTGCGCTTACGTCCAGACTGCGGTGGGATGTCAGAGCTGGGCTCTACTTGAGAGAATAGAACATCAACTACAAAGCTGACCTTGAGTATTTACAGTGGAGACATGCCTACCCTGAAGATATTTAGTTCTTATGGGTAAACTCTTGCTATCTGGAGCACGTCATAAAAATATCACCTATTTCCCTAGATCCAAGCTATTTCCTTACACCACATCTCTAAATTTTGGGGCAGGGTAGATCTTAGATCTGTCTCCATCTCCCTGGAGGCTTGTCTGCATCCTGTAGCTGTGACCTCTGACAACCTGGATGCCTGGAAGCATGGTCTATTTACTTCCAGAGAAGTGAGAAGGCTGGAGGAGAGGGGAAGAGGCGTTCTGACTTGGCTGGTCCCACTGGGTACTGAACACTGAGCTGTTATCTTTTTTAGAAATATTTTTTTTTAGATATAAATGCACGTAGCTGAAAATTGCCAAGAGTTAAATTAAGAATGATTCGTGTCAGAAAAGCTTCTTGGAGAGTGTTGAAAACATTGATGGCCTCACATCCTTCAGAAACTTCTGTAAGGAAGGCAGAGATCACTTGGCACTTGGATGTAAGTGAAAAACATGTGGATCACAGATGTTCTTTGGAAAAGAAAATCATTAGTTCTTTTAAACCAGCTAATAATGACAGCTAATTCCTAAATAATCACATTCATGTGGGTTTAACAAATATTTCAGAAAGAGAACTCTGACTCATTCAACAAACATTTTGTCTATATTGTCACTTCAGTGTCTCTGCACTTCCCAGACAGATCCTTATTTTTATTAATTGCCCATGACTAACATAACACTTCCAGTACTTTGCTATTAACCTCTGCCCTTAAATAATACTTCTAATTCCTTATCTAAAAATAATGAGATGAATCTGCAGTTGAAACGTGTTTCCGCCTTTTAGAGACAGGACCAGGCTGAAATGACTACAGCAGACGCGTCATGCAAAAATATCTGACGGTGCATCTGGGAACTGTTAGAACTCCACAAGGGGGTTCAAAAAATGAGGAAGAAAACAAAGAGGGGTGTGTTTGTGTGTGTGATCTCTTAAATAACGGGAAACGCACGTTTTTGACACCTTCTTGTTCTTTTGTCACGATAGAAATAGACTGATAAATTCCCAACCAGGATTGGCAAAAATATGATTAACCTGTTTCTATACTAAATACTTTGGAGTACTGTGGCTACCTCAGATTCTATTGCTTTTCACTCCATTGGTCATGACGGTGATCTGTGATTTGAAGGAAGGAACTGAAGAGGACACAAATGCCTTCTCCTTCACCAATCCTGTGTCTGAGATGTCCCCTAAACATTAGAACGGATGCATTTGGAAAGGTGATGGAGAGGCCTGCGTGCTGCTGACATCCAAGTAAACCAAGAACCCCCCAGGAGTGCCACGCTGATTAGGAGGAGAGATAAGAGTGAGACATGGAGCTTTGTTGTGAAATGTGAGCCTTTTCCTTTTAGAAGCGGTCTCTGGGACCTGATGTGCTGTGTACAACCAGAGGCAGGAGGCTCAGGAGACTACTCTCAAATTCAATTAGATCACGACTCTTTGAATGGCAGAAAAGACGGGGCAAAAGAAGCCCTCATCAAATGACGGGACCAATTGGCTCTCAGAAAACTAAAGTGGTACAAGGAACAACCTCAACTGTAAATGTAGTAAATGTGCCAAGCAACATCACACTGCATCTAATGAGGGCAAAATATAAACAGTAGCCACATGTAAATCAATTAGTACAACTTTCAGGATGTTACTACTTTTCAAACTGACAAAGTTTAATTTGACACCTTCTGTTCCAAACCCTTTGTTTCTATTCAAAATCACGCCTTGAGCTGTTGCAATCAATCACAGCACTCCCTATTACTTAAAAAAAAAAAAAAGAAAGAAAGAAAGGAAGGAAGAAAAAAAAAACTGGCATGGACCCCAAATAAGCTGAAAATGCCATGCAGATAAATTCTGAGATAATATGTTCAAACCTGTTATATACAACACAAATCCTGTAAAGTTATGTATTGTAAACCTACATTTATTGAGAACTAAAAGTCTTAAATCCATCTGCCACAAAGGAAATACTGTTATGTACTTTATAGTAACCAACAGCCATCTGCAAATGTCTTGCTACTGTAAGCAAGAAAGCGGTGCAGAGGAGGGTAAAGTGAAGGCGGGAATGAGGAGCATCCTTCTGACTGGTTTTCGTTCAGGATCTAATAAGGAAATGTAAGATTGGGGGAGAAACGGGAAAGAGAAAAAGCAGAGTGACTGCCAAACCCGTGTTACAAAAATCAAAACAAACTCAGAGACAACACAATGGCAATTTATTATGGTCCATGAAACACACGACTGTATGCTCATTTTAAAGGAAAAATTAGCAGTTCCAAACTCAATATTCTAATGATGTGCTTGCTGACAGAATCTTGTTGTGCCACATTCAAATAAAAATCCTGGCACCTCCATCTCTCAGCTGCTAATTTCCAACCAAACTCAATCTCTGATTCCCATGCCATTCTTTAGAGCAGTGAGTTCGAGGCGATTCAGTGCTTCCATTTTAACACAGAAGGGGTACCCAGTGACTCTGAGGTAGGAAACCAACGTCCCCTAAGAAACGCACGCGGGACCTGCAAATCCTCACATACACAGATGTGCTTACAGGCTGGGTCTGAGGCTAAGCTGGGAGTTCCTAACACAGCTAGTTATCAAAGGGAAAATAAACTTTGATACCACGGGGGGGGGGGGGGGGGGGGGGGGAGGGCACTTAGTGCAATATGCATATGTATATAATGCCATTATGTATATATACATTTTAAAACTAAGAGCTATGAAGAGAGAAAGAAAAATGACATGATTTCCTGCTATACCTAAGAAGGAAAAATACATTAAAAAAATCAAATGGTAATTTGAGTTCTAAAAGGCAAAACATTTTAAAGTCTGTATCCATCCCCCTCATCCTCATCTTTTATGTGTTATTTGCGGGAGTATTTTCTTCCAATCTCTGGGGCATATCTTGTAATATATGATATTAAAAGAAATCAATCTAAATAGGAAAGTATTTGATACAAACATTTTAGTGCAAAGCGTGAATTACAGTTTTGCAAGTAGCGGGAACAAGAACGGAGTACATAATCCATTAAACAGCACTTCCAACAAAGAATTCAGCACCGTAGACTCAACTACACTAGGCATTTTGAATGAGTACATTTTCAACAACAACTAACTATAAAGCTTGCAATTTATCATTCAGGAAATAATTTCCTACTTTTAAAAGAATCTGTAAGTGTTACTTATGCAAATGAAGACAGTTTTTAATCTGCCCACAAACATGCTAATAGAGGGCAATTTTTTTTATTTACAAAGCCGCTGGCACTCAAGTGTAATTTCGCATCAGTGTTCTCCTACAAGCCGGGGAAGAAATGGGTTCTGATTGTCAGAACTACCGAATCTGTCACCTTTAGCATAAAGGCTTAAGATGTAACAAAAGATGTCACGTGACTGCTGTTTTAAAGCCCTCCTTTCACATTACAGAAAGGCCCACTTTAACATCTTTTATTTTTTATATGCACTGTATCCAAAATGCAGTATTTAAATATATTATTTTGGGGGGTCTCACTTCAAAGACACTCAACATCTAAGAGTGAGGCCTGGATGCCTCTCAAGCCAACTCCAACTCCAACTCCAACCCTCCCGACACTGGACACTGAGAGTAAAATCCACGGCAGCCAACACTGAAAGCATTTTAAATTATTTACTAGGTTAAAAGGGTGAAATGATACTTTAAATACATCAGATTTCATCATCTAGGCCATTTTTTGGTGGCAAAGTGGTATTGATCTTTCCAAATGCTTAAAATTAGCTAGTTTGCAGAAGGTCATTATTTGATTAAAGGCATTAAAGTTGAGGGCACAAGGCGATGTGCTTTTTCTTCCTTCCCAATTCAAATCATAATATAATTTAATAAAAAGGATCCCATCATGTCCTGTAATAAAAACACTTGTCTTAGGATAGTGTTCTTTATTTAACATGTTAACCTTAAATGCCACGAAATTCTTTAGAAGGGAAACCTCCACTAAAGCCGATTATGTTATGGCCTAATGAGAGAATCTGCCACTAACAATAACGAAGGCCAGGTTCTCCTGCATAGATTAGTGGGAAGCACACCATCGTCCTCTTCCATTTAATGCCACTGACAGCAAAACAGGGGTCCAAGAAGAGACTGGAGCTGCTTCTCTGCCAAGTTAACACGTGTCTTATTACAGAAAACATGAAGAATAAACTTCAACAGAGATGTAGTAGTAAAAGCATTTTTACACTGGAAGGTATATGTTATGCTCACATTCTTACAAGCTGGGTTTTGAAAGGAAATACAGCTTAAATATTCATGTGTGCCCTCTTGATATATTAATTTTCAAGGTGTGGTTTCTGATGCATTCATTTAAAAAAGAAAAAGTAATAATGAAAATATTTTAAACTACTGCTATTTTAAACCCTTGAGATGACTGTTTTTGGACTCCTGAGCTCGTTCCAGACTCTCCAGTTTATTTAAGGGATGTAATATCTTAGCCAAAAATCTGTGGGTTTCTATATTGGGGTAATAATAGGCCATAAACTGAGTGTCTAGAAGTTTCTCATTCTGCCCCTTTGTTATTAAGAGGTTAAGCAACTCTAGCATAGCTTCAGGAGATTTATTATTAGCATAAAAAATAACATTTGCACACGCCTAGAAGAACCTCTTGAAATTTAGTAAAGTTAGAAGGGCGCTCAGAGTCATTTAAAAAAAGTATCATTTGCATTCTACTGTTTTTATTTCCTCCTCTTCCCTATCTTCCCTAGGTCACTGATGTGGGGGCATAAATGTGGTGGTTTTTCTTGGGCTACACACAGATTATTCAGTTCATAGCAAAAGTATCAAATAACGACTTGGCCAGAGGAGATACAAATGACTCTTACTTTCAAAAATGCCAGGAGAGAGAATCCCCAAAATTAAAGGTATTTGCAGAAGAGAGAAGTTGAGAAGTGAGAAAGGGGGAATGAATACAAGTGTGGAATTCTAAGCAGTCTACTAAAATATCTACAACAGTGGTTCTCAACCTGTGAGTTGTGAGCCCTTAAGCCTAAGACCATTGGGAAACACAGGTATTTACATTATGATTCATAACAGTAGCAAAACAGCAGTCATGAAGTAGCAATGAAATAATTTTACAGTTGGGGGTCACCACAACATGAGGAACTGTATTAAAAGGTCACAGCATTAGGAAGGTTGAGAACTACTGGTTTGAAAAAGACAATCTCACTTGACAGAAATATAAGATTTCAAAAGAAGGCCTGGATTTTATTTTTAAAACATTAGATTTGGAAAGTGCCTACCATAAACGTTTGATTTCTATATATACTCCAAATCTAAGCCAAGACAAAAATCTGACTTATATGCATGATAGGTGAACATGAATTCTGAAAAACAATCTTACCTGCCTCCACACAGACCAGAGCCAATGACATTTTTGACATTTTGTAACTTTCAGCAGAATGGTTTAGCCTCTCCCTACTATTTTGACATCTGACCTTCAACTCTTTTTTTTTTTTAACCTCTGCAATTATTAGTTTATTAGTATCATCCAGGACTCATGTTCAGTATTCCTCCTCAAATTACATAAACAAACGCAAATGTAAAGAACCCAAGTCAAAATTATGTAACAAACAGCACTCCATCACAAAAGCGCATAAAATTACAAGAACGCTATTTTAAAACACTGGCACTTTAAGAGAATGATAATCTCAAAAAACCACAAAATTGCCAAATTGACCCCAAAAGCGTGAGCTTAAACTACAAGGCTGCCATGTTAAACTTGTGTTGACATGAGTTCTGACGAGAATGCTGGCTGTAATTCATGCCTTTGCCCATCTATCTAAGGATTGCTCAGGAAACTTGACTGTTCAAAAGTATTTTTAATTAGTTGAGCCAGCTTTTCTTAAAATTATGACCTTCAACTCTTTAAGCTTTCGTTTTCATAAAAGGCACCTCAAAATGGAGAGCACCCCGAGGTGCATGCTGTAACTTCTCAATTTTAGCCTCTACTTCCAACATTAAGAACTATCTACCTACCACTGGCTTCTTCAAGTTGGGGCACCTCTTCCTTAACTTATTCTTGGAGGCACCAAATTCTTTCAATTACCTGCCGTGGAAAAAATTTCCCCTTTTGACTTTCAGGAGAAGCAGACCAGTGATGACCACAGCTGTTATGGACAAGGAACCACCACCTACAGCTGAAGAAGTCCAACACAGAGCTAATTAATAGGATTCTCAATTCAGTCTGCAGACCTGCAGGTGCACCCTCCCATTAAGACACTGTGACACAATGATGTCATCTACAAAGTTCACACCTAAAAACCCCCAGCTGAGCTACAAAAAAAAGAAAGAAAGAAAGAAAGAAAGAAAGGAAGGAAGGAAGGAAGGAAGGAAGGAAGGAAGGAAGGAAGGAAGGAAGGAAGAAAGAAAGATAGAAAGAAAGAAAAGCCAAAAAATCCTCTAAGTGTTCTAAGTGAATTTGTGATTTTTGTGCTGGGCTCCACCTACAGCTATCCGTGGTCATCTGGGGCCTGTGGGTTCCAGGATGAGCATGCCTCTGAGCTCTGAAAGCTTCCAGACAGGCAAACAGACCAGGCCTTTTGGCTTTCTTGAATCCCCTTGACCATCTGTGAGAGGCTGCTGGGAATGGGACTGGAGGATGAAAACCTCCTGACTGTTCGTACAGTGTGACCTCTAGAGGTCCCCAACACAGCAGCAAAGCTTATGCCCTCATAGGTCGCATTTAGTCCTATGCCTGGTAACATTCCTCATATTCAGTTGGACTAATTATTAGCTACTGCCTAACGCAGCCTCGTGATCTGTTTTCTATTTCTCTACTCTAAGAGGAAGGCTTTTTTTCCCCTTCCCTTCAAATGTTACTTCTCCCTCAGGCCATAATCAAGTGCCTCAGTAGACGGATGAAGAGAACACAATGGGTAGGAGAGCATCTATACCAATATGAGGCAGACACTTTTCTGAGCCTTTGGGAAGAAACCTCCTCTATAAAATATGGGTAATAATGGTATTAATCTCACAGTGGCTGCTACAAATGAGACAGAGTACATTCAATCTGATGCCTAGTCTGAGATAACTTCAGAATGTTGCAAAATAAAAGTACTTAAACAATTCACAGTCCACTTGGAATGACATGACATTCAAAACAATTAAATAAAGCGGCCGTGATAAAGGTCACGGAGGGACAGATACCAAGAGTGGCAACACTAGAGAGGAAGAAGCAACGGTTGAGGGAGGCAGGGAAGGAGGGCGTCTCCCTGACATGGCAGTACTGGCTCGGCTTCCTTGGCTTTAGAGAATATTGATGGGGTTAAGTGCCTGGGAGAAAGCAGCAATCTAGTTGCTTTTGAATGAATGGATGGTGCCTCCCACAGCCCTTACCACACTGGATTGAGAAAACGACTCAGTTTCTGTAACCTCTTACATTCTACACACTAGGCTTCTAAGGTCTCTCTAAGAGGCCTGACAGAAACCTTAGGCAGGTTCCTCAGCTTCTTCAGACTTCAAGTATCTCCTTTGTAAAAGGAAGTCTAATTTTATCACCTAATTCATAGTATATTGAGAATTAAAAGAGAACATCTATGGAAAAGGACTTGGTACTCAATAACAATCTCAATTATTGCTGCCATATATTATTGTTGACATTATCAAACTTTCTTAAGCCCATAGAGACTGAAGACACTAAGGAGGCTAAAGAGAATAGCTGTTACCATATTCCTTCCACACGCTGCATCCTAAACAACAAAGTTCAGTCAGCGGCTCGACTACCAACTCCACACCGAGGCTGGGATATTGGAGTATATTTGATATCTGAAGTATAAACAGACACTTTCTGAAACATGAAAATGCAGATGGTAAAAATGTCTGACAATGACCCTTAAAAGACAAATTCCTTTCCTAAGCCAGTAACCTCACTTTTCAATGCTTATTCAAAAGAAAAGATAATAAAAACTACATATAAATACTTTACAAAACTGTTTACATTTACATTATCCGTGACAGCAAAAGTTGAAAATAAGCTAAATGCACTGTAGGAAATTGATGGCTCCTACAATATGCAAATGAACACAACACACACATACAGCTATATCCACATATGTACACTGATAGGAAATTGATGGTTCCTACAATATGCAAATGAACACAACACACACACATACACAGCTATACCTACATATGTACACAAGTACATGTCTGTGTATATAAAGAGCCTAAATCAGGATATTAAATTAGAATATCTCTAGGTGATTGAGATTATGGATATTTTTATGTTCTTCCTTATGCTTGTATTTCTGATTTTTCTGTAGTGACTATGTAATAAAAATATGCACAGCAAATGGCTTTAATTAAAAATCTAATTTTTCTTGTCTGTCTCCTCTATAACCAACGTGAGTTCCTGTCAACGCTAGCCCTCAGGAAGGCCTCTTGGATTTCTTCCACTCTGTGGCCTCTATTCCAGTTCACCCTCAACCCTGCCAATAGATGTGAACACTCACTGCCCTGCAGTAGCAAACGCTCCCATGCACTCCTCCCAAGGGACCTAGAAATATCCCAAGGCTCACACTCAGGGGCTGTAAAAACCCAGCAGTGCCAGTGAGTTGTGAGGTGGAGCTCTAAGTATGGCCTAGTGTGGGCCAGGCTGACAGACTGTGCACACCTCTGCAGTTCCTGGGGCCTCACAGGGGGCTGCAAAGTCCAGAGGTAAAGATTTACAAGGAAGAGGCTTCATTTAAAAGAAATAAGGTTTGAGCTGAACTTGGCTTCCGAGGCTCAAGGAGGCAGAGGACCAACAAAGGACCCTAAGGCACCCAAATGTGACACTCTTAGAAAAGGAAACTGAGGAAACTGGACTTTCCCGAAACCTCAACTCAAACACATGTACACACTTACAAAGTAAAATTTTTATTGTGTTATTTACTAAACATTATTAAAATTTCAGTGTTTCTTTCTTATTAAAAATTCTGAAGAACATTAAGCATGAAGCTGAGTGTTTGAGCCATGTGTGAGAAGAAAAAAATTATAAAAATGAGAATTGATAAAGTAAGTAATCTTTTAGGCAATTTACCTGATAGAGTAGCTTCTTGGTTTACACAAATAATTTACCACTAGATTGTTTTAAACAAAATTTCTGTATTACGTTTTCCAACAGATTTATATAAAACTTTTCAATACTGCAGACAGCTCAGGAATGAGCTATACTCTCCATTACACTTAGTTAGAATCAGGGAATTAAAAATTTAAATCTTCCCTCTATGGTGTTCTAGGAGGAAGAAGAAAGAAGTTTTAAACCAAGAGAAGGCAGTTTGGGACTTATGAGTCGTGGGAGTCAGACCTCAAGAGGGACAACTCACTGTCAGGGTCATTATGAGCTCCCAACTTGCTTATGATTTTGATGATGTGCCCATCTCATGGCTCAAACCACATAATTTTCTCCATTATGCAAACCTGTTCATCAGAAGTTTGTCTAATTTGAGAAAATCAAATCTTGTGATTCACAAGTAGCCATTCAAGACAGAAAGCATGGATATTTCTGGAAGTATTATGTGGGTCAGGGTGATAGTGGCCACACCAGGAAGGTTAACCTAGGCACAGGCTGTCTCCCTTATTCCTCATAACCCCAGTGCAGAAATGCCTGAAGGAGAGGTGGGCAGGAGTGGAATGTGAGCCTGCTGTGCTCTGAGCATATTCGTTAAGGATGCAAGGCTTGATACTATCTACTGCTCATCACTCCACCCTTCTGCATGTCATTACAAGGACCCTCTTCTGGCCAGCCATGGTTCAGAGGAAGCAGACACATTAGTGCACATACCGTGGAGATGCCTTTTTCCTAACACTTCTCATCCAATAAGGTAAGAGCCATCCACAATTCAGGTTTGCATTGTTATTAAAAGTGTAGCTTGCAGGCAGCGGTGGCACACACCTTTAATCCCAGCAGAGGCAGGCAGACCTCTGAGTTCAAAGTCAGTCTGGACTACAGAGTGAGTTCCAGGACAGCTAGGGCTTCATAGAGAAATCGTGTCTTGGAAAAAAAAAGGAAATCAAGCAAGCAAGCAAACAAACAAAATAAAGAAGGAAAAAAAGAAGTGTAGCACCCAACTGGTAACTACTTTTTTATCCGCAGTGAAGGCATTCTCTCATCAAGTACAGCAGTTGCTGTTAGGTATCTAGGCTAGAAACAAGGTTGTTGGGACAGTTTTGGGGTTTGCTTTAGATGCTATTGCAATGATTGCAATCCCCTCGTTATGCTTTAGAGTGACAGGCCCTTGAAAAATAAGCACACCAGAAAGCAATAAACAAATTGGAAGAAAATGTTTCCCAGGTAAATTCAAAAATTCCTAGGCTAATATGTTAAACATGTAATTGTTCCCTCTGCTCAATTTATCATTGATCTCATCTCTTTGGTGCCATAGACCCTTCTGGCAGTCTGGGCAAAGCTCATGAATGCCTTTTCAGGGGAAGGTTTTTACGTTTGAAATAAAATACATAAGATTACAAAGAAAACCAATTACACTGATATACATAATTGGTTTATGGATAACTTAGGGGGTGGGAATGGACTGGACTAAGCCAATCTATCAAAAATTTCTGATGTAGTAAAAGGTGCACGTGTGTGCGCACGTGCGTGTGTTTAAACAAACACACTGAGTTCCAAGCTAGTACAGCACACTCTTAGTGATAAGCCAGAAAAACAATATTTCAAGAGTTATGTCATGACATGATATGCTATGAAGATGGGGTTTCGCTGGTGGCAAATTTGTATGACAAATGTTGCCAGGATTATGACTGAATGAAACACCAACTTCCAGTCAGAGGTCACACAAAATAAATCATTCACTGTCTTCTTAGCCGAAGTGGAACACATGCTAAGAACCCCTGAATGGGATGGGTTCCTGACCTTAAATGGACATCTGCATACACACATATACCAAGCATATACTCACATACTTCAAAATATTTTTATAACTAATCTAGATAGGATCCAGCAAATTAGAAAAACTTATTACCTGCGAATTTGTGAAATCAATTCCCTCCCTCCCACTCCAAAGGAACATGTTTCACTAAGAGGTGGGGCAGAGTTAAACAGTTCCTCCTAGTGGGGTAGACATATCCAGAGAGGCTCAGCTTTCCCATGAGAGGTGTTTCAGCACTGGACCTTTGAGTATGTAGAGAGAGAGAGAGTGTGTGTGTGTGTGCGCGCGCGCGCGCGCGCGCGCGCGCGCACACACGCTGTTGGAGGGGTATTGATAAGATGGTTCCCCAAAACATTCAATTTTCAGGTCAGTCCAATGGGAGAGAATTGTTATTGGATTTATATATTCAGTTCCACTGAAGATCTCTACTAAAATAGGTCTGTGCCTTGAGTAATGTCACTGGATAACTGCACTAGCATACATATAGCACACTAGTTTCCTGGGTGTGTCACGAAATTGAAGAATGAGTTTACAAATTCTGATTGCAGCATCAGCATTTTAATCTGGTTAGCTTCATACCTTAATCTGAGTAACTCTAAAGGTAAGCGAGGCTTACCTTTGAAAACTGCCAACCTGCCTGGGGAAGCACTCCAGGTGTGGCTTTCCCATACTAGGGTTTCCCAAACGGAAGGGAAGAGAAAGGACAGAAACCGGAGGGGCTTCACAGGAATGGATCAAAAGCACTACTCCAGGGTGGGGTGGCGGTGGGTGGACAAGGTGGTTAGCGAGGAGAGGCGCTATGTAAATGACAGGAAGCTGCCTATCAGCTGGGACACCTGATCTGCTCAGTCAGTTCTAAAGGAGTAGATGGACATCCGACTTTGCGTTTAGGTTAGAGTACGGGGCAGATGACTAGTCCAACAGAAAGGGGAAAGAAAGTGAAGAATAAAGATGAAAATTGGGGCAGAGGGTATGACATAACAGAGCACAAAACCATCTCTTAACTTTATATCACGATGATGACCAGTGTAAAATCTACCCAGCAATAGAAACACAAACTCTGGAAATTCAGTTTGATGGATAAGGTTTTAGTCTTTATGATTATTCAGGGTCCAAGTTACTTAGTTTCTTTAATCAAAATTACTAAAATAAAATTATTCTGCATTAGGCTATTACCCTTCCCCCAATCTCCAAACACAGAAACAGAAATTAATTGCCAGCCAGGAAGAAAGAACACAATTTAGGCAATAACAGCTTGGCATGGTCTAAGCTGGATTTCCTAAGAGCATTTGCTTGTGAATCTATATTTTACATACAGCCCTTAGTTCCCTGACCTTATTGAAAGTCATTTATTTTTACCTAATCTGCATTTCATTGAGAGCACCAAACTTCAGTGAAGCAGCCATGTAACACCCAAGGCCAGGAGCCGTCGCGCTGGTGCCAAGAGTCACTGTGGCGGGGCACTCCTCAGCCGGTCCATGTGCTCCATGTTCCCAATCACGCACCTCAGATGGGGGTGCAAAGTCTCAAGGGAGCTGTCTCCCATGTTCATTTTTGATCTGTGTTTTCTCCTTTCCTAGCCTCTCCCAAACCTGGGGTTTTTCAAGGACCTGAAGTTGTTCACATTGCCCTGATTCTGGCAATCACTGTCCTGGCACCCATGAAGCCAAGTCCATTCTTCAACTGAGTTCAACTGCTCTCCTCTTCTTCTCTGCCTGGACCCTGACAAGTTGCTGCGTGATAAGGGGGGAGGGGGCGGATTCCGGTCATCCCTAACAAGTCTCAGATGAAGACACCAGGAAACAGCACCTCCCCCAAAAACAAAGCCTTCACATTATTCGACCCCTTACATACCTCTTCTGTGACTTATTCTCAAGCCAAACCCTCTACGGACAGTACTGTCCACCAAAACAGCATCTCCATTTACACTGTACTGGTGTCTCAGTCTCAGATACACATAACTCAGTTCTACACTGGACATTAGACACAAAGTAACTCAAGCTGTTTAACTTCCTGAAGAAGTTCGGAGCCTCAGAAGCAAAACAGCTTGCCTGGAAACACACAGCACGTTGATTTACAGGGGAATTGGGCCACAGCTCTTCAAGACTCAAGGTTTCCCCTGAAAGATGAAGTTTGTGTTTCAGGTGTTTTGTCAATCATCTGTGCATCTGCCAGTAGCTGCTGGTGTCCTCTTCCCATGAGGTGTGGTTAATTGGGAGCCAGGTCCTCTAATTCCTTCAGCTCAGAATGCAAGTGTAAGCTACACTGTCATGATATCAATTACATGACTTCAACAAGGATAAAAAAAAACCAAAACAAGGGTACAATGAGGGAGTTAAGTCCAAGAGAAAGTAGAAAGAATATTGGGGGAACCTATTTTCTTGGTGGGCATTCATGAGGGTCTGAGAGCCTAGAGCAGGACATGCCAGAATGGCTGAGGATGGTGTACTGAGTCAGAGTAGCATGTCATGGCCACCAAATTGTCACCAGATTGTCATGGTCACCAAATCTTAATCTGTGACTTGGGTTTTGTTGTTGTTGGTTTTGTATTTTTGAGATAGGAGTTCCTCTGTGTAGTTCTAGCTGTCCTGGAACTACAGCCTGTAGACCAGGCTGGCTTCAAACTCAGAGATCTGCCTGCCTCTGCCTCCCGAGTGCTGGGATTAAAAGTGTATGCCACCATCTCCCAGCTGTCTGTGACTTGTTAACACAAATATGGAAACTATTCTTACATCAAACAGAACCCAGTAAGGTCATAGAGAAAACTAACATATTTCCTTGAAAAGTGGGATCTGGTACCTAATACGATGGAAAAGGCTAGTCTTCCCTTTCAGCCAGAATGATAAATATTCCCAGACTCACACACTACTGGTTCCTGATAGCATCTGTCAGCTGTCTGTCCTTTCTGTTCCATTTTGTACCAACAAGTGTCCTAAACACAAAGAAATTCCAACACAAAAGTCTGCAAATATGAGAAACCAGGGGATGAAATTCACAGTGGAATAAGATCTTTAATTTGCAAAGAAATACGTTAAGATTCCACTTAATGCAGACCCCTGCCAGGGACTGTGAAATATGCATCAGTTGTGTGAAAACTTCTGGGTTATTAAGGAGGGTATTGGTGGAGTTCTGAGTTTAATTCTCCCCAACTCTGGAATCCTAAATTAAAGTGGACTACAGCAGGGATGGAGTTTATTCACTGATTGGATGAGGGCCTCCACTCTTGTGTCCAGAAGGATTCCGGGTGACATCTAGACTCAGGAGGAAAGTGTTGTAATAGATGGGTGGCATGAAAGACTGAGGCTATTCCAATCTTCAATAATAACAACACTTTTGAAAACTGACTACAAAGGCAGAGTAAGACTGCAAACAAAAATAAGGAAAACTAATGAACCCACAAAGATAGATGAAGGGTACAGAAACAGGGGAAGGGACCTAAATTAACTCTGTGAATGAACATGTTAACAGCTGAAATAGAAAGAGGCTGACTAATAGGCAAATCCTTTATGAGTGATTAATTTTCCCTTTAACATAACACTCAGGCCAAAAGAACATGTGGACAGGCAAAAAAGCGTGAGATTTCAGAGCTGGAGACATAACAGGGCAAACAGAAAACACCCACCAGCCAGGTTCGAAAGGAAGGCAGTTCCAGCGATCTAAGAGACCTTCCAAGCAAGAGGGAAGGAATGATACAGAGCTGAGAAAAGTGTTCTACAGAAAGAGGACCTGCCGAGTCAGACCACCGAGACAGCTCTGTGGTCAAAGCAGTAAGGCAGGAAAATAAAGGGGACAATGTATTCGGCACGTGATGGCCTTAACTGCCCTATCTGTTCTGAATGGAGCTATGGTTGGTTCTGTGCTGCCCGAGTTCCTCTCTACTCTTCACTGAGCGGCCTTTCCCTCCAGCTCTGCCTTCTACAGAGCTTTTGTACTTATGGGGGGATTCTTCTGAACCTGGTGGTAATTCTGGCCAGGCCTGCACCTTCTTCCAAGGCTCTCTGGTGTTCTAATGCAGAAGGCAATGGTCTCCAACTCTGTCTTTCAAAATGACTGCAAGCCAACCAACATCTAGGAAATACATTTCCTGGCTGAGACCATTGTGTTTGGAAATTATCTGATATCCGACCACAAAGGCTAGAGTAACAACTTACTAAAAAACAACAATGAAAGCTATTTTTGGAAAACTACATATACTCAATCTTAGAAGCTCTTTCAATATTTTCATTTCAAAAGGGTTAACTCTTTTTTTAAAAAAAGGCGTAAGGTCAAAGGGCTATTACATACCTACAGAGCAAAAGAAGAAATATTAAAAAACAAACAAACAAACAAACAAAAAACCCCAATGTCCAGAAAGTCCACTGGAGACCACAGTCTTCTTCTTAATTAAGTTTTGATCAAAGTATGAAATGGAAGCTGATGAGGTTTTGATAAATAATCTGGGGGAAAAAAACTAGGTAACTTCTCCATCTTCCTAAATACTTCTTTGTATTGAATTTTATTTTTATTTAAGGACATTTTACACATATATACATACTCCGACCCTTAAAAAAGAGAAGGCTGAAATTTTAGTTACACCACATGTGGTGTTCATTTGTGAAAAATGAACAAGCTGTTTGTGGTTAAACTGTCTAATCGCCTGTTATCAATCTAGCGCTGCATTCAAGATTTACAGGATACATCAGCTTCCGTGCCACATTAGCTGGGGGGGGGGGGGGAGTTTATCCTGCGGAATAATATTTCCAATGCAGCCACACTCGCACTACATCTGGTTGTGCTGGTAGCGGCAGTTAAATTGAAATATTTCACAGCGTGTGTCAGAAACATGCAGAATGGTAATTATGACAGATCTGATTAAGCCGGAGTACCACAAGCTCCCTGGCCAGCGCTGGTTCTGCAGGTGTGACCTTGTGCGTGCCTGCGTGTGTAAATAAAATTAATTACAAGCGAGAGGGTGAAGGCTTCGGTGACATCACAAAGCGGAGAAACTCCCGAGGGGGAGACCTAATGGAATATTTTCCCTCAGTCTAATAATACAGTTCATATTGACTTGAGGTAATTAGTGGGATCATTAAAGCAGTTTTCCCGGCGTATTTGGCTGCCTGATCAGATTAGTGAAAATGTTCTTCAGAACAAGCCCTGTGTGGTCTGCCAGAGAGGAGGAAATAAAGAGCAACAAAGCATATTTGGGAATGATAAGCAGTGCTGGACTTTCACGCCAGTAAAATGTCCTTCTCTCTGGAGTCTGCAGACCCAGCATCCTGTCCACTCTGATTCTACTTGTTTGTCTTGCCCACATTCTGAATTCTCTCCACTCCCCCTCTCCCTCTGTTACCTCAGACCACTTCATCACTAAAACCCATCCTCAGCTCCCCAACAAATCTCTCCTAAACAAGGCAATTTCAAAATCAGGGGAAAGTATCCGAAGTGACTGTTTTATTATTAGCTGACAATATGGGGCAACAGGGAGAGGCTACCACACACACACACACACACACACACACACACACACACACACACACACACACACGGACATGCAAACACACGCAACATGGGAAAACATGCCACTTAAAAGTCACCTGCTAAACAAAAGATTCCTCTCTTATGTAACACTGAACACAGTCAATATTCCTATGTGGATGTCAAAACAGGCTTCATGTAGGACAAAGTTGGGTCGTCCATTCTCTTCCAGTTGAACAGATCGCAGAGCCTCGTCAAGAAAAGGGCCATTTGTTTGAAAATACTCTACTGAGCACGCTCTACCTTGCCACTGGAATATGCCAAGCGCTGTCACAGATGGCGGGCTCTGACAGTTCCCATCCGCAGTGTCGATACTCGACAGTTCAGCACAAGATCAGTGACATTCTGTCTCATTAGAACCACGCTAATTATCACAGCTAGTTCCAGGGAAACCATGTGTTGCGATGGTCAATTTGAAGGAGTCTGTGCATCAACAAACTGGTAATAAGGATCAGACACCTTATTATACGACAGCATGCTGCCTATGATCTGATTTACGGAATCAGAGGCACTGGGGCGGCCGAGGAGGCTGGCAGTTTATGAAACAGTGTGTTTAAACCCAATTCTTGAAGTATACCGCTCGAAAAGGGAACTGTTCGAAAACGACACAAAAGCAACTGGAATTGTGGAATCAAAAAAATCAAAGGAGAATAGATTTTTTTCTATTAACCTGTAACAGAAGTAGATTAAGACTTAGGAAGAAAAACAACTTCATCAATTTGACAATTAGAAATCAACTCTGCAAACGGTTTAGAGTTCGTATTTTACAAGTTATTTAGCAGCCAATTACAGAATGGCTCTATTCCTACAAGTCTTTAAGACAGACACTTACTTTTTGGTAGGTAATCTGTAATTTTGTGTCATTTTACCAAGCAAAAGAATTGAATCAAAAAAAAAAAAACTTAGAATAAATTATTTAAAAACTGCTAGGCCACTAAGGCTACTTTCGAGATGCTAATAGCAGGAGAGCGGGTGGGATTCACAGTCTCTGCCCTCCGATATCACCTTTGCTTGACAGGAAAGAAGGAGTACAGTTTCTTTCAGAGTTATTTTCCTATTGTCATTCTGCATAAACTCACATTCATTGCTCATCGATTTCATGAGGCCTTTATCTTCAGTCTTCCAGTGAGGGGAAAAGCTAAAGCTAAAATAAAACCTACCTTCACTCTCCAAAACATAAAAGGCAACTGAGACTCCTGAGAAAAAGCTCACCTTCCAATCAGGTCGTTTGTGGGAAAGCACCTACCTGTACTACATTCTGTGTGGAGTTTAACTGGATGAGACCCACTGCGCTAACTTCCTTCAGTGTGCTTATTCCGTCCCTGTTGATGTCTGTCTGTCCTGAAGAGCTGACCTGACCAAAGAGCTTCTGAGTCAGGGGCCTCCCTGAAGCCCTCCAGCCACACTCTGTGGCTTATGCTACCATTTTAGGATAAAAGGTAGCCTGTGGTTAGAGAAGATTCTAAAAATACTCAAGCTTTGTAATGGATAAACTACTGCTGTATGGCCACACACAGTGGCCTTCCTCACTTCCTCTTGAAGACTCTCTTTACACAATATTCACAAATTTCTTTTTCTCTAAATTATACCTAATATTCACAAAATACCAATATTCACAAAATTCTTTTTCTCTAAATTATACCTAAAGTTCCTAAAAATGGGGAAAGTATGCTCAATGAATTCCAACCGTATTTGTAACCATTAAACCTAATAAGCTGATTGCAAAAGAAAATAATAATAATATATTTATGACTTTCAGTTAATCAACTTTAGAGGTTAAAAAGTGAGATTTTTTAAATCATTTAAAAATAGTAGCCGGGCGGTGGTGGCGCACGCCTTTAATCCCAGCACTTGGGAGGCAGAGCCAGGTGGATCTCTGTGAGTTCGAGGCCAGCCTGGGCTACCAAGTTAGCTCCAGGAAAGGCGCAAAGCTACGCAGAGAAACCCTGTCTCGAAAAACCAAAAAAAAAAAAAAAAAAAAAAAGAAGATAAAAATAGTAACAAGAGAGCCAAAGGTCTTTTGTTTGACTTAGTACTTAAGGAGTAAAATTTCTTTTTATAGTACTTTTTAGCCAAAAAACGGGCAAGTGTGCACTTAATAACGCTGGACCTGGGAGATCAAACCTTAGACTTACCAAAACATGTGCTTGTTTCAGAGCATAGAAATCTAATCCTACTCAGATCCACAAATTTAACTAGTCCTGAAAACCATCATCTGGCATGCAGTGACGGGCTGCCCACCATATGACAAGAGTAGTTGGTATTAAAGCCAGTGGTTCCAACAGGCTGGTTTAGTATTCAACTAGCAATGGACAGAGAGATCAATGTTCTGGAAAAGTAGAACAATATGGATTCCCAGTGCTAACACCCATGACATTTTCACCAGTTGTTACCAACAACACCCGAGAATCTAGCACCGGGCTTTGTCCCATGTGCCAAACCTGAGCTCGCAGGAGTGAGATGGGAGCTGCAGGGAGGGGCTGTGTAGGCTCGCGCTTCCTTCTCCTTTGTTCTCATCAATGACCCCTGAGCTGCCAATGACCAGTCTGGCTCTAGCCAGCAGGGAAGGACGGGGTACAGCTTGCAAAGGAACAGCCCCCACCCAACAGCCTCCGCACATGTAGGAGATGGGCTCTGAGGACACAGCACAGGAATCTCACAGAAGAGAAACTGTGACTCACACGGCTGTGGGGCCCCCTGACTGCCTTAAATAAGAGTCTGCACAGGTGAATCGTGCCACAGCCAAGTCAGTGACGTGAACATTCTAAAAGAATGAATTAGCACCCAGCTTCTTTCTACCCAGCGCATCTTCTTGAATAAAACTGGCGGTGCCTTCCCTAACATGGCAGGATACAGCATCACAGACTCCCTGGTTTTACTTCTGCTGTTGTTACTATAAATTCTTTTATACACTACATGTTTTAGCCTAGTTCTACCCCAATGATGTGTGACAGTTTGATTGCATTTAACACATCTCAACCACCCAAACCTACAAGTCAGAGCGATGCTTGATTTCTTTTAAACCCAAGGAACACTGAAGACCTGAGTCCCTCCCGTGCATACTGCAGCCCTGCATTTCACAGACAAGAGTCTCTGAAACTGACAGAAGCAACAAAAGTGTCTTTCAATTGTCTGCTCTAGTCTACAAGTCATGCTATTTTTAAGTAAAAATCCTCTTTTGTGTGTGTTTAAAAAATAAAAAAAATGAAAATAAACTCTACTTATTAATTCAGCCCAACCCACCGTGGCCAACGTTCTCTCCCTGCGGAGATTGAAAAAGATCACACGGCAAGCATGTCTGGTCAAATGTAACGGCACTGGCTCCCTGCTGTACCTAGAACTACCCTGACCTGTGAAGCAAGCAAGAGGAATCATTTCCTGATGAGGACAGAGACACTGCAGCAGTCCCCGAATCTGCCCATGCAGCTGGGTCTGTAGGCTGCACTCTACAAACACACAATCAATGTAAAAATTACATGTACAAGGCAAGGCCTATGGTGCTGTTAATGTCCCCTTGCTGGACACACACCTGAAGTCTCAGAGCTCTCCAGGGGGTTTCTGTGGAATAAAATTAGATTCTAACATCTGCCACTATTAAGAAAAAAACTCCACTTCCATCTCCCATATGAAAACACTGAAGCCAATGAACAGTAACCGAGCCTTGACATGGTAATGGTTATTACCCAAATCAACTTTTTTTTTAAACAGTAAAATTAGCAAATCCTGCTCCCATAATAATTTGAATGTTATCAGACTAAATGTTTGATAAAATTCCAATTTGACTCACCTGGAAAAACTGCTGCTTATTTAAATGTCCCAAATAGAAGCTGTATTCTTGTAGCTATTCGAATTATATTCAAGGAACACCCTCTTCTAGGTTTGCGGGAGCTGGCTTTTCTAATCAAGCACAAGAGTAGCCTACCCCAGTCTTCACCTGCGTATTTCATTTAGACATTTCTTTCAGAGTTAAAACAATCTCATTTCTATTATTCATCAAAGAGATGAGATGATGTAGTACTGGCTAAAAGGCAGACTCAACAAGGGTAGGCTCCTTGTAGACAAAATACTTCATGCATTAGTCACTATGGAGCATGCTTTCCTTTTAAAATGGAAGGTATTCCTAACACATAAATACATGATAAATAAATCATTTTTCTGCATGTAGAGGACTGAATCTCTTACTGAGCACATCATAAATGCTGTCCATTTGTGTCTAGCACTTCTGTAACTTAAAGGCGTATATGCACATATTTTTTTATACACACCCCACCTGGAGGAATGTAATTTCCTTCTGATGAGCCCTAGATCACTTGTCTGAGACGTAAATGATTATCTGAGAAGTTATAAATTTTTACCATGTAAAGGTCAGTTTTGAAGACTTTCTGTTAGCTTTTCTGTTTCCTTCATGAAACATGAGAGCAGAAGAACAAAACCTAAATTCAGCAGCCACCTGTGTGGGTCAGATTTCCTCTGTCATGATATACACAGTCTCTGGACTCTCACTCCTGGGTAATCCCTATATCTCTGCATGTGTTTTCACAAAGAGGGCAGTAGAACACCTCAACTGAATAACCAAGAAAAATCTACAAAAATGCTGTAGGAAGTAGAATACATTAGGGATTGGGAATAGTTATTCAAGGGGATGAGAGCCAGATGACCACTTGGCCTACAGCCTCTACCTGGCTCCTTGGAGTTTCTTCAGTCACTAATAAGAAGAGTATATGTCTGGGGTAATCTTAGGACATGGAGATGGGAGACACTTAGAAGCTATTCACCAACATTACGGAAATGTAGACTTGAGGTTCAACACAAGACTGGGTAAAAATGACAAGGATGCTTAAAACGCCACAGAACATCAAACAGACCTCAATTAGCCAATGTGGTTCCTAAATCAGTAACTCAGCCCAAAGGTGGGGAGTCTCTGCTACCACTTAAGAAAGAGTCAAGCCATGGGTAGCTAGGCACTTATCAGAAAGGAAATGAGAAGAGGCAGGAGTAGTAGATGGAGTTAAAGGACAGGTGCCAGGCAACTAAGTGATATGCAATGAGAAGCTTCAATATTAATTTTTGTTTGTTTTGTTTCATGGCTGACGTGATTATAATAATGTGTACATAGCTCCTCCATTTTGGAGATTTGGAGAAAGAGCCTAGCCTTTGTAGGAAGGCAGTCTATTATGTAATTGGACAGGCCAGGGTGGGGTAGGGGGTGCAGGATCAGAAAGAAAGGCAAAATAATATATATTTAAATAAGAGATCCTCATCATAATTAGACTAAGTAGTCAAAACAAGAATGTGCCGGGTGGGTGGGTAGAGTGAGACAGGACATTTCTCCTTAACGCGTAGTCTTGGCATGTAAATGAAGACATCTGAAGAAGCACACAGGTTTGAAGCGGTTCTAACATTCTATCATAATTAGAAACATTTCAAGAGCCCTGTAATTTCCAATCAAAATTACAGTAATTTCCGATATGCAAGCCATGATTCATGACAGAATTTTACATTCCATGAGAGATTACGGTGGCCTGATGTATGACATGCTGAGTACAGCACTAACATAAACAATTCAGTTTAATGTTTAAACAGTACTTGATGTTTAGAATCTCACAATAAAAGAAACATATTATTGTAGAAATTATCACTTTGACAGTGATTGAAGGGTAAGGCAGGCATGCGGCCTATAAAGCTATAATTTTTTACAGTCCACAGCTTGAGTTTAATCATTTTTATATAACATTTCCAAGATATCCCTTAAGTATTCATCCGGCCTACAACTTAAACAGGAGCAACATGTTCCTAAAGTAAAACCCCAATTAAGTACCATTATTAATACAGACAAAGTAAAATTTTAGGAAAAGCCAAAAAGTATTATGCTATACATTTTCATGCTCTAAGTACTCCTGGAATTGTATATTTTATCAGAAATCGACAACAATTAGGATGTTATATAAAAGAGCATTTAACGATTATGAAAATAGAATTGTGTAACATTTCAAGTTATTCAAATCTCACCCAAGCCCTTGTGTGCCTCTAAGTCCCACCAGAGTGTTACTAAGTCCTTTTGTGAAAGAGTTTTGTATTCTAAACTTTTAAAAAGTATTCCTGGCTCTGGTAAAGGGCTAATAGACAACTGTGAGTTTGTTCAAGGAGATGATTCTAGTAAACAATTATCAACATATGAAAGTCTTATTTAAATAAGAGGTCTGGTAATAGGCTCTATGATCTAGCCATTGCGACTTCCTGTTTAACACTATGCAGTTATCAGAGTTGGACAAGTTTTCTGAGTATGGTATAGTTCAATTTATCTTGTGTGCAACTACAGAAAAATTAAAATCACTAGTGTGCAATGGTGTATGTGCTTTAATAACTACCCAATAGCTGTAGGTAGACTAGTTGCAAAAGAAGTTATATGATACTTTTAAAATAAAATTGAAGGTCATCTGAGGAATGACGAAACAACAGTAATCTACATGTTCTATTATGAAACACCAGCCTAGTAAACTGTACACAGGATAGTCCACTTCATAAAGCAACTATTAACTGCCTCAGAGACTCCCTGAGAAATTCTCGGTCTAGGAGTGGCTGCTGGGGGTCCAGGAAACCCAGTGTCTACAACCTACATCCCAGCACTACTGCTCAACAGAGCTCTCTACACAGTACTGAAGGCCAAGCCTCTCAGCAATGCCAACTCACTGAACACAGACACGTCTTTCGTTGACTGTCACAGACATCGCAGATAAACGTTCTAAGGCCCGACAGTGGTACTGACCTGGCTTTTTGTGGCAGCAACCTTTGCAAACAGTGCTTGGGACACTTTAGCACGCTTCATTTCCTGCTGAATCTCGTCATAAATGGAGGCATTAATGTTCATAGTATTGTTCTCTGGTTTCCCATTCCTCTCAGTGGCAAGAGTAGCTGTTTTCACCTACAAAACATTTTGAACATGGCTGTCATTTTTCATTAGCCAAATTGATTCAAAGCTTCTCAGGCTGGGTATCCGAGCTGGGCACCGTTACTCCTTTTATGATCAAGGTGATCAACAGTGCAGTCATTCAACATTCGTTATTGCCCTGAGATCAGATTGCTTAAGTTAAGGAAGTCACACCGTCACAGGTGATTGCATCTGTAATGTGTCAGCAACTGCCAGATGACAACCAGGAAATTAATGCCATAAAGTAAGTTTTCTGGAAAAGAGAGGAGCTTCAAGGACCTGAAAACACTAAACTAATTGTCTCCCAATTACCTCCCATTTCAGCCCTAACAAAGGAAATTCACAATTAAAGTCATAATGCACAGTGCTGTGTCTTCGCTGGGTGCCCAGTGCCTAATAGACAGTTACCTCACTGATAGCTGTTATATACTATGGCCTCTTTAATTTCAGACTTTTTTAAAATGCCTTTCCCTCTTATGTTTCATTTTTAAATCTTCCATAATAAAGCCATTTACAGAACTGCATATTTAAATCTTCTATCCATCCATGAACAGGTAGAAAGCCTTGCTCAATTATTGTAAATGCTGGTTGCCTTTCACACGTGATGTCCAAGCTGTTCTGTCTGATTATTTCATCTTTTCCTGGCATTCTGCTATGGAATGACTTCCTTCTGACTTATAGAACTAGACAAGAAAAAAATGTTTCTTAAAATGTAATTGAACATTTCTGTAAGTTACACAAAATATATCCTTAGTGACTCTACAAACATATTCAAAATGTATAATCACTCAAAAATTTGTACCAAGCCTTTGATAATGGAGATAAGCAGGGATGGCTAGAAAAATGTCCTCAACCAACAAAGACCGGGGGTTTGAAAACCAAGTCTCAACCTTAAAAATTTGATACTATTATTTTTAATTCCAATTTTAATTTTTATTATATGCAGTTATATGAAACGGTCTTGAAAATCTTCTTCTGAAAAATAAGCTGAATCTTTCCTAGGAAACTGGTGAAAATGTAATTGAAATCTCAGTCTGGAGGCAGGATCATGCTTCTCAGCAAAGGGAAACAAAGAGCTCTCTTAGGGACCTCTATGGAGACCAAACAGAAAAATAAAGCATGTAAGGATAAACACTCAGATAATAAATGTCAACCTGTAGGTTCTATGTTAATTTCACTGTTCCCAAAACCACTTTGCATGAAAATGAGCAGCGGTTGCCCCTGAAGATTATGTTCTTGAAAGTACACAGAGGTCCCATGAAATGTACCTTCTAAGTCCTTCGAACTTCTAGCCTGGAAGCAAAGTCATTTTTCCCTGACTTATTTCCAGGAGAAAGGTACACAAGGAGACGCCCTCCACCAGACCCCAGCAGCAGAAGCAAAGCCTCAGGCTGTGCAATGGCGGGCTGCACCTCAGGAAGGGTGAGCACCGCAGGGTGGATAACACTGTCACCTGTTCTCAGTGGGAGTGGCAAGGATCTCTGGGCTCCTTTTCCAGCTCTGGGTCTAGACCAGCAAGGGGTACATTAAGACTGGAGGCCACTAGGAACGCACAGGGCTTTGAAGCCATAATCTGCTAAACAGCACTTTAGGAGCCAGAAGAGTTAACACATTACCATAAATTGCCTACAAAGTTGCTTTGGTGAGATTTGAAACTTCGCTCTGGGGTGGTCTTGCTCTGAGGCAGAGGGATAGATTTGATCACCCCATGGGGTCCCTTCTAATACCTATTTTTCTCACTGCTTAAATGAAAGAGAAAAGCCATTTCAATTGCTTTGAAAATTGAATGTTATGGAAATGGGGGCCCGAAGTCCATCACACTGGAAGAAACAGTTCCCCGGTAGCAATCTGTGTAGCAACAGGAACAGCTCTGGTTTTAGAAAACTTGGGATTTCACCTGGTCTTACAATTTTCACTCTTTTGTAAAAATTAAATTGGAGAGTTTAAATTTCTGTAATACTGTTTCTAAAATTTTCTTTAAGTTTTCTATAAAGCATTCACAATGTGAACCAAGAAGCAAGAATCCTAAATCACAAAACCAACCAAATACTCATTTCCTCGGGTAGGGGTGGGGGTTGAGCGGTGGGGAGAAGCACGAAGGAAAAGAACGTGGAGGAAACTTTAAAAATACACAGTTAGTACCTGGCTGCATTACTCAGTGAAAAAGTATTTAGCAAAGCTCTTCTTGCTGGCCCAGATATGCATCTTATCATAGATAAGCCATTAGAATTCTAGAACCACATTTTTTCCTAAACACAAGCTATTGCTTAAGGGGAACTGACTTGGCCAGCTTTTCAAAATATGAAAGCTGATTTTTTCCCCAGGTAAAAAATGGAAACAAAAATCTTTTCTATTCCACTCTACTAAGTACTATTTTTGCTTAGTACAAAAAAAAAATCTTCTTTAATCCTGGTTTAGCTTTTAATATTATATCATCCATTAAAATTCATAAAGTAGTTCATCCCGGGCAAAACAAACTACTCTTCACTCTTCTCCACAAATAGCACAGGAGGTGAAATAAATGCAGTTGCAATCGGAATAGCTTTTATCAAGGTAGGGCACACTACTCCATTATTACGGTGGCGCCAGGGAAGTAGTTAAGAATGGGGGCCTCTATTTACCCTCCCGTGTAGGGACAGGCCGCAGCACCGGGGTCTGCTTTTGGTTTCACGGAATTGTGCGGCAGCGCACACACTTTACATGAAAATCCTGGTTTGCTTCTTCTCTGATTGCTAAATGCATCATACTTTCAGGCTTATGAGACTAACACACTTTGGTCTGGTTGGCTGGATGCGCTGTACCTGGTGTGGGAGAAGCTCCTACAAGCATATGGTTCTTACATACGCAAAATTAAAGTTTTGTGTTCTTTTAGTAATTATGAGAATAGAAACTGGCATTTATTGTCTGGTTTATGTGTGAATGTATATTAACCCTTTGAACTATGTATCGACCCACAGTAGGCTCCATGACTACTATACTTTAACTGAAAACATTGTTACACAGAGGTGAAGTAACTTGCCTCCTGATCCAGGCTGAGTTCTGAACTTGAGTTTGCTGAAATCTGTGCTCATCTCAAAGACCAGGGAGTTACGTGGTATATGTTCTTCTGAGGGTCTGCTTAGAAAACGTCTTAGAGACCAAGACATGCTGGGCCTGCGTTTTGGAAGCCCTTTGCTGAGTCTAGTCCATTGCGCTCTAAGTTTTAGAAGCTAATGGCTTTATAATTAATATTAACAATCTAATCTAAGTTTATTTTCCAAGGTATTCCTATTCCTCTTCTTAATAATTTTGTGGGCATAATTAGGAGTGATGGACAACAGTCCTATATAATACTGCCTTCAGTGTCATGCCTGAACTTTTTAGACCTGTCTTTCTTATGTAGGAACAATATTGCTTTCCAAATCTAGACCTTTACAAGATGACCATTAACGGGAAGCGTTAATGTTTCTCAGGAATCCACAAAAAACACTCTCCTCACATGATCAGTTCATGCCCATAACTGGACCTGAAGCCAAAGTCCTCAAGGTACATATATTTCCTTATATGGACTTGGTACATTTTCTAATACATTTCTGCGAAGCATCACACTTACCTGGAAAGAAGCTAAAGAATCCCAGGAAGAGATGCAAAAGAAGTTTAAAGAACTGTATAATTCACTTAAAAACCACAACTTGTCAAACAGTTCTTATAGAAGTTAAAATTGTAAAATTAGTCTTTTTTTTTTTTTTTTTTTTTGGTTATTGGAGGCAGGGTTTCTCTGTGTAGCTTTGTGCCTTCCGTGGAACTCACTTGGTAGCCCAGGCTAGCCTCGAACTCACAGAGATCCACCTGGCTCTGCTTCCCAAGTGCTGGGATTAAAGGTGTGTGCCACCACCGCCCTCTGTGAGTTCGAGGCCAGCCTGGTCTACAAAGTGAGTTCCAGTAAAGGTGCAAAACTACACAGAGAAACCTTGTCTCGGGAAAAAAAATTGTAAAATTAACTCCAGAAGTCAACATGTATAAAAACACACAAATAACACAAGAAAATGCCTATGGTAGAGGGCATTAGTTTAAGCCTATCTTTTCTGTAGGACAAATCATTCCCCAGGAAATAATCACTAATTTTTATTTATAAAAATCTCTCTATTAAAATCATTAAGCAACTTTGCACAGCATAACCAGAAAACAAGTCTGTAAGACAGACCAAGATGTATTTTCTTATGATGAATGTTTTGAAGGTGAATGTTCTTTAAAATACCAGAAATATCATTGTGAAAAGTCATTCCAAATAGATCATTTGTCAAACATTTAATTTACTTCATCCAGACAACATTTTCGAACATTCCTCCTAATCTAACAACACAAATTCCTGTTTTCTCTGACTTTCATCCTTTTCCTAAAAATTGTGTATTTTGATGAGATGTCTTGAGGTAAAGGAAAATGCAACAAATTTAATTAGGATTTGAAAACTTTAACTAAAACCTTTCATTCAGCCTTTTCATTTTTCTCCTAGCAAAAGGTTGGTATCAGGATTCAATGAATTAATGCATGTGAAGGTTCTTAGAAAACTGGGAGCCATCATCAACCACAAGATATTTTTCCCTTTTCTAACTTCAGCATGAAACTTACAAAAGTATGCTGCTGACAATTAGGTTTGACTCAGTTCCAGACAGAGGACAATGGCCATCATGGTTGCCTCCACTGGATTACCCAAGAAAGGTCGCACTAGGGGCAGAGCACCATGGCTGTCTCCCAGAAGGGCATGTGTAGGACATCTTTCTGGAGACTATCCAAGGAAGTCTCATGTTAAAGATGGCTTCAAATCTAAGTCCCTCAATAGTTTAGCACCTTGGTCTAGGATGCCCCAGGAACACTAAAATCTTCCCAAAATGTGAGCTACATGCTGTAGGAGCGAAAGAGATTCCAGTCTCCCAGGCTTAAGTGTCTAGGGTGTCCCATGAGTCCCCAAGGACCTCTGCTTTTCACCTCTGGAGGGATTGCTGTTTTGTTTTTCAGGAAAAATCAGAGTTCAAGCCCAAATCAAGATTTGTCTCAAAACAGGTTTCAAATCTCTTTATTTTACAGGAAATGAAACGCATAGTGATTTCACAAAGGCTTTTCTCTGGTAATGCACAAAACTGAAGACAGTTTTGCAGGCTGTCTCTGTGGAAGACACCACAGAGACAGTTTAGTTACCTGTAGTGAGCACATGAATCTCTCTTGGGGGTTCCATTTGAACTTCAACTGCTGACTCTGAACAGTTCTAACTCCCCAAGCCCGACAGCACGCTTTCTCCAACTCTACTCATTTTGCAGTGAGATAAACAGATCCTTTTTTTTTTTTTTTAATTTAAAGTGTTGCTTAAAGGGTAGAACGTAACCAATTGGCAGCAAGCACTGTTACAACATTAAGTAATGCAAATGGATTCACAGAAGAACAAATAAGACACACAGACTACATGTACCAGACACTCACCTCTGGATTTGGTTAGACAGCCAATAAAAAACCACGCTGGGAGAAATCTGGAAGCATTTCACTAAGGAGCTACAGTGCCTACCCACTTCCTATGTTCACCTCTAGTTGAACACCCCAACTATGAGCCTGGTTAGTCTTAACGCCCTTTGAGAACAAATACAGTGATGGGTGTCTCAACCAGGAAATCTGGAACTTAGGATAAAGTAAATTACATATGTTTTCTACCCCATATAGCATGACATATGGTGTCTTTATAAATACACACACAGAAAAGTTATTGAATAGTATCTTAAGAATATGAAAAGAAATATCACTTAAGAACTAATACAACTTTGGCTCAGATAACAGTCAATGAATAAGGATTAGCGCGATCATCAGAACCATATTTAGAAAATAAAATTTCCCAAATTCTACAAAATGAAAGCTGTTTAAGCACTAAATTAAATAACTGGGCATATTGAAAAGAGAAGACAGTCAGTGCTAAAAGTCATATTGTTATTAAAGAAGTATTTTAAACACCTCAGAACAAGACAGGGTAAGGGCAGGCTAATGCTCCCAAGTGTAAAATCCCCATTTGGATGGTTATTGTATAAAGAAAGGATGTGGGGAACACTGAAAGTCTTAGACTTCTTCATATAATAACCTACACAAGTCATATACATATTTACAGAGTTCCTAACTCCGAATTTTAGGAACTATTTTATAGATGAGATTACCAACCAAACACAGTAGCTATGAGTACCCGGGCAGCTTTATGTATGAACACTGTGACCCTTCTCAAAGAACAGAATTATCTTCACAGCCTGCTCCTACAGACATTAAGACAGATTGATTTTCACTAAAAACGGATTTTAGAAATAATTTCTTTAGAGAATTCTGTCAGCAGTTCAAGAACCTCAACAAACAGCTGGAGTGTGTCCGGTCCTCACGTGTAGAATTCTGTAACAGCTTCATTTCTCACCATTGGATGGGCTTTTCCTATACTTCTGTACTTAGAAATACATGGACTTTTTGTTGGTTATTGATGAAAAGAAATCAACACATGATTATGACATTATATTCCATGAATACTCTGAATTTACGTTCCATACTCAACTTCTGAAACAACTTCGGAGGCTGATCCTAGCTGTACGGGTTGTACCTTCCACAGACTAAACATGGGAGAAAACACATTTGCTTATGGATTCTAAGTCCAAGCTACGGAACTTCCATCTAATGGTTTGCACTGAGAGTTCCTTTCTTGACTTCTCACAGTAGTTATAAGTAGTTGTAAGTTTAAGACTTGATTTAAAACAGCAATGCACAATCAAGTTAACTGGAAGGTAGATTCATTTTTTCCTTCCTAAAAAGTGGAACATTTTGAAGAAAATGAAAATGTGCCCATTTCTGGGAATTCAGACAGAATTCTTTATCAGTCTCATTTAAAGCTGCCTTCAAGGATTGTATTAAACTTAATTATGAAAGATTACAAACGAGATGATATGTAATTGGTACCAGCTGCAGTCCGTATTGGAAAGCATAAATATAAATGAAATTACTTATTTATTTTTTATTTACTATTCAAATGGCAGTCCTCAAACTAATGACAGTAACCAGGCCTTATTATTTCTGTTCTGAGGTGAACAGAATGCATCTGTAATAACAACAGTACAGGTAGCTACGTCACTTCTTCAACCATCAAGAACCTAAAGGCTTAGAGTGACACAAGGCAGTTTTCTTTTTCCTAATTAGAACTGGACTGTTTTCCATCAAAATTAGTGATTTGGGATGAAAATTTCAAGCAAATTTATGGAACTTTAAAAAATCTGTATCTATTTATCCGATTTCTTGTTGTGAGTAATCATGAAATGTTTTTAGGGCAAGCAGAAAGAACGACAGGGAAGAGGCGGGGTCACCTGGGGAGGACGGCTGGGCGGAGTGCTCAGTAGCGGGGCAGGGCCCATGGCAGAGGCAGCGTTCAAGCTCCTTTCCCTCTCATCCTGGTATATCCGGTCTCTTTCGGCTTCTGGCAACTGTAAGAAATTCTGCATAGCCCGAAGGTTTACCAGCAGGGACTGGGATGCAGTCTTGGGGTCCTCTTCCTTTCGGAGGATTTCAGAAAGCAATCCCTGCAGGGGAAGAAAGACACAGGGTGAGCTTGCTCCTTGCTCTAGCCAGAGGGTGGGGAGTGTCTTATCCCATGCCCTTTCCACAGCCTTTAGAAAGTGAGCAGTCAGAGGCCTTGAGTCTGTCTCTACAGGAATATATTAGCTACAACTGAAATAGTGGAGAAGAGAGCCTCAATTGTATCCTTGATTTTATTAAGCATCTGCTTTACATATAGCAGAAACTGAACCGGCCTAATTGGTCTCCTTCCTTTGAGTAGCTTAACTTGCCGTGAAATCTTTCACAGAAAGATGGTGGAGGGAAGTTAAGAGTAAGTGAAATCCCCATAGCACAACAGCATTGAACTGTTCAGTTCTCAAGCTGGGAGACAAAGGCACAGGGCGACCAACAGCAGACACAAAGCCATTTCTAGAAGAATGAGCTGAGCATTTGAGGAAGATACCAGAAAAGGAGCTGCAACACATCACTCAAGACCACTAAGACTTTTGTTTATGTAGAGAATATTTTGTTATTCCTTAATCTTCAAATAACAAAGTGTCACATTTAGCCACTTGAATTTGCTGTTTAAGGGAAACAGATTACAAGTGATTGCAAAAGGTTCTATACCACACCAGTAGGTAACAGGTTGAAAAATCTGAACTTCAGAAACCACAGATCAAACCTGAAATACATAACTCTTCCACACTGTAAAATTCTATCCCAGAATTTGACATATTGAAAAGAACATCATCAAATCTCTAGAAAACAAACGATCACTATTAGTAACGGTAGAAACTCACACACTACTAGAACTTCTCTTAAGATGTTTTTCTTCCCTTAACAATGTAGTACTAAAACAGTTTTCTTTTAAATGGTTGATTTCCTCCTGATGCATTTGGAGGGTAGTATGAAGTACAAGTGCAGCCAAGCCTGTAAGATGAAGGAGCTCTGTGTTCAATCTCAAGCATGTGGTGGTGTGTGGGACACCGAGAAGCTTGCGCCCTTCACTCAGACATATTAGCAACTCACAGTAGTCACAACGAAGACTTCTGCAGAACCTGACAAGCCACCCCACCCAAGCCCTGCAGAAATGGTCAAACATGTTCATTTGAGTGAGAGAAGGCAAAATGGACTCCCCAAAGTTTTAACATTTGGGGATTGTTTTGGTTTCTTGGTTTTCTTCCAAATTTCTCAAGTGAGTGCATCACATTGCCTGATACAGCACATGGGTACAGATAGGATAAAAGCAATGTCCCTTTAAAAGAAATCATTTGATTTATAAGCTGATGTTTAAGGGGGAAAGAAACCTCCGACAAGCTATGGGGAATTGAGTCAATCATAAAAAATCTCTCAACTAGTCTACTGCAATCAAAACCTGGCTGTTATGTCTGAACCTTCATAAGAAACGTTACTTAAGAACTGAGGCACTTGTCCTTTTGGCCATGATACTAACTAGTAACTGCAGCTGGGTCTACTGAGAACAAAACGTCCTATCAACTGAACTCAGATTCAAACAGGCAGACAACCATCCAGCTGTTTAACTTGTACTGAGCCAACTAATTAGAGTGTTCCTGATGTGTCTTATAGAAATGAACATACAAATCACACACAACGTCTGTGCTATTGTTTCTGCAAAATATTACATACTTAAAAAACAAACAACAGCAGCAAAACCTTGGAAACCAGGCATGGTGACATCCTATAACCCATCCCTAGGAAGGTTCAAACAGGGCATGCTTTTGAGGCCAGCCAAGACACTACACAGTGAGACTTTGTCTCAATAAAAATTAATAAAAAAGGAAACCAGTAAAAAAAAATGTGGCTGGTAATGCAGTATATAGCAACTGTATCAGAATGCATAAATAGATGGAAGTGTTGAGTATATACAAACCACCATGAAATCCTCAACAGTTAGTTTTTTCAGCTTAGCCCAATGCCTTATCTTAAGTTGTTGATAAACATTAAAACAATTACATGGATATACACTACAGAAATGAAAAAAAAAGGACATTAGAGTACATTCTAGTGATCATGATGGGCTATGATGAACATTACTACATAATCAAGGCCATGGGTCCTTTCAGCCAAGGCACTGAGGGGCCTTTGCTAAAAGTCGCCATTGCATGGTACTTTGTAAAATGTCAATCTGCATGAGGCTACTAACTATTCAGTAAATTAAAAAAATTAAGAGCAAAAGATACCCTTGTAAGTATTTAGGCTTTTCCTATACGAAAGTACTTGAAATTAATAGACATCCAAAAATCTCAAAAAGACAAAGTAATATTCCCATATCTCATAGCAGGGAACTATAGTGAGAAAGTCAAACCTATGAAAAAAACCCACGGAAACACTTTCTCTCAAGTCCTGTGAACAGAACACTAAGCCAGGGTGTGGCTCAGCTAAAAGACAGGTCATCACTTGGGAGAAAACTGGGTGGGAAGTCAGCACGCCTTTCCATTCGAGCATAGGAGCTGCTTCTGCAGAACCCTTCCCCCAAACTTAATCACCCCTTGGAGTGGATGCAAGCTTCCTGCCTGGAGTAAGCTGACTCTCCAACAGTGTTCCAAACCCAGACATTCAAAGAGCTTTAAAGCAGCCAGTGTAGACGGTCTACCGGTTCAGATTTTTTTTTTTTTTTTTTTTTTTGGCCCAGAGCTTTCAATGAGGGGAGTGCCCCCTGGTGGAAATGCCTGAAAATATTGTCAGAAACCATATGATTAGTGTTAATTTTAAAAATTACTTAAGAGTAATGTAGAATAATCTGGATGCAAATGACTACCTTTAGAACTCAGACACTAGAGTGCATGTCCTGGACCTGTTCAGGTTGTTAAATGGCTGATGAATTCAATATAGATATAGACCCTTTCCTGTTTTATATAGTTCAAATAAAGTGCAGACATGGCAGGTAAGGTCAAGGTCATTTGTATTAATTCTTCATGACTGACTGATACAGATATAATTACCAACAATCCATCATACTAAAGAAATAGTATGTGAAGGCCATGCACTCTGTTACATCACAGAATTGGGTGAAGTACCAAATTATAGTCATTCTGTGTACCATGGGTGCTCAAAAAATTCACTGAACTAAATTAGGTAAAATCATTAGTAACCTTGTTTCTAAAAAGAATCCAAAAACTTGTATGTTATGAAGGGAGTTCCCAACATGTCATGAATATTAATGTCACTGGAAATAAGCTGTTGTTCCTTGGGACTTCACATCTTACAAATAATTAGATGTGTGTTGTATATATGAAAACATAAAATTTTTCTGCATTGTCACTACTTAGTGGTTAAGTGAGAACTGTGATTTTTTTTCAATTAAAGAATTCATTTACTGATAAATTCCTAAACCTCTCTTTTTCACATTCCAACAAGAGTTATATAAGTTATTACAAGTAAAATTCATTAGTAATTATAAAAGAAAGAAAAAACCTCCAATAAATATTATCAGTACTTCCAAAAGCTCATTATGAATTCTTTAAAACAGCAGATAAGTGGAAGAGACGGCCAATCTGAACAAAAAGCCTGCCTGGCCTCCAGCTTGTCTCCTCTTTGAACATAATCACTGATTAAAATAGATTTTATCAGCTCCGTGGAACTTCAAAGCCCTCAGAAAGAAAAAAAAATGATTTGAGGCAACCTCTCTCCTAAAGAGAAAGACAGAATATTCTCCAGGCTACCTGCCTGTTTGGTGAGTTCTTGATCACATGTCCAGGTGAAAGACTATTTTCAAACTCCACCTGCCCGTGGAATCATGCCAAACAAGTTATAAGCAGACACATTCATCTCTGTCCCTCGGTAGGCTCATCGAGAGCTGTCACGCCAGTTAATGGTACCTTTTTACCTTTTAGTCGATAGTGATATGGACAGTGGACTTTTCTTAAATTACACTGAAGAATTATAGGAACACAGTAGCGATTTCTGTTATACTTAAGCAGGCGAATTTCTCTCCACCACATAATTCACAGAACTCAAATTCAATAACACATTATATGACGGTCCATTACTGTTATCAGTTTTGAATAATCCATCTTCATTCTTTATTTTACTGGAAAATAAAGTGTGCCAAAGACGGGAGGGAGGAGGACGAGGGAGAAGAGCCACGGAGCAGGATTAGAGTTAAACTCTGGGTTTATGTAAGTTTTTAAAGAAATGCACTTTCTGGTGTCACAGCCTTTAAATGACAGTGCTACAGAGAGGTGAACTGAACAGTTTAAGTACGGAAGCATTGGCATTCACTCCTGGCCATAGGTTTCCATTAAAAAGACATCAAGTAGACATAACTGAATGAGTGGCATATGCTAAAAGCTACGATCTTCTGTAGTAATTAAATAACATATGCCCATCATTCAGAAAGGGGAAATTCCTTAAAACAAGTAATTATATCCATTTCACCATAATTTTTCAGAAATGGCAGACTTTTTTAAGGTCATATGTGACAGTCTCGAGAGGATTATGGTTAAATCTGGGAAGCCCTGTTTAGATGATGAGGGGGTTCTCATGAGTTAAAACAGGAAATCCAGGGTTTTAAAGTTACTCAGAGCTGTCAATGATTAAAATAATTCTCAGTTCCTAACCATGCCACCTATTACACCCATGTCTTACCGTACTCTGCCTAGGGTGCAGTGTCTTTCTCTACCACAGCAGAACCTGACTTCCTATGCACATATTTCACGGTAATGTCTGAACCCGGGCTGGAACTGAAGTAAGAGCACACCAACTTGAGCTGTGGCATGCCACTGCACAGCTCTTGTCGCTACATATGCATCAGCATGTGTATTTTCGTGCTCCACACTCACACCCTACTCTCACTCTGCACCTGCTTTTATTGAAATGCATACACTCTGAAATAAACACACTACATGCATTCATATGAATGTATAATCACTGAACTAAATGCAGCTGCGTGTGGGCGCGTGCATGTGATTTTTAAGTATGACCACTGAAAAATACACACATGCTTGCGTGTGCAAAGGCTGGCTCTCAATGAGCATCTGAGTAGCCACACGAGACAACTTCTACTTAAATAAATAATAAATAAAAAGACGGTTCCAAACAAGGCCCAACGTCTTCTACTGAGAAAAACCAATTACTAATACATAAAGGTTTTAAATCTGTTTATCGCCAAATAATTTCTAATAATTCTAGATAGTGATTTTTCTTTTTCTGAATTGTCCATTTAAAAAGTGGTATCTGGGTGAAGCTATACCATGTGGTCGATGCCTGGGAAAATGAACTCACTGCTCCTCATATGAACCACAGAGAACCTGCCTTTCTAAAGACACTAACATCACTTACTGTAATAAATGGTCCAGATAACCACAAATGTTCTGTGTAAGGACCAAAGAGAGACAAACAGCATCTCACAGGCACGGTGAGGAAATGTGCTCAGCCCTCCCTTTTCTACCTCACACACACACACAGCACACATCTTTGTGCTTCAGTATACAACTATTTGCTCAATTTTTCAAGGGCTTATCAGTAAATCTATCATCTGTGTCTACATCACTGCTCTCTTTGTCTGAAGGCTTTTAACTGAATTCAACAAACATCGTCCGACTTTTATGTAGAGTCCTAGTTTTTGGCCCAGGACTAAGCATTACTAGTAATTACTGTATTTACAAAATAAAGAATGCTACCACAAATCACAATTTCTAGAGGGTGGCTTTTGAGTCACTGATTTTTTTAAATTATTGTCCCCAACTGAATCAAAGGATCATATTTAATTTACTAGCTAATAATGAACACCGTTTTAAAGCTGTAAAAACAGGGATTTTGTTTTAAAAAAAAAAAAAAAAAGCAAACTTTTAACCTAAGACAACCCAGTGTAAAAACCATCCTTCTAAAAACAGAACAACAGCAAAGAGAAAAGCGCCATGAGACCCCACCACGTCTTCTGACCCTCAGTCTAGCCAGGGCCGGCCAAACACAAGTCACGGCTGGCACTCTCCCAGGCTCAGCGACTCTGCCAACAAGGAATTAATACTAAATTATTTTTGTACCAGAATTTTATTCTTATAATCCTGTAATAAACAAAATAACTTAAAGATGAAAGGAAAATGAGTCAGATTTAGAAAAAGAGAGAGAAAGAAAGAAAATAAACAAACAAACACGGTAAAAACATAAAAACTGAAAAGACATTATGGTCTCAAAGTTAAATGTTGTTCTTATTTTAGTGTGCTTTGGAAAAAAATAAACACCATATACATTACATTGGCATCTTAACAGATAAAAAATAACTATAAATACTGAAGATACTATCCTTGCAGAGAAGATTGTGTCTCACAGGAATTCGCCCACGAGGGAAAAGGTGTAAACACTAGGGGCATTTGTAGGCCTCAATGGGAAGTCTAAACTGAGTATTCAACTAATGCCTACAGGCCAACCCAGCACAACCCGTCCCATAGACAGGAGTGAAACTCCACCAGACCACACCCATCCCTCCACTGTCCTGTTTAGTGATCTACAGTGCGATAAGAGATTTTATGGTGCTCAAATATTTACTATCTGGGACCTATTTAAAAAAAAAAAAAAAGAAAGAAAGAAAGAAAAAAAGCATGCCTTCTCTGGTGTGAGGTGAAGTCTGTTAAAGTAAAACTACGGCCAGGCGGTGCTGGTGGTGGGGGGTTGGGGGTAGGGGAGTGGGGTGGGGGTGGAACAGAGGTGAGGGGGGGTGTGGGGGGTGTGTGCACACCTTTAATCCCAGCAGTCAGGAGGCAGAGCCAGGCAGATCTCTGTGAGTTCAAGGCAGGCTATACAAAGAAATCGTGTCTCAAAAAACAAAAAACAAAAAAGGAAGAAAAGAGAAAGAAACCACATTCTGTACAGAACATAACTTACTACAGAAATGGGGAGAAACAAAAGAGTGAGGTGTGGAGAACATGAACAAACCATGGAGGAAGGCGAGCTAAGAAACGGCTACAGAGAATTAAATGAAACCCCTAGTAAGCTGCATAGTATCAAAAAAAGTGGAAGAACTTCAACAAAGCACACAAATGCACTGAAGTCTGATGTGAAGGGCAACATGGAAGAAAACAGTAGGCCAGACACTTCCCACCTTCTCTTACTAACAGCGTACCATCTTATGCAGCAAATGCAGACAGCGCCAGGAGTCTGCCCTTGAAAGGGGAGCACAGCCTAAAGAAAGAGGTGATGGACAGGCCCCCCAACAGCAGAACATCAGCACAGACAGGGCTCAGGAATGAAGCAAGGGGAGAAGGAGAGAGGCAGAGAACAGAACCAAACTGACCTGAGTTCTGTTAAAAGCCACACGTGCAAACACTGCCTGGGAGATTCCCGCTCTTTTCAGTTCATCCCGCACCCACTGGTAGATTTCTGAAGAGACCTCCGTGTTTGTCGAAACCTGCTGCTCCAAAGGCTTATTCATAGACCTACTGACAGGGGGAGGGTGGTTCAAGTATTGTTGGTTTAAGGACTGCTGGGCTAAGAGTCTGTTCACTGCGTACTGCTGGTTCAGCAGCTGCGCCATCACCAGCTGCTGGTTGACCAGCTGAGGACTGATAGGTGTTGACACAAGCCCAGGGTGCAGGTTCGGAAGAGGGGTCCGGACAGAGGGCTGGCTGCCGTGGGAGAGCTGTGCAGGGGACGGAGGCTGCTCAGCTGTGTTCCCTGGGACCGGCTGCTGGCCAAAATTGACGTGGTTGGTGCCTTGCTGGGATAGTTCAGACAGACTATCCATTTCAACTAAAGTAGACAAAAAGGAAAATCAAGCTCAGACAGCAATTAAGAAAATTTCTGACCATTTCCTAATATAAGAAATATAAAGAAAACAGCAAGCAAAGAGCACACTGAGGAGTAATGATGCCCAGACAATTCCAGGACACAATATACCGGCTGTGTTCTTCTCTAGAGACAATTCCACACACTCTGAGTACATGACACACTCCTGCTCTTGTTTTGAAAAGTAGCTTAGATTTAACACAATGGTTTTCAACCTGTAGATCAAGACCTCTTTGGCAAACCTCTATCACCAAAATTATTTATATTACGATTCATAACAGTAGCAAAATTACAGTTATGAAGTAGCAACAAAAATAGTTTTATGGTTGGGGTCACCACCAATATGAGGAGCTGTATTAAAGGGTTGTAGCATTAGGAAGGTTGAAAACCACCAATTTAAGGCATAAAATCTACTATATACATATTTCATATGTTTGCTTTTGGGTCAAACTGCTTCTCAGTTACAAGCTCGAGAAAGCTTTCTAAGCAACAGCCGTTTCTTTTAAGATGGCTTCAAGAATATTGTTGGCTTAATGGCAATGAGAAACCGTGAGCTAACGTAGAAGCAAATAATAAACTATGATTTAAAAAACGACTAGAGAAAAAAATTACAAATAGTTCCGTATTATATCAACTCTAGCAATCCCAGCAAAAGTAGGAAGTAGTTTACATAATAGGATGTACTGAGGTGGGTATAACAGCTGGCTGTCACTCTTGGTGTCACATGTGGTTTGCTTCATGTATGGCCAATCACGGACACATAAGGACATCAGCAAATACTTCTCAGGATAAAGCAAAGGCGAAGGGTAGAGCAAGTCAGCACAGCCCGTGTGGCTGCGGCTCCAATGTCTGTAATAGAAGTGTGGTTCTCACCAGATGCTAAGGACAGGGCAGAAAGCTGCCCTAGCACAATGGGGACGCTGTCACGACTCTGCAGTCCATTTCCACCTACCCAGAATGAACACTTGTGTGGATGGGCTGAGAGTCAGCTCCAAGTGTGTCAAATGCTGTGCTGCTACACAGGAGAGACTCGAGGGAGACTGAACCCAGCGTGTAATATGGACAGGGAAGCCTTTTCAAATGTCCACACTTCTCATGTACAGGATCTATCTGGATCTTAATCATCGTTTCTCTTTTCATTAAATATGCAGATTTTTATAATCAGAGGAACTGCTATACTCCATGATATATGCAGAATATAACTAAGAATGGGAAGTTTCTACCAGTTTCTACCAGTGATATCAGCCCAGTGGGCCATTCACATGGAACAGTAATTCAAGCAATTATTCCAAAAATTGATGCATTGCCTTCATTACAGCCCTAAGCTATAAAAGGCAAAGAATCCGTTTTGGTAGATGGATGGCCTTTCTTCAAATATTAAAAGCTAAAACATGCTCAAAATTCGGGTCTCTTGTCTCTAAGTCTTTAGGAAAAATTATTATTGTTGTTACTATTAAATGAACTGAATGGTGATAAACAAAGATTTACAATAAGGCATACCGCCTTGTATATGAAACACCCCACTGCTGTTTAATTTTAGGATGCATCATTTGGAAGGTACAGTATGTGAAAGAAGAAGGTACATTAACCTTATCCATAGTGTTTGCTCCCATGAGCACTAACTGATTCACAAAAAGAACATGCCAGACTCCAAACGCTCAGCCACAGCATGCAGCCGTGACCTGTCCTTTTACACCTCAGCTCATCTTGATGCATGTCTTATGTAACAAATGTTGACCTAATGCAGCAAGTTCAGAGATGGCGCTGGGCTGGAACTGAAAGTTCAGTAATGACAGTGTTGGTTCTGTTCCAGATAGGAAGGCATTGGGCTCACTAAGGCGCCTATCTATGGAGCCTGGAGAATAAAAACCACTCCATCTCAATGGTAAAAAACCAAATCGTGTTCAGTAAGTCAAATACAGTAAAATATGGTTTAGAGGCTGGTGTGAAAACAAGTCCTTTCTCTTTTTTACAAACAAAAGCAAAAATCCTTAAAGCATGATTATCTCTGTGAGAAATCACAGCTGATATTAGTTATTCAAGGCCTGGTTAGGTCTTCACTGAGATGTTACAAAATGACAGCTCTCCTCCTCACGCCTCGATTTCCTGCATGTCTGACAACCGAGTCAGTGTGGCTGATTTAAACACAAACATTTATTGAATTTAATTATCTCATTATACTCATACCCACTCCCCCACCCCCAAAGAAACATTCTAAATTGATCTCTAATTGGGCAATCAAAGATCTGGCTTTCGATGTGACTTTGATAAACCCCCAAATGACATGCAATGGTATGTCGCCACAGCAGAGGGATGGGCTTTCCTTTTTTTTTTCTTTTTGCTTACCCATCATATCCTTTGTCTTCTTGAAATGTTTGTACCACCTTCCAAATTCTTGACATTTTGCTGCTGAGACATTTGCATAGTACGTGCTGTTCACAATGGAGGAGATCATACTCTGTGTGGAGAGGAGAGAACATGTATGATACACCATGGCACAAGGTGGGGGGCCCACAACTTCAGCTGTGGGAAGCTGTACCTGCTCTCAGTTTTTCTAAAACAACTGGGACCAAAACTTCAGCTTCTTAGACTCCATTAAGTAGATCACCAGACGCTTATTTAAGTAGCAAGTGGCAGCCTCCACAGTGGCATCTGCTCTAGCACTCTTTATCCAGTCTTTATCCACACCATCTATTCCTCACAAATGTGCACTAACCCCAATTAATCCAAACCCACAGATGATGTGAGGGTTGAACTATATAAAGGTAGGGTATTTCGCAGCATGGTGATTGAATCCGACATGTTTGCTACTTGAAGCATAGTCCAGGCACCAGAGCCATAGACACTCCTGGAAGCTTGTCTGAAATGTAGTTTGGAGCCCTAGCTCTGACCTCCCTCATCAACACCTGCATCTCACCAACACCCCCAGCACAACCAGGCACTATCAAGTAGGAGAAATCACTTTTACATTTTCATGTTCACTGTATGGATTCCAGTTGCTGGTGAGGTAACAGTGCTCAGAGGTCACGCTTAAGAGCCTCTCTCAGAAGACGAGCATCTTCAGATTTGATTGCTGGCTTTATCTAGTAAAGCTTGAGTTGTGAATTTCAAATGACCAGAAAATGTTTCAATATATACATTTTGTGCTAATTAACATTTTAAAAGTCCCATCCACAAAAAAAAGAAAGAAAAAGAAAAAGAAATAAATGTCTACTTGTCATTTTTCCCTTGCTTAAAAAAAAAGCCTTGAAGAGCTGGTCATAGTGGTGTTCACCTTTAATTCCAGCACTTGGGATGCACAGACAGGCGGATCTCTGTGACTCCTAGGGCAACCTGAACTTGTAAGTTCCAGTCCAGCTCAGACTACATAGTGAGACCCTGACTCAAACAAACAAAAAAACATTGACAATAGCCAGCCATCTAATAGGTAAAAATGGAGACAATGATGTTAATGTGCCACTAAGGTTTAAAATAAAAAACACAGCCACATTTTCAATAAACAAAAGCATATTTTCCCAGATACTTTTGGTTACAGTAATTGCTGTGACTTCATTCCTGGTTCACCCATAGTGTCTAGTAGCTAAATTAACCCCCTATTGAATCTTCGGAGTGAGACTGAAGCACCAGGTCTCCTGGTCCCGAGAGTAGAAACCACGAGCTTAAATTTCAGACCTGGTTGGTCTCCAGAGAAACAGCTTACAGAAGACTCCATTGTTGGGAGGCAGCGAACAACCAGAAAAGCCAGTTTGGGGACAAGAATATTTTTATATCATTATCTTCTTTAAGCTACTTCAAATGTAAAGCTCTTTGGGCTATTATTAACTCTGACATCCATCATCATGTTAATTTAGGAGCACACACATTCCTATAATGTATAAGTTTGGGGGTCCGCTAAAGAACTGGGAGTCAGAGGTGCATTATTTATGTAAAACACAGCTCTCTCTCCAATGAGGCACTATGATAGCTCCCCCCCCACACACTTTCTACTTTATAGTCATTTTTACATTTTATTTCTCTAAAAAGACATTCTTAATGTGTTCGTGAAGCCCTGCCATTAATCCAATAGCTTGCAATTTCACTAAGAGCCTCCCCAGTCCACAGTGCAAAAAGACACTTAGCAAGTTGCCAAAACCAGAGCCAGAGGACAACTATCTGACACAGTTAGCAACCCACCGGCTTCCTTACTCCACCGTACTAATGGATCAATAATGCCAGACTCTAATAAAACTACAGAGATCACTGATAGATAATGGTGATTCTGCAGATGGATGACAGCTGATGTTCTCCCACTCTGGCCCAATTTCTAAAAAAATGATTAGTTTTTACCTAGACATTCTGCCACTTTCGTGTGTTAATACAACACAGCATGGAAGGTCCTACTTTTAGAAACAAACAGGCTCCCTAAATTCTGCAGAGGTTTTCAATAAATACCCAGTCTACTTCATCTCCTTCATTCGATATATTATTTGCTTATTGCTGCACTGGCTGGTGTGAAGGACACAAAGATGGGTAAGACACAGCCTTGGCCCAAAGTGTTTGTCATCTATCAGGAAGCAGGTGAAATGACCCAGATCACTTCCATATAATGTGCCTCTTTGACCCACGGTGAGAGCAAAGGGGGAACGAAAATGTAAACCGTTCTGAAATACTTCAATAAAATGAGAGCTCATGTGTCAAAGTGCTGCGCAGTTCATTATCATCCGTATGTGGAAAACAACGTCCATATGTGCCCTGTCATCCAAGTTTCCACCGCCCCTGCTTAACCCTAATCTGTGGGCTATGTCCTAAAGTGATTTTACTGTTCCTCCTTCACTTCCTTATTTATTATATGATGATGCAGATCTGTCAAAGATGTTTTCAATGGGGCCACTGAGATGGCAGAGTGGCAGAAGGGCCTGCTCAGCCCGATTCCATGAGTTCAATCCTCAGGATTTACAGAGTAGAGAACTGACTCCCATACATTGTCCTCTGACCTCCTCACACACCCTCTGACGCACAAACATGTACGCACCCATGTGCAAACGCCAGAAAATTAGGATGCTTTAAATAACAGAAGAGTAACTGATATACTTTTCAAAATGAGGTCTTTTTGTGTCTATGTGGGTGTGTGGAAACCAGAGGTTAATGTCAGACGTCTTTCCTAGTCCCTCTCCTCCGTACTGTCAGAGACAGCCTCTCCCTAAATCTGGAGCTTATGGATTCAGCGACTAGCTGGCCAGTTACAGGGCTCCTCTTGTTCCCTCTCTTCAGTACTGGAATTACAAGCTGCTACTCAAGACTCTTTATGTATGTGCAGGGTTCCATCTCCAGTCTTCACGCTTGTGCAACAAGCACACTACCAATGGAGATATCCCCCTGTTGCCGCAGAGATTTGCACTAATTAAATGTAGCAGTAAGTCAAGGACAACAAGGGCAGACAGCAAAGGAACACCTTCCCATTTCTTTCAACATCTCAGCTCAGTGAAGCTGGGCTGCATCTCACGCGAGCATCAGAAGACACACCCACTCCTCACACCTGGAGGTAGTCCCATGGCGCCTCCACCTCTGCCTACGAGCTGCTCATCCTTCGGCTCCACGGCTCTGATTCTGCCAGGCTTTCCCGAGTTAAAGCACGCTGGGCCACTGCAGCCAGCACTTCCTACACTGAGCATTTCTTCTAGACTTAATCTCAAAACAGCCTGGATGCTCAGCACAAGGCTGAACACACCTAGTCACACCAGAAGGCCACTGAAAGAAGCCACTCCTTTGGGTCACTGGGACATTCTCCTCTTCTTTACCCTTCAAGGTCAAAGGCAACAGCATTATTGTCAAGTGAATCTTTAAATCCCAACTTCTTAGCTACAAGAGCCTTTGTTCAATAATTTGCAACCCCACAGATGTCTCCAAAGAGGCTGCTGGTGGTTGCTGCTCTGCTCCCTTGGTATCTATTTATATGAGTGCTCTGAAAGACACAATTCCTGTGGCAAGTTTTCTAGTCAGTCTGTGGCTACTAGTGTAAAAACCATCAACGCTCTGGGAGTCAATTAATCCCACTGACTAATCTCTGCTGCTAGAAATTGTGAGTTCAAATGCTGCCACAGGGCACACCAACCAAAACACAGGCCGAGGAGCCCAGTGTTGGGAGACACAATTTAAGAGCCGGCAGAAACTGGCCATGGGTCTCCTAACCCGTGTGACATAATATTCTCATCCTAGGAGCCAAGTTGTAAGCTTTTCTAAGATCCATAAAGCACATGTCTACTCCCTATGAGGAGCTTGGCTCTTTCCGAGTCTGCTAAAGTTCCGATCTGTTTCCATCTTCCCAGAAACCCCAGCCCTCTAGAAGGATACCATCTGCCACAGGCTGAGCCTCCTTTTCAGCCAAATACATTATTTATAACCTTTCTAATTGTGAAAAGGTAAGGGTGGAATTTTTCTAAAGCCTGACTTACATATTGTTGGAACATTCTGAACCTTTGCTCGAAAATCTGCAGGTCTCTCAATGTGAAAAACAGAAAAACCCAAGGAATTGGTTGAGGTTACATAATTTTCCCAAATGCTCCCTTCCAAGCCCTGATAGGGGTTCGCACACACTGTGGTTAGTGTGTGTGTGTAACACACTGGAAAATCAAGGAAGGTGGCTTGACTGTTCAGCGTGGTCATCTTATTGGCCAACAGGACTGGTTGGGGAGAAGTGCAGCCTTCTCAAGAACAAGATTGTCAACCAAGAAGCAGCCCAGCAGTGATCTGATTACCCTTAAAATTGCTTTGTTGTGCCTTTAACAACCCCCCTCAAAAAAAAATACCCCCAAACAATGCTAATCAGGTTATTCAATCATTTAAACCAAAACTGTTCATGCTTTTCTGCCAAATCAACCAACCACAGCAAAATCTGTTATCTCTGATTGCTCAGCTTCCAGTCAAAAAAAAACCAGTTAACCCCCACTATTCCAAAAGTTTTCCAAAACACCCAGAAGCAGGGCAAGCTAGGGAGGAGGAGGAGGAGGCCAGGCCCTTTTTAAAGGGGTAGGCAGCTGCTCGGCATTTGCATGTGACAATACACTCCTAGACCTGGGGCACCTAATGTCCCTGGTGTCTCTGAAGTCCCCGTGCTGGCCTTCTGCTGGACTGCGAGGTCAGGAGCATGGCTGGCTTGGGACTTGGGTCTGGGCTACCTGAGGTGGGAGGACAGAGAGGCAGCGTCTACAAAATGGTGGCTCACCCATGTTGAAAGCTTGCAGGCTCCTCCAGCAGAGAGGGCAAGGGCTACCACATCTTATTTACACAATTATCTAAATACGATTAAACAGCTGATGGACAAATATTAAACTGGAAAATGTATAGTCATTTCAGCTTAATGTAATCCTCTTTCTGTAAACACCCAAGATGATTTTTTTTTCCAACCAGAACAGTCCTGACATCTCATAAGCCTAAGGGTGAATAGCAAGAGATTGTTTTTGATAGTTATAAATATTCAAAAGACATGCAGACCATCTGCTTTCATAATACAGGTAAAGCAAGACTGAAATGGTGGCTGCTGTATAAAAATGATTCTTTTAACAAAGTCTTCCTCTCCTCGAAACTATAAAGACAGATGTCAAAAACTGTTTACACAGAGCAATCAGGAGCGTGTAAAATGTAATATTCCTTTTACACACAGTGCTTGCTAAAGAGGTTTTTTTTTTCTTTTTCTTCCCATCTGTGTGTTGCAACACATTTCTACAAGTTAAAAACATTTTTTTTTCAAACAGAGATCTCATGAATACCCAAAAACATGCGATCTGGTTTCTGAATGCTAATTAATTTCAACTAAGGAATCAGAGTATCTTTTTCCTGTACAAAGGAATGTATGTTTTGAATTGGAGATCTCCAGAGAGATAGCAAGGGGAATAATCTCACACAGGTTTGATTCTGTGAGGTCAATCTCATGGTTTTATCTCACCTAGAATGCATTTGTTCTACCCATGTTTGAAATGAAAGCACATCATGGCTAAGGTCTTTGGCATTAAGTCGAAAATAATTATCGTCTGAAAGAAATACTTATACATGGAAAATATACAAAAACAAAAATTGACCTTTAACTCCTGTCTAGTCTGAATGCTGTGAGAAACTCAAGCATTATTTCCAGCAGAACACTAATCTTGACATAGCCTTTTCATTTATTTATATCGATGGCAAAACACAACCTTTTTTATTTATTGTATTAATGGCAAGGAGGAATTAAACACCTTTTTGTAATTTTCAATAAAATGAACATTCTTCTGAACAATATGCTGAACTACCAACTCATTGCTATTTTCTGTTTTCTTTCTTTTTTTGAGAAGCACAACGTCCCAAGTCTGTGTCCTTCCTCCTTATGCAAGCCTTGACTACCTATGGCTGAATTTTCTTAACAGTTCTTTTTATGTCTGTGGAAAATTCAAAAGTCAGACTTGACCTTGCCATCAAACACCTGAATCAGCTCCATATAAAAATACTATTGTGACAGAGACTCTTTGTCAATGGGGTGTTGTTTGGACCTCAAAGGATATAAAATATCAGATACAGCATCTTTCTTTTAAAAAGGCACATCCTATGGGATGGTAAAAAAGGCTTGAGTGTGTTGGAAATTAGTCCTCATCTGGTATTTGAGGGTGAGAAGGACAGAAATGGGCTTCTATTTATGACAGCAATTGACAGGATCACTAAGAGGGTGTCATACTCTCTAACATACTTGTTAGCTGATGTCCCCCACTCTCTTCCCTCTGGTGCCTATAATAACTTCTAAGCTATTCTCTTGGGAGATACAACCAGAGCACATTTGAAATCTCAATTTGTTAGGAAAAGACGGATCACTTGTAAATTCCCTTAAAGTCCAGTTGTCAAAGTTCAGGAGCTCTTGCCACTCTTGATCAACCCTGGTGCCTGGAAATGGTGTTTTCATCCAAAGAAGCCAGGACATACCATCACAAATGAAAAGCATTATAATGTTCTGAAGGAACACCAGAGGAAGTGAAAGAAAACACGCCATCTCTGTCATTTCCCCCAAATACATTTTCAAAAGGTGAAAACAGCATTATTTTGCAAAGCACAGATCTTAATTATCTAATAATACAAGTTGCTTTGAAAGAAAATGCTGGTGCAGTTACTATATTCCTTCCATATAATTAAAGTAATTTTATACAAACTCCAAATGATATATCATTTGACCAAATTCTCCACCCTGTCCTCATATCTTCTACAACAAAACCTTCAAACCACTTACATAAATATGCAAAGAGTTTAAATTGTAAAGTATTTGCCAAAAGGTATATTACTAGCATTAGTAGTAAGAGTATATACTATTTCAAAATAAGTGTACATAACATAGAGACAACTGAAAGACAGCACCACTGCCTGTTCCAGCAGTGTGAAGAGCCTGTGAGGGGACTGTCTTCCAGAGACACTAGGGAGAACCAAGTATGCTGAACACACATCACTCTCCAACTAGAGCTGTGTCTGCAGGAAGCTCAAACTCTCTTAGCATCTTGCTTGTGATATAACTATTAAAAATATAAATGTTATTGTGTTAAATATCATAGTAATCTAAGCAGACGTCACAAGAGCACTTTCTTTAGATATGCCTGAGTCTGGAGAAATCTGATTAGATCTTATTTAGATAAATCTGAAACTCTGCACTCATTTACCTGCTGGAGTGATGCTTGCTTCTTCCTTCTCTCATGCCCTTGTGTGGATGTATGACTAGCTCATCTTTATAAAAGAAACAATTGCTAATTCCTAGTATCTGAACTTAGAAGTGAAAAAATATCAGACTCGTTATTAGTTCTTGGGTCTTACATGGAGCACTTTCAAAATGTTTTAAAGCACCAAGTAAAAACAAGAACTCCAATATTTTGAATAATTCACTTTTCCAAGCAGAAATACTTGTATGCTAGACTCAAACTGCCCACAAGAATCTCAACTCTCTCTTTGCAGTCTTTCTTCATATGAACAGTTAGATTTGAAACCACATTGCTTAAACACTGGGTTTGTGTATATGGGGGCGGAGAGGTATTCTCAGTATATACCAAGTGTGGGGCCAAGGACCTCAGCAAATCTTTGAGCAAACCCTACTTGTTCCCCGACAAAAGTGGGTTATGACTTCCAGTCTGTTCTAGCTTTCAGAGTCTACTGTGGAATCTACACACTGTATTCTCATATGATTGGTATCTCACAGGAAACTAAAAGAGGAAGTTCACCCCTGATGTCCATGCTTTGCTTAACACTGTTACTCTCAGACAAGACATCCATGTCTACTACGTAAATGTAAACCAATGCCACCTCTGGATTAAACAGAAAGAAAAATAATAGCACTGATCTGGCTTCATCCCTATAATGTTAGAAAAATCTTTCAGTTTAGGGAAAATGTCGCTGGTCATCACCTCACAGTGAAGTGACACAATACTTTGTGATGAACTGCACGCCACAAAATAAAGGGCTCTGTCCACATTGGAAGAATCTACTGTGGAGGGTGCTCGCACAGGTGGGTGGGCACTACACCTACGTCCCTGCGGCTCTTTACAGAGTGACTGAACAGTTATATACATTTGCAGTTCTCTCTAAATGCAGGTGACTCTAGACCTTTACACAGCCAAATGCAGATCATACGTTTAGAGATCTAAATGACGTCTCCGTGCCAGACATTAGCTTTAGAGCAGCGATGGAGGAGTCATGAGCCAACATGGGGTGAGGCCTCCAAGCTGGCAGCATCAGCACCTGTCTGTAAATCATTGGGTTGTTATTGAACCCACCCCCCAATCTTTCCCTTAGATTTGAGAAGAAAATGGACAAATGGAAGTAACAGTTAAAAGAAAAAAAATGTGAGTCTTGAATATGGCTCAATTGAAACTACCCTGAAAAAGCTAAACGTGCATGTAATAATGCCAGAAATATGTCAATGAAGTTAGTGCTTCACTGTGATATACGACGAGCTCATTGTTAGCATTTTTCATACCTCTGAGCCCTTGTACTCCCAAGACTACTGTTCTGCTTAAAAACAGGTAAGTTTTGCAATCTATCAAGAACAAAAATCTGAGATAACCTGCAAGGCAATAAGTTTTCCTAAGCGAAGCTCAGGAGTCATTTGCTCTTGGTTGGGTAAACTTCACAGGCATAGCTAAGTACAATCGGGACACAGTTTGCAAAGTAGGGTATTGCAGATAAGAATGTCTACAAAGCTCTACCAATAAAATTGCTAATATCACCCATAAAATAAATGTACAGCAATCATAGGATGATGTCTTAGTGTAGCAAAAATTCCTGAAATCTTGCTATGTGCCGGGAGCTATGATTGCTGTAGTGAGTAAAACTTAACCCCAGGGCTTGCATGGTACTCAGCAGGTAAAGGCACTTGCTGACGACCTGAGTACAACCCTCAGTCCATGTGGTGGAAAATGAGAACCAATTTCAAAAAGTTGTTTTCTGACCTTCATGTAAGTATCATGGCATCATTGCTCCCCCCCAAAAAAAACAAAAAACAAAACAACAACTTAGGTCTGTTGACACAGCAATCATAGTACAGCCATTACTTCACAAGCCTTCTCAGGGCAGTTTGGAGTGCCAGATGCGTGAGGGGCAGAGGCGAGCTGGGGTACTGGAGAAGGGGGTGAAATAGTTAACGAGCTAACATCCTCTCTGACACTGTGGTATCTAAGTTACTAAATCTGCTTAATTTGCAAATGGACATAAATCAATAACAGATTTATAGACTGATGAACATGGTTTCCATCTGCCCTCATTTTCATTAAGAATGTCATAATTTTATAATGATTTTAAAGGTGATGCTAAAAGTATCTGTTAAAGTTTTGAATGAAATATATATATATATATATATGTATATATATATATATATATTCCTTTACTTTTCCACAAGTGAAAAGTTTTTGGTTGTTTACATCAATTAAAAAAAGGAAAAAGCCTGAATCAAAATATATTTAATAGATCCAACAACAATCTTTTCTTTCCTTTTGTTTTTGTTTTTGTTTTTTTGAGACAGGGTTTCTCTGTGTAGCCTTGGCTGTCCTGGAACTAGCTCTATAGACCAGGCTCTGCCCACCTCTGCCTCCTGAGTGCTGGGATTAAAGGTGTGAGCCACCACCACCTGGCTACAGCCTATTCTTATCACAGAAATGTGATTTCAAGTCACTCATGCCATTTAGACAAACAACTCAAAGTATTGTCCACTTTTGAAATGAGAATTAACTATTCTCAGTGGTTTGGGGGTGTTGACTAATTCTCACAGCAACAGTGCCATTTACAGATGAGGAAATCAGAGCATGGAAAGTCAGCTGCTCACATTTCTGACAGCCATGATGCTTGAGCTAGCTCACTACAGTGATGCAGGAAGCCTGTGACACAGAAACACATGTGTAAAAAGACAGAAGAGAGTAGCTGAGGAAAGCATTATTAAAAAAAAGATCAGCACAATTAAACAGCAAAGAGAAAATGCAATCAAGCTGCCAGTAACGTGGGCATCCATACCAGGCAGCTCCCATTGGGGTGTGCCACAAAGCTCACACCTGTTACACCTGTTTCAGGCCAGGCCCAAATCTCTGATATTTTTAGAACAAACACTAGGTAATGGGGCAAGTGTGGGACAGTCAGAGGTGCCTAATAAAGACCATGTCTTATTTCACAGATAAGAATGAGATCTCAACCAGTAGTGGCAATTAAGACTGCAATTATTTACCATCTAAGGTATCATCTGGTTTGCATCTTTTACACCTGGGAGTAAGCTAATAAATTAGATTAGCATTTCTATGAGAAATTATTACAATATGGAAGAATATTTTCTAATGAAAATGATGATTAAAGAGAACAAAGTTTTAGTGGGAGAATGAGAAGAGAGAAAAAGACAGCTAAAAGCAATCCTCCTCTACAAGGAGTAATTCTGTGACCTTCCAAACTGTCCAGGATGGTGCTCAGGCAACCCTAAACAACACTGCAACACTGCATAGTAGACCACAGTCCTTTGCTTTCTTTCCTTTTTTTTTTTTCTTTTTTCTTTTTTGGGACAGGGTTTCCTGGAACCTGCTCTGTAGACCAAGTTGGCCTTGAACTCAGAGACCCACCTGCCTCTCCCGAGTGCTGACTAAGGGCGTGTACCACCACCAGCCAGCCCACAGTCCTCATATTTCTGTAGCGCCCTTCATGCACACATCCCAGGGTGTTTTAAAATCATTATGAGTTAAAATTAAAACTGAAGCACATACAATTCCTAATAGAACTGTTTTAAAAATGCTAAACAGAACAAATAACTTTTAAGTCTAGATTTAAAAGTCCCAGCAGACAGTGTGCCCCTTGCCTCTGCTGGCATGCATGTGCTGCAGAGGCAGGCTGCTGCTCTCCTGTCATGGAAAAGGCTTGCTTGTGTTTCTTTATACTCAGAGCATGCTATCATCAAGCAGTTTCCCAGGAAAGAGGGAGAAACTGCTATGTGTATCTGTTCGATTATTCTGAACCGGAGGGTGGAGGCTGTTTATCAGTTTGTTAGTGGTCCAAATCTGGCATTGAACTAAAGTGCATTTAACAAGCAAATCTGGATAAAGACCAACATAAAATTTCAGTCTGGAGAAGGAAAATGCTCAAAAGCAATCTCAAACTAGTTCTGTTTAACAAGAAAATTAATTTGATTAGCACGATTTGGTTGGTCGTTTTTTGTTTGTTTGTTTGTTTGTTTGTTTTTGTTTTTGTTTTTGTTTTAAAAAAAAACAATTAGAAAGTAGTGTTTAATAGCCATTCTCTCAGACTAGGTCTTCTCTTAAGCCTTGGAAATATTAGTTCACACACCAGAGACAAGAGGGGCATCTTTCAGGATACGATTGTTTTCCTGTGTTAGTGATTCTAAGGTCAAAGGCAATCTATTCATAGATTTAAAAAAAAAAAAAATCTGTTACGTGAAAATGAAGCACTTAAACATTATTAAACACATGAAATTGGCATGGCTTGAACTCTTCATATTTGTTATGAAGATGGAGCCAATAAGATATTTGAGATCAATTCCTGTAAGTTAGACAGTTGCTTTGCTAAGGTTCGCTTTTAGGATTAATAGATTTGAAGGTTGAAGAAAGGTAACCAAACTACTATAAAACCCTCCATATCTAAGTCGGCTAAGAATGAGCCTGATACTAGTGATAAGAAAAGTTGTAATTTGGAGGATGTTTTCTTGTAGTTTAGATATACTGTAATATTGCTAAATGGAAAAAGCGATGTCTTGACTGTTTTAAGGGTACAAAAATTTAAATATGGAAGTTGTCCAATTCACACAACTACCCATGTAGAGCTGGCTTGCCAATTACGTAATGCAGCCCACCACTGACAATGGTGGTTACCAGTTAACAATCAAATAACAGCTAATTAGTTTATCAAGTGATTTAGCATCTGACAAGCCAAAAAACTAAAAGCAAATATTAATAAGACGATTCCCCTCTGTGAGTTCGAGGCCAGCCTGGTCTCACAGTGAGCACCAGAAGAGTCCGGACGACACAGGGAAACCCTGTCTCCAAAAAATAAAAATAAATAAAGAAACAAGGGAGATTCCAAGGTTCCCAGGACTGAAGGAAGCTTTGCAACTGTAAGACAGGGAGAGCTGTCCAGGGAGCTCCCCTCAAAGGTAACAGGTGCCCAACCACAGATGTATGGCTCCTGACTAGGGGGTAAGATCATCAAGTGCAAACTGTCCATCAGGGTATACCCATCTGATGACACGAGGCTTGCACTTCGAAACAAATCTGAGAAATTTAACTGCCTACTAGATCCAATCAAATGTTAAACTTTAACTCTGGCCTTCAAACCAAAAGGCCTTCACGGGCTCAACCACACATATTGACCCTGAAGATGTGAAGGGCTGAAGGGATGTGGCCAGAGCTGAGGACTGTACACTCAGAACTCTGTACCCTCCCAAATACAGCCTCATCCAGCAGATGTTCCCAACCCCCAACCCCCACCCCTATGACCTAAACCACTTCCAATACCCTCAAACAAGTCAACGCACAAAAACCAAAGACACAAAACACGTGGGAGAAAATTCTCCCCAGTTAGAATAAACGCAGTGGATACCTTTAAGAACGTATCAGAACTCCAAGACAGAAAGTGCTGTGAACACCTGAACTGTCTTTATCTGTGTACGTGACAAAAAAGACCCCGGGTTTAGCTCCTGGGCTCTGAGTAGGAAGTCACCACACAGTTTATTGTTGCCATGGGCACCCATCCAAACATTCTGTGCCCGAGGGTCCCCATCTGAACACGGGGCTGCAGATCTGTCTGCTACTGAGAGTGAGAGAGACACTAGGTACATCCAACGCACCACAGAGTTAACAGCACACTACTTCAGCTACTTAGAGGGATGCCTGACACACCGGCAGCCTGTCAATATGTTTGAAAAGTTTAATATATATTTTGGAATGAACAAATGTATTAATATGTGAATACATTTCATAGTGTTATGTGAAATGTGATATATGAATACTGATGATATTCTCAGGAAAGAATATGACTATTAATATTTTAAAAGTTAAGAAACGTGTCATTTCAGTCCATATAACTACAAAAAACAAAGTGCAGCATTTTCTGCTTTTTGGTTTTTTATTTTTTTTTATTTTTTTTTTAGAAAAACATTCTGTATTCATACACTAGATTTTAACACTAGATTCAGTGTTATCTACTGACGGAAAACCAAGTGAGCTAAGTTTATCAAATGCCTGCAGAGATGATCCTCAAAGCTCACGGAAGCAGCCTACTTACAGGCTAACGGTCAGGAAGAGAAGACAGGATTTTACTATCTGTTTTGCAAGCAATTGATAATAATAATGATTTAAAAACCCAAGATTTCTTGACAGATGCTGTCAGGAGAAGGAGAGCTGGAGATGGTTTCCTTCGTGTGATTTTCTGGACAGAGTGCTCAAGCCTATTTCTGTGTCTTTGGGAACTGAAAATAAAAATGGCAGTTCTCACTCGCTTTACGCAGGACTTAGCTTGGAGCTATCTTTTCTCCAGGTAAAAAATGAAACAGAAAACAGTCCCAATGCCTTAAAAATATGGAAACTGCAATGTGTGCATGCACACCAGCAAATGTGATGGGGGGAGAGGGGGGAGGTAAAAAAATTTGCACAAAGCAGACTGAGATAAAATCTGGAATATCTAACCTCTACATTTCTAGAAAGAAACATTATTAGGCAGAAATAACAACTGACCTTTTACTTATGGTATCTTCAACAAAATAATTTGTCCTTGTAGCAATAACATATATATTTATCTAATGTTTGGCTGAATTCAGTATCTAAAACTCTAGGGAAAACAAGCAACCAATTTAATGTTTTATTGTAAATCAAAATATTTACTTTTATAACTCCCAATTTACATCCTAAATCCATAACCCTCAAAAGTTTCATAAAACAAGAGGCTTTTTTGTTCCAAAATCAGACTATTTTCTTCTATGTAGTTGCCATTCAGAATGCAACAAGCGACCTATCTAACCACAGCCACTGAAAAAACGCAGAAACAACAACAGAGCATCCAATCTCAGATCTATAATGAGCGAAGCATTTTTAACATCCTAGAACATTTTACAAAAATAAACAAGCACATGATACGGAGAACTTAATAAACACATGCCACTCTGCTTCGGCAGATTTATGGTAGGAAAGTACTAACAGAAATAAAGGCATGAGCTGTAAATCAATCCACATACCACTCACGGAATCTCTCTGCTGCTGGAGAAACCCTTAGAAATATTAGCAGAGTAAACATTGTTGCATCAAAACCTAAGCACCCATTGAAAAAAATCATCACCTATTTTTAAACATACCATTGGGCAAGGACACGGATAGAGCAAATTGGGACTCAAATCAGTCATTAACCAGCACCTTGACTTTAAATCTATAGGGACACCAGCTCCCACACTGTCAATGGAGGAGCCAAAGAAAAGATAATCCCTTCTAATTCTAAGAAGCCAGGTTCAACTGGACATTTGCTTAGCAAGCATCAGCCAATCCTCCTACCAGTGCTCCCCAGGCAAGTTCCTAGTAAGACCTAATCCTGATCCCTCCTACCCTCTCTCTACCAGCAACAGATTTTCAACCTAACATAATATTTAGGGATCCTATAACCATTCTTGTAACTGGAATATTTTAACATATTAATGCAAAACCCTTTAGTTTTTTAACTGTTTAACAAAACTACTTAAGATATTTAACAAAACCCTTAAAGTCCATACAGTGACATATACCTATTAAATAATGTGCTAAATGTTCTCACATAAATGAATCAAAAACTACACGGGAGAAGTAGACTTAAAGCACCACTGGGTATCAGGCTGCATTTTATATATGAACAATATTTTTTTTGGCTAGGCATTTTTCAGCGTAATATTTATAACACCAAATCTCAAACACAAGAGAACGAGGAGTCTCATCAGACTCACTATCTACTTTGGGTGTAGGTGTTAGGAAGCCTCTATCACTCATCTTTCCTAACTTCACCACGAAACCGAAAGGGGAGGAGCTAAGGATGAAAACATCCTGACCATCAGATTCATGGGCTCATTCTAGAGAAGCAGAAGACGATGCTGCAGATGAACTTCATCTGGAGTTCAGTTTTCCAAATACCAATTTCCGGTATCTGTTGCTTCTGCTGACATATGCATGATGACTTCCAATGGCATTTTTAGAAAAGGGAAGAGTGCCACTGCACCTCGGGCTGCAATTTCATCCTAGGTCAGTCACTTCGCTATGATGGTGGGGTCCTCCAGCTACACAAGGCCATGTTCGCTTCTGAAGACCTCTCTTTAGAAATTCACCAGGATGGTGTACACCATTAATTCCAGCACTTGGAAAGCAGAGGCAGGCAGATCACCGTCAGTTTGAGGCCAGCCTGGTCTACAGAGCGAGATCCAGGACAGCCAGGGTTACACAGAGAAACCCTGTCTCAAAAACTCAGAAAAAAAAAGAGAGAGAGAGAAAGAAAGAAATTCACCAGCTACCAGCTCCAAGACTAAGCCTTCGATTTCCTTTTGTCACTCTGCTTACTGTGATAACCATCTATGCTCAGTTCATTTCTCCTGGTGGCATTAAGCAAATCCATAATTAATGTATACAGTACAAGAGGTGGAGTTCATTGGCTACATGTGACTGTGCAGTAAAGACTTGCACCAGATCCTCATCCCCAGCTCACAGAACAGACCTCTAGTCTTTGCCTGAGCTGACTTACAAAATCAGTGGGACACTGGGTCACATGAAGGTACAAGGTTTTGCTACATGGGGTATTTAGAATTCTGAGTAAAAACAACAACAACAACAACAAAATTGTTCATTCTAGGTCACTCTTCCAATTTTCAAATGTTAATGACCAAGCAATACGTTCTCTGGAGTTGTCTTCACAACATAGTCCCAGAAGTAAGTCACTAGGCTTCATGATGCCATCAGATTGACTTAACTGTTGAAAATTCATTTAAATTACTTTTATTTTCTGGTTATAAATTCGAATCTTCTCTATTTCAAGGGCAAGAACAACAAGACAGATAGCTGATGGGATAAATGAATGAGTTTTTAAAGTTTGTTCTCAAACACAAGAACAATGATCATTTAATCACAAAGAACAGGTAATCTGTGGCTATAGCTTAATCTAGAATTGCTCCTTTCCTAAATTGCTAACTAACATCAAAGCAGAGCTGGAGGCCTGTATTGGAGCAAGGCTGAATGCATGGACTGCTGCGAAGCAGTGGCTGGGGCCATGGGCTTCCCCTTCAGGTATCCAGAAATCCTCATGAGCCTTGGACTGAAAATACACAGAACAAATACCTATGACTCAGTGTCATAAAAACAAGCTCTGAGACCCTCTTCACTCCAGAAATGCTTATGCAGAGTAATACAAGTTCAAATGATTGGCAGACTAATATTCATAATTACATTTCACACTAGAATTAGACGAAAACCTTAAACAAGCACGCCAGTTAACACTGCATCACAGGATGACTTAGCACCCAGTGGGTGCTGGGCAGTGTTGCTGCTCCATACACTGTGGTGACCGTTAGCCAGCCGAGGGCTAGCAGAGAGGATGTCTGGTTTCAAACTTGGCAACAACCTAGAGTTTTATTTGCCCTCGACCAAAATTCATTCCAGAAAATGAAATGCAACAATAATAAATCTGTCTCATTTCAAAAATCCCAATGGTAAAACAGGCATCTCAAGAAAAAAAAAATGTCCATTTTTAAAAAGTGAACTAATTCTTCAAAATTGGTTATAAACTCCTAATGGGCAATAATTATGGACCTTTTGTTCCAGGCAAGAGATTTCTTATATTTATAATTAACATACATATATAATTTACAATTATTTTCAGCAAACACTTTCTCATTTTTTATAACAGAGCAAACACCATACAATGGTACCGTGATTTTATGTAGCCAGCATGCTGAAGTTGTGCACAGTAACACTGACACTATCATCCCTAAACCAAAGCTGTGCAGGTCCTGCCACTGTGAGTCTGCCTTAGAGAGGGCGCGGGTACTCAGAAGTGGATCTAAGAACGAGCTGGCAGAGTGTGGTGTCTTCTGCAGGACTGTTTTTCCTGGGCACAGCCCCCTACCCCCTGCCCCAAGGGAGAAAGGGCATAAAAACTCGGCTCAGAATGAATAAGGCAGATTTTCAAAGGTTACCAGTGGTCAAATCACTTAGCATTTTTAGCAAATTCTTGCTTCAGATACCAGTTGCTTGAAACCAGGGATCCCCATCAGACCTCAAGTGGTAGCTGCCCATGATGTCTTATTATTATGACACACTATGCTGAGTACCTGTGAAAGGGGGCACTCCTTGGCCAGCGAACTCTGATTCATATCTTTCAGTAAGTCCTTCAGAGCATTCCTTACTGTGGTGTGCGACCATTGTTCGGGAGGCAAGTCTTCTAGTTTGGGGCAACTATTTGAGACATAGATTAGAAAGGGGATTATTACAGGATTGCATCCTGCTGCAGAACATTCCTTTAAGACAGACAGATTTCATTTTGCGAATCAAACAGATGCATCTGGAGATTGCTCTCGGTCTCCTGATTGTTCCGATTAGTTAATTACTTTATACAACACATCTGCTGTATCGATGCATGAATTATACATCAGCTGCCTGTGGTGGCTATTTTTTCATGTTACTTCTACCTTCCTGCTCTGATGCGCTTGGGAAGACAATTTAAGGTGTACTGCTTTCTCACGAGCCACCGTGAAAAGCATTAACGTATTAACTGATTTCCTCCCACTACTCTGTTCATACGAATTAAAATGGCAAAAACACAGATATAAGTAAATAAGATCATGGCAAAGCGAATAAAGCATTCTTTCACAAAATGTACACAGATGGCACTGTTCATGATATGCAAAAATATTTTTTTCTTAAGTAAACTTTATGTAAAATGCCTTCTTGTAATGCATCATTTAATTGACTAAAAGTAAAAAGTCTTATTTTTTGATAGCATGCAAAAAATGCAGGAATTTCAAGGGAGGGAGTTGATTTTTAGAGTCCTACGTGGCCAAGTTGGAGAAAATAACTGAAGGGCTAAAGTTACCAAATTAATTTGGATTAGCAGGTCTCAAATGCTGAGTAAACAAAAACTGCAAGCTGGCTCGAGAAGCCTTATGTCCACCCAGGTAGGGAGAGAATTCCCCTTAGAACTGCTGCCTGCACCCACCTGTGTAGCTGGATTTTGAGCGTGACCACATGATACACATCTTGAAGCATATCTGCTACCGTAGCATCAGGGGCATCTGTCACATAGGACAGTGGAACTGGATTCCACTTCCCCACCTGGATGAGCCCTAGTCCAGATAAAGAGAAGACATGCTCAGTGCTGACTCTCAGACCCAGCAAAAGGTTGCTCTGCTCTTCCTCATTGCCCCCACCACAAGCAATATTGTTATTTCTGTTTGAATGATTCCCTTTCCCTCAAAAAGGCAGGTCAATCAAGATATTTGCAGCTTAGCTTTCCAAATTGTGAAATTATGTAAATGACTATAGGAGCTGTTTATTATTTTGGAAATAAATACCCATCAATAAAACCTATGCATCAGGCCACATTGTCCTAACTTACAGGAAGTTCTAATAAGACATAGCTGAACCGGTTCTAAATGGCTTTATGATTTAGATAAGATTCCCTATTGCAGTGGGAATCAACATTGAAAAATACTTTACAGCCCATAAAACCATCAGAAACAGAATAAAAGAAACAGAACTAGATATTCAGTCATAAATGCAAATTGACTCTCAACAGTCCATCTGCTCAAATACGCTCCTCACTTCCTTGTGGGTCCTCAGTGGAGCAGATTATTAAGGTCAATAAGCATACTAATGATTCAGCTGAAGTAATTTTAAAAAAAAATTTACCTCGACATTCCACATGAGCAAAATGTGTGTTAACTAAACCAAACTGAATTAAGCCAATTTTTAAAGCCACAGTCTATAAGGGACCAACATAAGGCACAGGCTGCAGCTCTTTGAATAAAATGTTCTCTGCTTTGTGTGAGAGGCAAACAGGAGGACCAGCAACTTCCCAGCCCCACAAGCGCATCATTACCTTTGGCCTGGGCAGCCGAGCTGTGCGAGTAGCCTAGAGACAGCAAAGCCATCTCGATCAGCTGGTTGAAAAGCATATCCTTTCTCACCAACACAAATTCTGCATGCTCCTCCTTGCAATCATACTCAATGGCGTTCTCATAATGTTCCACCACGCAGAAAACTGGTAGCATGGTTCCTATCAAAAAGACAGAGAGAAAGACAGAACACCAACAATCTTCAGAAACAGTCTGGAGGAGGAACACCTAAGCTATGAAAATAAATCTTCACCACAGTGAGAGGAGTCAGAGCCTCCCAGGCAGACTGGAGAGACACAGGCACACACACAAGCATGCAGTCACTCGCTGTTTGAAAGTTGCAAAGGAAATGCTTTAATTTCCTTCAATTGAACTTGGTCCTACGGTAACACAGGCTCGCCTCCCATTTTAACAGTTCATCTTCCAAAGCAGTGAATGCAGAATTACTTCTCTGACCGAACAATAATGCTGATGAGAGACAAATAAGTGTCTGGTCTAATTTGCTGTCAGGACCTTACGGTATGCGACAGAACTGCACTCGTCTTCATGGGACCCACCTTTGTACTGCATACATGCTTCTGCTAATAACAGATTCCACTCGCTTGTGTCCAAATTATCTGACTATACAATTATTTTCCTGTCCTTTTCATTATTTCCTCTAACTGGTTCCATAGAAGGAACACAAAACTTAGCCAAACCGATGCTCACAGGCACTGTTCCAATGCACATAATGTAGAAAACTTACACTTTTATGACTACTCACTCCATCTACCTGAGGAGAAAGACCTGACAGCAGCTGTAAGTCTTTAACATTAATTTCTGCGACAGGAAAAATGGTAAGACTGGCAGGGAGGGAAAGGAAAACTGGCGTTACTGAGGTTACTGAGATGCACGAGAAGCAGACTCTGCATGGGTCTGAGCTTCTCTGTTGCCTTACTTCCATCCAGTGCAGTAACTCAGTGGCACAGCCCACACCACTGTGGGCAAAGAGGCTTGGTCTAGAAGCCTGGAAGCCATCTGCAGTGGCACTCAAGGTAATAATGCAGTGCACTGTCAGATTCCCAACAGTTACAGGAAAGGGTTAAAAACAGATGCATCTGAACAGTACTGTGGCACACTGCCAGGAGGGTATCATCTTTAGCATAAATGATGACAAGGGTTACTTTAACAGGGCACCCAGGATCCCCAATTAGTTCTACAGTATCCCTGCCTGTGTCGGCTCCATACACTGGACTCACACTGGACTTGCAGATCCCTACTAACTTCTGAAGGTTTAAGTGCACGTCGATCGCTGCTGAGGATCAGCATTCCCTATTGCCAGAGAGACCCTTTACAAATTCTCTATTTGCTTGTTTCTGCTGAACAAAAGCCGGCCATAAAACAGCTACATCTTTCCACATGTGTGTCTTCACCAAAGCTTTGTGAACTGTTCACAAGAGATTCCAGCTCTGACAATTAAACCCCTTTAGGTTTACTTAGAAAAGCTCACAAACTCATTCGGAAGTACCAGCAGGCTAGGCATGAAAAACAAGCCGCAGAGCTTGCCAATATTCTTGTCATTCATTCAGCTGTTTTATACCAGAGAGAGAACCCGTCAGGGATCAGAAGAGAACTTGGGGAGACCGCAGCAAAAATAGCAATATGCAAACTGGTGATTTCTTCCTTGGCTTGAAGGTATTTTGGCAAAATCTCTTAAACAAATAAAAACACCCAAGCCCTTTTTTTCAGTGCTTTCTCAGCTTAGCCACAATTTTTATCTAGCACCTGTCAAACAGAAACCATGCACATGAAAAATAAGATTTAAAGAAAGGGGGAAAAAAACTACTGAAAGGCTTATAATTTTTTGCTTTTTGTATCAAGCACAGAACCTTCTATAATTAAGCTGCATTTTTAAGATATGGGATTTTGAATATAATACATTTTTTAAAGCATTTGAGCAGGAATGAGATGACCATGTTCTGGCTCCTTCTTCCTGTCTACTGGTGTCTGTGGAGTCGGGGTAACAAGCCAAAAACATGTATATTGGTTTCTCTTCTCATGGACTCAAACAGAGGTGTCAAACAGGGAGCAGCTTTTCAGACCTCAGCTCTGTGAAATAACTGAAACCTTTCAAACCACTGAAACAGTCTGGATTGACTCTGTGTTTTATTGATCAAATTTAAAGGTGCCTTATAGATAATAAAGGTGGCTACGGATACGGTAGCAACAGGATCATCTAATTACAAACCCAGTGCTAGATCGTCTCAAGAACTGTCACGGCTGCCCTCCTGTTAGGGGGTAATGTTAAACAGGAGCCTTCGCTGGACTGCCTGATTATTCGAGCTGGTGTTTGGCCAGACTTCCAACTACAGCAACTCCATAGCCTTCCTGCATTAGAAGGGGAGAGTACTGGTCACTGCTGAAAGCTAAAAATACCACATGATTTAAACCTGAAGGCAGTCTTAGAGGCTTTTGCTGGAGGTTTATGAGCCTGTGTAAACAGCACGGCTGCCATAAGGAGCAGTGGAGTCTGTAGAATCCTTGTCTAAAACTGTCCTGGCATTAAAGTTTGCTGTGCAAATATCACATAATACCAGAGACAGCTGAAATCTCCTATTTAGGAATTTATGGAACTTGTGTGTTTGCAGGCGTCAGGAAGCCTTTTTTATAGAGCCTCAGCGCTACACAGTACAATATTAATGCACTCTGTTTGAAAAGCCATAATAAATTATATTTTTAATGCTCTTACCCTGGCTTAAAGATGCATACATTCTTGGCAAACAATCAATAAATAGGGTAATCATGAGTAGAGGCCAAAGAATTTGCTGAAGTGCTGTTTTTCCATTTTTAATAGATAAAGATCTAACAATACGGACTGCTGTGTCTGTTTATTTCAGGATCAATATATTCTTTGTTTTCGCCAAACCAAGGAAAAAAATAAATGATTGTATGATAAATGTTATGCATCAAACACAATGAAATTCCTCAGCCCCTAACTTTCTCTACTTAATATTCGTGGTTGGTAAAAGATGGTATTTTATTCTTTGCTTAGCAAAAGCACAAAAAGTCTGACTACCCTTATGTGTTATTCAATGACAAATAAAGACCCCTGTGAGGCACAAAGGACACCCACATAGGAATCACCCTGTTGGGACAACAATGTCCAACACAGGCAAAGTTGCTAAAATTCCATCAATTTAATTTTGGTAGAAAACCACTTGTTTATATTTTTTCCCTTTATAAACTTGCCTAAATTTTCCTTTCCTTTACCAAAAATACTCAAGTATAGCAAAAATTAACAACTAGAATCAGCAAGTTTTTCCACTGTTAAATAATTACTTTGCTCTTCAGAAAATAAACCACAATAAATTACATCACAAATCTTTGATCTCATGTCAGATCCATGTCCTGAAATCCCCTTACAGTTAGTAATCTTGGGGGAAAAAAACAACCTATGGTAATTCTCAAGCAACCTCAGTGTCTTACTCTTCATCAGGGTAAGTTCAAGCAGCAGCCACCTGCACATCTGTAAATGCAGTAGTATCTACAAATGGATCTTGTGTAAACGAAGACTATCCAAATATTCTAACGCTTCCGGTCTTGGGTAGAGAGAGGCACCACTCAAAAACAGCACTCACGCTTTCAAAACACGATTGACACTACAGCCCAGAACGCCACTTCATTTCACATCAGAAAGAGATCTAGAAAAAGAATATACACAGCATGTTCTAGCCCTCCACCTCCACACAGGGTGGCCTTGGGCAGACACCAAGCAGCTTTCCAGGGTTTGGCTGGCAAGTCTTTACCTTTCCTAAGGTTGGTCTTCATCAGATGGCCCGAGTGTTTTAAAGGCACGCCCTGCATCTTTGCCCCTGTACTCCCCAGCCTTCCTCTTCCTAGTGGGCTCCCGTTCTGCTCCAGGCGGGCAATCTTGGCTGGTGGACCCTTCGGATCACTCACATTGTTAGACATTTCTGAATGCTCTTTCCCCTGAGTTGCCTCGTTCAAATGATCCATACTCAGTCACTGTCTTACAGATCACCTGCCAGAACTGGAAAAGAAGACGTTATCAGTGGGTGGAGGGCTGTAGTTATGCCTGCCCCATACACATCTCATCCCTAGACATTTCCCTCCACAAAACACATTTGTGCAACGACGTAATGATTTATAGACTGTGTGCTTCTATAGGAATTAATAGAATATTGTGGAACCTATACCAACATACAGGAATAAAAAAGTAATTTCTCAGCTAAAACTCTGAGGAAAATGGGCTTACTTTCAGAACAAGAATACCACAAGGTAAAAAGAAAATAACAAATTATACTCATGCATTCTCAATTTTTAAAAATTAAAAATGAATGACAGACTATGACTGCAATACTTGTAATGAAGGATGGAAAGATTATCAGTGTAAAGCATCAAGTTTACTAGGAGCTCACACTCTGACACACACTGCAATCTATGTTACAAATGAAAACCTCAGCAGAAGACCACGAACACCCAACGCTTTTTAACTTGCCACTTGCTTATGAGCTAAGGCAGCAAGAAGTTTTCTATCAGCTAAGTTTCAAGAGTTCCGTGCTGTTAAAGATCTCAAGCCCTGGACAAACATGTGACTGGATCATTTCACCTCTAAGCACACAGGAAGGAGTGAAGGGCTCCTTTAAATGTCTCATATCTTTTAGCAGGACAACTTGTCTTTTGGAGTTAATATTTTGGTGTCCATTGCTAACAGGGTGCTGTTAATTTAAATAGAAAAAAACCCTGAAAATATTTTGTGATTTGTGATCCAAAAAGTGGATGTGTGAAGCTCAATTTAAAAAATAATCCTAATAGTATTGACGAAACACAACCTCCAGTATTAAAAAATAATCAGGATGCAAGGAAGTTAGCATCAATAATTTCAGAAAAATGTGAATTTTCAGTTTTATTAAATATTAGACTTCAATTCTGAATGCTGTTTATAATAAAGCAACTGGTACAATATACCAAAGTTACTTCTAAATTATATTTTTAAATAGGGCTAGGTAAACAGAACAGGTAAGCAAAATTACGTTATGATCTTTCATTGCCTGGAAGCATTGGGGATATTTAGGAAAGCAGGAGGTGATATGACAGCGCTCTTTCCAGCTGTCTAGTATTTTGAAATATCTTATATACTTTAAAAAATAATTACTATACTCAAACTCCATGGACTTGGATCAGCTGAGAGACAGTTTGTATTAGCATGGCTTTTCTATAAACAGTTTTCTCTCATTAAGTCCGTCCTACTTCATCCTATAGAATCAAGAAACGGGGACAGGCATGCAATCTGGGGGCTTAAAGCAGCATTAAGAATGACAAACCAAGAACTACAAAGTTTGAGAAATAATAATAATAGTTATTAATCTTTGTACTCGAGGGCGGCACGCTGAGAACTCAAGGTTTACCCTTGATCCAGGTCCATCTGTTTTTGTTATGAGGTTCATTAACAATAAATGCATCTTTTAAAATCACTTTTTATCAAGATCACTCCTTTCCATTATCTTAAGCAGCAGTCTAAAGCCAAAATTAGAGTGATGGTTATTAAGTTATTCAAAACATTCTTTACATTTCATGTGGATCATAATGCAAGGCTGATTTCTCTAAAATTGGTTGCCTTACCCTAGAGCAGAAGATGAATTTCAAAACGTATGAATTGAACAGAAAAAATTTAACCCTTGGGGCAACTTATGAGAAAAAAGGGGGAGGGGAATTCACAACAGCATCAAAGTTAATACTACAGAACATATTAGGTGGTCACGAGGTCAGCAGCACTATGAGCTGTGTGGACAGCAAAAGAAAGAGGTCGAGTTCGATTTAGTTAATGTATTGACAGTCAAAATATCACATAGGTCATGAAAACTGTTTTCTGAATAGCCATCTACTAGACACTAAGTCATTCTCTAAAAGGTTTGCATTATAAAGCAAAATTACATGCACATAAAACACCCAATTTAATACTCCTTTAAAGTCTATGCCAAGGCGAAAGTTCATCAAACCTCAAGTTGGAGCTGAATCTAGCCACTGCCAACAGGCCTGCCTGGACTCACAACAGCGACTAATGTGATCGCAACCAATGCCCATCTCAAGATTTTGAGTAACATATTTTAAAAGCCATTTTAGAGCAATGTATGGATGGCACACAGAAAGCAGGCTACTTTCTGCAAGTCCCATTTCCCTGTCCATAAACTAAGACCACAGAGGATCCTTTCTGGAACGTGCTGGTGAACTCCATCTCAATAATTATTTCCCTTAAAAAGCAGGAAATAAAATCAAGAAATTCTGGTTTAACGAAAGTATGTATTCCCCCCCCCTTTTTTTTGTATTGTGGGATCCCTTTTCAAAGAGTTCCTCTTAGGGTCGTTTTCTTCCCGACAGAACCCCAGAAGCACATTTTAAGAACCCGTGCCCTTATCCATTCCATATGGCCGGCCCGATCCAGGCCAAGCTTTCGCTGTGACCTTTTAAAGAGACAAAGAAACAAACTACTATCTAGCAACAGCAAAGCTGCAGTTTTACTGAGTGAAATTAGCAAAACCAACCTGAAACTCACCACTTCAAAACTTGACAGCATATAAATAACAAAACAAAGGAGATTTCCTTTGCAGCCCGGGTTCTTGAAGTGAAGTTCAAGACTGGTGTTTTCTATGTCCTTTTTATTATTATTATTATTAAAAAAAAAAAAAAAAAAAAAAAGCAGCAGACCTGAAGGCGACTTCCCCTGAAATTGTATTATTTTCTCTTTCCTTACCCCCGCCCCGCTAAGCGGGGGGAAGGGCAAAAATAAACAGCCAGAAGAGTAGATATGGGGGGGGGGCTTTAAAAAGTCACAATTCGAAAAACAGCATAGCGAGCTTGTAAAATGTCTAACCTCAGAGAACAGGGTTTGGAAGGGGAGGAGGGGAGAGTGGGAAGTAGGGAGGAGGGAGAAGGTAAAATTGATCTGACAAGTGATTCGGTGGGGGTGGGGGGAGTCGTAAAAACAAAGCGGAACCCGTTAGGAGCTGTACACTGGTGGCACTGGGGAGGAAAAAAAATCACTGCGGACAAGGACCCCAGGAATGGTTGGGAGAGGGGGGGAAAAAGGTACCCTCGCCCCCTCCTCCTGCTGAGCTCCTGGGAGAGCGCTTAAAGTCCGCTTGGTGTCACCCTGCCAGGCTCGTCCGAGACCCCGGAGCGCCAGGGAAAGGCCACCTCGCTTTCTTCCCAGCCGCCCCCTCCCCCTCCTCAACAATCGCGACTGCGATTAACAAACCTTAAACTTTTTCCCCACCGCCTCGCACCCCCACCGAAGGTATCTAGCAGGGGCCTGAGAGGGTGAGGGGCAGAGGGTCGCGCCAAGAGCCCCGGGAAGGCACTAGGAGGCCACTTGGGAGGCCGGCGTCGCCGACAACAGCCCCGGGGACCCTCTCCCTGCCCATGGACGCTGGGACCCGGAGCGCCCGGGAGCACCGACGGGGAGGGAAGAGCAGGGGGGAGGGGGAGATCCGAGGGCAACCCCGCCGCCGCCGCCTCGGCGGCCACTTGCTCCCCGCCCCCTCCCCCCAAAAGTCGCCAAGCTCTCACTCAGCCCGAGTCGGAGGTAAACAAGGAGCTCGACAATGGCAGTGGGACTTGGGGACGCAGCCACCGCCCGGAGGCCCCCCAAAACTGATGCGGAGTTGCGCGGAGGGCGGTGGGTGCCCGGCTGCAGGCGGGGTCCCCACGCGGGCGGCGAGGCCGGTGTCGCCGGCGGCCCGGGAGAGGCGCGCGGGGGTCTGCGCGCGCTTGTGAGCGCAGCTCCCCGGACGGCTGCCGGTCGCTCGCTCGCTCGCTCGTGTCCCCTCGCGGCCGCTCTGCCCCCATTAAACCAGGAGTTGACTCATCCCGGCCGCGGTGGCCGCTGCCGCGTCGCGCTGGGCTCCGCGCGTCCTCCCGGGCTGCAGCCCTCGCCGCCGCCGCTGCTGCCGCCGCCGCCGCTGTGGCTGCCGCTTCTTCCTCCTCCTCATTTTAATGCGAGGCACCGGCTGGCAGCGCAGCCTCCTCCCGGCCGCCCGCAGCCTGCTACCCCGGCGGGGCCGCCGCGTCCCGGGCGCGGGAGGGGGAGGGCGGGCGGCGGGGGCAGGGTGCGGGAGGGCCGGGAGGGACCGGGCTCAAAACCCGGGCTGGAGGGCCGGGATCGGGGGAGGGGCGGGGGCGGCGGCGGCGGCCCGGGAAGAGCTGAGTGGGGCGCGCGCTGGCGGCCGGGCGCGCGAGCATCCGTAATGAGCCGCGAGCGAGAGAGGCGGGCGGCCGGCCGAGTGTACACAATGCCCGGCGGCCGGGGGCGCGGGGAGGACGCGGGGGCGCCCTGGGCAGGTGCGTGCGGGCAGTGCGGAGGAGGGGCGGCCCGGGGACCCTAGTCGGCCCGGAGGGACGGGGGGCGGGGGCGTGCAGGTGGCACCTGAGGTGGGCACGCAGCCGGATGTAGCTGGAGCGAAGAGCCCCAAGGAGTGCCTGGGTGATGGGGCAATAAAGGCGAGAAAGCCTGGAGACGCTCTCCCCAATACTTATTCTCAAAGGAATGTGGTCTCTAAACTGCCAAGAGTGACATCCACTAACAACTGAGTCAGGGCTTTCGGAACAAGTCAGAGCCACAGATAGTCAGATACTTTGGACTTCTGAAACACGCGGCCCGTAGTGCTGGAGTTAAACTAAATTTGGGTCACTGGAAACACACCTGACTTGCTATTACAAAGGAAAAGATGTCATCATTCTTAAAATACTTCCCATCGGGCGAATATTGGAAAGTTTGGGTTGGTGAATGCATCTGTTGTAGCAATACTTTTGTGATCAGGAGAAACTAAATACAGTCCACATAAAAATGAACACCGTAACATCTCACCCAAAATACAAAATGCATTATTTAATCACTAAGGTCTTTAGTTCACCAAAAAAGCAGTTCGTCAAGCAAGAGCCAAATGTTGTATTTTGAAGAACTATTTTTGAAGAATGCAGTAGTAGGGGAAAGATGTAGGTCTGAAAAACACTGTGTGATACAGTTTTTTAAAAGCAACAAGTTAGGACAACCACAGAGATAAGAACGAGATATGCAAATGAAGCTCTTTAAAGCGACCAATACACTCTAAGGCACACTGTTTACACTAGAAATCTAAAAAAGCAGAAGGTAAAGAAAATTATGGCCTCCTGGGGAAGGGTGAGTGTAGGAGAAGCACAAAGAAAATAGACTGCTCCAAGAGCGCCCAGGTTTCACCCACAAACCGGGAAGGTTAGTCAAAATCAAGGAAGGCAGCTGTGAATGGTGGTACCAAAGCCTTGAGCAAAAAACAACATGTGATAGTGAGACAGAAACATGCCATCCAAAACAAGGGAAGAAGTTTAAACAGCTTTCACCACAAAGGCTAAGAGTACATTTTTAAAAAGTTGAAATGTGTGGGAAATGTGGAGGCTATTTACAGTATAATAATCAATAAGGAAAATACAAATACAGCCAAATATAGCACTTGTGTGGGAGTCTATATTGTGACTGGAGGCTAAACTTATTTTGAAAGATATTTGATATTTAAAAGAACAAACATGATTAACTTGATAAGAACAATGATGTTTTTCAATAGGATGCATTAAAATTTCAGTCTCCAATGTGGATATCTGAATAGCCCTTCAAATTGGTAATGCCTGACATGTTTCCCTGAAACCTGACCTTTCTTAGTTGGTACAGTGTGTTCTAGTGTCATGCTGGATGAATTAACAAACAATACTAAAGAGAGAGAGAGAAATCATACTGGCCTACAAAGGCAGCAACATGTCACTGGCTCCAGCAACTCTACTACAGGTGAATTCTTAGAAAAAGAAGGAAGGAGCAGACTAGCCAGCCGCTGGTCAGGACAGACTCGGAGCTAAGAGACAAGAACGCTAAAAACAAGAGTTGTCTAAGACTACAACATGGGAATGAAAATAATGCAAATGTTCCTCCAATAATTTTACACAAATAAATAGGACAAAATGCCTGACTGCCTCAGTCTCATGATGACCTGATCAATGCTAATATAACCTGGAAAATTTTAATCTGAACAGCACCTTTCATTCAGGAATCACTATCTATTCATAAACAAGAAACATAAAAGTATATAATAAGGACTGATATGGCCTTGAGAAAACGATTGAATAAATGAGCATAATGGCATCTGATAATGACTTTATTATAAAGAGTAACAATATAGTAAAATCATCAATCAGTTAGTCACACACATTTCCCTAAAGCACATTTTTTATCCCCAAATGGTATGTTTTTAAAAATAGAATGGGTAAAATGGCACACAGCTGATACCTAGTGATATGCCATAGTGATGGGCTTTATTACTATATATGCTCATGAGAGTGTGTATATGTGTGTGACCTTCCTCTTCAGTACACTCACTATAGCCACTAAGTATTGGCCAGTAAGACTCAATCAAAATAATAAGAAAGAATAAAGATAATTATATCACCTTCGAAGATCTATTTGAGCATGCGTTACCATGTTGGGGGTGGAGGGGACATTACCTGAATCTACAGGAACAGCTTATTTTTAGCCCTTAAGATGTAAGCAAGTATGGAAAAAAGCTAAAACAAAATAAAATTTATAGATCTTGCTATCAAACTGGAGAATTTCAGCAGCCTCAGTCCTGTAGCACCAGTGCATGGATGCAGTCAAAACAGTGCATCAGTCTTCCCTCGTGTGAAAAGGGCATCGAAACTGGCTACACAAAGGAAGTGACCATGAGATATTATATCAAATACACAAGACTGTTAAAAACTTAACGAAAGCACTGCTGCATGTTTCAGATGTTAGCCAAAGGCATTAAAAAAAACATTTAGAGTTCTGAATAGTGTACATAAACCGAGAAAGCATTTAGAACCTGAATGCTTTCCGATACTGCAGCTCCTCTGGTGACTGTGGTGACGCAGCAGTCACCATCAGAACGCTTTCTACAGGCATGGTTTGGATTTGATCGTTTTTAATTCAAATACAGTTGGCTATCTCCACTCAAAGCGGCTCCATCTATGTAGCACATGGCTTTTTGTCAACTCTTTGTTTTTGGTTTTAGCTGCAGGTGTTGTTTTCTATATATGAGTTTCTGGGACTATGGTCCGTGTTGGCCATATAAGGATGTCTATTCAAGCCATATGTTTTGCTGTCATGTGTCTCATTTTGTCTGTCTGGGATGTCAGTACTGATTTCCACATCATTTCTTGAATGGACAAACACCAATTTGCTAGAACAGAGAGGAAACACTGGGGTTGCAGCCCAAACAACTTCAACAGAACATATTTTGGGGAGGAAATGCAATATCCTGTAAACATTTGCAGCCTCTTGTCTCATATTATCTATGACCAACATCATGACAACTGCTTACAGTTTGAGAAAAAAGTTTGCATTCTCTGTCTGCATGTAGCTTTATAAGTTACAGCCCACATTTTGGAGGTCATGGAAGGGCATATGCTAACTGACTTACTCTGATATCTGTGGGTTCTGTAGCCAACTTGACCCAGCCTTGAACTTGGGGAAGTTCAAGTGCACCACCTCCTGATTTTCTCTTACCAAAGTCCCCGACTAATCCTACTAGAAGTTATGGGCCCTTGTATGTATTCTTGTAGCAATCTGTGTTTCTCCTTTGTAACAATCATCGAATTCTTAATCAGTTAGCCATTTGAGTGATTATTAGTCAAGCAAACATCTCCCTATCAGGCTGCAAGCCCCACGAGTGCAGAAGTATCGCTAATTGCCATGGATCAAGAACTGAATGCAGTATTCCTGCAATGTTTGCATTTTGACTGCATATAGAGGAGCAAAGAGCCCTCGGTACCATTTGAAACCAATCTTCACCATTAACTGCACAACAGTACATATGTATTGCAGAAGTGAGAAAGCGGAATACTGCAGAAGGTTGTTACATCACTCAATTTTCAATTAATTAAAATTACATAAAAATTACAAGTTAGTTCTTCCCACCCACTTCAAGTGTTACATAGCACATGGCTAGTGGCTCTCACAACTGCACAGTGTAGACTGTAGAACACTTACTTGCCCACTGCAGAAAGGCCAACTGGGCAGTACTTACCTGAAGAACTGTAAAAGATGACTAAGTGAGCCCAGGATCTGCTCCGAAGGAGTCTTACAGGTGCTGACTGGCTTTCAGACATTCTAATGATGTCTGAATGGAGATCATTTTCCATTTTAAAATTAGCCCAAAGATCTGTAATGTTACATGGAATGAAACTAGTGTACCACTGAATACAAATTTAAAGTAACTTTCCAGACATGTCTGCACTTGAGAGGGTCCTGCAATATATCTGCAACAATATGCAGTCATTATAAATGCTACTTGCTATGAGTGCTTCAATACCATATAAGAAAAGGTATAAACCACAGTCACTGCACCCTTCTCTCAGCTTCCTCATGATGCTAACACAAACCCCTTAGCTGTGGATCTTTGTGCAGCTCTAACTGTAGATACCTACTCAAACTGGGAGAGTATCCAGCTACCAAAACCTGGTACACTGTAGAAAAAACATCAGAGGCTGGAAAAGGTTGCAGGAGAGAGCAAAATATAATGATGATGAACTTCAAACCCAGATTTCAAGGGTTTGGGGTTTTACCCCCACCTCAAGTAGGCTGGGTTCAGTTATAGCCAGACTGATAGTTATCAAAATTATGTCCCCTAATTCCTGTGAGGTTGGGTGTAAATACTCAAAGATAACTTGTGATGTTCTCGACAGACAGGTCATTATCACTGCAGTGTTAGCTGTCATGGCTGGCAAGGTGGCTGGGCCTTTACATTGCCAAAATGGATTTTTATTAGCAAGGATTTATTGAACAAAAGTTTTCAAAACTACCTTTCCTTCCACAGATGTTAATATGAATATTTCTTTTACAAATAATTTCATCAAAATTTGTGGGTATTTCTGTCTAGACCCATATGAGATTGAGCAGAGATCAGGAAAGATTCCTGCAGTCGCCACCGAGTCCGCTTAGTATAGGACCACCAATGTACCCGTGTTTCCAGACGCCTGGTTTTACACTATGGCTCCTGAAATGAATGAACTTCGTGCTCCTTTCTCTTGGTGGGATCCTTTAACATACAGCTTAGTTTAGCCTTGTTTTCCAAAACCTGGTATACTGCAGGAAAAGGGCGGCAGAGGCTATAAAGCTGTGGCTTATTCTCCCCTTCCTCTGATGTCCCATCGTACTGCCCATCCTTCCAGCTGGGTAGCCTTCAGTATGCTATACTGGTCCTCTGAACTGCAAGGCTCCGAGCATCTTAACATTTCTTACATGTGTGCATATCCCTGGATTCTTTCGCTGTGCCTACCACCATGGGAAGAAATCCCTGAACTGTTTGCAGAAGAGAGTGCTTAAGGATCTTAGGAAGGAAAGGCGGGTATTGGCCTCACAGCCCACTGCAACTGAATGGAATGGTTGAAAGTGTGTGAGTCGGGCAGTGTTTTAAGATTCCCAGGATGTCTCTGCTAAATGATCAAGTCCGGCATCCACTAACTTAGGTAATATTTTGGAGACGGACTCAAACGGGCCCACTAGGACACTCCTGAACTGCGGTTTTTAACCTAATCCTGGGGACACTTAGACAGGGTTGTTGCAGGTACCAGCAGTGAGTGCTTCAAAACTCAAGTAGATGTGCAGGCATTTGTTTCAAACAGACAGATAAGGGGGTGGGAACAGGATATTAGATCACCGAGTTGGTAAAAAGGGGTCTGCTGTCCGAGGAACCGTGATAAATTAGCATTTGGGCACTTGCTTGAGATTTACTGGGGTGCCAGAAATCCTATGCAGGTATGTGATTTATCATCACAGACATAAGCGACTAACCACAAAATTACATATGGAAGCTCAGGTCTACAGCAAGTCTATTATTTACTGGAGCCAGAACTATCCAAGTTTCCTCTAAATCTTTTTTTTTTTCAACACAGTTGAATGTGATTTTTTTTTTTCCTCCCCTCAAAACCACTATTTAACCTTGAGTGGGCTTTTCAAACAATTGAAAACTTTTCTTTTTTTCTTTTTCAGACTGTCCCTGAATTTTAGCAAAACTGAAGTTTTCATGCTGTACATGCCCTGGATGCCCTGAAGCTAACTGAGGAACACTTCAACATTGAATGGGAACAAGGATCCTTGGGCATCCGGGAGACTCGAATTCCAATGAATTCCAACAGTAACTCTTCCCTTCCTTTAGTCAGGACAGACAACCAGAGTTCTTTAGAGATGCAGATATTATATGTTAATGTTTTCTGGTTTAGTTGCAGGGATGAAGAGCTTGATACCCAGTAATGTCCTTGAGGACATCAGCCAAAAGCAGTATCTGGTGCTGCACTGCCACGAGCCGACAAATGCCACAGGACACTAGCAGAGGATGGTCCACTGTGAAGGAAAGCCACAGCCTGAGACAAATCCTTCTCACTGGGAAAATGATTAGACTCCATTTTAATGCTTAAAATTTGATCAAGCAAAAGGGGAGGTTAATTCAAAAGTAAAATGATATGTGGCTGGTGGAAGGATTCAGAAGAGGTGGTGATGGCTGTTCACAACGTGAATATAATCAATGTCACTGAACTATATCCTTAATGTCATCAAAACGGCATATTTTAGGTTATATATTTACCACAGGGAACAAATTAAAAAAACAAAACAAAACAAAAAACAGCTATTCCTGAGAGCAGCAGAAATATATTGTCATTAACACATCATGCCAGCTTCAGAGAAACAATGAACTCCATGACACTGAACAGTCACCCCTGCACCAACATCCCAGGGCTGTGTTAACAGCCACAGTCCAGTCTGCTAGCGAAGTCATTCACAGGATGAGTGTCTGACCTCAGGATAATTAACCTGGTCTAGTGATCACCAACCAATATCTCACCCATTTTGATGATCCTCCAATGCCAGAGGATACTTCTCTCTTAACATTTTACTCAACACGATATCTGAGCAAAAGAGGAAGAGATAAAGACTGAATGAAACAAAGGAGTACAGTCAGTCCAAAGAGTGTATCGTTTTCAAAAGCCTAACAATTACGCTCACAAAGCAGTACATCTTCCCTCTTGTCCAAGTAGGAAAGTATCATTGTGAGGATAGTATAATGTACTCTACATAATAATCTATAAATTGTTTGTATTTGGAGACTTTAGACTCTATTTTTGTAAAACAAAGTTCTTAAATATAAATTTAATTAGTTTCAAATTTAGTCAGTTCTGATAGGGATCAGGATCAAAGTAGTTAACTTCTTATCCAACAATTATAATCATTCTTTCCTATACTATGCTGTCCTGGATAGAGTATTATATCATCTATTTCTGATGATTTTATATTAGTGATTTTTACATTAATGGTGAAATTTTTAATGAACTGGAAATTAATTTATAAATTATATTTTATTCAAGTTCATATTTATATAGATGTATTTTTCTGATATGCATGACTAAGGAATATTATGTAGTGAATCTAAATTAAAGATATATTTATTATGTGTAAAAGCATTAATTATTATAAATAGCTTTACAATATATCTATAGAAGATCTAGTTACCTGTCTTAAAGGTGCCTTGTTATTAACATGTTTATTGTGAAACTTAATTTATTAGATAACTAGCCTGGGCTATAAATATACATGTATGTATATTATAGCTGATAAGCAAAACGTTTATAAATAATACTATACTATAACTTTAAACAAAGAACTAGAGGGGCTGAAGAGATGGCTCAGTGGTTAAGAACACTGGCTGCTCTTCCAGACCTGGGTTCAATTCCCAGCACCCATATGGCAGTTCACACCTGTTTGTAGCTCCAGTTCCAGGTGGGGCTGACACACTCACACAGAAATACATGCAGACAAACACCAATGTACATAAAATTTTAAAAAAATTCATTAACTTTTTAAAAAAAGAACTAGAGAGCCTTGAGGCTATTTTTTAATCATTTATTTTATTTACTTTTTAAATGTTTTTTCATTTGTATTATACATACACACACATATATATACATACACACACATATATACATATGCATACATATATATATATAGTATACACACACACTCATAACTGTCTGGAAACTACGCTGCTGGAAGATTGGTCAGTGCCAGCTGTTTTCCTATTCCTTCTACAGTGAAGCTATGCTCCATATTCATGGTACATTTTATGAAAATGAAACTTCTTATCTCTCCTTGGAGGTAATTAAGGCCCTTGAGACCAAGTCTTGAGTTCACTTTGTACAAAGGGAATTTATCACTAAAAATTTACAAAGCTTCAAAATAAGTGTCAATGTGTCTTTGAGGCTGGCAAGAGCCACAGTTTAGGATATAAAACCAACTCTTGTGGTATTCTTAATAGATTGAAAAAACTTAATGGTCTGGCCAATATCTAAGTATGTGTAAACATCTATGTGTATATGTATACACACACATATATAATGTACACATGGCATAACATGATAAATAGACAGTTAACACTTTCGTAACATGCAAGAGTTGGTTACTCAATTAAAAAGCGGGAGACCATTGTTTTCATCAGACACCATTTAAGACCCACAGTTGGGTAATGTAACATCCTATTATTAAGCAACTCTCACAGAAAGGGGATATGACACAGTAGAAAACAAGAAGGAAGAAAAGGTAGGGAAAACAGGTATGGGCCTTCCTTCCCATTTCACTGTCCAGCTGAGTGACCACTAGCTAAGCATGATTCCACAGCTGTAAAATGAAGGGACAGAAGTAGATGTTCAGGGCCACATCAAGGTGTCTCTGCCTTTACTTTTAATGTAAAAACTAAGTTCACTTTAAAAGGGAAATAAAGACACAGGAAATTTCTCACATGCTATATTAGATGTTTATCTATATATAAGAGACAGGTGTCAAACAAACAAATTAAAAAAAAAAACCACTAAGGCAAAGAGAAACTTTAACTCACCAGATTCCATCTGTTACATTTGAATTCATGCATAATTGATTATCCATGACTGGTAAGTTCTTTTCTCAGTAGCCGACCACAGTTTTCTAAACATTATGTATTAAATCACTACTAAAGTAGAAGGCATTTCAGAAACAGAAAGGCAGAATAAGAATATTTTAAATGAAAAATTACATGCTGGTTAATAATAATACAGCTGACCTATGTTTAAGGGAGAGAAATTTTAATCATGTGCATATTAAATATTAATAACCTATTCTGTTATTGTTATAATAAGGTTAAGTAGGCTTCACCATGCTTAAGGAAAGCAAGAGAAAGAGAAACACATAATCGTATAAAAGCTGCAAAGACGGGACAGACCTAAGGAAAATGTGTCAATAATAAACAAGAGGAAATGAGAAAGAAGGAGAGGATGAAGGTGGAAGCTAATCTCTATGTGTCATTATGACTGCCAGAGTACTGGCAAAGAAGCAGCATCCTTTTATTTCAATTTTAATCATTTCTGAATTTTAATACCCAGCTCCTTTTGTAATTCTCCTGGCATTCCCCATATGCCTCCATCCCAGCCAAAACACCAGTGTAAATTAAATGGCAGGCAACCACATCACTGATGTAGCCTTCCCAAAGACCCTACCAGGTGACCAAACGCAAAAGAAGGTAAGCCTACCTTACATCCCTCAGGACCTCCAGCCAATTAACTGTCTCACTGTCTGCTACTTTCTTTAATTTTGAAAAGGACAGTGGTTAGGGATGCTACAGAGAGAATCGTTAAAAAAAAATCAAGCAAGCCAGTGGTAATACAATAATCAGTGACCATCAGGGCCTGGAAAAATGAGTTTGCTCTCACTGGCACTAAGGAGCATCACATGATTATTTAATTACAGCTCTAATTTTTGTCTCGTGGATGGCAACATATCAACAATTAATAGGGCAGATAGAGGAGAGTGTGTTTTAAAGAGACAGAATGTGTGTGATAACACTATAGGTCACACAGCAGTGCACCACTTAAAAGAATATTTTTTTGCGTGTAACTAAGTAGGAATGCCTTGCAAATAGTCCCACACATGTTTTCAAAAGATAATAAAATTTTTGAAAGAAGTGTCCTTTTTAGATAATATTCAAAGCATGCCCGTAACCTTTCAAAAAGTTAACGTCCAGCTAACAAGCCTTCTAGTTGACTCTGGGTTAAGTTTTAAGGAATAGAAGGAAATTCTCTCATATAAATACCCGAATCCTATTGTTGGTAAATGAGGTCCATAACTACAGCTCTTTGTCTTTGTGCAATCATCATGGCTGATATCTACTTAATGGGGTCCTGAGAAAGTATCACTGTAGTTGGAAAGAGGCGGGTGGTGGAGACAAGTCAGCCTCGTGCCACTCACCCACACTGTGCTGGGCTCTGGAATATCAGCTAGACCCAACATGGTGGCCCAGCAGCAAATTCAGGGCAGTGCTTTGGGTTGATTCTGGTGAAATTTGTTATCACAGCCTAACATCATGAGACCATGAACCTAAACAGAGACTTAACATAATCCTAAAGGAAAGCTAGGAAGGATAAAACAGAAACTCTAGTACTTCTGTCCAAAACACAACAGAATACATACTTAAAGAAGAAAAACATTCCATAATCTACAAAACTGGGATCATGGGAGGACTAGATGCTCATATAACCTCAACAATAGCACAGCGATAGAAAGAAATGTCTCTTTTTACTCTATGAATCTTTATCAACATGAATTATATTTACTATTTACCCAATTATTAATTTTGCCTTCCTTAAATGGTGCTTATTATATGTAAGACAGAGAACACTAACTGTTCAGTCTCTCCTATTTTATCTGTTACAGAAAGGTAGCTTAACTTAATTCCTTTGTGTAGTTTAATACCTTGTATGATAACAACTATCTACAGTATCTACAAACTTGTCAAAGCAGGAATGCTCCTGTGTTTTTAAATGCTATATTAGGAAGTTACAAAATCTACAAATTCATCAAGGGAATTGTTAACCAATCCATGGGAAGTGTTTAGATATTAAAACTCTGTGGTTTCTGTCACTTAAATGCTGTGACAGAAGCCATAGCTTAAACCTAGATTTGAGATTTAGACAATAAAATCATCACTGTGGTCAGCTGTTCAAATGTATTTTAAGTATTGGGTTTTATGGAATTGAGAATAATGTAAATTGACTAAAGGACACTGACTACAATGATTCCACAGAAATATTTACCAGGCTAAATCAACTCAATAAGCAAGCTTCCACTTGTCTATGTTGGCCAAAGTCATCGGGAAACAAGGGAATGTGGGCATCTCAAAATACAGGATGGGAAAGCTGAAACTGTAGTGTGTGTAGTAACTGTATCCAGTGGCAGGAGTGGAAGCCAAGGAGCCAATGTTAACAGAAAAAAGGAAAAGCAAAGGCACTCCACTGCTTGCAGAAGTTTTAAAATTAGAGTATTTTAGTGAAAACCTTTGATGATTCTTGACCAAAAATGTGACTCCATACATTCGAAAAGATATTTTTCAAGAAACTAGCAAGCAGCAGCTTGTATCCAAGAGTATACATCATTCTTTCTTAACATGGTTGTTAATATACAGTTAACGTGTCTCAGAAAAAGGCTGTAATTAACTGTCTACTGCTCTAATAACACTAATAAGCATACAGTATGATTAAAATACAATGACTCCATACACACTAAGGCTGTCATTTTTAAACTTTTAAGATAATGTTCTAAATTGTTTCTTAGTCCTCTTAAACCATCAAAAAAGTAGCTCGCCTCTCAGAGTTTTGGAAGCATAGTTATTAAAATAGGGTTCCTGCCTCCCACAGACTAGGGAACTCTTCTACCATTAAGCAAGGCATCTATTGTTTCACTTAGGTTATTTAGTGGATTCTACAGAATCTTTTAAAATGTAAAGCGGTAAGCATTTGTATTTTGTCCTTCATTCATTGGTAAAATGTTTTCTTGGAGAAGGATTGGCTTTGCTAAATATCAAAAATCACATAGAATTAATTGTTGATCTCCAATGATTCCCATTGTCTGGTTCACTGGAATAGGAAAACCCGATTGCATTCAACATCAAACAGCTAATTATTGCAACAATATACTCAAGGATATCTTCATTTCAAAAAAAATATCTGCATACAATGACTGTTATTTTATTTATAAAAGTATTACAATGAAATATTTATAACATAAAGCTTGTTTTTACCTTAAAGTCCTTACTATACTAAACATTAAAAGGCCAAACTGTCATTTATACCCTTTTAACAGCACATCATAAACCACTGAGTAAGATTACAGAGGAATCTCTAGCCATCAGCTCTGGCTTCCAGGAAAACTGCATCTGAAGAATTCCCCACTACACAGATGACACACTGTCTTTTCTTTAAATACCTCAAGGAACGAAGGTCTAAGAATTTCCCTCGTGGAGACTACAAGCATATTTTACCCCTCAACAATGAATACCCACTGAAAACTGTCCTTGGCTCTTGGTCCCAAATCATCATGAGAAAAAAGCAATATCCCACAGAGACAAACGCCCATCAAAGCCTGTCAGTCACTGTGGCTGCAACCCTGATTCTCCCTCCACATGGAGCTGAGTGCCTGGAGTAACTTTTCTGACACTTACCCTCTCCAATGCCAGAGGTTGATCTCCAAAGATAGCCCTAGAAGAAGGGTCTTCGATGGGGTGACAGTGCCGAAGTTCTCTCTGGCACACTAGCAAGGCAGGCACATCTCAAATGAGGTGGTTACCAGTTGCCTGGGAAGCAGCTGGACCATGTCTGCAGATCTGAGGGTGCGCCACAAATCAGGTCACAGCTCTGAGTAGAGTCCACCCCCTTCATCTGGGTACAACGCCCTCTACTTCCGGCACACCTGGGTGGGGGAGAGCAGCGGAGGGAGGCTGGCTTAGATCCACAGGCATTCTAGTAAAGTCACAACCAGGTGGAGCCAGACCTCTACCTCTTGTGCATGGGTTGCACCCTCATTACTGGGTGATGCACCCCTAGATACTCAAAAATAAGTGGCTCTAAAATGAGTGATGGCTAAAATAAAATAATATACACTTAAATGTTCTATCCATCATGATCTTCCCTCCCCTAGAAACAGAACAGACTCTGAATGTTTGATTACAAGCTACTTCTCCACCAATTGTCAAATAACTGCACCAAATAAATTCCAGCAGAAAGTAGTGGTATAAATCTTGGGATATCAGTTAACTGCTTTTCATCCCTCAGAACTGAACTAGATCCCTGACTAACTGAATCATATCCTTGAAAGTCCACTGAAGGAGGTGGTTAGAATTACTATTACAAGCCTTCAGACAGCAACAACTGTGCAAGTGATACAGAATGACTTGAAGGAATAAAAATAGGCCAATATGCTAGAGAAACGCTCTACTACTAAATCTCACCCGGAATACATATACACACAATCTGTATCTATTTACTCTAAAATGGAATATCTGATCTTTAAAAAGACTTAAAAAAAATAAACAGCAAAAGGTACCGTTGGCATAAGATCAAAAGTACAAAATAATGTGTATTAATGTGTTGATCACACTATGAAGACATCAAGTTTAAATAGACTCACCATTGAGAACAGCAGTTAGCAATGATATATAAATTACCATAGGAGATTCTTTTTCTTTGGGAGAGTGGAGGGAAGGAGCCTTGTGTAACAGATTTGATTTACACGCTTGCTGTATTAAGACCATATTCTGTACTGATGTCAGTAGAGAATGTGGTTACAGATTGACAACTGTACAGGCAATAAGCTTGAGAGATCCTTAGACAGTTTAAACAAAAATAAGCCATTTCTCAAGCTGGTCATGAGTTTGGGCATTCAACTTTAGCAGGATGTTAAGGCTTCAGAGGGACCCTGAAAGACAGGGACCTTGAATTGACGAAGTTAAACAAATATATTCAGTATTATAAAATAAAAGTGGCAACAACCCTTATTTTGAGGATGGCAGATTAACAACAGGAAAAATAAGAAGACAAGAGTATGTCTAGAGGGAAGCTAAGAAGCGACCACTCAACCAGGAGGCCCTACTTTAGAGGCCTGTTTGCAGAACTCCATTAAAAACTGAAACATTCTGTCCAAGAACTGGAGAGGAAGAGCCCGCATCACAGGCGTGATCTAAGAATCCGATAGTTTGATCTATTTGGAACTTTGTAGAAAGTTAATTTAGTAAACACATGCTTGACTGTGCTTGAACACATCTGTCCAGGGGATGCCTCAGGATGACTGTGCTCAGTGGCGTGCCAGCGTGCTGGGAGTTTGACGCCGCCGCAGTGGGAGTGCAAGGAAAAGTGCCCCACATTCCTCCCAACTAGTGTTCACATGGCAGACATGAGAAGATGGAATGATTGTTCGTTAAAGTTTTGCTACCAGGGAATGGGAAGAAAAAACTGCTCTCGACCCTTTCCTCTCAACCAGGAAGAGTGAATCCCTGGGTTACAACCCAGGTAGATATTAAAATAGAGACAGAGCCGTTATTTAGTGGTGACAGGAATATAAATACGTGCACTAACCTATAAACTGGTATTTACTTCAGGAAGGTAAGTAATATTTTTCCTCTGATTGCTGAGCTGTCAGTTTAATGCAGCGTAAATAAACAGTAGGTGCCTGCTAGCTCAAAGTAGGAAGTGCTCATTGCACACGAGGAGCAGATTACTGAAGCCTGGTGCTCATCATGCTGAAACATAACTTTCATTTTACCAGAAAATATACCCTACTGTGGGTTATTTTTCGTGCCTGATCTATTAATTAACTTAACTCTATTCTGCCAAAATGTAAATTAATTTGTAAAAAAAAAATCACCACAGAGTTTTGGAATATGAAAACCAAATCAATTTCAAAAGCAAATACTAAAAATGAATGCTTCATATAATAAGCATAAGCTATTTAAAGGCAAAAAGGATAAAGAACATATTTAAATAACAGAACTGAATAACCTGAGTTATTTACTTTACTCAAAATCTTCCCTTGCTAATTAAAAGCAACTGGCACCTCTAATATTCTGTCACCTTATGCTAGTGTGGTCTTTTCCATATACATGCATAGTTTGCTCTCTGAAATGTCTGAAGGGAAACCATTTATAGGAACTAAGCTGTAGTTCTTATTTCAATAGGAAGAGCTCCGATTACACCGGGGAGAAGCCAGGTCGGAAGACCCTTCCTAGCAGCCTTTGTGTACACTGTGGTTTTCTTTCTATTCTATGTATGGCACAGAGCTACAGCAATACATACCAACTGATTTTCCCTTCTATAGATAGTTGCTGAGAAAAATATTTTGTGGCATCATTTTAAATGAGAATTCATCTAAAAAGCATAAAAGGGCACTTGGCAAGGTCTTCCATGTAAAACATGAACACAATTCTGATATCCAATCAATAATTTGCAAAGGAAAAAAGGAGGGTTTTTTTAAAAGATAGAATATTTTTGCATTCAACTATAATGTCTAGACATAATTAGAAGATTGATTTAGTCATATGCATTTATGTACTTCATCAATTCCAAGTACTAATATAATATTAATTGCAATCATCCAAGATAACATGTATGGAAGGAATGATGTGTTTATAAGCAGGGCCTATCTATGTATGTCCTGTTTGGAAATTTACAGAGCAGGTGAAAACCACTGGAGTGCTTTAGAGAGTCCCTGTTATACACCCATGTTATGTTTAGCTTAACACTGTTTGTAACCAAAAGATTTCTACAATAATGAGGAACAGGTGCCTGTCACCTGACCTTTTAGGCCTAATTTACAACCCACAACCTGTCACATGAAAAAATAAGTGAAATTCCCTTCTAGATTTTCAGACCTCGCTAGTTTAATGTGTTTCTCAGCCATCACTCTGCAGCAGCATCTTGTTCAGTCACAGGTTCATATAGCTGGCAACAGACTTCTTTGCAGAATAAACTAATATTCATTTTGTTGTTGCTCTTGTTTAAGATGCTGGGAGACAAAGGAACTACTTTTGTAGATCATCGACCAAAGAAGAATATATTAATTTATTACAAGTGAACAAAAGACATTCCTGTTGAATACTTTTACATACAAAGAACTATTATTTATTACATATTTCAGCTTGTGGGAAAGTAAGGAATGCATTGATTCTGGAAATAGCTATGTGGATTTGGGAAGTTCTCTAGGTCTTTATCATTGTTCTCCTCCCCTACCTCGCATACATTTAAAGAAGCAGTTACTTCAGGGAGGAAATCCCTATTTGTTCTTTTTTCATCCATCATCTGTATTCATTATTCAAAAAGGAAAACAAAATTGAGCAGTGATTTTATTTCTCTTGCATAACCTTGTTACATGTAGCCATATTCAAATTTAACAATGCTTTGTATTTTATTGCTACTGTTTACATATTATGTATTACATATGACTGAACAACTCTACATTTAAAATATTGTTTCCATTAGAAAAAAATGAACTAATAAGTGTCAAATGGAGATGAAGAATAAACATACTTGGTATATTTATAAGAGGGGGTCATTTAAAATGCACACAAATAGGATGAATATTTTGCTACTGTTACATGTTATATAGTATGCACACTGCTTAAAGTGTATTTATTTAACAATGCCCTTAACCAAGTTAATTAAAGTATTTCTGCCTGGTGACTGTGTTAAAGCTTAGGAGGTAGTGAATGATGCCGCCAGTTACTTCTGCTAAGTTAAGTTGAAATTAAGCACTTATTATAACCTTTCCTAACAATGTGAGAAAGACTGAGTAAATATATTAAATTTGTTTCACAACAGATGCTTGGGTTGTTAATATTTAAGATGCCTATTCATGCTATTCCTGTCTGCACATTTGTCAAAAATGTAAGCTTGAATGCTAATGTTTGCCAGCAGACTGGAGCAGCCAGTCTATGCACTTACTACTGCTCTACTAAAATAACATGCCATAGAAATAAAGAACCGCTGCTAAGTCATACCACAAGTTCTACATGGGAGATTCATAAAGGTTTTGAGAACCAACACCTCAACCCTGGCTTTCCTCGGACTTAAAGTATGGTCATGATTTATTTATTTATTTATTTATTTATTCATTCACTTATTGCATGGGAATCTGACTACACAATAAATCTCACTCTTTCAGAAAATCCACTTTGGATAAGGTGTAAATTTAAGTAAAGTTTGGAAGGCTGAGCTACTGTCAGCAGCCCAAACACTGTAAATGCCAGGTACTACTTAAGGACAAAACCTGAATCCTAGCAGAGACCCTTACTCTTGCTCAATCATCCCCTCCTCTGTCTTCTTGGGCAAGTCCGATGCTGTGGCCTCTAAGGATACAAACATGGAACTCCAGGCAATCAATCGCGAGCAGATAGGTTCTCTCCAGGGAACTAGATGTCTTTCCTGTCCCTATGACCAAGTGAAATCCAAGTCGTAACTCTGGGAATATGGTATGCCTCAGAGAAAGTTCTCCCAGGAAGGGCATAGAGATCAAAGTTGTCAACCGGGCATTTTGAGAGATGACCCGGTGGTTGACATCTTGTTAAGTACAATCTAGCCCTGATGGAGGCCAGGGACAAAACCTACCCTGAGCTCTACGCTGCTCCCCCTCTCTAGGTGTTCTGGGGTCATCCCAGAAGGGACTTTTTTTTAGCGCCTTTTGCCTGGTACACGCACGTGTCACTCTCCGGACCTGTCACCTACCTCCTCAGTTCCTTGCACCCGGCTCTCCAACCCCAGTTCGGCCTCCCTGAGAGCTCTGCAATGGAGGAGCACTGGAAAAGGCCGCTTCTCTCTAGTGTGGACCTTAACAGGGAACCGAGAAGTTGACCCCAGTGCTGCACCTGTGCGGCCAAAACCCCAACTAAGACAGCACGCATGTCTTCCCAGCCTCCCGCCCAAGCCCAAGCCCGAATCACCCTCCAGGGCCGACCCGCGATCGCCCGCGAGGGCTCTACAAGCGCTGTACTTCGGCTCTCAAACTCTGGGCTCCAACTTAAGCGCCCAGCGCCCGAGTGGCTCCCGGGATAGAGAAGTTGCCACAAACTTCCCGGGCCCCTCTCCATCTCCTCCCGCCACCAGCCAAGCAGTGCTGGTCGGCATAGGACAGGGGGAGACGGACCAGGATAGGATGCTAAGTGAACTCCAGATCCAGAGCACGACCTTTCCACTCCACCCGACACCTCGCCGCCTTCCCGGCACCAGGGCTCACGGAGCGGCTCCCTTTCCCCGCTCGCCCGTTTAGGGCTTCCCCACTCCGCCTTTCTCCTCTAAAGAGGGCCGTCCCCACGACCTGGACGAAAGTGTCCAACTAGAGTCTGCCAGGCAGGTGTGCGAGAGAAGCAGGACACCAGGAAAGTACGCATCCCGGCCATGTCCCTCACTTCACCAGCCCAGTCCTCCCGAGTGCCTGCGCGCGCGCGAGAAGGGCCAGCAAGACCCCGGCTCGCAAGGGGCGCAAAGCCGCCCCAGCCGGGGCCGCGGAGAAGTTTGGATCGGTTCCGCATCCGCAGAAAACGGAGGCGAGCCGAACAAGAGACCCAGAGCGTGAGCAGCACCGGCAGGGAGCAAAGGAGCGGGACTCACTCAGGCGTGGAACCGGGGCAGCGCGGGCCAGCGGTGCGGGCCGAGGCCGGGTCGGCTCCCCGCGCGGGCGCGCCGGGCGGCGGACTTCCCGGGCGGCGGCTGCAGCTGCTGCCACCTCCCCGCCGCTGAGCTGCGGCCGCCGCGGAAGTTAATGGCAACTTGACTTCAAGTTGTCTTCTCTTCCCATCCGAAGTGGGCGTTTAAAGGGGGCAGAGCGCGGCGAGCAGCGAGCGGGGAGCGCGCGGGGCCGAGGGGGAAGGGAAGGGGCGGGGGCGGGGCGGGGCGCGGGAGGGGGCGCGGGAGCCGCTCGGAGCCCGCAGTGTACAAGGCTGAGCGGGCGATCGGGGCGCCCCCCCAGAGTCCCCCACCGCTGCCTGGGGGGGCGCGCGTGCGAGGCGCGCCGCGCACTCGTCGCTCGCCCGCGTGGGGGGCTCGCGGACCCCGCAGCGGGAGCGACCGGGCCGGGCCTGCCTCCCCCGTGCCGGCGGCCGCTTCTCCCCCTGGCGGCGGGATCCTGGGCGGCCGGTGGCTCCGAGAGCGCGCAGTGGAGCCCGAGCCGAGCCGAGCCCGAGCCACCGCGGCCGCCACATCCCCGCACGCCGCCCGGGTGCGGGGTCGCTGCGGGAGAGCGGCCCTGAGCGCCGCCAGGGTAAGTGTGGGCGCACCCCGGAGCCCCACCGCCCGGGCCCTCACCTGCACTGCCCTGGCCGCGCACCCTGTCGCCCGCTGCTTCCTCTTGTCGTTGTTTGCCTGGGCTTTGGGGGTGCGGAGCGGGGCACTGGTGTGTGTGCCAGCGGAGGAGGAAGTCAGGTGAGAGGCCCTGAGCACCCACCCCCCAAGCCAGCTTGTGTGGGGTGTGTCGCTCCCCAGTAGGGGCACGCGGGCCAAGTTTTTCCCCCTCTTCAGTGTTTGATGGAGATCTTTCCTAGAGGGGGCCTCCCTTCAAACTGATGGGCTCTCCCTTCTTCCCATCCTCTTCTCTCCGGGTATCCCAGCCCTGGAGCTCCGCACCCCAAGTGAGGAGCACGTAGCGGACGGAGGATGAGGGAGCCTTTTGCAGACCCTCTTCTCCGACCCAACCGTTTGTATTAGTGCCATTTTTCTGTCGGCAGCTGTAGGTCGATGCAACCCACCAACGAGATGTTTAAGCTGATGTCTGAATCACCTCTGCCACCACCCACCCAAAACATGGGGCAAAGGGGACAAGAAATGCGGATTTCATAGGAAGAGAGGCAGGGCCCAGGGACCATTCCAAGCGGAGAAAATCCAAAGAGCTCTGAAAGATCAAACTAGCTGGAGGCTCGGGACCCCAGCTAAGGAGAAACTGGACTCTGTTAACTTTAGCCCACTCCCCGGCCACTCCTCCCACCCCCCAGTTCTAAAGCAGCTATCAACTAACAGGTCTTTTGTTTCCTGTTGTGTCGCCTTTGAGAAATTTGCATTGAATATGACGACAGAAAATTACTACTGTTTACTCAAAGTTAAGGGGGTTGCAGAACGAAAACAGTTTTTACTTTTCTCTTTGTGTGTTTGGCAAGGAGTGGAGCTGTTAGGTTCGTGGCAGGAATTGCAGAAGCTCAGTTGTAAAAATAAGGACTGTAGAACTGCCTAGGTCTGTTTTTAGCAGCTGCACTTTCTTGAGTTCTTTCACATAAGGCTTGCTCTCTCATTAAGTCCCCATAAATAATTGTATGTGGAGCGAAGGCAGTTAGGGCGGCGGGATTGAGATTGCTAGGAGTTCCAACCCTCCAGCGCAGAGCTGTTTGCAGGGAAGTTCCTGGAAAGTGACTGTGGGCTGAGAATTCAGTTTTTCCTAAAAGCTCTGTCAGGTCCTCTTCTGTCGGTTGCCTGTGAATCAAGTACGACACGGTGGGTGACTAGCGATTTGAACCTTGGTAGCAACACTTCAATGGTGCTGTGTTTTTTGTGAGGTCATTCTAAATGAAGCAAAATGACATGGTTCCGGCTGCTTTCTGAGAGCCCCTCCCCTGTCTATCCGTGAATTCCCTGGAATTCTCCAGTCTTTTTCCAGCTGATCATCATTTTATGCAAGAGACCATCCCAAAGACACAGGATATAAACAAATATGAACTGGTTTGTTCATCTGAGAAACTACACCCCCGCCCCCGACGAAGAGCCCCCTGGAAACCAAAGCCAACAGCTACCAGTGATTGCAGTGGGCAAAACAATGTAAAACCTGAGTTTCCCTTCTTGGCTCACTTTCTTTCCCCTACACGTCCTGGGTGACATCGGATTTTCCTGCCTTTATTTGCCAAGATGCTGAATTGCCTGACTACTGCAGTGTCTTCACTGAGGCAGCAGGAGAGGAGTGGAGCCCCGAACATGCTCAGCCTCTGCTGGTTATTATTTCGGAAGCCTGAAGTGAAGCCTAACAGAAATTTGAGATTCAAAAATATATTAACCTTTTTTTCTCTTTTATACATTCATATCTTTACCTAGTAGTTCAGATTATCTGCTAAGCCCCATAATTTAGGGTAAGATCTCTCCTGACTTAAAGCCAGAGGGCATGTTGCTCCCAACATTCCAAATTTGCTTTTCTTCCATCCCTAACTCTGTACAGACAGAGTCTAGGTTCTCACAGTATAAAGACACCCTCACCAAGGTGCCATATACTCACACAGAACCATAAACACATGCACAAACACAGGAATGCACACACAAATCTTTTTTTAAAAAAAAAAATGACCAGAACTAAGGTATTTTTTATAGCAGCCAGCCTGAAGTGGTATAATTGTTTAAAGATATTTTAATCATCTTATTCTATGTATGTGGGTCTTTTGCCTACATGTATGTCTATTCACCATCTATGCTGGTGGAGGCCAGAAAAGGGTATCTGTATTGGATCCCCTGGGACTGAAGTTACAGATGGGTGGTTGTGAGCTGTCATGTGGGTACTGGGAATGAACCAGAGTCTTTTAGAAGAAAGACAATGCTTTAAAGCACTGACTAGCCCCCATTAAATTTTTCTAACAAATCCAAATGTAATGTAAGTAGTTGAACAACAAGTAAATCTGAAACATGACAAAAGATAAATAGTAGTAGTTAGTATCAGTAGCCACACTGGTTATTTCAGAGAAGAGATAGTACACTATGGCCTCCTATGCAACATACAAGGAGTGGGCTAAAGTGACATTGGCTTTCGTTAGTGGGAAAATAACAGGAGACTGAGAAGATGACTACGTGGGTCGGTCAGTGAAAGCTCTGAAGCAAGGGGAGAGACTTCTTCCCCTCCCCGACCCTGTGCAGCCCTGAGCATGCCCCGTCTCTGAAACAGAGGAAACTGGGCCCCTGAGCTGACATGGTGGGTAGAGGTGTTTGCCACCAAACCTGCCCACTAACTGTGGTCCCCAGGTCCAAGATGGTGGAAGGGGAGAACCAACTCCTGAAAGTTGCCCTCTGACCTCTCTCTACACAGGAACCACACCCACCCACACAATAAATAAATGTAACTTGAAAATTTGTTTTAAAGGTAAAGAAAATAAAGGCTGAGGATCTGGATTAGAAGTTATTTTTATTGCTCATTCATCCCATCAAACCTTCAGAGATCATTTATTCAGAAGACTTAAGTGGATACCCTCATAATGAATTTGGGGTTCAGAGCTTACCACAGAATAGAGTTCAGTTCAATTCCCACAGTGTTTACTATGGGAATGAGTAAATGATTTTCAAAGTCATTCATTCTCTCTTTGTGTACTTTACTTTTTCTTTCTCAAGCTGTACAGAATTGGTGCTCTTGACACTCACAATCATTATTTATAGTCTGGTGTTTGTAACAGAACAGAACAAATTCACCAGGATGGGCTTTTGGCTCCAGTAACAATTCAGATTTCTGGTAGCCTGTGATCAGCCACAAGTGCTTCTCGGTCTTCTCGCTCCAGGACTTGGGCTGATGGAACAGTCGCCAGCTTACAAGTCTCATGTTCTCCCCATTGTGACCCAAAAGAAATCCTCAAGTTGCTTTTGTGAGATTTTTTGCTACAGCAATCTGGAGGGTGGCCTGCTGGCATTTGTGAGGTGACATACATCATTTGGGCTCAACAGTATTCTACCAGGACTCTTGTGGCTCTACACAGTCATCACAAGGTAACTATGGTGTTTAAGACAGAGATCTAGGGACTCCTGTTCTGCTTGTGACCCTTGCTTTGGTGGACTGCCTGCTGAACTGTCCTGTCCTGCCACTCTGTGGCCCAAGTCTTCCATGTCCTGGGTGAGAATTGCCAGAATGGAACCAACTTATAGGGAGACACAATGTGACCCTTTCAGTGAGGAACAATCCCCACCAGAGTAAGTCAACCCCGTCAGTTTTACGTTAGTATTTTACACTGACTAATGTTACACATTTTCTTTTTTCTCAAGACTTGTTTTCCTGACAAAGGTATGATAAAATAGTACTGTAATTAATATTTATCTAAAGATATCATTATAGTTCAAAACCTGAACGTTGACCTTGAGCAATCACATCTCACATTGTTATTATCAAATGGTTTATATACCCTTGTAATACAGAAATATTTGTTCATTCACCATTTGCTCCACATTTTCTTCATTCAATAAATATCCTTAAGTACCGAGTAGAAGTCAGGAGCTCTGTTAGGAGCTGAGGATAAGGACATTAAGAGTTCTCTTCAAGAAGGTATTTTCCTATTGGGCGGGAAAAAGCCCTTGCAATGCTAATAGAGGACCTGGGGCCCATGGGAACACCTGGGGTGAGCAAACATTCTAGCTGGAGGCATTGAGAAAAGTTCAGTGGAGGAATTGACAAGAGCTAAGTCTTGAGGCTAAGTGGGATTCCTTTAAGAACAAAAAGACAGGAAGGAAGGGTATCTGAAGCAGAGCCCAGTGTGGACGCTAGCCCTTGTTGGGAACTGTGAGGAATTCAGTAAAGCTTGAAGCTCACTGAATATATGTAAAGACTGAACCCAAACTGGTCCACGTTGTGAAGGGCTGTGCGTATGTTCTTTGGAGTTGGATCATTCCATATTCCTAGGACTGAAACTTTTTGATTTTCACCTGGTGAAGCATAAATGTAAGTGAACCAAACTGACCAAATTAAGATCATTAACAGTGATGCATATTAATTACTTCTTCTCATTGCTGTAGTAAAACATCTCACAAAAGCAACTTAAGGATTTCTTTTGGGTCACAGTGGGGAAGACAGGAGCCTGAGGCATCTGCTCACATGACATCTGCAGTCAGGAAGCAGAGAGACAGACAGAGAGAGAGAGAGACAGACAGACAGACAGACACGCTGGATTCAGTTCACATTCTCTTTTTATTCAGTCCAGGACCCTAGACCATAGGATACTGCTGCCCATATTCAATATGGGTCTTCACTTTTCAGTTAAACCTCTCTGGAAAGTCTCATAGACACACTGAGAAGTAAGTTTCCACGGTGATTATAAATCCAGTCAAGTTGACAGATAAGATTAACCATCAAAGGAAGAATTGCAAAGGTCTGAAGAATGTATTTTGTCCAAACAAAACATCAGACCTTCCACTTTCTAAAGATAAGCTAAATCCCATGTTTATATGAAAAATTGAAATAGTAAATATTGTCAGCTTAACTACATGTTAAAGTACACTTAAGCTGATTTTGGCCTGTAGACATGTTTTGTGAAATTTATGCATGTGCATTTCTAGTGAGGCTGGACTCTTCAGTAATAGTGTCAAATTATGTTTTAGTTCAGACTGTCTTACAGTCATATTCCCTAGACTTTTGAGGATTTTTTTTTTTTTATTTTAAAAATTGATTCAGGGACTGGCAAGATGGCTTAGCAGATAAAGTTATTTGCTGCCAAGCCTTACCATCAGAGTTGGATGCCTGTGACCTTTACCTTTGGAGGAGACCTCCACACATGTACCATGGTTCATGCACCATGGTACATATATAAATAAATGTAATAAAGATTCTATTGTAAAAATAAATGAATAAATAAAAATTGATTCCTCAATAGTTAGCCATGGATGGAGGAGGGAACTCAGGGATCTCTACCCCTCACCGCTGGGCTGTTTTCTACTGATAGATTCAGGGGTAGCCATCACCTTCGGTGTTCCCACTGATGGTCCCACCAGGCTTCAGTGGACAGATCCAATCCAATGCTCACACAGATGGCCTTAGCTAAACTAAATGGGTCACAAAGTAAAACAAAAAATCATAAAACTGGGAAAGGACTGATAGGTATGGGATTGGGGGCTTGGCGGGCCTGGAAGAGAGGTAAGAGAAGGAGAAAGAGTAGTCAAAATATACTAGATACATGTATGAAATTGTCAAATAACAAAATCAGTCAGGAAAAATAATCTCACTGATTGCTTAGTCTTCCTGCCTCTTGCTTTGAGGCCATATTTATCAGCTCCTCAAACATCAGAAATGTATGACAATACCCCCACACTTTCCTATGAACCCTAAAAATATTAGAAATGCTGCCTCTCATAAAGCATGCTGTGCAGTTTCTTGTAAGTTTAGTTTATTCATGTTATTTTTTCTTTTAAAGTGTGTGTGTGTGTGTGTGTGTGTGTGTGTGTGTGTGTGTGTGTGTGTGTACACATATGCACTTGTGTCCTGGAAGGCCAGAAGAGCCCCTAGAACTAGAATTGCTGGTGGTTGTGAGCCACAGCTGGGAAACGAACGTGGGCCTTCTTGAAGATCAACACAGGTGCTCTTAAACACTGAGCAATCTCTCCAGTTCTGTATCTGTAAATTCTTAACAACTTGGCTCCAACAGTCATAATTTTCTTCAGATTTCTTGACTTTAAAAAGTCACCAAAGTTGACTTTTTTCTTTTTTGTTTTGTTTTTTTGAGACAGGATGTCTCTGTGTAGCTCTGGTTGTCCTGAAACTCCTGAATGCTGAGTAAAAGTGTGTACCACCATAACCTGGAGACTTTTATTGTGTGAATTGTACACAGTAAGAAACTATCCTCTTCATGTGTTTCATGAATTTTGAAGGTGAAGGGCCACATAACCAAATTCTATTTTAAGCAAAATAAGCACCCATGGGCAAAATGCCTATGGTGTCCAACTGCCTGGATTGAAAGCCTGGTTACTTCCTGTGTGGCCTTGAGCAAGTGGCTTAATGCCTCAGTTTCCTCATAGTGTGATAGGGACAGTGGTTTATTCGTCTGTAGGAACTGCTGGGTAGACAATCTTCAGCCACAGAGTCCAGGCTCAAGACAACAGCTGTTCCTTTGTCATTGGTTATTTGCCATGATTATTCTAATGAAAATGAAAGTCAAGGACAGGACAAGGAAAACTGAGTGAACTAAATATGGTACAAGGTAGGGGTGGGGGAAGGGCTACCAGTATTCGTCCATGGTGAGCTTGGCACAGTGTGATGGTAACTACAGCCTCCATTTCTGAGAAAAAAAATTTTTTTTTGAGACAGGGTTTCTCTATGTAGTCCTGGCTGTCCTGGAACTCACTCTGTAGACCAAGGTGGCTTCGAACTCACAGAGATCCTTCTGCCTCTGCCTCCTGAGTATTGGGATCAAACGTGTGTGCCACCACCACCCGGCTCATTGTTAGATATTTTTTATGTAAAGATTTTAGAAGAGATGTTTATTATTAAAACAAGAGTTTCATATATAATGGATCAGAATGCAACATTTACATGATTTTTTTATTTAAAAAAATCTGCTAACTTTTGTCTTTGTTGGTTGCTGTTGCAGTTCCTGTCCCCTTCCTGTGTGTATAGTTAACAGCTGTGGTCCTTACCTGCTCTCATCACTGTGCTAACCTGCTGCCCTTCTCCTACCCAGCAGCCATGGCTCAAATGACTGAAACCACCCCACCTAAAAATTAATAAGGATAGCTTTCCAAAAGAAATTAAAGCAAACTCTTCTAAAAATGGCCAGGTGGATGCTTGTTAGTCAGAACTATAGTCTACCATCCACTGCTGCACATTTTTGAGAAATACTTAGATGAAAAGGGCCCAAAATGCTACATTGCAGTGGTAAACTTAGGCTAGGAAAATCTCAAGGCAGGTCTGGGAAGTACCTGGGATACTCACAGTCTGCAATGTGACCTCATCCGTTTGAGGGTAAACATTACACATCTTCTATGTGTGTTTCTTAGTCAATGTTCAATTGCTGAGAAGAGACACCATGACCACAGCAACTCTTATAAAGGAAAGCATTTAATTGGGGCTTACTTACAGTTTCAGAGGTTTAGTCCATTATTAGCTTGGCAGAAAGCATGGAGGCATGCAGGCAGACATGGTTCTGGAGGAGCTGAGAGTTCTACATTTGGATCCTCGGCAGCAGGAAGAGAGAGATGCTTGGCCTGGCTTGAGCATTTGAAACCCCAGTGCCCACCTGTGATAACACTTCCTCCAGCATGGCTACACCTCCTAATCCCTGTCAAGTAGTGCCATTCCCTGACGACCAAGCATTCAAATATATGAGCCTATGGGGGCCATTCCTGTTCAAACCACCACAGTATGCCATAAAGATGGCAAAGCCCCAGGTGGTCTGTGCTCTGTGCTTTGCCGGTCACTGGGCTTTGAGATTCATTCTAATTTTGAGATCCTCTCACACATAGCTAGGAAGGATAGCACTCACATATAACCCCAGACCTAGGAAGCAGGCAGATAAAGTTCTGGAATAAGACCCACAGTAAAACACTGTCTAAAAGACATAAAAGTACACACAAATAAAAAACTGGATAAATAACCTGGAAGTAGGTTTAGGCAATTGAAAAGTCAACCAAAGATCTAGTTGTGATTGATACAGGCAGGTCTAGAGTTCACTATGGAGACTAGGGTGGCCATGAACTGACAGAGATCCTCCTGCCCAGCCTTCCCAAGTGCTGGGATTAAAAGCATGTACCACTAAACCATGCTTAGTTTATTTAATAATTGTTGGTTGACATAGTCTATTACATGTAATGTCCACCCCAGCGTGGACCTCTTCATGCCTGGTTCTTTTAAGGGTTTGGAGCCTAAGGGAGACCCTTTAGCAGACAATGAACGGGTAAGCAGGCAGCAGTTTGGAACAAAACAGTACTAGTTCCCTGTTGTAAGACACATCTAAGGTGTGTGTTTCCTGTGTGTGATGAATTTCAAATCCTTTTTTGTGAATGATTTTCTTAAACTCATTCTAAAATTAATGTGTATAGTCTTCTTAGAATTGATTGGTTTCAAATGACTTAGCCACACCAAGCTCCCCACTCCTTTACCTTCACCAAAGTAGCACAAAGAACAAAGAAAAGGTCCTCAACAATGGAGCCAGAATAACTAGGTATCTGGGAGGAGCCAGGCATGGTTTGATCCCCACCTTGCACCGTACTCCAAATCCGTTTGTCATAGAATCAGGAATTAAGTGTAGAAGCTTGGGGGCAGGTGAAACGGCTCAGTGGGTAAGGGTGCTTGGTAGACATGCTGCATATTAGAGTTGAGCTACTGAGAGAAAACACCACTTTCCTGACTTTCACATTATCTCGGAGAAGAACCTGATTGGCACACTTAGGTCCATCATCCACCCTTGGTCTAATACAATGACCAGAGGCAGGATGATATTTAGGGAAGAATGTAGCATCTTTCATCCATGTGAAAGTAGAATTAAAAATGGCATTTCCAGCTGATGCTCCCTCTGCATTTCTTCTGCAGCAGATTGGAGGCAATGTGGGGAAATTGTGTGCTTGGTAGTGGTAGTTTCTCAAGGCTGTACTATTACTGCTTCTTTGATGATCTCGTATCAGCATCTCTTTCGGCATATTCACATATTGACTGATATGTCTTAAGAGCCATAAACATAAGTGGTTCATTTTACAAATGGGCACATTTATTTGCAAATTATTAGCCAAGATCTATCCATGTGCAGACATGCTTTGTTTCAGTCTGAATATACAATAAAATTATTTTAAATAACTTTAATCAACTTCAAAAACAGCAAATTCCAAGACAATTAGGTTAACTTTAAGAACTCGTATTTATTGAGTTAACAGATGGTAAATTAAAAAACAATGAAGCTAATTTTTAAAATCATTCATTGAATAAAAAAAAACCAGACTTATTTGACAAACTGTTTTTAAGCTGGTTTTTCATCCTAGTAAGCATATTTTAAGATTCCAATTTGGGGAACTTCTGGAAAGATACCAAATGAGTTGCAGTCTATGAACACTCTTCCATTGAATTACTTTTTTAAAAGCTTTAGAATCATCTGAAAAATAATTTTATGTATCAGCAATAAAAATACAAGAAATAAGCATTTCTAGATATTGGGCAGATGAGGCATGTGCTTCCTCAACTCTAGTTTGGCCTCCAGTGCGTTCCTGTGGTCCTTCACCTGCCCTGGGATTTCCTGTGCCTGCAGAATGAAGCCCCTGCTGCCCGGAACTGCATTTCTGTACCTTTCAGGTCAGACAAAAAACTTGTATCTGTGAGCTCTTCTAGCTGAGATGTGCCAGTAGATTGAAATAACGTTAGCTCTGCTAACATCTTCCCCTCTGGTCTGTTCTCCTCAGCCCTCCAGTTGTAAAAGGCTAAGCATATTCTGAATTAACTGAGAAGGGATGGTTTTTGTTGATGCACACGGCAGCATGGGATTGAGGTCCTTCACCATTCACACTAGCTTGGGATTCCTTGACAGTTCTTAGACTGGAGCAATAAATACACCACAGCACAAGAAACTACACCTGCTTCCTGTGTGAGAGTTCAGTCATGTGACTTCCCCAGATTTTATACATAGAAATAGAGATAACACCACTGCTTCAGTAAGAGAAATAATTGCACTGTACTTGACACTAGTTTAATATGAGAACTTTACTGCTGAGGTAGAAATGGAGGTGTTCCATTAAAAAATTTGGAACAGATTGGTTTATTTTTAAATTGTTTTTACATTTGCTTATTTATTGGTCAGGGACATGCCAAGGTACACAGAGGACAGTTTGTGAGAGTTGGTTCTCTCCTTCTACCATGTGGATACCAGGGATTGAATTTAGGTCATCAAGCCTGGCAGCAAGCACTTTTCCTGGCTGAACATCTCCATGGCCAGGAATAGATCAGTGTACATGGCTAATTGTTCAGCAGTGGCCTGGGCTTTCCTTTATGGTGACCAATTGGAAACTGTGACATAATTTATTTTATGGCCTTAGAAACTCTGCCTAAGATCTACTGTTATATATATATATATATACTAATTAATAATGGTTAAGACTGAAATTTACTGATTTATAAATGTATTAGTTATATTTTGAGTTGGCATATGAAAACATCACTGAAAAGACTATAGTCAAAGACAAATTTTATGATTGAAATTTTAACCTTGGGCTGTGAGGCTTCTTAGGAATGCGATTAGAACAACATATCAAGAGAGACAGTTGTTTTTTAACCAAACAACAACAGGTAAAAATAAGAATCGATCCTGATAAGTAAAACAAATACAGTAAGTACATTTCTGTAGATATCAGAGTTACAGAGGGGAAAATGTCTGAGTCATTTCTAAGGAAATAAAAATTAAAAAAAAAAAAAAAAGGAGAGACCCTAGGTCGACAGATTGTGTGTTTCTCTGTAGAATGTGTGCTCCCAAAGGGCAGCAAATGTCACTTTCCTACAACCCTGCCACTAACAAGGTCAGCACGATTAGTGTTTTATTTAAGTGTGTCTTGGATTTATGTGTAAAATAAAGGGTTCTCCCCCTAAAATGAAGCAGACAAACTGGAAGAAAATAATGAAAACAGAAGACATCAGTTTGTGCATAAAGCTGGTTGCACTGGAGACGTGGCTCAGTGGTGAAGATCACTGGCTGCTTTTCTAGAGGACCTGAATTCAGTTCCCAGCACCCACATGGCTGCTCACAACTTCCTGTAACTTCAGCTCTGGGACATCCAACACCTGGTCTCCCAGGGCATTTATATGTACATATCCACACACAGATGTGTGTGTATATATAATTAAAAATATAAATAAATCTTGTGTTTGTTTTTTTGAGAAAGGGTCTCTCTACATAGCTCTGGCTGACCTGGAACTTACTATATAAGCTGGCCTCAAACTCAAAAATCAGCCTGCTTCTGCCTCTTGAGTGCTGGGATTAAAGGTGTGTGCCACCATGCCCAACCTTAAAAGAAATCTTTTTAAAAACTGCTAACATTGTAAGGTTTTTTTTTTTTTTAATAGCAAAATGAAGGAATGCATATCCATGCCTTTCATATGTAGTAGGTTTTTAAATTTCTAGAACAAAGAAACACCTGCTTGTACATATGAACCAAGTATGCACCTGCAGGTCTCCTCAAATGTGGCCGATTGGGCTGTTCTGCAGTGCTGAGGTAGAGTCCAGGGCCCTGTGCATTCCAGGCAAGTGGCCCATCCTTGAGCCACAACCCATTCTTTGGTTCTCTGAGACAGGTTTAGGTTGGCTTGAAGTCACCATATAATGCAAACTGGCCTCAAACTCATAATCCCCCTGCTGCAGCTGCCCCCTCCCCAGGTAATGGATGGTAAGTGTGCACCACTAAGACCAGCTTGTTATCAGCCTCCTTAGAAATCAAACCTTTTTCATTCAAAGACTTGAGGACATTTTCCATGTTATTTTAGGAGAAACCAGTTTGATTCTGCATGTTTTACACCAAATATTAGCTAATTTCTGAAAGCAGCTAAATAAACTTTAAAAATCTTCCAGGTATCAGAAAACATAGCAACTAGGAGGTGTTTGCAAAAATCTGAGTGAAGTGCTGTCCGGGGGCTGAGGGGGCGGGAACAGTAGAACAATTCAGGAATGGGAAATTTCATTTTAAAAGGTTCAGCACCAAGGGTGAAGATGGAGTCGTAAATGGATCAAGTACTGTGACATCAAAGTGAATTTAGAACTGACACTGAGTAGAGAGCAGTGTGTTCCACGTAGTTCTGAAGAGGCTGTAACTAATGACTAGTGGACAAGGAGGTGGTGCGCAGTCACTAAACAGCAATGTGTTTTACAGGACTTGATGACAATGCCATGTAGGCACCAGCAGAATTGAAAACCTGTTGTTTGTTTTTCTTAATAATTACAGAAGATAAAAACTAAATAAAACATAGTCCGCAAAAAAGGCAGAATGGATAGGAAATGATAAGGAACTATAGAAAAGTCTAGTCAGGAGTAAACATTATGAAATATATGATCTAAATGTTCCTGTTCAAATGGAAAGATAAAAATGAAAGTCCAGTGGTTTGATGTGGTATTAGAAGAGTCACACCTAAAGGAAATGGTACAGGGAGTTTTCAGTGGTTAAGGCTTGTTCTGCCTCACAGTTTTTATATCTAAAGTACAGATGGCAAAATAATAACTAAAGAAGAATTTAGAGAGGAGGGACACGAGAGGAGCTGGATGGAGACAAGGGAGGAACAGGAGTGATTCACGTATGAAATTCTTTAAAACACAAAACTATTACAAATGTAAAAATAGACAAAATTTTCAAGTCATACAGCACGATGGATATCAAGTAAAACAGACACTTTTAGTGAACAGTGGTTTGGGCAGGTGATTCAGTGTTAAGTAAAATGCATGTCGCACAAGCATCAGGACCTGTGTTCAATCCATGTAAAGCCAGGCACAGCAGCACATGTCTGTAATCCCAGCACTCCTGTGGTGACAAGGGAGGCAGAAACAGGAGAGCCCCAGGAAGCTTGCTAGTCAGCTGGCTTCGTGCAACAGCAGCAGACGACAGAGTGTTGTCCTCTGATCTCTACAAGTGACGTATACACACAAACACACGTGCACACACATGCACTCAGAAAAATTATTTAAAGTAAACTAGAAAAAAATGTTTTCTAGTCATCAGTAGTGTAATTAAACAATAAGGAATAATGGCACTAAAGAGTGTATAGTAAAAACTATAAACAAAACATAATTTATATAGTCTAAAATTTTTATTAATTTTTCTGACAATTTCGTGCATGTATACGTTATATTCTGATGGTTCTCTCTTCCTACCTCTGTTGCCCTCCCCCACCCCTGCCAGCCCCTTTGCCAGATCCATGACTTGTTTTCTTTTGCTGCACACTTAGTTTAACTAGGGGGATCCGTGAACCGTGGACTGTCCACTGGGGGGGGGGGGCGGTCCAGTGGCGCAGGCTGAGGGCCATGGTTTCCAGCGCAGCTGCTCTGCCGTTGAGTTCATGACTGTAATGGCTGGGACTAGCCCGGGAGATGAATTCTGTAGTTCTTCTCCCTATCTCTGGCTCTTACATTCTTTCCACTGCCTCCTCCAAAATGTTCTTTGAGTCTTATAAAAGACGGTGTGAATGTCTTGTTCAGGCCTGAGCAGTTTTCCATTATTCTGTGTGGTGGTATCGTGTTCCCCGATATATCATGCACCCTAATAAGCTTATCTGGGGTCAGAGAACAGAACAGCCACTAGACAGACATAGAGGCCAGAAAATGGTGGAGCTCACACCTTTAATCCTAGCCTTCTGGAGGCAGAGATCCATCTGGATCTCTGTGAGTTCAAAGCCACACTGGAAATAGCCAGGCATGGTGACTCACGCCTTTAATCCCAGGAAATAATGGCAGAAAGCAGAAAGATATATAAGGTGTGAAGACTAGAAACTACAAGTATTTGGCTGGTTAAGCTTTTAGGCTTTGAGCAGCACAGTTCAACTGAGACTCATTCTGGATGAGGACTCAGAAGCTTCCAGTCTGAGGAAACAGGATCGGCTGAGGAACTGGCAAACTGAGGTGGCTGTTGCTTGTTCTGCTTCTCTGATCTTCCAGTGTTGACCCCAGTACTTGACTCCAGGTTTGTTTTCATTAATAAGACCTTTTAAGATTCGTGTTACAATTCTGTTTTTGTTTTGTTGTTTTGAGATAGGTTCTCTTTACCTAGCTCTGACTGTCCTGGAACTCGCTCTGTAGATCAGACTGGCCTTGAACTGATAGAGATCCATATGCCTCTGCCCCCTCAGTGCTGAGATGGAAGATCTGTGCCACAGTGTCCAGCCCATTGTTCCGTTTTTTTAAATATATTAGAGCTCATCACAGCGAATAATATGTATTTAAGCTGCTACAAACATTGACAAAATTATACTGAACTACTTAATAGCAATAGGTTAAAGAAGTGAAGTAAATCATTAATTTGATAGATTTAAAAATCCTTTTATTTTATTTAGTTTTTGTGGGGAAATCAGAGGTTGCATGGGTCAGAGGACAGCTTTCAGAAGTCAGTTTTCTGATTGCCTTCTGTGGAGCCTGGAGAATGAACTCAGGATGTCAGTCTTGGCAGCAAGTGTTTTCCCCTGAGCTGTCTCACTGGCCCTTGGTGGATTATTTTTAAAAGCATCAATTTCTGATAGAAAAGAAAACATAAGAAAAATAAAATATTTCTTCACTGTGATAATAAATTTTTTGTAGTTGTCAATACTAGAATTAATGCAAAATCTCTAGAGATATATGTGATTGAAGAGGACAAAGTTACTGTAGTAGTTTTGCCACAATGTTACTTAATAGAATTTTAAAACCTCTGATTAATGTAATAAAAGAAATGAAAGAAGGGCTATCTAGGGTGAAAATGACGCCACTGATTAGTATGCACTGAAAAAAAGTTATAGTTTGAAACCTTAATGAAAACATGAATAAATTTAATAAATTAGTAAAAATTAGAAGACATAAATATTAACATAAGTCAACAGTATTTGTAAACAAGGGCAACCATTAACTGGAGCAAAATTTAGATTCATTTTTCCAAGAGCAACAAAATATATGAAGCTCCATGACTGATTTTAACCCAGAAATCTGTGATCTGCAGAAACAGAAATCCCTTTTGTTTGGGGTTTTCTTGCTTTGTTTTATTTTGTGTTTGGGACAGGGTAGCCCTAGCTGGCCTGGAATTGCGTCACCAGGGTGTTCTTGAACTAACAGAGAAGTGTCTGCATTGCTGGACTTAAAGGTGTGAGCCACTCCTGACCCTGAACAAAAACTTTAAGTGTTACAGTAACCTTAAGTTAGTCCAAAGACTGGCTCCAAGTTTAAAAGATTATGTTTGTTTGTTTGAGACTGGGGCTCACTGTGTAATCCTGCCTTGCCTGGAACAATTGTAGACTAGGCTGCCTTGAAATTACAGAGATCCACCTGCCTCTGCCTTCCAAATTCTGGGATTATAAGTGTGCACCACATCCCACCTAAAATATATCTTTTGTTTGTTTGTTTGACAGTTTTTAAGACAGGATTTTTCTGTAACAGCCCTGGCTGTCCTGGAACTTGCTATGTAGACCAGGCTGGCCTCCACTCACAGAGATTCACCTGCCTCTGCCTCTTGAGTGCTGGGATTAAAAGTATGAGTCATCACACTCAACTAAAATATATCTTTATATTGTTAATTTCTTCCAAAGAATGACTTTAGTGACGTGGTGATAGCTGTCTCTCTCCATAGACTGGGGTGGTGGTGAAGGAAACTTTAACAGAATTCTGGAAGAGAAAATAAATAAAAATAGCAAAACCCAGTTTTGAGAAGGAATGATAATAAGGAGGACTCTCCTTACCAAGTTATTAAGATGTATCATAAAATTATAAAATTTAAAGCTATGCAATACTGGCAGTAAAATAGATTAATGAGGCAAAAAGTGGTCCAAGTGAATCTGGACAAAAGAATGAAGTGTTTCACAGTGATAAAAGCACAGATCAATGGTGAGATAAACATTTTGCAAAATACAGACAGATTAATTTGCAAAAGAGAAAAATCAATGTTTGCACTCATATATATATATATATATATCATAAGTTATCAGAACTCAAAGTACAGGAAGTCTAAGGGAGCTATTTTGATAGGCTTAGAATGTTGTAATATGTACAAAGTGAACAATAAAATATACTTGATTACATTTTGAAACAAAACAAGGAAAAGTAGCCTACCCATAAACATTTGAACATAACAGAAAAGGTCAATATGCTTATTACACATGAGCTCCTGCAGACTCATAATGGAGACCAGCCAAGGACATAGGAATGGAATCAGAGTTCCAGATGATGAAAAGTGGCATATTTGCAAACACAGAAAAGCATCTCTCCTTAATCACCAAATGAATATTCACTGAAACAAAAATAAGTTGTACTTCAATTTAATAAATTATATTTAAATTAATGTCAAGGACTTATGCTCCCAGCTATTATATTTAGATCAAAATGGATGAAATCCAGCAAAGATTATTTAGGGAGATGAAGTGCTACAGGCTGGAGAGAGCTTAAGAGGCCAAGAGTCCAGAATGCAGGGAGTCCAGGAGACTTTATTTACCTTGCCTGCCAGGAGCTAAAGAGCATCCTTAGATGGAGACAGGATCTTCAGAGGCTCAAAATACCTTAACAATTTCCCATTATGTCTGGCATTTACTTTTTGGAAATAACTGGCAATATAAATCAACTAAACAATAGCAACAACAAAGGTTTCTATCTTTTGACTCAGTAAACTTATCTCAGAGAAATTTAAGCTACTGCCTCGTGAAATACTGTGTGTTGTTGTGCATGAAGATAACCACTCATGTTGAATCCTGATAGGAAGGGCCCTCTGCAGGCTGCGTTTGGCATCCCTTGTCTCCATTGGTGCATTTAATGCCCACAACAACCCCACATGGACCAACTCCATCTTACAGAGAGCACTGAAACTGACAGGTCAAGAAACTTGGTTAAGAAGATCCAGATGTAGCCAAGGATGGATGGAGGGCTTGTCTGGCTCCGGAGGCACCTGAATCTGTCCTAGGCTTCTGGAAACACCTTCACACCTCCAGAGTTGCTACATAAGCCATGTATGCCCAATATGTGTGATTTTTTGTAAGTATTAATAATGGACTGGAAATGGAGACTCCAGCTAGAGATGGGGTTCAGTTGGCATGCCCAGAGCAGTGAGTTCTATCTCTAGAACCACATGTCCTGGCTGGTTTTATGACAGCTTGACACAAGCTGGAGTCATCTGAAAGGAAGGAACCTCAATTGAGAAAATGCCTCCATAAGATAAGAATGTAAGGCATTTTCTTAATTAGTGATCAATGGGGGAGGGGCGGGGAAGGGGGGTGGGGGGCCCACCCATTGTGAATGGTGCCATCCCTGGGTTGTAGGTCCTGGGTTCTCTAAGAAAAAAGGCTGAGGGCTGGGCGATGGTGGCGCACACCTTTAATCCCAACACTTGGGAGGCAGAGGTAGGTGGATCTCTATGAGTTCGAGGCCAGCCTGGGCTACAGAGTGAGTTCCAGGAAAGGCGCAAAGCTACACAGAGAAACCCTGTCTCAAAAAAACCAAAAAGAAAAAAAAAAGAAAAAGAAAGAAAGAAAGAAAGAAAAAAAAGAAAGAAAAAAAAGAAAAAGAAAACAGGTTGAGCAAGCCATGGGAAGGAAGCCAGTAAGCAACACCCCTCCATAGCCTCTGCATCAGCTCCTGCCCAGGTTCCTGCCCTGTTTGAGTTCCTGCCCTGACTTCTTTTGATGATGAACAGTGATATGGAAGTATAAGTAGAATAAACTCTTTCCTCCCCAATTTGCTTTTTGGTTCTTAGTATTTCACTGCAGCCATAGAAACCCTAACAAAGATACCATATAACCTGGGATGGCAGCTCTTTGTGTCCCCAGTTCCTGTCTCGAAGGAAGGAAAGAAGGAAGGAAGGAAGGAAGGAAGGAAGGAAGGAAGGAAGGAAGGAAGGAAGGAAGGAAGGAAAAAAGGAAGGAAAAAAGGAAGGAAAAATGAAAAACCTAAATACTTATTAAAATGAAGGATACTTCTAATACAAAGAAAAGAGAAAAAAACAAAATCATAGAAGTATGACATGTGCCTAGACTGAGGATGTAGCTCTGTAGTAGGTCACTTGCCCAAGATATATAATGTTAGGAATTGTATATGGCAGGACCCCCCAGATGCAGCGGCAGGCGGCCCAGTCCATGTGGGCATGGCGACTGGCAGTGGGTGGAGTTACCCAACCCAGACGCTGCATCCGTGTGGAAATGTTTTATTATAATAGAGAGATGAAGAGGCAGAGAGAGAGAGAGAGAGAGAGAGAGAGAGAGAGAGGGAGGGAGGGAGGGAGGGAGGGAGGGAGGGAGGGAGGGAGGGAGGGAGGGATGAGAGAGGGAAAGAGAGGGAGGGGGACTAGGGGTTTGAGAAGGAAACACCTCCTGGGAGGAAAGTAGACAAGAAGAGAGAGGAAAGGCGGAGTTTTCCCTTAAGAATAGGCTTCTATGTCAGGGAATAGGGTGGTGCTGAGGGGCAGGATCAGAATGTTAACATAAATGACTGGGCGGCTCTACCTTCAATATAGGAAAAAAAATAGGATTGAAAGCAAATATCTGAAAAGGCTAACCATGGTAATACATGGAGAACAGTAACACAGCAACTTCTTTTTCTCAAAAATTTAGTAATAATTATTCTTTTTTACATTGGAAATGCATATATTATACACATTACAAAAGTGTATTAGGCAAGAGCATGGGCTTAAGGTGTACACAGCTTCTGAGTTCCCTGATTCAGTGTATGACCTCAGCAAGCAACCATTCCAAAGACTGCAATGTTAACATGAAAAATGACGATTATTTCAGTAACTACCTAATGAGACAATTGTAGCATAAATCCACCTTCAAATGTGTAGAACTCAGTCTGGTTCTTAATACAGGCTAATTTGTTGTTCCTTTACAAGCAAACTCCATTTTCTCTAGAGTACCTTGGTGACTAGGCAGAAATGACCGTTCTCCCAACTGGTCCCCAGGCAGGCACACCAATTACTAAAAAATGCTTGTGTCTTTATATGTTTCTCAATTCGTGCATACTATAAATTCTCCAACATAGATTTCTGGGAACCAACCAACCTGCCAATGGTTGAGTGGCTATTTGTAACTTGTTCTAAGAAACTGACAAAAATCAATTATCTGGGGTGTAGATGTAACCAATTGTCTTATTAAAATAAGAAACACAGAGCCAAGGTAAAAGAGAAAGCCGAGAGGTCAGAGCTCAGAGATAAAATCTTACCTCCTGCAGTGCTCCTAACTTCCCCGAGAGAGGGAGGTACTTCCTGTGTCCCTGTTTAAATATTCTTTCTGTTCTGCCTTCTCATTGGTTGTAAACCCAACCACATGACTGCCTCATCACTGCCTGTAAGTACCGCCCTCCAGGTCTTAAAGGCGTATGTCTCCAATACTGGCTGTATCCCTGAACACACAGAAATCTACCTAGCTCTTCTAACCACCACGCTCTTACTATGGCTCTAATAGCTCTGACCCCAGGGCAACTTTATTTATTAACATAAAATTAAAATAACATTTCAGTACAAATAAAATATCACCACACTGGGGTTTTTGGGTTTTGTTTTGCAAGCGTCCAGTGCTGTCTGCTTGCATCCTATCTCTGAGCACGTGCACATGAGTGACTGAAGCCACTGGAGGCCAGCGTTATATCAGCACCAACTGGTACGAGATGAGGGCACTCTCCTTTACCCAGCTTTTGGCAGCCTGTAGGTGCATGGCTTTCCCCAGCACCCACATCTGATGGGCTGAATGATTATCAGGAAAAGCTGTTGAAAAAGTAGGACCTCCTTTATTCCCAGCACTTGTGAGAAAGAGGCAGGCGGATCTATGTGAGTTCTAGGATAGCCAGGGCTACACAGAGAAATCCTGTCTCAAAAACAACAAATGAAAGTAAGACCTTTGCTGTGAGTTGAAATGTGCCTAAATAGAATATCTCAGGGAACCTGAAAAATAGGACGTTTTGACACTTTTCCCCCACTGTGGAAGACGGAAAGCCTTGGAAGCTTTTGGTAAAATGTCTTCATTATTTGAAACAGTTTCACTAAAACTTTAAATATATATATATTATGTATGTATCTTTAAATCTATTGATGTCAAAGTTTGTGATTAGCCGACTTGTTGGCTAATAAAATGGTAAGACTTGGTAACAACCCTGGCTATTAAACTAATGATGTTAACCAGAGAGTCTGTTGCAAAATCACAAAAGAAGGTTTTACACTGTGATTTCTTCTACCTGTGAGAATAGTCGCCTTTGATGAGTCTGTTGGGTTTCTGAGATGTTGCAGGTCTCTGCTGTTTCCAGAGTTTACATGGAAAAGAGAGACCTCAGCCTTCCTGAACAGGGCAAAGGTAGACCTCTGTGTGCAGAAAACGCTCAATGGCGGGTGGGGGGTTATTGGTGAAATTATTAAGGCCACTCCATGTAGTTAAAAGGAAGATTTATTTAGTGGGTAACTTACAAATGAAGGGGTAGATAGGTTACGGGGTCTGGGAAAGGTGTATCACAGTCCAGCGGTGTTCTCTGGAGCTCTGCTTGGTCAACCTCCACCATCCAGGGTCCAGGAACAGAGAACCAGCTGGCCCATCCCGATCTTGGGTCTCCAGGGTCCTCCATTGGCCCCACCTTGTAGGTGTGACAGTTGCCGAAGCCTCAATGGGGGTTGGAACTTCCAGATCAAAGCTGGAATGGCTACCCACTACAGGGGATGGGTCACATTTCCTATAGGAGACATGAGCTTTTAGAGAAACTCTTATCCTACCGAAAAAAAAAAAAAAATGAGTCAGGACAGAAAGACTCAGGAATGACTGCATGGGACCTAGAGAACAGGTGTGAATGGCTGAGATTGTTAAAGTGAGACATCCAGACAAGTAAGGGGATAGGTATCCCAGTTACCTACACTGAGGGGCTGTCCTAAGCACTAGGATTATAGGCCTGCTCCAGCACACCCGACTGAGAAAGAGTTGGACAAGGGTAGCTGGTCACTGCATGACACCTCTCCCCTTACGTTCCAACCTGGGGAGAAAGCATAGTGAAAGTATAAGGCTCACCGCAGTTAGCTTTGAGTCAAAAGGCCTGGGAGCTTGTTCCAAGGCAGTGGGCCCGTAATGCCAACCCTCAGGAGGCTGAGGCAGGAAAAGGAAGAGAGTGAGAAAGGAAGGAAGGACCACAAGCCACAGCCTAGACCTGCTGCCTCCGAACTGCAAATGCCAAGGGCCCTGGGTGGCTTGTGTGCACATCAGTGGTAACTGCCTTAGGAGGCCTGTACCTAGCAAGCAGCACCCCCTAGTAAGATAGCAAGATGTATAAAATGGCTATTGTACAGGTTGATCAGCTCTGAAGTTGAAACCAGATCCGCCTTCCTGTGAAGCAGTATGGGTAAATTTGAAGAGATTTAAAAAACCAAAAAACAAACAAAACAAAACAAACAAACAAAAAAAGCAAAAAAAAAAAAAACAACTATTCACTAACTGTCCCATCTTGCCATCTTGGCCTCACTTCAACACATAAAGACATTTCCATTTTCTATTTCTCTTTACCTGATCTGGTCTCTATAGGCCCCAGTTCTGGAATCTAGCAAGGACAATAACACATTTAAGTAATAGTTTTGTTCTCCTCCAGCCTGAAAGTAACTGGTTCACTTTAAGCCTTCATGCCAGCTGTTGTTAAAGTCAAACATGCTTCCGAGTCACTGGGAGGGCTTGTTAAAACAGATTGTTGGGCCTCCTCCCGGGTTTTCTGATTCAGTATATCTTGGGTGGAGCCCTAGAATTTACATTTCTAATAAGTTCCCAGATAGTACTGATATTTCTGATCCACAGATCAAGTTTCTAGAACCTCTAATGCAAACCATTCAGAGTTGAATTCCCAGGCACCAAGGGCAGTAGCTTAGCAAGTCTTTGGAATGATGATTCTCAAAAGGGTTCATATTTGCAGTTGGTTGAGATCCACATACATAGTTCTATTTCATAGGAGAGATGCTCAAGTGTGCCACAAGAAACTCAATGTGCCAGTTCAACACAGCTGAACTGGGTTGTGTCCTAATCAACAAAGTACATCCTCTGATAAAATACAAGGATGTCATGGCAACATCAATCTGTAGTAGAAATTTCCTTCTCTCTCTCTGTCTCTGTCTGTCTCTGTCTGTCTCTGTCTCTGTCTCTCTTTCATAGAAGTTCCTAAACATGAGTTCTCACTTGTATATGTCTTCAGACCAGTGATAGTGGCCTGACACCAGGCTTGAATGCTCCCTGAGTAACTGTATTATAGGTGAAACAGGAAAATGCATGGTTTTGCTCATATTCTCAGCCATCCTTTTCCTTCTCATTCCCAGGACAACATCTGGGTACCTGTTGGTGGCCTTGTACCCTTATGACACACACGGATTCCTCTGGATAGGCAATGATTTCTTTTCTTTTTGGAATTGGGTGTACTGGCCAGAGGGTCTGAGTCCCATTGGCGCATCTGCACCCTCAGTAGGGAATGAGAGATCTGGAGCCCCTTCTTTCCATACAAAGTCCGTGTTGAGACAGGATTCTGTCCTGTGTGCTACCCCTGTGTCACTGCTCCTGAGACATGGATCAAGTAGTGCTGCGCGCTGGAAACGGAAGCGCAGAAAGCAGTGCCGGACCCCCAGAGGAGTTTTGCTCACAAGGTCTTTTCATGAGCTGTTATTAAAAACTAAGTAATATGGAGTGGAGGCAGGAGCTCTGTTGGTAAAATGTTTTGCCACAAAAGCATGAGGCACTGAATTGAGTTCCCATCACTCATTTTAAAAGCCAAGCATAGCTACACATGCTTGTGATTTGATTCCAGCTCTGGGGAGGTGGAGACAGGTAAATCCCTGGGGCTCACTGGCCAGCCCAGCTAGCCTAATCAGCAAGGTGTGAGAGACCCTACCTCAAGAAACAAGGTAGATGGCTCCTGAAGAAAAATACCCACTGTTCACTCTGGCCTCCACATATGTGCACACATACATGTGTACCCATATATGTGTACAATGAAATGATGTAAACATATGCTAAGCAAGTTACATGTCAAACAAAAATAAGAAGTACTGAACAAACGCACTTCTTCCTAACCATCATTATGCATTTTGCTACAGTGTCTGCATGGTGAGGTTGCACCACATAGCTCTGCCCATCTTTGGGAAGTTAGTGATATAACTTCCAAAGCTTAAACTACAAACCCTTACAAGTCAGGGCTTCAACCTCTCTTACCCTTCTCCAAACCTGGCCAGTTATTCTGCATCTTTGGGCACATCACTGTTTAGGGCCTGTGTCTCAGAAAGTGAGCTCTTCCCATAGTGCCCTCTGGCTATTGTGGTCTCTCAGGATCTGTGTAGATGTTGCAGAGCACCTCACCTGGGGGTGGGGGGAGGACTGGCCCTAGGTATATGAATGTGGAGAAAGTGGGGCTCAATTCTAACATCATCTCAGCCACGTGCCCTATTTATCTTCCCAGCTTCTCTACCAGAAGGAGCAAGCTTGTGGCTTTCTGTTTGTTTGTTTGTTTTTTTTTCCACAGCTTAGCCTTTTGCATTAAGAATAAACACTCATGGCCTAACATGACCACTAGTTTTCTTCACTGAAATCTAGAAGCAGTAGACTTGAGCTAAGGGACATTATACAAAATACCTGCCCAGGTTTCTTCAAAACTGTCAAAGCCATAGAAGATAAGAAAATGCCAGTAAGTGACCACAGCTTGGAGGTTAACTCACAAGATTCAGTATAGCATTATGGTTCATACCAAGACACTATTAGAGAGCCTTGGGAAATGGGTGAAAACCTCACATTGTACTGATGCTCATCCCTTGGTTTCAGTCATTGCTATGTAAGATATAAACATCAAGTAAAACACTCTGTGTTGTCTTTGTAACATTTCTATACTACAAAATGATTTTGTCTTAGTTAGGTTTTCTATTGCTGTGAAAAGACACCAGGACCACAGCAGCAATTATAAGGAAATCATTTAATTCAGAGGTTCAGTCCATTATCATTATGACAGGGAGCATGGCAGTGTACAGGCTGATGTGGTGCTGGAAAAATTGCTGAGAGTCTTACATCTTGCAGGCAACAGGAAGTCAACTGAGACACTGGGTGGTATCCTGAGCATAGGAAACCTCAAAGCACGCCCCTACAGTGACACATTTCCTCCAACAAGATCATACCTACCCCAACAAAGCCACACCTCCTAATAGTGCCACTCTCTATCAGATTATGGGGACCAATTACATTCAAACTATCACAAATAAAATGAATGAAAAAAAAAAACATGCTTTGGTAATAGAAAGGGCACCTTTCTATTCCATGAAAACACTGCTCTGTTGCCACCTGGTTTGTGGCCTGATAAGGGGGACAGATAGGGATGGTAGAAACATTTTTTCTTCTCAATAAAGTTTGGCTTTCAAGTCTTTTCTCTTTTTACAGAATGAAGTGTTGTGTTGGAATGTCATACACCAATAACTAACTCTTTTCGGTGGTTTTCTCCACAGTGTTGCTGGAGCTACCTTCATCTCTGCATCCTGGGCGTGGGTACCTCCAGGCAGCAAAGACAGTCACACATAGATAGAGAGCAGATCAGTGCAAGGAGAAGCAAGCCCTCCTCTCGCTGAAAATGGGCCAGTGTTGATGCAATGACATCTCTTCCTGCTTGGGAGAAGAGTAGGGCAACTCTTAGGTACTCAAGAAGTGCTTACTGCACTTGTGCCCTTGGAATCTGGTTCAGGGGCTTGGGGTGAGGCTCAGTATCTGATTTCCTACTGCAGGGCCCATAATGGGAGGCATCTGCTGGGTATGGCATAGTTCTGGCCTCCTCTAAGGCAGTCTGAAGAAGGAAAGCACGTTCTGGTCTGAAGCATAGTAAACAACAAACTACACACCTAGTAAGGAGAGGTACAGCACAAGGCATTAAAACAGAAAGACTCGTTTTTACTACTCACATGGGAAAGTAATGTAGCCAATGATAAACCTGTCACAGCCATTGCTTTCCAAGCATAAGTCTCCTACAGGGGTCCTTGGATCTAGTTGCTTACCCTGTTACTGGGGAAGAGAATCAGAGATGCAAGGTGCTGATTTCCATGAAGCTCATACCTCCTCCAAACATTTCTAAACATGATGGTTTCTGAAGAGTAATATGTTACTTTTTCACTGCAAACCTTTAACCTATAGAATAAACTGCAAGGGGATGGAGAGATGGCTCAGTGGTTAAGAGCACTTGCTGCTCTTAAAGACCAAGTGTGTATCCCCAGCACCACAAGGCAGCTCATAACCATCTACAACTCCAATTCCAGAACACCCTCTCCTGTTCTTCAAGGGCATGTGGTACACAACCATGCAAGCAGGCAAAACACCCATATACATAAAAAGATAATAATAAAAGTAAAGAAGAATAATCAATATAATTTTTAAAAAGTACTAGAAAAAACAACAACAACCATGTTTTAGAATTTTAAACATTGCAAGAGTATTAGGTACCATGGTTGCATGTGTGTGGTTTTACTTTGCACAACTAGGCTCTTCCAAGGTAAAAACGTCAATGTGTCTTCTAGGTCCTGTGGACACTCTGGCAATCCTTTTCATGATTTATTGATATTGTGATAGCCTTGACCCCAATACTCCTGACTTTGCTAATTGCTTATCCATTCTTCTATCTCCTGTTTCTTTGTTTAAGAAGTAACAGTCTCACCTTCCCAACTATGTATGGGGAGATATTGCATAAAATAGGAATACTCTGATTAAAAAAAATGAAAAATGAGATCATGTATGCAGAGCCCTTCATCCTGACGACAGGGTTAAGTTCATGACCGATTCTCCTAAGGCCGCTGTCACTACTGTTCTGCTTCTATGACCTTTCACTTTCTCAGCATGATTAGGGGATTAGTAAGATGTTTCTTTTTTTCCCAGGAGCCAGCTTCTCCTCCTCCTCCTCTTTCTCCTTCTCCTCCTTCTCCTCTTCCTTCCCCTCCTCCTGCAGACTGGGTTTCTCTGTGTAGCCCTAGCTGTCCTGGAATTTTCTCTATGGACCAGGCTGGCCTTGAACTCAAAGAACTTACTTGCTTCTGGCTCAGAGAAGGCCCAGACTATGCCATGCATAATGCCAGCTGTCTGGCATTATGGGGCCCGCTATAGGAAAACAGAATATTGGGCCTCATCTCAAACCTCCTGCATCTTATCTGCCTCTGAACCAGATCCCAAGGGCACAAGTGAAAAACCCAAGCTCAGAAGCCCTGCTTGGATACCTGAGGGTCTCCCAAGCAGTGCTGAAATCAAGGATTAAATGGCACCACACCTGGCATCATTTCCCTTTAACAATATGGTGTTAGTATAAAGCGTTGTTCAGTGCAAAGCAGCCCTGTGAACTTAGTCTCCTAGGACTGGAGTTGCACGAAGAGGAAAAAAGACAGATGCTGAGTTTTGTCCTCCACCTTTCCATCCACTGTCAGGCACCAAGAACTGCTTGGTAAAACTGCAGCATGATCAGCTCTTTTGCAATGAGGCTTGAAAAGATGTTTGGAAGCAGTCTAAATCTTATTCTTTGACTTTCTCTGTAGGAATGTTAAAGTCTGCACACCAGCAGCTTGTTCCTTTGAAGTATTTGTGTTCATTTTTCTCTTGAAATAAATATCAATAATTATAAATTATTAAAATGTGATTTTAATGTTTCACAAGCAAGAAGTCTGATGTGTGTATTAGCAATGAAGACTGGAATCTAAAATAGAAACAAATGAGCCACAAAACCAAGTTCAAATACAGATAATATATTGATGTATTTTTAATTTTTTCTTACAACTATTAATTCATTATAATAGTAGATTTGACCTATTATTTAATTTGCTATTGTGTCATGTAAAATGTAAATATGTTGTCTCAAATTCCTTGTGTAAAGTTAAGTGTATAAATAAATACAAATACAAATAAGTAGCTAATGATCACATTTTACAGTCATTTCCTATTTAAATGCAACTATGATCCCTTAGTCAGGAGTCTGTGCATAAGTAATTGTTGGCTGATCCCTGATGTTTGTAATATGCAAAGTTAAGGGATCTTAACAAAAAGTGCAGGATGTGGTCTTTCATGCAAATACACTACTAATGTCAGAGAAAACACACAAGGTCAAGAATAATTGTTCCTTCACCCCCCCCCCCCACCCCCCGTCTTCTACCCTGTACTGAACCCAGGGCAATCTTATCTAGACCCCCAAATAACGTTCTTGACCAGGAGTTTGTGCATGTGTGAATAGGAGCCTGATTGGTGATCTGCATTACTTCTCTTAGCCACAGGCGTGCGTGCTGCCTCGGCCTTGTGCGTTCGGCACAGCACACTGGATGGCATCTGTTTCAGGAAGCAAAGTCTTAAAAATTAACAAAAGTTAGAGGGCAAGAGAGCACTCCTGTAACAGGAAGAGAAAAATGTGGCTTTATTTTGTCATATTCTGTGAGATTCTTTAGGGGGATGCTTGGTCCCCACTAGGATGGCTCAGTGAGGGAAGACGCTACCTGTTGATTTCACTTGGGTTAAATGCCAATCCTCCATCGTGGAAGGAAAGAACTCCTTCTTGTAAGTTGTCCTCTGATCTCCACAGTGTGTCCTCTGGCATGCATGCGCACACACTCACACACACACACACACACACACACACACACGCACGCACGCACGCACGTGCACACACGCAAAAATAGATAAAAATTCAATGAAGACTTAAAAAAGAATACAAAATAATATATTCTGTGAAAATTGCTTCAACTACCAATGAATAGGACAGTAGATTGACACATCCTTTTCCAATGGGGAGGGAGACACACGTCCTTTACAAAAAAGGGGTGAGGGCTCTCCATGTAGAGACAGTCAATTTTAAGACTTCATGCAAAGGAAACAATTATGATTTTGTTCAAAATTAAGCATAATGTGTTCATCTCAGCATAACTCTCACTGGAGGAAAGTACACACTGATGTCCACACACACCACTGGAGAAAGGTACACACTGATGACCACACATACCACTGGAGGAAGGAAGGACACACACTGATGTCCACACACACACACTGGAGGAAGGACACACACTGATGTCCACACACACCACTGGAGGAAGGGCACACACTGATGTCCACACACACCACTGGAGGAAGGGCACACACTGATGTCCACACACACCACTGGAGGAAGGGCACACACTGATGTCCACACACACCACTGGAGGAAGGGCACACACTGATGTCCACACACACCACTGGAGGAAGGGCACACACTGATGTCCACACACACCACTGGAGGAAGGTACACACTGATGTCCACACATACCACTGGAGGAAGGAAGGACACACACTGATGTCCACACGCACACACTGGAGGAAGGACACACACTGATGTCCACACACACCACTGGAGGAAGGTACACACTGATGTCCATACACACTACTGGAGGAAGGAAGGAAGCACACTGATGTCCACACACACTGGAAGAAGGAAGGACACACACTGATGTCCACACACACACACTGGAGGAAGGAAGGACACACACTGATGTCCACACACACACACTGGAGGAAGGACACACACTGATGTCCACACATACCACTGGAGGAAGGAAGGAAGCACACTGATCTCCAAACATTGAGACTAGTTTAATAACTTATGATATTTAAGCTGAAAATCTCTTCATTACCAAAAAGATAATGTCATATAGAAAAATATGTAATCATGTGAAAAAATACTAATTGTGAATCCAGGAGGAAAACTCAAAACTAACCCCTGGGCACTGAGATAGCCCAGTGGGTAAAGCCCTGTGGACACTGAGATAACCCAGTGGGTAAAGCCCTGTGGACAGTGAGATAGCTCAGTGGGTAAAGCCCTGTGGACACTGAGATAGCCCAGTGGGTAGAGCCCTGTGGGCACTGAGATAGCCCAGTGGGTAGAGCCCTGTGGGCACTGAGATAGCCCACTGGATAGAGCCCTGTGGGCACTGAGATAGCCCAGTGGGTAGAGCCCTGTGGGCACTGAGATAGCCCAGTGGGTAAAGCCCTGCTGCTGCACCTCACAAGCCAAGCCTCGTCCCTAGGACCTACGGTGGAAGGAGAGGACTGACTCCTGTTGGGACTGACTCCTGTTGGGGACCGCTTTTCTCCTTCCACCATATGTCTAGGGATTTAACATCCAGATCATCAAGCCTGTGCCACAGGGGTTAACTCACTGAGCCATTGGCCAGCCCAGGACCGTGTTCTTACTAAAGAGAACTACCTCATGCTGCACAGCTTCAGGTATTGACCTAACCGGGTCAGCGAGGGGAGGGAGACACCACAGACACGAAGGCACACTTACAGGAAAGCTGGGGTCGGGTGGGCTGTGCTTGTCCTAGTGCAACTGGGGTGTCAGCTTATTATTTCATAAATCTAAATCAAGGATGCAGGCTCGTGGTATACAGCTGAGCAAGGAGATGGGTTCAGCTTTTTGCTAGGAAGGATCCGTAGGGAGAAGTCTTCAGCTGCAGTCGCCCTGGAGGAGGAAGCAATGGCTGACAGTCAATGTTTGCCCTTGGGCTGGAGGAAGACTTCCTTGGGTCTGAGGCTTTAGGTCCTTGACATGGCTTTATCTGAGTCACTCAGGACTTCATCTATGCTCCACAAAGAATAATAATTCATCTTTAAAAATGAATTCTAGAGCTAGTCTATAGCTCAGTTTTAGAGTGCTTGCCTCACAAGCATGAGGCGTTAGATTTGATCATCAGCAAAACACACACACACACACACACACACACACACACACACACACACACACACATACACACACACACACACAGTTAATTCTTTTAATACACTCCCATTTGTTCTTTGAAAGCTCAGTTGTTTTCTATCCTAACAGCTAAATAAGAGAAGTTGACTTGAAAAGTAGAAATAGACAGCTGGAGAGACAGCTCAACTGAGCCAGGATTCCCAGCACCCACATCAGGAGGCCTGTAACTCCAGTTCCAAAGAAGCCAAGCACCCTTCTAGCCTCCATTGCACCTGCACACACATGGCACACACACACACACACACACACACACACACACACACACACACACACACCTTGGTTTTCGAGACAGGGTTTCTCTGTGTAGCTTTGTGCCTTTCCTGGAGCTCACTTGGTAGCCCAGGCTGGCCTCGAACTCACAGAGATCCGCCTGGCTCTGCCTCCCGAGTGCTGGGATTAAAGGCATGCGCCACCAACGCCCGGCCAAAAAAATCAGCATTTTAAAGACCAGAGATAATGAAAACAATCTAAATATACTACGAAGTAAGTATGCTTACTTGTATGAAAAGAGTAATGCAAACACATTTCAAGAATAAGCCAGTATGAAAATAAAGGGGGAAAATTTTGGAGCTTTTTAATTTTTAAAATATTTCTTATTTACTTACTATCCTGTGTGTGAAGACACACACATGCTGTAGTATGGTGCATATGAAGGCCAGAGGACAGCTTACTTGCAGGAGTTGGTTCTTTCCTTCTACCATATAGGTAAGATCATCACAATTGGCAGCAAGTACCTTGTCTCAGTTAGGGCTTCTATTGCTGTGAGGACCATGACCACAGCAACTCTTATAAGGAAAACATTTAACTGAGGTGGTGGCTTACAGTTTCAGAGGTTCAGTCCATTATCATCATGATGGGGAGCATGGCAGCATACAGGCAGATGTGGTGCTGTGTAGCATGAATCTTAAAGGTACTTACTAATAAAAACAAACCTGGAGGCAGGTATTGGGGTGAATGCTGGAAGATCAGAGAAGCAGAATAAGCCACAGCCTCACCTCGCCAGTTCCTCAGCTGATCCTGTTTCCTTAGACTGGAAGCTTCTGTGTCCTCATCCAAATAGATCTCAGCTGAACTATGGCTCAAAAGCCTAAAAACTTAACCAGCTCTAGTTCCTGGTCCTCATGCCTTGTATACCTTTCTGCTTTCTGCCATTACTCCCTGAGATTAAAGGCTCACTTCCTGGAATTAAAGGTGTGAGTCACCAAGCCTGGCTGTTTCCAGTGTGGCTTTGAACTCACAGAGATCCAGATGGATCTCTGCCTCCCAAGTGATAGGATTAAAGGTGTGTGTGCCACCATTTTCTGGCCTCTATGGCTATCTAGTGACTGTTCTGTTCTCTGACCCCAGATAAATTTATTAGAGTGCACAATATTTGGGGGAAAATAATACCACCACAGTGCTGGAGCTGAGAGTCCTACATCTTGACCAGAAGACAGCAGGAAGTCGACGGACTGTCACACTGAGTGAAGCTTGAGAAAGAGACCTCAAAGCCCGCCCCTATGGTGACACACTTCCTCCAACAAGACCATACCTACTCCAACAAAGCAACACCTCCTAATAGTGCCACTTCCCTTGGGGGCTATTTTCTTTCACACCACCATGTTCTACTCCCTGGCCCCCAAAGACTTGTAGCCATATCAAAATGCAAAAAATGCATTTAGTCCAACTTTAAAAGTCCCCGTAGTCTATAACAGTCCCAACTTGTTTCAAAGTCCAAAGTCTTTTCTGAGACACATGGCAATCTCTTACCTGTAATCTCCCTGTAAAAATCAAAATCAAAAAGCAGGTCACATACTTCTAACATGTAGTGGCACAGGATATAGATTACCATTCCAGAACACATAGAAGGGAGCATAGTGAGGAAATACTTGACAAAATCAAGACCGAAAACCAACTAGGTAACACCAAACTCAGCATCTCCATGCATCTGATGTCAGAACACTCTTCAGATCTCCAACTCATTCAGGTTTGACTACAACACACTTCTTTTTCTTGAACTGTTTCTACTCCCTGTTAGCAGCTCTCCTCAGCAGTTATCCCACAACTCTGGCATCTCTAACATCTTGGGGTCTCCAAGGCAATCCAAACTTCAACTTAGCAGCTTCACCTGCTTTTCTCCTAGGCCTCTGTTCAGGGACACCCCTGACACATGCCTGGCATCAGTGGCTTTATTCTATAACTCCTTTCTTTTATTCTTAACTATAAACCCAGAATCACATGGCCCAAACTGCCAAGTTCTGCTGCTTACTGGGTCTGGAACATGGCCCCCTCATTCAATTACATCTTCACTAGCTTTCTGTCTTTCACTGCCTAAGCTGGCTGTTCTGAAATGTGTTCTGTAGACCAGGCTGACCTCAAACTCACAGATCTGCCAGCCTCTGCCTTCTTAGTGCTAGGACTAAAGGTGTGCCCCACCACACCCAGCTCTAAGCTTTTCTTTACCTCCTTTTCACAAGATGGAAATTTAGCTGGGTGGGATCTTGTCTTAAGTTCACCACTCCCTTTATTCCATTTCTTAATACATTTATCTCCTTGAACACAGAATTTTGATTTATTCCACTTTCTAGTATTCTTTTTCTCTTCAAAATTTACCTTTTTTTAAGTTTATCCTGCTTGGCTAGCTCCTTTTCATTAGAGTTACCATTGATATCCACACAACCGAGTCTATACTAGGCTGTTTTGAAATTTTCTCTGCCAACAGAATTAATCCAAAACTCCTTGCTTTAACCTCAGGCAGACTCTTTGGACAAGGACAAAAGATAGCAATTTCCTTCACCAAAATATCAAAAGAATGATTTCTCGGCAACATACTAAAATTTTTCTCTGAAACTTCTTGAGCCAGCTCCTAACACTTCAAATGATTATCAGCACCGCTGTCTTCCATGCTCCTACTTGTATGCCCCATGAAGCAGCACGTGAAGCATATTACTGCTTTCTTAACCCAAAGTACCAAAGTCTATAGTACTCCAAACAAAAGCATAGTCAGGCTTATCACAGAAATACCCCACTCCTGGTATCAACTTTAGTCTTAGGTTTTTGTTTTTATTTTTATTTATTTTTTTTTGCTGTGAAGAGACACCAAGATCACAGCAACTCTTACAAAGAAAACATTTAATTGAGGTTGTGGCTTACAGTTTCAAAGGTTCAGTCCATTATCATCATGACCGGGAGCATGGTGGCATGCAGGAAGATGTGGTGCTGGCTACATCTTTACCAGAAGGCAGCAGGAAGTTGACTAACTGCTACACTGAGTGAAGCTTGAGAAAAGAGATCTCAAAGCCACCCCCACAGTGACACACTTCTTCCAACAAGACCATACCTCTTAATAGCGCCACTCCCTTTGGGGGCCATTTTCTTTCAAACCACCACACATCTTTATCACTGAGGCATCAGTTTAAAACAGCATGTAGTCACTGGCGTTAAAACCTCAGTAGAATCATTAGACACATCTGAGAGCAAGAATTCAATACAAGAAAGCATATAAGGGAATCACTCAGGAGAAAGCAAGAAAGAAGGTCCAAGAGGATCAGAGAAACATTTTTGAAAAGAGTTTTAAGAATCATGGAAACTAAAGAGCTATGGCTTGGTTGGTAAAGTGCCTGCTATGAAAGCATGAAGACCTGTGTTGAATCCCCAGAACTCACACAAGAAAGCTGGCCATGCTCTTAATCTCAGTGCTGGGCAGGAGCAGGCAGGCACATATTGGATCTTCTGGCCCTTCAGCCTCACTTACTTGGTGAGATCCTGGCTGGTGAGAGACCTTCTCTTAAAAAGCAAGATGGATGGCATCTGAGGAATAACAAAGGAAGCTGACCTCTAACTTGGCTTCCATGAATGAACACACACACACACACACACACACACACACACACACACACACACACACACGCGTCATGGAGTCTAAGCTCAGTGTACTGTTGCTGAGCAGGAGAATCTTGAGTTCCAGTCTGAGATACACAGTAAGACTCTCATTCAAAATAAAACAACATCGTTATAAAAGCTAGGAAAGGAAGACTTAATGTTTCTCTAGAAACAATTCTACAAGGAGAGCAAAGAGGCACTTTATTTATGTACCTTCATGGCCATACATCTCTCCAATAGTTGACAGATAGATAATATGGCCATTTGCTCAGTTTAGGTTCATCTCACCCCTGGTTAACTCCAACACAGAGCTCACCTCCTGGACTGTGCTGTTATTGACCTGACATATCCTTTTTTCCATTCTCCAAAATCTTTGCTATCTTTTAGACTGGGTGTTCATTCTGATTCTCTTATGAAGGGATCTTAATGATATCTCATTCTTATCTTGCTATCCCATGTCATGGTATGTAGCCAGGCAACCATTCTGTATCACTGGATCTGAACTACCCTATTAAGTACTAAATTATATTCTACACCAAGAGTTGGGAAACTATGAAAGCCAAACAAATCCTGGCCCACTGCCTGTTTTTGTATGGCCTGCAAGCTAAGAATAATGCTTACATTTTTAAATGATTGGAAAAAATCAGAAGGGTAATATTTATGGCATGCTTCAATTATATAAAATTCAGATTTTAGTGACCCCCTCATTGTCCAATAAAGTTTAATTGAAACCCAACCACACCATTCATTTATGAACTGCCTGTAGCTGTGGTGGTACAACAGAGTTGGTAGTTACAACACAGAATATATGGCTCACAGTAACTAAAATATTTACTATTTGGCCCTGCACAGATGAAATTTGCCAATCTGAATCTTTGTTCTGCACTCTCTGCCGACTCTATCAAATTCACTTGAAGTCTACTTGAAGCCAGGAACACTGTCATATGCTTCTTTTGTCTCCCTGGCACCTGACTCCATGTAGGACAGTTATGAATTATTTCTTTAGCAGATTTTGACATGTCAAGTACTGGATTTTAAGAAATGAATCTGACTGCATAGTGCAGAATGAATTAGAAATAGGTACAATAGCAGCTTATGTGCATTAATTTAAGCTTGAAGAAGATGCTATTCTATCTACTGGATGTGTTGTTTTAAGACCTGACTGCATGAAGTTGAGATAGGCTGGTAGAGCCAGGAACCTGGAAAAAGATATGGTTAGGTGACTCAAGAAAAAAGGAAGAAGATAGGAGATTTAATCTGGCAGGTGAAATGTGGAATCCAGAGGCTTTGGCCTCACACAAGCCAGAAAGCAGGAGATAACTGAGACCAATGAGCCCCTAGGGACAAAGTGGGCGTGGGCAGAGCCACCAGGCATCTGAAAGCCCCCAGGGCAAGCAGTTAAAGCACAGTGACCAGGAAGTCAGCTGTCTGCAATTAGGAGACAGAACTTAGTGAATCTGTGCTCAGGGGAGAGTTCAGAGAATCAGAGTGCAATAGAAAAGGGCAAACTGGGGTGAGTCCCAGAGCCGGGTGTCGGGGCTCTGAGCTCAACCAGCTGTGGAGGTACTTGCAGGACTACGCTGGACCTTAGCTCCTTCTACTCAAGACTGGAGGTTGCAGTGGGAATGGTCACATAGTCCATGCTACAGACCTCCAAATGTCTCAGCATGCCTGAATCACCGGTCATAAATTGCAAAGGCATTATTGCAGGCCTGGTATGAGGAGCTGGGGGCTCCTCCCCCTCCCCCAAGTCGCCAGTGCAGGAAGGCTAAAGATCAGTGCTAGCTGTTCAAGTAGAAGACACTCGGCAAAGCCACCTAGAGAATAAAAGGGATGTCAAATACGGCAGCCAGCACCTCCTCCTCTGCCCACATCCCCTGAAGTTTACCTCTACAGGCAAAATGCTTCTCTAACCATGCACCCATGCCCTACACATCCATCCACATGAAGCTTTGTTCTAGTGGTAGGCAAGCTCAGTTCTCATCCATTGTCCACATTTGGCCTTCATGGTGGCTAATTATACCAGCTTCCTCATTGCCCAGGTTGAATAACTCAGAGTGCACTATACATCTGTGCCCTTGGGACAGTAGCCACTGGCATGCTGGGTACATGAGACAAGACAGGTGTGACTGAGAGACGGCACTTGAAACCCTACTTGATTTCAATCAATTTAACATTTTAAAATAATACTGCTAGGCATGATGGTGCATTCCTTTAATCCAAGCACTGAGAGGCAAGGCAGGTGGATCTCTGAGTTTTAAATCAGCCAATACTACCCTGTCACAAAAACAAACAGAACAAAACATCTTATTCCAGCTGCTGGAAATCTTTTGAGTATGATTACAAAATCCTTGGCTAGAGTAAATAAATGTTATGAAATGCACATCAAGATGGAATAGGGTATCCTAATTGAGTTGAACTATAAATATAAAATACATACTTTCAAAGGCTGTCAAAAATTTAATATATCAAATAATCATTGAAATACTGAATTTAATGGGCTAAGAGAAACATAGTAATAAAATCAATTAATTTAACCTGCTTTGGTACTTTTTATTTTATTTTTATTTTTTAAATAGTCTCAGTATATAGCCCTTGGTGCCCTCGAACTCAATGTGTGGACAAGGCTGGCTGTGAAGTCACAGAGATCTGCATTCCTCTGCCTCCTGAGTGCTGGGATCAAAGATATAAGCTGCCACACCTGGCTTGATTTTTTTTTTTTAATGTGGCTACTGGAAAGGTTGAAGCTACCAATTTGAGTTGCATGGCATTTCTATTGGACAGTTCTTTTCTACTGTGTACCTAGTTCCCTCCTGGGCTAGCAGGCTGGGCAATCCTGGCTTCTCAACTGCCTTCCCTCGCTCTTACTCTCTCTGTACCAGCTGTCCTGAGATGATCCCTTTCTCAATACGAATTTTGTTTGTATTTTTTGTGTGTACACTGAAACAAGATCTCTCTATGTATCCCAGACTGGCCTAGAACTCACTGTGTAGCCCAAGTTCACCTTGAAATCAAAGTGAACCTAGAAAGATAACTTGCCTACCAAGCGATAGAATTACAGGCATTTGCCACCACCTTAGCCTTGTGGTTAGTCCTTGACCAACAGCACCCAGAACATGAACAAGTCTGAGATATTACCCATCCTGAGGTCTTAATGTACTGGGGCAAAAACTTTAAGAGTCCAGAATTTAGTCAAGGCCACTCAGAGTTCGGTTTCAGATTTCATGTTATCTGCCCATCACTTTGCCATGCCTTTTAAAGAAAGATCACTGACAAGTTTTAAGAATATGGGTACAGATCCCCACTGGAACTGATAGGGCCTCCTATGTATAGTTTTAAACAAATTCATGCTGCTTCTCTACACTCTCCTCAGATCTGCTCGGGTGGTAGCTTTCTCTGTCCTGGTTAAACACTGCAGCATGTTCATGAGCTCTTCCTCTCCTCCATGTTAGGGAGCTGAAAGGTCCCTGGTCATATAGCCAGGTCTCCCATCTGGAGGCCACAGAGCTCCAAACCCTTCATACTTTGGTTCCCTTCTTCCTCCAACCTTGCCAATGGCTGTTAGTGAGCCACAGAAGAGGGAGGAGAGAGGCAGACGGAAGCAGGAAGCCTTCTTGACTGGTGCAGAAGGAAGATGGTGCCTGCGACACTGCAAGGCAGCCTTGTCAAGCTGACACTTTCTCTGCTGGCATGGTGAAGGATGTTAAACGATTCCTCTGCTGGGTCTCTCAAGAGCCTCTTTTGATGTGGTGGCATCTGCCACCTCCAGTGTAGCCACCTCCCCCCCAGCCTCCCTCTGTCAGGGTCTCCGGTGATTCGCCCTCTTGGGAAGAATATTTCCCTACTCCTATCTGACTCAGTTCTTCCTCCCTGTCAGCTCCACCCCCCAACTCCCTCACCCCTCACACTCTGCTGTCAAAGAGAATTGGTCATCACCTAGACCAGCAATGTCCCTCCCATTACACAGCCCGGGCGAGACTGGGCAGTCCAGCTGCCAGGCACACAAATGCTCACCAGTGGCCTTCAGCTCCTCCTTGGACCCTCCCAACAGGTTTGGAGAAGGTGACAGGGTCTCTGCACAGCCTTGGGAATGGATTCAAGGGTGGTTCTGTTTAAATCTTCTTACCCATACAGCCCTCTTTGAACTTCAAACCTGCCACTCCTAACTACTCCAGGGGCCCAGGCCTTCCAGTAAATTTGTCATCAACTTTCACCAAGTGCTTCTGAAAATTTCCCTGTGGCCTCGTACCTCTTTTGTCCACGAACAACTCTAAAGTGGTAAGCCACCTGAAACTGCCGATTTAGTATTTTGATAGATCTGACTATATCACAAAAAGTTGTTCTGGAAATGAACGGAAATAGACATGGTTAATTCAGACCCTTTTTAACTGGAGCCTGGTAATGTAAGGAGAGAGAGAGAGAGAGAGAGAGAGAGAGAGAGAGGCCAGTGGCTAGGCAAGAAGTTAAAAAAATAAAGCTTTTAGTTTAAGAGTCTTGTGATCTTTCCCTCCACCCCAGCAAAATAAGCAGTCATTAGATATTTGAGATTTCCCGGGTTAACTACGGAGGGAAAGCAGCGTTTTTTTGTTCTTCGTCACTCTGTCCCTGGCTCCCTCCCTCTTTTCAGCGGTGTGTTTTTAATGAAATAATAAGTATTGAATGTCTCAAGAGCTGTGCAATTTCTTTTGATAACTGTTAAGACACCAGAGGCTCCCATTGTTTGATCTTCTTTGATCTCCACAGCTACTTTTTTTCTTTAGCATTGTAGCATTTTTGAGATTTTTACATGAGTATGAACAGCAGCAGTTAACACTGTCATCGCAGTGAATTTGAAGAGTGTGGCTGTGCTTACAGCCACCATCCCCACCTTTTTCTCGGTGGATTATTTCATTTGCAGGTATAGGGAGAGCACAGCTGGAGCAGCTGCCAGCATGCTTCCTATCAAAGGACCAGGGTTTGCAAGCTTGGGGACTATTTCATGGTCTTAAAGTTCAGGGTTGTGGCAGAAAGAGCATCCATGTTAGAAACCTTCTGGGTGATTCATACAGGGATAGGACAGTGTCTAGGACCCAACCTCCTTCCATAAGTGAGTTCAAAGTAAAAAGCTGAAACATCCTGAAGTTTTATAGGTCCTTTCCAGTGTCATTCTGAAAACAAATCAGTGAGGAATTGTTCAGATGGACAACGCATTAAGGATTCCCCCTGGCTGTTATGTGAGTTCCATTCAGGGCTGCACAGTCCTCTGTGAGGCTACATGGACATATTGTATGCCATGACTGCTTCCTCCTTCAGTCATATGACCTGTGCTTTAAAATGAACAAAGAGCAGAAGGAAAGGAGGGCACAATGGTAATGGGCTTCCCTTTGTCTCTGGGGGAGGCGTCCTTTCAAAGAAGGGGCTTGAACTTGACCTTTGAAGGCACAGAGGTCCAATGCACACTTTTAAAGGTAATATTTAAATTTTAATAGAGACAGTTACAACCAGACTCTCAAGGCTGAATGGTTAATCTTTTAGAGTAACTGATGGGAAAAGAACAAAAATTTAAGAAGAAAGTCTGCAAATAGGCGTGGAAGTATTGTTCTCTTTCCTCTGTCCCATGGAGGCCAGCTGCCTGCTTTTGGATAATCCCCACAGACCCGAGTTAACATGTGTGAGTGCATACAAGCCCACGATAAGTCTTGTCTGGAGGACTTGATACTAAAAACTGGATTTAAAAACTCATTTGTTTATTGTGTGTGCAAGCACACACATGGCACTCCACACAAGTGAAGGTCAGAGGAAAACTTTGGGAGTTGGTTCTTACCTTCCACCTTGCTTTTGGGGTGTATGCTGTGGTGTGACCCCTGGGACAGCGCAGTTGCTAGTCGTCTAGCATCTTGCTGTAGGAGTCCAGGAATTACACATCTGGCTTTTTACATGGGCTTCGGGATGGAACTCCGATTGTCAGGCTTGTATGGCAAGGGCTTTTACCAGCTGAACCGCCTTCTGGGTTCCAAACTGAATTTTTAAGATTTTTAAAAAATCATATTTTTCAGTGTTGGCAAAATGGTATAGAAAGAGGCACAGTCATATGCTGTTGGTTAGAGTGTAAATTTTTAAAATCTTTCTGGAAGGCAGTTTGGCGATATCTATTGAATGCCTCAGAATTTTGCATAAAACCTTAAACCAGTGTTTTCACTTTGGGGATTCATGCTAAGAAAATAGTCCTAGATGCTTGGGAAATTTTAGCTACAAGATTTTTATGAAAGTGTCTTTGGTAGAAATAAGAACTGGATAAGACATAAATATTTAATAACCAGGCTCTATTCAGCCATTAAACATGATACTAGAGAAATATTTAATGCCAGGGAAGGTGGGGGAGCTGGTTAAGGAACAGAAGGTTCAACGAGGTTCTACTTTGTATAAATACTTTTTTGTTGTTGTTGCCATGGAGCTTGCAACAGGGGTGGCCTCTTGATGCTGTGAGATCTGTGAAGAACAAGTTACTTAAAAAATATTTATTGCATGTATTTATTTTGTGTGATGTTGGCATGATCACGCCACAGCGTAACTGCGGAGGTCAGAGGACAAGTTGTGGGAGTCGACTCTCTCCTTCTACTCTGTGGGTCCCAGATAGTGAACTCAGATGGTCAGGCCTGGAGGCTCTCGGCCGACTCACCAGCCAAGTCACTGTGGAGGACATGCCAACAGTTACCTCCACTATGTGGCTTCTTTGGAAATGCAAGGTTTATACCTTCAGCAGTAAGTCATCCGTGTCATAAAATACGTGTATCATAGAAGTTTAAATCTCACTTCAACTCTACTGTCTTGCAAAGTGTTATCAAGTATTGTGGAAAACTCACCTCCTTTCATGTCTTGATGGATAGAGATAGATAAGAATTTCAGAACTCAAAATAGAGGCAGCTGGGTAACCCCTGGAAGGCACTGACAATTGGGCACATTTGATACAGGTAGTGAGCTTGTTTGCAAGATCATCTGGAGGCAGGAACTTGGAGATTATGTGCAATCCACAGGTACATCTGCTGAGGACCACAGGGAGATTTTCACTATATATACACCAAAAGAAAGGGGATAAGGTATTAATGCCATCTTCATTGGTGGGATAGTGGTGCTAATCTTCAACAAGAGGTTAGTAAAAAAATAAGGATGTCATTTATTTTGCCATCCAAGAGTATGAAGCCACAGTCACCCAGAACCTGAGTCTGAAGACTGAACTTAAACATTTACCAATGCATTCATGAAAAGGAATAAGAAATACCCCATTTCCTTTTTCCTCTCTTCTTTTTCTTTTGTGTGTGTGTGGGGGGCGGGGGGGGGAGTTGTTTCGAAAAAAGGTTTCTCTGTGTAGCCCTGGTTGTCCTAGAACTTGCTCTGTAGACTAGACTGGCCTCAAACCCAGAGATCCAGTGCTGGGATTAAAGGTGTTTGCCACTTCCTCCAGGTAACTTTTTTCTCTCTTCTGATGTTTCCATTTGCTATTTTAAAAAGTTAAATGTTTCTTTTTTTCTTTGTCTTTTTCAAGATAAGCTTTCTCTGTATAAGAGCTCTGGCTGTCCTGGAATTCGATTTGTAGACCAGGCTGGCCTTGAACTCACAGGGATCCACCTCCCTGTGCTTCCTGGGTGCTAGGATTAAAGGCATGTACCATGCCTGGCCAAAAGTTGAATATTTCTAGAGGAATGAATTTATATAATTAATTGCCTTAAATGTTTTAGTTTCTCAATAAGTAGTAATCATTTGAACCGAATAAAGAATTAAGTAATTTTATTTACTTACTTGAGACAGGGTTTCACTGGTTGGCATGGAACTGTTTCAACATTGTGGTGGCAAGCCTTGCCTTGAACCATGCTGGCTCAGTCTCATAGGGATCCATCTGCCTCTGCCTCTGCCTCTGGATGCTGACGTTAGAGAAGCTCCTTGATACTGTTTTCAGTCCAGGCTTTTTTCTGTCTTTTCTATAAGTACTGCACTAAGTGATTTATGTTGAAATTTTGTCAAGCCTTTTTATTCTCCTAGATTTACCTTTTATTCTTATAAATAATTGATAACCCTAGAGGTTAGGCTTAAAATAATTTAATCTCAGAACCTGAAAGAAAAATTTTCCATTCTTTCCTCACACCTGGATCTGATAGAACATCTGGATTCTCATCTGGATTCAAAGTTAAAGAAAACCATTTTCACATTTCTGTGAACCTTTTATAATTCCCTCTTTATGTTTGAAGTTCTGAATTTTCAGCAGGTTGGTAACATTCCTGAGCAACTGATGAACAAAACTTACAAATAAAAAGTTATTTATTTATTTATTTATTTATTTATTTATTTATTTATTTATTTATTTATTTATTTATTTATTTATTTATTTATTTAGAGAACCTCACTAAGTAGCCTGGCAGGCCTGGAACTCACCATATAGACCACGTTGGACATGAACTCACAGAGATCTCTCTGTCTTTGTCTTCTGAGAGCTTCTGGCTTTGATGCCCCTGTGTTTAGGGTCCTTCTCTGGTTCCTGCCTGAGCTCATCTTATGGATTCGGTTCTCCTAGTCCCCAGCTTCCTTGAAGAGATAGTCCTTCATTTCTGCCTGTGATTTGGGGCGGGAGAAAGGAAGACGCATGTTCCTGCTACTCCTTTGAATCGGAATCTGCTTGATGTGGAGTATAAGTCAGGTTCCACATTGTTTCCATTGGAGAAGACAGACTCTCAGGTCCTCCCTCACCACCTATATCCTTTGATGCGCAGAAGGAGGTTGCAGAGAGACTGTATGGAGAAGTGGATCAGCAAGTTGGACCTTCATCATTTTGAACAAGTCCTAAAAGAGTTTGGGTCTTATTCTGTGTGTTGTAGGGTGACAAAACGGCATTTAGGAAGATAATTTTGTTGAAATATGGAGGCTCAGAGAGGAGAAGATGTGAAAAGCAATCCATCTGGAGATGTCCAGAAGACTCCTTACCACCTAAGTTGTTTTCATGTTTTTTTATTTTTGTAAACAGGATAAAGTGTAATGCTCTGAAGCCCAGGCTGACCTTGAACCTCAGCTTACCTAAGCTTTTATAACAGCACCATTAGGGACACACACTTGACCAGATACATCCATGTACATGCTTTTATTTGAAAATGACACCAGATAACATGTAAAGAGCCACATCAGTGACCACCTTTCTCTTGTGCTGTTTCATCTGGTCAGTTCTGTTGTCATGCACTTTAAACTCAGGAAGAACAATGTCACTGCAGTCCTATGCCATCCATAGTACCTTAGGCCATAGACTTTAGAGCATGTGTTTTGTAGATAATGGACACATTGTGGGCTGCTAGGTGATGAAGCTGTGTTATTACTTCTGGGTACTCAGATATTGTAGGGAGACACGATCAGTTTCAAATTGCAAGCCCAAGTGGCCAAAAGGGGTAATAGGAGTGTGAGGCAATTCACTCTTAAACTCTAAGATGAATTCTCCAGTCCCCTCTGAAGTTCCCCTATGTGTGTGTTCAAGAAGACTGTGTTCTCTGAAAGCATAGGTACCCAGATCAAAAATAACCATATGGTTACAATAGAATTTTTAGACAAGGTTGGGCTTCTCTGCTACAAAAGACCAGCATTGGGGAATTTAATAAAACTGCACTAACAAAGTAATAAATACCACTGCTCTGCTCTTAGACTTGTGCATGACAGTGCGTTGAGGAGAGCGAAAGACAGCTATGTAGTAGGTGTTGGAATTTAATGGTTGAATGATAATCTAGAGGCAATCTACCACCAACAGAGATGGATTAGTTGGTCAAGGAAATAGGCATGCAACACTGTATTGTGGGAAATGCCAGTCATTGTTTCCTTTAAAAAGTTTCCTAACACCAGATTAAAGGAGTTTTTTTTTTTATTGAAAAATTTGACTATGAAGCAAACCTAGGTCTTCAGTATGTCAAACTTCTGACTATTGTTGAGGTGTTCATATAATGTCAGCTGTGGTGACACTTATGTGGCAAAATGCCATGCAGGTGGTTCAAGGAGTTCCAGGTCAGTCTCAACTGCACAGCGAGTTGAAAGTCAGCCTGAACCTACTGAGACTCTGTCCCCAAACAAACAAACAAAATGTCAGTAGTAAGTTGGGGGTTCTGTGGGGCACCCTTATTATCCTAGTACTTGGGAGCTGCAGGCAGGAGGATCAGGAGTTCAGGTGTTCAAGGTCATCCTTGTTTATAGAATGATTTCAAGGCCAGTCTGTGCTACCTGAGACTATCAAAGGAGGGAGAAGGGGGAGGGAGAGAAGACCAGGTAGGCTACCCACAGACCTTCCTCTTCACTCTGTTCCCCCAGGAGACCCAATCCCTCAGACTCATACCTAGCACTGAAACAGAACACCAGCTACAGCCTCCTCTCCCTGCTCCCCACGGACCTCACAGACCATACCTTCCTCACCCTTGCCTCAGCCTCCAACACCAGTGAGTACTCCCCGTGAACACACCAGCTGAGCAGGTCAGTAAAACAGGCAACACACACCCAAAACACTGAAAATCCAGAGAGGAAACAGAAACCAAGAAACAAAACATCCACCCAACAAAGACAGACCCAGAAATCAGTACCCAGACCTATATTCACCCCAAACCCAGATGCCTAGACACCAGGATAAGAACACAATCAATAACAGCCATGGCAATATGTCTCCACCAGAGCCCAGGTATCCTATTACGGCAGACTCTGAATATTCCAACATAGCTGAAGTACATGAAAAAGGCCTTAAAACCAGCTATATGAAGATGATAGAGGTCCTTAAAGAGGAAATGAATAATTTCCTTAAAGAAAACCAAGAAAAAACAAACAGTTGAAAGAAATGAATAAAACTGTTCAAGATCTGAAAAGGGAAATAGAAAGAAACAATTAAGAAAACAAAATCTGAGGGAATTATGGGAAAAAACATGTAGGATTTCAAACAGGAACTACAGAATCAAGCTTTGCCAACACAATACAAGAGATAGAAGAGAGATTCTCAAGCATTGAAGACATGATAGAAGAAATGGATACTTTAGTCAAAGAAAATGTTGAACCTAAAAAAAAAAAAAAAAAAAAAATTCCTGGCCCAAAACATCCAGAAAATCTGGGACACTACAAAAAGACTAAACCTAAGAATAATAGGAATAGAGAAAGGAGAAGAAACATGGGTCGAAGGCACAGAATTTTCAACAAATTATGGAAGAAAAATTTTTAAAAGCTACAAGGGAAAAAGAACACGAAAGATAAGGCAGACCTATTAGAATTACACCTAACTTCTTAACAGAGACTCTAGAAGCCAGAAGGGCCTGGACAATTGTTCCATAGACTGTGAGAGACCACAGGTGCCAAGCAGTAGACTATACCCAGCAAACTATACCCAGTACACCCGAGGAAAAATATGATTCCAGACTATCAAAATCAAAACCTAAACAGAGAAATGTTGGAGCTAACTGATGTTATAAACCAAATGAACTTTAATCCAAAATTGACTACATACTCAGATAAGCAAGTCTCAACAGATTCAAGAAAATTGAAATAACATCCTGAGTCCTATCAGACCAACACAGATTAAAGCTGAATATCAACCACAGAAACAACAGAAGAAAGCTTACAAACTCATGGAAACTGAACAACTCTCTACTGAAGAAAAAATGGGTCAAGACAGAAATTAATGACTTCTTAGAGTTGAATGAAAATGAAAACACAACATACCCAAACATATGGGACATTATGAAAGTGCTTTTAAGAGACAAGTTCATAGCACTAAGTGCTTATAAAAAAAGTTGGGGAGGTCTCATAGTAGTAACTTAACAGCACACCTGAAAGCTCCAGAACACAAAGAAGAAATCACACCCAAAAGGGTAGACAGCAAGAAATAATCAACTCAGACATGAACTCAGAGAGCCAGAAATGAAGAAAGAAGCATTGAAACAAAGAGCTGGTTTTTGAGAAAATCTATATAATTGACAAACCTTTATCCAAATTCACTAAAAGGTGGAAATAGTAGATCCAAATTAAGAAAATCAGAAACGAAAAGGCCACATAACCACAGATACACTTTAAAAACCTGTATTCCACCAAATTGAAAAATCTAAAAGAAATGGATAATTTTCTCAATTCATACTACTTGCCAAAGTTAAATCAAGATCAGATGAGCAATTTAAGCACACCTATAACACCTAATGAAATGAAAGCTGTCATTAAAAGTCTCCCAATCAAAAAAAGCCCAGGGCCAGATCATTTTAGTACAGAATTCTACTAGACTTTCAAAGAGTTAATGCCAATACTACTTAAATTATTCCACAAAATAGGAACAGAAGGAACATTGCCCAATTCATTTTATGAGGCCACAGTTACTCTGATGCCCAAACCACATAAAGGTCCAACAAAGAAAGGGAATTACAGACCTATTTTCCTTATGAACATAGATGCAAAAATAATAAAATACTTACAAATGGAATCCAAGAACACATAAAAAAAAGATGTGAAAATCAGGAATAGGAAAAGGCTGTCTACTTACTCCATATCTATTCAACATAGTACTTGAAATCTTAGCTAGAGCAATAAGACAACTTAAGGAGATCAGGGGATACAAATTGGAAAGGAAGAAAAATCATACTGAGTAAAGTATCTCACACCCAGAAAGACAAATATGTGGTATATTGTGTTCCCCAAAATATTGTGCACCCTAATAAACTAATCTGGGGTCAGAGAACAGAACAGCCACTAGATATAGAGGCCAGAAAATGGTGGCACACACACCTTTAATCCTATCACTTGGGAGGCAGAGATCCATCTGGATCTCTGTGAGTTCAAAGCCACACTAGAAACAGCCAGGCATGATGACTCATGCCTTTAATCCCAGGAAGTGATGGCAGAAAGCAAAAAGGTATATAAGGCATGAGGACCAGGAACTAGAGCTGGTTAAGCTTTTAGACTTTTAGCAGCAGTTCAGCTGAGATTCATTCTGGATGAGGACTCAGAGACTTCCAGTCTGAGGAAACAGGATCAGCTGAGGAATTGGCAAGGTGAGGTGGCTATGGCTTGTTCTGCTTCTCTGATCTTCCAGCATTCACCTCAATACCTGGCTGTGGGTTTGTTTTTATTAATAAGAACTTTTAAGATTCGTGCTACACAAATATGGTATATTTTTGCTTAAATGTAGATATTAGCTGTTAAGTCAAGGATAAGCAAACTACAATCCATGGAATCCATGGAGGTTAGGTACAGAGTAAGAGATGGGATGGGGCAGATAGATCTCCTTAGAAAAAGAAAATAGAATAGTTATGGGTGAATGTGGTGGGGGCTGGAATGGGAGGACAAAGTGGTTAGGAAGAGGGGAGAGAGGAACCAGAGAGGGGACATGGGGAGATCTAAAATCAAGGGTCATTTGAGAAGTAGTACGGAAACCTGATATAGTAGAAGATTACTAAACTATGTACATATATGAAGGCAATCTAAATGAAATTGCCAAATAATGGGGGAGACAGAGTACCACTTTGTCATCTCTTGTCACCAAGCAAAGCTTCCAGTACCAGGATTGGGTTACATCTAACTGAGTTGTTGGCCGAAGGTCTCCCAGTAGAATTACCAAACAACCAAAGCTATTATTGGCAGTCTATAGGTTGCTCTTCACAAATCGACAGCAAGGCCACAGTGGTGAAGACAACACTTATACAATTCACTGAACATGGTGAAGTAGAGCTGGTCCCTACGTAAAGCCTTCACCTTTAGGTTCTAGCAGCTTTGGTACAGGAAGGTACTCTGCATGCTAAGACAGAAAAGTGAACACCAAGCCATCCACAAACCTTTTGATCTACAATTTGTCCTGCCTGTGAGATAAGCTAGGGCAATGGTGGCACAAAGGTTGTGGGAGTAACCAGCCAATATTAGATTTGACTTAAGACCCACTCCGTGAGGCGTAATCCATACCCAACACTTTTTGGGTGACCAAGAACCTGAAACTAGATAGCCCAGGGACCTAAGTGAAAACCAAAAACTACTATTATAAATAAAACAAAACAAAATAAAAATGACTGATAATGATATTCTGCTATACTCATAGATCAGTGCCTTCCTTGCTCAGCCATCATTAAGAGAAGCTTCCTCCAGCAGCAGGTGGGACAAATACAGAGATGCACAGCCAGACATTATGCAGAGAATGAGAGACCTTGGAACACACAGCTCTATAAATGGTATGTCTCTATAAGATCACTCTCCTCAGGGCTCAGGGAACCCTGTGGAAGGAGTGGCAGAAAGACTGTAAGAGCTAGAGGGGATGGAGGACACCAAAACAAAGGCCTGTAAGTCAACATGATCAAAGCCCATATGAGCTCACAGGGACTGAGGCAGCATGCACAGGGCCTGTGCACCTCTGCACCAGGTCCTATATATATTATGACTTCCAGTTTAATGTTTTTATGGGATTCCAGGGTGTGTGAATGAGTGGGTCTCTGACTCTTGTGCTGTCTCTTGAGCTCTTTTCCTTCTGTTTGTTGTTCTGTGCAATTCCATTGGTTTTTTATTGTATATGATAAATCATATCATCTTTTTATTATTATCCTGTAGAAACCTATTTGTTTTCTAGTGAGAGATAGAAAGGGAGTGGTACCATTTGGGAGGGGATGTGGGGAAAAGCTGAGTGGAGTAGGGGTAGGGAAACTATTATCAGCATACATTATGTGAGGAAAAAAACATTTTCAATAAAAGAAAAAGAAAAAAGAAATAGTTACATGGTTTTCTTGTAGTGTTTCTTTGCTGAGGATATAGGGGCCTCTGGAGTGATGGCTTTGTAACGTGATGGTAAATTTGGTTTGATTTTGCTGAGAAAGAGCAATGATTTGCAAGGCCTCTGTGATAAGATGCTAATTTTAGAGGTTATTGGGACAAACTGCACACATTATATAGGTTTGTCACTTTTATCTCTTTAAATATGTCTGTTTTTATTACTTTCTGATGACTGTCTCACTGTGCTAAATATTAAACTAGTTCCTTTTTATTTAGTCATTATTTTAAGGAGTTATGAGCTTCATTGTGCCAACTTCTTAATTTAATTGATTAAAAGCAGAACTCATTTTCTTAATCACAGTTTGCCTGGAACCATGCAGCTCAATGAGCAGTGGGAGAAAAGATGAAACACATAGTTTTCTAAACTTAAAAAAGTTTTGAACAGTGCAACAAGTATAAAATTATACCTGACTAAAGGATGCTAATTAAGTGGTGGGGATGTATTTTAAATAAGTTAACCAATGAAAGGGAATATTTAATTTCTTTCTATGGAAATTAAACCCTTACTTTTACCTTTATTCTTGGTTTGAAGAGTTTGTACATTTATCTCTAAATACAGTATAGGACTGGTGGACCAATGGTGAGACCAGAAACAAAGAAGGATCACTATTTGCTGAAATCTGTGTTCAGTGCTGTGGAGAGAGAGGAGTGAGGGGAGGAGGGTGAGGAGGGATGGAGGGAGGGGACAGAGGGAGGGGAAAAAGGGGGAAAGGAAGCAGGAAGGGAGGGAGGGAGGTGAAGGAGAGGGAGGGAGAGGGAGGGAGGATGCTCCTTACACTGTAAGTTCACACCACTTACAAGTCACATGGCACACTGCTCCTTGGTTAGGCATGGCTGTAGACATTCACACATTTGATTCTGTGGCTGTCAAACAAGTGCACATTATGTTTGATCTCCTTGGTAGTGTTTTTCATACATGTAATTAACACTTGGGCTGCAATGAATGTTATACTTTATTAGAATTTCTTTTTCTTTTTTGATACAGGATCTCACTATGTAGTCCTTGCTGGCCTGGAATTTAATATGTAGACCAGGCTGGCCTTGAAGTAGTAGGGTTTCATCTGCTGCTGCCTCCCACATGCCTGGACTAAAGGTGTGTACCCCTCTCCTACTAGGATTATTATATAGTAACTAATGTTCATTTCTTTAACTTTGATTTGCTTATCCCCAGAAGGGATAGAGAAAAAGAGGGTGAGGCTCAGGGCATTTCAAAGTCCTAGGTCTTTGGCAGAAGCAAAGTGGTCACAGATGTCACTGTCACAGCCTGTTGATCAAAGAAATGATCCACCTCTCTAGACTGTGTGAGGTGAGCAGTGGGGTCTTTAGGGGAAGAGATGGACCTGAGAAGAATCTTGGGAAAAGCAGAATTAAGGCAGGGAAAGGAGGCCCATGGAAGGCATTGGATACAGGGGCAGAAAGTCTATAGAGTCTAAAGATGTCAGAGAGAATATTTGGGATATTTGTCCTTAAATGCAATGACATTCTAGATGCCATTTTTCATTGCATATTCTTGGAATACAAGCAAAATTGAGTTCCAGGTTTGGAAGACAGACAACCCACCTTCTGACCTTCAGAGACTTTTAAGTACAAGATGCACAATCCTCTGCAAGTTCTGGACATTATCTATTTTGCTGAACATAATCAATTCATATGGTCCAAAATTTTACTTAACTCTTCTGAATTCACTTTATTATAAAGAAAATATAGGTATTTCTCCCACAAATAAATTCACATGGTTGATGTTATGCTTTATGGGGCATTAACAGAGCACAGTGAGAGAAAAGTTTGCTCTCCTGTAGAGCCGTCTTCCAGGGCCTGCTGGCAAAGCTGAGACCCTCGTGTCTTCACATCTGATACAAAGCTGAAGACCACATCAAGGACATGAGTACAGGATGTTCTCACACTGGCGCGCACACACAAGCTTGTTCCCCCCCCCCCAACACACACACACAGAGTGAACCTACATGCATTTATCACAGGAACAAAAGCAAATGGTGTGGCTGGATTTTTCTTTCTTCTGTGGCATGTGGTATTTTTATGCCTTTAAAACAACATTTACATTATTTCCTTTGTTACCAAGAACAGGAGGAGCTCACATGGCTGCATACAACAAATACTCCCCGTGGTGTGATCTTAGACTGACTAGCTCAGAGTCACCTACAATTCCTGGTTCTGGTTCTGCTGAAGACCTACTGACTCTGGTCCTTGGGTTCAGGGTTAGTCAAACACATCGACAGTTAGCTAGGAGATCTTCACTCTAGCTTTGAGGGGCAGAATCATTAACATAGGTCCTTCCATCTTTTTTGTTCCAGAGTTAAACATTTAGAAACCAGACAATGAGATTCAGAAGTAGATATTTGACCTGAGCCATTAAACAAAACCAGACAGACAAATAAACAGAACAAGCCCTTGAGATGCTCAGTGGGTAAAGACACTTGCTATAGCCTGATGAATGACCTGAGTTCAATTTCTGGAACCCACATAGCAGAAGGGAGAGAGCCAATGGCCACAAGTTGCCCTCTGACCTCTGCCTGTATGCCATGGCACATACATTACCTCTTAATAAAGTAAACATGAAAAAAAATAAGAATTTTTAAAAAGGCTAAAGGTCAGAACTGTGTTACTCTTTAAATTTAAAAATTCCCTTCAATCATAGTGAAGGAAGGCTGTCTGTAGTATGAGGCAGCTTTCACCAAGAGAGGACCTCGTAACATTTGTTTCTTCTTGGCACATTTCTATTTGTCTTAAAGAAATTTTTTGTTGTTTTCTGATTTATCCCTTTCAAGATTATGTTTGCTCACAGAGTTTTCATGTAAGACAGGCCTGGAAATCTATGAGAATTCTGAGATACATTTCCCTTCAAATGTCTTAAACGGTCTCTTGTCTCACCAAGTCTTGTGCTAGCTTTTGCTCTGCTTTTAGTTTATTTAAATTAACTAATTAATTTTAATATTAATTTTTTTAAAGACAGGGTCTCTCTACACAGTCCTGGCTGTCCCTGGAACTCCTTATGTAGACTAGGCTGGCCTCAAACTCAGAGATCCTCCTGTCTCTGCCTCCTGAGTACTGGGGTTAAAGGCTTCATCACCATTCTAGGCTTAAATTTTCTTAATTTTTGAGCATTTCATACATGTATACAATGGAACATGATTGTTGCCACCCTTATCTACTTGAGATTTTCTTCATAGATCTATTTATTTCATGGTATGTGTATGAACGAGTGTTTGCCTGCATGCATGTGCACCATGTGCATGCCTGGCGACAGGAGAAGTCAGAAGTCATCGGTCCCTGGGACCTGGAGTTACAGATGGTTATGACTTACCATGTGGGTGTCAACACTAGCGCTCTCACCACTGAGCTACCTCTTCAGCTCCCACCCAATCAATTTCTAATTTAAGTCCTCCTGATTTGTTTGCAGGGTCCCTATATCTTTAGACAGCATTTTGACTCCCTTTGGTGTTTTGAAAGGGATGAGCAAGAACTTTGTTCATAACCTCTGTCCATCCATGACCAGAACATGATCTGTGTACATGTGTACATGATCACAGAAGGACATTCCCCAGTGTCACCGATGCGAGGGTATCAAGCTAGGGAGGATTCCAGAGCAAAATCTCATTCTCAGCGTCTTTTCTTTCTGAATTGGATCCATCAGAGTTCATCTGAAAAGCAACAAAGGTTGAGTATGAACAAGATACCATGACTACTACATAATGTTAGCATTATGTCATGATAATCCTTGAGGGAGATCTACATAAATGTGGGAGAAATCTAAGAGGAAGAGAAATGGATTTAAAAACCACTCTGTGGGCTGGTAAGACAACTCAGCAGACTGAGGCACCTGTGGCTGAGCCTAATGATCTTAGTTAAAGTTATGGGATTCACACAGTGGAAGGCAAGGACCAACTCCAGCAAGTGGTCCTCCGAACTCCACGTGTGTATACATATACATAAGATGAATAAATGCAATTAAAAAGTAAAATCAGAACAAGAAAGCACTAACTGGCTTTTCTGACACACTGATCTGAGAAAACCAGGAGCTGGAGGAGCAGTTGAGGATGCCAGGCCACAGGGAGGGCAAGAGCTAACTAGAACCCACCTGCACCAGTCTTCAGAGTCGAGGCTGTGTCTTTGCCTCCACCTTCAAAAAGCCTCATGCAAATTCTTCCTTTCATCAGCTTTGACCTGGAACCATAGCAAAAGAAATTCTGGGAAGGTTCTTCTGGAATAGTCAAGTTGATAAGTCATCTGCACAAAACCTTGATGGCCATTACCTGTCTAATGCACATAGTTTATTTTTCCTGAGGCTTTGTGTTTTGTTTCTTTTTACAGTATTGCTCAAGATGTTTTAACCTGCCTGAGGACAAGCAGAAAGCCACAGCTTCCTCCACCTGTATGGGCTTTATATACCATTCATATTCTATAAATCCATTTCCCCAGCTGAATAGGTTCTGTTAAATAGGCTTTTTAAAAGTTGGATGGCATCTTTCGGGACAGTGAGAACCATGTCTTTATGACTCTCAGACCTTTCACCTCTTTGGACCTTCTCATTTACCACATCTCATTCAGGAGCCTCTTGACTCAGCAGCAGCCTTTGGGTTCAAGCAGGAGACCATCTGCTTGTTAGTCTTTGCTTCATAACAAACCATTCCAAAATGTACAGGATTTAAATTATTCTCTATCTCCTGCTTCCATCAGCTGGGTAAGTATTTCTCAGTCTAATTTCACCCAGGCTCACTCATGAGGTGAGTTAGATGGAGACTGGCCGCCTGCACAGTCCAAGACTGTGCCATTCATGTCTGCTGGTTGGCACTTCGTGCTTTCCCTTCTTATCTTACAGGAGGCTAGACTACCTTCCCTACATGGAGGTCCTTAGGGAAGCCTCCCCAGACATCAATCTGGCAGATGTGAAAATCTTTTAAGATTTAGCTTCAGAGCCATAACAATATCCCTTGTGCACATTCTTTTGGTCAACGCTTTTTAGAAGGCAAGACAAGATTCCAGATGAGGGAAAACTTATGGGAGGAGTGGTTTCTTTCTTTCTTTCTTTCTTTCTTTCTTTCTTTCTTTCTTTCTTTCTTTCTTTCTTTCTTTCTTTCTTTCTTTCTTTCTTTCTTTCTTTCTTTCTTTCTCTCTCTCTCTCTCTCTCTCTCTCTCTCTCTCTCTCTTTCTTTCTCTCTCTCTCTCTCTCTCTCTCTCTCTCTCTCTTCTTCTTCTTCTTCTTCTTCTTCTTCTTCTTTCTTTTTCTTTTTCTTTTTCTTTTTCTTTCAAGACAGGGTTTCTCTGTGTAGCTTTGCACCTTTCCTGGAACTCACTTTGTAGCCCATGCTGGCCTTGAACTCACAGAGATCTGCCTGCCTCTGCCTCACGAGTGCTGGGATTAAAGGTGTGCGCCACCACTGTCCGACAAATATCAGTTTCAAAATAAGATTATCTTTCAGGGGCTGGCTAGATAGCTAGGCTAATAAAGGCACTTGAGACATAACTCTGGTAACCTGAGTTGGATCCCTGATTCTACATCGATGGAAGGAGCCTACTTCAAGAGAGTTGTTCTCTAACCTTTGTATGCATGCCCTGGCATATGTGCACCCCACCCCAGCCCCCTCACACACAATTTAGATAAATTTTAATTTTCACTTAGGTTTCTTTAGTAAGACCCTCTCCCTCCCCCTTCACAGGTTCTCTTATATCAGTGATTAATACATGGTGCTGATTCTGTCCCTAGCTCCTCTTTGGTGACGACAAGGCATTTTGTATTATTCAACTGGCTACCAGCATCTACTAGACAGCAAAATCGGTGCTATTACCCTTCAATTTACAGGATAGTTCTTCCAGCAAAATTCTGGTGTCTTGTGTTGAGGTAAAGTAGCCCTGCTTTACAGGAATGTAATTCCAGCTGGTCGCCTGAGGACTTTGGTCAAGAATATTTCACAGACTGAAGTTATTTAAAAATTTGAAAGGATCATAAATTTCTTTTGAGATGGAAAGGGGCTTTAGGTACAAAATCTGCCTTTCTATCATTCATTATTTATGAGCGAAGCATTTTAGATAAAAGACGAACCACTCAGACCCTTCTTTAAGATTCAAGTGGAAACAATACTTAGGCTTTTGAGACGTTGCCTATTATTTTTAATTTTCACTTCTCATTCTAGCTTCTAAGCCAAACCTAAGGGATGTGTTTGCTTGTGAATGTGTTCAAGTGTACACGTGATCACACACATACACTTTTGCACACACACACACCATACTTTAGCTACTTTCATCAGAAGTCTTTGAAGCACTTTGCTGCATTGTGTTTAAGGCTAAGAAGTGTGTATTAATTGGCCAAATCCATTGACTCATTAAATCAGAAAAAATTCACATCTAACCTGTGATTTTTCCAGGTGTAACTTTTATATACAGACTGATCAGACTTACAAAACCTGCTGTGGATATTCTTCCAAATTGTCCTTAGGAGTTGCTGAAATCTTTAAAGGTTCCCCTCTAGGATAAAACAAAGCAAACTAAAAACTAAAATGATGAAAACCGAACCCCTAAAGAGTCAACATTACATTGCAACAATAATTAGATTATTGTAGGGCAGAGAAGGCTACAAGTGTAAAAGGGGTCCCAAGGCTAGTTTCCCACTGTTTCTAAACCAGAAATTTAAAAGCAGGAATGGAACACGGACAGTTTGGCTGTGCTGTTCTGTTCTACACACTCACTAAGGCCTGGATTTGCTGCTGGTTTGGATGGCCACCAAGTCAGCTCCCTCACCTCTCGCCCTCACATCTGCTCCTTCCTGAAGGTATGTGATCACAGGTGTCTTATCGAATCTCCTCCCAGCTGACAGAGAAGTGTGTGCTAATGACGGAAGAGGGGCTACATAATTTGAATTCTTAAGTAGAAGGGTATTGCATCAGCTCAGGCCTGAGGAGAGAGAAAATTCTTGAAAATTCAAGAATCCGTTGTGATCAAAATAGTCTCCAGATCACTGGTGAGACCACTCCTGTCACCCCAACACAGACTAACTCCTCTCTCAGCTTCAAGGATGGGTGTCAGAAGAGCAACATTTTACTGGTGAGAAGTTGCTGAAATCTGTTTTCTTAACAAAGCAATTATTGATAACCTGTAATTGCTGCCCAAATCACAAACTCGTTAGTAATCCTTCATCTGAAGAATGATAGGTCACTTCTATTTCAGAAAAGACTAACAAATTGTATTTTTTCATAGAAATATGTCCGAAAACAATAGCCTTTCAACTATGAAATGTCATCTGCACAGATTGAAAGGACGTTCCTGAAGCGTGGAGCACATTGTTTGAGTTTTCTGCTTTAGGAGCCTTGACCTTTGGCCCTCAGTGGATATCTCACTTTACAACAATAGCCGTGGATAAGAAAACTGATGTCTTTACTTGTGGTGTCACAGAAATGAGATCTTCCCCTTGAGAGATGGGCTGAGGAGCAGGTGGAGGAGCTCTTTGGGAAAGCTGTCCTGAAGTGGGCCTCAGTGCACTGGGCACCGAGTGGGCGTTGTCAGCCTTGAAGTAGGTGTGCTGTTGCCTTCTTTCTTTTCTTTTCTCCTCAAGGCTCTCCCCTCTTATGTTCAGAAGTAGGCAAGAGCAGCTTCTGTGAGACTGGCCTGCATCTTGAGCTCTTGAGACTGTCAAGCACTGGTTTTGAAGTGCGATTGCAGCCGCTTTCCACAGCACAAAGACACTCACGCAAATGGCGCACACAGGTGGCCACCAGGCCGTTCGTTCATCCTGCGGTAAGGCATTGCTTCTTGTAGGTGGGAGCGGTGAGAACAGCAAGTTAAGCCTCTTCCGGCAGCCTCATCACCAGTCCACGTGACATGTGTAGAGGCTGTCATACTTCTTCAGAGCATACTTTAATACATGGCAGAAAGAAGGGGTGCAGTGACAGGCGGAACCTTAGATTTGAGAGTGGAGGTGATGTGTTTTTAGCCTGTTATTTATTTATTTTACCTATAAAATAAAGACAATCATACCTAAGTTGTAGCATTGTGATAACAATATCTTGGATGTGAATCAATTAGTTTTGTGACTGTGTAGTCCTTGGCATCCTATAATTGTAACTAATGGATAGCTACATTGTTAAAGCCATAGTCATTCAAGTGTGCTGTTTACTTATTTCTTGTATTTAGCTCTTAAACATATTGGGGATTTATTCCTGAAATACAGATTTTAAAAGATTTGACACTGGAATTGAAATCACTGGGCATTCTAGCAAAGGGACCAGAGAGCCAGAGAGCCATCCTAATTTTTCAAGACGAAAGGCACCACGTTCTCCTTGGAAGTTCCTGCAGCATCGTGGTTTCTGCTGTCACCTAATCTAAACAGCATCTCTAGATACTGTAAACACTGGCTAAAAACATCTTCTGGGTATCAGTTTTAAACCAGAGTCTAGAGAGTGCTGACTGCACCAAATAGTGCTGAAACAGACGGAATCGGCGTCCTATTTTTGTGTTCCACGCCACCAGGAACACCTTCCTTACAAACCATTCTTCTGAGGTGCTAATTCATTAAATGAACAGCACACATCCCCCCCAGGGCACCGCAGCCTTCAAGATGCTCCCATGTTGCCTGTATCGTTCATACTCCTCGGGATGGTTTGGGGGCCACACAAAGGCCAACAACTGTTTCAGAGCTTGCCGCCTGGAGTGTCAAAGAATTATGCACAAATAAAAGCCTGAGAGGAACGTGTAAGATGCTCAAGTAAGCATCTTAAAGAATGGATAGGAAGAGCTTTACACCACCCAGAAAAACTTGAATTAGCAATGGTTAGGTAGAAAGTGGGTCTGAGCAGAGATGTAAAACAAAACACAACAGTAGCAGGCTGCAGGCTCACAACCTGGAGGGCAGAGTTCTCCACAGATTTGAGATGGGACAGTCTTCGATGGGCTGTGATTTAGATATGTCCAAATGTAAGAATGAGAACACAGGCGTGTATAAACCGAAGGAGTATTTTTTAAATAATAGCTTTCGTTCGTTCGTTCGTTCGTTCGTTCGTTCGTTCGTTCCTTCCTTCCTTCCTTCCTTCCTCCCTCCCTCCCTCCCTCCCTCCCTCCCTCCCTCCATTTTCACCCCCTTTTATTCTTTCTTCCTTCCTTCCTTCTTTCCTTCCTTCCTTCCTTCCTTCCTTCCTTCCTTCCTTCCTTCCTTCCTTCCTTCCTTCCTTCCTTTCTTTCTTTCTTTCTTTCTTTCTTTCTTTCTTTCTTTCTTTCTTTTTCTTTCCTTCCTTCTTTCTTTCTTTCCAGGGTCCCACTACACAGGCCAGGTTGGCTTTGAACTCATAGATCCACTTGCTTCTGTCTCCCAAGTGCTGTGATTAAAGGCATATGCCATTATGACTCAATGTACTTTGCTATTTCTATTTTATCCTTTCCTATTCCAATTACTGTGGCTTCAAATCTGGAGTTGAGGGGTGGGATGTGTGTGTGTGTGTATGTGTGTGTGTGTGTGTGTGTGTGTGTGTGTGTGTGTGTGTGTGTGTACGTGTCTCTCTGTGTGTCTATGAGCATTTATGTGTGTCTCTGTGTTATAGATATTTAGCATTAATTGCAGAATAACATTTCCAAGGTTTAGTATTAGGCATAGTTAATTTTTTTAATTCTGTTTTTATTATCTATATTATCTTATTATTCATATGTTTTGTTTGAATAGAGAAAAATACATTTATACTTCATTTAACATCCAGAATATGGCCATAAAAACAGGTGGATTCACATATGAAAAGTAAAATAGGGAACTCTCCTTGAGCCAGGTATTCCAGGATAGGAATATGTTTGTACAGTTGTGTGTGCAAATGTACAATATGTGTACAGTATTGCTGTGTGCAGTTCACTGTTGGTGTGTGCAGTTCACCATGCATCTTTAATATTTTTCTATTCTGATGTTACACTCAGTTTATTCACACTCTTCTTCATTCACTCTGAAATCTAAAATGTAATTTCTAACATTCCTGTGCATGTTCATTTCTTCAGGCTGGTGCCAACTCTTTTATATCTCCTGTGCTCATGGAAGTCTAGCAGAATGGATTGTACTTCCTAGTTCTCAGTAGCCAGATTCATTTAGCCCGGTCTGTAGAAAGAGGCAGAGGATTCCAGTCCTCCCTGCCTTTTGAGTTTTGCTGAAAGCAGGGAACAGATTGAGTTCAGAACACTCCCTATTTTTTTAATCTGTGGTTTAAGTGATCAATGGGTGTGTATATGAACTACACCTATTTATAAGCTAACTAGCTTCACCCCTTTACAAAGAAGCCGCACAGTAACAAATCAGACTTGAAGGCTTCTCTGGCATTGTAGCTGTTACCTCTGGTTGTCTTTCTCTGACCCCTAGCCATTTATAGCCCCATGAACACACACACACACACACACACACACACACACACACACACACACACACACACACACACACACACACATTTTACCTGTGAGTGTAGCATAGTCTCTATAATGCCATTATATTTTTCCATATTTAATGATCTGTATATCTGTGTACATCCCAGAGTGCATGCACACTTGTGGAAGTCAGAGGACAGTGGGAACAGTTTCTCTTCTTCCACTATATAGATTTCCTGCATGAAACTTTCAGTTTTAAGGATCTTCTAAGTCCTTTATCTCTTCCTTCTATTTTCTAACTTGTCTTTGTGCTTCTGCTCTCTGAATCTGCAGGAATCCCAGCAGGAATGAGTCCACCAACACTTCTGTTTACCTCCTTGGTCCCCACATGTGATGTATTTGAAAGATTGTGTTCTTTCCTCCTGAGGATCCCAGAAAGACACAATCAGGAAAATTGTTTCTATTGGTCAACATTTCCATGGTTCAAAGCCATAATTTCTCTGTCTTTATCAAGAAAGAAGACCCAACAGTAGATGGCTAACACAGAATGAATTCAATGGTATTTTTCTAGATTTTTTTGTATCATTTTGCTTTGCTTGGACATTTTCTGTCTCATCAGTCTTTGTTTATTTTAACTTCTATTAATGTGGTTTTTTTGTATATATGTGTTTTTTGTATGTATGTGTTTTTTGTATGTATGTGTTTCTTTTGTTTTTGTCTGTTTGTTTTAAAGAGAGAGAAAGAGAAAGAATGCAAAGTTGGGTTGGATGGGGAGGATCTGGAAATAATTGGGGGAGGGGGAAACCATTAAAATATAACATATGAAAAATTTTTAATTAAAAAAGTTTCTAGCTGTGGTGGTCCAGGGTGGTAGGGTTTGTGGAAGGGCAGAAGCAGGAGGATCAGGCATTCAAGGCCAGCCTGGAACACCTGTTTTTTAGCCAGGTGTGAGTGTGCACACCATTAATCCCAGCACTCAGGAGGCAGAGGCAGGTGGATCTCTGTGAGTTTGAGGCCAGCTTGATCTACAGAGTGAGATCCAGGATAGTCAGGGCTGTGTAGAAAGACCTTGTTTCAATATCCCCACCCCTCAAAAGAAGTTTAAAAAAGAAAAAGAAAACCTTTTCAGGCTGAGGAGTAATAGAGGTGAGACGTGGCAGTGGCTAATTCCTGTAGTGTTTGGAGCCCCAAGTCTATGGAGTTTGCCGCAGAGAGCTGCGACAAAAACTTAGCATGCAGCGTAGGGACTCTGGCTGCATGCAGCTCTGGCCTCAGCCACAGGCAAGCAGCTATTTCCTAAATTCGTGCCCCAAAAGTTGGACACAAGATGTTGCTCTTAATCTATATGGTTTTATAATAAAAACCCAGAGCCAGATATTGAGGTAATTGTTGAAAGATCAGAGAGACAAAGGAACAAGCCACAGCCACTTCTCACCTCGCCAACTCCACGAATCCTCTGACTGAATATCTCTGAAGCTCTCCAGCAGAAAAACTTCTAATTCCTGTCTTCTTACACCTTATATACATTTCTCTGCCCAGCCATATTACTTCCTTCTTAGTGCTAGGATTAAAGGTGTGTGTGCCTCACAAGTACTGGGAAGAAAGGCATGAAGTCTCGGGTGCTGGGATTAAAGATATGTGCCACCACTGTCTGGCATCTGTGTTTAATCTAGTGGCTTGTTCTGTTCTCTGATCTTCAGGCAAATTTTATTAGGTACACAATATATCACCATACCTTGATTTGACTCAAGAATAAACAACTTCCACAGATTAGTTTTGTAGCTTGGGATAGAAACAAGATGCCTGGGATGTGTTTGGGTCTTCCAAAGGGAGCAGAACTGCTTGAGCTCGTCATCTGGAAACAAAGTAGGCATAACTATTTTAAAGTAATTGTGAGGATGCTTGGAGTAAGCCTCTAGTTCTAGAAATTTCCTTAGAGTTACCACAAATACAGCAGGGCAGCTCATGAACACGAGGGCAATGAAGTTTCACAGGAGCCTTTCAGAGTGATTTTCTTTTGGGGGCTACATGCCCTGTGAGAGCTCAAATCATTGTGTGCTGGGAGTTCCAAGATGACATCATGGGGAACTGAGACACGCGGCGAGGCAGTCAAGATGCCATCTACACTTTCTGGGTGTCATTTCTGACAAGGAATCCAAGCTTTCTGGCAAGAAGGATGCACATCAGGGTGCACAGAGAAGCTCGCTGTGGTGACTTCCGCCCTGGAGCACACACACAGCTTCCTGTTTTGCTCTGGTAGCTTCCCCCTGGGCTTTCAGAGATGCAAAATTACCCACACAGAGACAGGTTGCCCATGAAAAGAGCGTATGTCTTATTTTTGGAAAGCTTTCTTTCACATTATGTCTGCCATTTTATTCTACAAACCCTGGTTCCTTTTGTATTTTATATCATATCTTGACAGTAATTTCACCCACCCTTGAGAACTTCTCTTCCCCCTTTTAAGGCTTATATTTCTCATTATTTATTTTCCTCATCATCTGTAGGCACTGCTCTCATTACCTTTTAATTTGTTTATGATATTAATGGCCTTCTTGAGGTCTTATGATAGACATTTCTAACTCATTAGGTCAATCATTTGAAAATACTTGTGAATGTCTTAAGTTACCAAGTGGGATGTGCAAAGACACTTTCAACATTTGTTCTGCTTCCAAGTTGTGCACAGTTTGGACAGGGGACTGTGTTTGTACAAACAGCAACAAAAATAAAGATGATCGTTCCTAGAGAGGGACAGAGCAAGGCCACACACTTGCCGTGCCTTGTGGCCACTGTATGCACTGTGCACATGTTTGTGAAGGGCCTGCTCAAGGCTTTTGTTCGGGCTTTCCCACTGAATTTTATTGTTGAATTCTAAGATTTTTTCATATAACCTGTATGCATATGCATATGTGTGTGTGTGTGTGTGTGTGTGTGTGTGTGCTTTTTTATTCATTGTTTCAAACTTTCATGTTCTATGGAATCTATTATATCTTTTGCTATTTTTCTTTAAAAAATGTAATCTTTATATGTATGTGTGTATAGGTGCATGTGTGTGGTGTGTATGTGTGTGTGGTGTGTATATGTGTGTGTGGTGTGTGTGTGGTGTGTATATGTGTGTGTGTAGTGTGTGTGGTGTGTGTGTATGTGTGTGTTTATGTGTGTGTGTGGTGTGCATGTATGTGTGTGTTTATGTGTGTGTGGTATGTGTGTATGTGTGTGGTGTGTGTGTATGTGCATGTATGTGTATATGTGTGCGTGCATGTGTGTGTGTAGTATGTGTGGTGTGTGTGTATGTACATGTATGTGTATGTGTTTGTGTGTGTGTGGTGTGTGTGTGTGTGGTGTGTGTGTATGTATGTGTATGTGTGTGTGTGTGTGTGTGGTGTGTGTGTGTGTGTGTGTGGTGTGTGTGTGTGTGTGGTGTGTGTGTATGTACATGTATGTGTATGTGTGTGTGTGTGGTGTGTGTGTGTGTGTGGTGTGTGTGTGTGTGTGTGTGTGGTGTGTGTGTATGTACATGTATGTGTATGTATGTGTATGTGTATGTGTGTGTGTGTGTATGTGTGTGTGTGGTGTGTGTGTATGTACATGTATGTGTATGTGTGTGTGTGTGGTGTGTGTGTGTGTATGTGTATGTGTGTGTGTGTGTGTGTGGTGTGTGTGTATGTATGTGTATGTGTGTGTGTGTGTGGTGTGTGTGTGTGTGTGTGTGTGTGTGGTGTGTGTGTATGTACATGTCTGTGTATGTGTGTGTGTGTGGTGTGTGTGTGTATGTGTGTGTGTGTGTGTGTGGTGTGTGTGGTGTGTGTGTATGTACATGTATGTGTATGTGTGTGTGTGTGTGTATGTGTATGTGTGTGTGTGTGTATGTGTGTGTGTGGTGTGTGTGTATGTACATGTATGTGTATGTGTGTGTGTGTGTGTGTGTGTGTGTGTGTGTATGCGCGCGCGCGCACGCGTGTGGGAGCCAGAGGGCAGTCTCAGTGTTGGTTCTGCCCTCATCTTGCTGGAGGCAAGCTTGTTTTCTGATGCACACACTAGGCTGGCCTGTGAGCTTCTCCTGTCTCTGCTTCCTGTCTCCCGATTGGTGCACTAGGAAAACAGCTGTGTCCTCCTTTTATGTGAGCTCTAGAGATCTGAACTTAGGTCCTCATGCTTGTATGCCAGGTGTCTTTACTCACTAAGGCGCCTCCACAGGCTCTGCTTTTTCTTCCCTCTTCTTCTGTGTTGTCTGTTGAGACAGGACCTTACTCTATAACACACACTGGATAGGCCAGGCTGACCTCAGTCACAGAGCTCCACCTGCCTCTGGCTCCTGAGTGCTGGGATTAAAGGTGTGCATCACCATTCCTGATTTCTGTTTGTCTGTTTGGTTGATTTGTTTTTGTTTTTAAATAGCTAATTTTTTGAGTCTTGTCATAATCATAAATTGACTGAGGTACACTCCTGTGTTTTTTCCAATGTCTAGATTTACATATATCAAAAATACAAATTAAAACCAATGAGTTATTAGTATATACTTGCTAGAATGGTAGAATTATAACACACTATGAATGGGAAAATGAAATGACCAAGTCATGTTGGGATTTAATATGGTAAACATGTGCCTCATCCGTATCTTTGCTACCTACACTTTTAGATCGTATCCAAAAGAAATGAGAACGTCTATTAAGAACGCCACTTGTACATGTCAATAGCATCCTTGCCACAGCAGCTGACCATTGGGATGCCTATCTATAGAAAGTGGACACACATTAGGTTACCTGTACAGTGGAATATAACTCAGCATTGGAGCTGTACACACCATGGTCACACACAAATAACTGGACTATTCTCAAAGCACAGGGATAAAAGACTTTTCACAAGGGAGTCTTCTATATGCTTTCTTCTATACCAACTTCTAGAGTTGACAGAAACTTATCAGCATTGAGGCAAGCCAGGGTTTGTGCCCTGGTATGCCCTGGTATTCAGCTGGTGTCCCTCACTAATATGCTGTCTCCCTGTGACATTGGATGGAGACCAGCCTCTGGGGGATGGCTACAGCAAGAGGGCAAAGCTCTCCTCCTTGACATTAAAGCCCTTTATCCCAACTCTGAAGGTCAGAAACCTTGCTCCTCCCACTGTGAGGTGAGGAAGGTGAACATGTGGGTCAGGAAAGGAGCCCCACCCCCCACACTGTGTCTGCTGGCACCTGGATCTGGATCGTGGGCTTCTCAGACTCAAGAACTGTGAGGAGAGGGTGTCTTTGTCACACAAGTTGTTGTTTTTGTTATAGTGGCACTGTCCTGACTGCAGTGAGGGAACACTTTGAAGTGCTCTTTATCTTGACAGTTGAGCGAGTTACTGAGGGAGTCTGTTTGTCAACACTCAGGGAGGGTACATTTAAGATGTGTACACTTCATTACATATAAATAATCTCCATAGAAACCATGAAGACAGCCTTCAGGGGCAGCTTTTGGCAACTAATTGGATAAGAATATGTTACATTGTTTAAGTGTGGAGTTTGTATGAAGTGTCCCGGGTTCAAGTCATAGCTGGGAAATGTCTCAGCCTTAACAATTTGGTGAGTAACAGAACTGAAACAATACTTTCTGTCAGTCGCTGTTGTACGAGTGTATGCACAAGGCTTGCGACAAGGCTGACACAGTGTGTTGAGAAATTAATGCCACTTGAACAATCTCTACCACTCCTTTTTCCACTTGTTTATTAGTGAGGAAAGTGTCAACTGTGATTCTGAGCTTTGAATGCTTGTGTTTGCAAAACTGAGACGTTATGAACAAAAATACAGAACATAAGAATAAGATCACACCCAAGAGAGAACAGGACGCACTTTCTTTTGAACCGGATGATTTTAAAACAAACAGATCATTGGCAACAATAGGTCAGGAATTGGGAGGGGAATGGGAGGCATTTGGGGGTTTGAGGTATGGTGAGCTGCTAAACCAGAACGGGGGTGGGGGGGTGGGGGGTGGCGGAGAAAGGAGCCATGAATGTACCAGCGGCAGAGTCCCAGCTGTCAGCACCCTTATCGTGGCTAATCTCAAGTGACCAAACCGGTTTGCAAAATTCCTGAATATTTACCCATCACCTCTTCCTGGCTGCTGTCTGCCATCGCAGAACACCACCTGACCAATGCATTCACTGAGGCAGAGAATGAGAGAAGCAGATCTTTTTTTCACCTTGCAAGGGTTCATTTGCCTCCCAGATACTTTGAGTTGAATTAAACTCTTTTACGATACATCTCCGCTTGCTAGCAGCTCTCTAAGCACGCACCTTTCTCTGTAGTCACACAGAAATACCTTATTTTCTCGTGTCCACTGCTGTCCAAGAGGTCCGTCTTTCTGTCATGCAGAAGCTGCTCTTGGTGAAGGTGCTCAGGGGCCAGCAGTGCCTCTGAGGGCGGGCTTCCCTCACAGCCCCTCACCAAGTCAAAGCCCCTCCCTTGCTTTCAGCTCCTCAGAGTTTTCAGGTTAGGCCCTTGCCTTACCTAAGACTGGATTTCTTATCTGTTTTACTTCGGAAGAAAGGGACACTTTTTTCTTCTTTTTGGTTTTCAGGACAGAGTTTCTCTCTGTAGTCCTAGCTGCCCTGGAACTCACTCTATAGTCCAGGCTAGCCTTGAGCTCACAGAGATTCACCTGCTTCTGCTTCCCAAGTGCTGGGATTAAGAGTGCACCACCACCGCCCCACTGAAAGGGACACTTTCAAAGCATATGAACCATTTCTGACATCCCTGTCAGTGCACTAGACTGTCCATGTGAACTCAAGAGCAGCAGGGCTCTTGCTATGAACCTCTGGATGCTGACTAGTCAGCCTACCATTAACTGATATCATTGATCTATTGGTAGCAATAGGGACATTTGGTCATGACTCCACAGGGACTCTTATAATCCAGATGCCAACTAAGATAGTACATTAAATAGTAAAGTTCCAGCGGGTTTTTTTTAAATTTATTTTTTAAGACAAAGTCTCACTATGTAGCTGTCATTCCTTGTATCTCCTTAAGTTAAACCAGATTGGCCTCAAACTTAAACATCAGCTTGCTTCTGCCTCTTCTGATGCCTGGGTTAAAGGCATGTACTGTCATGACCCATTCCATTACAGAACTTCTTTGTCCTAAGAGTAATAGCACTATGAAATATTTGTCTCAAGATGTCACCCTTCAACATTATTTTTGATAACAAATAAAACAAAACAATCGAGATGCCCACAATTTCACAGTAAATGTAACAAAATAACACAATGTCACCCTCAGAATTAATTTTCCTAAAATTGGATTTATATGAACATATTTATCCTGTACTGAAATATTGTATTTAGCATCAAATGCTGTAAGGAATGTGGAGAGAGAAGTGATTGGGATGCATTTCTCAAGTTGTCAGTGGTGTTTGCTGTTGGTGGGATCACATGATCACCCTTTCCTCTCTGTGCACTTAGGGAGCATTCTCAGCTTTTCTACATGGCAAGCTATAGATTTTTAAAAAGTCCCCAGCGTCCAGGCTGCGAGATGGGCTCAGTGTGTGTTACTCTTGCAGAACACTCAGTTCAGTTCTCAATAACCATCTTGGGTGGGTCCCAACTCCTAACTCTGGCTGCATGCAGACAGACAGGCACATAGACACATACAGACACACGGTCATAAACTAAAAATATAATTAAAATATGTAGTTAAAAATAATAGAAGTATTTCTTTAGAACTTTGCTAAGAATGGGCTTGTATTCAAGAGTTATAGGTTTATTCTTCGCAGTTTTTTTTTTTGGTAAAATTAAAAACTCAGTTGAATTTATTTTCTAGTTATTGATAAGCTACAGGTAAAGTGAACCTAATGCTGTAGAGAGGACTCTCTTTGGCCATGCTTCTCAGTGTGCTGAGCCTCTGCTCATTTCTTCCCAAGTTTCAATAATGGAAGTGATTTCAAAAAGCAAAGCTTTATTTTTAAAATGTTTATTTATTTTTGTGCTACTGGAGACTGAGCCTTATGTATGTTGGGCTAGCTCTCTACCACTGAGACACTCTCTAACCTACAAAGCACTTTTAATTTCTAGATAATTCAAATATTTAATTCCCCTTTAAAATATGCCTTTTAATACATTCTTATGTTGTACTTTCCTAGTATTTTATTGGGGCAAACTTGTAATACATAGAACAATTAAAACAGTAACACAGTAAATATTCACAGTTAGATTTATAGCTGGTATTTAAATATCCTTTCCTTATATTTCAATTTATCTATCAGTCCATTTTGGTTTTTGACATATTTTATATAGGCAGCAGAGATCAGAGCATTTTCTGATATATATATATATATATATATATATATATATATATATATATATCACATATATACGTGCCTGCACTAGAGCTCAGTGGTTGTTCAGCCATCTCCTGCCATCTTGGGGTAAAGTTTGTTTGTAGTGGAACATACACATCTCATTATCATAAAGCAGGTTTTGACAAATACATGTCTCTATATTAGCTAAACTTCTGTCAAGATGTAGAACACTGCCAGCCCCAGGAAATGCCCTCTCACTGCCTTGTAGTAAATCCTGTGCTGCCTGTCCCAGAGACAAAAGTATACTGCTTTGATTCCCCCAAAGAGATCCTTTTGTCTAGAGCAGTGGTTCTCAACCTTGTTTATGCTGTGACACTTTAATATAATTCCTCATGCTGTGGTGACCCCCAACCACAAAATTATTTTCGTTGCTACTTTTTTTTTCTACTGTGAAGAATTACAGTGTAAATATCTGTGTTTTCCAATGGGCTTAGGGGTCGTGACCCACAGGTTGAGAACTGCTGCTCGGCTTTGTATAATGGGAACCCTACACTGTACAACCAGTTGCGTGTCTGCGTTCACCCAGCACACGCATGCTGTCTGCTACCCTCTGCACTGGGTTTTCTTTTAAGGCGGTTTGTAACACACTATCCATCCATTGCCTGGTGTCCAGGCAATCACCCTACATTTTAACACCAGGGCCATTCTCCCAAAGTCTTTTTTTAGACATCTATTTTCACTGCTCTTAGGAATGTATCTGAGAGCAGAACTGTTGGGTCAGAGGGCAGATAAGCATCTAGTTTTCAAAAGTGTCCTCAAGGCTTCTCCACAAACAATCGTAACCTCCCTGAGTCTATACTCCACTGTAGTCGGCAAAACCCTAGCATTAAGTAAGAGTTCATTCTCACCCCATAGAGAACTACCTTTTCCAAGCTCTAAGTGGTAATTACTAAAGGCTCGGTCCTAATTATCCTCATTATGAGGGCTAAATTTTTCTCTGCTCCTGTTTCCTCCACTCCTAACCCTCTGGTCTACCTGTAGGGACTGGGAACTGCTTCATACCTTTTAGGAATGCTGATGGGTAGCTTGTCACACAGTTTAGGCTGCAGGCCGTGTCACCTTGTGGTCTGCAGAGATTTTGAAGGAAGGAGATGTTTATCTGCCCAGCCTTCTGTTAGGTAGGTGCTGGGACAAACACCTGTGCAATGAAAACTGAAGGCACTGTGGAACAGGCCACATGCTATCTCTGGGTAGTGGCTTCTACCTAAAGTGAATGATGAAAAGGATATCTATTTTACTGGGCCTGTGGGGACTAGTGAGTCAGTTTTTAAGTGGTGGCTAGAAAAAGCGCTCCACACACAGAAAATCAATACACATGAAATGACCCTCTTTTCTCTAGGTCATAAATGTAACTTCATAGAACACACATGCTTCCTAAGTTAGTGTCGGCCTTGCTAAGGGAGAACTTCTATTAAAGCACCCCAGCCAAGGCAATATACAACAGCGGCAATTCAAGTAAAGCTGCTTCTCTCAGTCCTACAGCTTTGTCAGCCCAGAACTTGGTGAAAATTCAATCTCCCAACCCCCGCCCCCAACATCTAAAGACCAGCTCTTCCCTCCTGCATTCTGCTGCCCCAAGCCTGTCTCTGCCCTGATGAGAGCTGCACCATGAGAGACAGAAACCCTTCTCTCACTGTGGCTTTCTCTTTTAAATTAGAAGAGTACTTTAGTCCATGGTGGCTCTACATATAATTCAACTGATCTTGTATTCAGTTGTTTTATTCAAGAAAGGAGTGCACGCTATCGATACAGAAGGAAACCCTGACATTCCTCGTGGTCAGTGCTTATGACACTGCCGAGAGCCGCATGTCCTGAAGCATCGCACCCCGCGTTCTCTTCCCAAAAGGTTTGAAGAAGACGGGTGCCCTGAGAGCTGCTTTCTATGCCGGAGAAGATGAAATGGTGTTCAGGAATCTTCAGTAGCAGTGAGCGTGTGACTGCTTTCCTCCACTGGGTTGACTTCCATCACTCAGATTATTTTCTAGAAATAAAATAGGGTAAAATCTATTCCTCTCCTTACAACATGGAGAATGCAAGCTTGTAAAATCAGAGGAGAGAATTGACCACTGTGACCTGCTTAACATGTTTACACGCTTCATTTCAGCTGAAGGATTTCAAATCACATCATTAATGTGCTGAGAAATATTGAACTGGAAAACACTGGCATTGTTTTTCCTTTTGTATCGATTCTTCCTTTGCTTACAGCTTCAGAATGGGAAGGCATCAGTGGTCATCTTGGTCATTTCCTTGTGACCTCCAGCATGGCTTGCATTTTAAATTGAATTTGGTTTGGGGTATCTGGGAGTGGGGAGTGGAAATCCACAGGATGCAGAGGGAAGGCTAGATAAGTCCAGTTGGTATTAAAGAAATGCTTTTGTAAGCAGAAAAGATGATATTTGGTAAAAATGAGTGTTGTTTTCCCTGGCTTCGGCATCTGTTTGCACTCACAATGGCCGCTGTGTTTTTCTGTACCTGGTAGGTGGCCTCTCCATGTATCGAGGAGGCACTGCGTGAAAATGTGCCTCCTTATGTCAGAGGGAAATTTGCTTTTCCGTCTTTGCCTTGCTCTCTCGTGCCTCCCTTTGTTCTAATCATACACGTGAGGAGAAAAGCCAGTGTTACCAGCAACTGCTGTCTTCTCCAGCCACTTCTTTGCAGTTAATAATTCAAACGGATCTTTTACAAACTCATTTTCTTCTTAGAAATGGCCTTCTTGCTAACAGGCTGCTCTCCAGTTGTGGTTTATCAAGCAGCAGATCCGCTGTAAAATGTGATGACTAGATTTCATGTGTTTTGCCACCCCCTAAGAATTCATTGCCCAAAGTGCTTCAACTGCTGTTCTAAGAGACGGTTTAATTTTTGTGGTACGTTGATTGATAACTGGGCTCCCTGGTAACATGGTCTTCCTTGAATAGGACTGCTGTTTTCTAGGTCTCAGATCCCCTGAAGATGCTCCATAACTCCCTGTATGAAGCAAATCTTCTACACCCTAATAGTAATATCCCCAATCCCAAAATGAGCAGAGCACACATACAAGTGCGTGTAGATATTTCTGTGCCTGTAGGTGATACGACCTGGGAAGGGAGTTTCCCTCTGGTCTTAGGTGTGATGGAATCAGAGAGGCAGAAAAATGGACCAGCAGCACGTAAACAAGCAAACAAACAAACACACAAAAAGACGGAAGGTTTGCTGCAGTTCCGGAGTGGTGCAATTGGTCCCTGCTGGGTGATGAAGCTGGAGGCACTTCTTCACTCCTTGACTAGTCTTCTGTGGCTCTCAGGTGAGCTGTGTAGCTTTCCTGCTATATACCTGCAAATTAAAAAAATAATATTAACAACAATAACACAACAACAACAAAAAGAGGGCAGAAAATAAGACTTGGCAAAGAATTGTAAAAATAAGGAAAACAAAGGATTGCAAAAACAGGCGGAAAGCTTTGAATCTCAAAACCATGGACCTACCAGGTCATCAAGTTTAAAACAAAACACATGATTTTCGAAGGCAAGAATATTCCTGCTCATACACTGCTGAACACAGGGACCTGGGACACAGGCTTTAACAAAGTGATCAGCACCCAATAGGAAATTTATCCTATTAGAAATCAAGTGCCTTGATAAAGCTTCAGCAGGTATTTTTGTTCCAAATAAATTTACTGTCCAATATGTCTGATGATTTTGGCAAAGTCTTTTTTCCCAACCATGTGCATCCAACGACTGGTACTTATCATGGCAACATTAAGATTTGGAAGTTACAGTGGAACATCTCAGTGTGGCATTGCTGTATCACTCTTGTGTCTACTTTCATAGCTACTCTTACTCTGAAGACCTCCTTTGTTTGGGGTAAATGAGATGGTTGGATTACATCATCCCAATATTCAATGAGCATTATTGATTCAACAAATATTTATTGAGTATGCTTCAGGCACTGGAAACCAGAGACTCAGTAATGGGTGGAATAGAAAACAACTACACCATCTTTTATCTTCCATCCTAGTAAGAGGTATGGACAGGAAATAGAACATACAATGAAAGGGAGTGAACTGGGCAGTGAGAAGGGGAAGAGGGAAGAAAAAAAGTTTTAGGCTTAGAGGAACCAAAGGAGGCTTCACTGAGAACGTTATTTTGATTAAAGGCCTGAAGAAAGTATAATTCTTTAGGCAAGACTCAGGTATATCAGCAGTCATTGAAGAGGGAATAGCAAGAGCAAAGGCCAGAGTAGGACATTCCTGGCATTTTTGTAGGGAGAAGCAGAGGGTGAAATTCTAGAGTAGTCCACAAAAGGAAGATTGATAGATAATGAAGATTAGATAGTGTAGGACCTTGGAAGTCATAGACTGCATGCTGGGTTTTGCTTTGAGTTCCTTGGAAAAATGTTGGAAGTTTTCATGCAGAAAACTGAAATGATCAGATTCATTATTTAATAGGATTATGCTAGATAATGTTTTTTGCAAATGGCTAAAAACAATGTTAGTGTTGATGGAGGAAGATTCACTAGAAAGCTACTTAAATTATCCACACAAGATTGAATCGAGGTGATGGTTGTCAGGTAATAAACAATGAAGTTCTGAATAGACCCTCTACCCCACCCAGGACAAAACAACAGGACTTGATCAGAAAAGATCTGCAAGGTATGGCCACAGAAGAACAGAAATTGATGTTGGTGGTTAGGAGTACATGTATAGATTCCACAAAGGAATTGATTTGAATAATTTGGAAAATGGAGAGTTAATAGTAGATGGAAAACAACAACAACAACAACAACAACAACAACTGCTGTGGGATGTTCTGTATGGCAAATGTGTTGCTCTGATTGGTCAATAAATAAAATACTGATTGGCCAGTGGCTAGGCAGGAAGTATAGGCGGGACTAACAGAGAGGAGAAAAGAAAGAACCGAAGGCAGAAGGAGTCACTGCCAGCCGCCACCTTGACAAGCTGCATGTGAAGATGCTGGTAAGCCACGAGCTGCATGGCAGGGTATAGATGTATGGAAATGGATTAATTTAAGCTATAAGAACAGTTAACAAGAAGCCTGCCGCGGCCATACAGTTTGTAAGCAATGTAAGTCTCTGTGTTTACTTGGTTGGGTCTGAGCGGCTGTGGGACTGGCGGGTGAGGGTGACAAAGATTTGTCCTGACTGTGGGCAAGGCAGGAAAACTCTAGCTACAAACAACCCTCCCCCAAACCCTCCAGTAAGCATTTTACAATAGGGAGTGTATGTAAAGATCATGATTTTGGACAGGTTAAGACTGGGATATCTACATGGACCTATCAGGTATGCATTTGACTATCTGAGTCCAGAGATAAGGAAAGAACCCATGTTGGAGATCAAATTTTTGTATCATAAGTATACGAATCATATTTAAAATCATGAGACTGGATAAGATCTCTGAGGTCATCTCTTAGAGGTGGTGTTATGGACTGACTCTTGGGGTTCATAGAAAAGAGAAACTAGTCAATGTTATAGACAAGGTATATTGGTAACCATGTCAAAAGCTGCTGAGAAGTCAAATAAAATAGTCATCAGATGTGACTTAGTCTTTGCATTTGCTAATAGAATCTACCAGTGACCTTCAGGACTCATTGTCTGCCGTTATCCAAGACAAAGTCTCCAGCTCTGTGTGATAATCTTCAGATGGCTTCAGACAGAAGAAATTTGTTTGAAAGTAGGCTGTAGCAAGAGAACTAGATGCTGAAGAAGAAAATATGAAATCCCTTCCACTACCATTCTGTATCTTGAAGTATTGAGAAGATGTGATTCAAACAACAAACAAAAAGGTAGGATAGCATCTGGACAGTAATGCCATAGGTAACAGTCTTTAGTAGAACACATAACAACTGGGAAAGTGGCCCTGCAGAAAATGTGTGTGCTCTTTGTACTGCCAAAATAGTTATATTTGTGGCCTTGGAAAGAGCAAGAGGGGTAGGAAAATAAAGTGTCTCCTCATCTTTGGAAAATGAAGTAAAAGCTAAAAACCCAATTAAGACTAGATGAGGTACACACAGCACAGAGCAGTGTGAAGTCTTGCTTTGTGTGTATGAGTGTTTGCCTGGATGAGTATCTGTGCACCTCTTGTGTACCTGGTGCCAGTGGAGGTCAGAAGAGGGACTTGGATCCCCTGAAATGACTTATAGACAGTTGCAAGCTGGCATGTGGGTGCTGGGAATGGAACCCGGCCCTCTGGAAGAGCAGCCACTGAGTGCTCTTAACTGCTGAGCCATCTCTCTAGCCTCAAAGCATCTAATTTTGATTAAGAAGGTCCCAGCCTCCATATGATTGGAATGAGAATTGGTAAAATGGGAGAGGAACAGAAAGGGATGATCAGTTTGATTTCAGAAGTAGAAAAGTATGGCTGTTCGCTCAGCAAAAAGGAGAGGCTCATATGCAGAGAGGAAAATGTGATTACTGACTTGTGTATGTGGAATTGCACTTCTGGCTGTCTAAACCAACCAAACTAGAGCCTCTTAAGAGAAGGCTCTTTCAGAGCTTAGTGATATAGGACATGAGGTTCTAACCCTCAGGGCAGAGAGGAGCATTAAGCACATCAATTCAGAATGGCCATTTGATATCTTTGCCAATGTTTCTGATGGTGGATTTGTGACTAATACCTGACCAATCCAGAGTGGAGTGCAGTGTAGAAAGCAGAAAGAAAGATGAAAATAGAACAGGATAGGCACAATTAGCTTATCATAAGTTCTTTAATGGCCCCTTGCTGGTCTTTGGCTCTCAAATCTCTGAGAGTGGACTCCTAACTGGCTGTGAAACACCATGCACACCTGATGCAGAAGACTGATTGGTTAACTTGACACTTCTTGGACATTCTTCACAGTTGATGTCTCTAATAAGCCTCTAAGACCTAAGTGTCTCTTCTTCCCACTCCAACTTCATTCTATGGTTGTATTTGTCTCATGGTGTTGGATTTTCTACCCCTCCTTTTCGAGAGTGCCTCAGACAAGAGCCCCGTTCCAACTTCTCAAGACCTTGTCCTAACTGTAGATCTCCTGCAAGGGAGGAGAGGGCACTAGGCATACCCAAACCATGTTTTCATGGTGCAGAGCAAAATCAAACCGTGATTAAGAGATTTATTAGAGACACAGTACCTGCTTAAACCTCCGTTACTTCTTGTAATTCACTAAATAATTCACTACACTCTACAGTTTGTCTACAGTGTCATGAGCTAAGGAAATTGCCCTACTGGGAGTGTTTTCAGAGCATTTGTCCACCTGAGCAAATATCACTGTTATCTCTCTTAAATGGAGGCATTTGAACAGCCTGCACTACCAGGAAGTGAGAATGGTAATTATATTGGAAATTGCCTTACCACTTGCCCTGAAGCAGATTCTGGAATGAAGATCTATACACACCTGATAGATTAGACAATGATTCCCAGAAGAAACCAGCAAAGGAATGGGGCCATAAGGGCATGGAAAAGACCAAAGTTAGTGAAGTCCCAGAGTTCTGTAGCGGACAGCTGTAGCCTCGTCCTTACAAAGGAACCTTCAGGTGAACGCTGAGTTGTCACAAGGCTAACTAGAGCTATCTGGGGTTCCATATTCTTGCATTATTTGTCTGTGCTGACCAAGGTCATCCAAACTTGCAAGCACTTCTCCATTAACAGCCCTCTAAGAATCCTATGAGGAAGACATTCATGGGAGGGTCAGTGAAAGTAAAGTTGTAGATAAAGAAAGGAATGGCTGGAACAGTAAAGGGATTCACAGAGGTGTGGAAAGGGCTCTGTGCTGTTTGCCACACCATCAGGAACATTCACAAAAGCCTTTGTGTGTTAGGTCATATAGCTCTCACAATTCCTCTTTGGTTTACCTCCTTGTATATCAAGAAGCTGAAGAGTTCCATACATGGTATGACTCTTCAAAAGAGTCGGCAACAAGCAAAAATTCAAATTTTGGTCTGTCTAAAGGCCATGTCCCAGATACAGGTCTCTTTGTTTGCTCTGTTTCTCACTGGTCAGCATCATCATCAAGTGATGGGGAACAGGAGGAATCAGGGTGTTGACACAGGAGGAACAGCTATGATAAAAGAGTTTGTCACTAAGCAATGTGTGGCTGAGATCAGGGAGGATTATTTCAGGGGCAGAAGTGACAGTTGAGAGGAAATTTAGGGGTTGTTTTCAAGTTCATGAAAGTTTCTAACACAGAATAGATTGACCAGCTGTGCATGATGCTGCGACACAGCAGAATAAAACAGACACTTCCTTGCTATTATAGCAGGTGGAGTTTCAGCTGGACTGCAGTCGGTGTTCTGCAGCCAAAAAGGCAGGGAGCACAGGAGAGAAAGTCTATCAACTCAGTTTAGAAAGAAGAGAAAAGGAAAGAGGAAGAAAAAAAAAAGAAAGGCAGAGGTTGTCAGCCCGTCTGGACGGTGTAAATGTGGGGGATGTTACCTTGAGCACAGCAGCTTCCCACCTGTAGCTTCCTCAGAGGGGCTGAAGGCCATGGATGCCATCAGGGTGGAGGCTGCTGGAGAGCTGGGGCTGTCTAGACACTGTTGGAGTAATCATTCATTTGTTCCCAAGAAGAGACACTCACTGGTCCAGTCTGGTCTGGTGGTGTGCCTCTTAATGAAAACTCTCTTGTTCATTTTTTTTTTTTTTTGGTCCCTTCTCTCCCTCAAAGACAAAACTCTCAAGCACCATTATATACATGCATAAGATGTTGCATTGTGACATGGAGCCAATGACTGTATGGAAAGCAGAGGGAATGGGCTCCCAGTTCACCATTCACAGAGCTACCTACCATGGGATTTATTTTTTTAATTTATGTGTACATGTGTCTATGAACATGCATGCAGGTGCCTGCAGAGGCCAGAAGAGAGTGTCAGATCCCCTGAAGCTGGAGTCACAGGCAGTTGTGAGCTGCCCAATGTTGGTGCTAGGAACTGCACTCCAGTCCCTGGCAAGAACAGCAAGCATGTTTACCTGTTGAATTATCTCTCCAGCCCACTGTATATCTCACCGCCCTAATCTGTGTTATTTGTCCATGTGCTGCCTCTGCTCCTGGGGCTTTTCTGTGCAAGGTAACCACACACATATTAATTAAAAAATAACATTTTATTAATTTTGCAAAGAATTCCATACATGCATATGGTGAGTTTTGATCATATTGGCCCCCATTCCTGCTCCCAACTCCTCCCAACACCACCCCCAACTTATATCCTTTTTTTCTTTCATTTATAGTCCACTGGTTCTAATATGTGCTGCCCATAAACTCATTGATATGGGGCCATATATACTGAAGCATGGTGGCCCTACCAGGGTCACACTACTAAATAAAACTGACTCTCCCTCCCCCAGAAGCCATTAACTGTCACTAGCTCCCCAGCTGGGAATGGGACCTTAAATCTTGGGCACGGAGATGCAAATTGAGAGGGCTGATAAACATTTTTCTTTACTTTGTATGTGTATCTGGTGCGGTGGGCCACACTTGTGTGCTGGTGTGCACTCACGTGTGTGGAGGTGGAGGCTGGCTTCAGGATCTCCCTTCATAGTTCTTCAATGTACTCACAAGACAGGGAGGGCTCTTGTTGAACCCAGAGCTTATGGTTTCTTTTTTTTAACACAGCCCAGCTGCTCCAACTTGGATTACAGGTGTACTGCTACCACCATTTGGCTTTTATGTGGCTGCTGAAGATCCAAAGTCTGGTCTTTGAGGCCAGAGTCTTGAAGGGTCTGTTGTGACCCAGAACCATTCTCTCTCTTTGCTTCTTGGCCACCATGAAATGAGCAGTTTTGCTCTGTTGTCTGCCCTTAACATATTTTGCTAAACCACGGGCCCCAAAGCAGCAGAAAAAACTGACCATGGGCTGAAAGTTCTGAAATCATGGATCCAAGTAAATCTTTCTTCACATAAATGGATTTCCTCAAGTATTTTGTCACCATCGTGAAAAGAGGACTAGACATTTTCCTTTCAGTGGAAGCATTCAAAAGCATATTCGATACATCCCTCAAAGGTAATAGCTGAAGTCTGTTACTCCTGAAATCACTTCTCTTCTTGACAGAGTGCTGTCTTGTCTTCCGTGAAGGAGAAGCATGCTCACTTCCACTGACATAGTGGCCACTCACAGCAACACTATCGGACACTGCACAATTATCATCCTTCATGTGCACACTGCCTTCATGAAGCCTGTGGAATGCTGGTATATTACTAGCTTCATTTTCCAGCCAGGAAAACAGTCTTAGTGTATTTAGCTGGCCATAGTTCCTATAAATAAGAGATGTCAGAATGTTTCCTCTGGACTAACTATTCTGTGGAAGCTTAGTTTAGACCAAGAGATCAGACACTCCAAGAATTAGAATTCATAATGATGCTCTCTAGATGCCCATCTCTAGCCTTACCTGAATGAAATGAGAGCTGTTTCTAGATCCAGCTGTGTATACAGCTGCTGAAACTACAGAGGGTAGTACTTGTGTAGTACAGAGGGTAGAACTTGTGTAGTACAGAGAGTAGAACTTGTGTAGTACAGAGGGTAGAACTTGTGTAGTACAGAGGGTAGAACTTGTGTAGTACAGAGGGTGTTACTTATGTAGTACTCTGGTAGTACAGAGGTAGAACTCGTGTGGTGCAGAGGTAGAACTTGTGTAGTTTGTAGTTTTGCGCCAATTTCGGCAGATGTAGTTTTGATGACAGGTGCTTTCCCTAGGAATCCTTCCATCTCCTCAAACTCTGATAGCATGAGAATTGACTTCCAGAGTTACAGAATGGTCCAGCAACCTAATTAATAAAATTACATTGCATTCAAGCTTTTCCCCTTGCTAAGTGAGAAAAGCAACTCATTTAAGATTTAAGAGTCTAAACAACATAGAATGAAGATAGAGGTTTTAGGTTAATGATTCTAGGTAGGCAAAAAATAATAAAGAATGCCTTTCTCTGATAATTCTAGTTAATTGAAGCTTTAATTCCAGAAAGAATAATAAAAGATGATTTTATTTGAGAAGTAGGGTTTTCAAATTATTTACATATACTTAGTTTAAAAATACTGTTAAACCATCATCAGACCTTTCTGTCAAATCGCTTCTATGGGTTGCCTAGTACTGACTATAGTGACCACAGACATTTTGGGATCTGGTTAAAGGAAAATCTGTGGGGAATGCAATTACAACAGGAGCCATTTGTCTTGCCCACATATACTTCCATATTTAGTTAGCTGTCATCTCAGTGTGCCTTCTAGGAGCATCCATCCTATCAAATGCACCTACTCATCTGGCACTGTGACAAGAATCTGCTTAGCCACCAATTGTTTCAGGATGTGAATGGATGATAAGTTGTCTGACCCGAGAAGTATGCGTACACCAAGGAGAAGCCTGATTTGAGACACAGAAGCTAATATATAGAAAGTCTCCTAGTTATCAGGAATACAAGTTGTCAGCAGAGACTTGGGAGATGGTTTGGTTGGAAGAGTGTCTGCCACAGTCATGAGGGCCCAAGTTTGGATCCTCAGAACCCAAGTAAAATCTGGACACAGCGATGCATGCCTGCTACTCCAGTGATGTGGAGTAGAGATGGGGGCTAAAACTCATTGGCCAGCAAACTGATATGCTTCAAGTTCAGTGAGAGACCGTGTCTTAAGAAATAGAGGTAGAACTTACTCATATCATCAAATGGGGAGAAATTGAGCTGGTGCCTAGCTAGAAGTTGTGCCCGACTGACTATTGTTCATTTACCACTACTGGAGGATAAAATGAATCTTCAACATCACACAACTACAAACCCTGTGACCTAGAGCAGAGGACTGCCTGCAGTATATACCTGTGTAATAGTGGCACAAATGTTATGGGAACAACCAGCCACTTTACGATTGAATTTAAGGCCCACTCCATGAAATGGAATCCATATCTGACACTGCTAAAGTGTCCAAGAACCTAAACAAATAGGCATGGTCCTAGAGGGAAAATTTATTACTATTATTCTGGTAAATGACTCTTAATGGCATATTACTATAACTATAATCAGTGCATCACTCAGCTTTCATCAAAGAAGCTTCTTACAGTTGATGATGACTAACACAAGGACCCACAACTGCACGATGTGCAGTGAGTGACAGACTCTGGAACACTCAGGCCTGAATAGGATGTCTGTATCACATGCCTCCCCTCAAGACTCAGAAATCTATGTGGAAGAGGAGGTAAATAGAGGTAAAATATGCAGAGGTGATGAATGGCTCTAAGAAAACAGATCTTCCAGATACAATAGGATTGATACACATATGAACTCACAGAGGCTGTGACAGCATACATAAAACCTACACAAATTCAAACCAACAAAATCCCAGCACTCGAAAGGGAAGTAAGCACAAAGTCCCAGCCCTAAGCAAGAAGCTGTTTACAATCAGAAATGGAAAATCTTTTTTTCTCCAATGAAGTGACACTGGGATACAGAGTGTCAACCACACCTCAGGACTAGCCCCATGCTCTCAGGTAGTTGCCCAACACAAGTGGACTCCATTTTTTTGTGTGTGCTTATTTGACGTTTTGTTTATTTGGGGTTTTAAATTGTTTTTTTTTTTTGTTTGTCTTTTTTTTTTGAGAGAGAGAGAAAGCACTAGTGTGATGAAGATGGATGGGTAGGGAGGAAAAGAAATCTGGGAGGATTTACAGAAAGGGAAAGAATATGATCAAAATATATTACATGGTTTTTTTTGTTTGTTTTTGGTTTTTTGGTTTCTGTTTTGAGACAGAGTCTCACTGTATAGCCTTTCCTGTCCTGGAATTTACTATGTAGACCAGGCTGACTTTGAACTCCATAGATCCCTGCATGTGCCTTATAAGTGTTGAGATTAAAAGTGTGTGCCACCACACTCTGCTCAAAAACTCTTTTAAAGAAGTCAATAAATAAAATAAAACTAAAAGTTTATAAATATTAAAAAAAGGTCGAGAATGATTAAAGAAATACACTCGACATTAACCTCTGGCTTCCACATACACACAAACACACATATGCTCAGTGTTAGGAATTGGGCGCCAATGTTAGGAATTGTACATGGTGGGATCCCTAAATGAATATGGTGGTGGGTCGGCAGGTGGAGGTACATAACCCAAATGCTGCATCTGCTGCATCTGTGTGGAAATGATTTATTATAATAGAGAGATGAAGAGGCAAAAAGACAGTAAGAGGGAGATGGGAGTGGGGGGGATTGAGGGTTTCAAGAGGTGCTCACCTCATGGGAGGAAAGCCAAAGAGAGAAGAGAAAGGAAGGGGCAGAGTTTTCCCTTAAGAATAGGCTTCTACATCAGGGCATAGGGTGGCGCCAAGGGGCGGGATCAGAATATTAACATTTCTCCATTTTTGATTATATAAAAAGGAGATGAGTTATGGGAACCAGTAGGGGAACAAGGGCACAGAATTCTTGAGACTACTTCAAGCTGATGAGGGGCGAAGTGGGGAGGCACACCCATACTTCAGGCACACCCCAAATGTACACTAAAAGAAGACAAAAAATAAAATTGCCAGTTCTTACTAATTCAAAGTGGAGCAAATTTTCTGGCAAGACCTTGTCTCAGCACACACACAGATAATTTTACAGTCACACAAGGCAACAGTGAGCACTATGTTAAGACAACATTAAGAGGGTAGACCTTGTGTTAGATATTTTTTTTCCTGTTAAATTAACTCTTTGGGGGATAAAGAGATGGCTCAGTGGTTAAGAGTGCTTGCTGCTCTTTCAGAGGATCTGAGTTTGGTTTCCAGTACCCATATTGGGCAGCTGACAACTGTCTATGATTCCATCTCCAGAGGTATCCAGTGCCTGTAGCCTTCGCAGACACCCAAGCCCATGTGCACATGCCTACATATATATACATAATTAAAAATAAAACTAAATCTTTAAGAAGAAAAGAATAACTTCCTCTTAATGAAAATATATCATTTTAAAAAATACAATATATTCTGATTCTAGTTTTCCCTCTCCAGCCCCCAGATCCTCCCCACCTCCTCTCCCATCCAAATTCACATCTTTTCTCTCTCTCCTTTGAAAGCAAACAGGCATCATTAAAAAATAGTAATAAAATAAGATAGAAAAATTCCAAACCAACTGGAATTCTTTGGCTTTTTTTTTGTTTGTTTGTTTGTGTAAGTGTCATTAATCATGTGCGAACACACAGCACAAATGGAAACAAAGATTCTGGCTTTGGAGGAGATGGACACAGTGAGAACTTGCATTTTGCTGATGTGCAGGTCCTAATATGTGACAATGTAGTTTTTTAACATTTAATGTGTTTTCTTATTTCTTTTTCTAAAATAATCATTATTTTCACACCCAGAGTTATGTTTCTAATTTAGTGGTTCTTAGCAATGACCTTCAAAGGAGCATTAGGGCTCCAAATCTGTAGCTGTGACGTCATTCGACTCAAGTTTCAGGTAAGACGATGAGTCCTGTCAATTCTCAGGGTTGCAGAATGAGCCTTGGATTCCATCTTATCTTTGCTCTTATATGGAAGGAAGAACTATGGCCATGTATTTTATATTTAAAATTGCATTTTAATGCTTTGAGAGATACTTCACATACTTATTTATTTTATGAGTATGTGTGTTTTGCCTTCATGTACTGCTGTGCATCATATGTGAGGCCTAGTGCCTATGGAGGCCAGAAGAGGGCACTGGATCCCCTGGAAGTGGAGTTACAGACCTTTGTGAGCTGCCATGTGGGTGCTGGGAGTTGGTCCTGTGGAAGGGCAGCCAGTGACCTTCACAGCTGAGCCATGTCTCCAACCTCAAATAAAGCATATTGATCACTTGGCTTTTCTGACATTGGGAACGAAACCTCAGACTTTGTGTGTCCTGGGCAAGTGCTCTGCCACCAAGAAAATTCTTCAACCTGAACCTAATAAGTTATACCAACAAAATATTCACATAATTGAGAAAAGGAAACTTTCCATTTTATCCTCCAGTGTGGTCCTTAGGGTCTCTCATCCCATCCATAGGAAGCAATTGATTTGTTTTCAGTGATAACTAGCTGTTTTTTTAATATATACTTATGAAATGGAGTCTAATCATAATTATTGTGACCCTCAGCCATAGTATTGATTGCATCCATGGTTCATTCTTTTGTGTTGCTGAGTAGTTTTCCACCATGTTGTAAATTACAGCGCTTTTATCCATTTTCCTGTGTGACCACGCTTACTATTTACCATTAGGGATATCACACGTATTTCTTTTACTATGTTCATTGTGTACCATTCTTTGCATTGAGAGATACATTAATTTGAGGATAGAATCCCTGGAAGTTGGTGGCTTGGATTACATGTGAATATGTGTTTCATGCTTTCAAAAAGTATTAAGTGGTTTTGTAAAGTAGTTGAACTGCCTTATACTCTTGTCAGCAGTGGGAATTCTATTTGTGTTAGAACCTTCCTATAAGCACACAGGAGCCAGTCTGGAGGCCTATGATGCTGTCTCATTGTGCCTTTAAAGAAATGTCACTGAGAGTCATGACATGTTCTTGGGTCATCCTCACACTTCTCTGGTAAGAAGTCTTTTATTCCTTGTTTGAAGAGCTTATCTATATTGTTCTATTATTAATAAAAACTTAGGAGTCAGATATTGGGGTATAAACCCGATAGATCAAGATAGCATTGGAGAAATGACTGGCTGGCTGACCCCTCTCTCCACCTTCCCAGATCGAAAAACCTGCCAGTCATCTCTCCAAGCCCCTCCCTGTCTCTTCCTGTGCTTCTCTATCTCTTCCTGTACCTCTCTATCTCTATGTGGGCCCTCCAAAATCTCTGTGGCTAATTCTGGTCAGCTAGTCATGGACTCCATCCTTTGACTCAAGGTTTAACTTTATTAACAGTCTTGGAGTGTCACTGTGCAATCAAATATCCTGCAACACTTGTTCCCTTTCTCAATTTTTTTTTAATAAAAGATGCGTTTTGGATACAAATCCTTAATCAAATATACAATTTGCAAATATTTCCTCCAAGTCTGTAGCTTTTATTTTCATGCTCCAACAGTCTAGTTTAAACATTTTTGGGCTATCCCATGTATCAATGTTTTCTGCTACAGACTGTAATTTTGGATGGCGTCTAAGAAAGCTTCACCTAATCAAACTTGCACAAGTTTTCTCCTGAAAGTTTCACATTTAGGTCAATGACTCATGCTGAGTTAATTTTATGGTGTGAGATATGGATCAAAGTTTATTTTTTTCTTGCATATGTATCTATCCAATTATTCCAGCACCATTTGTTGAAAAGACTAATCTTTTTCTACTGAATTTCCTTTGAATCTTTGTCAAAATCATTTGTCTGTGTGTGTGCGGGTCTATTTATGGACCCTCTTCTGTTCCATCCATATATCTGCCTATCTTTACATCACCACCAAACTGTCTGGATGATTGTAGCTTCATAATAAGCCTCACTTCTCTAAATTTGTTCATCCTTTTTCAAAGTTGTTTTGGCTATTCTAGGTCCTTCAAATTTTTATATCAATTTTAGAATCAGTTCGTTAATTTCTATAAAAAAAACTCTCATAAGATTTTAATTGGGATTGTTTTAAATCTATGGACTGGTTTGGGTAGAATGGCTTTTTTTAGGATTATTGAGTTTTCTTGCCAATGAATAAAGAACATGCCACCATTTCTTAGGTCTTTCTTAATCGCTCCCAGCAACGCTATGTGGGGGTCAGTGACCAGAACTTTTGTGCCTTTTGTTAGGTCTGTCCCTAATTATTTTGTTTTGCTAGTTTTTTAAAAATAATATTATTCTTAAATTTTCAATTTCTTATGGTTTGTGACTAATATACAAAAATATAAGAGGGTTTGCACAATAGCCCATTTATCCTGAAATTTGGGGCTACACTCTTCTTATACTTGTCTGTTGATCAGCATTTGCTGGAAGGTGGACAGCAGGGCTGGAGCTTCCAATCTGTGTGGAGTGTTTGAGCCAGGGAGTCAAGATCCTGGTCTCTATAGCACTGGGAGCAAGGGTGTGGTCTCCCCTTCTTTTCCTTTCACAGACTGTGGTGGATTTTCCATGTGAATGATTATATCATTTGTGAATAGTGACAATCCTACTTCAGCTTTTCCAATACGGATGCTTTAATTCAGTTATTTGCTGGTTTTCTGTTGACACAGGGTCTCTCTGTGTAGCTCAGTGCCACATCCACCTTGAGTTCTTCTATATTTGTTTTCTTGCTTTATTACAGACTGCAAATTCCAGGGATGCTGAAGAGGTGATAAGTATAGGGACCTTGTTTTGTCCCTGTTCTCATGAAGGCTGGATTTAAATTTAGCTGAATGTTTATAGGTGCCCTTTATCAAGTTGAGAAAGTTCCTTTTTATTCTAATCCTAGTTTCCTAAGAGTTTAAGAGAATTGGGGTGCAGGTTGAAGTTTGCCAAATGCTTCCTTCTATGTTTGTTTAGATGTACCAATAGTTCATCTTCCTCTGGCTTTTTTCTTTGTTATTACAGTAAAATTCTTTGATGCATCTTCTGCTGTTGAACCAGCTGTGTACACTGAGGCATGCTGTATTATTTTTTCACACAGTGTTAGATTTGATTTGCCCAAGTTTTGGTTTGAGTGTCACCATCTATCATTACAATGTCCCTTGGTCTGAAGTCCACTTTTATCCCCTTCATCTATTTCTTGTATCAAGGTAATTCTGTCTCATCATTGCAGAACACTCCTTCCTTCCTTTTTATCTGGAAGGGTCTGTGTAAAGTTTCTATTATTTCTATCTGCCTGTGTTTTAGCAGTTATCTATGGGAATTTTAGAAATATTAATTCAATTTCTTTTGTAGATTGAAGGTCATATGTGTTGTCTAGGATTTTTCTTGAGTGACTTTGCCAGTTTGAATGCTTTAAGGAATTTGTCTACTACAGCCAAATTGTAGGGTTTGTTCGTTATATAATAGTCTCTTGCTACCTTTTTGATATTGCAAAATTGATAGTGATGCCATATCTCCCGTCTCTAACATTAACTTTTTTTTTTTTTTCTGAGATAGGGTTTCTCTGTGTAGTCCTGGCTGTCCAGGAACTCACTCTGTAGATCAGGCTGGCCTCTAACTCATAGAGATCCTCCTATGTCTGCCTCCCTAGTGGCATGCGCCACCACTGCCAGGCCTGACATTGACATTTTTTATCTTTCTCCACTCCAATCTGTCCTGTTAGAGGCCTATCACTATTCTTTGTTTTTGCTTCTGCATTCTTTCTTTTTATTTATTCTTCTCTCACACAGTACATCCTAACCATAACCTCCCTTCCCTCCACTCTTCCCAGTCCTCCCTTATCTCCCCTCTCCCCCATATCCACTGTTCCCCTGTTTCCTTCCAAAAAAGAGCAGGCCTCAGGCCTCGAAGGGATATGCAAGAAGATGAGGCACAAACCCTCATATCAAGGCTGGATGAGGCAACCCAGTGGGAGAAAAAGGGTCCTAAGAGCAGACAAAAGCATCAGAGACAGCCCCCATTCCCACTGTTAGGAGTTCCACAAAAGCCCAAGCTAAACAATCACAACACATATGTAGAGGATCTAGTTCAGACTCCTGGAGGCTCCGTGATTGCTTCTTCAGTTCCTGTGAGCCCCTGTGAGCCCCGCTTAGTTGATTCAATCCTTCTGGCTCCTTCCTGCCCCTCTTCTCTGGGGATCCCAGAGCTGCTCCTTCTAACATTTGGGTGTGAGCCTCTGCACCTGCTCCCATCAGCTGCTGGAGGAAGTCTCTCTGATGACCATTGTACTAGGCACTGATCTATGAATATAGCAGAATATCATTAGGAATCATTTCATGTACTTTTTTTTTGCCAGTCGTTTGAGTCTACCCTAGGTCTCTGGGCTCTCCAGCCTCTGGTTTCTGGCCATCCAGGCAGTGTTGGGCCTGTGCTCCCTCTCGTGGTGTGGGCATCAAGTTAGATCTGTCATTGATTGGCCATTCCCACTAGCTCTGAGCTCCATTGCCCCGGCACATGGCACATCTTGTAGGCAGGACAGGTTGTATATTGAAGGTTTTCTGCCTGGGTTGGTGTCTCAGTCCCACCACTGGAACCTTGCCTGGTTATAGAAGATGGTCCAGGCTCTGTATCCGCTATTACTAGGAGTCCTTGCTAAGATCACTCTCATAGATTACAGGAAGTTTCCACTGCACTGGGTTCCCGTATCACCCCCAAATGCTTCCCGCTTCCAGTTGTCTCTCCCCATACTCTCTCCCTTGGTCCCTCCCTCCCCTGCCTGATCCCTCCTAGTTCTGCCCCCATCTTCCAGTCCACCTACAAAATCTGTTTTATCTCCCCTTCCCAGGGAGATCCATGCTTCCCCCTAGAGCCCTCTTTGTTACTTGGCCTCTTTGGGTCTGTGGATTGTAGTGTGATTATCATTCTTAAAGAAATTAATGAATTGTATAAGCTTCCACATGTATAAAATAACTTCATTTGGCTTTAATTTTTGTGTATGTGCGTGCGTGCGTGCGTGTGTGTGTGTGTGTGTGTGTGTGTGTGTGTGTGGTCTATGCCTGTATACACTTGTGTGCCTGGGTGTGATTGCCTATAGAGTTGCATGTGGAAGATGTCTTCTTCAGTAGTTCCTCATTATTATTATTACTCTTTTTTTTTTTTTTTTTTTTTTTTGGTTTTTCGAGACAGGGTTTCTCTGTGTAGCTTTGCGCCTTTCCTGGAGCTCACTTGGTAGACCAGGCTGGCCTCGAACTCACAGAGATCCGCCTGGCTCTGCCTCCCAAGTGCTGGGATTAAAGGCGTGCGCCACCACCGCCCGGCGTATTATTACTCTTATTATTATTATTTAGACTGGCTAGCCAGTGAGCCCCCAGGATCCACCGGTTTCCACTCTCCAGCAGTGAGATTCTAAGCACAGACACCACCACCACGCCCCACTCCTTTGTGTGAGTTCTGGGGATAGAACTCAGATCCTCACACTTGCGTGATAAGAACCTTACCTGCTGAGTCATCTCTGCAACCCTGTTCCACATTATAATGTTCCATCTTATGTTTCATTTTGGGTTCTCTGTTGCTGTGCCTTCAGTTCACTAATCTTTTCTTCTGCAATGTCTAATCTGCTAATCCCAGAAACTATATTTCCCATCTCACACATTTTGGTTTTAATTACAAGTTCTATTTGGTTCTGTTTTCCACTTTTCTTGTTTTTGCCTAACTTTTTGAACATATGGAATACAGTTATAATAACCAGTTTAATATCCTTCTCTGCTAACTATAACATCTGTGGTTAGTTCTTAATCAGATCCAATTGATTGATTTATCTCCTCATTATGGATAATATTTTCCTGTGTCTTTGTGTGTCTGGGAAATTTTGATTGGATGCCAGATATTGTAAATTATACCTTGTAGGATGCTGAGATTTTTGTGTTCCTATAAATATTGTTGAGCTTTGTTCCAGGCACAGTTAGGTTACTTGGAATCAGCATGGCTCTTTCTGGTCTTGCTTTTAAAAAATCGCTAGGCAGATTGGAGGGATGTTGGTCATGGTTAATTATCCCACAGCAGAAGCGATACTTGTATGAGTGTGGTGTACTGTGCGGCTTCTCAGCCTGCTCTGTGCCACCGGCATTCTGCCCTGATGGGACTGGGCATTGTTGACTCTCCTTCTAGGTCATTCTTTATCTGGCAGCTTGCTCATGGGGATGTGCTGCTGTGTGCTCAGCTGAGTTCTCCAGGGACCTGGCACACAGGCCTGGGCTTCTCCCTCTGGGCAGCTCCTTCCTCCAGGCACTCAAGTGCTGGGAACACTCCATGCTTTGATTTTGCACCATCAACTGTGTTCCTTCCCTTTGCTGAGTGCTCTGTATGCTACCTGAGTCCTCCCGTGCTGTGCTCTAGAGACTCCCCTGGTGCAGTAAGGAGGCAGCCACAGGCCTTCTGTATCTGTTTCTCCTGTCTCAGAAACCTCAAGCATCCTTCATTGCCTAATGATCCAGGGTCTTGTTGGTTCAGATGGAAGAATAAATTGGTTCCTGTTTTTTTTTTTTCCTCTTAGCTGGAAGCAGCACCAGTTCCCCTGAATTGAACTATTCCTCATGAGGCATAGGTAGGTGTTGGGTCTTTTCTTTTCTTTTTGAGGTTGGGTTTCACACTGTAGCTCAGGAACCTGCAACTCACAGTGATTCTTCTGCTTCAACTAGGGTAATAGGCACGTTTCACCACCTACATTTTTGTTTGCTTTTTTTTTTTTTTTTGAGGTATGATTTTGCAATGTACCCCAGGTTGATCTAGAACTCTTTTTTAAATGTTTAATTTTGTTTATATTATGAGCGTGTGTGTGTGTGTGTGTGTGTGTGTGTGTGCCTGCGCCATGGCATGACTGTAGAGGTTGGAGGACACCATTCTTTTCTTTCATTGTGGGTTCTGGGAATTGAACTGGGGTCAGCAGACTTTCATGTTAGGTGTTTCACCTGCTGAACCAGCTCTTCAGCCCTGGTGAAAAACTCTTGATCATTCTGCCTCAGCCTTCTGAGAGCTGGGATTATATATATATATATATATATATATATATATATATATATATATATATATATATGTATATGTATATGTATATATATATGTGTATGTATATGTATATATATATATAACATGAACATGAACATGTCTGGCTTACGTTAGATTTTTAAAGATCAGATTAAAAAATAAAAGAATAATTCAGAAATTACAAAAGGACTTCATGTTTGCCACATAGATGTTTGCAATAAAACAGCAGCTAGTCTCAATTTGAATTTCTTTAGTTAAGAAAGTCTCAGCTCAGTCACCATGTGTCTGCTGTGTCAGAAGGGTGCTGACCTGAGTCCCAGAGAATCAGAACCCCCAACAATCATTGATGTTTTTTGGAATAGGCAATTTCTGTTATTTTTAGCAAACAGAAAGACTGCATAAAAATGTCAAAAGAAACTACTTTTGAAGAAAAAAATAGAAACTGACTCACTAAAGGGACCTACTGGGAGCAATTACCCAGAGCCTGTGGTAGATCAGGAGGGCTGATTTAAGGTTATTGCTTTTGCAAATTCTGCAAAAACAAAGCAAAGCAAAACAAAACAAAACCCCAAAACAACAAGCAAGAAACAAAACCCAAACCAAAAAACCCACCACTAACGAAATGGAATACTCCTCCCTGGCTTTGCCAAGACCGAATAGATTCCTCTACAGTTGTAGTCTCATGGGAACTGTAGATTTTATTTTCTGGATTCCTTGGGTCTCTAACATGGATTAATATTGGCTAATGATAGACAGAAAAAAAAAAAAACTGCCCCTCGTGATAGTTCTCTCACTTGCTTGACAAGATCGGTGGGATTTTAGCTTGTGGGTTTCTTTGGCCTTAGGGACATGAAGCTTGAATTTTCCCATCAGACACCTGTCCAAACCCAAGGATGTTCATTAAGTTTTGGCATAAAGTTTGACAATGCAGACTGCTGTGTTCCTGGGATGCTCTCCTTAGGAGAGATGTGAGCTAGCTTTGAAGTAACTGTGGGTGTGCAAAACTCAATTTTATTGCTACCATTGATTTTTATTGCATTAAATATTCTTTAAAATTTAATGGGGTGGAGAGATGGCTCAGAGGTTAAGAGCACCAGCTGCTGTTCCAAGAGGTCCTGAGTTCAATTCCCAGCAACCACATGGTGGCTCACAGCCATCTGTAATGAGATCTGGTGCCCTCTTCTGGCATGCATGTAGACAGAACACTGTATATGTAATAAATAAATTTAAAAAAAATTAAAACAAAAGACTTGTTTTGTGTGTGTGTCTGTGTGTGTGTGTGTGTGTGTGTGTGTGTGTGTGTGTACCTACATATCTATATGTGCGCTGCTGTGGGATGTCTTTCTGTATGCTGTGAATATGTGTTGCTCTGATTGGTTGATAAATAAAGCTACATTGGCCTATGACAAAGCAGCTTAGAGACAGGCAGGAAATCCAAGCAGATATGGAGAAAGAACAAAGGAGAGGAGGGGGAGATGCCAGCCACTGCTGAAGGAGAAGCAAGATGTGGGCAGACTGGTAATGCTATGATCGTGTGACAAAACATAGATGAACAGAAACGGGTTATTTTAAGATGAAAGAGCTAGCTAGCAAGAAGCCTTACACAGGCCATACAGTTTGTAAATAATATTAAGCCTCTGAGTGATTATTTTATAAGCAGCTGTGGGACCGCTGTCCAGGTGGAACCAGAGAAACCTTCTGGCTACAGTGCATCAAATGTGTGCAGGTAACTGTGAAGGCCAAAAGAGGGCTGTCAGATCCCCTGGAACTAGAGTTCCTCAGAGCTGTGAGCAACACAACATGGGTTCTGGGAATCATATCTGGGTTTTCTGTAAGAGCAGTAAGTGACCTTACCATTGGATTAGCTCTTTGGACCATCATTAAAAAAATTCTTATATGACCTTTGTAAAAGGCCATGCCACTAGAAATATTAAAAAAATGTTTAATTCAATTAATATTATCAATAATTGCTAGTTTATCTCTGAATTACAAAAGCACTTTTCTGTCTATGCACCTAGTACTTTTCTCAAACTTACTCAAATTGAGAGAAATCTCTCTTAGCATAGTTTTGAATGAATTTAACAATTTAACAAGATCATATATAAGTAGTAAGCAGAATCAAGAGTGGCATGATTCGCTATATTTCTACATTTATTTAGATGCCTGTGGGAGGGTATGTGCACACACGTACAGGTGCCTGAGAAGGTCAGAAGAGGTATAGGACTCCCTGAAGCTGTAGTTGTGAGCTGCCTGGGCTGGGAGCTCGGTGCTGGGAACAAAACTTTGGTCAGTTGCAAAAACACTAAGTAGTCTTACCCCTATGCCACATCTCTAGCCCCAACTTTTACATTTGGGAAGTCTTTCCATCATGAGACTGAGTTGTTTCCAGCTTTTAGTTCACATTAAGCTCCACTGGCTCCTGTCACTGGCGTTCTCCCTGTCTTCCTCAGAGCATGCACACCCTGACTCACGCAAACTGAGGTACCAAAGTCAGTCAACTGCGTCCTGAGCAAAGGCTGTGCAAATCTTGTCAGCCTTGTTTCTATCACCTCAGACAGTTGATGCCACACATGCAAGAGCTCCAGAAATAGTCAGCAGTGTGGTCCTTGGACCATGGTGGCAGCAGCCCAGGGATGCCCCCTTCCCTTTCCTGGGCTCGGAAATAATTCAGCTTTGCCAGGTCCTGTGAAACAATCTCCTTAGACAGAAGGAAACCATCATTCTTATGATTTGTAAACTTACAGAGCTATGTCTGCAGTCCCTAGGACGACCCAGTGCTGACTCCTTAGTACAGGGTTTTTCTGAAATCTCTCCATTCACAACACCTTATACTGTGAGGGCTAAAGTTATGTTTTAAGTTTAAATTTAAATGACTATGCTTAAGAGATCTATAAAACAAAAATGCCTCTAACCTGTAAGCCTCACTTACCTAATGACAGATAACTTCCTGGAATGCTTGGGACTGTTGTTCATGTAAGATAACAAGCCACATGTTTTCACTTCTGTAAATAAGGCTGGTTGCCCCAACTGTACAGGATGTGGTTGACTACATATAGTCAGGAAGCATGTCAGGGTGTATGCTTGCCCCCAATTGGATGAAAGTTTGAAGTATGTAGCCTTGTAGGGTCTTGCCTTTATAAGCACCTGACTAAAGTAATTCTGGGAATCCTGGGTATGGACCTGTCCAGTGCTCATCCTGGTCAGTATGTAATAAAGCTTGCATTAAATTTGGCTCAAAAAACTGTGTTAGTGGTCTTATTCTTTTCCAGTGGGATTAACAATACCCAAGAAATCTTTACATGACTTGAATATTTCACATGCAAGAGTATGAAACAAGAATACAAAGCAAACATTTACAGGTAATAAATCATGAAGAAGTTTGTTTGAAAACAATTCTTTGGTATACACATAATTTTACCATTCATTAAAGATGAAAGAAACTTTGCAGTCATGAGATGAAAGCGCTTGTTAACTTTTACCAGAGGAATTAAATCTTACTGAATATTTGATACTAGACATAGAGAATCTTCAGTCTTTGTTGAAACTGATCAATATTTTGGTTTTCTAATCTGTAGTGCTGAGAATGTTACATCACATAAAAATGCAGCATAAATAGTCAGAAATGGATTTAAGGTCATTCGGGGAATTATTGGAATTCTGTCCTAATTCCAAGCAGAACTTCATTTACTGATTTTTGTGAAATTTAAGAGAGCAATTAAAACAACAATGTTTAAAAAGATTTGCTTATTTTATGTGCATAGTATTTTGTCTACTTGTATGTATGTGTACCGTCTCCATGTCTGGTGTTCTTGAAGGCCAGGGGAGGCCATTAGATTCCCCGAAACTGGAGTTACAGATGCATGTGAGCAGCTATGTGGGTCCCCTGCAAGAGCAATATGCACTATCAATCTCTAAGCCACCCCACCAGCCGTGCAAATAACAACATTTAAAGCAAAAATTCTAATGCAACACAATCCAAAGATAGTATTTGACACTTAAATACTGAGGAATGATAGCAAGCAATGTTGACAGCCTTTGTTTTCCCTAAGTATACCATTGACCCTCTAAGAGCACGGAACTTTGTATGTATAGTTTATAACACATGGTAGTCTTGGATCCGAGGAAGAGTTTCATCCAGGGTTCACTAGCATTGGGTATTGTAGAATATTATTTTAAGATGTGTTTCATTTGTTTGTGCTGTGGAACATTTGTTTAATGATGTAAAGAAATGTTGCATTCTTTTATGTTGCATTGGTTTAATATTGTGAAGCTGTGTTACTTTGCCTGTCTAAAACACCTGATGGTCTAATAAAGAGCTGAATGGCCAATAGTGAGGCAGGAGAAAGGATAGACAGAGCTGGCAGGCAGAGAGAATAAATAGAAGGAGAAATCTGGGAGGAAAAGAAGTTTGAAGAGCAAGAGAAGAAGGAGTGAGAAAAGAAGGAGCTAGCCACCCAGGTACATGGCCAACCATGGAGAAAAGGTGTAAGTAAGATATACAGAAGTAAGAAAAAGAAAAAGCCCAGAGGCAAAAGATAAACAGAATAAGTTTAATTTAAGAAAAGCTGGCAAGAAACAAGCCAAGCTAAGGCTGGGCATTCATAAGTAATAATAAGCCTCCGTGTGTGATTTATTTGGGAGCTGTGTGGCAGGCCCACCAAAAGACCAAAGACAAAAGAGCAAAAGAGTAGAAATGATAACCAACAACAACTGGGCAGCATGAGAGGTCCACTGGCATTGGATGGTGCGAAGGCATGCACAGTGTAGAGTGTTCCACAGGTGTGTTCAGAGCCACAGCCACAGTGAAGTCGTGAGATGCAACGCAAGCATGGCTGCCAGAAACACGTTGGCTTAATAGCGACTTGATTCTGACTGCATTTCTGGTTGAGTGCATTCAGAAATGTCACTGTTGTAAGCTTTCCCACAATGTCCACAGTTGGGTATGTGTCCCTGTGTGGCTGTGACTCAGTTACTGGCTTCAGTGGGTTTTAAGGGTGTGCTCTTGAAGCTACTGTCCCTTCTTCATTACCAACAGACACGGAGGATTTTAAGAGTCTTCAGATCCAGACATTGCAAACAAAATAGTGTCTTTGGGGATCTTGCTGTATAGCCCAGGCTGGCTCTGAACTTGAAGTCTTCCTGCCAAGCCCAGTACAGATTTTGTTTTCTGAGGATAAAACATCATTTATGACTAATCAAGAACGTTTCCTTTGTTGTCTTTAAGGCAGAAAGATGAGACAGCCCAGGTTGGAGGTGAGACAACCAGCTTGATTGGTAGAGAAAAGTCACATGCTGCTTCCATTTGTTTTTCTACGCTTCGTGGAAAGGTAGTGAGTAATGGGAACTGAGAAGTGTTGGTAAAGGTAGGAGAGAAGGGACACAGGGCCCAGTGCGATGGTGGGCTAAGCATCCACATGGACGCCCTGACATGGACGCTTCGGGCAGTGGTTTGAGGTGGTTTTTTTTTTTTTGTTTTTCGAGACAGGGTTTCTCTGTGTAGCTTTGCGCCTTTCCTGGGACTCACTTGGTAGCCCAGGCTGGCCTCAAACTCACAGAGATCCTCCTGGCTCTGCCTCCCAAGTGCTGGTGTTTAGGAGTTCGCTAATTCTTGTCCTCAGTCATATCTCACACTGTTTCTGCACACAGTTTAATATAGACAAACTAGGAGACTCGGTGTTCTTCAAAGACATTCTTGTTTTCCTCCCTCTAGACTTATACATGCCGCCCTTTCCACCTCCCATTCCTCACATTTGGGCTGTTTGGATTTAACATCTCTGGCATTTTGCACAGGACTCAGTTGGTGAAATTAGCTTTTAAATCCAAGCAATTTGTTAAAAAGGAAAAAGCAGGAAACCAGGGGAATGACACCAGGAAGTGAAGACTACTCTGTAGGAACAGGTTATCCAGCAGCTCTGGTCACAGGAAGCAGGCACAGCAGCATCTGTGGGAGCCCGTTCTGGGTTCCTCGTGGCTTTACCCAGCAGGTCCGAATAGAGGATGCTCAGGACCACGGGCCTGAGTGCAGGTGTCTGAGATGGTCTGCACTTGGCTGTGCTGGGGGAGGAGGTCTTTTGCTCCACCCCTTGGCGTCTCTATAAAAACCCTGGACCAGAGACAGTCCGGGCCCGTTGGAATAGGTTCCAGGCCCTCTCGAGGCTATCCTTTATTTTCTATCTGTTTATCTCCACAAGATTCTCCGCTATAAATCCTTCTATCTAATATTTCCTGCTGCTCGCACTCAAGAAAACTCTGGGAAGCTGTGGGGGTGGTGGGTAAACGCCCCACAGAATGGCGCCTGAACAGGGACTAGAAAAAAAAAAAAGGGGACTAAAGAAAAAAAAGGGACTAAAGAAAGGGGAAAAAAGGGACTAAAGAAAGGGGGAAAAAGGGACTAAAGAAAGGGGAAAAAAGGGACTAAAGAAAAAAAGGGACAAAAAAAGGGGGGACTAAAGACAAATGAACAGGGACTAAAGACAAAGTAATAGGGACTAAAGATAAAGGAAAATAATAGTTTTAATACAGAGTTTTTGGTGAAAGTGCTGAGTCAGCCCTGCCAGTGGAAAGGCATGCCGGTGTTATGGAATATATATATTTTTATATATATTTTTTGGTAAGGCAGGGGTTTTATCCTCGAGAGAAAAGGAAAGCGGACTGGAAGGATGTCCGATGCTGCAGCGAAATTCTCTTCTGTCAAAATTTTCTATCTTCTCAATTTCTATCTGTGATAAGTATAAGATATAGGGTAGTAATATAGTTTAGGAAAAACTTAGAAGTATAAGATTGTGTAGGAAAAAATAAGTAAGGCAACTAGACAGAAAAACTCAATTTTCTAACTTTGGGGGCTTTGAAAGCAAACTGGGGAAAAAATCTTTCTTTGGGCTTTTCGGGTAGTAAAAAAGCTCTTCTTGGAGCTTATGGGGAAGAAAAAGTTTCCTATGGAAGCTTTTGACCTGGGGACAGCTGAAATGCCAAGTCCAAGCGGCAGGAGAAAGTAATTTCTCCCTGAGGCAAAAATGGGGGTGTAAGAAGTCAAAGTTTAAAGTTGGAAAGTTTTGGGAAAAGTTGGTCTTTCTCCTGGGGGAAAAAAAAAAAATCTTTCTCAAACTATAAAATTTGGGGGGTAAAATCTCTCTAAAAAGCCTTAATCTTTCTCAAAAGCTTTCTTAAACTTAAAAACTAAATTTGTCCTTCTGGGAGATGACAAAAATTAGAATCACCTGAAGATATTAGTATGGGGACCACCTGTGATTAGCTCTAAAGGAAAACAACAAACTTAAGACAGCAAAACCTCTCTAAGTTCTCTTTCAAGCTTTAAAAATCCTCCCTGCAGTGCAGGAGGCAAGGACAAGTTTATAAAAACCCCTTCTAAGCTCTGTCTCTTCAAGCTAGTAAAAGATAGTGGGTCAGAGTACCCTGAGGAAAATGCTTGGGGAGAGTAACGGTGAAGAGCTACAGAGAACCCAAAAGGGCAGGAAACTTTACCTGAGAAAAGCAAAATAGTCAAGCTTCACAGTTACAGCTGAGCTGAGGCAGCAAAGGTTTTGAGTGAGCATTTCAGAATGAAAAGGTGCTCCTAATCGTCCTATGCAAAGATTCCCTGAAACTGTTAACATTGTATCCTCGCTTCTGACCAAAAACCCAGAGGCGACTGGCCAGCGTCTCTGAGTTGGAGTGCATTTCGGGGATACTAGGGTTCCTGCGTTGTAAACTTCCTGGAGCACAGAGCTGAGGCAGGAAGGTGCAGGACCCAGAGGAAGATTGCTAGTGAACAAACAAAGCTAAAGCCGGTGGGAACGGCACAGTTGTCCACTTTCCTACAAGTCCCGGGTTGATAGGTCCACAGCTGCAAAAAGAAATCTGAGAAAAAGCTTTCCTATCAGAGAAAGGACCTTTCTGGAAAAACAGTAAAGCTGAACTGTGTATGAAGCAGTCGTGCTGCCGAGTCAGAACGCTGTCTGGGGAAAGAGCCCAGCCAGGGCAGAACAGAACTATCCAGGAGTAAAGCTTTCTTTTCTGTCAGAGAAAGCACCTCTTTGAGAAAAGCTTTGTTTCAACTGACTCCCTATGAGAATGAGGGAGTGTAGCCCTGAGGGGTGATTGCCTCTGGCATAAGCTCTGTCCTTGAGCACCCAGACAAGCAAATGCAACCCACTGGGGGACTGGGCCAGGTGAAGCCCTGATGAGGCACAACACCCGTCCTAATGGGAGTTTAGAGATGGCAAAAACCTCCCTTGTTAGATTTTCAGTCTGTACGCAAACAACACAGACCCCGAAAACAGAAACGGACAAAAAGCCCCTACCTTCAGTAGCAGGGAAAGCCGCCGCTCTAGTGTCGGAAACCGTTTCTGGGGTAGAGGGGATAAACTGAGACCAAACTGGGAACTGTCTGGGAGAAAGACTCTGAAGAAACAGAGAAGGGACATAATCCTCCCCAGAAAATATGTGACCTGAAAAAGCTGCTAGAATTTGAGGCAGATTCGGGGCGAGAAAAAAGCCCCTACCTCCAAAGGCAGATAGCAGAGGTACAGAGCCGCAGACAGATACCTGAAGCTCGGCATCTGGGGGGGGAAGGAACAAGCAAAATGAGATAAATCAGTGGGAGAAAATCTCTCTGAAGGAGCTATGGAAAAGCTGTTGTAAATGATCTTATTTTTCACTGACTGGCTAAAGCAAACACAAGCCCCGAGGAAAGTTGCTATCAGAAATGCCAGCCTCAATGCGCGCTAACGAGGCAGGTACGGTTCTGATTCGGGGGCCAGTGTCTGATGAAGGAGAGACACCTGTGGAAGCCAGCTGAGGAGAGACCAGAAACCTCCCAATGTCCCATAGCTGAAAATGTAAAATGCTTGTTCAAATCTCCCGTTGCAAAAGCCAAAAAACTTTGTTCAAACCTCCCAGGCAAGAATTTGTAAACAAGTCTGGTAAAAGAGAACCAGTTGACTCTCAAACCCGATAAGAAATATGGGAAATGATATAAGGGACTGATATTATTATGGACTGATATAAGAGAAATGCATTCTGGGAAAGGTAGTTTTTCTGCTAAAGATGGCGACATTGCCCTGAAACACTTTTGTCAGCTCTAAACTTAAAATACAGCTTTTAAAAATAAGGAGGAAAATCGTCTAAGGGTTTAAGTGTCAGTTCCAAAGAAAAATTGAAAGGATACGGAACTAGGTGCTTCGTGGTTTGGGGCGCCGTTGGTAAAATGCCTTATTTACCCTAATAGCTGTGCAGTTTTTACGGCAGTTGGATGACAAAAAGCTACCTATAAGAGCAAACAAGCCATTTTAAAATCCTTAAAACAAGGGAAAGCAGTTTATACACTGAACCTTGTCTTAGATATGAAAAAACATGTTGAAATTAAAAAAGTTCTTTGCCTTTTGAACAAACTGCCTGCAATGAGCAATTCCTTTGCAAATCTAATAAGGATACAAGGAAACAGGCATTCAAAAAGAAATGACTGCTTTATAGATAAGAAACAAACTTCAGAAAATCTAGCTGTCTTACAAAAGAGTTGCTTTTCTTGAAAGTTCCTTATAAGAAATCAATGCTAAATATCACCGCTGCTAATAACATCAGGAGTTAAAGCTAATGAAGTGAAAACACTAAATCCCAGTGCTTTATAACAAAGCTGACTATAAACTCTAAACTTTAGAAATGATGTACGTACTTCCTGTCTAGTTAAGAGAATTTTTCTGATAGAGATGGTGATAATAATTAAGAGTAAGAAGTAGAAAGACGAAAATAAGATATGAGTTTGTAAAAATTCTGTCTTGTTAGATCTGTGTTAAGAAATCTTTAGGTGTTTGCTAAGTTAGATATATGCTAATGGTAGCCTATATAAGTTTGTAAAATAGATCTATAGAGTTCCTTTAAGAATATAAGCTTGTAAGAAGTATCTAAGGTAGTCTTAAGACATGTAGTAATAAGCTTGTAAGATGCTAGTTGTAAATGTAAGTTTAAATAAGAAATAAGATGGAATGAATATAAGTATATGAGAATTAATAAGAAATATATTTGCTAAAGAAGTTCTATAGTTTCCTTAAAGTATAAATAAGTAGATGTTAATATGTGAGTTTGTAAAAATGTGTAATGTTGAGTGAGTTTATGCTTAAGCACATGTTATGTGAGTTTGTGAAAAAGTGTAAATGTTAAGTGTGAGTCTATTAATGTATATGGTGAAAACACCTGAGACACAGGAGATAGTGTCCTAGTAGACTGCAAGGTAGGCAGTCTGAATGATTTCAAAAGCTCCAGAAGCCGCTAAGAAGCTAAGAATGGCGGACGCCAGAACCAGCACAAGGCATCCGCAGCTGAGATCCGTGGAATATCAATGCAGCACAGAAAAACCTGAGCTAACAGCAAAAACGGTGCGGTTTAAAATCTTACTATAACTAAAAAGGTCTGTCTGTGAGAACAAAAGTTGCAGAGACGCTTGTTTGAACTAAAATTGTTAACTGCAAAAAGTTTTGGTTGTAAAACGTCTCTTCATATTTGGAAGTGAAAGCCTGATACCAGAATTTATTTGTTTGAACTTTTTGAACTTAAAATGAGATAAAATTACAAAAACATTTTGGTTATGGATTTCTTCAAATTTGGAAGGCTAGTACCAATATTTATCATTTGAATTTTGGTACTTAAATGAAATGAACAATAGAGATTTCATTGCAATGGGACAGTTTTGAGTAATGACCTAGGAATGGTTTTCTGGAATTGGGTTAAAAATGGAACTGTTTAAATGAAGAAATGTATTTCTACTTAGAATCAAGATGCAATTTTGTGTATGCATATATGCTTTATTAATTGGAGATTTATGAATTGTTTTGTGGAACTGTTTATGTAAAAATGGAATTACTTATGGAACTGGTTTTATGTTACAAATGGAACTGTTTAAACAGAAAAGTTTGGGTTTTCTAACTAGGCTTGAGATTTTGCTTAAAAATTATAAAGAAAAGGAGGAGCTATGAGATTGAATTATGTTTGTAGAAACCTATTGATATTAATGTACCCTGGCTTTGTGGAATTGAGGAAATGTTTAAGTTTGATGTGAATACATCGAAGTTTTTCCTATGTTCTGTTAACAAGAAAATTCAAATGACTGAGTTAAAGTTGTAAGACGGAGAAAATTGTTAACTATATATAGCACCATATATGCTAATTCTAATGGTTCTGTTAAGAGTTTGCTTTGAGTTGTAAGATTGAGAGAATTGTGACTATGTATAGCAATATTTATGTTAACCTGTTAATGGTAATGATGAAGCTAAGGGATTCTTTAAGTTTGTAGTCGCCTTAAGAGTTTTGGTTTAGAAAGGGCTTGAGGCAGCTAAGACTGCTGTGGTCACCTTGGACCTAATTCAAAAGAGAAATGCCATTTATATCATCCTCTACTCCCATACTGGGAGGTGTAACAGCTATGGAGATTGCTGTAAGCCATTAATAGTTATTTTTTTATATATTAAGAAGGGGGGACCTGTGGGAGCCCGTTCTGGGTTCCTCGTGGCTTTACCCAGCAGGTCCGAATAGAGGATGCTCAGGACCACGGGCCTGAGTGCAGGTGTCTGAGATGGTCTGCACTTGGCTGTGCTGGGGGAGGAGGTCTTTTGCTCCACCCCTTGGCGTCTCTATAAAAACCCTGGACCAGAGACAGTCCGGGCCCGTTGGAATAGGTTCCAGGCCCTCTCGAGGCTATCCTTTATTTTCTATCTGTTTATCTCCACAAGATTCTCCGCTATAAATCCTTCTATCTAATATTTCCTGCTGCTCGCACTCAAGAAAACTCTGGGAAGCTGTGGGGGTGGTGGGTAAACGCCCCACAAGCATCCCACTGAGAAAGCTCTGAAGGCTTGTGGGAATTACTTAACCTTATATTCATCTCACGCAAGGGGCTTAGGAGCTACAGAATTTATACACCCACACCCCTGATATACTGTATGAGAGTTTTTCCTGGAGCCATTAATTCCAAAACCTTCTAACCTGTTGAACAGGTGGCAAAGTGAGTTACGGAAGATACCTCAACAAAGAGCTGCTAACCCTTGGAAGTCAGGCCAAATGAGAGCAAGTGACAGGTAGGTGACAGGAGAGTCACTGATGCCATCCGTTACAACGGCCTGAAAGAAAGATGGGTGAGAACTACCAACATGGGCTCGTGACTTGGCTCAGTCGGCAAAGGCATTTGTTGCCAAAGCAAGGTTCTGAGTTCAGTCCCTGGAACTCACTTAATTGAAGGAGAAAACTGACTTCCACAAGTTTTTCTCTGATGCCCACATATGTGCATGAACACACACACACACACACACACACACACACACACACACACAAACATACAATTAAATAAATGCAATTTTTTTTAAAGAAGCAACCAAATATGAATATTTCAGCACCACTAAAGTTAATTTTTACTCATGGCTGTGAGGAGACTTTTGTGGGTTTTACTTACTTGGAGACCCTTAATGATAGGTCAGCAATGATCTGAAGTGTACCTAATGCTGCATCTGAGAAGAAACTGAGTCTCAAACAGATGGTGAAGAGGTGAACTATGTCCTTTAAATTGACAAGGTGTTTCCTAGATAAGTACATGATGGCATGCCACCACAGGACTGCTGTGGTGTTCCATGAGTCTGGGAGAAGAGAGAACTAAATGACTAAAGATTACCACACATCAACATTGACAATAATTTCAGATGGAACAATAAATTAATGTAAAAATGTAAAAAAAGAAATAGAAAACATGAGGGAGTTTTGAGTAAATTTAAGATGATTGCTAACTAACATACCAGAAAAACACAAATGGAAAGACATTCATACATTTATGTGACTAGAACTTTAAAATACGCTATGACAAAAACAACATGAAATGAGTCAAAGTCTGAAAAAAGTGTTGATGTTGCAGATGAGATACTGAGTGTGGTAGTTTGAATGTAATTGGCCCCCATAATATAGGGAGTGATAGTATTCAGAGGTATAACTTTGGTGGAGGGGGTGCGGCTTTGCTAGAGGAAGTGGGTCACTGTGGGTGCAGGCTTTGAGGTTTCTTATGCTCAGGACACTTCTGAGTGTCTCAGTCAGCTTCTTGTTGCTGGCAAGATGTAGGACTTCTCAGCTACTGTCTGCCTGCATGCTGCCATGCTCCCTGTCATGATGATAATAAACTGAACCTCTGAAACTGTAATAATTAAATTTTTTCTTTATAAGAGTTGTCGTGGTCATGGTGTCTCTTCAGAGCAACAGAAAACCCCAACTAAGACACTGAGGTTTTGACTATATTAAGAATTCAGATTCTGCATACAGAAAACAAATGGGCATGGAGACAAGTAATTTACAGGCAACAGCATCTGTTGGTTGATAAGTATACATGACATATAGAAGCAGGACTGGCCTGAGCAAAGTGGAAATACGGCTTTCCCATAAACTGCAAGTAGGGATGACAAGAAACTATCTTGATTGTTTTTTTCAGCATAACTGTGGTGTGTTGACTGAGAAATGTGCTCCATAGTCTCAGGCATTTGAACACTTGGATCCCAGTTGTTGGCACTGTTTGGGGAGGTTTAGGAGGTGTGGCCTTGCTAGAGGAAATATGTCATCGGAGGCGGGCTTTGAGAGCTTAAAGACCCACGCTTTTCCAGCTCACTTGCTCTCTACTTCCTGCTGTGATTTCTGGTGTGATGTCTCTGCTGCTCCAGCTGCAGTACCACCTGCTGCCATGTCTCGCCTGTGACTGTGATAGACTCATCCCTCTGGAATCATAAGCGTGGTTATGCAAAATTTATTTGCAAAATTATTAATTTAAACACACATCTTCTGTGACACTGAGTTAGGGTTTGTTTGTGAAATACTATCATTCCTGTGCTGGGACGCTGGTCCTCAGCTGCTGGTATCCAGGAGACTGCTCAGCCTCTGGGAAGGGGGCCTAGGCAGCAGTCCTCACTGCTGGAGTTTATCCTGAAGGGGGTGCTCAGCCCAGATCTGCTGTCTAGTCTGAGAAGGTATGATAAACAGAATCTGCAAACCCTGGCCATGGCAGTCTGAATAACTTTCTCTGCCCTGACAGGTCGGATTCCCCAAAACCATGAGCTAAAATAACTGTCTCATGTCTTATATTGTTTCTGCCAAGTATCTTTATCACAGCAACAACAACAACAACAAAAGTAATTCATCCAGTAAAGGACTTTAATCCAGAGACAAACTTATACAAATGTATCCATATTTAAGTACAAACATTCCCAGTGAAGTATAATTTATATTATGCCACCATCTAAAACCTCCAAAATGTTCTTAAATAAAGAGATTAGATGAATCTATTATAGTGCACGCTTATAATGAGGTTATTAAAAAGCAGAAGGTAGACTTGTATGGACTGACATGAAAAGTCTAAGGTGAACTACTATTGGAAAGTCAAATAGCATTCCTCCCCTATAATTTGATGCTATATGTGTATATCTTGTAAGTGTATTGGAAAATCTGTGAATGAATGAGATTTATAGGGCAAAGGGCACCAGAAAAGCTCACAGGGCTCTAGAGAATATTGATTTGTTTTTGGACATGAATTCTTATTCTTTTTATAAAAATCCTCTTTTTCTTTTCATTCACATTACATGCTTTGAAAGAGATACATCCTCAGCTCCACTCTGTAGAGAGAGCATGAGACTCAGTTACACAGGAAGGGTGTAGCCATCCCCAAGACTAAGGTGATGTTAAGGGTTGCAAAATGGTCAAGTCAGAGTGGATGGTCAGCATACTTGTGAGTCCTTCAAAACTTGGGCTTTGTTTCTGGAAGGGTGGCAGCTGAAAGAGTGGCAGCTCTGGGCAGGATGGAGGGGAAGCAGAGAGGAGGAAGCAGAACTCTCCTCTGCAGAGCTGGATGGATGCACACTGTAGCTAAAACCAACAAAGATTAAGACAACGTTGCACTCTTCAGGCAGCTTCGAATTAGAAACTGCTGAGATGATTCTCTCATAGCTCATGGATAGCATGTGTTTATGCAATAAAAAGTACTTTATAAATCATAGGACTATCTACTTTATAATTACACTTTTATCAAGATATGCACAATAGGAGGTGAGTCATACACTCATGCTTATAACTCCAGCCTGTATCAAACAGCTTTGAAGTCTCAAAGGTTTTAAAAGACAAAAGCTTATTTTTATAAAGACAAGGATCAAGTGAGAACTAGAAGCAGGTCCTTGTTCCTCGATGTCACTGAGGCATCAGACAGAAGATATACATCTATGATCTCAGTGCAGAGGAGTCCTGGCAAGTCCAAGTGGATACTCAGTCCACCATTTGGAGGTGATACACACCTGATGGTTATTGGCTTATACAGTCACATGATAACTGCTCCTGAGGAGCAGCCTTCTTAAAGGCCATGCTGAGGCTGACAGTTGGGATATACTTCCTTGTACCTCATCTACATGTTTTTCTTCTCCCCTCCCCTCCCCTCCCCTCCCCTCCCCTCCCCTCCCCTCCCCTCCCCTCCCCTCCCCTCCCCTCCCCTCCCCTCCCCTTCCCTTCCCTTCCTTCCTTCTTTTCTTCCCTCTTTCCTTCCCTTTCTTCTGGGGATTGAAGCCAGGGCTTTGTGTATGAAAGCACTCAGATTAGTTCCTCTCCTCTCAAATCCAGCACCTCATGCCCATCTCCTGATGATTTGCCCAGAGCGCACTCTTGTACCTATTAATAGTGGGTTAATAATGGAACCTGAACTAGCCATCTTCTATAATCAGGCAAGGCTTCCAGTGGAGGGACTGGGACACCTGCCCAGCCACAAAACCTTCAACCTACAATGTGTCCTGCCTGCCAGGTCTAGTAGGTGGGTAAAGGTGGCGCAGAACTCGTGAGAGTGGCCGACCCTTGACTGCTCTAACTTGAGACCCATGCCAAGAGAGGGAGCCCATGCCTAACACTGTCTGGAGGTGTCACGTGTAAGCTCCAGATCTCTCGATCTAGGACCTGCAAAAAAAAAGGCAATGAAATGATTCCTAGTGATATTCACATGTAGTCTTAGACCAGAGCTAGCATAATTGTTATCAGAGACACTTCATCCAGCAACTGATGGGCACAGATGCAGAGACCCACAGCCAAACATTAGACAGAATTCAGGGAATCCTGTGGAAGAGAGGGAGGAAGGATTATAGGAACCAGAGGGGTCAGGGACACCAAAAGAACGCTGTCACCAGAATCACCTAGCCAGGGCTCATAGGCACTCACAGAGACTGAACTGACAACCAAGGAGCCTGTATGGGTCTGACCTAGGTTTTCTGCATATATGTCATGGTTGTGTAGTTTAGTGTTCTTGTGGGACTCCTAACAGTGGGAACAGGGGCTGTCTCTGACTCTTTTGCCTGATTTTGGGATGCTTTTCCTTCTACAGAGTTGCTTTGTCCACCTTGATATGAGGGATTGTGTCTGGTCTTACTGTAACTTGCTATGCCATGCTTGGTTGATATCCCTGGGAGGCCTGCTCTTTTCCAAAGGAAAATGGAGGAGCAGTGGATCTGGGGGAGAGGGAAGGTGGGATGCGGGAGGGACTGAGAGGAGAAGAGGGAGAGGAAACATTGGTAGCGATGTAATATTTGAGAGAAGAATAAAAAACAAAACAAAATTAAACTAAAACACAAACCAAATATACAAAAAAGGAAGAAAGAAAAGAAAAGAAAATTTCCCTAAAACAAAATTGGCTTAACCTTTCAGTGGCCATTTTTAGTAGATACAAAGCAAATTGGCTCATTGCTATGCTCCCCTGGGTGAGGGAAGGGCTTGGTAACTATATTAAGTGGTGAGAATAGTATAGTCCACTTAAAATGAACAAGTAAAGGTCCACCTTTCAGAAAGTTGGTCTTATTTCCCAAGATTGAGTAATAAGAACTCTACTCTTTGTAATCGTTATGTGTGATGGAATAAATTTGATTTATTGTAAGCTGCTCTAAAGACAACATGTGTGAGCTTTGAAGACTGATTCTAGTATATGTGAACTTCTGGCTCATCTTAGTATCATTTTCACTAGCATTTTTAATTGAATTTACATTTTTGTTCATTTATTTTTCCCGTGTGCTTACATATACAAGCCATGGCCTGCTGTGGACGTCAGAGTCGGGTCCCTCCTTCCACCATGTGGGTCCTGGGGATCAAGTCAGGTTGTCAGTCTTGGGGTCAAGGGCTTTTACCCACTGAACCATCCCACCAGCCTGTGCTCTTTATTCTTTTACAGAATACTTTGTTTGCTCTGTATGTAGCAGGGCTGTCTTTCTGTGTGTCTTCTGAATGTCACACTTGTAACATAGCCCTTTAAAGTCCCTTCTAAATTCACCCATCATTGGAAATAAATTTGAAATAACTTTAGTAAATGCCAATGGAAATAAAAACAAAACAATAGAGTATTATATTCTCCAAGAACACATTCAGCAATTCTATTTCAGTTAGCAACAGGCTGTATCAACCTTGGCGAAACGAGAAAGACTTTGGGTAATTACAGCAACCTCACAGTGTTACTGATTGTAAGGAAACCATCTGTCCAACAGCATGGGGATGATTAATTACATTATGATGTCATTAAGAAGTAGGATATTGCTGGGTGGTGCACGCCTTTAATCCCAGCACCCCAGAGGCAGAGCCAGGTGGATCTCTGTGAGTTCAAGGCCAGCCTGGTCTACAGAGCAAGATCCAGGACAGGCACCAAAACTACACAAAGAAATCCTGTCTCGAAAACCAACAACAACAACAACAAATATCAATCAACCAACCAAACAACAATAAAAAAACAAAACAAAACAACACACACACACACACACACACACACACACACAAAGTAGGATATTATTGTATCTATAAGTAATTTAGATTATAGGACAGTGGCAAAGCTGAGACATTATCACCCAGAGTTAAAATGGTCTGAGTAGCACTTGGGAGGCAGAGGCAGGCAGATCTCTGAGTTTGAGGCCATCCTGGCCTACAAAGGGAGGGCCAGGACTGTTACACAAAGAAACCTTGTTTCAAAAAAACCAAAAAAAGCAGCCTGGGTAAAGAGCCTGGACACACTGTGAAGAGGAGAGTATCTACATGCTGGCTTAGCAGGCATTTCTACCTTTTATAGTACTCTCTTTTACTTTAAAATACTTGACATTTATTTATGTACTTGTTGGGTCTGGATACCACAGCATAAATGTGGAGGTCAGAGGACAACTTGGGAGTCAATTCTCTCCTTCTACCACATGAGTCTTGGGAATCAAACCTAGGTCATCCAACCCGGCAGCAAGTACCTTTACATGGGGAGCTACCTTTCCAGCCTATATTGCTCCTCAGAAGTTTATTATTTCAAGAATTTATTAATTTTACAGTGAAGTAAATTTATATGTTCACTGTCTTCATATGAATGAGATATCTTAAGTGTTAACTGGTTTTATCTGCACCAGGTCAAGGGTTTATAGGAGTTAGCGCTGAGCTGTGGAATAAAAGTCAATTTTCAGATTATGGAAGGAGATAATGGAAGAGAGACATGAAAGTGACTGTAAGTTTGAGAAATATGAATCAAGATTATTAGGGTCAGCGGAGAGTTGGCCGATGACGTTTAAACAGATGATGGGCTCCTGCACAGAACACGCCTGTGGTCTGGGAGCAGCTGCCATTCAACACTCAGTTCTTAAGTGAGTTTTATAAATATGTGCACAAGTGGATGACCAATCCATTGAGCCAAAAAAGTTAATACTATACATTGTAGTTTACATTTGGTCTGAGTTTATATACATTGATTTTTAAAATTGCAGGCACAGGATTCACTTTTTCCGGAGTAGGAAAGGGCACAGGGGGCTGTGTTGCGCACAAGTCCGTAGCCCTTGAATTTACCATGCTTCCATCAACCTCCCAAGTGCTAGGATTGTTAGCTCATGCCACTACGTTTGGCCCCTGATTTCTGTGTCCACTCACAAATGGTTTGTTGGACTACAGCTTAATCTGCTATTCCTCAGCGGATTGTTACTTTGTGATATTAACTTTATGGATTTAGGATTTAAGCCCTGCAAATGAAAGGAAAATGCCTGTTAGTCCCATGCTGCTCTAGATCATGTCTAAGGTCTTTGGGGATGGGATTGGTTTACAGGAGCTGTGGATTCCCGATGGTGTGTTCTGTCTCATCACCTCTGAGCCACAAATGCAGTTGTTGACTTTTCTCAGATCTCGTGCGAGTGCGGCAGCTGTGTCCACCCCAGTCTCGGCTCTGCTCTTCCTCTTTCCATGCTTCTCACACTCTGCAGTCCATTGGGTTCCACGGACCCTTTCAGCTCGGAGGTCTCAGAAAGTCTTGGCTTCTTTCCTCAGGCTGGACAACCTGGCTTCATGGAGGTGTACCTATGAGAAAGCATTGCTGACCAGTGTGTGCTAGGCTCTGGGGGCCTACATCTGTCCCAAACTCTGTCTTGATTATCAAAACATGACTGTACCATGAAATCTATCAGAAATAAATTGAAGCATGGCAGTACCAAGTACTGGCAAGGATATGAAGTAATGAGAAGTCTCAGACTTTCCTGAGACATAAATAGCTCATTATGTTGGAAAATAGTTTGGTTGTTACTTAAGTAAAACATATTCCATGTCTTACCATTTCTACCTCAAAGTATTCATTCTAGAAAAATCAAGACAGTTATCTACTAAAGAGTTGCATACAGTTGTTTGTGACAGTATTCTCTCTCTCTCCCTCCCTCTCCTTTTCCCTCTCCCTCTTTCCCTCTCCCTCCCTCTTTTCCTCTCTCCCTCTCCCTCCCCCTCTCTCTCCAAAGCCAAAGGACAACCTTGGGTGTCATTCCTCAGTCACCATATACTTGGGGTTTTGAGAGAGAGTTTCTCGCTTCCCTTGAGCTTTCCAAGTGAATTGGGATGGCTGGCCAGAGAGTACTAGGAAGCACAGGATCCACATAGTCTTGCTTCTCCAGCGCTGGGAGTCTAAGTGTGTAACTTTTTGTTTAATGTGAGTTTGGGGACTCTAACTCAGGTTCTCATGCTTGCAAATCAAGAATTTTACCAACTGAGTCACCTCTCCAGGCCCCCTGGTTTATTTATTTTTAAAAGTCTCTCTGTGTGTGTCCCTTCCACCTTGTTTGAAGCCACGTCTCTTGTCCAGCACTTCACACCCTAGGCTGCCTGCTTCAGGAACTTTGGGGACCCTTCTGTCTCTGTCTCCCATCCTGCCACGGAGCACTGGGATTGCCGATGTCTCCTGTCATGTCTGCTTTCAGTCTCATATTTGTACAGCAAGCACTTGACTCACCGAACATTTCCTCAGCACTCCCTTCAGCATCCCAAGTTGAAATAAATGAAATGTCCATCGGCAGATAAATGGATAAAGTAAACTGTGCCTTATCCATATGATACAATATGATATGATATATATGTATAGTCAACAATAAAAAGGAATGAAACACTGAGTCAGTCAATAGTATAGATAAGTCTAAAAATCACCAGACTATGTAAAGCATGTATATTAGATGATTCTATTCATGAACACCTAGAAAAGAGACATCTGATTTAGACCAGTCATTCAGGGGGCTGGAGGCCTGATGGCACTGGTTGGGAAGGAGGTCAATGAACTTTTTGGGTAATGGAATCTTACATATCATCACTATAACGGTAGCTGCATGGGTTAATCAGTTAACCCGAAGTCCCCTAAAATGTCAGTTGTATATCAGTCAAGTTTGTTTAATTTAATTTATTTATTGTATGTGCTTATATATATTCTTTATTTTCATGTGTATATATGGTGTGTATGTGTGTGGACACACACGTCTGTGTGTGTGTGTGTGTGTGTGTGTGTGTGTGTGTGTGTGTGTGTGTGTGTGCACATTCACACAAATAGAGGCTCAACGTTGATGTTAGGAATCATCCCTGATTGCTCTTCTCCCTTACTGATTGAGGCAGACTCTCTCAATCACAGGCATCCCTGACATCACTGATGTTGCTAGTCTTAGAGTTTGCTTTGTGGATTTCCTGTCTTCACCCTTGGAGGCTGGAACTGCAGGCTAACCATGATGCTTATGTGACATTTCATGTGGGTTTGGGGAATCTGAAATCTGGTCCTCTCACGTGCATGCTCGTACTTTAACCACTGAAGCATCTCCCTGGCCCCAGTCTAGTTAATTTGAAGGTAGAGAGAGGAGAAGTTCCTTCTGCTCTTCATTGTCTCTGGACTCTTCTGTTCCTCTCCTGGTGAGGATGTTTAAATGCCTTTGCCTTTCAGGCTGGGGAGAGAATTGCAGGTTCTGCATAGGAAATCCGAGTTAATTTCTCTAATTTTCATATCCTTTATCATGCTGAAAGACACATAATGTGGAGAAAGACTATTTTTTACATATAAAGTATAAGATATGAAGTCCAAATAGAGATCCTCATTAATCATGGTGTACTAAGCAATGTTAAGTGTTGGGAGTCCATCCAAGAATCCGATAGATAGTTCATCTCCAATGTCCTGAGGGCTGTCTTCACAGTACTTAGCACTATATGTTTAACGCTTGCTTCTCATGTGTGTGGAATAAAGACTTTGAAATCTAGCACAAGTGGTGGGCCTAGATTTGTGTTGTTTCATGGACAGAGGATGCTAGATGAGGATGCATTCAGGGTTACAGAATACAAGGGAGGAATAATTAGTCTAAACCAGACATATAGAGGTCATGATGTCCATGCTGAGAAAATTGGAGAAAAATAAGCAAAATGTAGATTTTTCTTAGGCAGAAAAAGCAGTTTATGTATGGGCATAGAGATGCACTCATTCATTGAAAGAGTATGTATTGACTGAAGAGCTCTTACATTGCAGGTACCGTTGTCAGTGACTGACAGGACATAATCATGTTCCAAGCTTATATTCTAGGGAGAAAGGCAGATAATTTAAGGAGCCTTCTTAACGCAGAACTGTGGTGAAAAGAGAAACAATACATATAATAAGGAGAAAATGAAGCACACGTGGAAAAGGGATGAGGCTTTGGGGTTCTACTTGATTAAGAGCTGTCACAGAGGGACTCTCTCCTGAAGACAAGTTAGGAAGTGAGTCATCTCCGTCTGGAGGGGAAGTATCTTCAGAGACAAGACACCGAGAAAGCTACAGGCGAGGGTGTGCTTGTTGTGTTCCTGGGGGAGTGGGAGGCCATTGCGCCTAGAGAAGCATAAGCAAAGGAGAGAGAGAGAGAGTAGGCAAAATTTGGGATGTCAGTACGGTCGATCACGACGCACTACAAATAACTGGTAAAATGGGAAACATTGGATCAAAACGTAACATGCAAGAGAATGGTTAACTTTGATTGTCAACTTGACAGGACCTGGAATCAGCTAAGAGGCACTGTCAGAGGCATGTCTGCAAGGGCATTTCTAGGAAGGATGGGCTGACAGGAGGTTAGGCTTCACCCTACCCTCAAGTGAAAAGCAACCTCTGACCAGTGACCAGCGGTACAGATAAAGAGGTCTGAGGCGAAAGCAGCACTACCTCCCTTTGCTTCTTGCTGCTGAGTGTGTTTGTTCTGTGGCTGTTGTGAAGCTATTGTCTTTCATTAACAACATACTCCAGTTCCTTCAGCCTTCAAACCAGTGACTCTCCAGGAATCTTCAAGGCCTTCCGCTCCAGATTTAAAGACATCCAGCTTCATGGCCTGAGCAACTACAAGGTTCACATACTTTCCAGCGTGCAGTTAGCCAAGGTTGGACTGCCCTGCCCCTATTGTATGAAACACACCAACACCACACACACACACACACACACACACACACACACACACACACACACACACATTTGGAGAGAGAGAGAGGAGAGAGAGAGAGAGAGAGAGAGAGAGAGAGAGAGAGAGAGAGAGAGAGAGTGAGAAAGAGGGAGAGGGAGAGAAAGAGGGGGAGAGAGAGAGGGAGAGAAAGAGGGAAAGAGAGGGAGAGAGAGAAAGAGGGAGAGAGACAAAGAAAGAGGGAGAGAGAGAGAGGAGTCAGTTCTGTTTTCTAGAGAATGAGCTTCATAGCAACTATATTGCTTTGTCTCTGGGCGGGAAACTTTCAGCAAGGACCCAAAGAGAGGATCACAATAGCCCAGGTGAGAAGAGAGCAGTATTTAAAATGAAGTGTTCAGTGAAGATGGTACTCAAAAGAGAAAGTTGGCCAAGTTTCTGGATGGACTGGATTGGTGGCACAAAAGGTATTCCAAAAGTGTAACTGGACTTCACCCAGGGAGGACATGTGCGGAGAGCCATTGTCATGCAGAGGGGACACGGAGACACACAGACCTAGGAAACAAAGCCTAGGAAGATGAGGCAGAGAAGGCAAAGGCACTGGGGAATGTTCTGAGACATAGAAGGCTGGCAATACCTGCTAGTCGGTGTGGCCAGGAGGACCATTAGTGCCAGCCTGGGGGTAATCACATCAGGGAATATTGGAAGAGCAGGGTCGGGTTTGTGGAGGGGAGTCATGTGTTCATGCTTGGACCATGGCATTTTCATTCCTTAGCCATATCAAAGTGAAGCACCTGGAAAGAATTTGAAAATTTATGCACAAGGTCAAGGTTAACAGGGCTCAAATATTAACATCCCCCTGATTCTGTGTAACTAGTTGAAATGTCCAGTAGTAAACCCTCCAAGTTACTTATGATGACAAGGCCATGCAACACCACAGACACTTTTCAGTATAAAAGTATGCAGCAATATAGACTAGCACCCGTAACCTTTGTGTGTAACAGGATAAAGAGATGCTCCTCCACCACCAGACGAGTGTTCCTGACCCCAGGAGATATCTTGTGGAAGTATGTGCTTTCTATCTCTGGCAACTTTTGACCTCCAAGCAAGTTAGGCCAATGTGTTGGCTAGTTTTATGCCAACTTGAGAGTTATTTTGGAAGATAGACACTCAGTTGGCCCCACTGGATTGGTCTGTGGCCAAACCTGAGGAACATTTTTTAAATTAGTAATTGATGTGGCAGGGCCCAGCTCACTGTGGGTGGTGCCACTCCTGGGATGGTGGTCCTGGGTACTATAAGAAATTAGACTGAGCAAGCCATGAAGAGCAAGCCAGTAACTCCTTCATGGCCTCTGCTTTAGTATCTGCCACCAGGCACCTGTCTTGACTTCTTTGGATGAGGGACTCAGCTCTAAGATAACATAAACCCTTTCCTTTCCAAGTTGCTTTTGACCATGGTATTTTATTACAGCCACAGAACCCACAAGTAAAACGGCTGACAAGGGGAAATGCACACCCTGCCATGGGAGAGAAATCATAGAGATACTGTGACGTGTTTGAAAACTTCATGTTTTTCATGATTGGTTTTGTCAGGTTTGATCTTATTCTTAGCTATGCTGCCATGCTTTGTGTATAACTGTTACATGTCGATTCTAGATGGAGTTACCAGAAGTTGACTCCACTACCCTTCTCATCTGCCTTGCTTTCTACAGATGTGCTGCACAGACAGCTCTTAGGTGTTGACACGTGTTGATACATGGTCCTGTGATCACCAGCGTGGTCACAGCTAATGCAGGATGAGTCCGGGATAATGACTGTGGGCTTTTCAGCAAATGATTGACAAATTGCAGTGTCGTGGAAATTTAGAAGGGGAAATACTGAGGTGAGATTGGAACGGAAAGAACACAATGGTTAAGGGCCGGGTGCAGGAAAAACACATGGAAGGGATGAGGAAGAATGGTCAGCTGAGGAGACCCTGGGGATGTAGACATGGCTGCCAGCATCCTCCTTCCCTTTCCAGGCCCTGGACCACTCTTTCTCTTTTGAAGTCACTAATTTCCTTGCCATGAAATAGAAGAACAGTCTTGTCTGAGACTACATCTTCATACTTCCCTCCTTTCCTAGTTTATGGCAAGCATGATTCACCCCTTCAAGTTTCATCATATGATGCCTCTAAATAAAAAAGTAGCTTTTTCATACTACCTGATTACAGAATCTTTTAGTGTCTTATTTATTTTTTCCCAGCACCCATCACAAAAGAAATTATTTAATTCATTTCCTTCTTTCTTCTCTTTTAGATTTTTTTTAAAAATTTTTGAGATTATAATATAATTGCAACAGTTCTCCTTCCACTTATTTCTTTAAAAGAAGCAAAACAGTAACAATAAACAACAACAACAACAGAAAAACCCAACCATTTCCTGTCTTTTCTGTACTGGAATGTAGACTTCAGGGTGACTCTGATGTTGACGGCAGCTTTCCCAGGGCCTAGCACTGGCCTCCCACGTAACAGGCGGTCAATGACTAATTACTGGATGACCAAATGTTGGAAGGCAGAGAAGAAAGTGCAAAGAAAGATGCAGAAAATGGCAGGATGTCAGCCAGAGGAAAGGCCTAGTGCAACCGAGAAGTGTCCACCAGGGAGGACAGACTCTTTCCTCACACAGATCTTCTTCAAGACTGAAAACAAGGGCTCTAGAAATGCATGGCCATTTTAGAGTGATATGCTATAGTGTGATACAAATGGTTCATGTGCTCGGAGGCACCAAGTGAGTGACATTATAAATACTTTTTAATTTACTCCTGGCATAAAAGCTCAGAGGCTTCCCCTCTCTCTTCCTAAGCCACCCACTCATCGCTCTGGGGTGGGAAAATGGCACTGTCACAGGCATTGTTGGAAGTCACACCTTCGTGCCTGCTGGCTTGCAAATGTTTCAGGCCTGTGTCTGTTTGTAAGACTTCAGGGAGTGGCTCTTCCATCTTTTATTAGTCTAAGGTTACATGATGGCTGCTGATCATTTTTGTCAGTTGTAAAATTTTGATCAGCTTCACTTTAGAAAGAGATCACTCATAGAAATTCATGATCATCAATATGAAAGAGAAATTTTTGCATTAAAAACAGTCACTTCAACATTATTATTCAGCCAGATAATAGGTTTTGATTACTTAAATGTGTCAGTTTTTTTTTTATAGCGCTTAACAGATATTCCATCTGCCTTTATAAATTATTTAATATTAAGGTCTGGCATTCTGGGTGACTCTGCATGGGCAGAAGTGGGGGTGGGTGAAATCTGGTCTTGGGTGTCACTTCTCACACAAGCATACTTGAACACATCTATTTTGCCATCTGATCCTTAGTGATCTTTGTTCACAGTGGCAGTGACATTTGTTGTCTCATTTGGACTTAAGCAGTAGCTCCCTTGAGCCACCACAGAGACAGTCTTCTTCCAGGAGACACAGTCATTTCTAGTCTGGAGGGTCTCCTGTGACCCCTGGACCACTCTTAAATAGTCATACTTTCCCATTCCCTCTGCCACATTGAAGTGGGAGATTCTGATGTTGTCCAAGATCTGCCTGAAAAGATCCAGCAGTCACTTTTTCATAGTTCTCTCTGGGGCTTGACTAATCCAGAGAGTCCACAACCTTCCCAGAGCTTTGGTCCCTCTACTTTGGACTTTTATTTCTGCGGTTTATTGAAGTCTTAGAACAGCCTGGCTGACCGATCAGAGGGTGACACTTAAGCCATGAAAAGAGCCACTCTCTGTAGCTTGAGGTCCTGCCTGCTAATATTTTAGCATTATTATATCACTCAATAATACATCAAATTTTTACTTAAAAGTAAGGAGGATAAGCAGCCAAATAATGTACTCTGTTTCATGCCTCACACTTCCCTATCTGGGCAGTGACAGAAAACTTAGAAAGATTTCAAACAGAAGGAAACACCATTAAGGAAGTAGAGGAGACACTGAAGACCTTTGGCTATGGCATTTTCTGTGGTCTCTTACTGGGGTACTCTATGTCTTGAGAAGATAGAAGTGTGATGGAGACTTGTAGGATGGAAGGTTGTTTTAATTCTTTCTTTTTAGGGGATGTTATATGTCGACAGAGATGCCATAGAATTTGTTCTGGATTCGGAGAAGTCCCAGAAGGTCCACATCCAATGTTTACATGCAGACATAAACCTCTGAGATAAAAGGGGTTGGCCTTTGCAAGGTGTAGGAGACTTTGAACTTTCAGAATAAATTAGAAATTTCTATGCTACCTCTTAAGACTTTAATATGGAGTCATTTGCATTATTATACTATTGCATGCTGCTTTGCAATACACTCACACTATCTCCAGCATCTGTGTTTTATGTCTGTGACTACGTGCTCTCTGAAGGCAGTGGCTCAGACATTTATTTCTTAGGAGTCTTGGGAAACAGAATTTTATGATGTTTGGCTCAAATAAAGCACTAGGAATGCTAACTAACCTTTCCACTAAAGCTTTTGCACTCCCCCGCCAAAGCATTTCTAATTCTTTGCCTTCTCTTTCTGATCAGGTGGTAAGCTTATAGTGAAAGCTGAGACCATTACTTTTGCTTATTTGTACTTTCCCTGTGGTGCCTGGTAAAGTGGTGGGTGTAGATGGGCTCATTAAGTGTTTACTGAAGCATGGAGTGATTGGCTAGAAATTTCCCTGAGTTCTGGTTCTAGGAACTTACAATTTAGTTTGATTAGACCAAAACAAACAAACAAAGCAAATGTATCAATTACTTTTCTCATCACTGTTAGAAAATACCTGCCCAAAGTAATTCAAGGAAACAGTTTATTTTGGTTTACAGTTTGAGAATACAGTTGCTCATGTGATGAGAAAGTCACAGCAACAGGAATATGAGGCAGCTGGTCACATTGCCTCTGTAGTCAGGAAGCCAAGAGAGATGAATGCTGGTGCTCAGCTTGCTGTCTCTGTTATGCTCTGTCCTGGACCCATCTTTGGAACAGTATTGCCCACATTCAAGGTGGATCTTCCTTCCTCAATTAAATATTTTTGGAAACCCTGTTGTTGATACAGGTGTGTTTCCAAGGACAATCCAATTGTGGTGGTTTGAATAAGAAATGTCCCCCGTAGGCTCGGGTATTATTTGAATAATTCATCCCCAGATGGTGATGCTGCTTGAGGAGGTTTACAAAGTGCAGCCTTGCTGAAGGAGTTAGGGTAGGTTTGAGGGTTTTCTAGCCACATCTCACTTCTAGTTCTCTCTGCTTTATAAAGGTGGATGAGGATGTATCTCTCAGCTTCCTGCTCCAGCCACCATGCCTATCTGCTGCCATGCCTCCTGCCACGATGAAATCTTATCCCTCTGGAACCATAAGCTAAACAAACCCTTCCTTAGGTAAGCTGCCTTGGTCAGGGTGTTCTGTCACAGCAGCAGAAGTGTAACTAATAAGCCAATCAAACTGACAATGAAGATTAAAGCAGTCTCTCTAGAAAGAACAATGAAGTGTGCCTAGGTGACTTCTTGCTTTAGACATCTCCACTAGCCCAAAGATCTGCATTTTAAAGAGCTTGTCAGGATTTTGGTAATAGGATTCCTATTCAAATTAGATTCCACAAAATGAAGCAAGGAAGGAAGGAAGGAAGGAAGGTAGGAAGGGAGGGAGGAAGGGAGGGAGGGAGGGTGGGAGGAAGGAAAGAAGAAAAGGAAGACTCAACAAAACCAAATTTCCCTAGTAACCCAGTAATTAACAAGCATGTTAATTACTCAAGCATGTGCCTCTGCATTGCCCTCTTGTGAGAAGACATTTCACTCATGTGCTTCTGGTGCTTTGGGTTGCTTTCTTATCATTCTAGAAAAGTTTCTGGACTGAACTTGGATGTCTCTGTTGCTCTGAGAAGGCTTGTCTTCATGGACTGGAACCAGTTGTTCTTGGTGAGTGTGTGATATTTGCATCACTCTGATTTGGGTCACATCCTGACCTCAGAACCAGCTGTCAGTTCCAATGAACTCAGACGTACACTGGGAGGGGGGCCTTTCCCTAACACGAAATGAAGAATGATTGTTGTTGGCCATAGAATCTACTAGAAGTCTTCCTTTTAGTTTTTCCCAAAAGGAAAAAAAATAATTTCCTACAAATAAAGAATAAACTATCCTAAAAATATGTTTATGCAATCATTCATTTCTTATTTTCTGTTTATTAAAGGTAATAATCTATCTTTCAAGATTGAATATGGAGCCAATAAAATATAAACAAACAAGCTGATCAACCAAACAACCAATAAACAGCAACAACAGCAACAAGCCCCTCCCCTGGGATGCTGTGACTGGTGAATGTAGTTTCTCTCGGGCTCTTTGATAAACTGGAAAATGCCCCCTCCAGTGTCTTGAATCTTGTTCGTACTTTCCTTATTATCTGAGGAGCCTGGGCTAGAAACAACTGCCAAAATTTGTTTCAATATATGGTGTTTTAGACCGAATTGTGCAGTAGAATTATCGGGCAATTTTTAGAGAACACTAGTGTCTAGATCCATGTACAGAAGGCCGAGCAAGCCATGGGAGCAAGGTAGGAAGCAGCATTCCTTCCTGCCTCTGCTGTCGTACCCGCCTCCAGGTTCCTGCCCTGACTTCTTTGGATGAGTCGACCAGAAGGAGGAGTCAAACACTGGAGTTTTGTTTTTTAAGCATGCTAGCAGTCTATCACACAACCAGGGTTGGAACCTTTCATGACTCACTCTGGCTTTAGGAGGGTCAGTACCCACGGTGTGCATAGTTTACCTGACTGGGCTGCAAGTGCAACTAAGACAGCTACACTGTGTGCTCCAGCTGTCCCTCTCCCGCTGTACATATCATGGCTCGGAAATCGAGCAAACACGGCTCTCACCACTGTGGAGAACTTTGAGACTGACACCAAAACATGCTTTTCTTTCTGTGCCCGTCTTTTCTTCTCCCATTTATAAACAATGACTGGTTATTTTTGGCAGGGTCATGCTTTAGAGTTAATATGCATTGGAGTGCCAGTTAAGTAAAACTTCCCAAGAACTTCTGCATTGATTGTGACTTAGGATCATACATAATGGTGTAAGAAGTTCATGGGGAAGTTTGATCTTGCACAGCTCCAACCCCTATTTTTCCTGAGGAATGCTTTTTTTCCCTTAATTAATTAAATATACTTCTCTTAGAAGGTACAGTCTATACCACGAACACTTATGCCAGCCAATCCAATTTCTATGTGACTACATTTTAAAGAAATTTAGAAGCTTTGAGCAGTGAAGCAAAGCCCGACAATACTGGTCCTGAAAAGGGGGTATGGTTAGTCTACGGCAGAATCCACTGCACACTTGCAAAGTACAAACTATGTGTGACACCTAAGCCTGGGGAATTAGAACACTGAGGACACTGGGCCCTCTAATGCCACAGACTGAGAACAATCTGCTGCCGGCTGTGTGATGCTGGGCACAGCCGCCGTGCCAGCGAAGTGTGCTCCGAGAAAGGAAGATGCTGGGTTGCAGCATTCCTCTTTCACTTTCTCCACAGATCATCCAAGCACTGTGGGAAGTCCATACTCTGGCATACAAGCAATGGGAACCACATTGTCCTCCTCTTGGCTCACCTAAAATACCTGGTTTTGGAAAGTCACATTAGAGTGAGCACAGCTTCATTAGGGAAGCTCGGGCATGGTCCTTTGCTGTCCTTCATTGAGCCATCCTATAGCCTGCAAGGATGTCAGAAAATAAGATTCTTTTTTTCTCCCCAGATATTTATAAACTCTATTATGAGTATTATAACAATAAATGACCACGTTAAAATAAAAAAGAAATGCAAAGTATCATGGAAGGAATGTGAATGGTGATGAGATAGATGGTTATAGTAATCGTTTCTAATGCGTGTGTTTATCAAGTTATGACAGTGTACACCTTGAGTGTGTGCGATTTCTGTTTATCAATCATGCATCAGTACAGTTGAAGGAGGGGATAGAAAACGCCACTAAAGAATGTAACAATAGAAAAGTTTCTCTTTTTTCCTAAGTAATCATTGAATAAGGTGATCCCTTCGTCTGCTTTCCCACCTTTTATTAAAAGTAGATTATTTTCTCATACAAAACATCCTGATAACAGTTTCCCCTCCTTCTACTCCTCCCAGTTCCTCCCACCTTCCTTTCTATCCAGATCCACTCCCTTTGTGTCTCTTATTAGAACAGAACAGGCCTCTAAGAGATAACAACAAAACATAACAAAATAAAATATAATAAGATAAAACAAAACCTATCACATCACAGTTGGACAAGGCACACCAGCAGAAGGAAAAGAACCCAAAGAGAAGGCACAAGACCTAGAGACCCATTCATATACATACTCAAGAATCCCATAAGAGAATACTAAGCTGAAAGCTATAATGTGTAGCCAGAGGACCTGGTGCAGACCCACGCAGGCCCTGTTCCTGCTGCTTCAGTCCCTGTACGTTCATATGAGCTGTGCTCATGTTGATTTAGATGGTCGTGTGCTTCTGATGGCCTCCATCTCCTCTGGCTCTTAAACTCTTTATGCCTTCTCTTCTGCAGGGTTCCCTGATCTCTGAGGGGAGGGATTTGATGGAGACATCCCATTCAGAGCTGTGTGTTCCAAGGTCACTGTCTGTGTGTAATGTCTGCCTGTGGGTCTCTGCATTTCTTCTCATCAGCTGCAGAAGGGAACCTCTCTGATGATGGCAGGACAAGGCACAGATCTATGAGTATAGCAGTGTATCATTAGGAGTCATTTTAGTGTTACTTTTTTTTTTTTTAGACCAGTAGTATTTGGTTTTACCCAAGGTCTCTAGGCTATTTAGTCTCTGGTTCTTGGTTATCCAAGCAGTGTTGAGTATGGGTTCCATCTTGTGGAGGGGACCTTAAGTCAAATCAGACATTGGTTGGCTGCTCCCACAAACTTTGTGCCACCATTATCCAAATGTATTTTGCAGGCAGGACAGAGTGTAGATCAGTTTTGTGGCTAGGTTGTTGTTCATGAGAAACTAAGATTCCAGAGTATGGAAGACCATGTTTGAATTTTTCCAAGTTCACAGTTTATACTCTCCAGTCAAGCACAGTTGATATTTTGAGTGAATGGGTCCACAAAGCTTGACTTGAGCCAGAAGAAAATTCAACTTTCAGAATTTATGTATAACTTGAATGATCACTGTTTCCCATTTGTATTTCATTCTTTTGGTCAAAGGCATTACCAAATTTATACACTAGGAAGGAAATGTAGTATTCTCTCTAAAATGATTTATAAAAACTAAAATGGACAAACTTAGAATGAAGTAGTGAATGCAAGAATTGATAGCATTTTAGAGGTGGTATCCCAAAATAAAATTTCAAGGAATAATACATATTTTCTTCCAGCTCTGGAAATCATCAGATCTTTAGCTAGGCTATATATCTGTAATAATCTAGCCACAAAAGTTAAGCAAAGTCTCAGAATGTGATGACTTAGAGAATGAGAACCAGGGAGCAGTGATTAAATCTCAGACTCTGACTCAATGGTTCTCTTCTTATTTCAGATACCAGTGTGAGAGAACCAACCTATTAAAAAATATCAGGCCTGGGCCCATGGGGTGGCTCAGTGGGTTGAAATGTTTGTTACACAAGCTTGACTACCCTAGTGAGATGCCCAGAACCCATGGTGACAAGCCTGACTACCCTAGTGAGATCATCCAGACAGTCCTCTCACCTCCATACATATGATGTGGTACACATGTACTATATTATGGTCAAACACATATCATACATACACACAAAATTATAACTAATGACATTCAATTAAAAATACAGTGTCTGAGCGCTCCCATTGCTCTGCACAGTCACTAGTACTTACCTATCTCTGTGGCACTGGACGCTGAAGCAGAGGTGTGGTAGCATCTCATCATGGCTTTCATTTGTATCTCTAGTGAAAATGATAATAAGCATTTATTCATGTGCTTTTTCACTGTGGAGTAATCCTCTTGTACACTGTAAAGATTTGTCATTTGAATTGGTTTAATAAATCACTGATTGGCCAGTAGCCAGGCAGGAAGTACAGGTGAGTGGACCAAAATAAGGATGATGGGAAGGAGAAGGGCAGAGTCAGGAGTTGCCAACAGACACAGAGGGAGCAGGAGATGAACATGCCATGCTAATAAAGGTACCACCACGTGGCAGAGCGTAAATAAAGAATATGAATTAACTTAAAATATAAGATCTAGTTAGTAATAGGCCTGAGCTATTTGCTGAGCATTTATAAGTAATATTAAGCCTCCAGGTCAATTATTCAGGAAGCAGCTGCCAGATATTTGCAAACAAGTAGGCGGGAGAGAAACATCCATTTATACTTTTTTTTCCGTCTGTTCATCTTTTTTTGGTGAAATGTCTGTTCAAACTTTTTGCCTATGTTTTTATTGGGTGTTTTAACTCTTATTATTGAGTTATGCATCTTATTTACATATTCAGATGGGAGTCCCTTTTCACACCCACATGCATGTAAATATTATCTCTCAATGTCTTTTCTGCTTTTTCATTTTCTTACCACTGTGTCTACGGTAGAGCATGTGACTTCTATGATGTCCTCTCTGTAGAGACTCATCTGTGGTTTGTTCTTTACAGTCCTGCTCTTTTGTCCATTCTAAGGTTAAAAGAGTTTCTCTCAGATGTTTTATGATTAAAATCACTTTGGAAAATGTATGTAAAGGGTTGGCTTTTTCCCCCAAATTTAAACACATACTGACCATACAACACAGGAATTCTTCTAGAAGGATTTAGTGCAAGAGAAATGAAAACATAAATCTACTGAAAGAACTAAACACGATATCTTTGTTCATAATGTCTTTAGGTGGAAACAACTGGAGTGATCAACATTTAAATATTTAATTGTGTGCCTAAAAACATGGGGCACACATATATTATACATATGCAAGTACACAGTAATAGAAAAAGGAACAAATTATGGATACAGGCAACAACATAGATTAACCCAAAACATTATGCTGATGGAAGGGGCTAGATTCCAAAGAGTGGAAACTATATCGCACTTAGACCTAATTCCAGAACTGGAGAAAACTAATAATCTACAGTGATAGAAAACAGATCTGCAGTTGTCTGCTTTAGGGGTGTGGAAGGAGCTGACTTGGAGGGATACAACGGAGTGTTTGGGAACAGTGGACATGGTCTATGTCTTGACTTTGGTATGTGCTTGTCAGAATTCATCCAACTCTCTGTACTGTAATACATCTTTTTTTTTTTTCTTGAGATGGGGTTTTACTGTGTATCCTGGGCTGTCCCAGAACTCACTCTGTAACCAGGCTGGCCTCAGACTCACAGAGATCCACCTGCCTCTGCCTCCCAAGTGCTGGGATTAAAGACTTGTGCCACCACTGCCCAGCTGTAATACATCTTAAAGTATTAGGGGACTTTGACTTAAAGATAACATTCTACTTTGCTGTCTATTGCTGTGATAAAACACTGACTAAAAACAACTTGGGAAGAAGAGCAGGTTATTTGGCTTATCGATGAGTCCATCACTGAGGAAAGCACTCAAGGCAGAAAACACAGAGGGGCATTTCTTCTCTGGCTTGCTCAGCTAAGTTCCTTATACAGTCCAGACCTGCCTGCCCAAGGATGGCACCACCCCTAATGGGCTGGGTCTTCCTACATCAGTTAACGAAATGCCCCAGAGACATGGCCACAGGCCAAGCCGATGGAAGTGATCCCTCAATCCCTTCTTCCCAGGTGCGTCAAGTTGACAAATGAAGTTAACTATGACAGGTAGTAAAAATACTTCCTGGTTAGCCAGTGGTGACACATTTATTACACACCTCTGCTGAGTAGTTTTTAAAGTGTGATTATTTCAGGATTTCAAGAAATCCAGATCATGAAGTTATCACTTGAGTTTAAAAATAAGACATTTTCCATAAGGGAAATTTGAAAAATACATAAAAGTTAAATGAATAATAAAAAAATGACTCCTTGTCTCAGCATTCAACCATTTTTTTCAGCTTTTCTTTCAACAGCTAGCATGCTGTTTGTAGAATATTATGAAATCATAAGGATTTCCCCAAATAATTCTACAATTTTGACAAATATAATTTTAACAATGCATCATAGTCACAGAAATAACACCATAAATTATTTAAACGATCTCCCACATTTGGACACTTTTCCTTCCAGTTTGCATTTGCAGTTATCCCTATAAAATGCGGTGGTGATTAGCATTTGTTTTCTCCATTGACGGCTGTTTATTTAGGATAGATTCACGGATACTTTGATCAAAGGGTAATGCATTCATCATATTATTTGGTACCAAAATATTAAAACCTCCCCACTTTTTCTTCAGTTTCTCCTCTAGAAAAATCTTTGGTTCTCAGAACTTTGCAATGATTCTTGCTCTTTGTGGTAAAGAGTTAAAGGGAAAGGATTTCCACCTACTTCACTGAGTGTAATGCATTGCCTGAATTAGCCTCATCCCTCTGTCAAAGTGCCCAGAAACCACGATGATAGGAGCTGTGGAAATAGATATCTAGCATATGGGAACCTGCTTATAATTTCTTGCTCACAGCATTTATCCCACGTACAGCATTTATCTTTAAAAGAGCAAGACTAACGAACCCGTATGTATTGTTTTCTCCTTACAGCGTATCCGCATTTGAAATATGCCCATGCTAATGAGGAAGGATGGCAGTGCTCTCCAGTAGGTAGTGTCACAGTGCCTTGTGGAAGATCTTGCTCTTATTGTCGACTGTCTCTGGGCCTCCATCTTTAACCAGAGGGACAACTCACGGTCTGAAATACCTATAGTCACATGTAAATACACCTTTCAATAACAAGAACCTATGCTTCAAGAAAAGTGGGATGGACCAGACTATGGAGGAGCTTACTAGTTGGGGAATCCATTTTTGCATTGCTGAAGGATTCACAGTAGGATTACAGGAAATGCTTAATTCTTCTGGCAAATTATGATTATTATTTGATTTACAAAAAATTAGATTGCCATCAGCTCATTCAGGAATATGTCTGTGACTAAATATTAAGCATAAAACTGAGGTAAGTTAGCTGTTTATTTGGGGGCAGATGATGTAGCTTTTCTTTAAATAGATTTATTTCATTATTTGCAAGCGTGTGTGTGTGTGTGTGTGTGTGTGTGTGTGTGTGTGTGTGTGCAAGTCCCTGTGAAAGTGAGAGGTGCCTGATCCCCCTGGAGCTGCAGATAAACTTCAGATACAGGCATTTGTGGTTCACCCAAAGTGGGTGCTGGGAACTAAACTCTGGTCCTCTATAAAATCAGAAAGTGCTCTTAAATTCTCAGCCAACTGTTTGGCCATCCCTCTAGCCCTGATGTAGCCTTTTAAAGTCCTAATTTCTTCTTTAAGACAGTCAAATGAGGCAACTTCCCTTATTGACTTTTGTGATGGTTAGATGAGATGCTGTATGAAGATGCAATATCTTTATAGACCATGGATACCTAGCAAAAGTTCTCCCTTTGGCTGTCATTAGATGAAAATCAGTCCCTAGCAACGGTGGTCCTATTTTTGCTCCTCCCAATCTCTTCTTTGGAATCTCATCCTGGACCATGCAGCTCAGCCTTCCGCTTTCCTGGCATTGAATCCTGACATCCACCTTGGAAGGTAAACATCCTAGAGCCTAACACTCCCAATTAATGCCATTTCACTGCTGTGGCTGAAATCTGTTTCCTCTGAGGACCTTACTTCCCACAGCCCTGGCTTCTGACTCTGCACACATCACTTCCCAGCAGCCCTTGCTAATGAAGTGCAGTTTCCTTTGCTTTCCAGCCGATGCAATTGTGTTGCTCTGCTGAGCTGTGCTCAGACCAGAATTCCCTTCCTTCCTCTTTCCCTGCGTCACTCCAGCTAGGTCATCAGCTTCTCCCTGTGACCATTGTTCTCAGATCTCTTCCAGCCACGTCAGGTCTTTCGTCATGGCTGGCCTTGACATCTTCCTAAGAGCTTGGACTGTCAGTGTGTCTTCACTTTTCTCCACAGTGACATTTTCATCTCCACTCATTCCAAAATCGAAATGGATGTTTTCTCCCTGGCAGCTCCTTATTGTTATGCTATTTACCACATGGCACTCTGCTGGCCGCTCCCCTCAGAGCTTTCTCCAAAGACCCATTCTCCCTTGGTTTTCCAGCTTAGCTTTGGGACCATTTTCAGTTTTGCCTGCTAGCTCTCACTGCTTGTGTTCCTTCTCCCTCTGCTTTACAAATTTCTAACACTGCCAGCTCAGGTCAACTGGCTCTGTGGGTTCCCCTGTCATGACCTTGACCTGTACAATCCTCCTCCCTTTCTTCAGCAGGACTTCCAGATCTCAGCCCAGTGCTTAGCTGCGGATCTCTGCATCTGCTTCCATCAGTTACTGGATGAAGGCTCTCTGATGACAATTAGGGTAGTCACCAGTCTGATTACAGGAGAAGGCCAGTTCAGGCATCCTCTCCACTACTGCTAGGAGTTGTGGCTGGGGTCATCCTTGTGGATTCCTGAGAGTTTCCCTGGCACCAGGTTTCTTCCAAACCCACAAATGCTGCCCCCCCATGAAGATCTCTCTTTCATTATTCTCCCATCCATCCAGCCCCAACCCACCCAACCCAATCAATCCCTCATGTTCCCATACCTCCATCCCTCTCTCCCACCCCCCAGTTTACCAAGGAGCTTTCTTCTGTTTCCCCTTCCCAGGGAGACATCCATGCGTCTCTCTTTGGGCCCCCCGTGTTACCTAGCTTTTCTGGGGCTGAGGATTGTAGCCTGGTTATCCTTTACAGCTAATATCCATCTTATGAGTGAGTACATACCGTGTTTGTCTTTCTGGATCTAGGTTATCTCACTCAGGATGGTTTTTTCTAGTTCCATCCATTTATCTGTAAATTTCATGATGTCATTTTTTTTCTTTCTTTCTTTCTTTTCTTTTTTTTTAAACTGCTGAGTAATACTGTATTGTGTAAATGTACCACATCTCTTTATCCATTCTTCGGTTGAGGGGCATCTAGGTTGTTTCCAGGTTCTGGCTATTACAAATAATGTTGCTATAAACATAGTTGAGCAAGTGTCTTTGTTGTATGATTGAACATCCTTTGAATACACACCCAATATTGGTATAGCTGAGTCTTGAGGTAGATTGATTCCCAATTTTCAAGACAGGGTTTTTTGGCTGTCCTGGAACTCACTATATAGACCAGGCTGACCTTGAACTCACAGAGATCTGATTTTTTCTCCTTTCATTTATTCTTAAGGATGAACAACTGTTATTTCATAAACTTTTATTTTTACATGCAATTAAGAACTATCTACAAATAACTTATTGAGTAAGCAAACAGATAATCCAACTTGATTAGACTATTCATGTGATATCAATTATAAATTGAGTCATAAACAATAGTTAGGTTCTGTCAAGGGCTGTATTCCATAAATGTCAGCTCCACAACACTGGGTGGCATTGCAAAGCTCTGTCTAACAATATGCACAACACAGTAAGCATAATAGCATGGTTAAGTGTATATAGAAAAGGATCTTTGGCTTGCCTAAGAGAGCAGCAGGACAAAATCTTGTAGAAGCTGGGTGTGGTGACACACACCTTTAATCCCAGCACTTGGGAGGCAGGGGGCTCTGTGAGTTTGATGAGGCAACCAGGACTGCACAGTGAAATCTGTCTCAAACCAAAACAAACATCAAACCCCAAAACAAAACACTGAAGAGTCACTAGGTGATAGCAACTTGGTGGCACCTGCTAGAAACTGGTTCTCTCTCAAAGATAAGGAGGATGGTCTTCAGAAGAAAGCTTTGAACACAATATTTTGACACTGGAATGAAAGGGAAGTCTTGTATTTGGGGTGTGGTTGCAGGGGCAGGGCTTTTGGCCTGTACCTTAAGGACTTTGAGTGTGCTGAGGTGGCTAGTGTGTGGTGCTTAGGAAAGGGAACTTCTCTGGTGTTGATGTGTCCCCCAATAAGGCAGTCTAGCCTTGAGCCCTCAAAAACTAAAGAGTTCTGGAAACATGTCAGTATGTTTTACTTCTTTGAAGGGTACATTGAGGACAACTGTTTCAGCAAGGGGTTTAGAAATTAGGTTTCATCAGATGGTGTTCCGTTCCCTTGGCATAGACCCCTTTGGACCATCACCCTTTTCTCCTGGGTTCATAGAGACACTTCTGATTCAGGTGCATATAGAGTGATGGATGGTACATATCAAACACGGGAGAAGCTGGTACATGTGGTGTGATCCCTGAGGAAAATCAATGAGATGGGCAAGCAGTGACTCAGTACAGGAGAAACTCAGACAGATGCACCCCAGCCCTCACTGAGCACTGCCTGACTTCATGGTCAGGGTGAAGCTGTGAGTGTCTCTAGGGTAGGAGGGACTAGTTCCTTTCCTAACCAACAGCAGTTTAGCTAAGAGATAAGGTGCTGCTGTGATTTGTCAGGACCCTGGGCTGCTTCGTTCATCACATTTCCTATATTCGTCAGGTGGAATTGTTGAGGCTGCCTAAAAAACTTATTTCCACTGGGTCCTTTACAGACAGGCTCAACGTGGGTATATTAAGAAAACCCTAAACACAGGTCTCTACCCACAAGCAGCATTTAAGAGTCTATTGAGATCAATGCTGTGGAATTGGACGAACAAACAAATAAAAACAAGATAAAAATAAAGAGGGAAAAGCAAGTGAGGCTGTGGGAATTGTGACTAATTTGCGGTCCAGGCATCCTGCTTCTGTTGCGCGGAGCAGTATATCTGATGAGGCTGAGTAAGTGTGGCTGTGGCTCAGCACTGCTGGGGACACTGCGTCATGTTGAGGTGGGCTGGAATTCAAAGGCATGTGGTGACATATGCATTTCGTCACCAGTCTGCCCACTTGTGAATTTATCACAGAGTCAATGCAGGATGGAGATCATATATATCTATCCAGTATATATATATATATTTATATATATATATATATATAAAACTTCACACCATGGTGTCTGATTTATAATTTCCCGGGGGCAATATTTTTTTACAGCGACTGGCAGAATTTTTTGTTCTTCATTAGGCCTTTTATTAACCCACTGCCAGAGCTTGGAATCTAACCACTCCCAGTGTTTCAGTGATCATATTATCAGTAATAGCATATTTCCTCTGGGAGATATGAATACAGTCTATTGCAGGTGGAAGGCTGGGAGGAGGCGGGCTAGCGTGGATTGTTCACATTTCTGCCTGTGTTCTGCCTCCAGACTCCCAGCTACACTTGCAGATGTTGCTGACTAGAGACTTGGCTTAACTTCATTATCATGTGTAAGAGCAGCGACTTTATTTATTCAGAAAAGTTTTATATACCTACAACACCCCACTCTGAAATGATTTGACTCTGCGTTTGGGGATTCCAATCCATGAGGTTTCCCTAAGATAGTCCTTTTTCAGAAATCAAAGTGTAGATGTTCAAATGGACAGAGACTAGCTTGAAAGGAGAGCCCAGTCATACAAAGGGGGTGGTTCCTTCCTGTCTGGTTGAAGAACTGGGATGAAAGGGAAGTACGGAAGCCTGAAGCTTAATTATTACCATCACTGTTCATTTAGAGGAAAGAAAGGATCTCAATTACAGGGCTAGCAGAATTCACATGGGGGCTCCTGATCTACCGGAGCACTTGATGTAGAAGACCATTCAGTTTGTCTCTGGACGACTTTCAGGGGCGGATATTGCCTAAGTTTCCTTGGCATCATATATATATACACCCCGAAGAACACTGTCTCACTCAGCATGGACATGCTTCACAGAGAGTATTTGAGCAAGTCACCTTGTTTCTCGGAGCCTCATCTGTGAAAGTGTAAATTCTGATAATGACCCACGGAATGTACTTTATTACTATGGAGACCAAACTGAACAATCCACAGTAGAAGGACTTCTAAATTGAGAAGTCTGGTGTGAAAATTAGTTCTTATAATATTGGACCTAAAGCAACCCTTCAATGAACACTTCTCAAAATTAAACACGGACAACAGAATACATTGGGCACCTGAGTAGAGATGGAAGCTACATAACCTTCTCACCTACTCCTAGGTCCTATGCAGAATAAAATCAAGAACAAGAGCCAAAGAATATATGCTTTGTGATAATAACTTAAAATATGGACGGTGCAACACTTGAGCCTTTTTTTTATTCTTTGGCTCTTATTTCTGTACTATGAACTATATTACAAATAGATGAATTAAATAATAGCCATTCCCCATTACCTGGGACCTTATCGCTTATACTGACTAAATCTATCTTCCCAAGTCTTCCAATATCTTTTCCCTTGGATTTTATTTATCTTTTGTCTTAGTCAGGTGAGGCTGAAACACCACGACCAAAAGCAATTTGGGAAGGTAAGAGTTTATTTGGCTTACATTTCCACATCACTATTCATCACTGAAGAAGTCTGAACAGGAACTCAGGGCAGAACTTGGTGGCAGGAGCTGATGCAGAGGCCATGGAGGAGTGCTACTGACTGGGTGCTCCTCATGGCTTGCTCAGCCTGCTTTCTTATTGAATCAGGACCAGCAGCTGAGTGTGGCACCACCTAAAACGAACTGGGCTCTCCACCATCAATCACTGTATTAAGAAAATGTCCTACAGGCTTGCCTGAGTCTGGTCTTAATGGAGACATTTTCTCAACTGAGGCTTCCTTCTCTGACAACTCTTGCTTGTGTCAAGTTGGTATAAGTCACCAGGCAGCACACCTGTTCTTACCAAGCTATGGTTGGGTGATCATTCAAAACTGATCTACTGGGTTCAGATAATACTTTTCTGTAACTCACCCCTTCCTCAACAACTTGTCCATGTGTTTTGCAGATGCCAAGTTTTGTAGTCTGAGTGAAGCTTTCATATGCATCTATAAAATCAATATTAACATAAAGAGAGATGAAGAGCATAGGAAATGAGTAGGGAACTTTTGACTCCCTGATTGGGGTAAGCTGCCTTCAACTGAAATCTCCCATCCTTTGGTGCATTGTGAAGTGACCAGACATTTTTTTCTGAATGGACAATGGCTTTAGGTGCTGGGACTGGTTAAGGATCTGGCATGCACCACTACTGGTTTGAGAGAGCTAGTTGGCCACATGGACCAGTAAAGCTAAAGGAGATGGGCACTTACAATCTACATTGATGGCAAGTAGACATCCCCTTCATACAGATGGGAGGTTAGACGTTACTTCTACTTGATTGATTGAATTCAAGAATTACGAAAGTCACATGCTGAATTAATAAAAGATCTTGCAACTTCTTCAAAAGGCAACTCCGCCATCAGACTCTTGGTCATACAGAAAAGCATGACTTAGTTTCTAAGAGGGAAGCAAGGCTTCCCAAATAAAGCACTGTGTTCATGTCATCCAGTTAAACTCTTCCAGTCGATTCTTTTGTGCTGAACGCCATGACAACCCCTCCTCGTGCACTATCTGGTTTACTTCTTTTCTTCTCAGGAACAAAGCTACAGAGTAGGTCCTGTTACCACCTTCCATTTTCAGAGAGCCAAGATGCTGAGTAGCACGTCTAAGGTTAGGACTCCAGTGACTAGAGAAGTCAGGATTTGACTCACATCTGTTGCTCTCAAAAGCCTTCTCTCTTAACCATCATAATAACACCATTTTATGATGGGTTCAGTTGCAGAAGACAGTGTTAGAACTGTGGCCCAATTGCTGCATTCTTTTAGTTTTGTAGCGCACACGAACTTTGCATTGACTTCTTCTATCTTAGCTTTCTGAGTACTAGGATTATAGGTGTGCACCTCCAATAGGTGTGCATGTCCAACAGGTAAGTTCTTTCAAGAGTTTCATCCAATTGATATGATATCTTTCCAAAGAGTGCCTTGAAAATTTGTGTCCCCCAGTCTGAAATAGTTTTTGCCTCTGACTGTTGTTCTCCACACTGGCCACTAGGTGGTGCAGTGTAGAGTGATGTCTCTTCTGAAGTGAATTCCCAGAGGGTAGACAAGTTGCAGGAAGCAGAGCAGCTCCTTGTCCTGTTGGATCAAGGCACAGGTTCATCCATCTTAAAGGATGAAGAGCTATGCCTCCCCAGCTGAGAACTTCCCCTTAAACACACTGGAGTCAAAGGGAGACTCACATGAAGCCGGCCTATTATTTCCCATGGCAGCCTTCGTCAGCAGCACCCTCATTTACAAGGGACGAGCTGCTTTGAGTGAACCAATTAAATCCACAAGAGCTCCTAAGATTTCAAGCAAAGAAGTTTGTGATTTGATTAAAATATTCTACCTCCCCTTCCCAGGCACGCATATGCATACGCGCACACACACACGCACACACACGCGCACACACTGCTGGCAGAGATCCCTGGTGGGCACAAATCCTCTGCAGCAGTAAGGTGCGTAAGAAATGCTGGCTTGAGCTGTGGTCAGACATCCCCTCCCCAGACTTCCACCTTCAACCTCTGTCCAGTAATCTTTGCAGAAATAGAATTCTGTTCGGGCTGCGCAGAGCTACCACGGGGTTTGCCTGCCACTGAAACGGAAACGAACTCTTTCACCCCTTTTAATATTTAAAAACAGAAAAATCTCCTGATGCAGGCACATAGGTCATGGAGTGCCAAATATGTGGAGATTTTGTGTGGATAGATATGAATATGTCTGTCGCGAAGGTCAAGATTCCCAGGCATACTCAGTTTCACTTGCTTTATTTCCCAAATAGAGAACTCACCAAACCTCTACTCCATAATAACACCCGTGCCTGATACCTCAAAAAAAGGGCAATTCCTTTGGGGTAAAGAAGTTAGAGTTCTGTTGTTAGGATGTGTGTCTGTACTTGTGTGGTTAGCTTTTCTCCCAAAGTAAGGGACTGAACACACACAACCTGGGTGCAAATCTCTAACGAGAGATACCCTTTCGGCAAATGGGGACAGGTGAATATACAGACCTAGGTGACTTATCAGAGCTTGGATAAAGAAAGGAAGAAACATGTAATCTATTTGACAGTTATACCTTGAACTGACCCTGTGCTAAGACTGAATTCTGTCCATTTTATTTTCCTTCTAAGAATGAGCCATCTGTGACCCCTTTGTTCAGTGCTATGAGGCTAGATTTGCTGTGACATGAGGTTGTTCAGGATGATAAGAATGGCGGCTGAAGAAAAGCCGTGACGGTACTATTAATCCCAGTAGGCAAGAATAAGGCCACTACCACAATGTTTGAGCCAAATTTGAAGCAGGCTTTATTAAACACCAGCCAGGAAGATGGACACTGGCCAGGTTCAGACCAGAGATTCCCAGAAAATGGCTGTGAATTATGTTAGTCAGGTTCTTATAAAGGCAAAACCCACAAGACTACATATTTCCTGCCTTCATCCAATCAGGGGCAAGCATATACCCTGACATGCTTCCTGCCTGCATACTTCCTGCCTATGAGTGATCAAGCAAATCCTGTACTGTGGGGGCAACCAAACTTGTGAGTGGAAGTGAGAACAAGTGGCTTGTTATCTCACATGAACAGCAGCCCCAGCATTCCAGGAGGTCATCTGTCCCTGGGCAGGTGGGGTCACGGGTCAGAGGCGTTGTTGTTGTTGTTGTATAGATCTCCTAAGCACAGTCATTTAAACTTAAACTGTAATTTTACCCTCACAATACAGGGCTGAAGGTTGAAAATTTTGGGCTGGTGAAAGGTCTAATTGAGCAAAGGTACTTGCTGCCAAGTCGGATGATCTGAGTCTTGTCCTCAGGTCCCACATGATAGAAGTCGAGAAATCACTTTGCAGGTTGTCTTCTGCCCTCCACAAGTGTATCGTTACCTGCATGTACACAAACAGATGAGAATGTGATAAGCAGCAGCAAATCCTTACTCACAACACCCTTCCCTTGCTATATGGGCTCCAACCCTTCAGAATCCATGGACTCAAGACCACATCATGCAGCACTGTCATCAGTTTCCAGCTCTCAGAATTAGTACAAGGTGTGGAGCCAGGACCGCCGCAGTATCTGCTTTAAAACGTCACCCTGTAGAGTATGGTGGTTCATGCCTGTCATTCTGGCGTGGGGAGGCAGAGGCAGTAGGACTACCACAAGCTGGAGGTCAATCTGGTCTACACAGTGACTCAAGGCCAGCCTGAGCTACTGAGTGAGGGCCTGCTTCAGACAACAACAACAACAACAAAAGCTGTGTTGATTCACTTGGGTGGACTTAGGCTGGAGTTGGGGTTTGCCCTCTAAGGAGGGTAGCCAGTACTGATCTCTTGACATGTTCTTGATCTTCAAGGGTTGGTGAGAGACTCCGGGTTGCTGTATGTGAAAGAACAGGAGTAACCTAGGAGTTGTCACCATCCTCCAAATACTTACCGGTTCCTTTCCAGCTACTGTGTTAGTCACCAGATACAGTGGTGTTTGCCATATTTCTCCAGATTGGCTCAAAGACACCCTTTACCAAGAATTGGTCTGTGGCTTCCAATTCCTTGCTCCCCACTGAAGTAGGATCTCTGAGGGAAGATCCAATAAACTGCATTTAAAATGATGCCCTTGGTGATCTTAAGCACAACAGTCTAATAACCAATGAATCAAAGACTCAACCATTCCAGAACTGAGATTGGTGGTGAGAAGGACAGCATGGTGCAGCCACATTCCTGGCTCTGAGATGAAAATTACCTATTTTCTATAAACTGGGGGTACCTGAGAAATGTCTCCTTCCTTGAATACATGAGGCCAGGGTGTCTGTGTTCATGACAGAAGGTTCCCTTACCCTCCTTCACATCAGAGTTCTTAATCACATAGCAAATGGGTCCAAATTTTCTACATTTTCTTCTGTGAAGGACTCACCTAGGTAGTTATCCTGTGACAAGAGAGAAGATTGGTTTGCAGGTTCCCTGGGGGCTGTTGGCAAGGTTTGGTGTAAGTTTTGTTTAAGCTCTTTAAAGCATGTCTGGCATAGAACCAAGAAATGGGAGCTTAAGAAGGGGGAAATCGATGGACCAATCAATATGATAAATACATGCTTCCATTAGCTACTTCCCGGTCCCCAGAATCTGAAGGATGGTTTCTGCATTTTCTTTGTTGTAGGTTTTTTGATGGAAAATTAGATTAGGAGACATTGTTACTGTCTGGTTTGAAGCTGCTCAGTTCTCTCTCTGTGGTTGGTTTGGACATTTCTATACTTGAGGCATGAGAGACTCGAGGAGCCTCTTGGGTCAACAGTCTGTTTTCCTTAGCTAGCATTCCCGAGAGTTTAAGATTTCTCTAGAGATGAAATCTAATTGCCTCCAACCTTCTCACTACCTGCTGACACCACTCAGTGCATCTGCTCCTCTTTTCAAGATAGTCTGAGGTTGACCCTGAACTGGTTTCCTGAAGTGCTTTGTGCAGACTCATTTCACAACTCTACTCTTGGCTGAGGCAGAAGGGTCAAATTGTTCCACAGAGGAAGGTTTGAAACATGAATACTTTTCTTCAGGTAATTCTAGAAACTGGAGAGTGAATGATTAGGGGATAGAAAAAGGCACAAGCTAGTTTGCTGAGCTTCTATATTGAAAAAAAATGGCTTTATACAGAGCCCAAGCACTCTCCAAAGAAGATTTTACCAAACACTTATCCTAGTGAAAAAGGGCTGCTGAGGAAGGATTTCTAGTCAGGAGTTAATAGAAGAAATACCTCACACCCCAACTAAAATGAGAAGGGGGTTTTCATAGAAACTTGCTTTTCAAGAGAGGCTGTGGACACCTAGAGTACTGAGCCAAATGCCAGGTTCTGTCCATTAGCCACTCCTCACACTCTAGCTGAGATTATGTCCCAACTGTGGTAATAACTAAAGTGGGAGCTGTTTAGCAGTTTATGTTTCTATTGTATGGGAAAATGACTTGCTGGCTTAAGTGACTATACCTTTATTAGAGGTCATTATGATGTAAAGGGATTCCAAGCCCCCCAGGGCTCTGAAGAGGCACTGGTGGACTCTTTTTGTCTTACTGTATTTCCCCAGAGAACACACAAGAGGCTCCATATAGATGGAAAAGTAAACCTGGGTACCAGAGGTCCTTTCCTGGAAGAATTCCCATAGGATGAAGACATGAGAGCGGCCCTCTGCGGGCTTATGACCTAGTCACCAAGTTGGTTATAGAGAAGCAACTAAAGAAGATAGATTAGCTGGTTGAGACGAAGTGCATTTTAGAAAGGACACTGTGTGTAAGGAGGATGCTGAAGGCAAGTAAAGAGGCACAGAGAAAATGGGTCTTAGAGCTGTGGGCCAGAGAGCAAGCCGACCATGGATCTACATGGTGAGAAGGCTGGACCACACAAAGTCTACATTTCTTTTTGTTGATCACCCTAGAATATCCACTAATGATTTAATGCTGTGTTTCCAGACTATTCTATTTTTTTTCTAAGGGAACAAGATGAATACATGTCAGTCAACAAAATAAAGCTAATTTTCCCTTATTTAAAGGATATTGTTTGCTTATAGCATTTTTTTTTTCATGTGGACTTGGTCTTGATTGTCCTTCATGAAAGCCAAGGCCACACTCTTTACATGTGACTTAAGACTTTTCTGAGAAGCTCACAATAGTGAATTTTCATGTTGGAAAACTTATGACAATTTATTTTGATCACATCCTGTGACTTTAAATTCCCCAAAGTATAGTCACTTTGTTAAATGTTTCAGAAATGTAGCATAAATCACATGCAGGTTCTGGGGTTCAATTGGCAATTAATTATCAAAACTGAACCTGAAATGGATCAGCCCTTGACCTAGGACTGCATGTCTAGAAATGTGTCCAGTTATCATAGGAAATCATCAGAAACAAAAGATATTCATTTTAGTATTATCTATAATAGTATAAAAAAACCTAAATGTGTAAGTTGTAAGCAAATCAAATATTATACACAATGAAAGTTTGAGCATTGAACTGGAAATAAATATAATAAATGGCATAATATAAAGTAAGAAAGAAAGCTGCCTATGAACTTAGAATAGTCCTTGACATATGATTGACTTTTTATTGAATTACCTATTATTAACAATGACTATTTATAACATATGTAAATGTTAAAGTCTGAATTACTGTAGCATTACCACCAGGAGTGATAATTAACATGGTGTAGCCATTAGGAATGGTTGTTTTAGCATTTATAAATTTCCTACCATAAGAGATTTTTTTTTTAATAATACCAAAAAAAGCATAGAAAATTGTAACGACAAATTGTGCCATTACCTAAGCCTCATAAAGCTAGTTTGCAGTCCTATTCTCTCGGATTTAAGGGTGCTGATATAGTTTTGGGTTTCAGGCATGCAGAAGGAAGAGTTTCTCAAGGCTCTGAAAGCTTGGTTCACATTTTTCCTCAGTTGGAGGGTGCTCTAGAACTTCCAAAACTATGCTGGAAATACTAAGTCTCTGTAAGAGTGCTGATGGAATTAAGGCAAACAGAGCAGTAGAGTGTGCTCTGGCTCTGGGGAACCTGGGTTCAAAGCTGGACCCATTATTTTCTGGTTATCCATGGGAGTTATTAAGAGGGTGAAAACACGACTAAGCACTTGGAACATCATGTTTATTGGTCAGAGCTCAACCAGCACACTGACTGGTACACACTAGTGGCTGTTTCTAAGGCTTTCCTACACATCTTTTGTTGGGCCCTGACTCTGTGGCCCCAGTTACCTGCATTCAACTGAGATGACTCAGTGGTTAAGTATGCACACTCCTATTCTGGAGGGCTCAAGTTTGTTCCTAGCACCCATGTTGGGCAGGTCATGACTCCTTGTAACACCAGCAACAACAGGAGGATCTGTTACCTCTGGCTTCCTCCTAACCTCACTTACACAGTGGTTTGAATAAGAATGGCCTCTAAAGGCTCCCGTATTTGACCTCTCCTTGGTCACCAGGGAGTGGTACTACTTGAAATTGAATGGATTAGAAGGATTAGGAGGTGTGCCTGGTTGGAAGAAGTGTGTCACTGGGGGTGAGCTTTGAGGTTTCAAAAAGCCCATGCCAGGTCTAGACTCTTCCTATTTGCTTGCAGATCAAGGTGCAGCTCTCAGCTATTGCTCTAGCACCTGCCTGCATGCTGCCATGCTCCCCACCATGCTGACAATGTACTATACCTCTGAAACTGCAAGCAAACTCCAAATTAAATGCTTTCTTTCGTAAGAATTGTCTTAGTCATGGTGTCTCTTCATAGCAATAGAATAGTGACTAAGACAACTTAGATTTACATACTCCACCCTCACTGGCATACACATACTTAAAAATAATGAAAACAAATCTTAAAAAAGGAGATATGTCACATGCCACAGAAATGCCTCTTCTAAATCCTTGTAGAAAGGGAAAAATGGAGAAAAAAGAAGTCCACAATTATTCACTTAGAGGTACATGTGTCATTTATAAACAGGACAGCTTGCTTATACAGATGATTGATTCAATAATTGGAGGGTAGCTCTAATGAATTAGTTTGCCAATTACTCATTTCGACTCTGTAGAATAATCAGACCTTTGTAAGAATGTCGGTGCATCACTCACAGTTACTGAAGCAACAGCAAAAGCCACAGGGAAGGAAGACACAAAGTTCATAAAAACAGTAAATGTATCTCACTCAGGGTTGGGCTTGGTTCAGTGTTAACTGTTAGTTACTAAGTAAGGAAACAGCACAAGGCCTTGCACTCCCTCATTCCCTGAAGAACACCAACACCATAAGAAGGTGATGAGGAAGATATCACATCTCTCATGTAACCATCATGGAACTTTGATTTTTTGGAAAAAAAGTGAAACAAACTAGATATGCACTATTAATTCCTAATACACACATGCACACACACACACACACACACACACACACACACACACACACACACGAGAGAGAGAGAGAGAGAGAGAGAGAGAGAGAGAGAGAGAGAGAGACATGCATACACACACAGACACACACACGAGAGAGAGAGAGAGAGAGAGAGAGAGAGAGAGAGAGAGAGAGAGAGAGAGAGAGAGAGAGAGAGAGAGAGACAGACACATGCATATACACACACACAGACACACACTCACACACACATGGCTGGAAAACCACACATTTTTCAGATTTTCACTAATTGACATTAAACTGCAATACTTTCTTAAAAATACGTGTGAAGGGGTTTGGAAGCCGGGTCTTGCAGTCCCCCTGGAATGGAGTTGCTTGCAGATGTGAGTTCCACATTAATTCACTGAAGTAGATACTGCCTCCTTAGTGAAACTAAACAATTTGAATCCGTTAAGGTCACACTAAACCAGGCCTTTGCTCTGAAGTTAAAGGCTCTAAATAGATCCAAACATTCTTTGTAATGCCCTTGAGTGATCCATTTATTGCACTTAACTTTCTCATTACTTAAATGCAAAAGACTAAAGTTGAAGAGGCCAGAACATACATTTGGAAATTTCAGAAAACATAATAGGCTGAGAGAGATAATGTAATCCTTTCCCATGAAGAAGAGAGCCCGACTATCTTGATTACAGCTTCCACCCCATCCCTCACACATTCAAATCCAATATATGTGCTTTTATTAATGCGAGAGTGCAGAGATATGCATAAATGAATATTGATAAGGCAGGATACTGTATATTTATGAGATTTCCTATGTTTTCTCTTTATGTTTTATTTGTATTTATACCCAGTGCTGTGTACTGTGTATGTGTGTTTGGAAGTATAACAGCACTGAAAAGAAATAAGATTCTAATCGATTTCATAACATTTTGCAGCACATATAGATGGCTGTCTATGTCACTGTGTGGTGAGGGCAACCATTTCTGTTGGCCTCAGTGAGAACTTGCAATGACTACCCTGGTGCCCAAGTGAGATTTTCCTGAACAACCTTGTGTTATAATGCAACCAATATCCTTGAAATTTTACATGCATAAAAGGCAGAAATTTAGTGGTTATAGTAACATTGAGTCTGACCCTTTCAAAAATGTGGTGTTTTGTCATATAGTATAAATGGTGACACCGTGGATCTGAAGTGAGAGCTTCCTTTTGTCATAGGAATCATCAGTTTGGAGAGGTTTACAGTCAACATTTAAAATCTGAGGCTTAATGTATTGCACTAATTTTCCCTAATTTAAAAACAAACAAACAAACAAAAACCATGAGACAGTGTAACAAACTGGACAAAAGGGCAAAGAACAATGATTATTATTTTTGAAATGAGTCAGATAAATGGAAGAAAGAAGTGGAAAGATGTCAAACATTTGCAGGGAGCAGGTCCATGACCTAGTCATGTTTATTTAAATATAGTACACACTGGAACAAAGGCTCCAGCGTCAAAGTTGATGCATTTTGCCATGAAAATATAGGTCTCTGTTCAGTGTAAGCATCATCTGGATAAAATCCTACTGCAAACAAGCAAGGCAGAGTGTCAAGCTCCTCTCCTGAGGGATTGGTGAACAGGAAATAGATAACCGTCTTCTGTGGGAGTGTCAGGCAAACACCTGCCCAAAGACATGGCTGATACAGATTGTTGTGTTGAGAATTTCTAAGCTTTTAAATGTCTTCACCGACTAGATTAGTGCTGCCCTCAATGCTGGCCAGAGTACCTTCATTCTGCAGTCTGCTAATGCAGACACATAGCTGATCACAGTGCTGAGACTAAGTTACTGTTGAGTGCTCAGTCCGAACTAGGACATCAGTATCACCCCTAACAAGGGTTGAGGAATATTGTGGAGGGAGGCATGTGTTGGACGGGAAGAGTGTGAAGTGCTGTCCTTTGTACAGGACGTGGCTGCAGTCACTGCGCAGGAGCAGGCTAGGGTCAGATTCCCTGGGTTCAAAAGCAAGAGAAGATGGTGAAGGGGAAGCGCCAGGGACTGGAAGGAGGCACTGGGTGTAGATGTGATCAAGACACATTGCAAACGTGTGAAATTGTCAAAGACTATAGAAAAGATACTTTTCAAAAAGTCAACATTTCTCAAGGCTTATGAAACCCGACACTGTGCAGCTCCAGTGCTCATGCTACGGCACAGATGAAGGTGAAGGCAAAGACTTTGTAAGCTGAGCACTGGACACAGTGGTCTGGCAGAAGAGAAGGGAGAGTCTGTATCAGCTCTAATGATGGAAGAACCTTTTGTATCAGAGGTCTAAACTGAAACCAGATACACCTAAACATGTCTTAGTCAACTTGATGGTGTTATAACAGAATACCTGAAACAAGATGTTTGAGAAAGGACAGGAGCTGTTCCTTATAGATGGAGGTTATAGCCTGGAAGGCAAGCCTGGAAGGCTGCATCTGGTGACAGCCCTCTAGGCAGCCCATTCCATGGGAAGATGGCAGAAGGCAGAGGGTCAAGAGAGGGAGAGCAAGAGAGGCAAAGGGGCCCTGTTGTGGAATATTATTTTAAGGTATGTTACATGTGTTTATGCTCTGAAACATTTGTTTAATGATGCAAAGATGTGTTGCATTCTTTTATATTGCATTTGTTTAACTCTGTGAAGCTGTGTTACTGTGCCTGTTGGTCTAATAAAGAACTGAATGGCTAATAGAGAGGCAGGAGAAAGGATAGGTGGGGCTGTCAGGCAGAGAGGATAAACAGGAGAAATCTGGGAGGGGAGAAGGAGTGAGAGAACAAGTAGAGTCACCCAGCCTCGGAGTAAGAGTGAAAGTAAGATTACAGAAGGAAGGAAAGAGAAAGCCCAGAGGCAAGAGGTAGAGAGGATAATTTAAAGTTAAGAAAAGCTGGCTAGAAACAAGCCAAGCTAAGGCTGGGCATTTATAATTAAGAATAAGCCTCCATGTGTGATTTATTTGGGACCTAGGGGCAGGCCCACCAAAAGAGTTAAAAAGAAATAAACCAAGCAAAGCAACCAACAATTAGACCCAAACCTACTTTGACAAACAAACAAACAAGCAAACAAACAAACCCACCCTTGCTGTAACAAATCTCACTCTCCAGGTCATTTGATGCACAGGGGCAGAGCCCACCTCACCTAGTCAGTTCTTAAAGGTCAAATTTCTCAACTCACATTGGGGGATATATTTCTGACACAAGCTTTTGCTTTTGCAGGACACAGTCAAACCATAGTAACATCTGTGCAGTTTTGGGGAGTGGTTGTGCTCATGGCATCTTTGGTTCCTATGCTGATTCTGTTTCCCTTGTAGAGTACAGTGGACCCCTTTTCCTCCCCCAACTTCCCTCCCCTTCTCTTTCCTTTCCTTCCTTCCTTCCTCTTTCTCTTCCTTTCTTTCTCCCTTTCCTTTTCTTCCTTTCTCTCTTTTCTTTCTTTCTTTCTTTCTTTCTTTCTTTCTTTCTTTCTTTCTTTCTTTCTTTCTTTCTTTCCTTCCTTCCTTCTTCCTTCCTTCCTTCTGTCTGTCTTTCTTCTCCCTCCCTCCCTCCCTTCCTGTCTTTTCTTTCTTTCTTTCTTTCTTTCTTTCTTTCTTTCTTTCTTTCTTTCTTTCTTTCTTTCTTTCTTTCTTTCTTTCTTTCTTTTGAGACAGGGTCTCCTGTAGTTCTGGCTGACTTTGAATTCACTTTGTCTCTGAGGATGACTTTGAACTTGTGATCACCTTCCCTTACAGCCCAGGAGCTGAGATTATAGGTTCCCATGTCTACTCCTTTTGAAATCCAACTCTACCTCTCCTGGTCTCCTGCTTTCTGCTTCTGAATTCTTACTTCTCTTGGTAACTCTCCTATGTCTTTTGCTCCAGTTCCATTTACAGAAATATATCTAGCTAGAATTCAAGTCTGTGATGATATTGATTGGAAGCTATTTACATAATGAAAGCTTCCTCCTCCAATAGGAAAAAGCTATACATTTGAAAGGGAAACATTTCTTCTGCACAGTCTAGAAAGTCTGTCTGCTGGAGTTAGAATATGCTTGCTAAGTGGTACTCGGCCCTTTCCCTCCCTAGAAAGCTGTCATTAACTTGATGGTACACCTTACAATTGAATGCCTCCTCAGTATCTAGCCATTTTCAAGTTCGTCCAAGCCTGCTCTCGCTGGTGACTCTTAGTGAGGCCCATTTAACTTGAACAACATAAGCATGCCCTTTTATTTACTTTCTTCCCAATAGAGTCCTATGTAAGATGCTAGAGACTCTGTATTGTCATTATCTTAATTTTCACCAGCAATTCACTCCCAATTCATGCTGCTCTTACTCTCCTCTCTTTCTGCTCCCAAAGGTCACTACAAGTCCAGCCCCGTGCCCCCATGGGTACTGACAGCCAGTACTAGGAAATTTTCAGCATCTTGCATCTACTCCACATTCTTCTTGTCTAAAACCTCTTCACTCTAATTGATGTTTTTCTACCCACTTCCTTTCAAACTTTCCTTCATGGCACCCTACCTTATTTCAACAGTGACTTCCAATACTTGGCTGGAGCGGGGGAGGGGAGGTTCTGTGTGTTCTTTTCAATCACCTCCCAGATTACTTTGTTTCTTCCTGCTGGGCCTGGAGGTCCAACTACTGCTGTTTTCATCAAACTGGGAGACAGACATTGATAGAGAAGATAGTTTATTCAAGTCCAGGCTTGGGAAAAGGGAGGAAAAACTATGTGCTTCACAGTTAAGCATTTCCCATTTTTGAAATGGGCATTAGGTTTAGGGCTTTTTATGGGACCAGGGATGGAAAATTCCTGTGGTTGGGCAAGGTTCTCCACAGAGAAGTTCCTTGTCTTCCTGTGGAGATGTCCTCTGCTCTCTGGAGAGAGATTCTCTGAAGGATTTGATGGATGTGGGCTGGCTTTGCCTCGCCTGGGGTCCTCCTTCAGGATAAAGTCTCCTGTGTTCTTGTGCAAGAGAGAACTGATGGTGGGGGAGGGAGGGGCATGGTTTGAGTTCTGCCCTGGACTCAGAGCACCCTGTGAAGGATGAGGCTGAAACAAAAGGGTGGGTAAGAGACTGGGTGTGGCTCGGCTCTGCTTTAGCTGGTGTCAGAGTTTAGCAAAGGAAAGGCCCTGGCTTCCTAGTGAGGCCCCTTCCTTTTAAATGGATTTTATTTACTCTCTAACTTTTTTCTTTTCTATTATATGTTCCCAGCAATCGTGCTCATCTGCACCTGCACTTGACACAGCCAGACATTTCACCGGGCGCCCCGAAACGCCCTGTCGCTATCCGTGTGTCTCTTTCCAGCATCGCCTCTGTTGCTCGGTGAGGAACAGGGACAGCTTCCCTTCCTTCCTTTTCCTCATGCATTGTATTCATCCATTCTCCAGCTCTACAGGTTTGAACTGACTTTGTGCTCCTATCCACAGACCTCTGGCTCCTGAGGAAAATGAGTTCTTATCTCAGCATGAGCCCATCCCTTTTCTCAGCAAATCCCCCTCCGTCTTCTCCTGTCTCTGGTAGCTGGCATCATTTCCTCATTTAAAGCTTTCTTCAGGACTCCTCAGGGCCTGCCCACATTCCCTGTCCACCATGCTAGTGACCTCAGATCATTCCTTCCTTCCCCACACATTGCCACCTCCATCTCACTACATCTTTTATTTGTTGCCTTGTGTCACTGTAAGAAAACGACCCACAGAAACCACTTAAGGGAAGGAAGGCTTATTTTGGCTTGTGGTTTCCAACGGCTTCACTCCATCATGGTAAGGAAGGCATGGACCCAGCTCAGATCCTGGCAGGAGGAATCGGTGGCAAGGCTGTTCACATCACAGCATACCAGGAGGCTGTCATTGTGACACAGCTGGTGAGCCGTGGTAATCTTGAAGGTTCTGTTGACTGTGACCCACTTCTCATGGTTCAACAGCCTCAACTACAGAGATCATTTCAAAAGCAAACTATAACTCATATCTTTCAAGGCATCTTTTCATGTTTTGCCAGCACTTAGCATAAGATTTTGCACACTAGTGCATGCCGAGTTCACTAAAGTTACTGAAGTTACAAAACATGTTTTGTTTTCAGAATCACTTCAGGTGTAACTTCATCCTGAATCATATATACAGTATTCTGCCATCCACCTTTATATACACTCAAATACACACACAACACACATGAATGTATGATTATTTACACAAACACAAACGTTTATATCTGCACATAGCATTTTGAAACAGAAGCTTGTGTTTTTATGGGAAAAACTGATATAACAGCAAGTAAATAGATTGTAGCATTTGTCAGATGCAGATATAGGTTCCAAATATTTTATATTTGAGTTGTAATCCATGTTTTCAACTGAATTGTGACATTTTTACTTCGTGATAAATGCTTGGTTTTGTTGTAAGTGGTAGAAACCATTAGTTATTTGGGCTTTTCTATTTTCAGCAGATTTGTTTTCAAAGAAAGTGTCTCTTAGTATCAGTTAGTGGATCTTCTAGGCGATGAAATGAACAGAAAAAGTGTGTTTCTCACAGGACAGTGTAATGCCACACAATAGTTGCTTTGTGATCCTGAAACATCATTGTGATCTATCTTTATAGACATCAAAGTCCTTTTGCTACATTGATTAAAATATTCCACATGTATTTATGTGTGTATGTGCATGTTTGTGTGTGCATGTGTGTATATTTGTGTGTGTGTATGTCTATATATGTCTATATGTGTACCTGTATGGGTATATGTACATACATGTGTATGTGTGCATAAATACATGTGTGTTTTTGTTGGTTTTTGTCAAACTGTAACTTTTTCTTAGACAATTGGCAACAGTTAGAAGGAGTTCAAAAAGTGAGATATACTGGTCAGTGAGTCCTTGTCCCCAGGAACACAGTGCTCTGATCTCTGGAAAACTGTACAAGAAATGGAAACAGGCAGAAAGCAGGAGTCACAGTCAGAGTCATCTACATTGTAGACACAGCTTAAAATGCTCGAGGTTCCAGAGGACTGCGGGGATGGGGAGTAGGCGAGGAGTTGTCTCAGTGTCAGGTCTGCAAAGAGTCTAAACATCTGCAGCTTTCTGCAAGGCCACGTGAGAGCAGGTGATTCACACACTGACGATACCAGACTTTGACCCTGAGTCTACGGTCAAACGATATAACTATGTCCTTCCCTCCTCCACTCGATCTGTAGAGTGGAGATGTGCCATTATAATTAGATTTCATCCAACTAATGGAGCCTTGTGAGTAATGGGTTGCCCCTCGCACAACAAGATGGTACCACTTCCACAGGTTGATGGGAATTCCAACCTCCTCCATCACACTCTACTCATGTTGGAGCCTGAAGGAAAAAAAATAAAAGATATTATGAGAAGGAGAATTTTAAATTCACAAAGTATCTTCCAATTTTATCTCAGCATTACTTTTAATAAGATAATGTTTGGGGCTGGTAAGATGGTTCATCCAGTAAAGGTCTTGCCAAGTAGGCCTGACCACCTAAGCCTGATCTCCGGAACCTACATGGGGAGGGAGAAAACTGACACCACCAAGTTTTCTTTTGGTGTCCACATATGCACCATGGCATGTATACATCTTCGTGTTCATGCGTTGGAGCCAGACTTGTGGCTCACACCTATGATCACTCACATGGAAGGCTGAGGTAGGGGGGCTGCAGCAAGTTCAAGGCTAGTCTAGATTATACAGTTAATATCTGGCCAGCTTGGGCCAAAGAGTGAGACCCTGTCTCAAACAAATAAGCCAACAACAACCAAAATTCAAAATCAAAACTCAAAATAACCCCGCCCAACCCCAAAGAGCACATAGTAGATTGTATGGGTCTATTTCTGGTTCTGGAATTTCATTTATTAGCTCTATGGCTTTGAGGGCTCAGGCACTTAAATACCACATACTTGAACTCCATGTAGAGGGCAGGGGAGCTGACAGTGTCCTCTGTACCAGCTTGCTGAAAAGAATGAGATATTTGATAGACTTCATTTGACACAAGTGCTGGAACACAGTGTGACTTGTGAAATGTCACAGGTTGCTTAGAGAAAAGCTTTTAAATGATGATGGTGCCTACTTTGTACCCCCAGGTGATTGTCATGGCAAGGAGCCAAGGGTTGCTGGTATAGACTTGAGCTGTCTTTGTCTGGCTTGATACAGTTCTAGAGGAGCTCAGACAATTCGAGTGTGAGTCCAAGTACGAGCAGCCTCCAAGCCACACCTGAGTCCCAGCATCGCCATCGGTGCCCCTGTAAGGAGACCAGACTTGGCCTATTGTGTGTTAGTGATTCAACAAAAGGAGAATTTCCTCAAACCTAGGTGTGGCTTCTGCCCATCTCAGCACTACTCGCATATAGCTGAGTGGAACCCTACTTTTCCAGAAAAAAAACCCTTGGCCAAAGAAGAAACTTCATTTGAAGAAAGCAGAAAGGCTGCTAGAGCCAGGAGTTGACTTGAATGTAGTGTCTGTGAGCTTGCCGGCATGGAGGCTTAAGAGCTGGCCTTGCCAATGGCCACAGTGCCCATGTGGCCATGGATATTTTAAAGGCATTTCCTAATCCCGTGAGGACTTTTCATCCATCTGTGTGATTTTTTGATTTAAGTGACCAGCTGCTTGAAAATAGACTAAGCATATGACATGGGTACTCAGGACATCTTGAGAGGCAGGAGGGATTTTATTTATTTAATACTGTATTTCCTGCATGGTTTCTCTCTGTCTGAGCTTTCGTTAAAACAGCTAAGGTTAATAGGAAAGACTCCTGCTCCACTCAGCCCGATCAGCAGCACCTTTTCCTCCCTCAGCTGGTTTCTGCAGGCTGCTTCGGTGCCTTTCCTCTCCCCCTGGAATCCGGGTGGGTTTTCACCAGAGCTGCTGAGAATAACAAGACGTTTCACAGCAGAGGTGTCGTGCATGCTCTGCAGTGCAGGTGAGCGAGTGCTTCAGGAACCTGGCTCTGCCCTGGGTTTCTAGTATCTCCTGAAATGCAATCAATATAGCCAGCCTGGTTAGGAGACGAGCAATTTCAGAGACCCAGGAACACTTCAGGCCAAAGCAGGTTATTCGGCACAGGTGTTTTAATGATTGTAATATATTGGAGAAACCTCACACTGTTGGGTGGCCCTCAGACTCTCAGTGGTTGCCTCCTGCTTGGGCCGTGTTCTGCCCTTGAAGACAAGGAGAGTCATGAGCCTGCAGGAATCCCAAGCCATGCCTGGAAAGGGATTGGACAGTGTTTTGAGTTCTGGCAGCCGCTACACCTTTGTCTGGGCTGGGCTGAAGCCTGCGCTTTCTGGAGGCATTTCTTTGTATCTGCATTTACAATTAGCTCTTTGAAAGGGAGGGCTGGAAGGGGAGACTCTACTCGATGTGGGAATCAGAGAGACTCCAGCACGCCACTCACTGCGTTTTTCCCCAAGAAATCTCAGGAACACACAAAGCACAGGTGGTGTCGTGACGGAGGGAGGGTGAGTGTAAGCGGGGTGATAATTGATGGGGGCCGGGAGTCCAGACCGCAGCTGTCCCCAGGTGCACCCAACTGCATCTGTTCTGCGAGGCACTGCACAGCAGCAGGTTTTGGATTATTTAAGCAGGGGAAAACAAACCAGGAAAGTTAACAAAGCTCGGAGAGGAGGAAGGTGAGAGGTGTGATTGCCATGTAGGCGGAAGGAAGCTTCGGGGAAGGAATAAATTGGTCCAGGAGTTTGGCACACAACACCTGAGATACCTGTGTGGAATGGCATGTGAACTCCGTGGCTCTGATAGGGGTGAGCAGGCGGAGGCGGGGACCTCACTGGCTCCACACTGTCCCACGTGTGAGCAGGTGCTGGATTTCATCACACAGCCAGTTTGAGAAAGAACCTGGAAAGGAGTGGCAAGACTAAGAGGAAGTCTTTATCTTCGTTTTTCTTTTCTTTCTTTTCATTTTTATTAGGACTACAGGAAGGAAGTAGCTGTATCTGTAGCTACCAGGAATGTTCTTCCAAGCCAGCCCCCCTCCATGTCTCCTTGATTCAATGATAATAGTAAAAGAAATAAATTCATTTACTGGATATGATACTTAATGCAGGCCTGAAGCTGGAGTCCCACTGTCTGTCCTGAGTCAGTGAGGAGGAAGGCCAAATTGACAACATTGGGATGATGGGAAATCCGGGCCATTTGTCATCCACAATTCAGATCCTATGATGTATTTTGAGATTCCTCCTGACATAGTTTATGTGGGAAGTCTTGAAAGGTCGTCACAGTGTAACACTGAAACTCACAGGGAAGGAAACTCATCACCAAAAGACTTTCTTGTTTTGATGTAACTTTCAAAGATGGTGCTAAGAATTTACTAATTTAATTTATGGAAGTATAAAGACAAGTAAGGTCGGAGGATAATGGGAGATTGTCTTACTGTCTCTCAGTGCTCTCTACATCAGGTCACATTGGTGGGTAATTCTTCTGTGGAGGAAGTGAACAGTAGCATGGAAGCTGAGCTACAGGAGAGGTGTAACAGATCTATGTGTGGTTGAGTGTCCAATAGGCCTCTGTGTGTGTGTGTGTGTGTGTGTGTGTGTGTGTGTGTGTGTGTGTGTGTGTACCCATTTGTAACCGCAGGATGTAGGACACTCAGGCTGGAAGATGGTTCATTTTGCTCAGGTCTGGAAAAGGCTCCCGGAACAGGATATTGAAGGACAGAAAGACAATAGCCACAATGGCGTATCCCCATAGAGGATTCTAGTATTCATCTCCAAAACACTGGGGCTTGAATTTATTATTTATTTATTGTGGAAAATCAACTACTATTTCTGATCAGTCCAGTAACTATGGTAAAATTGTAACTATTTCACATAGCTGTATGGTGGAAAAATTTTAAGGCTTCTATTTCAAAAGAATGAGACTGAAGCAAGAAACTCAGTCTTTGGAACACTTGACATGAAGAGAGACCCTCTACATAGTAAAGCAGTGCTTCTCATGGCTGCACCCCAGGTCATTTGAAGACTTGGTGCTGGAGCTTAGCAGGCACTCCTGACTGGCCTGTCGGTGGCCTCCCCGGGGCTGTCAGGGAACGTTTCTGGCTGCTGATCACACGATACACTGTTCAAATTGAACAGTGTGACCCTGTGTACTCATGAAACAGGAACATAGGGAGTTGACAGGGTTATTAAATCCATAGCCAGAGATGAACTAATGATTCAGGCTTTGTCCCTCTCTCCTTCGTCCCCTCTTCTGTGTCCTCACATACCATGGGGCAGAGAGTCCATGTAATTCTCCTTTTATTAAGGATGGAGACTTCCCAAACCCCTTAATTTTCTTCCCTGCAAGTCTCATTGGCCAGGGTGGTATGACATGCTGTTTCTTTAGCCAATCACTTGCAAAAGTCACAGAGGTTACCAATAATAGATCAGCCTATCTTAAGATCCTACAACAGATTTTGTTATAACTGCTTCTATCCTGGAGATAATTCTATATTCAAAATCCTGGTCTTAATGGAATAATTCTTCAATTAAAAAAAAGTATAGTTTTTGCCCCTCCAAATCTGTAAATTCTTCATGCAGGATGTCAGTCAACTGCAAATTAAAAAATGCTAAAAATTCTTATGTCTCTACTGAACACATACAGACTTCACTATTCTTTCACGATTATCTAAATCATTCAGTATCACAATGATCTAAACACTGTTTACCTTGAATTAGGTAGCATGAGTTAGCCACATGAAGTATACAGAAAGATGTGTTTAGGATGCACACAATGACGGTACCATTTCTTATTAGGAAAGCTAGCATCTGCTTATTTCAGGATCTAAGGGGCTGGAGTGTCCTGGGACAGATCCCCGGGGGCTTGGAAGGACTCTTGCATTTTATAATATAGAACAAACGCTTTAAAAAGAGGAAAAACATCACCCGGCATCGGGCACACACTTCAGCGTCAGTCTGTTAGACCCCAAAGTTCCGTAAGCATAGCAACTTGCACATATTGTGTGGATACAAACTAGAATGTAGAATAATGTCTGTGGCACAGAGAACTCCCCCAGTCAGCACTGGAGAGTGGATCCTCATTCCTTACCCATCCTAGGGCCTTCCTTGGTGTCTCCTTCATGACCTGATGTTCTAGAGCCCTCCTACATAAACTTTCTTCCAGCCTTGTGTGAGTATACAGGATGCACCACCACATGCCTCAGCCTGTTCTTAGCCTTGTTTCATCCCTGTCACCGCTGCTGATGTCTGTCTTCTTCATTCCCTTCTGTAGGACATGGCCCCATGCGGGGTCACATTAGTGAAGGGGGGGGGGATGACAAAAACCTTGGCAAGAGTGAAAGTTTTCTGACTGCCTAAAGACCAAAAGTTAATTCAAGATCAAGTATCGAATGAGTCCAAGGTGTTTCTGACATCACAAGACTTCCCTGCAACCTTGAATCTGAACATATATCATGCTGTGCTGCACTGGCTGCTGTGATATGTAATGCCAGCACATGCTACCTGAAGCCCCTCAGTTTGACAGTGAGACTGTATGCTCTGACTGCAGAGTTTTTACTGTACACGCCAAGTTTCCTGTTCTTTATAGAAGCTTAATGTCATAAAACAAAACCTTGTAATATTTTCCTTAGTAGGTAGGTATCAAATTAGCGTATCTTTGTATTGCATCGTGTTAGACTATTTGATTTTAAAAATTGCTATTTGAGTGGCTGACTTGAGTTTCATTAAAAATCATTTAATGAATTTTGGCTTGAGTAGAACTATATTTCCAACAGTTTCTCAAATGACTGTGACCATACTTCTACCACCTTGTACTATGCAAAGTACCATTCTCAGCACTGATGATTATAAAATCAAAGTACTGATGATTTCTGAAAAACATTGAAGGTATTCCAAATCCTACACTATCAAATCTTCAGCTAATATTTAATTCTTTATTGTAAAAATAACACATCTATCTAATAAGGATGTCACTTTCTCTCATTTTAATAAATAGCCAAATTTTATGATTGTCTAAGAATTACTTTAAAACAAAATTCTTCATGATTTCTTATCAGTAAATGTTCGGTTTGTATACCTATTTTATATACCTACATAGCTGGAGTCAATTAAACATTTCTCAGGCAAGAAGTAGGAACAGTTTAAGTGGTCTTGTTCCACCCAACATCAACTGTTACCTCCTTTCCACCCCCAAAGTAGCTTGAGTGCCAGTGACATTTAAAAAACACAATAAACAGTTTCCTCCTCAGTGGCAGGTTACCTGGGAAGTGAGCTGGAGAGGTGTCCCACATTGGCTGGAGACTGGTGTCCATTCTGGAGCACCTGGTACCTGTTCTGAAGGGGCTGATTGCTCTGCTGCTGCCTTGGATATCCAAGGTCTCCCTCAGACTGACAAGTGGTCATCATTGTCTTAGGCTTCAAGGTGCTCTGGATGGAGACACAAAGAGGGATCTAGTCCACTACAGCTTTTTATATTAATTAGCACTAATAGACAAGATTTAGTTATATATTATCTCCCCCAAAACTCACATGTGCAAGTGGGTCCCAAGTGCAATGTTCAGGGTGGGATTTGGGGGGAGTGACTGAGTCAGGAAGGCTCTGACCCTCATGAGTTAATCTGCTGATGATTTCATAACTGATTGGGCTAATGGGAGGTGGTGAAGACTATGGGAGCTGGGACCAGTTGGATGAATCGGGTGACCAAGGGAATGCCTGGGAAAGTCTGTCTTGTCTCCAGCCTCCCCTTTTCCTCCTTGTGCTTCTCAGAAGTGTAAGGAATTTGCCTCCTCTGCAACATTCACCCCCTGCCGTGATATTTATCCTGCTTTGACTCCTGCCCAAAATAATGGGACCAGCTGACCATGAATTGCGACCTTTGAAATGGTGAGCCAAAAGGAGTTTCCAGAATCATGTTTTGAAAATAATGGATCCCACATTGTGCAGCTGTCTTTTCTGTTCACTGTGCATTGTTAGTGAGAAGCTTGGAGGCCATCTTGGGGGAACACTTGTCTTTTGGGGATCCTCCTCTCAGCTTTCTCCTGAGGACACCTCTCTGGTTCTCTGGTTCTGAGGATGGGAGGCTCACACAGGGCAAAGTCTCTCAGACATGGTGGTTCATGATACATTCAGCCAAACACAGTCCTTGGGCTGGGATAGCTCTGAGGTATGTCGGATCCGATCTCCCACAGTTCCCCTGGGGAGGCTGTGCCTTAGTAATCTGCAGCGCCTGCTTGACAATACCCTCTCTGTTGGTTTGATCACCTCCCTTGCCTGGTTCTCCATTCCTAGGTTTCCTAGGATCCTATCCCAGACAGACTTCATGTTCTCAACTCCTCATATGTGGGTTTGCCTCTGGGAAACCAGTCAACACACACAATCTAGCATATCAAGCCTTTCAGGATTAATTTAAAAATTTATCACTGTTAAATGTACTTGGATTGACATTGGCATGATGTCTCTATGACAGACCAAACTCAAGGGAATTCAGAAGAATTTAATTTGTCTTTGTTAGTTTCTGCAAAGGGCACAAGGTATTTTGGAGCCGAGAAAGTGAAACAAGACAATGTGAACGTGAGTGTTCTCAGAATAATACCTGGAGTTTTTAGTGACATTTTCTCCCTTGTTTGTAAGAAGTATTCCTACAACATAAATGCACAGGAGGTTTTCTTTAAAAATTTTGACTCTCTCGTGTAGTGCTTCTGTTGTTGACAGTAACTCCAACTGCCTTTTGTTTGCTACTGAAGTTCATACAACAGACTATGAGCCAAAGTTAGTGATGAACTGTTTTGAAAGAATCTCCTAAAATACACTTGTTTGTAATGTGTCTTTCTTTTGTGTCTCAGGTGTGAAATAATTGGTATTTTGTGCCCAATTTGCCTTGTGTAGAGGGATGTTATCTACAGCAGCACTTCAGTGTCTTTGTTGGACACGTTTTGGAGCAGAAGTTCCCTGTGTTGCAGGGAGCAAGCCTCCTGGAGGCAAGACTTTGCACATCACGTCTGTTCTTTTTTCAGACATCGTGAAAAAACACCTAATCTGCCTTTTAGGGCTGAAAAATCCCATTATAAACCTAACAGTTAATAAAATCAATATTATCCTCAGCTGCCATTTCTCCTTCTTCAGAGACAGAACAGTGTGTTAAATAACTTTTGTATAAGTTACCCATACTTACATTTTCTTTTTGGTAAGTTTGACACCAGAAAAGCCTGTTGGGACACGATCAATTTGTCTTTATCGAGGTATATATATATTTATATTAACAATACAGATATTTGGCTAGCTTGGTGGTGCATGCTTTTAATCTCTGTCATCAGGAGGCAGAGGTACAGTGAATCTCTGTAAGTTTGAGGCCAACCTGTTCTACAGTGAGTTCCAGACCAGCCAGGGCTACACAGTGGAATCCTGACTCAAGTAAGCAAAAGCAACCAAACACTAACAACATCACCCCCTCCCAAACATGTATTTAACATTAGCTTTCAAGCAGAACATGTCTCATTTATCTACTTGTTCATGAGGGGTACAGATTTCTGGAAACGGGGTCCAAATTTTCTGCTCCCTTAAAGGAGTGCATTGTGAGTTAATCACTGTGTCTCAGAACGTGCTTTGACGAGAAAGGTCCAGCGCTGTCCCTTGGGTGCATCAGTGATTGTTCTATAAGGAGTACAATTTGTATTAAATCTAGATATTCCCCTCCATGTCTTCTCTGGCCCTCACCATGTCCTCTTGCGGTTGCAGCTGATCCAGGCCTGAGGCTCAACCTTTTCCCCTGGTCCCAAGATACCCCACATTTGCTCAAACTTTGGTTCTTTGGTTGTGTGAGGCTGCATTTGTTAGAGATTCAAAGCGATGGACAGCACTGGCACCACAGAAGCACAGTCGCTCTGTTCCGTTCTGGACAATCTGGCATAAAGGTGCTTTATAGGTCCTTTCTGGCTAATTTTTTTCCGAGGACACCTTCCAACGAAGTGATCTGCCTGCCTGTTCCTCTTCCTCCAACTCATCAGACAAACAAGTTCAAGTTCATTTTGTTTTGCTCCATGGAGAAATTCGGAGCTTTCATGCTCGCATTCTCAGTGGCCCTCCCGTGGACTGCCGTCCTTAGGAGGATTTTTGGTACTGGCAATTAGGATGTTGGACTTTGCTTTCCCTGCCTACACAATTTTAGAACCACTCTGCACATCTCAGCCGGTTTCAGAACAGACTCTGTATGTTTTTAAATGTGAATTTCATCCTTTTAATGATTTACTGCTGAACACCTTCCCATTATTTTACTTGTCCCAAGTTTCCTAACTTGTTTGCTGGAGCAGGGAATGGCAGTCACTGTGGAAAACTTGGAATTATCTCCCGAATAACAAAAAGCCGAGTCTGTGATAAGGGCAGAAAAGTTGTCTGATTCGCTGGTGGAAACGGGAAGAGAACAGATAAACAAGGGAGGCGGGCACACAGTGCAGGACAAGCCCTGCTTCCTCTGCCGCGCAGGGATTGTGCCCCATCCCTGCCCGAACCCAGACTTTTTCCTGCTTAGAAGTAAAACACGCCCTCACCTCTTCCATCCCTCAGACCAGACTAACAAATTTCCAGTAGTGATCGTACTCGAATAAACATGACCAGGGAGCTGTGGAACTTTTGTAGAGCAGCACAAAATAAACACCCAAATCCAACACCCAGGAGGAGGTAGCCACAGGGAATGACGTCAGTCAGGCTAACCCCACACTAAAGAGCAGAGCAGAAGCCTAAATGGGCAGCAACAGTGCCACCCACTCCTGAGTGGACTTCTACACCGCCCGCCCCGCAGAAAGAAGCCGATGCTATCTCCAAGTATGGGACAGTTACTTCCGGCTGACAGTCTCATTCGATTGGCATTTCCGTTAGTCACAGTGTGGCAAATGCAAAGGAAAGTGACCCTCGCAGAAGAGACCAAGCAAAGGACGGACAGCACACTTGGGATGGCACATGCAGCGTGAAGCTGGAAGAGAGACAAACCGGAACAGACTCTAACGTGAGGCTCAAGATGACTCCTATCAATGCAGCCCACATGTCTTTAAACAAGGTAGCAAAGGAAGTTTACTGTGAAAGGACAGTCTTCCCAGGAAGTGGCAAGGGAGAATTTGACTCCACGTGCAAAAAAAAAGTTGAATACATGTGAACAATTGAAAGGGGGTTATTGACTTACAAATATGTAACCAAAATATCTACAACAAAACTAATGTAACCGTTGGTTTGCCAAATATTTTAGTTATGGAATCAAAAGCATAATTTATAAAAGAAAAAATAACACATTGAAGCTTTACCAGTAGTACATAAAAGCACCATCCACAGAATGGAAATAAAAAGCCCAAAGATTAGAATAAAATATTTGCAAGATTTATTTCTAATAAGATACGTTCATGGGTATGGTAGTTTGATTGTAATTGGCCCACATAAGCTCATAGGGAGTGGCACTCTTAGGAGGTGTGGCTTTGTCGGAGTGTTGGAGTAGGCCTTGCTGGAGGAGGAAGTGCTTCATGGTGGGGGCGGGCTGTGAGGTCTCAGAGGCTCAAGTCAGTTCACTCCCTGCTGCCTGTGGATCAAGCACTCTCAGCTCCTTCTCAAGCACCACATCTGCCTGCACGCTGCCATGCTTCCTGCCATACGGTAATGAACTAAACTTCTGAACTATAAGTGAGCCAATTCAATGTTTTCCTTGATAAGAGTTGCCATGGTCATGGTGTGTCTTCACAGCAACAAAAACTGTAACTAAGATTGAGCACATGGACCCCCGAGAAGGCCTAGTAGCAAAAATATTTAGCACTTAGTACTTGATTTCTAAATGCCATTTTTGAAAGAAAGGAGCCAGTGGTCCCTAGAAGAAGAGCTGACTTGACTTCACAGTTCCAGCAGGTGAGCAAGTGGGAGAGAGAAAAGTCAGGGGCAGAAAAATGAACTCCAATGGCTGAAGTTATAACAATTTGAGCCACAAAAATAAAGAACAATAATATTAAGTGAAGGCTCACAGAATAAAATGAGTATCCCAGAGTCCACATTTATATACCTAACTAGATAGCACAGAATATTTCTTTGTCAGAGGAAATTTATGTAATTAATGAAGAGAAAGCTGAGGAGCTGGCTCTCTGGTCAAGAGAACACACTGCTCCTCCAAAGGATCCAAGCTTGTCCCCAGCTCCACACTGCATAACTCACAGCCACCTGTCACTCCAGCTTCAGGTGCCTCAGACACTCCTCCTCAGGCAGGCATACACACACACACACACACACACACACACACACATAATTAAATAAAAACCACAAGTTAAAGAAAACTAAAGAGAGAATGAGGGAAATACACAGTCTCTAAAGGGCACACTTGTGAGTGTGTACATTTGTGACAAGGTTTAAGGAGAAATTGGTGCAACATGATAGTTTAATTTCTCCCCACTTGTAGCTGGTAGGCTGGAGTCTCTGGCACACCTCCTTTCAGGAGGTCTAACCTCTTTCTTCAACATGGGATGGAGGCAGGAATCGGTGACGTGTTTCTGAGCCATAGAGTAGGAATCGGAAAATGGCAGCTTCACAGTGAAGAGATCTATCTGGTAGTCTTAACAAGGTCTTTGGAGTTGATCTCTCCAGCTATGAAGGACATTAAGGTCATGACACCGAGCCTCCAGACACTCTTCCTTAAGTCTAACTACAGCCTAATCAGGAGAGAACAAAAGGAAGCACCAGAGACCTTACAGATTACCTGTCAATTCGCTTCAGTAGCCCTCTGTCAGAGAAGTCAGTGTCACACTGAGAAACCTTCTAGACTGGAGGAGACTAAGGTGACACACTAACTTCACACAAGGTGCAATCCTGGGATGCATCCTAGAGTGGAAAAAATATTGACAGAAAACTGGGGATGGGATGTCATGATGCCAACATCAGCTCCTCTCTTGATCATTGCATCGCTGTTAAGTCTCTTCTTTTTCTCCTAGAGAACACTGATCCTGCCGTCTGAATAATCTTAGCACCAGTAGTAACAACAATAGTATTTTACATTTGCTGAGGGCTTGCTCTACCAGGCACTAGGCCAAATATTTTACTTAGATAAACTCTTTTTCATACCTGCCATGAATTCTGAAAGGACATTTTTTTACAACTTAATAAATGTGGAAACTGAGGCAAAGAAAAGTTACATCCAAGACTGTTGGGCAAAATAGGATTTGAACCACAGGTTCCAAACCCATTCTGATATTTGGTAACTAGTATTTGCACCCATTTGTTAAGTGTATTATTTTGCTTAATCATCTTGACATCTTGCCATTTTTCATTGGTGGGTGTTGATTGATGGAGGTGAACCCTCAAACTAAGCACTTTGCTGGTGTCCAGATCCCCATGCTGCATTCTCTTTATTAAGAATGTCTTTTCTTCTTACTCCTGCCAAAGGGGCTAAACACAGTGATACATTTTTTAAAACGATAAAACTCTGTTCTTCAGTTCACCCTGATTCCAATTGCTTTGAGATCAAAATGATTTAAGGTTGTTCCTTATAAGTGCTGCAAAGCCCAGGATGCAGCTGGAAGATGCGCCGGTCTACTGGATGTCAGGGTATGGGCTCCAGGTACCACTGCACAGTGTGATACCATCTAAAACCTTCCCACCTGCCAGGCCCTGTTGCAGGCAGTTTTTACCAACATAAATAGTTAGAACTCTTTATGTCAGAATGCTTCTCTTTTGAAAACCAAACAAAGCAGCCCAGCGGAGGAAATGCTTCCTACATCCACACTCTGACGTGAGCCCCAAGGTTAAAGTCTCATCAAATGTTTTCTTAGAAAATAAATAAATGAATGGATGAATGAATAAATACATACATAAATAAAAATCTACCTCAAACAAGCCAGGACCATAGGAGAAACGCTAAAAGTACTTTTCAGCGTTGACAGGTGGAGAAACTGCTAAGGATGGGGGTGAAGATCACATCCTTGCAGTGAACTTGGGGAGTCATTTTGCACAGGAGGGCATTATTACACCCACATTGTCCTTGGTATTGATTTAGCTAAACATAACCTGGGGGCCTCATCTTCATCTCTGTAGGGTGGATCCACTGGAAAATTGCCCATTGCTGAGAGTAAGGAAATAATGTTGCCATGTAACTGCAGCCACATACCAGAAGGCCAGGGGAATTGAAAGACGATGAAATGAGCAGAAGCAAAGCATCATGGGTAAGAGTAACAGAACAGACTTGAAGATATTTCAATTAGCTGTTATCAACAACCTTGCCTCTGTGGAAGCCTTTTCCATTCAGATTTCTTATTGAACACCTTTCATTTATGATTAGATTGGACGGAAGTATTTAAATGAAATCAACCACATATAGTAACAATCTCTATTAAATCATTCAACAAATATTTCCTAAGCACTCACCATGAAGCAGGCTCTGTGCCAGATGCAGAGGCAGAAAGCATTGTAAAAGACTCACAGTCTTCTGGGGAAGATGGAGTAATAATGAATAATTGCAAATCATTATGCCATATAGAAGTAGGCACCAGCTTGTCAGAAGGACCAAAGGAAGATGGGATTTCATGTAAATTTTTTTCCCATGGGAATAAAATAATTATTAATGCTAAAAAATATTTGGTAGGATGGTCTCACAAACATCTGCAAGGAGGGTACAATCTATTGTCAGATTCATAGGGACAGATTTGCAGTGACTCTTGTCTCTCACTGAGTGTTGGATCTTCTGTATAAGTAAACAGAGGTGGCACCCCAATCATGGACGAAAAGGCTTTTTGATCTATAGCCACCTTTTTTGTACTTTATTTACCGTGTGTGTGTGTGTGTGTGTGTGTGTGTGTGTGTGTGTGTGTGTGAGACAATGCACTTGTGGAGGCCAGAAAACAACTTGTAGAAGTCAGTTCTCTCCACCATATACATTTCAAGGATTAAACTCAAGTTATCAGGCTTGGAGGCAAGCATCTTTACCAACTGAATCATCACACTGGGCCTACAACCACTACCTTTACAAACTTACTCCCAATGGCTCCATATGCTTCTACATGCACTGAGGTTGCCCAAGTACCTAAGATGTGCATCTTTGTGTTTAATTTCTATGCTTTGCATATAACATATCTTCTTGGATTGTATTGATAAATATCTACCAGAGCTCAGTCCATCCTGTGAAGGGTCGATTCCAGCTTTGCCTCCCAGACAGTGAAATTTTCTTCTTGGAGTTTATAGTGCAGTGCTTATGTTGTCCTTATCTCAGACACACAGTATCAAGTTTGCTTCAAAACCTGGATGACAATCTTGAATGTCACATATAGTATGTTACAATCCTACATATGAAAATCCTTAGAGTCTAAACTTTCTATTGTGTAATTCTTAAAAAAACAAAGACAAAACAATAGACATCTTTAAAAAGGCACTTACTTATATTTTTAAAGAGGAATTTATTTCAGAAATATAGATGTGCGCAGAACATTTTCTGGCCATTTTGACTATGCAGTAGGCTGTACTAACATAATTTTTCAAGCACAAACACTCAGGTATACCAGCAACAGTTACACGGATATAAAGTTTCAACAGAAGAGCCGTAGTAACAAAAAGAAATAGATCAGAAAGAAAACACACTGGTGTCACCCCCCGCAGTTGCTGATTGTGTGTACCCAACCTGTAAGGTGGCCCCACACAGTGCTCTGAGGGACAGCCTGTCCTCTGAAGAGACTGAGCAAAACCCAGGGTGTCCATGCAGTTGCTCCAAGAGCCGAGCATAAGAGAAATTTCATCTGCCACACACGTGGATGCAGAAAAGGACATGTCTGTGCTGCTTGGTCATGTCAGCTTGACACAGGCTAGAGCTGTCTGAGAAGAGGTGGTGTCAACTGAGAAAATGTCTCCGTCAGACTGGCCTGGAGGCAAGCTGGTGGGCATTTTCTTGAATAATGACTGATGTGTGAAGGCCCAGTCCATTGTGGGTGGTGCCACCCCTATACAGGTAGATAGCAGAATGAACTGCAAAAATTAATATTGACAATTTAAACTAGTGGGAATAAACTAAACATAGAAAAAAGTTAAAAATAAGATTCAAGCCAGGCAGTAGTGGTTCATGCCCTTAATCCTAGTACTTTGGAAGCAGAGGCAGGTGGATCCTCGTGAGTTTGAGGCCAGCTGGGTCTACAAAGCAAGTTCCAGGACAGCTGGAGCTGTTACACAGAGAAACCTTGTCTTGAAAAACCAAAACGACAACAACAAATCCAATAAATGAATGAATGAATGAATGAATGAATGAATGAATGAATAAATAAATAAATAAATAAAAATTCAATATAATTTCATATATTCCAGTGTGTCACAAAAAGAATCCACAGACAGTGGCCTGGGGCAGTCTGTAAAGTGTGTTTGTAGTCTTGAACAGTGATGAATATTTGCCTTTTCTCTTCTAGGGCATGAATCTCCTTGCTGTTCAGTAATTTAGTAATTTTGTACATGGTTCTGTTCTTTTTAAATTTGCTTATGATTAGATATGAGCATTCCTTATTAAATGTCCTGTCCTCTGCCCCATGCTTCCATGACATTTGGTAGATTGAAATTTGCTCCTCACTTACTCATCATGAACAGGCTCCAAGCTGAGTGGAGACGATACTGCAGCTAGAACCTCTTCCCTTCATCTGTCCTCTTACCTTCCCCAGTACACCGTTATTTCTGAACTAATCAGTAGCTGTGCCTGCTTCTTCAAACAAGTGATTCAATCCGTTCAAAGCTCCTCTTATTTGGACAAATGAAAGAAATGTCTGTGCAGGCAAATGATGAATTTTTAATCTCAAATTTTCGTTATGGTTGTACTGTGTATTGGGCTTCTTTCCCCATTGTAGGACCCTCCCTCTCTGTCCCCTGCCCCAGTAGGAACTGTTTTAACTTTCAACATTCAGTGTTTTGTCTTTTACAGTTGCGATTTTGGAATGTCAGACTTCAGGGGTTTTCCTCAACACCTCAGACTGCAAACATTTCAGTCTCTATACGCTATGATCTCAGACTTGAGTAACTGCCCTGTCAGCTGAGACACTGGCTGCGTTGGTGCTTTGGGCCAGTTACTATTTCCAGGGAAAGCAATGATGTGGTGCTGGAATGCTTCCCATGGCTTGCCCAGCCTGCTTTCTTATACACCCAAGCACTGCTTACTCTCTCAGCACCAACCACAATGGCTCAAGCCAGTAAGCAGTGTTTCTCCATGGCTTCTGTTTCAGTTTTTGTCTCCAGGTTCCTGCCCTGACTTCCTTCAATGATGGGCTGTGATGTAGAAGTATAAATGAAGTAAATCCTTTCCTCTCCAACCTGCTTTTGGTCATGGTGTTTTATCACAGCAATAGAAAGCTGACCCAGACATCCAGGCAGGAGGGCAAGTGAGACACTATTGCCTTGTAGACACAGTGGTCCCACACAGCACTGATTTTGTGGGATGATCTTCAGTTAGTTCCCCATGTACAGTGCTCTGGTACTGCCATCTTGGATTCTCAGTCACTGTGAACAAGGGTTGTGAATTGTTTTGTGTTAAGTTGTGCAGTCCAGATACCCAGTCTTGGACCTGGTAGAAGAAAGAGTTTGAAGATTCAAAAGTTACCAAGAATTAAAAACACTGGCCCTTGCTGAGAGCTTGGAGAGCGAATCCTTGATTTCCTGGAGACTGGCTGCTTCAGGTAGCAGCTGGACTAGGCAATTTTCCTACCAATCTCCCAGGGATGTGAATTCTTTCTGTCCTGGGCCTTTTTGATACCCTGGTTAGCTGGCACAATTAGGTAGGACTTGATACATTGGTTTACTGGAGTTGTGAAAGCATGGATCCACAATCTTGATGATAAAATAACAGAGGCATATTGCTTCTCAGTCCTGGAGGCTGGAGTCCAAGATGGAAGTGTTGAAGAGGCAGCATGGGGAGGGATTCATCAGAGCTTCTCTCCCAGCTGCTTACAGCTGCCATCCTTTCTGTATTTTCACATTAATTTGTCTGTCTTTGTGTTCAAATCCCCCTCTTTAGAAGGGTGTGAGTCATGTTGGATTAGGGATGATTCCATTACTTCATTTTAAGTTGATTAATCTTGTATACCCTCAATTTTCAATGACAGTCATGTTGAGATTCTCAGGATTCATTATATGGACTTTTCTTTGAAAGGGACACAAGTCTACCCATTGTTATGCAATTACTATTTTTTTCTGTTAATTTCTCATCTAATAAAAGTGAACTAAGCCAAGCCTGTGGTTCATGCATTTAATCTCAGTGCTTGGGAGGCAGAGAGAGGTGGATATCTGTGAGTTCTAGGCCAGGCGAATTTACATAACAAGTTCTAGACCTGCCAGCAATACACAGTAAGATCCTGTCTCAAACAAAATGAAACAAATGCACCCCCCACAAGAGGGTGCATCTTATTTTCTGTGCCATTATACAGGAACTCTGATTTGACTTCTGTTTCTTAGAATCACACTATTTGAAATAACTGAGAACACCTATCTCCAGCATATACTATGGTGACAGTAACCCCTCTCCCCCCACTCCCATGAAAAGAGGAAACTACATAAGTTGAGTTCCTGGTGCCTGTGGTCCCCACAAAAGAAGACAGTTTTCCAGGATTGGAGAAGACCATAAATTAACTTAGTGTAATATCTTTCGTTTCCTAATGAAGAAATCCAGCTATAAAACATTAAAACAATTTGCCTCAAAGTATTCAGATTATTAAAGTTAAATGCGTGAGCAACATATTACTGATTTTACTTTGAATACAGAAGAGTTTATCAGTATTTTAACCAGGTGTGGCTTGGTAGCGCATGCCTTTAATCCAAACAGTGGAGGCCAGCCTGGCCTACATAGTGAGTTCCAGGACAGCCAGGACTGCATAGAGAGATCCTGTCTCAAAAAACAAACAAAAATTATAATTATGCACAGTCATAAATATAAAATCCTTTGGGTTAGGAATCCTAGATATACACCGCTTGCATCCTCTCACCGTTGCTTACAGCTCCAGGAGCCGTAGGATCCTGGAGGTGAGTCGAACAGGCTGTGCATCTTCAGGGAGCGGAGTGCAGATTACGAAAGGAAGACTTTGCCTCAACCCATCTCTTCTCTGCAGCACAGTGGAATTCTTGCTAACTTTACTTCCTAGAACTTTCTCATCGGTAAAGGAAAACAGCAGAGTCTGGATTCTTTTTTAAAAAAGAACTTCCCAGATTTCAAATGAGTTGGGAAAAGACTGACAAATTTGAAAAAGACAAATCTGCTGTGGGCATGTCTGCTCAGGTCTGCTCAGGCCTTCTCGCTCACCAACCCTTCACGCTTAGCTGCGGCTAGAGTTAGAAGCTTGAAGGTTCATCTCCAAATCAATGCAGTCTTCATTGGCACCATGCATTCTGCACTTTCTCTTGGGGTGCCCCAGGCTTTCATGTATGACTTTTCATACTTCTGCATCTGCTTCTGAAAGCTTCCAGGGTTGGTGGAAACATTTTTGTTGCCTATTGTTTAGTTTCTGATCCTATGGGGAATGTCTTCTGAAGAGCGTGTAAGAATCTCAGTTTTGATGAGAGTTAAAAATGTGATGTTTTAAAAATAAACAACCAGTTCAAACATTAAAACATATTTATTCATTTTTATTTCATGTGTATGAATGTTTGCCTGCATGCATGCACAATGTACATGCCTGGTGCCCACAAGGCCAGAAGACAGCATCTGATTCCAAGGAACTGGGATTCTAGGTAGTTGTGAGTCACCAATGGGTAATGGGATCTGAATTCAGGTCCTCTGCAAGAGCAGCAAGAGCTTTCAACCTCTCTCCAATCCCCAATTCAAATGCTGTGAGGCATGTGGGTAGTCGTAAGGTCATGCCATATCATTTCCATGGGGCGGGGCTTATAAAATACTGACAATACTAGACTGAACGTATTTGTCCTCTTCATTCTCTGGGGCAAGATGTTTTTTGATCTCTAATTTTATTGACTGAGACTGAGTGATGAGTCTATTTTTCCTTTAAATAGCAGATCAATCCCTCATCCCCCGACAAAAGCCCATCAGAGGTACATGCACTCAGTGATCCCTATTTGGTTTGTTCAGTACCCAAAGAGGCATGGGGGTGTTTTCTCTTATAGAAAGAGTGAATAGGTCCCTGAAGCATTTGATCTGAAGGTATAATTCCTAAGACATTGTGGTGGCTTCTGTTCCTGTTTCTCCTCTTCCAGACGCTCAGTGTAGTCTTTCATCTCTAACAGTGCTGAGATTGTGGGGAAAGACAATGGGCTTGCTTCTAATTTGATGTTTCTAAAAGCATCACAAAATAGAAATAAAACTGTATTCAAAAGTTGAAAAAGAACATGTAAATAGCAATAACAGAAATTTGTGATTAAACAATTAACAGAAAAGAGCCCTGTAAAGGCATTAAAAGTAGACAGAGGAAGGCGCTGGATCTGTTGTTTAGAACTGATTGAGCCCCAGCCACGTGGGAGCGTCTCTGCCAACAGCAGAGCTGGAAATAGTAACTTCCTAGTGATATTGTTCTTGGGACCATACAAAAACAAACAAATAAAAACAAAGCCCCCCAAAAGCGTTAGGTAGCACATACAGAGATGTGGAAACAAGGGTTTAGAATGGTCAAGGAAGAGAGTTGATGGTGTTGTCTGGTTCCACATACATGGGCACATATGTATACGTGTAACTGCACACACCACACACACACACACACACACACACACACACACACACACACACACACACATACATGCACATACACACTCAGGATGTGATAAAGCTCAGAATATCTGAGCACTGAGGCAATAGAGACCAGTAACATAATGAAATTCCAATCTATTCTCTACTTATATCTAAGACTCTGGGCAAACTTCATTTCTCTCCCTTTTATCTTTTTGTTATTGCTTGTTTTTGTTTTTGAAACAGGGTCTTTCTATATATCCCTGGCTGTCTTGGAGCTCTCTATGTAGACAATATGGTCTCAAACTCACAGAGATCCACCTGCCTCTGCCTTCTGAGTGCTGGGATTAAAAGCACGAACCACCATGCTGGGCTTCTCCTTCATATCTTCAAGCTTAAGAAAAGGTTTTTGTGGGATTTGATGGCTGTATAAAGTGCAAAACCACTCTAAATACTCCATGAAAAATGATTATGATGGCTAGCTGTCTCCATTTAAAAGTGTCTCATCATTTTATATATGTTGATGGATCCTAAGAATATTTAAATGTCATAAAGCATTTGAGAAAGAGGAGTGTAAAGAATGAAGGAGGTCTGTACCAGTCAGTTAAGATCAGCTTTGTTCATTTGGCTTTAAGCCAAGCATGTGTTCAGCCACCAGTTAGAGTACCACCTGCCTTCACCCTAGCTTTAACATATTCTTTCAAGTAGCACGGTAGAAGGTATCCAGCAGCATTCAGAGCCTGCTTGCAATGTGCAGTCTTGAGCATCCACATTCTTGAAGGAATTCTAGCTTTGGACTTACAAAGAGCAAAGGCATTTGAAGGCCTGTACCCAACACACTGCAAGAGAACATTGCTGTGGCAGATGCATTTGTCTTAAGTTGCTGAGGACTCTTCTGCACACATAAAGAATGATGCTGTTTTCCCCTATGGATAATAACAGAGGCAAGCCTGAGATTATGTAAGAATGGCTTAGGAGAGATAAGCATATTTTCTTGTGAGAGATGAAACCAGTTACAGAGGAAAGCAGAGAACAAAGCCTTCTCCTGCAGCAGGGGACATATTTGATGACCTGATGCAAATATTATACACTTTTGAAAGTGCTTGATATCACAAGTAGCACTTTGTAGTGTGTCCTTCACTCAGCACATTTGGTATTTTATTTTAATGTATACTATTAGCACAGAAGAGGAGAGTGTTATGAAGAAGAAATTATATAAAGCAAGGAAGCTGTCTCTCTCTGTGTGGGGAGCAAAAGCTGAGGGGACAAGCACACCCTGGTGCCTGAAGTCTTCTCCCCTTTGCAGCCAGAGGAGTACAGTAGAGTCAAACACATGAAGAATGAATGTGGCAACTACTTATCAATAAGTAGGATTTTACAAAAGAATGAGTTATTCTCTTGGCATATGTAAGGCCCTCAATAACTAGAAACTCATTTTTATTAGCCCCATTCTTACAGGAAGAATGGCTTGATTGCTGACTGCTAGAATATGTATTGAACACCTATTAGGCACCATGAATAGTCTGATGAAAACTCTTTTAGCTTGCTCATAACACTTGAAAATGTCTTCCCGTGGCCTTACCTTCCTCCATTTCCTATAATAGATTTTCTATAAAATTGTTTTCTCTAAGGCAAGCTTTCAGATCTCTCCTACGAATTTACCATTCACCTCTGTGTTCCAAAATCCTGGTGGACTCTTGCCAATATATCTCAGAAGCAAGCAAACAGAAAACAACAGCAAGAAACCCAGCCTAGCACAAACTAACAAGACTCAACTTCAGAGCTCAGTGAAAAAACCAGAGAGAGGGTTTCTGCCGAGCCTCTGCATGTCTTATCGTCTTTGCTTCTCACATTTGAATGTGGCACTTGTGGTCCCTGTCTGTTCTTTTCCAACCTTCCCAGTAAAACCTGTTCCATGTTTCTTACAAGCTGCTGTGGCCAGCTCCGGTCCCTGGGTCCCACATCACACTTTAAGGAGGAAGGACTAGCTTTCACTGTTGAAGTCTGTAGAAGAGTGACAGGTTCTCGGATTCCACTGCTCCTTGGTTCTCTAGTTATTGAACTTACATTGTATTTGTATAATGAATCCTAACATTATTCTCAGTATTAAAAAAAAAAAACTTCCAAAACCATAGAAATAGATAAAGCTTTGTGTTTCTATTTGTTTTGCTGTAGTCTCTGAATTACTGTCCAAAATATAAGTTTAAGACAATAGCAACAATAACCAAGTTTTATAACTCAGCCATCAGTTGTTACAAATAGATTTCGTATCGCAGGCTGATGAACCATATTGTTAATTGACAATTAAGACTGATGTGCATCTATTGGACTAGCTTTAATTAATTCTTTCCCTTGGCTGATCAGTAAGTTTCAGGAGTGAGCACACATGCTTATTTGGGGGGCTAAGGGATGCGTCTATGGGTTTGAAGATGAATTCAAAGGTCATGATGCCCAAGAAATTTGTGTTCATTTTTTTTTTTTGAGAATGGTGAAAAAGTGTGTTACTATAGGGTGGATAATGCAGGGTTCTTTCTCCACTTAGCAATTTCATATTAACGATACAGCTGTCTGCTATGGGAAACCAACCAAACACTTGGCAGAAGCAGAATACCAATGGTTCATTTCTAATTAAACTTGTTTATTTTATTCTTCTCTCAGGGTGCGTATGGCCTTATTTCAGGTTTGAGTCCCCCCTCCTAGAGACACAAAGACTAAATGTAGGGAAAAATAGCAAAGAGAAGCTTTTTTTAAAAAAAATATTTGTCTCATTTTTTTTTTGGTATCAACTTTCTCCTTCCTTCTCTTTGTCCATCCTTCATATCAGGTGCATGTGTAATTGTCTTTTTCCCCTCATACCATGCATATATGATATCTAGAATATATTCCTAGGGAATAATCTGCTCTCAGTTAGTAGAACTAGAAATATAAATTGATGTCACTTTTCTCAACTATATTTATATTTAAAATCTTGAATTTGTATTTGAAAATGACATCCCATTTCCTGAGAAATGAGATATCAGTGGCTAATTGGACTAGGGAACACAGACCTTCTGATTTAAGCACAATGGTGGATTATAGGTTTTGTGATGCAGCCCCTTATGGCTATTTTGGGAGTTCTTTGGAATTTGCATCACTTTGTAATTGGAAGTGAACAATAACACCTATAGCAGTTGCCCAGGGGTTTGTTCCCCACAACCTCACCAAAGTAGCTTGACTCAGCTTTCGGATACAAAGGGATCATACTAGTGCCTTGAAACATTGCCTGTTCATTTTGCTAGTTTCACCTTCTCCTCTGTTATATTAGATGATAATATAATCTTATATTAGCTTAGCTGTTATATTAGATGATAATTGGGTAGGTGCTGGAGAAATGGCTCAGAAGTTGAGAGCACTTGTTGCTGTCTCAGAGGACCCAGGTTTGGTTCATAACTACCCATAACTCCAGTTCCAGGGGATTCAGAAGTAGGCAGAAGTTTCTGTCCTGCTTGCTTGTTTCCAAATACCCATCAGCTGCTTCTTAAATAACTGAGTTCAGAGGCTTAACATTACTTGTACTTACAAAGGCTTGGCTGGTAGCTCCGGCTTATTACTAACTAGCTCTTACACTTCAATTAACTCATAATTCTTATCTATATTTAGCCACATGGCTTGGTACCATTTCTCAGTGCAGCATTCTCATCTTGTTTCCTCTGCATCTGGATGACAATTCCTGACTCTGCCATTCCTCTTCCCAGAATTCTCCTAGTATGGTCACCCTGCCTATACTTTCTGCCTGGCTACTGTCCAATCAGCATTTTATTAAACCAATTAGACTGACAAATCTTTATAGTGTACAAGAGCATTATCCCATAGTATTCACCTTCTTCTCCTGACATCCTCAGATCTAGACATACACATGGTATACATACATGCATGGACACAAACCACTTGCATAAAATAAAATATGCATAAAATAAAATAAGGAAATCTAATTTTTAAAAAAGAATATGATTGATTATTGGTGAAATTATTAAGACCACTCCATGTAGTTAAAAGGGAGGTTTATTTTGTGGGGTAACTTACAAGTGAAGGAATAGGTTGCAGGGTCTGGGAAAGGTGTAGCGCAGTCTGGTGGTGTTCTCTGGAGAACTCTGCTCAGTCTACCTTCAGCGTCCTGGGTCCAGGAACCAAGAGAGCTGGTGCATCCAGATCTCAGGTTTTCAGGGGCCTCTCTTTCTCAGCCCTGCCTTGTAGGTGTGACAGTTATCAAAGCCTCAATGGGGATTGGAACTTCCAGATCAAAGCTGGAATGGCTGCCCACTATAATTGATGGCTGGAGAGATGGTACAGAAGTTAATAGCTCTTTCTACTCTTTCAGAGGACTAGAGTTTGGTTCTGAGCACCAGAAATGGGTGGTACCAATTGTACCAACCACCTGTATCTCTAGCTCAAATGGATCTGATGGACCTTATCTGGCCTCTAAGGAGACCTGCATTCACCTGTGCACATACCCTCACACAGGCACACATACATAAACACATACCAAAAAAAAGATAAAACTTGTGATGATTCCAGAATAGGAGTGTGATATGAACATGGGGAAGCAAAAGAAAACATGTGACTATGAAGTGAATGTTTAGTCTCAGGGATTAGAGACTTATAAGAAAGGATGGATTAAAGCCTAAAAAGGAAGAACAGAAAGATCCCAGTGTTCTGAATGAAAGAGAAGTTACCCAACACCCTTCCTGATTATTCTTCCAGTGTAACACACAACTGGGCCCACCTTGCTACATTCTTGTTGATAGCAACTTTATCAGTGTTCTCATTAAAGCCAAACTAGATTAAGTGCCGTCAGTGATAGACTGTCTATATGCCAAGTGTATCACTTGCAAATTGACTGTGTCAAGACCAAAACCAAGAAATTTTGGAAGAAGTATTGAGTGGCACCAAGGAGAGCTGAGGATCCATAATCTGACTGACTGCCTCACACACACACAGAAGAACCTATGTGATGGTGGCTTGGTACCAAGAGTAACTCAGAGTGAGTGTTACATTGTGGCCATCATCAACTGGTACCTTAAAAGAGGACTTCAGAAGACCCTTGGAGTTCATCCTTGGAATATCTGTGAAATAGCATGTATATGTCTAAACATACATACAATATTGAACGGATGCTGGATCATTAAGGAGCCTCTTGGTTCTAATTATAGAAGACAAAATTCTTCTGCCTTCCTCCTTTGACCAACTTTCGATATTGCAAGTTAATTAAACACTTTTAAATATTTATAAATAAAGAGATTATTGAAAAAAAAACTCCACAAAGCTGTGGCAGATATCTGTGCACTGGTTGATCCACTCAGCAACTATTTACAGAGCTTCTGGTGCTGTTTTTTTTCTTCTAAGACAGAAAAAAACTTTAAAAACTGATCTGAAAATAATAAAGTCTATTGTGAGAAAAGGACTTTTAAAGGACTCCACAGTACATCTGCCAATGGAAACAAACGTCTGTGCTCCATGTTGCAGGATGCCACAGGAGTTTCATGTGTGCACAGCCTGCCCAACCCACTAAGGCAACTCTGTCACACCTATTTTAGGGACAAGAACAAAGAATGACTTTTGATATCTAAACTATTCCTCCAGGTAGTTTTCTTCTTCGACTACAGGATAACCAGATTTTGTCACATACAGAATGGACAAATCAACAGACAAACAAAACAATTGGCCCAGATGTTCTAAAATGGCTTCTCTTTAAAACTGGTTTGCACATAACTGTGGGGAGTGTGAAGTCAGAGGGTGTGAGTCGATCTGGTGGTTCTAGCTTCCCCTTGCTGTAGACATTCCACAGAAATGACCATGCACCTGCTCAACTTGTCTCCCCTGAGAAATGCTGCTTTTGAGTCAAATCTGCTTCTCTTCATACAAAACCAATTTAGAAAAGATAATAGATTCTTTTTTTTTAGTCATAGCAAACCCAACCTGCCAATGCCCTTTGAATCCTGCTTTTTAACACAAAGCCACACTGTGTGGAAGGTGGGCTGCTTCACTGGGCCAGTGCAGACACCCAGTCATCAAAGGGCTTCCTGAGTAATTAGTAACGTGAGTGCAGTCATGGAGTTCCGAGATGTGTACATATCTACCCAGGCAGAGGGAAATCGTGTAATTAATTTTGAAGCTGTTATGATGTTTCAATTGATTTGGATCAGAAAAAGGAGAACAATTAAGAAGAATCAGAAAACAATATCCCTTTTAGTATTCTAAAGGGAAGAGAAAAATTAAATAGGAGTTTAATTGAAAATTCTGATCTATGTGAGGGAAAAGGAAGGTTGTGTAAAGAGGATTCTTGACTTATTCTGGATGCACTAGCACTGGGCCAGCATCTTCTGCAATACAAGTCTGGACTCCAATGCTGACCACTCTTCTGTAGGATAGAAGTCAAAGTATTGAAGATGTTTCAGGAACTCACATCATTCTTTGAACTTAAATCCTTCTGGAATTCTTCTATCAGAGTAAAAGTCCTCAATATATTACTTTTCAGTGGGAGCTATGAAATGTCATTATTTTAGTGCATTTATTATGATCTTCTGCAGGTGTTTGACCTTCTGAATGGAATACTTTAGCTATGACGTTGAAGTGCATGTGCTTGTGTTCACAGCTCACACCTTCTAACACTGTCATAACATGATTATTTAACAGAGAAAGCTAACTGATATGTTTCCAAGCCAATTATAGGGGTTAAAGTTTTTTAAATTAATATTTTAAACTCTATAAAACAACTTTGAAGATAAATCACTAAGAACTACATAGCCATAAAATAGTGTCTTTCTATACATCTGTCAGTTACTCATTACTTAATTAATTATGTATTAAATTTTGCTATAATTATAATATCACTTCTTGCTGTTTACTTTTGTTTTCACTAAAAAAAAGCTAGGGTTTCCTGTGTCCACTGTCCATAGAGTTTTTTTGTGAGCCCAGATGTTCCATATGTGTTAACTTGGAGCCTGCAAACCTTATTGAAATTCAACTTAGCTGCAAATGGAGTGGTTTAGGATTACAATCCCAGCCCTGGTGGTTGGGTTGGGGCAGTAGATTGGGAGAGGGCTGAGAGAGGAGGCTTCTGCAATCTTGAGGACAGCCCAAGCTACAGAGGGAGATCCTGACTTAAAACAAGCAAAACAAAACAGAGTTCAACTTCAAAAAGAGTGAAGACAGTAATACCGTTTTTCTTCTGGCAGCCACAGGATCTATTGCTTAGGAGTGTGATTTAAAAGTACTAAAATGTCCATGAGGCATGGTAGGGTTTTTTTGTGTGTGTGTCTTAAAAGAGACTGAAATTAATATTCAATACATTAAAAAAAATTGTGTGGTTCCTTTTCATATGAATAATATAGCTGTATGACTTCAAGCCTCCCCCTGAACCAGCTGATGAGACTGAGTTCTTTACTGACATCTAAGAATGTTAAAGTTAATAGGAAATAATATAAAAAGTTTTATTTTGTGGAGACAACCATCCCTGGATTTAGGCTGGAGATAGACTATAACAAAGAATGCAAAACTCCTCACCTTTTTGTGCTTAGTATTATGTTTTCCTTGAATCCAAGGTACTAGTTATCTTGGAATAGACCATTTCAGGAAGGCCAGACAAGATGAACTGTTTTTAACCTGACCATTGCCTTACTTGAGTTCACTGTATTGGATGAGGCAGTAAGAACTGGTTAATGTAATAAGTGAATTATGGAATGTGCAAAATCATGTCTATTCCATTACCATTGTTGTCTTGTGTGGTACATACAAGTCCAGGCTCATTTATCCATGAGTCTGCTGTTGGCTGGTACTACAACTTTCCTCAGCTCTTTCTCAGTCTTTCTCCCTTGATGCCTGAAGGTAAACAGTTATGATCAGTTGTTGGTGGACTCTGGGGGAGTTTCCTTGCATTTTTACCAACTCTTCACTGAAGAAACAGCACAGACTAGAAACACTTGGCATTCATAGTAGGATTGGTTTGAAATCTTGGAAATCTCAAACTGTGTTTGTGCTCCTGTTCCAATAAGTCAGTCTCTTGGTCCTTGTAAATCAGGATGATGTTGTGTTCACTTCATTCTTACAAGGTAGAGAGAGGAAGGAGACTGGGAAGGTGAATGAGAAGAAAAGGGTGGGGGGGGGAGATGCTTGTGATTTTCTTCTTAGTTACTTTCTGTTACTGTGATAAAACAGTATGACCAGGGCGAGTTAGAGAAGAAAGTGTTTGTTCAGGCTGTGGTTCCAGAGGATGAGTCCATCACCATGGGAACGCGGTAGCAAGCAGCAGATGTGGCAGGCAGCAGGAGCAGGGAGCTGAGAGCTTTTGTCTTTAACCACAAGCACAACATAAATAGGGCCATCTCAAAGCCAGTCCCAGTGATGTCCTTCCCCCCACAAACCTGCCCCACTTAAATGTCCCCAAACAGTGCCACCACCTGGGGACCAAGTGTCCAAATGCTGGAGACTGTGGAGGACATTCTCACTCAACCCCCACACTTTCCTTGACAGTAGTGTGTATTATTAGAGTTTTTCATCTACTCTGCTGTCTTCTAAAGCTTTGGCAAGTGCCCCTTAGTCTTTAGAGTGTTGCTATAGATGACGGACATGAAGATGACGTTTGCGTTTCAGTGGGTCAACGTGGTATGGAGACTGAATTGCAATCATTTCTAAAACTATTCTATTTTAAAAGGGCAAGTTTGGGTTTCCTGTAATTATATAATAAAGAGACTTTAGGTGTAAGAAGCAGGAAATCCCAGCATCTATTCCCTCCAATCATCCCTGGCTTTCACATTTGTTCTTTCATTGAATAACCATGTGAATACAGAGCCAAGGCCTGCCTACCTGGTCGCTAAGGCCTCTGTCTCCTTGGCAACTAAACTTTTCAGAGATTACAGGAAAATGTTTTCTTCAGCCTTGGAGCTGTTTTAATACTTTCAAATGTCAGAAAAAAGGCATCTCTAGTCCCACAGGTGCTGGTGTGAATAGGGGCAAGAGATACTATTTACAAACATGTTTAGCAGATTCTTTACTAGGAAACAACCTTCAAAACATGTACATAAATTTTAAAAATCAAAAGGAATGCCAATAAGTTATGAGGATTAAGCAGAGGGAGATATCCTTTTATGGCAGTCTAGAGGGATGGAGCCCTTTGATTTCCTCCATTTACCTATTTTATTATCATCCTCATTATCATTATTATTACTATTGCTATTATTGGAACTTTATGAGACAGGGTCTCTTTATGTAGCCTTGGTTGTCCTGGAACTCATTATGTGGACCATAGAGGCCTCTAATACACAGAGGTCTGCTTGCTTCTATCTCTCAAGTGCTACCATGTGTAGTCCCCCTGCACACTTTAGAGGCAATGGAAGTTTGGTTTTGTAATTGCTGTGGGTCACAGGAGTATCCACACTGAGTTTTATCATGAGTTTGCACACATTAGCTTCATCCACCAAACTGCAAACATTTGGGACTATCTTTAACTAGTCCTTAACCTGGATCATTGCCTTAAGTGACATGAAATTTTGAAGATGATTTTCAAACACTTCTCCAATCCTTGGGTCTTAATCTGTTCCCTTACCAGAACATCTGGTTGTACAAGAAGGAATTACTGTCATCAAGGACAAATAGCTCCTTAGGTCTTTGTTGAGCTATCTTTGCTTTTTCTGGATATAACCCTCAAGGGGCAAGTGATCTTGTCCTTGATGGTATCACCTGCTGAACAGTGCCAGAACTTGGGTCAATTTGAAATATACATTCATTCTTGCTGTAGTCAGACCACAGCTGTTCCTCCTGGCTGAGTTATATCACATGGACTTGCTCCAGTACTGCAAATATTCTGAAAGACAGTAATAAATACCTCCTACATCAGGACCAATTATGCTATGTGAATTTCAGCTGCGTGTTCCTGTCCCCCTATGTCTTGCCATAGTGTCTACTGCCCTCAAAAACCTGTGAACACATGGGAGTCTTGTCCATGTGTGTGAGAATCAGAATTTATGCAGGAGGACTAAACTTGAGGCTTCCTCTACTTCAATCTTATACCAGAAAGATTGACCTTTCTCATGGCTGGCTCAAGATTGGTTAACCAGAAGGGTCTGCTCAGTGTCTCAAAAGTGAACTAGAGTGAAGAGTCTTTGATGTCTGTGTTTACCTTATCATATTTTGCCTGCCTCCAGATCCTACCTTTCTGCTTTTATGGATAGACAAACACAAAGTAATTATTTCATTCCATTCTTCTTTCTTATTTTTCTATCTAAGTCTGTTTTGGAGAAACAAGATTCTCTTTTATTTCTAATTTTTGTGCATTTAAGCCATTTTTCACTATATACTCTTCTTCAACTATACTTTTATGTTTAAGTTTATGGGAGACAAATTATTGGAGTATGGCCTAAGACAAACATTCTCCAATCAAGGGCATAGAGCATAAGGCTTTTCAAACATTAACTTTTAACAGCTATTGCATACAATCACTATTATTAACTCAGAGCAACCTGGGAGAAGTATAGATCACAGGAGAAGGGTAAAGGCTTTAAACAGAGGCAAAGAGCGGAAGGACCTCTGATAGCCAAGGTAAGTAAGGGTGGAGTCTACTGGGCAGTGAACATAAAAGAATTTTCGGACTTCCTTACAGCGGCTTGGAATATGTTGAGAAGAGGAAGGGCTATGGGAGGGATGATAAAGTCAGAGAAGAGAGTGACCGCTGTGGGAAGCTAGAAGTTTTTTTATAAACACTGCTTTTTATGGTATCTTCATATTTTGATGATTTGCTTTTCATTTATATTTAGCTCAATACATTTGAAAGAAATAAAGTGGTTGGATCTTATATCAGAGTGGAAAGCAGAGGCCGAATCAGGCCAGGAAGGAGTGCAAAGCCAAGAGGGCTTAAGAACAGCAGAGGCGGTCAGCTGGGTTCAGGGGGTGAAGGCATGAAGAATACTAGACTTTGAATTTAATGTATGAAGTTCATTCTCTTATCAAAACTTAGCACACTTTCCTGAACATCAGTGAGAGCTCCTTAGAGGGTCTGTTGAAGTTGAGTTTCTGCTCTGACTGTTTTGGTCCCATCTGGGTCTCACACTTGCAAGCCCATATGTGTCTCTAAGTGCATGGTGGTCCTGTGGTAGAATTCTCCTGCCACACCAGAGGCCTGTCTTTGATTCCTGGCCTTGCAGGTCCATATCTGCCACTGAATTACAAGTTCTGACACAGCAAGTGAAGCCATGTTTCCCATCATCAGTTCATCAAAGGGTCATGAATGAAGTTTATTGGACTCTGTCTTCACTTGTCAAATGAGTGAGACATGAATGAGGAAACTACACCACTCAGTTTTTAGGGACTTGAAGTCTCTTGTCTATCTACATTCATCCTTAAGTATTAGGTTGGTGCACATCCAGTTTATTCTGTTGACTAAGTGGTTGTTGGTAAATATCAGGTCATTAATGAAAATTAGTCAAAGAAAAAATTCAAAAGACAGAAAATATTCTAGAAGTAACCTGTTAAGACATTCCTGTGAGATTCTTTTTTATCCTGCTGGGAAAATAACAGACCATTACCAGTACAGATAATTGTCCAGGGACATTGATAAGAAAGGCATCTTAGCTGGGCATGGTAGCACATGCCTTTAATTCCAGCCCTTAGGAGGCAGAGGTAGGCAGAACTTGATGAGTTTTAGGCCGGCTTAGTCTACAAAGTGAGTTCCAGGACAGCCAGGGCTGTTACACAGAGAAACCCTGTCTCAAAAACAAGCAAGCAAGCAAGCAAACAAACAAACAAAAAATCCCAAATAAATAAAAAGATCCTCTTGACTCCCCCTCCCCTGCCAAAAAAGAAAGGCATTTTAATTAAAGATTCCATTGGAAGCATATGTGAACCAATCTAACTTTAAGGTCATGGAGCGATGGTAACCTTCCTAGCTGATGCATTTCCTTTTGTTCGCGTTTGTTGTTTGGAGCAGTGCTGTCTAATTGGACCAAGCCCAGGGACAAGAACATTTGTGCTGTTTGCTTTGTGTTTGATGCTGCTCTAGAATGGGGGCACAACTGTAGGGCCCAGACTGTGTAACACTCCCATCCAAGCCAACTTCTACCCTACACAACTCCTAGCACACAATGAGCACAGATTAGCAGCCCTGGCTGGATCCATGGGAGACGGGCAGGAGGGTCGTGAATCTTTGACCTGTAGGTTTTATATTTTATATTTTAAATATATACATTTATATATATACATATATATTTATATATTCTTATTCTTCTTCCTCCTCCTCCTCCTCCTCCTCTTCCTCTTCCTCCTCCTCCTGTCCCCCCTCCTTTTCCTCCTCTTGTTCTTCTTCTTTTTTTTTCAAGATAAGGTTTCTCTGTGTAGCCCTGGCTGTCCTGGAACTCAGAGATATGCCTTCTTCTGCCACCTAGATTAAAGACAGGGTCCTGACTGCCTTAAACTTTTTTTAAAACTAAGCTTATATGCTTGAACTGGAGGAAAACATGTTTTGAATTTGAAACTATGATGGGTTGCATAGAGTATTTTCTGGATGTTCAACAAATAGCTCCATGAAGCAGGGCACTGGTAGAGACTTCTTCATTGGAAGAACTGTAGTAAATAAGTGACCTATCCCTTTGACAGACAAAAGAATGTCTCATCCATACAGCATTTTTACTCTACAGTTCTATAGCATGTCTCTAGATGCGTCTTGCCATTAAATGACTTGATGAACTAAATGAAGGGTTTAGAGTAAATATCCCTGTGTGTATATATGTATATAATATGTATAATCCACATATATAATGTACATTGCTTTTCTGGAGAAGTTCCTTTAACACAAACTCAGCTGGTCTGTTCATAACAGTTATGTATTAGCTAACACAGTATTCTCTCCAACCATTTGCTGTTATTAATGGCAACATGCAGTTGTGAACATAACACAGCTTCCCCCAAGCACTTTCAACCCTGATTCATTTTCCTTTCTGTGTTCTTTCCCGTTTGGCTAAATTTTTCCCTCTTTGTTTTCCTTTGTCCTTTGCTACCTGTGCTGACATCTTTATTTGGGGTTTTATTTGTCTGTTCTAGCTCTGATGGCCTGGAGGGTAAGACTGAATCACATTAATCTCTTCACCTTTTTCTCAGTGATATCATGTTTTGGGACTGTGCTCTAGGACTTAGGCAGGTGAAAGACAGAGTACAAACGTGGTCCAGCACAATGTACTACCTGTTGTCTTGTCACTGTGACTAAGCACCCTGTAAGAAGCAGCTAAGGAAGGACATTTATTTTGGCTCATGGTTTGAGAGAATAAAGTCCGTCCCAGCAGGTGGCTTGGTGGCAAGTTACTCCATGATGACATGTTAGGCTCATTACCTCCACACAGCTTCCCAGAGAGGAAGCAGAGGCAGGACAGGATACAGGGTGCTTACTAACCCCCAAGGCTGAGCTGACAGCAGCCCGCTTTCTCCAGTAGGCGCTATCACTCAAAGGTTCCACAAACAGCATCATCTGCTGACTCAAATACACTTGTCAGTGGGGTACATTTTACATTGAAATCATAATGAGAAATGGCCTTTTAAACACAGTCTGTGAAGTTTGTGGTTTGTGCTGCTATGACAGAATACTTGAGTCTGGATAATATGTAAAGAACACAAATTTATTTTTACATTTCCTAAAGCTGTGAAGTCCATGGTCAAAGTGCCATCAGCTGATGACAAGTTTCTTTGGGTCTTCCTGTGGTAGAGGTACAGGGGATGGGGCTTCCCTCACGGTGCCCTCTCCCATGGAGGAGCTTCCGTCCCATTCATAGGAGGCGTCCTCAAGGTTGGATTGCTTCTTGGCAGTTCGAACCCCTAATATTTCCACAGTGGCAACACCTCTTGAGGAGATACTTTCAAACCATCAGAGTCCTTACTTGTCACTTCAGGGTTTTAAGGCATCATCACAATGGCAGTGAGGTGACATTGTGAGCAGAGAGAGAATGAGACTAAGTCCTCACTGATAGGGCCTGGTGGGTAATTCCTTTAGCTGTGGTTCATTAAGAGACACTTGTTATTTGTGGCCAACTTTAACATTATTCATCATCAGGTATCCTCCTGTCAGCTTCTCTTTAACTTTGTCCTGATGCCCTTTAATTATTTCCTAGTGCGATGTCTTAAGGCATGGGAGGGCAGGTGGGGGAGGAACCCTGACATATCTGAACAAATGAGTAATTTATGACGGAACTAAAATATTCATAAAATGACGGCTCAGATACTTCAATTAACACCATCGATTCTATTTTCCTTCCAACTGGTGAACTGCAGCCTCTAAACAATGTTTGTTTTGCAGTGAACGGAGCTTTCCTGATCTGAACAGGTAGACCTGAAGTCACTGCATCTGCTCTCAGCTGATGTCCGCAGATGTGGAGTAGAACCTTCATCATCTTCATCAGCGTTACACAAAATGGAGCCCTTGCTCACGGCTTCATTTCCTTAGGTGGTGATGCTTGGGTTTTAAGGACAACACGTCACTGATTTCACTTGGCTACTTGACAATTTTGTTCATTGAATTGTTAGTTTTAGATATACAAATAGTTTTTATTTTTCAGAGGGAGGGCTCATGTGTATAGGATTGGGTAAACAATGATACGTTCTTTTGGGGATGGGTTCCAGACAGGGTTTCTCTGTATAGCCCTGGCTGTCCTGGAACCCTTTCTGTAGACCAGGCTGGCCTCAAATGCAGAGATCCAGGTGCTGGGATTAGAGGCATGCACTACTATCTTCCAGCCAACTTCTGTTGAGGATTTTTTTTACATTTATTTACTTTTATTTCATGGGCATTGGTGTTTTGCCTGCATGTATGCCTGTGTGAGAGTATCAGATCCCCTAGAACTGGAGTTATAGACAGTCGTGAGCTGCCATGTGGGTGCTGGGGATTGAACCCAGGTCCTCTGGAAGAGCAGCCAGTGCTTTTAAGAACAGAACCATCTCTCCAGTCCCTCATAATACATTCTTGTGATATATTCTTTAGGAACTATTTCTTATAATTTTTTTATTTACAGAATGATGGGTTTCATGTTGGCATCTTTATATGCCATTGCACTTTGATTATATTAATTCCCCAGTTATTATTTCTCTTGCTGGTCCACTCTGCCCACCCCTAAGTAAGCCTTCTTGTGGATTCATGTTATACTCTACTCATGAAAGAAAACATACATTTCTCTGTTTTTTCTCCCTTCCATTATCTTTTTTTCAACATAATATTTTTATTGATTATTTGGAAGTTTCACATAATCCACTGCAATCGCATTCACTTCCCAGCCCAACTAAGTACACCCTCCACCCTGTGACCTCCCCCAAGAAAAAGAAGAACAGAAAAGAAAAAGTCCAATTTGTGTTGCCTATATACTCACTGGCTCATGGTCAAACTCCCAGTGGCCTGCCCATTATAGAAAACTGAGTCCTTCCCCACCCCTACCTCTGCCAGAAGCCATCAACTATGAAGAGCTACACCTTAGGATCCCTATGTCAACTTTTGAGAACTCTCTTCAATGGCTTCCAGTCTAGACTGTTTCATTTTGAGGCGTGAGTGTGGGAGTGGGGATTTTGAAGAGAGGTTGTCACAAAAGACTTCTATGTCTCTCATTCTCAACTATGAGTCTGCAAGAAGCTTCCCTGCCCTCTACAGTCAACAGCAGCATGGATCATGGACTCCAGTGTCATCACAGACCATGGACATCAACACGGTCTTCAGTGGTAACACGGACTACGGACATCAAGGACATCAACATGGCCTCGGGCTGCAGCGCAGGCCACATACATCAACATGGTGTCAGGCCCCTCCCATTATCTTTACCTTAAAATGTTATTTTATTTTGTGTGTATGAGTGCTTTGTCTGCATGTCTTTGCAGGCAAACCATGTGTGTGACTGGTGCCTGTGGAGGCCAGAAGAGGGTGTCAGATTCCCTGGACTTCGAGGTACAGATGGTTGTGAGCCACCCAGTAGGTGCTGGGAACCAAACTTGGATCCTCTACAAGAACATTCAGTGATTTTTAACTGCTAAGTGATCTCTTCAGTTCTGAAGCCATTACCTTTCTTGTTCTCCACTTCATGATACAATCTCATAATTAGTTCTTGCATGGCTCATTTGATTTAGTTATATAATTAGTTAATTAATTAAAATATATAATTATCACTTATATGAAGTTCAAGTGATATGCAAGCCAAAGCTTCAATCTATTACCTTATTCTTCATCCTCCTCCCAGCTTTTCCTGGTTAGGAGGGGATCTGAATTCAGACAGGATAAATGACTTGCCCAGTGTCACACAATGGGGAAGAAAAGAGCTAACTTTCAAAAATATGCTTGAACTTTTTCATCATTGACTACAGATTTAGGGAAAAGTACTTAGTAGAAAAGACACTTTATTTTGTGAATTATCTACTCTAGAGAAGCACCAAAGAGCACTCTGTGGGTGACATAAGTTTTTGGAAGGAAAGTGGCCTTATTATATTAAAGAGTTAGATGCACAGTTCAGGAAACACTAATAACACATAACCAGAATAAGCCCTGTGCACATGAGATGGTATATGTGACACTTCAGCACGCTTTCTTAAGCCATTCACTAACATGCTTCATTTGTAAAGGTTCAGTCTCCCATCATATGCCATTTATAGTTAAAAATGATCACAAAATGCCTTTTTTCCCATGTCTATTCATGACATGTCTTCCTGAAGAGTCACCTGGAAGCCTTGCCACCTACTCTGACAATGTTACCATTCTCTTGATATATTTTTGGAGCTTCTTTTAACTCAGTTTTCACTCCTGGCCATCCCAAGGATGCCTCATAAAATGGCATCATTATTATGATGTTCTTTCTCTCTACACCACTATGCTCCCAGTAGCATCATTTATGGTCACACCAGTCACGGTGTTCAGCTGTGACGGGGACTGGATAGTTGCAGTCCAGGGTATGAAGGAAATCAGGAGGAGGGTAAGTAGCATCTATTGAACCAGGTCAGAAGTTTAAAACCCTTGTGTAATGTAGAGGGTGAGGGGCCCAGGCCTAGTTGTATATTCTTTGGTTGTGATCTATACTATCTTTAATAATCATTTATTAGCATTCATAAAACCTAGATGTTATTCTTAGAGTAACCTTGAACTTGTCAAATAAACATGAATGTCAAAAGTCACAGAACCTCGCAGTTCCGTTCATGAGCACTACTAGAAATCACTCAGTCACTTCCTTCAATCATACCAACCACAGTGTTGCCACTCTTAGACTGGCTAGTTTTTGTCTACCTGACACGAGCTAGAGTATCTTTTCTTTTCCAATAAGGGAGTTTAAACCCTTTAGGACAGAGTCCCAGCTCCCAAAGGTGATCTACAGGTGATTTGTCATTCATGGTCAAGGCTGACGGTTTGTCTAAGTGTATAAACTTCTATTCTAGAAGATACTCATGAGACACGACAATAGAAAATACCCTGCCACTCAGCTCTCTTTCAGAACATGACCCTTCCAGATCCAGGACATGGACATGTGAGCATCATTCTTTCAGTTAGAGTCATCTCATCTCAGTAGATTAGCCCCCTCTGTGAAAAGGCTCAGGGACTGAGGTGGGACATGGAGTTGACAAGAGGCACAGGGAGAAGGGAATGAAGAAGAAAGGGTTTTTTTTTTGTTTTTTTTGTTTGTTTGTTTTGTGTGTGTGTGTGTGGAAATCCTGACTCCTCATGGCATTGACTGCTACTAAATGTAACTGTCACTAGGATAAGAACTCCTACAAGAGCTAAGTGACTGACATCTAAATTACCGTTACAACTGAGGGATCCAACCGTGTTAGTCCCCTTTATTCAAAGTCTCTTAAGCTTCGAATTGTTCTAAGAATAAACTCAAACTGTCTTCAGAGCCTTCCAGGAGGTGGTCCTGGATACAGCCATGTACATGATGCCTCTTTTCTCTTTGCTCTCTTTAACTGGTGAGCATCATCATCTGCCATCACTTAGACTTAAAGCAGCAACAGCTTCATGGTTTTGAGTGCTTCTGGGTGGTTCTTCTGACTATTCTACCTGAAAAAGCTCTCAGAGCTGCAAATTTTGGGAGGACCAATGGAGGCTAGAGACTCTAATATGGCCTTGTTCACAGGTCTGGAGTCTTAAGAAAAATGAATAGAAAGCTGAAGTGTCTCAGGCAACCATACAAAGCTTCCTTCACGGAGGCTCTAGTCAAAGACTACAAGACTCTAGGGTCTTGAACTGTTATATACTATTTACTTCACATCTTTCTGGTCAGAGGAAGTCACAGGAGTGGGTGAGATGCAAGGCAGTAAGAGATCCCTCAGATTTTTAGACAAGTAGAATGCTGTATTACAAAGTGTGTGGACAGACAGTCAAGAGTCACTAATGTACAATAGCCACACCAGAATGGCCTGTCTCCCTGTTTTGGCTGTTTACGTTTATTAGTCGTTCTCAGATATTTTTTTCTATCTGATGACCTGTGCCTGTCCCCATTAGAGTCCTTATCACATTAGATAATGGCATTCTGAAATCACTGGTGTTGTGTTTGGATTGTGAGTTTCCTATTTTATCTCTAGGGCACAGCATGGAGTTTGGCATATCCAGAATCCTTCTCAACATTAGGTGAATAACCAAAACTCTAAAGATTAAGAATTTTTCTAAGATGACACAGAAAGTAAACTCGGATTCATTGCTGAGTGTCTTTCCTCAGAAAACTAAGAGCCTTTTATAAAAATGGTTATTCAGTGGGATAATCTTTTGGGCATGGCTTTTAACAATTAAGAAAGAATTGAAGCAGAGCTTCAATTTTTTTCATGATCAATATCATCCTATGGGTGATTGTGATTGGACAGTTTCTTATCAATACCCTATGGGTGATTGTGATTAGACAGCTTCTTATAAATATTCCATGGGTGATTGTGATTGGACAGCTTCAGTGCCACCCTGCTTTCCTGCATAAATCCAGGGACCTTAGCATCAGCATCCCTTGGAGGGAGGTTATCAGTACAAAATCTCAAGCAACTCTCCAAATGGACTGCGCCAGGATCTGCATCCAACTCCTAGTGCACCTTGAGTGTCTGGAAGTGCCTAGTTAGAGTGCATTTCCAGCTCCTTCTCACATGACTTTCTGTTGTATAATAATCTTTTTGTACACTGTGAAGGTGTGTCTTTGCCAAGGCACCCTCTGATTGGTTTAATAAAGAGCTGAATGGCCAATAGCTAGGTAAGAAGAGGTTAGGCAGGCCTTTAATGGCAGAGAGAGACTCGAGAGGACATGGAGAGGAAACAGGAGGTGCAAGACAGAAGAAAGGTGAAAAGTCATGAGGCAAAATGTAGATTAATATAAATGAGCTAATTTAAGTTACAAGACCTAGTGGGACAAGCCTAAGCTATAGGCTGAACTTTCATCATTAATAATAAGTCTCTGAGTTGGGGACGGGAGGTGGGGTGGCTAACCCCAGTGGCATTTTGGTGCCTGTGGTGGGCATCAGCTGAAGAGTGCTATAGACAGAGTGCAACAGAAAACCCCAGATGTAGAAAAAGGGGCACAGAGGGCCTATCAGAAGGGAGACAGAGCCGGCCTGTGTCAGGATTTGGGGGCTAGTGGTCCAAGAAAGCCTGCTACAACTTTTAACATGCAGCCTTAGCAGCCCATTCTCCTTCCTAGGTGAGATGCTACTTCTCAATGAGTTCTCGCCAATTTCCAGGATGATTTGACTATTTTTGAATTTCTGAAAGTATAAATAAAAGCAAAGCAAATGACTTTTTTGTTGAAGTTTCTCAGTGGAGTCCTATGGGTTTTCACCACTGAAACATTGTCAAAATGTTTCAGCTATTTTAGACTTATACTGTACTTTTAAGTACTTAAATAGCAACAAAAGAATAATGTATGAGCAGTATAGGTGAAATCTTATATTTCGTAGAATTTGTGCTGTTACATTTCTAATCTTTACATTACATATCAAAAGACTTTTCTTTTAACTTTATATTTTTTTCCTTTTAAATAAATAAATAATGAAGCAGATGAGTATGATGTTTATAATAACTAGAGAAGAAAAATCTAGGAGCATGGCTATGTGAGTATGTGGAAATACAAACTGGGTCAGCCGAGAGGGCCCAGTGGGTAAAGTTACTTGTTGCCAAACTCAGTGATCCAAGTTTGATCCCCGGAACCTATATGGTAGAATGAGAGAATCAACTTCTGTAACTTTCTTCTGACCTCCATAAATATATGATGCCATGTTCACATAAACACACACACACACACACACACACACACACACACACACACACACATAAAAGAAAAAATTAAAAATATATAAACAAAGCTTATCTAATTGTAGCTATGACTGTATTAGGTAGTCAAAAGAAATTCTTTTCCATGCAATAAACAATGCAAGCCAAGAGTTCCAGGTAACAACTCATTAAATATACTTATAACATCACATGCATTCTATTATTATTTAAATAAAATGGTAATATTACCATATAGTCAGAGGTTTATTAGTAATGTTGAATGTTAAATGTAGGTCTGTAAGTGTGTATGTGTGAACACATGTGCATACCCATACATATTTGTATTTGGAGGCTAAATTAATCAGTTGAGAATAAACTTCAGGAACTCCATTAGTCTCAGTAAAGTTTGGGTTTTCCAAAGTAGAAGGGGTTCCATCTCTTACTGGGAAACTCCCAGAGCTAGGGACAGTCCCTTTCTCCCTCAGAGCTACCACAAATTCAACAAGGAATATTGAGAGTGTCATCAAAGCCCTGTCATCAAAGCCCGCAGAACCTCGTATTTGCATGCCTTTCTCCGCTTGCTGGGGCTGCCTACAAGTTGATAGCTCAATTCCTCAGCTGGGAGTACGCAACTGATTTTAGAGCTACTATCCAGCAGGAGAACGGTGAAATCAGAACAAAAAGAGCAGGGGTCAGTGGCTGCACGGCAGTCACATTTCTTTTGCTGTTCAAGCTGCCTAAGAAATGAAGGCAGCCTAGTGCAGGAATTCTCAGGCTTCATCCCAAATTTGAAACACACTGAGGACTTACAAACCTCAACAGATTTCTGGGCTTCTTCACTCCAGGGTTTCTGAATTTGGTCTGGGAAAGCTTGACAGCTTGCTTTTCTCAAACGAGATGCTAAAGCTGTTGCTGTGGAGTGCACACTTTGAGAACAATTTGTCTAGAGTTTGGTGGCAGTTCATAACGAGGACCAAGGAAGACTTCTGAGATCTGTTGCTGGAGCACAGGTGTGCACATGGAGATTCTCTCTCTCTCTCTCTCTCTCTCTCTCTCTCTCTCTCTCTCTCTCTCTCTCTCTCTCTCTCTCTCTCTCTCTCTCTCCTCTTGTACTTGATAGGCAAGATGAAGTAACAGTTGACACCATAATCCTTGTCAGTTCAAGTATTTACCAGGCTGTGTCGAAAGTGCCCAAACTGTCTCTCCACTTCCTTACTTGTCAAATGAAGGCGGTCCTATCCAATTCAAGGATTTTATGCACATGAAATGAATAGTCTTACAGCACAAAGTCTTACAAAGCAACCATTAGAAAAAGAAAAGAACAAAAACTGTAGTTACCAGTACCTCCTCCCACAAGAGTGGATTGTTTTTGAGAGCTCATACAGGGCCTGCCAGCTCAGAAATGTGACTGTTCTCTTAAGAGATGTCATCATGCAAAGCTGAGTGCCCAGCCCTGTGGGCACTCATTTAGGACAGCAGTTATTTCTAGTGGCCATTCTGTGCTGGAGACCATGATAAATACTGGCAGGTAGTTGAACAATTTTGACTTTCATTGTTTTATTTATCTATGGCTACATACCAAGCTAGCCGAAAACCCCTGTGGCTTCAATGTGCACTTCTTAACTTACCATCTGTGAGTGAGAAACCAAAGAACAGCTTTGCTGGTAGCATTTCCAGTTCAGAATCTCATGAGTTTCAGTCAGAATGTCTGCTGTGGCTAAAGTCATTAAAAAATACCTTCTCACTAGAAGATCTGCTTCCACGGTGGCTCACAGGTTCCTTTGGCAAGACACAGCTGGTTTGGCTGGGGAGCTCATCCCTGTGTTGTGCAGAGATGTTTAAGTAGAAACACACTTCTCATATGACCCAGCAAAGAGCAAAAGGGAACTCCATGCCTTTTATGGCCCCTTCCCAGAGGCCACATTGCCATTTCTGTAGCACCTCATTGGCTAGCTACACACATTACTCAGTATGTCTGTACTTACACTATACCTTTAAGCACTTTAATAGTAACAGAAGAATAACACGTATTTAGTGTAGATGAAATCTTGTATTGGTGGGGTCGAGGGAGGCGAGGAAAACACAAAAAGGGTGAATACAAGGAGGAGAGAAGTATCAGAGCTGCTTATTGTCTCAGTTTCCTTTCCTGTTTCTGCAGCAAAATACCTGGACAAAAGCAACTTAAGGGAGAAAATGTTTCAGAGCAGAGTTTGGTGTCAGAATCCATCATAGCAGGGCAGTCCCAGCAGGAGTTTGAAAGAACTGAGCGATCATATCTATAATCAGAAACAGATAGCAAAGAATCTGTGAATTCCAGCACTCAGTTCACACTCCAAAATACTCCATAACCTAAACTCAGGAATAGTACCACCTACATTCAGGCATGTGCAGAACTGAACCTAATCTAGACAACCCCTCACTGAAGTTCTCTTTCCACGTGATTCTAGGTGGTGTCAAGCTGACTTTTAGAAGTATTACAGCTATCTTGTAGGCTGGCTAACATAGTAGAAACAGAAGTTTAGGGAGAATGGTGTCCATTGGGAAATAACTATGTTCAAGGATAGAAATGTAAAAACCCACCAAATGGTGACACAGCTCCAACATTACAAAAATGTTAGCGTCATTAAGTAACTAGAGGGGGCATCTGTCTCCTGGCTTGAAGAAATGCCAAGATTAGACACACTTGGAAGAGGGACAGCATGAGGAAAGGAAAAGCGAAGTGTTCATGAGCAACAGTGAGAGTGGTTAGCCCAAGTTCTGGGCTGGGGTCATCCTCACACGAAGGTTCTCTACAAAATACTCAACCCTCAATGCAAACCACCACTGCCATTCCTACATGTGTTTACTCATCACAGTGACATGAAGATCAGAAATGGAGGAGGTGGTTCAGACAAGCAGCAAGTCCTGCTACCTTTATATTGCTGCAGAGACACCATAAGACTACTTACAGAAGACAGACGCTGTGGAATATTACTGTAACTATGTAAGGATGTGTTACATTTGTTTATGCTGCATTTGTTTAGTTATGTAAAGATGTGTTGCTGTTTTGCCTTGCTTGTCTAAAGCACCTGATTGGCCTGATAAAAAGCTTACCTGCCAGTAGCTAGGTAGAGGAGAGATAGGCGGGGCTGGCAGGCATAGAGAATAAATAGGAGGAGGAATCTAGGCTTGAGAAGGGAGAGAATGAGGGAAAAAAGAGGGAGAAACCTGGAGCCAGCCAGCCAACCAAACATGGAGTAGGACGTGCAGAATGAAAAGAAGGTAAAAAACCCCAAGGCAAAACACAGATAAAGAGAAACAAGTCAAATTAAGTTATAAGAGCTAGCTAGAAATGAGCGTAAGATAAGGCCAAGCATTCAAAAACTAATAATAAGTCTCTATGTCATGATTTCTGTTACAGAAAGAGTTTATTGGGGCTTACAGTTTCCGAGGATGAGTCCATGACTCGCATGTTGGAAAGCATGGCGGCAGACAGGCAGGCATGGTGCTGGAGCAGTACTGGCATGTACAGTAGTGAAAAAGAGAGATCCTCACACACACACACACACACACACACACACACACACACACACGGTGGGAGAGAGAGAGAGAGAGAGAGAGAGAGAGAGAGAGAGAGAGAGAGAGAGAGAGAGAGAGAGAACTGGGATTGTTGTGGTTTTTAAAACCTCAAATCCCGCCCCCAGTGACACACTTCCTTCAACAAGGCCACACCTCACAATCATGTTCAAACAGTTCCACAGACTGAAGATCAAGTATTCAAGTATGTGAGCCGATATGAGCTGTTCCCACTGAAACCACCACAGAACACTCTTGCCAGAGTCCCAAGGGATCCAATGCCCTCTTCTGGACTTCACAGGCACCTACACACCACACACACACACACACACACACACACCACCACCACCACCACCACCACACCACACACATATAGACAGAGAGAGAGGGAGAGGGAGAGAGGGAGAGGGATAGGGAGAGGAGACTGAGAGATTGCGGCTTTCTACAGAGGGAAGGGAACAGAAAGAGAAACAGCGTAGGAGCCACTGAAGGGTTAAGGTAGCTCTGAGCACCCTGCACGCGAGCTGCTCAGTGTCTTAATAAGAGTGCTAATACCTGTGCGTTTATATGAGCAGAACAAGTGGAAACCTGCCTTGCAGAAATTAGATTAAACAGTTGAAGGAGACAGTCATTTTAATAAGAAGCTTCTATATAAAAACCCCTGATACTTCATTATCTATTTATTCCTCTCAGTCACTCAATTTTATTTTATCCTTCATAATTAAAAAGGAGACAAAACCAAGTCTTTAAAAAAAAGATCCAATGCCACTGTGTTTTGTGTAAACAATATTGGTTGCATGTGGTTCATCTGCCTACGTCATTCACTGCTGTTGGTCTTTCTCCCCCTCAGCCCACCTTAATGTGTCTCTCTCATGAGATCTTTCCCAGCTTCATGAAGGGTAGAAATACCTGGCCATATTGATGCTATTCATAGACTCATACACAGAATTACAAAATAGCCTCTTTCTCTCCCCAGTCTGGACAGCATTTGCCAGCCTTTCTACTCCCTGGATATACCATCTTTATTGGTTCCGGAAAATATCGGCTATCATTCATTCCCTTATTCCTTCTTAGAGCCGCTGAACCCGCCTTTCATTTGGAGGGCTGTGCTGTGCATTTGATTCAGTGTGACACTGTCTGGTGATGATCATGTCTCTCCCACAGATGGATGTGTTTGTACACACACACACACACACACACACACACACACACACACACACACACACACACACTGTTACTGCATTACTGACTCTTAAGAGAAACCATATATCTCCACCAGGACAGACACCTAACTCTCGGCATGCGTTTTTCCATAGTGAGTAATCTAAAGCCTGGGACAGTTACCTTTCTTCAGTACTTGTAGTAAGAACCTCTGGGATTTAAGCGTGAAGCAAGCATAAGGCCTAAGGCCATTAGTGCTTAGCCGTGAAGTTCGTCTAACTTTAGACAAACAAACCAGGAGAGAGCTGCCTGTGAGCTCGTGCCAGGCCTCCTGAGTTCCTGTGGGGATGGTGTTCTGCAAATGTTGGAGAGTGAGTTCCTGTGTTTCTTCTTGGGTATGGGATGTTGATTGTGCTTCCTGGATGTCAAGGGGGGGATTGTGCAATTAAATCATTAATAGATTTGATAAGTGATGGGAGAACAGGATGGAAGTGACTTAGCACAGACAAAATGGTGAGTCGTGGCTTTTCCTTGAAGTCTGCTAATTTGTGATGAGCACTTTTCTTTAACCTACTGAGGGCTCTCACAAATTAGGAGTGAATCGCTACTAAAAACATATTTGAGGTCGGATGATGTGACAGATTTCTCTTCTGTAGATTGGCAGGAGTGGAATTGTGGGTCACATGGTAAGGTTGTGCTTAACATTTTCATAAATGGATAAATATGTCCCAAGAGCTGTGGCTTCACTTTTACCCTACATGACGTTTTCACCTCAGCAGCTGGTTATCTTCCTTGCCAGTGGGTGAATGGTGGAGGTGTGATTTACCTAATGACTAATTATGTTGTATATGTTTTCATGTGCTTATTGACCACTTGTATGAATTTTTACTTGAAACTTTGAAATCGTCTTCTTATTGATTTGTATAAACTTTTTACATATTCTGAATATGAGCCTTTTCGAGAGATACAATTTGAAAATATTTTCTTCCAGTTTGTAGCTTGTCTTTTTGTTTTCTAGTGATTTTGAAGCATAGAAATTTGCACTAGTTTTTTTAATGCATGGTCTTTGAAAAGCATTATCATTGGCTATAAATGTGGTTGTGTTATTTTTCCAGTGAAACATAATCAGAAACAGTCTCTGTTCTTGTTCATCATTTCCTTTACTTGTGGGGATGTATTAGAGCATCACTTCTTTAGTACTAAGCATCTTCTCTGGAGCACTTTGCTCCTTCTAATCTCACAGCAGCCCTGCAAGAAAGCTGTGGATCCCTACTTTGTAGCTAAGAAAATGGAGGTTCCAGGAATTTAGTAACTTGTCCCAAACCAGAGAGAGACAGAAAGGACAGAGAGGGAGAGAGAGAGAGAGAGAGAGAGAGAGAGAGAGAGAGAGAGAGAGAGAGAGAGAGAGAGAGAGAGAGAGAGAGAACAGAGAGAACAGAGAGAACAGAGAGAACAGAGAGAAAGATAGAGACCGAGTAAGCCAGAAGCTAGGTTTGAATAAAGCCTTAACCTCTGAACTCTGCAGACCATGCTATCTGGCCTTTCTCAGGCATGCCAAAGCCGGCGTTCCCTACAGCCGGCAGCAGGTCAGGCTCCAGCTTTCTCTCTGCTCTTGGTCTGGCAGAGGACAAGTAACAGCTCTCTATTTCTTCTTCTGACTGTCCCTCTGCCAGACACAAAGTAACCCCTGTTGCTCAAAATAGCAAAAAAAAAAAAATACTGTTTTATTTCTAACAGTTAATATTCATCAAATGTTAATGAAAATACCTACCAAATAATTATAACAAACAGGATATCTGATTAAGATGGAGAAGACGACAACCTTGTGAATTTTTAATCTGAAAAATAAAAAATGTTACGTTAATAAGACCTAATTATATCATTAAATATTTAAAATTAGCTTCTTTAATAGATTTTATTTTTATTTAATATATTTCTCTTTTAAATGTCTGTGACACTTTCATAAGATTGATACATAAAACCCTATCAACTCTTACGGCAAAGAGAATTTAAACTTAACATATTCATCACATTGATCTCAAAACTTCCATTTTGTTTATTGTTCAGGAAAGCTAATAGCCCTTTTACTATTTATTATAATTGGTATTTTCACCACATAGAGTGATAAATAATTAATACCATTACAGGCACATCATGTGCAGTACACTTATTTGGGGAGAAAAATTACAACAGACCATTTGAGTAGTGTATTATACATTCCACTTTAATACTCTACACTTAAAATTAATGCTATGTTTTACAGGAAAACATAATTAACTTGGGAAATCTGTCTTGAAATGACCACATTTCAGTAGCTGAAGCTAAGGCAGAATGCGGTCTAAGTTGGCTCTGGACTTGCTGTTTTTCAGTCGATTCTAGAGGATAAGGGAAATTACACACCTATCGCCCAGCCCTTCACACCCTGGGGAAGTGTTTATAAAAGAGGAGAAATGGTCTTTTAGCCTTATGCTCACCACTTAAAAGCTGAGTTTGATTTTAATTTTTGTGCAGTTTTCATAATTGTGTTTTAATGGAAAAGCAACACCTCTCAAAATTGTTAATAACTTAATTAAATTCATTAGATATTTCTGTCCCACCATCACAAGAATCTCTTTTGGGAGGTAGAAAAGTGCTCATTGCTTCTATATTGTCATGATTGGGTTAACTGTTCACATCTTCCCATGATGCAGCTGGACTGAGTTCCAGGGTGGCATCTGGGGATGGGGGTCAGGCAGTCAGTGTCACCTCTTCCTATACATGAGTTCACTGCTCACTTCAGCTTCTAGAAGTAAGCTCCTGAGGAAGGGGATGCATTGTTTTACCTTGCTTTACATTTTAATGCTTTAATGACTTGTATTAATATTGAGAATACTTGAGAAAGATGAAGAATAAATGATACAGTATTAAATCATAGAATCCTAATGCACAATAACCACATCAGGCTGTAATAAAGTTAATAAAGTCAACCAGAAAAAGCAGCCAGTTAATCTTTTCTGATTCTTGTACCTGTCATTATTGGTGGGGGTCACTGAACACATAGAGTGCTGAGGCCCATGGCTTTGCTCTAGGCTCACTTCTGAACCCAACGGCATTGAGTTCTGAACCCGCCAGCATTGTACCCAATCATAAGGTTTCTATTTACACTTTAAGTCTGACACATGCACATTGGTTCTGCCTGTCAGAGCCTACTGATCTTCTCATCGGTTTCTTGGTGTCCATTCCTCAGCCATGCCAGCTGTTCTGCTCTTATGGCCTGTACACGTGAGTGACTCACTCTGGATGCTTGCCTTCAGCTACTGACACCACTCACTCACCCAGTAGTATGCTCTGTCCTGGTCTTCTGCATCCTCGCTCTTCAGCCATCAGCAGCTTCTAGCTTGTGACTGGCTGGGGCAGAAGCACCGTTGGCTGGGTACCACACTTGAGAACCTGCCTATGAGTTCAAATTGACTGGGGATTTTCTTGAAACTGTGGGTGTGATTGGTTTCTTTTTCTTTCCTGTGATTTCTTCACTGCCTGGTAGCATTTTCTGCATAGATTATACACACAGACCTCAGGGTCTGCTTCTGGGGTGTTTCATCTAAAATACAAAGAGGTATATTTGGGTTTGCACTTGATGGATGGTACTTTTCATCTCTCTTGAGAAACTAGACCCACTCTAAGAATGTGCTTCTCTTCTGTATCTCTCCTCCTCCCTTTTAATGCCTGTGCTTAAGTTTGCATTAAAACTTTTGCTCAATAAATACCAACTTCTCTTTAAAAATGCAATGCCACATGTCATTGTCCAGTTGCAAGAAGCCTCCAAGACTCAGCTTTAGTGCAGGCTGAGAAGCCAGTCTCGAGTATTCTCATGGGTTTGAACCAGTCTCCTACAGAGAAACAGGGCTTCTCCACTCCTCTATAACCTCACATCTTATAAACAGGACCTCCTTATCTCCTGGCAGCTTATGGTTAAGAAAAAAAATCTGAAAACAAAACAAACAAACAAACAAAAAATCTATAAAAGACAGGTCTTGGAATTATTTGTCTTCAATCTGTGAGTTCTATGGCAAGCATGAACAACTTGGGCTAGGGAAACACAGCCATAATTCTCATGAAATCCAGTGGCAGGAGACAACAGTTTGCACAGTAGACATTCAGAGACGCACATCTGATCCTAGTGTAGGAATATATGTGTCCTCACTTCAAAGATCCAGAGACCGGGGAAACCTACACATGGGATTCCACTGATAGTCCAACCTAAGTCATTGAAAAAGATGGAAAAGGGGGATGGTACTAGGAGTGTCAGCCCCAAAGCAAGCAGGCACTGCAGCAATGTTATGGAGAGGCAGAGCGGGTCAGTTTTGTAGATGGTTCATTTATGTAAGCAAGAAGAGGATGAAGCAAGTCCTAAAGTCTCTGTATGACACAGTGAAGGTGTGCTTTCTGCTCATACAGAATCTGGTTTTTAAAGATGAATTTTATTCTTTTTGTGTATATGTGTGTGGTCTGCATGTATATATACACATATGTCTGCAAGTATCCAAAGAGTCCTGAAGAGGGTGTTGTATCCCCTGGAGCTGGAGTTACAGGCAGTTGTGGTCTGTCTGACTTGGGGGCTGGGAACTGAACTGGGGTCCTCTACAAGAGCTGCAAGGCACCTCACCAGTTAGGCTTGTACAACATCTTACATTTTCACTTTTCATCTGTAGGTCCAATAAAAGATTTATCCTATTTCATATTATACAAGAAAAATAGTTCTGAGTGAATAGTAATCTAGATGCATGACTGTGTCCTCACCTGAGGGGAGCAAATATCCTAAACAAAACAACAGGAGGACAAACCTTGAAGAAAAGAACTGACATCAGAATTCTTTAAGATATCATCAGCCAGAAGACAACGTAGAGAGTCTCCAAAGAAAATTCAAATCTGTACTGTAAAAATATAACAGAAGACTCGGCTCTTAAATATACAAAAAGTTCCATGAATCAATCAAGAAGGACATAACTCAAAATTAAAATGTGAAAAGATCTGTTGAAAAGCCTTTATAAAAGAAATTCTCTGAATGGCTCAACACTCACATGGAAAGGTGCTCAATGCAATTAGTCACTAGATGAAACAAATTAATAAAGCCACAGTTCGATACCACACATGCATCAGAATGGCTAAAGACAACAAAACAAAAATCAAAGCTGACAATACTAAATGTCAGCCAGGACAATCTGGGATTTATTTTCTGCTAATGGAAAAGTAAATTAGTGGAATCACTTCAGAAATATGGAAGTTTTTAATGAAGTTTAACATCCACCTCTGGGCTATATCTCTGTTTCTTGTTAAATGTATCAAAGAGAGTAGGGTACATATCCACACGAAAAATGATATTTATAACAACCGTTGTCATCATAGCCCTGAACAGGGAGCAACTCGGATGTCTTCCCTTGGTACAGTGGACAAATAACTTACAATGAATGTGAGCACATGAAGTATGGTTGCCCACACATTGGGATGCTTTATACTAGGCTGTAATGTGGCCACAGAAACAGATGCCACAAAATGAAAACCAAGTGAAAGAAACCATGTGCAAATACCTTTGCTTAATAACTAACTTGTGGGGATGTAGCCAGCACAAAGCTTGCCTAGCATGCATCAGGCCACGATTTCAACCCTCAGCACCCTGGAAACAAAACTGCCTACCTGCTTCTCTCTGTGTCTGTCTATCTACCTACCTACCTACTTACTTATCTATGAATGATAGTTCTTATACTGTAGCCTTGGCTGGCCTTGAGCTTCATGTCTTACCTACCAAGTGCTGGAATTACAGGCATGAGTCACCACACATGCTTTTTAAATAATTATTTAAATTAAAATAGGTCAAAATAATCTATATTTTACGGACAAAATGAGATCAAGCACCCCTGGTGTGTGTGTGTGTGTGTGTGTGTGTGTGTGTGTGTGTGTGTGTGTGTGTCCAGTATATGGGATGCATGCCTGACTACTAGGGGAGGGGACTGAAGATGCACAGAAGGAGGGCAGTTCTTGTTGCCTTGTATCTATTTCTTCTTCCAAGTGGTGGTTAGCCAAGAACAATACCCTGGGAAAGGACTTACCCACACCTTTACAGTTTGCATACTTTTCTGACTGCATGCTACATGTCAAGAAAACATTTGCTTAAAAATGCCCTATTAAAATTTATGAAGCAGGTCAAAGCATTATGACAAGCTTTGAGGTGTGAATGACAAAGAAAGGTCCAGATCAATAATAAAAGGCCTTAGTTCCATTTGTGTGGCACGGAGCCTGCAAAGCCATGAACTAGAAAGGTGGGGATACTTCTTCATCTCCAGGGATGGATCTGCCACATCATGGATGTGTATACCCAGGGGGCTCATTTCTCCTTGTCACCATGTTCCTGAGCATGCTTATGTGACGGGTCCAGTGCTGAGGTCTACTGTGAAGATGAAGTCTCTAGCTGATGGCCATACGAGCCCATCCTCGTTCCTCCTCTTCCATGGTTGCCCCTTAAAGTTTCTGCCAGCTGCAACAGTCTGTGGCATTCCACAAGCTTCTATTAAGACGAGTGTTAGTTCTCCGTGTGGTGGACTCAAGTTTCTAGAAGAATGGCTAGGTGTCTGTTCTGTTTCCTTTCTGCTGCTGTGATAAACACTCTGACCAAAAGCAACTCAGCGGGGAGAGGGTTTGTTCCAGCTCACAGGTCATAGCCCACTGTTGAGGGAAGTCAGGGCAGGAAGTTAAGGCAGGAACCTGAAGCAGAAACCAAGGAGGAACACTACTTTCTGGTTTGTCTTATGGTATACTCTGCTGTGGTTCATGCTCAGTTAGCTTTTTTATCCAGTCCTGCATCAGCTGTCCAGGAAAATGACATCCAAAGTGAGCTGGGCCCTCGTACACTGATTAAGACAATCAAGGCAATCTTTCACAGACACGTCTATAGATCAACCTGATAAAGGCAATTACTCAGCTGGTACTTTTTCCAGGTGTCAATAGTTGATGCTAACTAGGACGGTATCTGACTATATGGATATCCATAGATTTTTCTATGAGTTATTGTACCTGTGTTAGTGCCTAGCACAGAGATGACACTAAGAAAAAGATTGAAGGTTTAAGGAAAGAGAGACTCTGGTCATTAAAGCCAGCTAAAGACATTTATCTGTTTTCATTCCATTGAAGGGACTGTTTTGGATTATTACATACCAATAAATGACAGTGATCTTCTTTATTAAAATTTAGATGTGGACACTGTCTACCTGATTCCCCTCTGTGCTGTATGGATGTCCCATTAACTACTGGGGCTATTTTGTGAATTAAATATACTACCTCCTAAAGTGTAGATTTCCTACATCATGGATGGCATATCTATGATAGTTACTTGGTTTTTGACTTAACAGGATCTAGACCCTCCTAGGAGATGCCTCTTCTGGACATGCCTGTGAGGGATTATCTGAATAAGGCTGACTGAGCTGAAAAGGCAACACTTCAAGTAGGTTGCAATAGAAGAATGCCAACATGAGGACTCCTGTCCACGGATGCAATGTGACTGGTTGCTGCCATCCCGACTTCTCCACCATGGTAGACAGCACCCTTGAGCTCTGAGCCAAAATCAGCCCTCCTTTCCTTATGCTGCTCTTGTTGCAGTAACAAGACAGATAACTGATTCTCAGCATCAGGGACAATTGTACTAGTATTTGCCTGTCTCTCCATGTTTGGTTTAGAGGAGCTGGCCTGGCCTCTGTTGCAGTGGCCTGGGATCTTGTCATGTGAATGCATGTGGGGTTACCAAGAAACAAACACTGCTGCTTTTGAAAAGAGAGATATAGAATTAGGTTCTTAAATGTGATCATTTCATATGCTTAATCATTGAGATTATCTTCCTGGGAACACTGGAGCCTTTGTTCTGATGACTTCATTTCCTCTGAACTCTTTGATGCTAAGTTTTCTCTGCTTGAAATATTTTCCTGAGGTCTAATGAAACCACAGAAAAGAGTATATACCTGCCTGGCCACCCCTTGAAAACCATGTGGAGGTGGTGGGTGGCAAAGGAAGTTCTTAGTTTGGCCTAAGATGTTAGAGCTCATTGGAAGAAACTAAAGAGCCTGTTGGTGAGGCTCTGTCTGTTTTCATGTAGGTGATAGGGCTGGATTAGTGAGTTTATGAATTATTCCGAGTAAGTCAGCCGGTCCATAGATGACTCAGGCCTCTGTTCCTTTTCTACTTCTCTCATCAAACCTGATTCTTGTTCGTTCCGTGCTAACCTGGCTGTCCCAAGAATGCTGAAAGACGTAAGAAATGAAGATACAGTGTTCTCAGCCATGACCAGGAGTGAAAAACTGACCTGATATCTAACATCTGTACCTTTAGGGGAAAGGAAGGAGTGAGGAGCTGGCATGAACTCAGCAGGGTGGGTTGTTTGAAGGCATGCCCTCAGCCTACTGACAGCAAAGGAAATGAACAGAAAAGGAAGTGGGTGCCCAGGTGTGAAGACAGTAGCAGTGGGTGCCCAGGTGTGAAGACAGACAGTAGCAGTGGGTGCCCATTCCAAGTGTAATCTCAGCCAGATGAAATGGGTTCTGCAAGGTGCATCTGAGCCTAGGGATCACTTTTATTTAGTTAAAAATGTATTGAGTTTCAACTATGTGCCAGGTGATAAACATATTGTATCACTTTTCACTTTGCATGGTAGTAGGTCTAACAGTGGCCTAAAGTACAAGGTTAATTAATTGTGGAATACAAGTTTAGAGGGAGGAACTTTAGGGTAGGTACAGTACACTGGAAATGTCATTTAAAAAAGTCCATGATTTGGGGACTTGGGAGATGGTTCTGTGGTTAAGAGCACTTACTGCTTTTGCAACAGACTGAAGTTTGGTTCCCAGAACCAACATGGTAGTTCATAATTGAATATAACTCCAGTTCTAGAGGATATAGCACCTGGGATTGCTCATTAAGCTGGTTGACTGGCCACTGAGCTCCAGGGGTCTACTTATTTCCACCACAGATCTGTACTACTACACCTGGGTCTGTCTGTCTGTCTTTCTACTTTTTTATTGAAAAACAGAAATAGATTCTTTCCTTACTATGTATTCTGATTACAGCTTCCCCTCCTTCACCTCTCTAAGACCTTTTCACCTCATCTCCCATTTGAATTTACACCCTTTCCTTCTCTTCTTAGAAAACAAACAGGCATCTAAAGAATAATAATAAAACAAACCCAAACCAGAATAGGACAAAACAAACAGGAGAAAATAAAAAGCACAAGAAACATATAGACGTAAAGGTACACATGTTTGCATACATGGGAATCCCATAAAAGCACAAAACTGGAGCCCAAGGTAAAAAAAAGTGCCCAGACAAAGCATTATGAGACAAAGGACTTCTAAGGATGGCGGTGAATTAGTTTTGAGTTGGAGTCTACGGCCAGGCATGGGGCTGCCCTTAAGAGTGGTTTGGTTGCCCAGTGAGACTCCATTGGAGAGAAGAAACTTTTCATTTGTGGGTGGTTATCAACTGGGGACAGCTTCTTGGTTAGGGATGGGAGGTTGTGTCCACTTTTCTCAGCTCAGGAACCCCATCTGGTGCAGACCCAACAGGCCCTGTGCATGCTGTCACAGCCTCTGTGAGTTCATATGTGCATCAATCCTGCTGTGTTTAGAAGGCCTTGTATCCTTGTGTTCTCCATCCCCATTGGCTCTTACAATCTGTCTGCTTCCTTTTCCACAGACTTCCCTGAGCCCTGAGGAGAGGGATTTGATACATTCCATTTAGAACTGTGAGTTCCAAGGTCTCTCACTCTCTGCATATTTTCCAGCTGTGGGTCTTTGTATTTGTTCCCATCTACTGCAGGAGGAAACTTCCATGATAATGGTTGAACAAGGCACAGATCTATGAGTATAGCAGAATGGCATTAGGCGTCATTTTATGGCAACATGCCTCTGGCAGAACATCTTTTCTCCTAGGTTCCTGGCCCATCTTGGCCATCCAGGCAGTGTTGGGAATAGATTTTAGCACACGGAGAGGACCTTGAATACAACCCTTATCAGTTGGTCACTCCCACAAGGTTCGTGCCACTGTGGCACTAGTGCATCTTACAGGCAGGTTCTCATTGTAGAGAGAAGAATTTGTCGCTGGGTTGCTGTTTACCTTTCTCCTTTGGTAGCATGCAGAGGACCTTATAGTAACATAAACAGTCCACAGGGGCAGGGCTCTAGGCAGGCACCAATTCCACTTCCCTGTGTTCAATTAGTTGTGGTCAAGACTCTAGGTAGACACCAGCTCAACTTCTCTGTGTTCAGTGAGTTGTGTAGGTGTTGTCTTCTGCAATAGGGTTTACTGTCAGTTTGCAATCAATAGAATGAAATATCCTGAGTTGTTTAGGGATCCTGTAGTGTACCTTTGGCCAATAACTCAAGTAAATGTAACCCATTCCAAGCACTGGGTGCTTCATTTGACATGAGATATCTATTTGGGACTCTGTCTCCCACATTCCTTGGCAGTTTTATTTAGATTGCCTTCATACATGTATTTATTGTAGGAAATTTCTACTGTATTAGGTTTCCATACAACCCCTCAAATGGCCTTTACTACTAGCTGTCCCTCCCCATATTTCCTCTTTCTTCCTTCTTTTCCTCCCTCTCCCTGTTTGATCCCTCCATTCCTATCCACTCTCTTGTCCATCCATAACTATCTATTCTATTTCTCTTTCCTAGGGAGACCTATCCTTCTTCCCTGTTCCCTTACTCTACACCTAAACTCTGTGGTTATATAGACTGTAGCTTGCTTTTTGAAGACTGAACTGCTAACATCCATATATAAGCAAATACAGACCACATTTGTCTTTCGGGTCTGGGTAACCTCACTTCATTTTTGTTTTAATATCGGTGCTGGGCATACAGTGTCAGGTCCCAGTGCTAGAGCAGCAATTACTTCCCCCATGGGTCAGAACTGCATCACAATCCTATTCCAATAACTAGGAGAGGGGAAAGAAAGGAGCATTTTTGGCTAAGGTTAATTACAAATACTCAAGTCAGGGATCATTATCTCCATAAGCCCAAACCCAGCATACACAGGAAAGGAGCTCATGAGGCCCCACCCCTGACTGAGGAGCTATTGGCAGCTGATAGCTATTGAGGGAGGGCAACTTATGTTTTGTTGTACGATATTTTGTTTGTGTTTTGACAAATAAAGCTTGCCCGGAGATCAGAGGGCACAGCTAGCTATTAGTTAACCATAGAGGCCAGGCAGTGGTGGCACACGCCTTTTATCCCAGCACTAGGGAGGTGGAGACAAGAATATAAAGATGATGGAGACAGGATCTTTGCCCATTCAGTTTGAGGATTCGTAGAGACAAAATTAGCCATTAGGTCTGAGCATTCTTAGAGGTAAGAAGTTTCTGGAGGCTGGCTACTCTGTTTCTCTGATCTCTCAGCTTTCACCCTAATATCTGATTCTGGGTTTTTATTATTAAGACTAATTAGATTCACATTTCAATGTTTCTTAGGAGTTTGGCCACTGGTAAGTTGCCTGTGCTCAATGGGATGGCCTCATACCTATGGACATATTGGCAACACTAAATAGAATTGGTGGGTTATTAAAAATAAAAGAGGATATGAAATTAGGAGGCAGGTATATGAGGAAGACCTGGGAAAACTGATGAGGGAAATGGGGGTGGATACAATCATATTTCATTTTATGCATGTGTGAAAGTCTCAAAAAATTTTGTAAAGGACATTTCATAATGTTTGCACACATTCATACATTCTTTTGATCTGTTTCTTTAATTCACACTGTAATTCAGAATCTGTGACATAGTCTTTAAGATGATCTTTAAAAATAAAGTTAAATTAAAATTGTGCATCAAAAAAATAGTAACAGAGTAAAAGAACAGCCCCAGAATGTGGGAAATATCTGCAAATCCTATACCTGATAAAGAATATTCACACCATTGAGTCAACTCCTAAAACTCCACAGCAATGTAATCCAAACAGCCTGATTCGTAACAAGCCCAGACTTGAGTAGATAATTCTCTAAAGATGATATGGAAATAGTCAACGATCACAAGAACATTAATCATGAAGGAAATGCAAATCAAACTAGGAGATACTACCTTACACACTTTATGATGGTTTATCATGAAAACATTAGGAAATAAGTATTGGTAATGATGTGAAGAATTGAAGTATTATGTGTGTCTTAGTTAGGATTTCTATTGCTATGAAGAGACACCATGACCATTGCAACTATTGTAAAGGACAACATTTAATTGGGGTGGCTCACTTACATTTCAGAGGTTCAGTCCACTATCATCATGGTGTGTAGGCAGACATGGTGCTGGAGAGGAAGCTTACAGGCAACAGGAAATAGTCTAATGGCTTAGGCATAAATGAGACCTCAAAGCCCACCCACAGTGATACACTTCCTCCAACAAGGACATACCTCCTCCAACAAAGCCATACCTCCTAAAAGTGCCACTCCATATGAGCTTATGGGGGCCAATTACATTCAAACTTCCACGATGTGATATTTTTTTTTTGTTTGTTTGTTTGTTTTTCGAGACAGGGTTTCTCTGTGTAGCTTTGCGCTTTTCCTGGAGCTCACTTGGTAGCCCAGGCTGGCCTCGAACTCACAGAGATCCGCCTGCCTCTGCCTCCCGAGTGCTGGGATTAAAGGCGTGCGCCACCAACGCCCGGCAACGATGTGATATTTTGTGGTGATATAAAAATACTATAAAGTCTGTGTTGACAATATCAGATTACCTAAAAAATTAAAGATGTAATTATATGATCCAATAAGTCCACTTTTGGATATTTGCTCCAAAAAAATGAAGATGAGGTCTCAACAAAATATCAGTTACTCTGGGCAATGGTGGCTCATGCCTTTAATTCAGGAGGCAGAGCCAAGTGGATCTCTGAGTTCAAGGCCAGCCTGGTCTACAGAGTGAGATCCAGGATAGGCACCAAAACTACACAGAAAAACCTTGTCTCAGAAAAAAAATATATCAGTTACAGTTTTATAGTTAAATTGCAGAAGCACATAAATTTCAATTAAGTTGAATCAATGTGTAGAATATGTATACAATGTAATATTATCTAATCTCATAAAACAAAGAAGTTCTAACAGACATGGTTGTGCATGCCCTTGATCATGGCACTAAAGAGAGAGAGGCAGCATAGTCTCTGTGAGTTTAAGGCTATTCTTGTCTAAATAGTGAATTTCAGTCCAGTCAAATTTTTTAAGGGGGGGGCGGTTGGAGGAGAAATTCTAGCATATACTACATTGTGGTAAGCCACTGTGATATTATGGAAAGGAAAATAAAACGGCCAGGAAAAGATGAGTAGCATATGATTGTACTAAATATTAGCTACAGTATGGAATAGTTAAATTGTAGAGACAGATAGAATAGTATCTACCAGCAGAGGGATGGAGAGAAAAATGGGGAATTTTTGTTTAGTAGGTACATCATTTCAGTTATAAGACTAAATGAATGATGGCAATGGATGCTAGGGATAGTTGCAAAATATGCATGAATTGAATTGCGCACTTAAAACAGTGAAGGTAAGACCCAAATGTGTTATCTATAATGAACACAACTCACTGTCAAAGACACACACAGACCAGAGCATGAATGTATGGAAGTCCATATGCAAAGAAAATGGAGCCCAAACCAGGAGTAGCTGTACTTAGTGTGATAAAGTAGACTGCAAGCTAAAATTAGTCAAAAGATAAAGAAGGTCTACAGATTGCTACAGAGAGAAACTGATCCAGAAGATATAACAACTATAAGTAGGCATGCATCAAATGTTGGTGCACCCAGCTTTGTAAGACAAGCAGCATGGACAAAGGACAGGTCCAGGTACAGTAGCAATGGGTAACTTTAACACTCTACTCTTATTGGCAGATAGATCATTCAGGTGAACATTGATAGATGCACTTCAGAGTTAAATTGTATCCTAGATCAAACAGACTTGATAGCCGCAGAACATTCTATCTAACAGATATGGGACACTCATCTTTTCAGCATTCCTGGAACATTCTCTAGAATAGATCACATTTTAGGCTATAAAACAAGTCTTCACAAATACAAAAGAATGAAATAATTTCTTGAATCTCATTAGATCATAGTGGAATAAAACTAAAAACAAGAGAAACCACAGAAACCTGCCAATACTTGAAGATTGAACATTTATTTGAATGATCAGTGAGTCATAAAAGAAATAAAGGAGAATTTTTTAAAACTTACTGTAATCAAATGAAAACGCAAGCACAGCGTATCAGAATATTTGGGATATTACCAATGCGGTTGCTAAAGGAGAGTTATAGCTGACAGTGCTAACACTGCCACATCAGAAAGATCTCCAGTAGATAAGGTAATGATGCACCTGAAGCTCACAGGAAAACACGAACAAGTAGAGCTCCAAATCGTGAGCTACAAAGAAGGAATAAGGATCAGAGTAGAAATAAATGAAACAAAAACTAAAAGAACAACACAAAGGCTCACTAACAGGAAGAATTGCTTCCTTCAAAAAAGGATAAGCAAGATGGATAAATTTTTATGCAAACTATCAAAAGAAAGAAAATCAAACAAATAAAATTAGAAACACAAAATGAGACATTAAACAGCTACTAATAAAGTCCAGAGGATCATCATGAAATTCTTTGAAACATATTTCAAAAAGATGGAACAATCAAGAAGAAATGAATAATTTCCTAGCTACCTATCACCTACTAAAAATAAGATCAAGGAGCTATAAATCACTTAAGCAAATCTATAATGAGCAATGAGGTTGGAGCAGCGACAAAGACTCTCTCAGTGCTAGGGAGATAGGTTAGCAGTTAAGAGAGCTGTTGCTCTTGCAGAGGACCCACATTTTGTTCCCAGTACCTATATCAGGCAGATCACAACTGAATGTACAAGAGATCTGACACCCTTTTCTGGCCTCCACGGGCACCCAAGTGTGATGCATATATGTATACCCCCTCACATTAATAAAAATACAACAAAACTTTTTTAAAAGTTCCCTAACAGCAACAGCAGCAGCAACAACAACAAGTCCGGGACTAGACAGATTAACTGCTAAATTCTATCAGGCTCTTAACAAAGAGTAAACAACAAATGCTCCTCAAACTATTCCATAAAATAAAAAGAGATGCAACTTTACCAAGATAAGTCTATGAAGCTAACATTGATTTACTATCAAAACTAGAGAAAAATACCAAAAAGAAAACTTTAGGCCGATTTCTTGAACAAAAACACAAAATTCCCTAATAGAACATTTGCAAAGGAAATTCAGCAACATATGGAAAAGACCTGGTGCTATGATTAAGTTAGCTTCATTCTGGGGATACAAGGATGATTCAGTATGCATAAGTCATTAAGTGCAATACATGGTATAGATAGACTCATCTATTCAATAGATTCAGAAGAGCCTTTAACAAACAATATTGGAGGTACCACAATATCTGACTTCAGACTATATCACAAAGTTATTGGCACAAAAGTAGCATGGTTGACATAACAATAGACATACAGACCAATGGGATAGAATAAAAAACCAAGAAATAAACCCACACAACCACATCTATTTGTAGCTAGAGTTTTCCTGCGTGGCCCACAGTCAGGACAAATCTCTGTCACCCGCCAGTCCCACAGCCACTCAGACCCAACCAAGTAAACACAGAGACTTATATTGCTTACAAACTGTATGGCCATGCCAGGCTTCTTGCTAACTGTTCTTATATCTTAAACTAATCTATTTCTACAAATCTATACCTTGCCACGTGGCTCGTGGCTTACCAGCATGTTCACATGCTGCTTGTCATGGTGGGGGCTGGCAGTGTCTCTCTCCTCTGCCTTCCACTTCTCAAATTTCTCTCAATTCTCCTCACTGTTAGTCCCGCCTATACTTCCTGCCTGGCCACTGGCCAATCAATGTTTTATTTATTGACAAATCAGAGCATTTGACATACAGACCATCCCACAGCAGCTATTTGATTGAATTAAAAACATTTTTGAGAATTTCATGCATGAGTACTGCATTTACATAATTTCCACTCCTTCCTTTCTCCAATTCCATTCATATCTCCCTGACTTTCTCTTAAATTCAAGACTGTTCTTCTTTAATTAAATATATACAATATATATATAATCTATAATTAAATATATAATGATATATAATTGTGTGTGTGTTCCCAAGTCCATTTACTTTTGGTCATATGTACCTGTGTTTAGGGCTGATCTGTTGCGATTGGACCCTTCTCTCAGCAAAAGATCTTCATCGAGGGGTGGAGCCTGGTAAACTTTCCCCCATTTGCCTGTCTTGTTTAGGAAACCATGAGACACTATCTCACAGCATGTTTCCTGGTCCTTTGGCTCTCATAATCTTCCCACCTCATCTTTCATGATTGTCTCTGAGCCTCAAGTGTAGGAGTTGCATTATACATGTACTAACTGGGAGGTGGGCCCTCCATGGTCACTCATTCTTTGCAATTTGAGCAGGTGTGGATTTCTGTAGCAGTCTCTGCTTGAAAAGAAGATTCTTTGATGAAGGGCAAGGGCTGTGCTTATCTGTGAATATAAAGATAAATGTTAAGAATATGGTTAGAAATTGTATTGGTTTAGGAAATGGCAGCAACAGGTTCTCCTGAATGGTCTAGGACTTCTGCAGCCATGAGTTGTTGACTAGGTTTGCAGTATCAGGCATAAATTCCCTCCTGTTAAGAGTGCCTATTGAGAATTATACTAGACAGCTGTTGGTTACCTCCAAACTAAATGTACCACTATTACATGATTGGGGTTGTATTGGGGATGTTCTGCTAGGTGGGTCATTGTTGTGGTTCATGGTCTTTGCAGCTGGGTAGAACTATTGATTGCATTTTTTGTTTGGCAGCTTGCATAGCACCTTCTGATGCTATGAGAGCTGGTCCTTAGGGAGGAGGCTTCCAGGTCAATTTCAATTTGAAGGAGGAAATGTGAAAATGGTATGGTGGGAACTTTAGCTCGGGAGGGAGGGCAATACAGAGGGAAAAGGAGGAAGAAGATATAAATAGCACTAAGGATGTTTGAGAAAGTCATAGGGAAATATTTGTAATCTTATTTAAAATATGTATTATATATGCAGATATGGATATATACATACATATGGAGTTATACCCCATGGGATCACAGTGCTTCTCCTAAGATCCACAGGCTAACAAAAACTTCAGTGCCAAACATGGGAACTTTCCTTTGGAATTGTTGAGGGGTGGTTCAAGAGATTTCTGAAACAATATAGGCTATTTCCATTGTCCTGGTTGTCCCCAACAACTTGAAGTAAAATGTTAATGCTGAAGAACCACACACTCAGCCACTTTGTTTTTAATCAATGTTCCCAGGACATACCTCAGAGAAAAGACCATCTACTAGACAAATGGTGATGTGAAAACTGTATATCCGCAAGTAGAAGATCAGAAATAGACTCCTGCCTCACCCCACACAGAAACTAACCCAAATCGATCACAGATCTCAATGCAAGACACACAACTTTGGAGTTGCTAGTGGAAAACACCTCAAGATAGAGTCACAGAAAGTGGCTTTCTGAAAAGGATCCAATGGCTCAAGAAATAAAGAATTGAAAAATAGGATTTCATGACATTCAAAAGCTTTTGTACATCAAAAATGCCATCAGCACAGTGAGAAGACTGCTACCGAGGGGAAAAAACTTTGCCAACTATTCATCTGATGGGAGATTAATATCTAGATATAAAAAGAATTACAAAACCAAACACAAGAAACACAAATCATCCAATCAATAAATGCTCAATGAATTAGACAGGTCTCAAAAAGAAGAATTACAAATGACCATTTGTGTTAAGTATATAAAATATTCAATATCCTTCACTATCAAGAAAATGTAAATTCAACCTGTTACATCTCAACCAAATCAAAATGACTTTCAGGAAGAAAGAAAAAAAAAAGAAAAGAAAAAAAGCAAAGGCTAGCAGAGGCTCAGCAGGTTAAAACATTTGTTGCTCAAGTCAGAAAGGAGGTTCCTCAAAACCCCAAATTAGATCTTACATCCCAGCTGTCTCACTCTTGGATATAGAACTAAGTCACATACTACTTTTATATCCATGTTTATTGCAGCACAATTTACAATAGCCATGGTACATATCCAGCCTAAATGCCCCTCAATGGTGGGTAGATAAAGAGAATGGGGTTGTTATGGTATATATACACAGTTTTTTTTCAGCTGTAAAGAATAATGAGACTATGTCATTTTCAAAAGAATGTGTCAATCTGGAAATCATCGTGTTAAGTGAAAAACAAATATCATATGTTTTCATTTTCTCTTATAATATAATTTAGATTGAAAGTCTATCTCTACACATGTGTATAGTGTGTGTGTGTGTGTGTGTGTGAGAGAGAGAGAGAGAGAGAGAGAGAGAGAGAGAGAGAGAGAGAGAGAGAGAGAGAGAGAGATGCAGTAGTAGGTAGAGGGAGAGGAAGATCATTAAAAGGGAGTAATGAAGTGGAAACAAGAGCACATAATTACAGAAATGCAAATATCACATTTTCTTTCACTTGAAAAACATACACTTAAATTATACACACACACACACACACACACACACACACACACACACACACACACACACACTAGTATGTGTAGAGGTGCATGCCTATAATTCCAGCAGTCCAAGGAGGGGCCAAATACAGACAGATGACTGTTCTGCTAATCTAGCTGAAACACCAAAATCCAGGTTCAGTGAGAGAACCTGTCTCAAAAAATACAAAAAAATTAAGGTGGAAAGCAACAGAGAAAGCCACCCAAAGTTGACATCTGGCCTTTATATGTGCACCTACCAATAAGTGCATCACACATGCATATAACACACACACACACACACACACACACACACTGGTCAATGAATTAGATAGTTCTCAAAAGAATTACAAATGATCATTTGTAGTAAATATATAAAATATTCAAAATTCTTCATTATCAAGAAAACCTGTTACGTCTCATCCCAGTCAGAATGACTTTCCAGAAGGGGAAACAAAACAAAACAAAACAAAAGCCTCGGAAATAGTACATATAAAAACTATGATATGAGCCGGGCGGTGGTGGCGCACGCCTTTAATCCCAGCACTTGGGAGGCAGAGCCAGGCGGATCTCTGTGAGTTCGAGGCCAGCCTGGGCTACCAAGTGAGCTCCAGGAAAGGCGCAAAGCTACGCAGAGAAACCCTGTCTCGAAAAACCAAAAAAAAAAAAAAAAAAAAAAAAAAAACTATGATATGAAGGCAGAAAGACAACTATCTGAAAGGAAGGGGACCACAAGGCAGTAAAATATGAGCCAAGTACAATAAACATGCATTAACATGTCATAATGAAACCCACCGCTTGCATGTCAACTAAAAGATTTATAAAAATATGAATGCTTAAGATGGTAACATTTTATAATATATTCATTTTACCACAACAAAAATTGAGGGAAAATACATTTAAATGATGAATCTAATAAACATAGGTACTGTATGAGTGTTGCTAGTAGTGCCTTCTTCTGACACCTCAGATGAAATACTGAAGGTGAAATACTGAAATCAACATTCATCCTTTCACTGGGGGCCAGGGACTGCCCTCACACTGCTGATCCCATTGACTACAGCACCAAGGTATGCTTGGAAACTGATTCCCCTCAATGGCCTCTATTCCAGCACATTCGTGTGTCAAAGCCTGTCCACACACTTCCTGCTTCACCTTCCTTATTGTATGTCTATGTTGGTAACAGTGATTATTTCTAGGGAACTTTATTTTTCTTTTTGTCTATGGAGGCTTTCCTAAGTTTCTCATTTTCTGAAGTCAGTAGATAAATTCAAATAGGTAAAAGAAGTTGCCCTTCCAAGTTGCAATCCCTGCTCTTCATGTCTCTGACTCATACATATGAACTTTTTTTCAAATTATAGAGCATGTTTTTGTTTCTATCAGAATATTTTTTTTCTGGAGGGCATAGGTGAAGACCCTAGATCATCCCACAGAGTCTAGGCATTCCTGAAGCATTCACTTAAGTGCAATGAATTTAATTTTGATTGTCACGAGGTGATTCATAAAGTTAAAAATAAAATAAATAAAAATTTGTCCCCAAGTGTCAGCCCTCAAAATCCTCCAAGTGTAGAGAGAGAGAGAGAGAGAGAGAGAGAGAGAGAGAGAGAGAGAGGAGGGAGGGAGGGAGGGAGGGAGGGAGGGAGGGAGAGCCTCAAACTTCCCTTTCTTTTGGAAGTTACCCTAAGTCTCTGTCATCATTTCTAGAATTTCCTAGCTCAGTGGCAGATAGCTCACATACCATCCACTAGGGTCAGCTCCTTTCCCAGCTTTGGGAGAGATGGGGCAAAGTTTATTTTCTACAGTTTCCTCCAAACTTGTGTTTTTAGTTTACTTTGAACAAAGTTCCTCAGTTTTGTTCCCCTAAATTCTTCTGGATGTTAGGATGGGTCATATCATTAAGAGTCTGGGCAGGAAGTTTCCAAAAAGTTGGACATTGGATTATTGCAGTATTAAGAGTAATTTATTCTAGAACATATAGAATGTACTATATGTTTATTTAGCCTAAATTTTTGACAACAGCTGAGCAGAAGCAGTTCCCAGTGAAGAAAACAAAGATATTTTATTCTAGCCAGCTAGACCAGCTGGCATTTTGATTTTCTACCAAGGTCCTTAAATATTGGCATGTAACGATTTTGGTGTAAATCATGTACTTTCATAAATACAGATGTTATGGAGCATTTTATATGAAGTAATACTATCAAAATTTTGATTGAGCTAATGAGTACTTGAACTGACAAGTAATGTCTGACACTCTTATCCCTTGTAGACAAATGCTGGGACAGTCCAAGTTACTATTTTTGCTGATCTTTGGGTGATCTTAGTAACAGTTGTAAGATTTTCTGTCATCACGGAGGAGGACATGGGGAGGGACATGAATGAGAACAAAGTATACATGTGTGAAGATATCACAAGGAAACCCATTACTTTCTATGCTAACATAATTAGTTAAAACAAACCTTGAGAATTATCTAGTACTATAGCTATACATAATATATATTATAATTATATATTTTTATATAATTATATATTTTAATTACACTATATAATTACACTTAACCATTTAATAAACATCCCTCTCGCTCACGTGTGTGTGTGTGTGTGTGTGTGTGTGTGTGTGTGTGTGTGTGTGTGTGTGTGATTGAGTGATGTGGTGGTGGGGGGCAGGATCTCTGTTGTCTAGTACTGCATATGCCGGACTAGATGGCTTCAAGCTTCTGGTCACTCTCCTATCTCCATTTCTATTAAAGGGAGAAAAAGATTTTCAATTACAAATCGTATGGCAGCTATTAGAAAGACTGTGTGACGTCTAATCCTAATTTAGAATAACTGCACATGGTTTTCTTGAATTTTCAATGAAACCTAAACATGCATTTTATCAGTTGTGTTCAGGGACTCCTATTGTAAGAAATGATTAAATGTCTCTTTTATCTGTGTATGCTCTGCACTCCTCTCCTTGTTAATGTTCTTTAAAGTTTTTTTTATTTAATTTTCTCATACAATATATTTTGATCATATTTCCCCCTACTGTTATTCCCGAATACTTCCCATCTCCTCGTCTATCCAACTTCATGTTCTCTTCCTCTTTCAAACAATTTCCAAGAAAAACAACAAAACAAATCAAAACAGATAAGCAAACTAAAAGAAAAAGAAAATCAGTAAGACAAAAAATACGAAAACAGAACAAAATTAAACAATAGCTCCCCAAACAAACAAACAAACCATAGAGTTTGCTCTGTGTTAATCAACAACTCCTGGGCATGGGGCCTGCTCTGGAGTGCTGATTGATGTAGGAACTGATTTTTGCCTTTCCCGGTTCTTGGTTAGAAGTGGGACTTTGTGTCATGTCAGCTTCTCCTTCTCAGTGCTGGTACTTTGTCTGGTTTGAACCTGTGCAGGTCCCGTGCATGCTGTCACAGTCTGTGAGTTCATGTGTGTATCAGTCATGTTCATTAACAGAATAATAGTAGCAGATTTCCCTCTAGCCCCCATGACCTATAGTCTCAGGTTCTTGGTAACTTTAGCCATGTCAGTATGGGATTCATTTCACGAAGTGGGCCTTAAATCCAAATTTAAGAAGTTGTTAGTTATTCCCATTTGTTCCACTAGTGTACCAGTGTACATTGCAGGTAGGTTTCTGCTGTAGGTGGAAGGGTTTGTAGACAGTGATATCGATGAGTGCTTCTCTGTTTCACTAGCACAGAATGCTCCAGCACATGAACACTGGTCAGTAGGGGTGAAGCTTCTAGCAATAGGGGCATGCCATCAGGCTATTGAGAGTAACCATAAGCCTTGGTAATATCCGGTGATGTTCAGGGCTCTATGGGACCTCTTTAGCCAATGTTTGTCCCTTTCTTTTTACTTATTTTTTGTTTTCAGTACTTCCTGACCACCGTTTCCTCTCCCACTCTTCCCAATCCCCCACCACCTTCCATCGCCCCCAGATCCACTCCTCCTCCTTTTCCCTTCAGAAAAAAGCAGGCCTCCCAGGGATATTCACTGAACACATCGTTACAAGATACAGTAAGACTAGGCACAAACCTTTATATCAAGGCTGAGTGAGGCAACCCAGTAGGAATAAAAGCGTCCCAAGAGCAGGCAAAAGAGTCAAAGACAGCACTTGCTCCCACTCTTAGGAGTCCCACAAGAATCCCAAACAACCATAACATGTATGCAGAGGCCCTACCTCAGACTACACGGGCTCTACTTAGTTGATGTCTGTGGGCTGTTTTCTCCTGTTGTCCTCCACCCCTCTGGCTCCTACAATTCTTCCTCCCTCTCTTCTGTGGGGTTCAATGAGCTCCAAGGGGAGAGGCCCTAGATGCACTCAATCTCATCTATTCCCTTCTTAATGCCCCTTCCACTTCTGTGAAAGCTGCTTCCAATGGCTGAGTAGTTGTGACCTGCAATGCTTGTACTTCTCAGTGGTCATGTTACACATAACTTTAAAAAAGGTGCTGATCTGATAAGTCAGCACAAACCACACACACACACACACACACACACACACACACACACACACACACATACATGAAATATACAGAGAAGAATAAAAGAGAATGACAACTTAGGTGGATTTGTCCTTTTAAACATTTCAGCCACTCAAAGTACCTGCTTTTAAAGAACTATGGCAGAGCATAGTTCTACGCCAGTTGACATGGGCAGGCAGCAAGGCATGGCCTCTGAGCTACTCTAACACTCCAGGAGTCTTGAGAATCCTGAGACTGGGATTCATATGAACCCTAGGCCTGACAAAACAGATAATACATAAAATCTGCCACAGTCAGGTTGGTTGTTTCCTATAACTATTGAACAATTAAAAAGTTTTTTAAAATAAGATATTTTACACAAGTCACCAAAAGAAGGAAAGAAGTGAAAGGTTTATCTCTCTCACACACTTTCATATTTAGCTTCACAGTAGAAATAGCTCTGACTTACACACACACACACACACACACACACACACACACACACACACACACACAAAGAATGAAATACAATCACATCAACTTACCATTTCATCTACCAACTCCCTCCAGATCTCTGCCACATGCTCAGGTTTTCCTCTCTACTTAATTTCTATTTTTCTTCTTCTTCTTCCTCCTCCTCCTTCTCCTCCTCCTCTCCCTTTTCCCCACTAAATCCTGTTAGCACTGTGTAAATGTGCACGGGAGTAGGGCCATCCACCAGAGCATGACAAACCTACAGTGGTTTTTGAGGTAGGGTAGTTCAGCGTGGAACCTTGTAAGCTTTGTTATAGATGTAGCCACTGCATACAAGTGATGGTGTGCTGTAAAATGGCTTTTGGAAAAGAAAATTTCACTTGTATTTTATGATGATTTATGTTTTGCTTTCATTTCTGTTGCTTTGATGAAAATACCCTGACAAAAAGCACATTATCAGGGAAAGGCTCATTTTAGTTTATAATTCCAGGTTACAGTCCATCATGGAAGGAACTCACAATAGTTAGTTACATCACACCTACAGTCCAGAGTAGAGCAAAAATGAATGTGTCCATGCTTGCTACTCAGCTCACCTTCTCCATGTTTATACATTCTAGGACAGAAGCCCGGAGAATAGTGCTGTCCACAGTGTGCCGGCTCCTTCCTTCCTGCCCAGTGAGTAGGCAGGGACATTTTCCGTTTTCATCAATGGTTGTACACATGTGGCAATATCTACATATCTGAGACTTTAGTATTATTTTAAGAAATAATCCATAGCAAAAGTATTTGAATTCAGATGCTTGCAAAAGCTAAACTATCGATGCTAAGGATTGAAACTGCATGATGTGGTTCAGGAGGACTGGAGACCAGACACCCAGAAACCCGTTCACACAGATTTAAACATTGGCTAAAGAAACAGGTCTTAGGTTGGATTTGGATAACAGGCTTGCCACACTCACCCATATTTCAAGAGCCAACACTGATCCAATCAGAGATTGAACGTTGCCACCTAACAGTTGGTCCTTAAGCAAATGATGTACTCCATGGGGCAATGTCTAAAGTGTCACTATGATCCCCAGAGAATGTCTGTGGCAGTGTCAGCAGGGTCCAGCCGTCTTAAGATGAATTGCTAAGCTAAATCTTCACATAACTGCCAGGGTACTGGATGTGGAAGCAAGCAACTTTCTCTTCCCTCCGGGTTGTTGTTGTAGTTTTTGATATAGGATAGGTGAAAAAGTTTCTGCATGTTGTAACTGACCCTGCCTGGTACAATAAGCTTTGACTATTCATTGGAATTACCCACCGAGCCTAAAAACAGTGACTCCTAGATTATAGCTCAGAAACTGAGCTGTGCTTGATCAGGGATGCAGCATGGATACCACATAATGTATCATGTAGCCCAGGTTTAAAAGAAAAACTATGCTAAAAATGCAAATTTATATGATTTCCAGGTATATTATATAACTTAGTTTTATATGTCTTTGCCATTTTCTTTTCCTTTTATTTTTCTTTTTCATTTTTTTGAGACAGGGTTTCTCTGTGTAACAACTCTGGCCATCCTGGAACTCACTCTGTAGACCAGGCTGACCTAAATCTCAGAGATCCACTTGCTTCTGCCTCCAGAGTGCTGGGATCAAAGGCGTGCGCCACCACTGCCAGGCTTCTTCTTTTTTTTCTTTTCTTTTTTAAACAAATGAAGGCATGAAAGCTCTTTCCACTAGACTTCAAATATGATTCTAAACCAGTCATTAAAAAAATCCCTCAACATTCCAGCCTCCTGTATACTTGCATTTCAAAACTGCTTTCTTAAAAAAGAAAGAAAAGATTTCTGCCTTCATGGCACATATAGAATGGCACTGGATTGTTGCTACAAAGCCTGAACGTTACATCAGCCATCTCCCACTGCTTGACTTCTGCCTTGCCTGTGTGCAAACTCCTACCAAGAAAAGGCTTCCGAGTCTCACCTCATTTGCCACACGACGATGCTCACCTACTTAGGTTAGGGTACCAGAGTTGATGAGAAATTCTTTGGGAAGCCAAGCACAAGTTTTTGCTTTCAACTATTTATAGCAATCAGCTGGCTTTTCCAGTCGCTCATTAGATCAATCATGGCCATTGTCTCACAGTTGAGTGGGAAATCGTTACAGGTGGAAGAAGGCACCAGGCCTCTAATTCAGCCGCTCGCCCCCGCCCCTCGCAGGAAAGCTGCAAGGAATTACAATCAAACAGAAGACTTGTGAGGGAACGGGGCTGCTTCCAAGAAGGATTGCCAAGATGCTCTGGATTTGGGGTTGCACGTAGAATAGAAACCCAGAGTGAAACTACAAGAGGCCCCTCCCCCTCTGCAGATAAGATGGGATGCTGCAGTCTTTCAGGCACAAAGTGGGCTGCTGTACTTCAGCCTGATCTGATATTCTCACATTTGGCAAGGACTTCCCTTTTTCACAAGCCATTTATTTGGGAATGTGTTTTACAGGTGGCCCTGCTGCGGAGTCCAAACTCAGGGCTCATGTGGTGTAGGCCACTGAACATCTTTGTGGCTGAACTGAATGTTACTTATTATGGCTACTGTTGGCCAATAATTTGGGAAATTCTTTTTTGTCTCTTTGCACTTCTCCCTGGCTGAACCCAGCACAAAAGGGTAGGCAAGAGGCAAATTGCTGGAGCTTCCATTTCTGCTTGAGTCCAAATATGGCCTCGGGCTGGGGGTGACCCCAAGAGCAGGTGGGACTTACTTATCCCCCTTCCCCTTCATTAAAACCTGCCTTGGAAACTGGTCTATTTGAAGGAGTTATTGACAGTGGTAGATATTTTCTGCCCACTGGCAGAGGGAGAAGGGATGCACACGTCTGAATAAATAACTGAAAACGGCTTCTCACTGTTCAGGAAGTACAATCAATTTGAAATTAGGATTATGGAAACATCTGCGAAAATTCAAGTGTCATCTCAATTTGGGCTCATTCAGATCCTGTATTTTTCAACTTCCCAAGCAGTGCATTTAAAATCTAATCCTAATTAACACACATAGTTTAATTATAGCCAACAAAATATTCTACAAAAATTGTGTGTGCTGGTTGGGGGATGGGAGGGGAGGGAGGAGGCGAGGGGGAAGCCAGACAAGTGTTCCCTGATTGTAAAAATTCTTGTTTGGTTAATAATATAAATCCTCAAGATTTTAAACACACATTTAAGTTTGCTTATCATGAATCCAAGTAACAGAAAGAGAAAAAGGAAGGAGAAGGAAGGAAGAAATGAAGGGGAAAGGAGAGGAAGGAAGGAAGGAAGGAAGAAAGGAAGGAAGGAAGGAAGGAAGGAAGGAAGGAAGGAAGGAAGGAAGGAAGGAAGGAGAAGGAAGGGGAAGGAAGGAAAAGGAAGGGGAAGGAAGGAGAAGGAAGGAAGGAGAAGGAAGGGGAAGGAAGGAGAAGGAAAGAAGGAGAACGAAGGGAGGAAGGAACAGCGAGCAGAAGCATGGGGCTGCCTCCCTCTTGATCTTGTTTTTTACATCCTTCTCATTTCTTGCTGGCCTGGACAGAAGAATCTTGTTAATTCGGTTCACAGATCCTCTTCTGTGAAGACACTTGTTACTTTGCTTATTTTCTTCCTCTGATCAGAAGATAAACCTTTATGGCTGTGTATGCTTCCAAATAAAGAAATAAATCTACTTTCACGAAGCAAACTTTATGGTGTGTTGTTTAGTGGTGAGCGGCCTCTCTAAGGATTCCAGGGCTTAGCCGAGCAGTGTGGCAACGCGGCTGCGTGCTTTATTGGAGCTTCATCCTAATCAGCGAAAACACGGCAATCAACCATCTTGCAGAATTACCAGAGCTCCCCCTCCCAAGCCTGACGGAAGTGGAATGTGCAAAGGGAACATCAATTTGAAAGAAAACAAAACGAAAGTCAAGCAGCCAAGAGAGGGGGGAACCACGTTGGAAGCTCACACCATTTTAACTAAAATTGACTTGGGGAGACCTCTCAAAAATTCAGGCTGGTGTCCTTTCAATCACTTCTAGCTAGTGATGATGGTGGGGCAGTACGGTTTTTCTTACTCTCGTCCTTAAGCACCTTGTTTCTTTGTTACTTAGAGAATTGACTTCTAAGTCCTCTTAGTGCAGTTCTCAACCTTCCTACTGCTGCGACCCTTTAATACAGCTCCTTATATGTGGTGACCCCCAACCATAGGATTATTTTGGTTGCTACTTCATAACTGTAATTTTGCTACTGTTATGAACTGTACTGCAATATCTGTGTTTTCCGAAGGTCTTAGGCGACCCCTGTGAAAGGACCTAGTGGCTTTGTGACTGTGAGCAATAAGAGCTCTCAGTCAGTGTTGTTCTTACACTGTCACCGTGGAGTCTGGAGTCAGGAAACAGACTCAGTTACTAGGCTGCTCTAGAGTTCTGAGGAGAATAATTAATTTTTTTTCTAGGATTAATCCAACTGTGATTCCCACTTAGAGGCCGAGAATTGTTGACACATTTTATTTTCTTTGTCGTGGCTTTGTACATGAGTAAATCTCATTCCTGTGAAGACCACGTTTCCAAGAAGCTATAGCAATGGTGCTGTTCTGAACTGGCCAGGAGGAGTGAGTGGATAACAGAGAATGTGCTTACTCTGTGTGAATGTAGTCTTCATTTCTCTGCAGAGTGCTGGGGCTCCAAAACCCGAACCCCACAGGAACTGAGGGTCAGTCTTGAAATGACAGCTGTATAAATTTTGACCCAGTCCTACCTACCACAGAAGACCACATGTGCACTTCTTCCCTTTTCTTCCCCTCTCTCATGCTCTCAGCTCTGCATGTCTTCCAGAACCAGGGGAAGGGACCTCACTTTCACTGCTGTCAAGATGTCTAACCAACTGTTGGCCACAGTGAAAAAGTGAAAAATGTGAACCGACCTTCAGATTAGATTCAAGTTATTGTTTTCAATGAGGAAATTAGGAACATGATTTTTTGAGGGAGAATTTGGATATAAAATACCTACCAAATGATGGATGCATCATGATGTCATATTGACAAGATCCTAAATTCTCACTTGAAAACACCAACATCTTAGAAAAGCCGTGGTCAAAGCAAGTCTCAAGGTCGGAAAAACTGCAGGGGTCAGAGATCAGATGGTGGAGAAGGACTATTGGATCCCATGACTCTCATGGGCTGGCATCAGAGCTGTTCACTAAGTTCTATAGGTCTTGGCTTCCAACTGTGGCAGAGATGGTGAGTGTCAGTAAAAATCAAATGAAAATAATGTTTGCAAACTACTTAGCAAATTGTCTGGAAATTAGTTTAGGATTACAATTTCAAGAAATTAATATTAACTAGGAATGATTTCATTTTTGGCACAACTATTTAAAGGTTTGAAGTTAAAAAACACAGTCAAACTGCACTGGACACTATGGGCTGAAATGCCGCAAGACTCAGCTCTCTCAACAAGATTCTGTGTGTGTGGAGCTCTATGCATTCTCCAAGTAGGTGGCCTTGCTTACTGGTACAGTGTGCAAGCTGCTGGCTTGGAAAAAGGGAAAGGTTGTTTGTAGACCAAGCTGGTGTTAACTCTTGATTCCCCTGCCTTAGATCCCAAGAGCTAAGATTACAGGCATGTACCACCACTTCTGGCTTCCAAATACATTTATTCAAGAAATATAGTCACCGATGTACCAAGTGTTCTGGTACTGTGCTGATCAGAAAGAGTTCTTGGGCCCTGAAACCTGCTGCAAAAGTAAAGATAATAAAAAGAGCACACAGGGCCAGGCAGCGGCGGCGGCGGCAGTGGCGGCGGCGGTGTCTCGAAAAAACAAAAAACAACAAACAAACAAACAGAACACACAGGCATTGGTAATAATCGCATCCAGTGTGGGTAAACCATCCATTTGCTACTCTTTTCATAACTGTGCCCAAACTGTGCAGGAGAACAAGTTAAAGGAGTGGCTTATTCTGCTCAGTGTTTCAGAGGGCTCAGCACATGCTCACTTGGCCCCATGTGCTTGGGTAGAACATTGAGACAGCAGGAGCCTGTGTCCAGAGAATGTTTGACCTTGGATTAAACAGGAGGTAAAGAGAATAGAAGGGTCTAGGAGTAAGATATCTCTAGGGACCTGCCTCCTGTGACCTTGTTCTTCAGTTGGGTTCCATCTTTAGAAGGTTTTCAAAACCTTCTCTAAAATAGTATCTGCAGCTAGCCTGTGGGAGACACTTTATACCAAACCATAATACTAAAGGATGTATTTTCAACTGTAGACATTCTACATCACAGGTACACATAAGATACTAGGTCATGAGAAAGCATTTATTGCTACAGCCAACTTTCAAACAGTCAGCAATAATCTCACAATCTACCCATCTACTAGTGATAGTAGGTGGGGTAAACAGGACTAATCAGAGATTATGGTCATCATTAGGTCATGTGACTCAGAGATTATAGATGAAATTAAGAGACAGATGTAGAACAGGAGATAGGTAGCGGTGTGGAGGTGAGTGTAGGAGGCAGGGGCTTTTGGAACTTTGAATAATGCATTTGTATCTGGTGGGGAGCTGTCAAAGAGATTTCAAAGAAACATTAAATGTCTAATGTTTCCATGTTCAATCCAAAATGTCATTACAAGAAAGTTGGAGACAGAACATGGCATGAGAATTTGGCAACCCACCTAGGACAGATCCACTCCTGTGGCTGTCTGGTTTATGGTTCCACACATCCCATCTGTGGTGTAGCATCGCCACCAGCTTTGTTCTTTGGCCATCACTGATTACTATAAGGACAGAAATGCCGGATGCAGCTGGAGAAAGAGATTCCCTTTCCAGGAAATTTGGAACATGAGTTGAGGTACTTAGAGGCAGGGTGTTACGGAGCTTTCCTTTCACTGTCAACCTCTAGTGGGTTCTTCTGTATCAAGGACTTGCTCAGCCATGCCTCAGTTCTCTGGGCTACTGAGTATTTCCTCAGCAAATGGCCTTTCTTCTCTTTTGCGTTAGTTCATCAGCATTTATTTACTTACTACCTAATGAGCTCTCCATCATTTATCCCACTCACCCCTTTCTACACTCATAGTGGTTGAAAGACCACACAAGGGCAAGAGGACCACACAGCAACACACAGACAAGTATTGTTCACAGAAACTGCCGTGACTTATTTAAAGAACAAACAACTTGTGTCAACCTGTTCAATCCCCAAGCTCAGAGAATATAAAGCAGTGCACAGTGACTATGCAGGCTCTGGAATTTGGCTAGTATCTCTTCCATTTAAAAGTATGGGATCAACACCATTTAAAGTGCTAAGAGTTTGGTTTCCTTATCTGACCAGATGGAGAGAACATAGGGCTCTGAAAACTAAATGTAAGTACACACACCTCAGTTGTCCTTAGCAGTTGCCTTCATGTGGTACATTTTCACAACTCAGTACATGCTACTGATTTTATTGTTGGCTCATGCTGTCATGAGATAGCCCAGAAACAAGCAGGACGGGCATTACTCTTTCCACTTAAAAATTTCAGAACCAGAGGCTCTAAAAGATGAGGTGGCTTTTAGCCAAGGCTATACAATGTGAATGCGGTTTGAAGTCATTCATGAATATTCATTAAGTGCCTTCAGTGTATGCTACCTTAGGAAAGCAGGTCCCTTCATTCATAACATTTATAGTCAACAGTAGAGGCCATGTATGAGTCAACTTTTCTGTCATTGTGACACAAAACCTGAGGAAACAATTTTAAGGAGCAAAGACTATTTGGGGCTTACAGTTTCTAAGTTCTTAATTCATTCAGTCTTAGACCCATCGCTTTGGATCTGAGATAAACCTGGACATTATAATAAGACTGTGCGGTGAGTAATGCTCATCATCTCCTGGTGCCAAGAAGCAGAGTGAGAAGGGTCTGGAGACAGGAGCTATCCTTAAAGCACAGGCCCTTGGTGACCTTCTGGCCAAGAGTAGCCCCTGCCTCCTAGTGGGCATCCAGCTACCGAACTCAACAATGATTTGCCTATTGATGAAGCTAGCACCCCCATGATTCAGTCACTTCTTAATGGGGCCTCCAACCAGGGACCAATCCTTTAGGATATGAGTCATCTGGGGAGATATTTCACATCTAAACTTAATGATCAACTGACTACCAACTTTGTACAGATTCCATTTCTTGCCTTAGTAAATGAAGTTTTATTGGAACACAGTCAAGTTCATTCATTTGATTCATTTCTACTAGATGGTAGATTCTGAGTGGTTGCTACCGAGATAAATGATCCTGAAAGCCTAAAATATTTATATCTGTTCCTTTACATGAATTGTACCATATCATGTCATAGTAGATCTGTGATTTACTGGCCAAGAAATGTTTTGAATGGACTAGTTAGAATAGAGAAAAGAAAATAAACAAAAAGCCATTGCATGATATGAACAAGTTCTAGTGCTTTTAGCTTCCATTATTTTCCATTGAGAAAATTTTCCACTTCCTAGGAGGATTCTCTTTTTGCAATGACAGAAGTTGAAGAGTGGTTTCTGATGTCTCTATGCCTTGTCTATTGTTCTTCGAAGTTAACCTCAGGTCACCCACCCTCCTCTTCTGTCACTCAGGGTATTGTCCCTGCATTTAGCTAGTGAGAAGAAATGAGATGTCCAGTTTCTCAGTAAGGCTAAACTGCAAAGCTGCTCAGCAGACACAGACTTTATCCACGGTGCCCAGAAACTTTTCTTCACACCCACTCCTTAGGAATAATAAAATGAATCATACCCACATGTACTTAAAACATGTATTAATTAAATCATCCCAGCTTCCTGACTTCAGAATTTTTGAGTGTGTATATACACATAGTTTAGTATAATCTGTTAACTGCTTTAATCTTTCTGCTGAAAATGTACACCCTGAGAGAAGTTTTGGATTTTTTTTTTCCTAAAAGAAGTGAAAATTCTTCCACCAAGAATGACAGAGTGCAGCAACACCATTACTCAAGAAAGTCCTGGTAGAGGACCAGAGGTAGCCCTGCAACAGCTCTTCAAACTGATGCCAGCCTTTAGATTTCTGGGTGGATTCTGATAACTCTGCTAATTAAAGAGTGCAGAAGACAAAGCCTTGTGGACAGGCTATCTATCGCAAGGCACACAATTTGGACTTCTGACTTTGGAGATATTTTTGGACTTACTTTCTGTACAAGCAGTGGCTTGGGCAGACACCATGAAGAAGGGTTGTAAGTACTGCTGCTTAGAAAGGATCAAGCTTAGCTGAGCAGGGTGATGCATGTCTATAATCTCAGACTTCCCTCAGTGAGAGCTGAGGCTAGAGGATCAAGAGTTCAAGGCTGCCCTGGCCTATGTAGCAAGTCCCTGTCTTGAAAACACAAGAAAATAGGGAGAGGAAGGCAGGGAGAGAAGAGAGAGGATGTGTGTGTGTGTGTGTGTGTGTGTGTGTGTGTGTGTGTGTGTGTGTGTGTGTCTCCAGGCTGGAATTAAAGTTACCCCAAGCAGAGAGTTTTACAGCCAATGGAACCCACACCAAACAGCTTCAAACCTCATCCACCCTGGGTCCAACTGCTGGTTCACTATGGGAAAGGCATTGGGGAAGAGGCTACTTTTGAAAAGCAATGTTCATGTTTCCCATTACATTGCAGGGTGGATCAGTCTAAACACTGGCTTCTGAGACTCATTCTAGGTAATGAATATGGGGAAACTCAGTCTGTGGATGAATCAAGCCAACCTGAAGGTGAAGAGAGAATTGAATGAGAGCTACCATATGAAACATTCAAGTTAGCAGGTTGTCCTGAGTTCTACAAGTTAATAGGAAAGGGGGTAGAAGGTGGAGAATGAAGTTGTGTGTTAAGGTATTTCAGAGCTGCTTGGAATCAAAACTCAAACTAGAACTGCAGTGAAGACATTGCAGGGTGTAAGGCAATTACAAGGTTGTCACATGAATCCTTAGCTGTAAAAAACCTTAAAGTTTGAAATCTCAGCTATTCAACTGTGAAAGTGGAATGGGTGTGTTTTCTTAGTCCTCTTGACCCTATTCCTGACTGGTCTTGGTACTTGATTCTAAAGCTGGGAAGGTTCAGGGCTTGGGCCATTCTGACTAGATGCAGCAAAGCTCCGCAAAGAACATGGGCCTTATGGGTGGGTGAGTTATCAACGAACCTTGAAGAAAGCAAAAGTCTGGGAGTGATTTGTATGTAGCATGCATATGTGCTTCTCACCAGCGATCCTAGCATCCTGCTCATGCTTCTGAGTCACTTTTACCTCAATAGCAACCAAGTGAACCCAGGACTCTGCCCTTTTCTGAGGAGGAAGTCCAATCACTTCTCAAGTCTAGTCAAGGACTTGACTCTACTGGAGGGAGAAGTGCATAGAAATGCATCTGCCTCCCATGAGCACTTGCTTTCAACACCACTCCAGCTCAGCTCTCAATAACACCAGCTCCCCAGCCCCACCTCTCCGTGGGGTTCAGCCTTCTTGTGTGATTGGTCTAAATGTGAACCCAGCCTCCGTTTCTTCCCCTAGTGGTCCAGTGGTGTTCCTCTGTGCTCTCTCCCACTGTTCCTGAAGGGCTCTGGGGAGGGGCAGGGTGGCATAGGAGGACTCTTCACACTGGGAAATAGGCTCCTTTCCAAGGTCCACCATGTTTGGAGTCTGCTCTGTGCCTGTATTGCTGAGGTCCTGATATCACCTCCCCGTTTCTCATTTCTTCATTGAAGTCCTTCCTCCTTTACCCACAGCTCAGTCACTTACCTTCACAGAGGGAGGGTGACAGTCCCTTAAAGGGCATGCAGAGACTTCAGTGATCCAGACTTTCTGTTGCCCAAGTTCATCTCTCTCTTTTTGTAGCTTTTTCTGAGCCAAAGGTTGGAAGTACCCACTAACAAAGAAAACTGATAGTATCCTCACACATAAGGAAAAAAATAGTTCAAACTTAATTCTGCAGTTATTTCCGAGAACAACTCTCAATCAACAGCTAGGGTACGATATAATAAATATGACTTTCTTCCCACTGGTCAGTGGATCAGAAAGATTATTGTGATTGGAAGGTAGGGAGCCAGGCTTCTTTTCAAAGATTATATTCTCTCTCTCTCTCTCTCTCTCTCTCTCTCTCTCTCTCTCTCTCTCTCTCTCTCTCTCTCTGTATGTGTGTGTATGTGTGTGTGCACGCGTGCATACCCTTGTGCAGGTCCTCAGAGAGGCTGGAAGATGGTGTTGATTGGATCCCCTGGAACTGGAGTTCCAAATGGTTGTGAACCAGCCAAAGGGGTGCTTGGAAATGATTTGGGGTCGTTAGCAAAGGCACGAGCTGCTCTAACATTGAGTCTTCTCTCCAGTCCTGAGATCCAGGGTTCTCACGCTGACCTGTGCCTAATAAGTGTGGTGGTCTCTGGAGGCCCTCCTTCCTCTCCGACCCTTGGCTTTATTTTTAGAAGAAAAAATAAAACATACTGAGTCAGTATTTCCATATGCCAGATCAGGGACTCACGGGGACTCTGGATTTGACTCTCAAGGACTCTGGTTCACTCCAGTGCAAAGGCATGTTTATTGCAGGACTTGTCAGATGTCCTGATGAGGTGACATTCATGGTGACAATGAGTGCCCAACAGTGTGGGAATGAGGGTCTTCCCTAGTTTAAGTGAGAAACTTGTCAGCATCCTACAGAAGTGCTGCTTCCTGCCCACAGTTCCTGCAGAGAACGCCTGTGAGGGACCCCTCTGTTCTACTCAGTTTGCAGTTGTTCCTGGCTCTTTGTTCTGAGTGACACAGCACTAAGCCAGTGTAGAGGAAGACAGCTGGTTTCTTAGTGGCTTTCATTGGCACGCTCCTCTTCCCTTCCTCTCCTCTTCTCTCCACTACTCCCCCCTGCTCCTCTCCTCTTTTCTCTCCCCCCTCTCTGTCCCTTTGCCCCTCCTTTGCTCTCCCTTCTCCTCCCCTCCTAACTTTGTTGCTTAAAAAAGTATTGCTGAAAAATGTTCTTATCTCAAAAAATTACGAAGCTTTGAGGAGGCTGAGGATTTTAGTTCTAGGACAGCTCACTGTGAGCCTGCTTCTGTGTGGTACAGCAGCTCAGGGCTGCCTTTGGTTAAGAGATCAAGGAGTCAAAGTACTAAAAAGATTAGGTTCCCCTCCTCGGCCCAGTGCCACTACCCACTGGTTAATTCAAAATATTAATAGTGTACTTTTCAAAGTGAGTCCATGTTTTTATTCACATTGAAGTGAAAGTAGCTTCTGTCTAGATTTTCTGATTGCAGTATTCTGGGTAAGTTGATCAAGGTAGACTTTTTCTGTGGGTGTGTGAATGGGATCACACTGTTCTTCCTGTGGGGCTGGTTCTCTAAGAACATTCTAGATCTGTTAGGTAATTTGGCCCTAAGTAGAGAGACAGGCCAGGTGCATGCTGGGAAACAAGCTGGTGCTGGAGAGGAAGCTAGTACACACAGTTGCTCTGACTTCATGCTGCTGGCCTCCAGCCCATCTCTCTCGAAGCTGTCTCCACACTAAGGCACTTTCAGAGTTACTTGTTCATTCTTTCTCCTCTCTCTCTCCCCCTCCCTCCCTCTCTCCCTCCCCCTCCCTCCCTCCCTTCCTTTTATTTTTTTAATGTCCTCATCTGCCCACTACACTGCACATTCTTGGCCACTGCCATTGGCATTTCATCTCTCTGGCATCAAGAAGACATCTGAGGGACAGGCTTGGTGGGCAGTTGATATGCCACCCAAAGTCTCCCTTAGGGACAAGATGTGTTCCTTTCTAGCAGCTGGCCTTATGACTGTCAGCTCCTGTATAAGCTGAGGAGGGCCTTCTTGCTCAAGATCAATGACTTCTGATGACCAATGGCCATCAGATGAAAGATTCAGGCTTTCTGCCTCAGTGAGGAGTATCTGAGAGACCATCCCAGGTTCAACTTTCCCTCCACTGACACTTGGGGTGCCGCCATCGAGATCCAGCCCAGCTTCCTTCCTTTCCTTGGCTCTTTCTACAATCTCCACCTTGGAATTCTGTGCTTGGTGAACTCTGTTGTAACTGCTGCTTCCAGGGACACCCAGCACACAGTAGAGACCTCCCATCTCACTGACCCTTGGAGAACACTCTTGTCATAAGACATTCCGCCCTGCTACTGTGTCTGACTAACTCAAGGTTGAGCTGCCCATTGCTAGGCAGGGTGACATCTGGAGGGAAGGAGGTTTTGACTTTTCTTTAAATCCGAAGTGCTTCTTCCTTGTTGTTTAAAATATTCTTTCCTAACTGGGAGATCTAAATGGCCTACCTTACTTTTTTATCTAAAAGTTTGTATTTTTGCTATTGGAGATTCCAACTAGTGTTGATTCTGTGTGATCAAGTTTCCATTTTTATAAAACACTAAAAGCCAGGTAAAACTAAAAATATATTGTTTACAAATAAAAATACTTGTGGCAAAATTATCTGTGAAAGAAAAAGGAGCAATAAACAAAAGCTACAGTTATTATTCCTTCAGTGAATAGAAGCAGGGCTTGGAATTGAAAAGCTATTCAAGAACCAGTCAAAGCGATAAGGTTGTAGTACTAGACTTGGGTGTAATGCTTGTGGGTGGCTGTGTTTGTACCATCAAGTGCTGCCATATCCCACACTTTCCATCTATTCTTCTGTGTACAAATATTATGTGCTGTTTCACTTTTCTTTAAAGAATGAGAACAACAGGGGTGGAAATAGAGGAGCTGGCAGCCAACAACGACGCTTGACTTCCAAGGGACCTAGGGTGGGGCAGCAGCTGCGGTATGATGAGAAATCATGAGATTGTTAAAGACACAAGAAAATCTGTAGGCAGATAAAGAAATCCCAGCAGCCTAAGAATAGTTTGAAATTCAAGAGAGAAGGGATATTAGGAGGAGGCACCCCTGGCTTTCCTGGTGGGGCACTTTCCTTAGATTACAACATTCATATCTGTTGGGTCTTTAGTCACTCTGAACTGTACATCTAATCTCTTTTCCATGAATTTGATCCGGCTCTTTCCAGTGTCGAGAAGCTCATGAGTGGACCTAGTTAGTAGTGGTGTTTATTTTAGACACTCTCTTAATGCATCCGCTGTTGTTAATAACAGTAGCACAGACTGGGTAAGCTTCAAAGTGATATCTTGCTTCACAGTTATGGTCCAAGGTGGAGAGGTCACATTTGCTGATGACACTTTTGCCTACAGAATGTATTGCATGCCAAGAAAGAGGACATGAACTAGCTTTCACAGCTGATCTACTCCAGAGATAACTCACCAGCCCATCAACCCGTTATTTGTGTGATTGGGTTAAATCCATTAGAGAGGCCTCCTCACCTCTTACTGTTTAGTTTAATAAGGACAAATCACAATCCAAGTCTTAGACTCCTCACACTTAAACCATAGCAGCCACCTACCTTAAGGATCCACCCCTTCCTCCCAGAATACCACACTTCATTGTGAGCTGGCCTGTGTAACTTTCCCAGTCTCTCTGACTAGCCCAGGGAGCTGGCCTTTGCTGTGGGTCTTCCCTTTACTTTCTGAAGTACTTTCTGCCTCAGGCCACTGCCCTTGTCATCAACTCCTGGGACTCTCTTCCATTGTTAACGTCTACTTCTCATTCTCCATCCTCAACCCGTGTAAGTGTCTCTGAGGCCACCACTCCAGCCTATTTTGTCCATCGGGCTGTGCTTACAATGGTCTTCATTCACACCACTTCACCATGCCTGTTACAGACTCAGTTTCGAAAGTATTCGTCAGTCTCCCCAAGGAAGGCAGCAGAGGCAATGGTTTAGTGATCTGGGAACACATTTGGTTTTGAATAAGGCCCCATAGTAATGTACACACTACACACCTTTATCTAAACAGTTCACCTAGCAACCTCAGCAGCCCTGGGCCCCTACTTGCATCAGGATTCACATACCTCTCACTGAACAGTAGAGTAAGTTGTTCAATTCCTTGCAATAATCAAACTTAGATAGCTTCTGTTCAGGTATATTCCCAGTGTAGTCAGTATAAGAACAGAATGCCCATCTGGTCTGAACTGGTTTGGGGTACAAGTGCAATAAGGCAAAACTGTGTCCTCAAGTAAACTGCTAAAGAGAATCCCCTATTGACAATCTTATGATTAACTGAGCACACATATTGTGGGAAGGTACATGCACAGTGATCAAGCTTTATCAGTCAAAATAGAGAAACACCCTCACTATGCCCCTAGTGACCAAAATCTCTCCCCTGCCCCTCTTTTCGAGACAGGGTTTCTCTGTGTAGCTCTGGCTGTCCCGGAACTCGCTCTGTAGAACAGACTGACCTTGAACTCAGAGATCTACCTGCCTCTGCCTCCTGAGTGCTGGAATTAAAGGCTTGTGACACCACCACCTGGCTTCTTCTCTTGAGCCCTATAAAAGGAATCTCCATACAATGATGGGACCCTTGATCATCCTTACTCATGTGAACCACTGTCAACCTTGACAAGAGTATCTCTCTAAAGCTTGCACTGTTACTTTTCTCTAAACAAAGTTATCTGGATATTATAAATCTTTTTGAGCCCTTATTTTCAATTCTTTGGATAAGAGGCCAAGGGCTTGGAAACACAGATCCTGACATCACCCCTCGTTAGACCATCAGACTTCGGTGAGTACTGAATTGCCCTGTGCTTTACGGTGCTTCACAGATGTGTCTGTCATCCAGCTGCCTTAATTCTACACTCTAGGCCAAAAGGAACTTAGCAGGAGAGAGAGTCAGATACAGACTAAATGACTTCTTTATCCATTTTTGTTTCTATCCCCCTTACAGGGTTTGGTTTAGTGGGTACTCAGCAGTTTTATTGTCAAATCAGAGTATGTTAAAGCTGGAAGGGAACCAGGGTGGCCTCATGGAAAGGTGTTTAGGGTAGAGACAAGACCCAAGCAGAAGAGGCTAAAGACAACCATTTATTGAGTGTTTAATATGCCTGACCTCCTGCCCAGAGCATTACCTGTGTGACCTGATTTAATCTCTTCAAATTTCCTGAGAGAAGTTTCCATTGCCTTCTTTTACTGTTAAAGAAACTGAAATGGTATGGGGATATGCTCGCTCTGTCTTTATGCTACAGCTCTACACCAAGTGAATGGTGGTGCCAGAACTGCAATCCAGGTCTGCATGCTCCCAACTTTAACATGTGTGCAGTTTCCTGAAGACTCATTGAGGTAGAAATCGGGGTTCAGTAGCGCTGGGATTTTGCATGTATAACAAACCAGTTCCTGAAGTTTGTGACACTGTCAGAAAACCCGGGCCTATCTCAGCAAGTCCAAACATTGACACACAAATGAACTACTTGAGGATGTTATAAAAATGCAGATTATAACCCTCTGGCTCAAGAGTGGGGCCTGGGACTCTGCATTCTGTTATATTTGTTTGTGTGCACGGCAGGTAGACTCCTCTCCTGCACAACTATGCTTTAAGTGGCAAAGCTTCTGTATAACTCAAATAACTCAAGTTCAAGTTGCACTTTGGAGATGTGGCTGCCTTGAGGTTTCTTACTGCTCTGTCAGCTGAGTACTTACTCATGATGGTTATGCTGTCTGCTGGTGACTGACACTGTCTTGGAAATGGACACAAATTCACTAGGAATGTGGCTTTCCTCATCAAAACTCTGAAATTTAATTTCCATTATGAGACATTAAGAGGTGAAATTGGGAAGGATCTTTTTAAAAAATTCTTCTTTCATTTATTACAACCCAACTGCAGTTTCCTCTCCCTATTCCCTCCCCTTCCCTCCCTTCCCCTCCCCTCCCCTCCCTTCCCCTCCCCTCCCCTCCCTTCCCCTCCCCTCCCCTCCCCTCCTGATCTACCCCACCCACCTCCTTCAGACAAGATCAGGCCTCCCAGGGACCTCAACCAAACACGGCATAACAAGCTACAATGACCAGGCACATCAAAGCTGGGGGAGGCAATCCAGTGGGAGGAATAGGGTCTCACAAGCAGGCAATGAGTCAGAGACACCCCTGTTCCCACGGTTAGAAACCCTAAAAGAACAATAAGATACTCAGCCATAATATATATGCAGAGGACCTAGGTCAGTTCCCTACAGGCTTCCAGAGCAATGAATCCTGGTCCATAGATTCTGTGGGCCATGTTCATGTGGTGTCCCTGACCCCTCTGCTTCCCTGATCCTTCCTCTCCCTCCTTTGCAGGACTCCCTGAGCTCTGCCTAATGTTTGACTGTGGGACTCTGCATCTGCTCCCATAGGTTGCTGGATGAAGTCTCTCTGATGACAATTTTGCTAGGCTCTGGTTCCAGAATGCTCTACAGGCAGGACAAACTGTGGGTTAAAGGTTTTGTGGCTGAGTTGGTGTTCCAATGTCTCCACTTGAGATTTTTGCCTGGCTGCAGAAGATGGCCAGTTCAGGCTTTGTGCCCTTGGGTACGATCTTTAAAAGATGATTAGGGTTATTCCCTCATGGACAGATTAGTTCTCTGTGCAACTAATAATTAATTGGTTAATAAGTTATCTCGAGAGTAGGTCTGCTGTAACAGTCAGGAGCTAGTTTTCTCATGTTCTTTGTTCTTGCCATATGATGCTTGTGAGCCTTGGGAATATGCCAGGCAGAAGGTCATCACATGATTCAGCCTCTTGACTGTAGACCTGAACTCTGACTTGCCTGAGTTTGTGGTGTGCATTGAGAACAGAGATTATGACACCAGCTTTGGCTGCTAACCACTTGGAATATGAGCAGGGCAGGGATGGACTAGAGGGCTCATGGGACCCCCAGGGAGGACTAGGTGTTTTCTCACGTCAACACCGAGGGCTGTCAGACACATCAAGTTCACCTGAGCACAGAGCATACGTGGTAGGCCCCCACCTTCCCAACATTTCAAAACTGAGTGACATCACCCGTTCCAGGAAAACCCCAGGTTCATAATGAAACTCACTGTCAGGTGAGTCGTGTTTTGTTTTGAGTCCATTCACATAGTTTCTCACAGTCCCTCACTGGGTGACTTAGGGGCACACTCTGGGGGTGAATTCTGGGAACTCTAACTGATCTTTCAGGTTGACATGAAGTGGGTTTGCTCTCCTCGGAGAACTTCACCGACTTTCCTGTAAATCTTAGCTCTTGCTTGGGGGAAGGACGTGGCTTCTGTTACTCAAGGACACTTGTGGGGTCTCTAGGTGTGGTGCTTGCTGCCACAGATCCCAATCTATGGGAATGTGGGGGGAATACTGCTGAGCTCTATTCAAGGGGGCTGGACATGTGCTTGAACTTTCTATTCTAGCCTTCTATTCCCTTTGTCCATAGAACATGTTAGAAAAATGAGGCCTAAAAGTCCTTGGTTGGCCGAACCTAACCTGGATTTTTGCTGGCGTCTACTTTTGAATAAAAACGATTCCTTTTTATGGAAAGGCTGCCGAGGTAAGGGGTACCACTGCTCTCCCAAGCAGAAATGTGGGAAGAAAAGGACAGACAGGATTTTAACTCTGTTTTGCACAGAGCCTTCTGCCTAAAGATTTCTTATCTCTTCTGACTATGTTGATAAAAAGGACATCCTCCTGTAAGGCAGGGGATTGGGTTATAGAACACGGCTTGAAGAGATGCCACAGTAGTTGAAAGGACAAACTACCCTTGCAGAAGACCCAGATTTGGGTTTCACGACCCATGTCTAGGGGCTCATGACTAACTGGAACTCCAGATCCAGGGGATCCAATATCCTCTTCTGGTCTCCCTGGGCACTTACATTCAAGTGTACCCCTCAGATACACACACACACACACACACACACACACACACACACAATTAAAAATAAATCTTTAAAGTAATTCCAGAATAGAGCCTGGCACACTGTACCTGGAGGTGGGAAGGACCCCTTAAAAGTGAGCCCCTCCCCTGTTTTTTTAGTCTTGTAGATGTGAGTACTGGGTGAAAAAATGGCCAGGCCCTGGGAGATGGCAGTCTCAAAGTGTCCCATGCCTGTGTCCATGTAAGATCCCAAACCCTCCCATCCTGCTGCTTGTTTCTACTCTCACGCTTTCTGGTGTGTAGCTACATGCCTCTGTGATCGTATGCGGCTGTCACTCAGGCAGCCAGCAGATACCAACAGATTCTGTCTCACCAGCTGATGGCCCAGGCCGCCTCGGCAGCTGATCAGCAGAGATTCCTTGCAGGCCTGCAGGAACTGCTCGTGGCTAACTGTATTTTAAGAAATTGGTTTGCTTTATTTACAGAGTGATCCCTTGAAAGGTTTCCCAGCAGGACCTAAATTGGTGCTTTTGTGCAAAAGAATTAAAAAGCAGGTTCCAGCCGTGCCGTTTATGGAGGTCTGCCGTGCACACAACACAGACAACGCAAGGCCTTGATGTTTTATTAGATTGGAATCATTTCTGGCATTTAAACATTTTGATGAAATTTGTTCAGTTTTCTGGGTGTGTTTTATATGAAAAAATTAAATGTTTTTTGGCAGTTCTATTAAATAGACACTGGCAACATCTCAGCGTAGTTCAGTGATTTAGAAATCAATGATATAACGTTTTATTTAATCCACCAATTGAGAGCTTTATTGTGATGATTCTCTTTTCTTCTGGGCCACACATGATCACCACGACTGTGTACAAGGAGTAAATGAGAATTAAGGATACTGTATACTTACTTCCTTTTCACTCAAGAAAACCAACCAAGATTACACTGGCACATTGAGACTGCCTCAGATGTGATTGTGGGAATTTGGGCAGATGTAGGCAGGATGTTCTGTATTAGGCAAGTAGGGTTAGCTGAGTCTCAGTGTCTGCCTGTTCCATTGTTCAGCGCATACACCAAACAACAATGTAGCCCTCCTCACTAAGCCTGGGGTGCCCTTCCTTACTCAAATGGCATTGATACTTCTCACTCTTTCTTTCCTAAAGCTTAGCCTGAGTTGTTTTCTCTGCACAAATTAGCCATGAGTACCAGATACTAAGAAGATGTTTCTCCTCTATGCCTTGGCTCCTATTTCATGAGCTTGTTCTGAGTATCTCCTGTGGACTAGCAAACAGAGCTGGTGTAGCAAATGCCCTTTGAAAGACCGTCAGGCTCAGGCAGATGGAAGGAGCCTAGTAAAAAGCAAGGCAGCCCACACTGGGACCCAGAAACTACATTTTTCATATTGTAGGCAGAGGTGCAGAATCCTCCTTCCTCCCATTTTTTCCTGGTACCCAGTGTCCATATGGACAATGGTACTTCCTCGACTGGATCTGTGATGGATGATAGTACTCCTCATCTGTGACGTCTAACTCCATTGGGCTAGAAATGCAATTGGCATAAACTCAAGGGAGTAAATGTTCAGTGAATGTCATGAAAAGCTATTGATCAATGCAGTGAGTAGCTTTGGGAAAACCTCAGAGGGAGCTTTCTTCTCTCAGAGTTCCTGTTCATGGTCTTAGAATGCAGAGCTGCCCACCCTACTCTGGCTGTCCCACCCTCTTCCCCTCACCTCACTGGCCTGTTGCCATTTTTCACTCCATATCACCTATTGTGTGCCATCTAGTTTTCCAGAGTCGTGGCTGAGGGAGGAGGAAGGAGAGTTACCAGGAGATTCTGTCAGCTGATTAGTAAATCCTCACCGCTTCTCTGTGAGCTCAGGATTCCCATTTAACCCAAATACACCCTGGGAGACTCAGAGGGCAAAGCTACCACAGGGCTTCCAGACATCTCCCAGCATTCAGGGGCAGGGTTTCTTTCTTCTTAGGCCCCTCCAATAAAGCTCATTTTTGGAGGGAAGATGATCTTGCCTTTAGTGGCTGGCACTTGATAAAGTCACATGGGAAATTATAGCCCAATTCTTGCTCCTTTACCTGCAGAACAACCTCAGGCATGCAGCCAGAATGCTGCATTCCAAGGCTGGAACTTCCTGTTGACACCCTGTTCTACACTCTAAACCATGTTTTCCTCATCTATAAAATGGAACAGTAGGTGGATTGGCATATACCCAGAGGAAGTATAGTCTACAGACTTGGTGAGGGACTGTCAATAAATACTATGTGTGGATTTAAAACACCCTTGCCAGGTGCCCCTAGTCCATGAGTGATTCTAGAAGCTCACCTGCTGGGACTTATTTGGGGATTAAGGGAAGCAGCACACCTGAGGGGCCTAAGCAGAGACTTAGCATATGCTAGCTGTTCAGCCACAAACCATCAAGAGCCAGTAGTGGAGGTACACACTTGTGACTGTAAACACCCAAGACTCTAGCAGAAGCATCATAGATTTGAGGCCAACCTAGGCTCTATAACAAGACATTATCTTGAAAAATAAACATACAAGTCACCAGGGAAAGAGATGACTTCAGGATTGAGATAGGAAAGCATTTTTTTCTGGCACGTTATAGAAAATTACCTCCTGGAAACATTTTCAATGGAAGGGAAGGAACTCAACTGTTTCCACCAAAAGATAATATCAAAACACCTTCCTTCTCCTCCTTCTCCTTGGCACAATAAATAGGATGCCCTCAGCATACTCAGAGCCTGCTGACTGTCTGTTCAGGTCTCAGACTTGGGGAGGACTCTCAACTGTGATCAACAAGGGCTGGAGCACCCCCAATGGGGGAGAAAGGAGGCAGGACGATGAACACATGGGGAAGCCAAGCACAGAGAAGGGATGCTGAGCACAGGTAGTTCTACACAATATACCCATAGCTTCCCAGTCCAGGCTGACACTAAGCAGAGCTGTGAAGACGAATGGATACAGCAGATAAGGACAGTGATTTGCTATGGCTTTATGCCATCTCCGTAGACCAAGGTCTATGGGGATAATCTCTGTTCTGGATTATAGATATATACACTTGGACTATAAATCATTTTTTAAGCACAGAAAGGCAGGCAAAGGCTGAAATGATGGAGGGCTTTTTTCAGCCAACATGTAAGCCCACATTAGCAGTCCAGGACTACTGAAGTGGGCCAACGGTTTGCTAAAGTCCTAGCTCCTCTTCCACTTCCTGTCTTCCTACTTTACAGTCAAGGTAGTAGATCTGTGTGTTGTGAGATATACACCCAAACAGAAGGAAAATAGGGCCAATCCAGAAAGAGGAAGATATATAACCAGGCATATATATAATGTATGATATATAATAACTTAGCCTGGCAGCCCTCAGCCATGCAGCCACTTCTAGCTTCAAGAGAGTATAGGACAGAGAGGCCCAGTAAGTGCACTTATGCTGTATTAAGCTTCAGTAAGATTAACATTGCCCTCCTTGGAACTACACAATAGCCACATGTAGTTATTTGAACTTTTAAAATAGACATTTGTGATTTTGTGTGTGTGTGTGTGTGTGTGTGTGTGTGTGTGTGTGTGTTCATTCTCTCAGCAATTGGGGAGACAGAGGCAGAAAAATGTTATGAACCCAGAAGATTGAGAGCAGTACAGGCAACACAGGGTATCCCATCTAAGAAATGTTAAATAAGAACTGTTCTGAGGAGCGGCAATGTCATACGGCTGGTCGCTACAGCAGGAACATGTAGTTATAGAATATTTAAGTTAAGAATTGTACATAAGAGTGGGCAGGTGTTGAAATGGATTTCAGAACGACAGCTAATATTCTTGGCAAAGACAAGGCTGTGTTTGCTAGTAGCTGGTGAGGGGGCTGGTTCCAGAGTACTGGTGGCCTGTTGGTGGCAGAAGCACAGCCAGACACCCGATCTGCAATAATGCCCAACCTCTGTCCTTCCAAAACATCATCTGAACCTGGAAAGCAGAGGCAAGTTCATCTTATTCTCACAAGTTATTGACAAAGGAGTGTCTCCCTTTCCTGACATCGGCATGATGGCTCTATTTTAGACTGAGTTTTCTCTAGAGTATTCAGTTCAGCCATTAGAAGCTCCTAGAAGTTAAGGGTGGAGACGCAGTCTGCTTCCCGAGAATTTAGCAACATTATTTGTCTAGGTATTAGGGGGGATTGTTCCACTAAGTCCCGACAACTTCTTGCAGGTTTACCTCTGAGAGTGTATTTCCCATGCCTTCATCTCTTCAGCCTCATTATTCACACTGTATTTTGCTCTTGAGTTATCTAAGACATTTAGCTGTCCAAAGGCTTGTGACATGGGTTTATTCCGAATGCTTTGGATTTTAACTAGACTTTGACCTTATTGGCTGAACTCGTGAAGATTTCCTGGGCACATGCAAAAGGGAAGTCACACAATTGTTTTTGATTTGTTGAGCTGAAAAGTCAGAAAGGTTATGCTTCTTCTGTTTGCCTTCCCTGGATCTTTTCTCAGTGGCAGGCTTCATCGTGTCTGTGAATCTGTGGCACCTGCTCGGAGAGCAAGGCTGTCCTGATGAATGCTGTGTGTGGTACCACAGCTGAAAGTCTTCCTCTTCCAGCTCTGGCTGAAATTAATTACACTTATTGCTTCCCTCCTCATTTATCTTCATGTCTAGAACAGTGATAGAAAGTTCTGATCTTCCTTTTGTAGTAGTTACCAGTAATTAAAGACACAAGACCCATCATAGCTGTGCGGTTGGAGCTGGATTGGGAACCTAGTGAACAGGAACTGTCTGCTGCTACACGGTGCCTCTCTGCAACAGAGACCCAGTTGGCACCCAGTAAGTAATAAATAATAATGATAAGTAGTCCTGACTTGTGCTTTCCAGAATGGCGCTGGCTTCTTCTAATTTTGTAAAATGGCTTCCTGATGAAGTAGAATGTCTGTGTCACCATCACAGAAAATATGGATGGATCCTCAATGAAATATTAATGATTATCAACTCCCTGGCTTTTCCTTTGTGAGGACTGGAATAAAAGGAGCTGGTTCGCTTTATGATGCATTAAAACATTATCACTTCAGCCATGGTTGTGGTGAACGCACAGCTTCTTCTTCTAAACTTTGCCCTCCCCTTTACCTCTGCCTTCTTCATCCGCTTTCACTCCTGACTCCTCCGATGGAGAATTTTGTTTTTCCATAGTAACTTATTGCAGATGTTGATACTAGACTAGGTCAGGAACAAGCCCCATGTTCATCTGGGCCAATTTTCTTTTTATACACAGAGAGGGGCTAGTCTTGCGAAGAACAGGAGTGGAAACAGTGACAGCAAAAATTATAATGTACTTTCTATGTTTGCAGTGAGGATTCATGAAAAAGGAGACAGAGTGCCTCAACTGTTGGTGCAAGGACGTCAGGGCAGTGAACATGGCATTCTGCCATGTGCTCATAGTCCAAACCACGGGGCCCACATGATAAATAAATACAGTGCTTAACAGTCGACTTCTCAGAGATTTCAAGAAATGTACCTTTTAAAAAGTTGTGTGTGATGGCGGCTTGTCTGCAACCTCTGCTCTTGAGACACTAAGGCAGGAAGCTTTCCAGTTCTCTACCTTAGTAAGCTGCAGGCCAGCCTGGGCTACAGAGTAAGAGTGAGACTCTGTCCTTTTCTTCTCCCTCAAGCCACGTTCAAAAGAGTGAATTTTATTATTTTGTAGGAGTAGAGAGTGAGAGGTGAGGGTCAGAAAGTCGAAATCCAAACCTCTCCCTGTGCCAAGATGGCCACTTGGGTGCTTGAGCAGGAGGTGTGGTGGGCATGTCAGGGCACATGGAGAGCTATAGTGAGACCTGGGCCCACCCCCCTGTTTTTGCCTCCTCTTTCTGTTTCCAGATGCCATTGGAGAGCAGGACCTGCCCAGGAGCTGACTCCCCCACCTTGGGTAATAAGGCCTGAGACAGCAGGAGAGCCAAAGTCTCTGGAACTTCATCACCCAGAGGGGAGGTGGCTTCGCCTTGGCCTTGCCTCCGGAAGGGAGTGCATCAGGCTCCGACTTCTTCCTTATAATTGCCACCTGAGGCTGCCAGTGCTGCTCCCTCAGAGCTCTGGGTCCCACCCTCTCCCCAGGCTGTCTGCAGCCTTATCTGGAGAGGCACAGAAAGGCTGAGGTGAGATGGAGAGATAAGCAGGAAGTGCAGCGGAATTTCATTCCTGGAAAAAAAAGGGGGACCTTGGCATGAGTAGCAGAGCAAGGGCTTTGGATGTTAATCACGGCTCCTTTTATCAGACAGCTTTATTAAGATCAATGTTTTTTGTTGCCAAATTAGAGTGGACCTAGAGCGAACTTCCCAGCAGTTATTAACACAAGCCCACATTTGCTGGAAGGATCGGGTACCTCCACGTGCTCGGCCGTAGCTGGAAGTTACACAATATCTATATCATTTTTCACAGCTTTGTCATTAGCTGGTAATGATTTGATTATTTTGCAGATGAATCACGGTATAAATCTCTTTCACAAACACTACCTCCAAGTATTAATCAAAACCATTAAGGCAGAGCAGTCGGTGCAAATTAAAAAATTTGCATGTCTAAATTAAAAATTACAGTAATACATCATAAATAAATCTTTTAAATTCTCTATGGCCTCTATGCACATCCTTTCTTTGGTGTGTGTCCTATAACGAGGCCGTGAGTGCACAGCCTTTTCTCTGTCTCTGCCTATGCATTATATGTATACCAGGCAGCCTGGGATTTAAAAGGTGGGTTTGGGGCTGTAGGTGACCCCTGGTGCTGGGACAGGAGAGGGAAGAGGCAGATTTTCTTCTTTTTCCTCCATGTAGTTCTCTCTCTCTCTCTTTTTTTTTCTGAACAGAAGATCCAAAGGCAGCACACAGGAGAGAATAGAAGATTATTCGCTGCGTCTTCTCTTGTTGCAAAGTAAATATTTGCGGAAGGTGATGCTTCTTTTTCAAATAACTTTGAACTGTGAGGAAAATTACCAAGTTGTGTTTTAGGTAATATTTCATTTTGGAGCTATTAACACATTACTCGCAATATGGGAGGAAATTAGAGGGTTTTGAGTGATGAAAGCCACCTTTGGCATTAAAAAACTATTATTATTCCCTTGAAACGCTGAAGCAAATTAAAACAGGAAAATGAAACTTTCAAGTGCCCTGGATTTGAAAAGGCATTTTCCCCCTTTCATTTGTCAAGAAAAAAAAAAAATTGAAATGACTTGTTTCACAAGAAACCTGGAAGAAATCATTTATAAAGGCAGAAAAGTACTCTTTTCAAACTGCCTTTGCCAGAGAGTTTGGGGGCATGAAGCTGCCCTGAACTCCTCTGGTGTCCCCTGTGTAAACTGGCCTTGGAGGGGCAGAATACAGACTAGTGTGTTCAGGTTCAGCTCGGCCCCCGGCAGTGGGACCATGGCAGCGATTAGAAAGCACGCTCTCTCTGCCCAGGATCCAACCCAATTAACCTATCAGTAACCTATTAACCTAATTAAATAGAAAAGCTCTTCTGTGGAGGAGTGCACGACTTGACCCGTTTGTGGGTAGAGGGTGGGAAGGAGGGCATGGTGCGGGGAATATTAGACTTTGGAGGGAGACATTTTTGACATAGACTTAGGCTTTTGGTGTTTCCTCTACAGCAGTCAGTGGAATTATCTAGCAGGTTAGTCCTCCGCTTAGGGCTGCTTCTCTGCCTTGTGGAATTTTACCTCAAACTATTTCTGACTGATGCAGAGAGTCCTGCCTAAGACTGGGCTCTCCACCTGCCTGTGACTTCTTAAAGTTCAGGCAGCAGAGGTGAAAACTTCAGCCACACCACACCCAGGTGTTGAATAAAAGGCTGTATGTATGTCTGGCTCTTCTCCAGCTGTGTGAACTCCATGAATTGGCTCAGGTCTGTGGCTCTCAGCTTGTTCATCTGTGTAAAATGAGTGGGCTGGATGAGATGAGCTCAGGAGGTTTTTTTCCCAGCTCTTGATGCTTTGTGAGTTTTTAAGAATATTGCTACTTCTCTCTAATTTCTCTCCTTTTGATATTTTCTTTTCTTTTCCTTCCTTCCTCCCTCCCTTCCTTCCTCCCTTCCTCCCTCCCTCCCTCCCTCCCTCCCTCCCTCCCTCCCTCCCTTCCTTCCTTCCTTCCTTCCTTCCTTCCTTCCTTCCTTCCTTCCTCTCTTTCTTTCTTTTCAACCAAAACCAAATGATTCTTGAGTGACTTTGACTAGACCTGCATCATCTAATATAGTAGCTATGTGTCTACTTACATTGCAATGAGCTAAAATGACATTCAGTGAAAACTTTTCAGCTCCTGAAGCCCCAGCCAAGCATTAAGTGCTCAGTCACTACATGTGGTGTATGGCTCAACTGAACAACCCAGATGCATAACGTCTTCATTACTGGAGAATGATCTACGTTCAGAATATACCTGTAGTTGAGTTAATTGTGGACTCTGTTCATGTTTGATTCAGGTGAAGTCAAGTGACAGCAGATTCCTCAGTTTAACTAGAAAACACTAAACAGCACCCACAGTGTTTAACTAGGCCCCAACCTACCTCCTAACTGCAGTCATCATGGACAGAGATCAGCCCTTCAAGTTCTACTGTCCTCTTCTGTAATGGAGATGTTACCTGCACCTGTGTGGATCCATGTAAAACAGCTGCCATGTGCTAAGCTACAGAAGATGCCTAAAGAATGCTATTGTACTATTTAATTCGTGGACTATACCCAATTCAAAGTCCATCTTTGTACTGTGAGGTAAGTGTGTGTATAGTGTATATGCATTTATGAATATGGGATACGAATACATTGTGATACACATGCATGTATGGAGGCCACCGGTTGATGTTAGATTTCCTCCTCAATTATGCTCCACCTTATTTTTTGAGACAGGATCTCTCCATGAACTTGGGGTTCATTGATTAGCTATGCTGGCTGGCCAGAAGCCTCAGTTACCACACTGTTTTCCCTTTCCCAGTGTTGAGATCACAAGGTGTGTGCCTCTGCACGCACTTTTTACATAGGTGTTGGGGATCTGAATTCAAGTTCTCAGAGGGTTTGTATGGCAAGAATTTTACCAAATAAGTTATCTCTCTATCCCCAGAGGAACTTTTGTATATTAAAACTGAGAATGAGAGGCATAGAAAAACATGAGCACATGTATTTTGCTTCTAATGAAAATGCTGGGTCAAAAACGTTACGGTAGGAGAGGCTGGAAGCGGGACTTCTGAGAGGGGCACTCCCCTTTGACTTGTCTTCCTGGCTGTGCTCTCCCCACTTCCCACCAAGTATGCACGTCCCAAGTCTATTCCCCTTACTTCGCACTTATTCTTGACCTAACGTGTTCCTGGTGGCTCCACCTTGGCTGTCTGCTGTGAGTTTGCCTCTCATTTATGAAATTCTAGGAGGTTCTCCCTGGGCAGACAGATAGGGCTCCTACTTCTGAGTTCTGAGTTCACTCTCCCCTCTTCCCCTGTCTGGAGACTGTGTGCATCAGTGAATGGATATTTTGTTGTCATGATAAACAATGGATTTCTTATGCTTCAAGTGAAAGTTAGGGAAATCTCTAGAGCCAATAACATCTAACATCTACTGTTTATTGGGGGATCAAGGAAGAAGGAGGATGAATGGTTATTCTAGGGATTTTTTTTTAACATGCCAGTATTCATTACTTGTATGTTCTTGGGTTCCCACAATGCTTTATTTCTTTTGTTTATTACTAGAAAATGTCTTTGTAATTTCCATGTTGACATAATTATTTAGGTGAGTGGATGGCTACAACACTAAAATGTTTTGCAAAGGAAGCAATTTATGTTTCAAATCTCCCAGTGTCAATGGATGTGGCATGATTTTGAGAGTCTGTAGCATCTCTTAGCCTGGGTGTCCTGGTTTGTTTTCTCCACACACAACTGTCTCTACCTTTTATAATATTTATTACAATGATCTTACTATGCAGATAACCTCTGTTGACATTTAAAATTTTTATGATAGAAGCACGTGAGCATATTTAGAAAATTCAAACAATGCAGAAAGGTACAAAATAGAAAAATATCTCCCCTGCAACTTCTGTCTTCACTGAATCCTTCTAACAAAGACAAGGCCACTAACATACCTTGGTCTGATTTCTAAAGAAACATAGGTGAGGTCTTTAAGTGACTTCTTAGTAATGAACAACGGAATGTTTGATTTTCTGCATTTAAACATGCACAAGTTTCTTGATTTTTTAATTTATGGCTATACAATATTCTACTGTGAATGCAATACAGACTCCATCTTAAGGGAGGGCCACCATCTTAGCCCACCTGCTGTACTCAGTTCCATGAAGGACCTCAGAAGGTGCCATGACAACTGGAACAGATACAGAGCAGTGTGCTCCTGCAGACCTTGTCTGTGGTTTATGGCCCTTGGAGATATCTAATATAATCCTGCTGAGCAGCCCAGATAATCCTGCTCAGCAAGTTGTGGTTCCCTGCCAACCCAATAGTTTCAAATGTAGTTTTGTGCCAAAAGTCTAGACCAATAATTTCAAAAAAATCACCTTGCCCCATTGCCCCTCTACCCAATCTCAAGTTGCCAAAGCATGTAATTTCCGGTTTGCTGTTTTTCCCTATAAAAACTCTCTACCCCTGGGTCCGCCACTGCTGCCGTATTTCCCTCCACCTGCCGTGCTGTGGCCCAGGTCCGAACCTGACAATAAAAGGACCCTTATGTGCTTGCATCGGAAACCGGCTCCTTGGTGGTCTCTGGGGGTTTCTCGAAATGGGTACAACACTACCACAGGAGTTATTTGTAGCACTCTCAAGACGTTCAATTCTTCTGAACTTGATGGACATTTAGGTGGTTTCCAGGTGTTTGTGTTTGCTTTTGCTAAGTATGACTTGTTTCATCTTCTTTTGCAACATATCTGTCAAGTCATTTTTTAGCACTGCAATTGCCACGTCAAAGATGATATACATTTTCACTTTAATATCTATTGCTTAACAGCCATGCAAAAACTCTAAACTTGTTAATACATTCTTCACTGGTGCAAGAGACTTCTGCTCTCTGCAGGCTTCAGATACAATCACATTAACATTTCCCTGACTATTAAGTGGGAAATGGTTTCTTCTGACTGGTTTTTAGACCTTTAATTGTGAGTAAGATTGAGCATATTTTGCATTTTTATCTCCTCTCACCATCTGAGGCCCCGCCCTACCCCTGCCTATGCAATTATTTGTTGTTAATTTGGGGGAAATTCTTCTTTCCTCTTGTTCTGTTAGAACGTTTTCTAAATCGTGTGTGTGTTTTTCAGACACAATGTTTGTCCAGTTGCTGGGTTCCTCCTAACTTTGATTAGGAACTATCTCCTTGAACTACTATGGGGTCCTCCTTTCCTGTAGACAGTTCCTAAGCATTTCCTTGGGACAGTCTGTACTGTGGTCTTCTGAAAGCGGAAAGGAATAAAGTGGAAATACATCACCCCAACGCAGTTACGAATAGCGTTTCTCTCACTTTCAGCAGCAGTCACTTTCCTGAGTTGCAGCTAGGAGTCCTTCCCACACCTACTTTCCTCACGTGGCTGCCTCCTGGTCCTCTTGAAATAGCAGGGCTTTGGAAGAAAGTTTCAAAAGTGCGTTTTGAGGCAAACAAAATATGGAAGGAAACCCACTGATTGGGCTATTCATTTATTTGTGCAACAGGATTCGCTGACACATGCCAGGCCTGTTCTTGGCAATAAGAGCAACTCAAGGGCAAACTTATACTCAAATAAGAAAGGGCTGGGAGCCACTGCAGAGAAGTGTGTTTATCTGCAGGGAGAGTCTCAGCTCAGTCCACTTCCATGGCATTGAAATGCAAATGACTCTCTTGCATGGGATCCCCAAATGAGAAGCCCCTCCCACTGTACGCATCCCAAGCAGTGAAGGACTCCCTTGGTGTCTGGTTATGAAGATCACACCCACAAATTTTTGTTTTCATGTAATCTTTTAAATTAGCAATCAGCTCTCCCTTAGAGAATCAGGGGTAAGAACAAATGGGACAGTACCAGTTGGTTCTTAAGTACAGATCAATATAAAAAGTACCTGGCTGTGTGATGACCAGGGTCTTGTGAGAAATGAGTCTTTCTTGTAAATTGTCTTAAAGGGAGATGCTCTGTTCAGTCTGGTCCATGAGGTAGACATCAGTACTCTTATCTTCTTTTCTCACTCGGTCCCTGATATCCAGAGAAAATGATGAAATGTAGAAAAATCAGAAAGAAGTACAGAAAAGTATGAGTGAATAAAATCAAATTTATTTTTGGATCTTCCTATAAACAACTGATAGACTATTCTTCTTTTATGAACTAGAGCCACATTTTTTTAAATTAAATATGTGCCTTGTTTTATGTTTTATTTTTCCTTTAAATATAAAGAAAAATGGGACAAAAAATGCCCAAAATTTCTGTCTGTGGCCAAAAGCCCATTAGGAGAAATTTCTAGAAGAGCAGTTACAAGGCAAGGGCTGTAAACTTTTAGCTGACAATCCCTGCTGCTTCATACCACAGTGTTGTCCTTTGTTGTTAGCCCAATTCTGCAATCATATGACACCGAAGATGAGGAAATAGTAGAGTCAAACCTTTTTAGTGGCAGAACAGAGCCCCTTCGACAAGGGGCAGAATGGTTCTCAGCATCAAAAGTCTCTCCCATGTGAAAGGGAGCTTCATTTTTCCACATTGTAAACTGTCACCGTGTGTACAGACCAGAAATCTCACTGCGCTTTCTGCTTACTGTTGTGCAGTGTGGTTAACGCCTGTGTGTCGGACGGGGGCTCTGGGTCAATAAGGTTAAAGTCATTTGAGTTTATCTTTCCAGGTCCTGCTTGAGAATTCCCATTTGCTGTCTCTGAGGTTTGCCTTCCATTTACTTTCTACTTTCCCCAACTCCCTGGAGGGAAATTTGGCCACATCCTTTGTACTATTCTGAGAAACAAGAAGATCCAATAACAATTGTAGCCACTGTCCATGGTGTGGCATGGAAAGCGTATTTGGGGTTTTTAAGGGTGAGCAGGGCTTAGCAAGTAAGACATTTGTATTTCAATGGAGCAAATGACTGAGTCACAGGGATGAAACCTGTTTAGCAGGGCTCAAGAAGGGACAGATTACTTCTGACAGGTCTAAACAGCCCAGGCAGATAGGATCATTTAAGTATGTTTAACGAACACTGACAATGGAATGCTTGATTAATGTCTCCCACCCAGATGCCCAGGGACTGGCAGGTCACCTTCTCAAACCAATAGACAGTTGAAGAATTCTCCTTCATTATGCATGACTGCGACACGCTTCAGATGATCTGCCGAGGACATGCTCCATCAAGATCTCAGCCAGGTTTTCCTGATTTTTCTGGAGTGTGCTTGGAGGCTCTAGAATAGCATACATATATATTTAGGCCCAAATTACACTGATTGCTTTAAGACAGAGTGAGTAAAAACCAAAACTACTCCACCCTGAAAACTTGATGGGGGTTGAACGTTTCAGGTTTTTAAACTTTGGTAAGTGTCCAGGCATTCAGCAGCAGCAGCCCACTAAGCTTCTTGGCATGATGCTTTTGTTTGGGTTTCTCTTTGCTTGTGTCTCTACTTGTATTTATGCACCTCAGTTACTTTTCTGCTACTGTGATCAAATACCCCCGACAGAAGCAGCTCAAGAAAAGAGGGTTGATTTAAGATCACAGTTCAAAGTACAATTCATCATGGTGAGGGAGTCAAGGCGGCAGGAACTCAAGCCAGCTGTTCCCAATGCACCCACAGTCAGGAAGAAGGGAGTGATGAATGCTAGTGTTGATCTTGCAGGCTTCACAATCCAGCATCCCAGCCCAGGCAATGGTGGCACCTACAATCTATAACTCCATTGATGAAATCAAGATAATCTACCATAGGCATGTCCAGGACCCCATTTACCAGGTGATTCTAGATTATCTCAATGGGCAATTAATACTATCACATCCCTTTTGAAGCAAAATTAATTTTGAAATCTTAGTACTAAAATCCAGAAGCCAATTCTTCATCTTATGTTAAGAATTCTGGGAGTCAGGTTCACGACTCCATCTTCTACTACTGATAACATTTTTTAACATTCGAGCACAGAGCAGGAGACAGTCAAGTTTCCAGATTCCTCTGGCCATGTAGATTAAACTCCCAGTGCTTGCCTTCTTTTTATGAGGCTGCTGTTGGATGAACGCTTACTTTCTTGGTAGTTTCTAAGATTACAACAAGTTCAGGATTCTGCTCCTCAAAAGAGATTATGATCTAATAGAGTTGATATTTTGCATGAAGATGAACTCTCGTTACTCTCTACCAGTACTGACATTGCATGTTCTTCTGTCTATAGCTGTACTTTTAACATTGAGAATAGAGCCTGTGGCATCAAAGGTACTCAGGAAATACTTATTTATTTATTTATTTATTTATTTATTTTTATTTTTCCGAGACAGGGTTCCTCTGTGTTGCTTTGTGCCTTTCCTGGAACTCGCTTTGGAGACCAGGCTGGCCTTGAACTCACAGAGATCCACCTGGCTCTGCCTCCCCAGTGCTGGGATTAAAGGCGTGCACCCCCACCGCCTGGCAGAAATACTTATTTAAAGGAGGGGAGCCACTGGATAAGTGGTGGCAAGAGCTACTGGCTTTAGGGAGCTTGTTGGAGATATGACCTAGCCCAGGTGTCAGAAAAAACGACAGACAAAGCCATTGGCATGAGCTAGACTTGCAAAATAAAATAAGGGAGGAAAGACAGGAATCTATGGGTAAAACACTCATTAAATTTCAATTAAATTCCTCAATGTTGCTTTTTCTGACCTCTCTCACTACATGCTAGGTTTAGGATTGCATGATTTTCCATGGCTGCTAAAACAAGTGACCACAGATTTAGCATCTTAAAATAACAAAGCCGTTGTCTTACAGTTCTGTAGGTACAAGTCCAACGTGGTCTCAAGGAGTACAAGCCAACGTCACTTGTTTGGTTTCCTTTCCGGTATGTCTGGGAGAGTTTCCACAGTAATCTCTGTCCATTTCTTGACTTGTGGCCCTCTCCCCCATCTTCAAAGCCAGCAGTGGCAAGATGAGAAGTTGAGTCTTCCTTGTGTACTATCACTGTATCCCTGGACCCTTTCCTTTGTGGCTCCTCTGGTTCCTCTTCCACCTTCAAGCATCCCTATGATCGGCCCACTTGGATGATTTTGGGTTACTGTCCCATTTCCAGTCTTTAACTCAACCACATCCTAAGGTACCTTTTTTTTTTTTTTTTTTTGTATGATTTCATATCCATAGGCTCTAGAGCTTAGGACATGGGCATTTGTGTGTGTGTGTGTGTGTGTGTGTGAGAGAGAGAGAGAGAGAGAGAGAGAGAGAGAGAGAGAGAGAGAGAGAGAGAGAGAGAGAGAGCATTAGTCAGTTTATCACTGGAAACCTTTATTATTTACCTTTACAACACTCCAAACTTTGTAGTATTGCTGATAAGATATGACAAAAGTCTTTGACTATGTACTCAATCACTCTCTGTCCCACAACTAATAAAGAACTAGAAGAACATGGGCATTGCCATTTAGCTTACTCTTGAATTCTCAGTGCCTGGCACAGTCCTTGGTTTACAGTGTCTGGCAAATTTTTGGTGAATGAATTCACTTAGGACTTCATCTGTTCTCTACACAGGAGTTTTTAGATGAGCAATTTGGGTGTCAACCACACTGAGTAAAGGCAAATTTGCTGTGCGCTTAACAGTTTTAATCAGACACTGGTTCCCTGCTGTTATTTCTACACATTAGAAAAGCCAGTGATTGTTAAAAAAAAAAAGTTTCTTATTCAACCTCTTCAAAGCTCTGTTCCTTTCTGCCAATTTGAGATCCTTGTCTGTCTTGGGCTGGTGTGCTTGGCCATCAAGACCACCCATAACAGGAATTCCTTCACAAATCTCATCTTGGTGGCTAGCCTCCATTGATAACAGATAAAAATATCTGCTGAGTTACTTGGTGATTGGAGGAAGCTGGTGTACCTTGGTGACTAAGGGATTTGTATTATGTGAGAATACTAGAGACATCTATGATGTTGTCCTCTACCTTATTCCACAAGTAACTGGTAGAGTCAGAGACATGTGAATGAATTTATAACATCTAAATCAACAGTTAGTTCTAAACCCAATACTTCTTATTATCATATATAAGTGGTTTCGCTGGCTGCCAGTCTGCTGGATAATTGATGTTGGAAATTGGCACCACATTGGAGGGACAAGAGAAGAATGGAGAGTTAGCATATTTGCTTTGTATTCTTGGAATTACTGTGGATTGATTGCGAGAACCTGGACATATTACTCATTTACCCTAAATTTAACTTGCATTTATGAAATAGATATGTCCTTTGAGGTTTGAAATAAATACTTCATGTGGAAAGTATCTAACAAATTAACTGATTTTATAGATATTATTTCTTTTTATCCTTCCTCCGTCTCACAAAATGTTTCAAAGACTTATTATTTTTCTTTGTAAACCTGTTTTCAAAGAGCAACTCTTATTCTATTCTACAGTTTTCTACGTTAACATAATAAAAAGCAGCCAGGGATAAGTGATAATTCTGTTTCTTTCTAAATCACTGACCACATAGACAGTAAAATGACTGAAGAAGTGGAATAGCCCTGGTGTCATACACCTCACCCCACAGAGCACATGTGGCCAGGGGCATAAGTTCACACTAGAGGATAAATGCCACAGATCTCACTGCTTCAGAAGAAGTGTACCATGACACGCTAGCCCTCCGGCCAGGAAGGACACACTGAGTTTTATTTAGTAACTACCCCATGCCCAGTATGATTTTGATGTGTTTATTGATGTGGTTGCCTGTATAAATCAGAGTTTGATAAGGGGTTGGGGCCTGTAAATGAGTTCTTTGCCTACCTCCTGAATAGGTAAACACATGCTTGTGGCAGCAAATAAGTTCCTGGGGAAATAATTACTCATGTGGTGAGGTGCATAACAATGAGAATTGGTGAATTCACTGTGTCTTGTGTGAAGGAAGAGCAGCAAATGCTACGCATTCCCAGGAGCTGAACTTACAGACTCCAGAGAGCTGCCCGTGGAAACTGAAAAGCAACAGAGAACAAGCCTCAATCTCAAGAAATGCAGACTGAGAACCAGACTTGTACAACTGGACTCCAGCCCTATGGCACATAAGGTTTCCAAAGAAAAAGTGCATTCTGAAGATGGGAAGAGAGTAGTCAGCGAGAGAACAATTGACGACCCACATCTTCGGACTGACAAAACTGTGCTTGTATGTATAAAAACACCAAGAGTGAGTTCAAAGAGCCAACAAAATAGGATCAGCTTTAAAAATGTTTTTGAAAAAAACACATTAGTGCCAGAAATACAGTAAAATGACCATCAGGAGGGCATGGTGAGACCTCGTTTAATTTTAAAACAAGTAAGTACTAGTTTGATTTGAATCATGTGGGGTAGTGATAAAGGGAAGTGTGCACCACCAAAAATCTCTTTGCGAATTAAGACATCTAAAGATAATGAGCTGGCCCTTTCCTACGAGTTCTGTTCCCAAGCAGCATTGCATCATGGGACCGACCCCAAGGCACTTCATTGCCGCTTCTTACAGGTGCTCTCCACTGCCTTCCTCCTACAGTGCATAGCTCCCTCCTTCAACTGCAGTGACTGTTAGACTGTCAGACTTGAGGACCACACTATGTAATGCCATGCCTCTTCAGTGTTCTTACATTTAGCTTCCCCAGGCATGAGCTCTTCCACGTTGGCCTTTTTCTTTTTTCAGTTTTATAGTCATCTGTCATTTTTTCCTTTGATCCAAGAGTGCTCAGTTTCTGAACTGTTCCCCCTTCATCACAGACTTCCTGGGCCCCTGCCTGTCTGCTCCTGCCTGAAACCTGACTAGATCTCAGGAATTCGGCCAGAGCCCCAAAGTCGTCGGGATGTGTGGTACCAGAAGAGCTGTCTGGGATTCCCCGTTTCTGGTAGTTTCATTTTGAGTGGAATATAATGCTAGAAAGACAATTTACAGAAAGTATATCTTAAAAAGAAGTGAAGAATGTTGAATTATAAATCAGGAATGATACTTCTAACCACAAAATATGCAATTTTTAAAAAAAATTAAAATCACATTTATTTATTTATTTATTTATTTATTTATTTATTTATTTGTGTGCATATTTATAAGTATATATGGAGATCAGAGGATAGTTTTTTTCTTTAAATGGAAAGTCATTCATGTTTACTTGTAGTAGATAAGTTAATGATGTTTAAGTGCAGTTTAAAAAGATATATTGGGTGAAGGTGGCATCAGGATTGGAGGGGACTCCTGTGGCTTCATATGATCAAAATGAAACATACCCACACATGAAGCTGCCGAGGACAGCTTTTGAGAACAGGTTCTGTCTTTTCTCTGTGTGGACCCAGGGATCAAGCTCAGGCTGTCAAATTTGGTGGCAAGCCTGTTTACTTGCTTAACTATCTCATCTTTCCCCAGATAGGAAGCTAATGAATCTTGTTAACTCCATGTTTGTGTGTATGTGTGCTATACAAACATACTAAGTGCATATCTACATACTACACATATGTATGAATGTAGATATATGTATAAGTGCACATAGGTATAAATACACACATGCTTCTTTTCACGATGAGAAGGAGGCAAGGTGGAAAGAGGGGAGGAGAGAGGGAGAAGGGGAAAGAGATTAACATCATAGTTTTAGGTAAAATTTATTCGTTTTTAGAAATCTCCTTTCATATTTTTAGGGCATTCATATTATTAAGGATAATCTCTTTTACTTAAAGCCAATTGTTAGTAATTGTTAGTCACATCTATAAAATGCTTTGGTAGATTTCCCAAGTTAGGGTATCATAATCTCACCAACTGAATATGTAATCACCATATTAGAATATTGAGCAGTGCCTAAATCTGGTCAAGAGTACTTCCAAATTGTCATGATTTTCTGGGGTTTACTTAACTTAGATCATTAGGCCTTATCTCTGTAGCCTGTGGAGCAGGGAAGGGGATTGTTGGACCACTCTCTAGTCTCCCTCTCATACAGCTGTTACTCTAGCATCTGGGTGGTCAGCTGGTAGTGGCCCTCGCACCACACACCCCTGTAAAGAAGTGAGCCATTGCTCAAACTTCAAAGTTCTCTTCTGCTTGCATATTAGAGCCACACTCATATATGGAACTGTAAATCCAAGGCATTGCCTATATGCCTAATGAACCTTTAGTACTAGACAGATCCTAAATGAAACTCCATGAGATATTGACTCCAAGATATTGTATTTGCCCTGAATCCAGCATCTTGTTTCCATGGCTTTCTATTCTCTACACCGTAGTGACTACTAAGCTAAACACTTGTGTTCCTAGAATATCTGGTCTTTGAAGAGATTATTTCTTTCATAAAGCCTTTTCATCCTTTAGTCTATAGGTTCATTGTACCCATCTCTTCCTGGTTCTGAGCTTCATGTCCTGTGTATTATTGGAGACACAGTTGTGCAGAAATCTGTTATACCATGGCAGGAAGGACTCAAAACTTTATGCTTGAGTCACTAACCAAGACCATGTTCATATTTAGGGAAGCATCAGAGATCTGCTTCTGGCTAGTGTCTAAGACAGATGTGTATGGTAGCTTCTTCTCTAAACGTTTAAACATCATTGCACCAGGAGCTTTGCTACATGGAGACATGCATGTAATGTGATACACACTGTGTATCTGCCTCTGTACTGTACGGCCTCTGATAGCACAGAGCATGCTCAGTATTGCAGAACAGTAAGCATGGGTTGGAAGAGCTGATGTTGACTCCATCTCATTGTGAGACATTTTACTGCTCTAAGTCTGGATGAGAAACTATGTATAAATAATACATATAAGGACTTCATACTTCTAAACAGCCCCAGAAAACCTATTAATCTGATCTCCCACCACCAGTTAATGGAGTCTCTTCCCTTGCCAGATTGCTCTTTGTATGACATTGTTCTGAAGTTTGCTGAAATCCTCTGTAAGAGCCATGCCATTTCTAGCTTAGGTGGTTTGTCCTGTTGTCCTTGGCTAAATTTTCTTTGTAGCCTAGTTAAAACCTGGACACCTGGGAGCTTAAATTATCCCTGTAGGATATTAGTATATTAGCTACCTATAAAAATGAAATTTATATGAGGCATCTGTTTACATTGAGCATTCCATAAAACCGCAGCAGAGAATTCAAAGGAAAGGCTTTCAATGAAGGTTTCATAGCCAAGAGCAAAGGCTCTGGAGAGTGGCATCTAGACAGCTAATTTCCATTGTAGATATTAAAAAGAATTTTTAATAGACAAAGCAGCCCCTCCTTCCCACAATGGCAGTCTAAGATATACAAAAGACTTCAAGAACTCGTCAGTGTTTACAGTAGACGTTTTGGTGTTATTTGTCTTATCATTGTTACTGTATTCAGGAGAAAATAAGGGAACAGCCTTTTAACATTAGTCTGTTGACATACAACCAAAAACTTGGGGAGCAGGAGGAAGACAGTTGCACCTAAGAGTGACAGATCGCATCAGTCAGTGTATGGGGGCAGACAAGAAGCTGGAGTCAACACAGGGCATGAAGGACTACTTTTCTTTCTTTTCCTTCCTTTCTCTTTTCTCCTTCTCCCTGTTCAATCCCTTCCTCTCTTCTTTCTTTTTCTTTCCTCTTTTCATGTGTATCTATGTGTAGTTGTATATGCAAGTGTACACACACACACACACACACACATACACACACGCGCATAGGTTCACAAGGGTATATAGTTACATCTGCACATGTGTATATGCGTGTAGAGGCTGCAAACTGATATTTAGAATCTTCTTGATTGTTCTCTATCTTATTCTTTGAGGCGGAGTTCCTGAATCAGACCCAGAGCTTACTGACATGCCTAGCCTCACTAAGTGGTTTGCCTTGTGACTCCCCTGTCACGTTTCTGAGGCTGAAATTATTGGTGGGCCACTGTGTCCACTACCCAGAATTTATACAGGTTCTGGAGATCTGAACTCCAATCCTCTTGCCTGCTCAGTCATTCAGAAAATGCTTTAACTGCTGAACTACTTCTCAGGCTGATGTTGAACTTGCTATGTTCCTGCCTCGGCTTCCTGGAGTTGGGGCTATAAGCTTGATCCACCCTGTCACTTAAGAAGTCTGTAGTACAAGTTGGATTTGTGGTGTAGGCACTGTATTTATGACATGCTTTGCTTGCAAAAGCATAGTGAATAGATGCCCTCAACTATGCAAAAGAAAAAACAAGGCTTGGGAATTAATTTTTCAGATATACAAATCAAGATACAACAGACAAGGACGAGAACAATGTAAAGGTCATACAGAAAATATTGAAGAGTGGGTACAACAAAAGTATTGGTAGACATACCTGTGTGACCAACTGGTACAGGGATGTCAGAAGCTACTAACTGAAGATTGGCCCTGCAGCTGACAGTTGACTGTCTTGAAGATCCCTATAGTAAAGAAACCCCTGGCCATACTTTTACCTTACTTTCTACAGGAAGACTTGATCATTACAGCTGACATTGTTTCACTTATAGTAACAAGTTTTATATTCCACCATACCCAGGGACAATAGCGGAGTGATAGTTTCCAAGGGAAGACTGTATTAATGCCAGAAGATGGAGATAATGCAAGCATCTCCCGCTGTGCTAATTGTAACAGAATTCACTTAGACTCTCCAATTCAGAGGAATCAACAGAGTGAACTCTTCAAGTAATCACACTCTTTCCTCTCCTAGTCCTTCTAGTCTTTTGACTCCCTTTCAATGGCGTCACTGTAGTGTGAATTCAACATACCTGAGGAGTGTGCAATGTCTAAGGCTAAGATATAAACATCTCAGTGATGTTTCTCTGAAGGAAAGGTTTGTTGTATTAAGACAAGAATGAGCCACTTTAGGGAGTCCCGGTGTCCTTTTGGTACAAATATCATGGCTGCAAAATGGCTCAAGGGGAAAATGGTGATTCTTCAAGAAATACTATGGGTGTGTGGAACAGAGGGAGATTTCAAACCAGGGAAAGACCCTTCACTTAGACCCACAGGTATTTGTGTGTTGGGAAGCACAGATGCACACAGATTTGTGACAGCTGTAAACTGCTGATTGTGAAAATGGGTTCATCATATTGAATATAGATAGGACAAGTTGCCAAATAGCAAGGTTTTTGTTATGGTGTTGACACACATGATCCAACCCTGAAACGTGTAATTTCTCTCTTTATATTCTATCACATAGAAAATCTGTATGTGTGTTGATTATTTTTGCATGAGATCCCCTGATAGCACAAATCTGCTCTGATAACTTAGAACATCATCCTAGTAGAAAGAGTTGGTGTTTTGATGCCATTTTGTCATGAAATATTTATTATTATTTTACTAAATGACATACACAAGGATTTTTTGTTTCAAAACTGTTGTCATTTATCTGAATGTAGTGGCTTGTGTCTTTAATTGTAGCACCTGATGTGTGGAGGTATGAGACTGGTTCTCATGAGTTTGAGGCTAGCCTGGACTACACAGAAAGACTCCACTACAAAACAAAACAAACAAACAAACAAACAAACAAACAAAAAACCAAAAAAACTAAATAAGACTTCATTTCATTGCATTTCCTGTCACAGTTACTATTCCATTGCTTTTCCACCATTTCCAGCAAAAATTCTTAGGACATTTGTTCTCATTTTCTTCAAATATCTGCTCCTGTTGTTTCTTAAGATCTATACAACAAAGCTTCCTCCCCCACCATTACCACTCCTGTCACCAGCCATTATCTTCAGATTACCCTGTTGTCACATGTTGTAGGTAGTCTGCAGCCACTGCTTACCACCTCCTCTCGCATGCCCTCTCTGCGTTTACTGTTTTCTTGGCCTTTCTCTCACCTCACTGATCCTGAGTCCTTTTCCTCTCCAGCTCAACTCACTTGCCTGTTAATTTTGTTTAGGCTCAAACACTGATGCTTTCTAAACTGAAACACTCAACTCAAGTGTCTCCTTGGATATCTAAGATCAGAGGTCCAGCTGCTCCCTAACCCCTTTGTTGAAAGATTAATAGAAACATGAAGCTCATCATTCCTAAAAGGAACTCCTGAACTCTGTCCTGAAACTTGCTCAGCCCATAATTGTTCCACCTCACCAATAGACACTCTGTGCCCCGGATGCCACCCCCATCTCAAGGCCTCCTCTGAATCCTGCCCATACCTTACTCAACATCCAATTCATCAAGACATCTTTTCTTTGAATTTAGATGCACCCTCTCATAGCCTCATGCCATCCCACAGTTATCAGCTGCTTTTCCTCTCCATCTGCTCTGGGTTGTCTTATTTCTATCCTGTACCTGAACATGAACAATCTCAGCGCAGCAAGAACAGAACCCATCAGAAAGACTCAAACCATGACATTGCCTTCTTTCAAACTTTATGAAAGGTCTTATTTCTTTCTGTGTAAAAACCCAAAACATCCTCACAAAGACTAAAATCCAATCCCTCTAGCCTCCTCAATTCTCTTCTGGTTTCCTCATTCCTGACTTCTCTCCAACACAGGCCTTCTGATTTGGGGACCTCTACTTTGCTGCCATTGCCTGCAATGCTCTCCCACCTGTTGCCACTTGACTGAATCACTGACACTCTTCAAGCTTTTGCCCAAACCCAACCTTCTCAGTAGATCATCAGACTTAAGGCCATAGCATGCTCTCTCTTCTCCTCATACCCAACATGTCTTGCCAACCCCTCAAACCTCTCACTCTTTCCTCCTATAGCATTTGTGACTTTTTATGCACATTATTGATTATAGTTATTACTCAATGTCTGAAACTTTCATGGGCCAAAGGCTTTTGTTTTGCTTACTGATATGTCCCCAAGTAACTGTGAATAAATATTTTGTTGAGTGAAGGGAACAATACATTGAATAAATGAAACCATCTAAACACCAAGAAATAGCAGATACCAGCTTTGTGTTCCTTTTGAGTAGAGTGGGGCATGGTGAAGGATCCAGCAGGTTCACAGAGTTAGGAATTGTGCCACTGGGCTTCTCAACAGTTTTATTTACCATTAAAGCACTTACTGGTACTCGAGCTTATTGTGTGTGCTTGTAACTTTTATCTTTAGGTTTTGTTTTTTTTTTTTCAACCCAGAAAATTTTCTTTTGTTCTCTGGTTTCCTGACAGGTGGGTTGAGGGTAAAGAGAACCAGTATTTGATCTAATGTATATTCTTAAATGTAATTATCTCACAAATTCCAAAACTGACTCTTTACATCATAGTTCATTTGTTTGCAGTTAAGAAATCTGATGTTCAAAATTTAGAAACAAATACCAGGGCTGGCAAGATGGCTCCGAGGTTAAAGGTGTTTGCTACACAATTGAAGAAGAGACCCTGCTCCTGCAGTTGTTACACATGCATGTGTCCCTTACTCCCCCACACATTACGTAAGTAAATAAATGTAAAACAAATCCAGAAGGTTGGATAATACTACTCTATTAAGCATTTTGAATGCAAGGTTTTGATTTCAACCTCCATAGGATGATCTCAGACTGTGGGACAGAATGTCTGAATCCTAAAGTGTGAAAACTAATTCAGATACTTGTTCCTGAGACTTCTACCAAGAGTGCAGGGATATGTGAGTGCCTGCTGGGGAGGAGACAGATTTCATAAAAAGAAAGGCTAGAAGAACTGTGCTAGAACAGCCCGCTGGAGGGCTGATGTTCAGTTGTGACAGCAGGGCAGTTCAGAGACACTGGACACTTGTTTGTTTGTTTGTTTTTAATGGAACTACAGCAAAATTCCCTGCCTGAAGGAGGGAAAGGTGAATTTTGGAGTTTTTAATCAGGTGTTTTAAATAAGACAGTTAACAGTTAACAGGGGTGGGAGGGAAGAATCAATTCTCCTTCGGGCTTCCAGCAACAGAGTAAGTAAATAAGTTTGCTTCACGCTTGCCACTCACTCTCCTACTTTGTCTCTGGCTCCTTTCCCAGTGACAGGTGACGCTGAGCTGGCCACACCGAAAAGCCTCACCTGCTCTGTTCTATCTAACTTTATGTCCCACATTTTGGTACTAGCCCTGTTGATCTCTCCCTCCTTCCCTCCCTCTCTCTCTCCCCCCTCTCTCCTGCCCCCCTCTTTGCACCTCTCTGCTCACTCACTTCCTGACAAAATAAAACCAATTTTCATTCTGAAACTGTTCTTAACCCTGCTCACTATTGCCAGTAATTCAAAGGCAGTAATTCCCCGGACTGCTTAAATTCAGGGAACTTTATTAAAATGTCAGCTTGCTACAATACTGTCTTTGAGAGATCTGAAAGGAGTGTTCTTGCCATGCTTTTCTATGGCAAGAACTGACACCTTAGAGTGATGTCCACCATCTCTGCAAACTCTCTTCATACCACCTCTGTTACTCTCTTCATAGACCTATCTGAGCTAACCACAGCTCTCTTTCCTGGCCTTGAACTCAGTGACCTGAAGCTCCCTCCATTGCAGAGGCTCAGGGACACTCCAACAACAGTCATTTTGCTGAGTGGAGAAAGATTTAAGCTTTGGCCAGAATTTGGTTGAAAGATAGATTTAAATTTTATCCTGTCTTTAATTTGAGGCTTCCACAATCATGCTTCCAACTGAGCAAACTCCAGCAGTCGGGGACGCTTTCTATTGGGCGTTTTAGCAGACTACTAGACTACTAGACTACTAGACTACTAGACTACTAGCCACTGACATGTAGCTATGCTGAGTGCATTGGAGCTGTCAGCACCTTTACCTGAGTAGGTGAGCTCCTGCTTTACATACCACGTTAAATATCTGTTCTATACCACAGAAAAGGAAAAAGAAAGGCGATGGATCTCCAAGAGTAAATTAAATCAAGGTAGGGAAAGACCTCTATAATGAAAATTATAAAAAAAACTAATGAAATACACACACACACACACACACACACACACACACACACACACACACACACACAGTGCACGTGCACTTCCTATGTTGCCCAGAAGAATTAGTTCGGTTAAAATGTCCACACTGTGCAATCTGATTTACAGATTTCAAACAGTGCCCATCACAAAGCTAATGGTGTTCTTCACAGACATGGACACAATGATGGAGAAATGCACACAGCACTGCAGAGGGCTGTGAACAGCCGCAGCAATCCTGAAATCCTGACTGAGAAGAACGCAGCTAGAAGCACACTGTGTCTGACTTTAGGACGTACTGCCGGGCCTTAGTAACCAAAGCACCCTGGACAGGAGTAAAAATGACATAGACCAAAGGAGCAACTAAAGACCCCAGAAATAAACGCAGGCACCAAAGCCAACAACAGAAACTGTGTGTTAGAAAAAGGACAACTTCTTCATAAATGTTGCTGGGCGAATTGACTATCCATAGGAAGAAAAGTGGAAGTTGATATCTTTCTCTCATCTTCTACAAAGATTAAGCCAACATAAAACAATGACCTAAAGATAAGATCCAAGTTATATTAGAGGAAAACACTTCAATGATTACTTGTATGTGGACCTGAAAATATAGGAAACACAAGCAAAAATCGACAAATAGGATTCCATTCCATGCTAAAAAGTTTCTGCACAGTAAAGGAAATGTACACAGAGTAAAAAGATAACCTACAGATAGGAGAAAACACCTGTCCAGTACTGATCTGACAAAGGACTAATGTCCAAAATATATAATGTAACTACAATATTAGCAGAATCAAGTAATCCAATTAGACTGGGCAAATGATCTAAATCCATGCTCCTGGAAAGACTACAAATGGTCAACAAATATTTTTAAATGTTCATTTTTAGTGTCTATCATAGAAGTCTAAATCAATGCCATCTACAGAGATGTTGTCTAGTGAGAATGACTATTATAAAAAGAAAATGCTGGTGAGATGTGGAGATCAAAGAACTCTTATATACTATTGGGTGAGACCATGCATTGGTACAGCGAATATGGAAACCAGTACAGAGGTTCCTTAAAATAGTAAAAATAAAATTAGCATATGATCCCACACCAACTTCCAGGCAAATATGCAAAGGAGTGAAGTTAGCATGCCTAGGAGGTGCATATGTATACTATGGTTACCTACTCATAATAACCAAGGAATGGCATGAACCTAGGTGTCTATCAGTGGGTGAGGAGAATGCTGTGTGTGTGGGCACAATAGAAAATCATTCAGCCACAAGGAAGAAAGAAATCCTGTTTTAGGAGAAAAAAAATGGATATAACTAGAAAATATTTTATTAAGTGAAATCAATAGACACAGAAAGATAAATGTCATATGTAGCTCTCACAAGTGAATCTAAAAAATGAACAAAGAGGTAATGTACATATGAGATAATGGTTACTAGAGTCTGAGATGGCAATGAAGAGATACAGGCATTCTAAATTTTATCAGTGTATACTGTAGGCATGCTTTGAAACATTAGCATGAATTCCATTAATACATGCAACAAATACATGTTAACTCAGAATACAGTCCTACAATAAATTTATATTTATAGAAATGGAGAACCACAAAGTCAAATTACATGAAAATATAAAATGAATAGCAACTTGAGTATATATAGAATTCTAATTCTTCATATAATATAAAGTCATTTAGAAAAATAAGCAGAAAAAATTAGGATATATATTAGTTGTAGCACACATTACATTTTCAAATGGAATTTAGTATTTACATTTATTTTATTTTATGTGTGTATGTGTGTGTCTGACATGGGTGTGCTTGTGTTCATTGAAGACAGAAGAGACTGATGGGTCTGTGAAGCTGGAATTGCTGGCAGTGTGAGCCCCCCAATACAGGCACTGGGAACTGAACTTGGGTCCTCTGCAGGAGCATCAAAGGCTCTTAACTGCAGAGCCATCTCTCCTACCCCTCAAATTATTTTGCACAGCTTCTTTATTTTATTTTCACAAAAGTCCTGAAAAGTGTCTTAAGGTTTCTTCACTATACTGATAAAAATTAACACCAAATGAGATTAAACAGCAAGCTTAGCCTTCCCAACTCCTAGTGGCAAAGATAGAACAAATATTCGTGTTCTTGAGTCCAAAATCAATGTTCTGATTTTTGCCTAAAATCGCCATTTTATGAATTAAAATAAAACTAGATTTTAAGTAAATAAATAATATATTGGAAAAGACTGATAAAAGCAATATTTAACATTAAGCCAATGCCAGGAAATCATATCATGACTATTAGTCTTTTGAAAAAAAGGACTTCAAAAGGGATTTGGAGAATTCTAAAGAGGATTTATAAAAATATATATTTATAAAATATTTATAAAAATTCTGTGCGTGTGCTTGTGTGTGTGTGTGTCTATGTTTGTGTATGTGTGGTATATCCTGTGGTGGTGGTGGTGGTGGTGGTGGTGGTGGTGGTGTGTGTGTGTGTGTGTGTGTGTGTGTGTGCACTTGTAAGTACATCTGGCTTGTGCAGGTCAGAAAATGTCTAAAACCTAAAATCCCTGATGTGGGTGCTTGAAACTGAACTTGGAACCTCTGGAAGGTCAAATGAGCTCTTAGCCTCTGACCCATCTCTCCAGCCCTGACAATTTTTCTTTCTATGAATTAAGAACCAAAAATACAGAAAATATTCTAGAGGCAAAATAAAGTAAAAATATAGAAAACAAAGAAAGTCAGGGGTTTGTTATTTTGTTTTTGGCTTTTTTTTTTCTCTAAAAAAGATGCAATCATGTCCCCCTGGCCTTCGGAGGAGGGAGAGAAAGAAATCACATTTTCCCATGGCCAGCAAAACTTCTGGAAATAGATGAGTCGTCGACTTTGATAAGATCCATGACTAGTATCATAATTTGCAGTGATTCATATGTGATCCCCCCCCCCTCATTCCAAAATAAGATCTGAAACAAAAGCAAAGCCTTAGGAAAAAAGATAACAACTGGCATTTTATCTCTTTGTGTGTCATATGTGTGTGAAATGGGAGTTATGATGGATTTAGAAAGCACTTGATTCTGGCACAGTAAGCAATCTTAGAGATCATCTGGCCCACCCCTCACCACCCTCAAGCCCCAGTAGAAGAGAACAAGACCAGAAGAGGGCCCTGCTATTAGCTCCTAGAACATCTATAACTAAACCCAGAACCTACTCTGAGATGGTAATTGTTCACAGGACACCACATTCCTTCTTATGGCTTATTTTTAAAGTAAGCAAAAAGGTAAATGATGTTTTTTGCCGCCCATATTCTGGCTCCTTCCTGTGGCTCACCAGCCATCTTGCTCTGCTCTTGCAGCATGGGGTATATAGTTAGCTGGATATTGCAGCTAGCCGTGTGCCTCCAAACACTAGAACCTGTACTACATAGAGATCAGTTGTGCTCTAGTTTGTGTGCTCGTATTTTCTAGTAAAATTAATTCATGTTCCCACATAGAACCTATAATCTCAGGGCTTTTAATTCTATAGCGACTAAGTTTGTCATGTATGTAAAGAGTTTCTTATTTATGAAATTTGTAGTTAAAAATATGTTCTGAATTTGGGCTGGGGATGTGGTTCTGTGGTGGAGTGTTTACTTACACTTACATTGAACCTACAGAGCCTGAGCATTGCACAAAACAAAACAAGTTTAAAAAAAATGTTCTGAATCTAAAATCTTTCAGGAAGGAAGTCTGAAAGTTGGAAGGAGAAAAACAGAGCTGGTTTAGTCTTGTTCCCCTTTGGACATCATTTGGCCAAAAGTCTAGAGGAATGTTCTGGTTGTTAACAATGATTGCTATAGCAACATCTCTCTGATGAAACTCTCTGTTGAGATTTTTAAGTTACCAGTTCAAAAATGTTTCTGATCAGGGTATTATCTGTTTTCATCAAGTCTAGTGCATCATGTTCCTAACGGGCAAGCCTTACTAGACACAGAACGGCTGTAGACATTTGGGGTTTGTATGTGGACAGGGAAGTTATTAGTTCCCTGCTCAGTACCTTTTTCTTCATAGTAAGAAAGGATGAAGAGAAACGAGAAAACAAACAGAGAAAAAAATACTTTTTTCTTATCTGAGTTGTGACTTTTTTTAGCATGGAAGATTTTTGTTACCAGACATATGCATTTTGCTCCTTACCAAAAAACCTTTGGATTCTTGGCGACAATACAATCATATAGAATTCCTGGCAATGGCATTAATAATTATGTCTATTGAACTCTGCAACAAGGCTAATTCTCAGCTCCAAATTCTCTTTGGTTCTAGTCTGGAACCCATGTTTGAAACTATTAATATTTATCTTGATTGGCTCACTTAAGTTTTAAACTCTTTCACTTTTGGCCCATGTGGAAAAGATTAGGGAAATGTTATCAATGCTTATTCATAATTACCATATGTGTGCTAAATTATTATAAGAAACTGAACTGATTATGGACAGTGAATATTAATTTGCTACTGACAATCTCTGCATTTGGGATCTCAATGTTACCTTGAAAAGCATGTTTTCTCCTTGGTGAGAGGTGGACACAACAGTGAGTTCAACAGAGAAAATGGGCATGGGTGAATGGGATGCTTCTTTGCCAAACACAAGAGAAATTTGCAAGCATAGAGGCCATAAAGAGAAGTGAAGAGGCATGTTGACCTGATAAAAATCATAATCTATAGCCATGACTTCAGTCAGAACTTCTAGAAATCACATACATGCATATGCATATTAATTGATCAATAGATCTAGTTCTAAAGTAACAACATGAGAATTAGATTGTTTGTTCTGTATTTTCCAGAGTGGGAACATTGTGTAGTGGATTATAGCAGTGCACACACTGGACTTTCCAGAGGCTTCAAAGGAAACAGCGGATTTGATCACAGTGACTAAGAAACATTTAACGACAGGACTCTGCTGAGATATGGGTGGGGCTAAGAGAAGCTGGTTCAGCAGTAGGAATACCCAAGGGCCAGCAATGTCAGAGGAGATCACACATAGCTGTGGAGAACTCTATACTAGAGAAACTAGGAACTTAAAAAAGCAATGTAAAGTGTGTGGTGTCCTGCAAAGCAAAGGACCACAGCTTCCTCTTTCGCCCTCCACTTTCTCAGTGGTGCCTCTTCTTGGTCAAATTAATTTAAAGGCAATGCACAGGGGAACTAATTGGGTACAAATCAGCTTCCTGGAACAGACCAGAGGACAAGGGACTGGAGAGTAGAGGGGAAGGGCAGAGAATATGGGTTCCAGTAAGCTTTGAAGGAAGGTCTCAGAGCAGGCAGAATGCTTTGCCATGCACAGATCTTTCAAAGCTCCAGGTGTTGGCAAAGTGGCGGACTTCTTTTTCATGTAATAGGATGGAGGGAACTGGATCAATTAATCTCTAAGATCTTCAGTGACTCCTCTTTCAGTACAGTTTGCTCATGGTAAGAAAGTTGAGTAGGTGTGGTGTATAGAAGACTGGGCCCCAAATGTTAGGATTATATATTCCATTGTTTCTTCTGCAACTCCACTTGAATCCCCTTGATTGCAGAAAAAAAAATACATGATCCAGATATTTCCAGATTTACCAATATTCCACTTTATATAGATCGAGTATGTTAATTTTTCTTTTGAGACAAGGTCTCACATAACCTAGTCTAGCCTTGAACTTACTGAACAGTTGAGAGTGATCTTGAACCTCGGACCTTTCCCCCTCCACTTCCCAAAGGCTGGAATTACAGATGTGCACCACCATGCTTGGTTTCAGATGTGATAATTTTGTTGTAAAGTATACAATACTTTTGAGAGTCAGTTTTGTTTGTATGCCTCAAAAACACAAACAGTGAAAAACTATGAAATTAACAGTTAAAATAGATATAAGGTTAAATAGTTTCAACTTCTTTTATATTGTACCTCAAAGATTATAACTAACTTTTAAGACATAGAAGTTATATTTATTTGTAATGAATTACTACTTTGAGATTAAAATCTAACAGGGCCCTGAGAGATGGCTTATTGGTTAAGAGCACTTGTTGCTCTTTCAGAAGATCTGGGTTATATTCCTCTCACCTACATGGTGGTTCAAAGCTGTTAAAAGTGCTTGGGAATTAACATCACCTTCAACATCCTCAGTTATCCACAGGGTCAATCACTGACTGCTGGGGTCAGGAGATCAGAACCCCAGGTCCTTTGCTCCTTGGTGGTAACTTTGAGGCTATATACCACTCAGGTTCCCAGCATTCCCCAGTAGAATCAAGCTCCTATTGACCCTGGTAAGTCTTGTCCTACAACTCTCTAGTGACTTCTTATCTTTTATCTCTTTGTTCCATTCCTCTTCTAGAACTTTCTGGAATCAGCTCACTCATAAGTACATGAACCCCTGTTTCAAAACTGCTTCTGGGAAAACGCAAATGAAAACAAAGAATGTGCATGAACTCTATCATACATGTCTCCATTTGTAAATACTAAACTCTTCAGTCTCAGCTCTATCTTTGGGTGACATAAATGGCTCTTTTATGTATTTCTGTCAGGGGCTGGAGGAGGTAAGCATATCCAGTACACTGGTTGTCTTGCACACCCTGTGGTTCACACCCCTCAGCTGCACCCATCCCTAGTACTAAGTCTTCCACTGACTTTGAGCTGATTTCCATTTAAGAGGGTGGAGTACAGACTGCAGCTTCAAGCCCTCAGAGGCACAAATGTGGGGAGATGCTGCCACCCCGTTCCTTTAGCTCAGCTGACTGGAATCTAGTTTCTCTGACATCTTCATTGACATTTGTTGTTTTCTGAAGTTTGCAGCTCCTATATGTCTTTTCACTAATTTGATTTTTTAAGTGAAGCTTTCCCTGAAAACACTTTCAAAGCTTGATGCTCCTCATCACCGGCACCTCGACCATTCTTCCATTTACAGAATTTATTACTAGCAGAGACCCTATTGTTTTGTTATTTTATCCTTCTAATTAAGAAAACAAGGTATGTGAGGAAAGAAACTTTGATCTGCTTGATTCATGCCTATATTCATGGGAGGCTTTCAGTTGATATTTAATGAATAAACAAATGAATACTTTAGATACTGAATGAAAAATGTCTTTAAGTGACTAACTACGCACGCAGGAACTCTGAAAGGCTGCTGAGTCAGTTTTCCTTGTGGCACATTTACATGAGTCACACCCTAGAACACAAGGTTCTGCTTGGAGACAGTAATCATTCTAGAAATTGGTACTCATTGAGATATCCTAGCCTGACTATCGAATTGTGTAGCTTGGCAAAGAATGGTTTTGAGACCTATTAAATTGCTGATGACCTATGAAGACTACAGACTGACTTGGAAATTAGTGTGTATTGGGATCCCAGGAATTGCAAAGTACTCCAAACATATAAACACAGAATATCAACACATTGTATTTAACCACAGTATATAATGCACATTCTGCCTTATATTTCATGGGTTTGTTGGGTCTCACTAACAACAGAGTCCTCCTGCTCCCTCTTTGTAGCTCATAATTTCCTCTTTGTATTGATAAGAAAATTGTGTTTCCCTACAACACAACACTTGTGTTCTAGTATCCTTTCTGTTGCTGGCATAGAACACTGACTAAAAGCAACTGAAAGAAGGAAAAGATGTGTTTGGTTTATGCTTATGAGTCATAGTCCATCACTGAGCAAAGCAGGAGCTTGAAGCAGAAGCTGCAGAAGAATGATACTTACTGGCTCATACTTGGCTAGCTTTTTTGTACAGGCTAAAGATACCTGCACTGGAGATGGTGTAGCTCACATTGGGATGGGTCCTCCTACATAAATTAACAATTAAGACAATCTCCTACAGACATGCTCACAGTTCAGTCAGATCCGAGTTATGCCTCACCTCAGTCTCCATTCTCAGTGATTGTAGTTGGCATTTTCTTTGGACCATCAACCAGCTCCCAAATAAAGACAGAGAGACTTATTAATTATGAGAGTTCAGTCTTAGCTTAGGCTTGTCCCACTAGCCTTTTAAACTTAGTTTCACCTGTTTCTACTCATCTACATTTTGTCTTAGGGCTTTTTACATTTCCTTCATTCTATATGTCCTACTTTCCTGCTTCCTCCCTGTCTGTCTGTCTGCATCCTTTTCTTTTTTCCTTTTCTCTTTCTTCCCTAAGCCTAAATTCCTCCTCCTACTTATTCCCCCTGCCCAGAAATTCTGCCCAAACCTCCTCCCTTGCCATTCAGCTTTTTATTAGACTAATCAGGTGCCTTAGGCAAGCAAGGTAAAATAGCAACACTTTTTACATAATTAAACAAATGTAACCTATCTTTACATAGCTAAACAAATGCAACACATCTCTGCATAGTTAAACAAATATTCCACAACAAGGGGAGTGTCAAATGGCTGTTAAAGCTAACTAGGGTAATCAGCATTGAAAAGAAACAGACCATAATATAGTGATGTTTGCTATGCCCATGACCTTGGGCTATAGGGCCTGAGGGAAGCAGTGCTTCTTGCCATTTAAGAGGTACATGACCTCTTAAAAGGTAAGGGAAGTGCAAGCCCCTACCCACTGCACCAAGGCTGCTCAAGGTCACACCTTAGGCACTAGACTCCAAAAAGAAGGCTGGGGGGTGGGAAGAGGAAGGAGGGGGGAATCTGTAGTTGGTATGTAAAATGAATAGACAATTTCTTAATAATAAAAAGGGGGGGAAGGTAAGCCCCTTTTCCCTTCTGCCTGATTCCTGGTCTGATCAAACTGCTGGGTGGACTGGCTTCCAGTCAGATCAGAGGACGACTTCAGCTGTCTACTCCATTCCATATTCGTGAGTGTATTTCTTCAATTTATATCTTAATAAATCCCTATTACCCATTAAATAGCTTCATGTGGATTGATCTTAATACCATGCAAATACACAATAGAATGGAAGACCCTCCAAATCTTTATGCTGAATATTAAAAACTCAGATTATAGCCATATGTTGTAAGACAGTCTGGGAAAGGAAAAATGTAGGTTGGGTAAATTTCTGAGAGTTGCTAGGAGTAGAGTGGGATGGAGAGAATAAACTAGAAAAATTCATAGGGAGCCCAGGGCTCAGGGAAGTATTCTATATGCTCCATCTTGATATGGACACATGACAGGGATGAATATACTCTTAGAAGTAGAATTTTACTCTATGAAAATTATGCCACAGTAAAAAACAAATCAGTACTGAAGCAACTTTGTGAGGATATTTTAAACTACAAATTTATTCCTCTAATTATGGGACTATTCAGATCTAATAAATATTTTATACTTTTTTTTTGTGAAACTGGGAATCAACTCAGGCCTTTGAACATGCTAGGTAAATATTCTACCATTGAATTATATGAGCAGCCCTCAGTTTTTAGAGTCAGACTTTCATTATGCAACCCAATGTGGTGATTGCTATTTATTTGTTAACTCAGAAGAAGCTAGGATGACCTGGGATAAGGGCCTCTGGCTCTGGTTGTCAGGGATTGTCTTGATTGCATTTAGGTGATGTGGAAAGACCCATTTTGATTATTTCCAGGATCAGGGCTGAACACAGAGTGAGCTGAGTGCAAGCATGCCTGGGTGCATGCGCGAGTCTGACTCTGTCTTCTCTGCTTCTTGACTTTGGATGTGATGTGGTTAGCTTCCTCAGTCTTCAGCTGCTGTGTCTTCCCTGCCATAATTGACTGCAACCTGTAACTGTGATCCAGAACAATCCCTTCTTCCTTTAAATTGTTTTAATTAGAGTATTTTATCTCAGCAACGGGAAAAGAAACTAAGACACTCGCCTGCCCTTGAGCCCAGAGCCTCCTGCCCCAGCCTCTGGCATGCTAGGGTTAGGGAGAATGCCATCACACTCACACTTAGCTTCTCTTTCTTTCTCTCTTAAACCTTCCCGATTCATAGTGTCTTCTTAATATTTGTAATTTATGTAGCTGAAGCTTTCCTATTTCTAAAAGTATTTAGTTGAGACTTTTATTAATAAGATTGAATGGAGATTTTTTACATTTTATTAACATTTACAAAGGGCTCCTGGGATTTCCATTCTATTACAGAATCAATTTTTCTGTTCACTCTGCAGCCCCCAGAAGCTGAAGTGGTAAATATTGCCTGGAGTCCATTTATACTTATTATACTTTTTGGTGTGTTGTATTTAATTTTGTTTTTTTACTTTCATTTTTTACTTTTAAGACAAGGTCATGTGTTAAACCCAGGCTGGCCTCAGTCTTGTGAAGGTCCTCTTGCCTCTGCCTCATGAGTGTGTGGTTCTAAGCATGGAGCCCCATGTGGAGTGATAGCTGTATTCTTCAAAAGGCATCACAAAACAGTAACAGACAGATTTAAGCCTCTAGAACTCCAAAGTTACTATTCTCACCCTCCAGAAGAGTGAAATTCTTAGAGCATTGTATTATGGACATGGGAGCCCATGCTGCCTCACTATATTTTCTTATAAGTCAGTGTTGCATTAGATTTTACACATTGATGCCGTTTTACTTGATCTTCATTTCTTTTTTCTCCTGACTTTCAGTTTGGCATGATTTTCTTTCTTTTCAAAATATAAACTTTGAAAATTTTTTATATGACTGAAAACACACACACACACACACACACACACACACACACACACACACACACAAATATGAGGTCTCACTATGTAACCCAAGCTGGCCTTGGACTTATAATACTCATGTCTCAGCTTCTCCAGTGGTGGAATTGTAGGTGGGAAGCACCATGCCTTCTTTTCTGCATTCGGTTTTGAAGGATATTTTTGAGTGGTACGTCATTCTGCTTCAACGGCTGCATTCTCTCAACAGATTAAGGTAAAGTATCTCTGGCTTCTGCTAATCTCAGAAGTCTCTGGATGGTGACATCTCTTCTTACGAGGTTTCCTTTTAGAACTTCTGCATGGCCTCCCAAACACCACTGTAGTTCAAGTGTGGGGTTTTGATCTTCTTGGGTTTATTGATGAGGTGACTATTTTGGAACATTTTCAGGTGTTATCTCTTTGGATATTTCTTGTGGACCATTTCTTTTTCCGGAACTCTAGACAGATTTTCTTTCTTTTTTCTTTTCTTCCTTTTCTTCTTTCTTTTTTTGTTTTGTTTTTTTTTTCAGTCTCTGCAAGATTTTAATGCTCAGTTTTCACAAACACAAGTTTCTATCCAATTTGATGACTTACAGTAAAATGTACTAGAGCCTTTAAAAAATGGGCATTCAACTATCCTCCATAGTCTCTTCCAATGTTTTAAAATTCATCACTGTGAGTTTTTACCTAAGACTCTACTGTATTTACATTTGAATTGCATGTCTTAAGAATAAACGAAATCCATGATATTTTGGTTAACTCAGTGTATTTATAAAATGAAAAGTTCTATCAAAATACTTTTCACTGGAAAAAATAAATAGAACAGACAATGGATCTACTCAAAGTACACATTCACTTTGGTAGACTTCAGTGTAGGACAGTTCATGACAAGCATATTTGCCCTTATTCCCCAGAGCCGATCAGCTTCCAAGCTAATGGTTAAATCATTTTTAACTGAGATTTTATTGTGTTGATATCTGGCTCACTCCACATCATCTTCAGCCAAGCTCTGAGCACTTACAATTCTCTGACTAATGGTGGGAAGCTTGGTCAGAAGCATCTGGAACACTGGTGGTGGAAGAGTTTGCTGTAACACTTGCAGCAGCTGCTGAGGCTGTCCACACACAGCGATTGCGTGTGTCAGGTGGTCCACACCCTTCTCGTATTCACCTTGTGCTAATAACTCTTCACCAAGCTGTATCTCTTCAAGGAAGAATTTCTGAACAGCTTCAGCATCTTTTAAGTCAGGTAACTTGGAAAGCCCAGCTCTCTCCTTAGCAAGCTTCTGTTTCTTTCTTTGTTCTCGAAGCCTGTTCTTGAAGTTGGGGTCACTCCGCCTTTTGCTGTCAAAGTAGATGCGGTACCCGATGAAGAGGGCACCGCACATGCCCGCGGCGATGGCACTGTTCCGGCCCTCCATCTTCGCTCGGCTGGGGCGTGCGCCGGGCCTCCGAGCGATCAGAGCAGGCCGCCCGCTCGCCGCTTCCAGCGCAGACGGAAAAGGCCGAGCACCAGCCTTTGTTTTTGTTTTTATTTTTGTTTTTGAGGCATGGTTTCTCTGTATTATCCTGGCTGTCCTGTAACTCCTCTGTAGACCATGCTGGCCTCGAACTCAGAGTTCTGTCTATCTCTGCCCCCTAAATGCTGGAATTAAAGGCGTGAGCCGCCACCACCTGGCTTAGACAGAATTTCTTAATTTTATTTCCTACTTAAGCTAATATTCAGTATCAATATATGCCTCACTATCTCTGTGACCAATTTTTAAATGCATCTCAGAGTAAATGAGTCTAATATGTTAAGATTTCAGTAGAAGTTGATTAGTCCTGTTCCTTGATAGGGTGGTTGGTGTTTGTTTGTTTTTAAAATTAGCTGGTCATTAGAACCTTCTCACAATTTCACAACAGTTATAAAAATTGTAATTCCCCCTTATTTTCATGGGATTTGTTCCAGAGCCCAATGAATGGAATAAACTTGATATGTACTCTTTTTCTCTTATACATGCATGTCTGTGCCAAATTTTAACTTAAAAATTAGCCACAATAAGAGATTAAATCATCACTTTTCCATAGGTTTTACCAGCTTCAGCCTATGACTTTATTCTTTCTTTATTAGGTTGAAAGATTTCACATTTCCCCTAAAGAAGCACTCTGTGGCTTCTTCTTGGCATGTCCAAACAATCATCATCCTTGCTAGGCACAACATTGTAACACTGACAGTGTTATAACAGAGATCTGTACTAAGTGACCAATGAGAGGGTAATATATACAGTGTGGATACCAGGGACACATAGATACTTCATGTTCTAGGTGGGATGGATCAGAGCACATACGTTTTCACCATGCTACTCAGAACAATGAACAATTTAAAATTTATGAATTGCCTAGTTCTGTAATTTTTCATTTATTTTCTCCAAGCTTTGGTTGGTGGTGGCTAACTGAAACTGAAAAGCTGAGTAAGGAGGGCTGAGCGCAATACGAATCTGGGGTTATTTTAGGATTTAAGCTGTTGGTTTGCCAAAGGAAGAAGGGGTTTTGGCCCAGGTCACCATCAGCAAAAAAAAAAAAAAAAAAAGAATACATTGCATGAAAGAAAAATCTATTGTTAATAAAATAAAATAAACTTTAAAAAGAAGAGGAATAAAAGGAAGATACTTCCTGTAGAGGGACAGAAACACGTCTTCATAGTTGGAATCACTGCACACAGTGCTACACTGAGTTTGATCAGCAAACTGAGATCAGGAAATGGAGGGGATAAGGCTGAGAACTGAGTGTGAGCGGTGAGAATCATCCAAGGGTGAGGCACTCAAACCAACCAGTTCTCTGAAGTCTAGTCTTAAGACTTCCTTCTGTCTTCTCAAATACCACCTTCTGTTATTTTTCTTTCTAGAATCTTCTATTCTGTGTTTTCCCCCTTGCTTTCACCATAGAAACACACAAAGCCTTTCCTAACTTAAAAATATACAAGCAAACAAGCAAAAATTATGTCACTTGACCTCAAATTCCCTTCCATTTCCCACTTGATCTTTTCTTCTCTTTCCAGTGAATTGTTTTAGAATATATTCTGTCTTCAGTCTCCCTTTTCGTTTGCATGCTTCTCCACAGCCAACGGCTCTCACTTCTGTCTCTGCACTGAAATCTCCTGACATGGACACAAATGAGGTCTTCATTACAGTAAGCATAACATCCCATCTGATGCTTGCTATCCCAGCCTTTCTGCTAGTACAGGGCAGAAGACGCACTCTTTCCTAAGTCCTTACATTAACTCCCTGCTTCACTAACCATTTTGTACTATGGCAATTTTACCCAAGGACTATTTCTTTAAAAAAAATTTTTTTTACATTGTGTGTGTGTGTGTGTGTGTGTGTGTGTGTGTGTGTGTGTGTGTACGTGTGTGTACCAGGATGTGTGTGGAGGCCAGCCAGATGTGTAGAGTTCTTTCTCCTCTCTCTATCCTATGGGCTCCAGATCATCAAACTCAGGACATTAAGTTTGTCTTCAAGCACCTTGCCCACTGGGCAGTCTCACTGGCCACCAAAGCCCATTTCCTATCTACTGCTTCTTACCTAAATTTAAAAGAATTACCTAGTGTGGCTTCTCAGCAGACGTTGAGAGACTGTTGCATTATCAAATTAGAACGTACAGTGAGATCTTTTATTTAACACTCATAGGTAACAACAAAAGCCAGTAGCTCTGTATTCCATCCTCATCAATACAACTGCTCTCAGAGGTCATCCTGTTCACTTTCAGTTGCATTGCATTTAATTACATAGTTTCAAATGACAATTCTAATTCCATATGATTAAGACATTTTCATTATTCCATAGTTCTAATAACAACTACCTTATTTTTCTATTTCAGACATGACTTTGAATTTATTATAACAAATGATGACTTACTCTCTCTCTCTCCTTTTCCTTCACCAAGATATCAAATTAGTGTTTACTGTTTACATTTTGATGTCTAAATATTTTTTGCTATAAGGTCAAAGGTACATTCTATAATTTTATTTTCTTGTCTAAGGCTTATTTTACTTAAGTGACTAATTGTGTCATGTTCATGTTCTTGCTTCATAATTATCAGTAATTCTTTTTCAACCTCCTAATGGAAATGTACACAACTGCTCTTCATATTTTTTTCCTAGGGCCAAGTGAATCATATAATTTCTTATCTGCTTTCAATTTTAAAATCCTTATTCTTGAACACACACACACACACAGAGAGAGAGAGAGAGAGAGAGAGAGAGAGAGAGAGAGAGAGAGAGAGAGAGAGAGGCTCCCTCTGGAACTTTCCATCATCTTTCACAACACAGATATGTTTGCCTTTAAGGCCATCACACTGTCATCTTGGAATTCCCATTATCCTCATCCAGCCTCAGCAGCTCCCTTGGTAGTCTTTGTCAAGACATTGAATCACAATTAAGATGAACTTGGTAAAGTGGAAGACACTTGTGGCCAGTGGTTGGTGACTTGAAGGATGTTGTCTGCTCAGTGGTCATCCCCAGCTTAAACCTCAGGTGGGTGAGAAATGAACTTTCATTATATTAAGCCACCAAGAATCGGGATCGCTATCTCCCAGACACCAGCTTTGCTGGCTCAACTCTATTCTTATCCTGTTTTCTTATCCTTCCCAGCAAAACAAAGCCAGAAAGAAGTTCATGAAATGTCTCCAGCTTTCCTTTTACTTTGTTCCCTTGTAGACAAGTAACCGGCTGTGCTGAACACCACAGGGAAAGCAGGGGAATGTGTCAAACGACCACAGAATGCTTATTCCATAAGCATTGGATAATAACAACAATAACAGTAATACCATTAATGGCAATAATAATCAACATTCGTCTTTCTTCAGCAGGCCTTGAATAGCATGCAGTGGCCCAAGGACCATTATGACTCGGGCATGACTAGGCCCTGCTGTGGGCTTTTCTAAGGCAAAGGGTTGGGGGTTGGGGGACACCAACCTCTGAGCTTGGTACACAATAGACCATAACCTCCTTCTCTCTGTTGCTTTTCATAAGGAGCCAGTGGAGATCTGTCAGCGCAAAGCTTTCTGCAGAGCCTCCCAGAATGAGAACGCCTAGTGCCCAACGCTTTTACTGGAGAGCACCAGGCAGGCATAATGAAGTCAGTAATTTCTCCTGCCTGCAAGCCTTGAATTAGGCCACATGGTAGAGCTTTTTAGGCTGATTGGGGTGGGGGAGAGAGAAATCCACAGAACCTTAGAAAAATGGTAACGCCTTATTAAATTATTTGAAATCTCTGGAGTTGCATGTCTTCTAGCTCCAAATTGGCATACCTGTTAACTTAAAGTGTTCAAATTTCTCTAAAATATTATTGTATTTAAGACAGAGTGCCATCCCAAGCTGCACATGAATTACAGAGCATCAGGAAAAGAGAGAGACTCGCCGTTTCCCGGCTTAAAACCCTTTACCACAATTAGTAGTTAGTAGCTTTCAGAAACATTTGCTGGATAAGTAACCATGGTCAAATCGCATAATTTTGCCCCACCTCCTCCTCCTTTCTTTCTTTTGATTCCAGGGTTTTGAGTGCTGGCCTGAGAGCTATAATTTCATCTTTAGGCATATTTCTTTAGGCATTCTTAATGAGACATTTGAGTTGTCCAGTCCTGCCTTCTTGAATTCAACCTTTTAGGGATTCGGGCTTGGGAGAATGTGGGAAAAGAGGGAGGTGGAGTGCCCAGGGCTGTGGAGGGAATGAGATCTAAGGGCTGGAGGAGAGCGAGAGGCACCTCTGCTCCACTGTGTGCTCCGCTGTGTCTGAAAGTGTCCAGACACAAAACTTTCCATTCTCAAATATTTATTGCACGCCTATTGGGCGCCATGCATATTCTAGGAATGGGAAATGCAAAAATGAATTGATCATGTTTTCAGACAGCTCTCAGGTCTGTGTCTGAACTTAGCCTAAGTGAACTGCAAGTCCCACTTTTATATTTGGCAAGCTTGGATGTGAAAATAAGAAAGAAAAAAAGTAGTCTTCAATGACCTAAAATTTGGCTATATTGTCTTGGTTCTGGATACTTTTAAATGTCCTTAGTAAGCTATTGCCCTGTAAGTGAAGAGTCTATGAGAAGTACAAATCTTTAGGTAATTCTCTAGTAATTGAAGAAGAGACATGCTGAAATAAATGAAACATGGCCGGCAAATGTTCTCACAGAGGAGGTATCAAGAGCTTTTCCTGCTGGTGTGGGCAGGGTCAGTCTCTGAGTCAGTTTGCTAGAGTTTCTGCTCAGAATGAAGAACTCAGTGTATCTGAGGAACAGAGTTGTAGTGGGAGGTGAGCTTTTATACCACAAAAGCCCTTAATACAGCCTTTCTGTAGCTTACATACAAGTTTGGAGGCATACATGGATAGTGTTGGTAAGTAATAATGTATATTCCTGTGTTTGGTTTCTACTTGACTACCTCCTCACCTTTTTCTCTTCAGTACCAGGAACTGAACGTTGGGCCCAGTTCATTCCAGGCAAGTTCTCTTCTACCAAGCTGATCCTCAGCACCTTTCACGTTTTATTTTGAGGAATTGTTACTAGGTCTTGCACAGTGGCCTTGACCTCAAGAGCTCCCTGCTTCAGCCTCTCACATAGCTGGGATTGCAGATGTGAAACCACTCTGCCTAGCTTGCTTGGCTGTTACTTGAGAAATACATTTGATTTAGGAAGGCTATGAGGACATGGATATAGGTAGACTCAGGTGAAGTATGGAGATGACTTTTCAGGGCTATCATTTTGTATTTTCTTTAGAGAGGTAAAAATTTTTTATTGGTAATTAAAATGTATTTTGTTTTCTTCTTCTTTATTCTGTCTTATTGAGGTCTGCAAGATGACTCAAAGACACTTTCTGCCAAGCCTAACAATCAGAGTTTAATCTCTGGAACCAACATAAAGAGACAGAACAGAACAACACCTGCGGGTCATTCTATGACCTTCACACATACACCAAGATATATGTGCTTGTTCAGGTGTCTTTGTGTATACACACACTGAATAAATGTAAAAATAATTATTCCACTATATTGATCAAAATACTTTTTCATTCCCCTAGTACTATTTTGAATTCACCAATGAAATATAGAGCAAGAAAATAAAATGAGCATTTCCGAAACAAATAGAACAATATTGGAATTAAGATGCCAAGATGCAAGAAAGTGAAAGTAATGAGTGAAAATCCCGAATGGCCAGGAGCCCATGATTTGCCACTTGATTCCATTAAGGGAATTAAAGTATCAGGTGCTGGTGGAATAGAAAGAACCGACTGTGAGTGGCTGACGGACGCAGGCATGCTTTGCAGAGCACAGTCAGCAAACCCCATTTTAGAAGTGAGAAGGCAACCAGATGTTACTCACCTGTCTCTTAGTTCACTGGGAAAACAAGAAAGACATATTTGTGTAGTCAGTGCTTCTTGTGCTGAACATCAGCTTCCATCAACTCTGACTTACGGGAAAGTGTGGGGAGCCTTTAATATACAAAGCAGATGGAGATGGGCTTGTCCAAAGCAGGAGGTTTAGTGTGTTAAAGGAACACAAGGGATGTTTAACTTTGGAGGAACCAAAATTTCCTAGAAGCAGGAGGCTGGGGTGAGAGATAGGCCTTTTGTTTTATGCACAGGAAATTGTGTTCGAGTCTGGGATCTCTGAGGAGAGAGTCTGTGGATCCTGGACTTTAACAAAAGTATTGATGGCCCTGTGGCTCATAATAGGGTTGCTAGATGCTTGTTCTGCAAAAGAGAGTAGGTTGCAAAGGTTCAGCTTGCCTGCGTTGGTGGTGTGGATTCCAGCAAAGGCATGCCAGTTGTGACTCCAGAAGCTGAAAACTAAGGTTTACCTCAGTGTATCTGAGTTATACAGCTGTAGATTTCTTGGAAGATTTCAAGTAAGGGGAAAAGCCACTCTCCAAAACGACCAAGGTACCTCTAATATACTGGTATCATACTACATTTAACGTAAATTAGAAAGTAAAAAAATAAATTCTGCTCTTGGCTGCTCTGAATGCTTGTGTTTGTAACTTTCCTCCACGTACATGTAGACTGTTGAGTGTTTTCAGATTTTGTATAAATGGCATCATACGGTTAAAGGAATGGGATGAGTGAGTAGAGCTGTGTGTGTTGTGATACTTTTAAGAAGATCTGAAGCAAATATCGTCAAATGTTAACATTTGTTAAATCTGGATGGAGAATATACAGGTGTCTTGTAAATTTTTATTCACGTACTTTTATGCATGTTTGAACATTTGGAAATAACAAAAAGTAATAAAGGTGTGGGGATGAAGTAGTGAGGACAAAGATAAAAGCCAGCAAAGTGTTCCTGGACCCCGAGAACCCCAGGGTGCTCAATATTGACTTCATTTGCAGTGCCTCCCAAATAGGTTTGTTCAGATTCCTGAGGTCACTTTTTCATTTTCATTGAAGCCTTGCCTATTTCATGACCTTGCCAATGGAACAGAACCCTCAACCTTTGATTACCAACCTGGGTTTCCATGTTTCAGTGGAGTTGCAACTACTCTTTCAGGGATTTGGTTCAGAAGTCTCTGTTCACCCCCAAGGAATTAAATTCAAGCCATTGACTGTATCACCAAATGAATACATCAGGTACAGCTTTTCCTACCACTACTGTGACCTCTGTTAGCTACCACCCCCTGCCAGCACTTCAAGCAGCTACTGCTCTAGTAATCGCAAAAGTGAGTTCATCAAAATTAAAAACAAAAAACAAAAACAAAACAAAGCACACTGAAATTAAATCCCTTTATTTACCTGCCCCAAACTTACAATGGTTTCCCATTATGCTTGGAATAAAATTTAAACCTCTAAGCATGGCCTATGAGTCTGCTCCTATCTCCACATCTCTTCTGTGTCCCAGCTACCTTTAGTTTTGGCATACTCCATACTCCTCCCCCCCCCCCCCGAAAGCTGGGAGACCTCTGCCTTTGTTCTTCCCTCTGCCTGTGACCATGTTTGTGGAGCTGGCTTCTTCCCTATTTTAGGTCACAGTTCATGCTCTTCCCCTTTACCAAAAGTTCTCAACCTGTGGGTCATGACAGGTTGAAGGGCATCAAATGACCCCTTTTCAGGAGTCCCATATGAGAATCCTACATGTCAGATATTTACATGACGATTCATCACAGTAGGAAAATTACAGTTATAAAGTGGCAATGAAATAATTTTATAGCTAGGGGTCACCACAGCATGAGGAGCTGTATTAAAGGGTCATAGCATTAGGAAAGTTGAGAACCACTGCTTTAGACTGTAATTTAAGGTGGTTTCATTTCTATATTCCTTGTCAACTCCTATTTTTGCTTTTTTTCACAGAACTTACTGCAACTTACAGGTATTTTACTGTCCAGATGGACAGCTTGGTTTTCATATCTCAGTGGTTTTCAGCTTCCCAGAGTCTAAGGCCCTGTGTATTTGGGGAATCTCCAACAGACTAAAGCAATGCCCACTCTCAAAAAAACATTCAAAATGTTCAACATTTTGTTAAAGTTCCCTATTTTGTGGACACATGGCCTGGACTGTACCGTTCATATCATGTGTCCCTGACTTAACCTGGCCTGCAAGGTGATGGGTTGAACAGTAAAAGTTGCAGTGGCTGCAGATAAGTGATAAACCTTTTTCCCAGACGCTCCAGGGCCTTAGTTACAGAAGAACTGACTTATCATACACCCCTCATGCAGGGCCTGTGCAAGCTCAGATGTGTCTCTAAAGAGGAAGCTGGGGCTACGTATGCTGTCTTCTGGCCCTGTGGTATGATTACATTGCCTACTCCTCAAGCTTGTTCCTTCAGTAGTCTTGATTCTGGGAGTTACTCAGTAGAATGCCCTCTAAAAAATACCCTTTTTGTCTAAATTAGCTTTAATTTGTTTTTGTTTGACTGTCAATTTGTGGAAAATCATGAGGACTGTGAGGGATGTAGGTAACAGCGTTTAGGGAGGTTCTGTCTGGCCAGGAAGGACCAATCTTGCACTAGCAGACCCTGGAAGCACATGCCTCCTGAAGTTTTGGACTCAAGATGTCTTATTTGCTTTACTCTAGACTCAATGACAAAAAGATTGAAAACAGTTTTATCAAGACCTGTGGCTTTTGCAGTTAGGTTATGAGTGACCCATACCATAGTGCTAAGCAGTGGAACATTGGGCAGGAGAGACAAACTTGCTTATTACTCCCTTCTGGTCTGCAACAAAAGGGAAGTTAGAGATGTTTGGAGGGAAATCTCTGAAAATTGCCAACGTTTTAAAAGCTTTCCTCCCAACTAATGAGAGAGGAAGGGTTGGTGCTTCCCCCTCTTCTCAAAGAGGGGAGCTTTGTGAGAAAGACTCCAGGGACTCAGTTTATCTTCTGGAGAGACAGAGCGTCGGACTTTCACTCAAGCCCAACAGTGGTTCTCTCAATCTGTGGTTGGCTCCTGACTATCAGATGGTGGGGTAGACTAGGTACCACTGAAAGTAACCAGAACTTCCTGAATTTGGCAGGACAGTTGTACTTTGAAAGTGGAGCTAGTCTCTAAATTCTGTCCTGCAGTCCAAGCCAACACATGGAATACTAGAAGCATGAAGGGTGGAAAAGGTCACAAAGGGTCATGTAGAGGGCATTGACTCTGTCCAGCGAAATGCAGGTATGCAATTACCAGCAGAGGTCTCGGAAACCACACAAAGGTGACCAAAGAGAGAGCGAATCAACAAGTGGCACTGTTCCATACCCATAGGATATTTCTATGAGATGAAGATAGCCCTAGTTCCATAAAAATTTTCTGCCTTAACTTCCCACCACCAAGTAGCAACTTCCCCTTCCTCCTCTACTGGGCCTGTACTTGAGGATGTGGAAATTACCACTCTGGGCCAAGTGACTATTTATCACCTAGATTTCTACAGTAGTTTGCTAACTGGTCTCCTTCCTCCTTTGTGGTGATATTTTATTTGTGCACCCCAATAAAGCTTATCTGGGGATCAGAGGAAAAAACCAGTCACTATATTAAACATGGAGGTCAGGCAGTGGCAGCACATGCCTTTAATCCTAGCACTCAGAAGGCAGAGATTCATCCTGAACTCTGTGAGTTCAAGGCCACACTGGGAACAGAGCCAGGCATAGTGGCACATGCCTTTAATTTCAGCATTAGTTAATCATAGAGATCTGGAGGACTGTACAGATAGACAGGAAGTGATATAGCTGGGGGGAAAAAGGAAGTAAGATGGCAGAGCAAAGAAAGTTATATAGGCATGAGTATACAGGAAGTCTCTCTCTCTTGGGCTGAGGATTTCCTAGTGGTTAGAACTTGTGGATGCCTTGTTTTATCCCTCTTGTCTTTCAGCTTTCACCCCAATATCTGGCTCCGGGTTTTTTAAAATTATAAGACCATTTAGTCATTCATATTAGACTCCTGGCTTTGCCCTTTCCATCTGTCTTCATCACAGAAGCCAAGAGATCCTGACACATGCTGTACCAAGCCTTGGCTCCCTGCATTTCTTCCAGTCTCATGTTTTTCTGCTCTCCTTCCCCGACCTGCACACTGCAGACTCCTCTTGCTGTTTCTCAATAATCCAGAGCATGTGGGTCATAGGGCTTTCACTTTTCTGAATTTTGGACCTGGAAATTCTTTCTCTGGTTATCCATGACTTTACTCCATTTCTACTTAAATGTCACTTTCACTGGGTACTTAAGTAGCTCTTCCATTACACTTGCTGACTATCTGGCCTACTAAATTCTTTACTCTAGAAGCTATCACTATGATGTTGCATGTTTATCAAGTAGAATTTACGCTTGATAAAGGTTAAAAAAATGGGTCTGTCTTAGTCATTGCCCTATGTATAGCCTTCTAGATCAATGTCTGATTAGAATAAAGTTTTAATTACCTCTTATTCCAAGAATGGGACAGCAGTGGGTGGGAATGGCAGTATATCCAGACAAAGAAAAACCTAATCTTTCCTCTATAGCATATAAACATATCTCTGGAGACCCACAAAGGTTTCCTAGGGAGATCTGAGCTTGCTTTACCCAGCAGAGCTTCATTAGAGGATTGCTTGACCATGTGCATGGGTACTAAGTGATTGGATGGGTCTATACTTGGCTGAGCTAGGGAGAGGTCTTTGCTCCACCCCTTGGCATTCCTATAAAGACCCCTTTAGAAGAGACAGGAGGAGCCAGTGGATAATGATCCAGGCCCTCCCCAGGCTATCCTGTGTTTCTGTCTGTTTCTCTCCCCTCTAGCCTTCTATCTAATATCTTTTATCCTTCTCTCCTCAAGAGTACCCTGTTGTAAAATGTGAGAGCTGGTCTCCCAGCTGGGCTCCCACAGATGGCACCTGAACAGAGACAGAGGACTTGGTGAAAGGAGAAAGGGGGCATCACTGGTGTAAGGAGGCATGCCCAATAAGGAATTAAAAATAAAAGGCAATGGTATTTTATTCTCGGGAGTGAAAGTAATGGGCTGAATGCTGAAGTTCAACAGTGATGCTGCAGCATATATCTTCCTATCTAGGTTTCTCTCTCTCTCTCTTAATTTCTATCTATAAAAATTAAGGAAAAAATAAAAAGTAGACTGTAGGAATATAGTGTAGAAAAAACTTAGGGTAAGAAAAGCAGCAAGCTGTGCTCTTGGGACTCTGCACGCAAACTCCTGGAGAAGAATCACAGTCATGAAAAAATACTGTGAAAGAAAATGGGCCAGAAAAAGATTCCTGTGGAAGCTTTTGGCCTGTGAACAGCTTAGATTTAAGTCCTGAGCAGCAGAGGAAAGAATTTTCCCTGAGGCAGATGCAGGTGAAATAGAACTCTTCACTCCATTGACATTGTTACTGTATGAAAACATTGTACCATCAGAATTAATTTGCTTGGCCATGAAGCCAAGAATAGGGAACAGAAGTCTTGGGAAAAGCTTAGTAATCTTTCTCTCAAACACTGAAAGCTTTCTTGTAAAAAACTTAACAATATCTCCCTAAAAAATTGAAAGCTTTTCAGATCTGTCCTTCTCAGATCTCGTTTCTTCTTGCAAGGGCAAAATTAAACTCACCTGGAAAATTTATTAGAATAAGAAAATCACCTGTAATTGCCCTAGAGAATCACAAAACCTTTTGGAATATGGCAAATCCTCTCTGCTGGGTCCTGTCTCTCCTTCAAGCCAGTATTAGAAAACAGCAGCCAGAATCCCCTGCAGCCAGAGCCTATGCCTGAAAAAGTGCAGGCAGAAAGCTGTGCAGGGACAGCTTCCCCCAGGGTGGAGCAGCAGAGGCAGTGTGGGACCTGGAGAGGGGTTCCTGGCATTAAGGCAGCAATGGAGGCTTTGAAGACTCAAGCCCTTACCCCCAGAACAGAAAGAAGTTAGCAGAGAAATTGATCCTCGGCAAGCAGGAAAGAACAAGCAGGGACAAGCAGGAGATCTATTGGGGGGAAAAAACGTTCTAAAAAACTCATTTTTCAAGTACTCCCTTTATTTTTTTCACTGACCCAGTAAGGTGGGGGAGCAAAGAGTTACCAAACTCCTGTCTGAGTGCATGCAGGCAGACAGATGTGGCCTACTCTGGGAAAAGTGCCAGGTGAAGGAAAGACACCTATCAATGACAGCTCAGGGAGAAGAGAAACTTCCCATGAGGAAAAAAGCTTGCTTGATCTTGATTTTCAGTATGAACACAAACTGTGTAAATGGAAACAGAAGTGTGGTAGATCAGAAAGGCAGCATGGTAAATGTAGTTCATTCATAATAGTGTGACAATATAGAGAAAGGTAGTTTGGGAAATGTAGTCCATAGTGTAGTTAATAACAATGTGATGGTATAGTGAAAGGCAGTTTGGGAAATGAAGTATGTAACAGAGATGCCAGTACTACACTACCCCTAAACTCTGGGGTTTTTTCCAGTGTTTTTTTCAGCTCAAAATACTATTTTTTTCCATAAGCTTTGTTAGCTTGCCTCTTGAGAATTAGAAACAGGTGAACAGCTTGCCTATCAGGAGGCAATTAAAATGCTAATACTGTTTGTCAACAAGTCACTTTGAAACCCTCTAGAAAACTAGGGAAAGAGGTCCATACATTGAGAAATTGCTTTGACTATGAAAACATGAAAAACTTATGGGTAAATAATAAAAAAAAAAACTTGGGTGGTGCTTGAAATGCAAGAGAGAAACATTGGCATCATTGAAACACTCATGATAATCTTAAAAAGCAGCTTTAAAAAATTAAGAAGAGGGAATTTTACCCTCAGTCAAGCTTAGGGCCACTGATGAATTAGGCTCTGACTTAAAACTGTCAGGAAAACTTTCAGAATGATATCAAAGCTGACTATAAATACCGAACTTTAGAAATGATTTGTGTACTCCCTGTCTCGTTGATAGTTCTGTTAAGAAATCTCTTCTAGATGTTTGCTAATAGAGTTTGATTTTGAATTTAAAGTTAGTTCTGTTAAGGGATTCTTCTAGATATGTGCTAAAGTTTATAAAGAAGTTATGTAAAGTTTTTTTGAATATAAGTTTGTAAAATAGTCCTATAGAGTTTCCTTTTGAATGTAAGTCTGTAAAAAGTGTAAATGTTGAATGTAAGTTTGTAAAAAGTATAAATGTTGAATGTAATATAATTTTTTTTATTACTCCATGACAAATTAGATAACATTAATTTTTAAAGGATAAACCAAGTCAATCAAATTAGAATAATCTTGAAGTTTTTATTACTCTTTTATGTTCAGATATTTTTGAATACTTTTTTATGATAGCTTAAAATATAATTTTATGATCTCAGTGGCCCCTGGAAAACTTAAATGAAGGTGTCATAATTAGGGGGGATTTTCTTCTTCCTAGAACTTTCCACTCCTTCTGTTTCTATTTAGAAAGGGATCGGCCTCTCACAAAGGGGTAAGCCTCCCACAATTGAGTTAGTTTGTAAAATTGTTTTTATAATTAGCATGGGTTTTTGTTTACTTGAGTGGATACTTTGAAGTGATTTGAAATGACTGTTTTCTCCTGGGAATCAAAATAATCTCTTGAAAATTTTATTGGACATCTGTTAAGAGAGAGTTTTGATCCCAGAAACAGGCTTGGTGTAGCTGAAACTGCTATAGTCACCTTAGACCCATTTCAAAAAGGATATTCCATCTTTATCATCATCTACACCTTTACTGGGAGGTGTGACAGCTATGGAGATCACTGTGGATTATTTGCAATTTCAGTAGGGACCTGAGTCAGAGCTGAATTAGTCTCTGTACCCCTTCTTGCTAGAGGCTGGAGGTTAAAGACAGGCAACTTTCTTCTTGATAGCTTCCTGAATCTATGCATGTAAAATTAATCAAGAAGAATGACCTAAAACAGTCACAATCTATCTGAGGAGCCTGGGCAGGAGGCCTTTATTATATCAAGAAAGGGGAGTTGTGGAGGCCTACAAAGGTTTCCTAGTGAGAGCTGAGCTTGCTTTACCCAGTAGAAGTTGCATTAGAGAATTGCTTGACCATGTGCATGGTTACTAGGTGATTGGAAGGGTCTATACTTAGCTGAACTAGGGGGAGGTCTTCTACTCCACCCCTTGGCATTCCTATAAATGGCCCTTTAGAAGAAACAGGAGGGGCCCGTGGATAATAGTAATGAGGGAGCCAGGCCCTCCCGAGGCTATCCTGTGTTTCTATCTGTTTCTCTCCCCTTTATCCTTCTATCTAATATCTCTTATCCTACTCTCCTCAAGAATACCCTGTCATAAAATGTGGGAACTTGTCTCCCAGCTGGGCTTCCACAGATATTCTAATGATGTCTTTCAAATTCAGCATATGACACAAGCTGGTATGGGCTGAGATTTTAAAGTCAGTGGAGTTTGGGGTCCTGGCATTAGACTATTAACTATACAGATGGACTAGTGTTACTTGATAATGGCCATATAAGTTATGACAAACTCTAATATGTACTGTTGGGGAGCGTTAGTAAAGAATAAAGAGGGGTTTAGTAATGTAACAGAGAGTTAGGGTCTTTACTTTCTGGGTACAGAAAAAAAAGCTGCGTGTCTGCTCCTTCTCATGGCATTTGGCATGGCCATCTGCCTTTCTTTGCCAATGAAATGTGGGTGGAAGTGAACATCATTACTGCCAGACAGAAGCTTGGAAGGCAAATGCATTGTTAGCCACCTTCTCTTTCTATTGCTGTGATTATTGTGAAAACTTATATTGAGAAAACACCTTAGCTGGAGTCCTTGAGTGACTGTAAGAAAGAAGTTCCAGAAGTCAGCTCACAATAGACCTGTAGCAGGAGGGAGGGACAAACCACTATTTTGACAAGCTAATGAGAATTGAGAGGGGACTGGAGAGATGTCTTGGTACTTAAGAGCACTAGTTGCTCTTCTCGGAGGACCTAAGTTCAGTTCCCAGTACCCACCCATGTCAGGCGGCTCACAACTATCTGGAACTCCAGCCCCTGGGGAACCCAGTGCCATTTTCAACTCCACAGGCACTTAGAACAGACAGACATCTGAGCTCCCCTTCCTTATGCTTGTAAAAAAAAAAGATTTGTGGATGTTGGATGGGCTGAGTGCTTAGTGGTCTACTGCTGTAATTCATACTGTTGGTAGACTATACCCAGCTTCCTCACCTCTGGGTATGTGATGGATTTGAGTCTTCTGTTTCTTACTTGTCATAGTTTACATGGTCTTTATATGGGACAAATAGCTTCCTTCCTTGTCTTAATACTGACATATTCAAGATGGCACCCATATTTACCATAACCATGTTCTATCTTGAGGATGAAGCAATCAGAGAGAAGGACTAAGTCAGGAGAACTATAGAAGGTAGGTGCAGAGCAGCATCCCAACTCTTGGCTTCATTATGAATGTTAGTACATCCTCATGTTTCTATCACTTGAATTTGAGTTGCAGACTCAACTTGCTATTGGTTGTAGATTCAAACATCCTATCCTTATTTTAAAATAATGTTTATTAGAATTTTTCTTTGACAATTTCTTATGCATATATAATGCTTTCTGATTACTATCTGACCCTCTGTGAATCCCCCTCCCCAGCTCCTCTTACCACCTACGAGTCCCTTTCTGTTAATCGTGTCTTTTTGTTCTGTTTCGTTTAATCAGGGCTAACTGTGGGATCCTGAGTGTGAGGCTATTTTATACTAACACACCTTTGTTCCTTTATTTCCTTCCTTTTATTCCAGAAGCACACCTGCAACAAAACAGAAAGTGTAATAGTGAGGCAATAAAGCTCTGCTGTCAGAAAATCCTACAAGAAGGAATCTTGCTATGAGCTCAAGCGCAAGGCTGTGGGCTTGGAAGACTAGCACAAGGGGGTGCAGGCAAAGGATCTGAAAGCCAGAGGTCTTTGGGAGAAATAGAAAAGAGAGAAGGTACTGGACGCAGCTGAGGGCAGAGTGGGCCAGGATCAAGTAAGGCGGATGCTGTTGCCATGTTTCCTTACTCAGTGCTCTTATTCCTCAGGGGTGGAGCATTTTAACTTTAAAGAGCTGCTTTACCACTTGATTATACTTCCCCAAGTCACTGAAATAAAAGTAATTTCAGTATTTAGTATGGCAGAGGTCTTTCTTCAAGACTTTTTTTCATGTTAGAGAATATGATCTGTTGAATAATGTGCTTAGATGGATGATCAGAGAAGAAAACCTAATGAATAAACTGGCCTAATGGCTACTTGATGATAATTATCCAATATAGTATATTGAATAATCATATTTCATAGTCTTTTAATCCTAGAAACTGCTAAAAGTTTTAAAAATCAATACATGCACTGGGTGTCCATGGGATTCCTCACATTGAGGTTGGCACAATGAATATGAGGTCATAGGAACACGATTAGGGAGATAGCTGGTTCACATAATTACCTTTAAGTATCCAAAAGAAGAGAATTTTGAAAAATCTGACTATATATATAGAGAGAGAGAGACAGGGTCTCTCTGTGTAGCTTTGCGCCTGTCCTGGAACTCACTCTGTAGCCCAGGCTGGCCTCGAACTCATGGAGATCTAGTTCTCTCCTGAGTGCTAGGTTTAAAGGCATGTGCCACCACTGCCCCACAAAATATATTCTTAAAACGTGGTTTAGAAGTCCTCTGGAATGACTGTTTCTTTTCAATAAAATGAATCAGCATATGTTTGAAATATACAGGAACATACATGTCTGGAATGGGTTTTAAATAATGGGGATTTTTCAAAAGACAGAATATAACTGGCTACCATCAGAACTTATGGAACAAGGAATTTACTAGGAAGATAATAGATTCAAGATAGTCAGACTCATGCATGAGGAGCCAGCTGGGAGGTGGCTGGCACAGGTACACTGACACCCAACAATCAGGGGACACAGTCCTCTCTAGGCTGGGTAAGGACACTGTTCTCAATCAAAGAAGTTAGACTAAAGACTAAAACAGGTAGCAATGTGCGGGGTGTATGGTCAGGAATGGGAGAGAAGAGAGACAGGAGGCTTGGAGACCTCCTGATTTGAAGACACAAATGAAAGGCTAACAGTTCCTTAAAAGAGAAGTGTTCGTGGGGTGAAGAAGAAGGACAACATTCAAATGCCACTGAGACAGCATCAAGAGGTTTCAGGAGCCCTGTGAGCCTAGTCCTTGTAAGAGGTAGATGGGTAGAAATGAGATAAACTGGTAAGCTTGGGTTTCCCTATCATTTCTCTCTCCTCTCTCTGAACCGAGTGGAGAAAGGTGCCACATGGAGAGTCACACAATGGAAGGAGCACAGAAACTTTGACCCAAGATGCTGAGTAAACTACCTCACCTCCACTGCATAGTGACATGAGGTTCAGGCTCTTTGCTACTGAAGAGTAGCGCTGACCCAAACAGGTGTTTCGGGAGAAGTCCCTGATTTTGGCAACAAGCTAGAGAGGCTGCATTCATGCACAGCAGCCTCATCAGGCGGTTGGGTAGGCATGTTTGGAGTTCAAGAAGTTACTAAAACTACAGTGGTTGCTTTCCTGTTTGTCCACATACAAATTCAAATTCTGCATATGAAATAGCTTATGCAATTTTATAGGGCTTAACAATTTTGGTTTTTTTACACTGAACACAGAAACTCCAGCTAAAATTAGCTATAAAATTCAAATTCTTAAAAAAAAAATTCTGAAAACCTTGAATGTTTGACACATACTTGGTAAATAAAAATGTATATTTTAAGGTATACAGTGTGGTATTTTGATACAGTTACATACTTTGAAAAAACTTCCACAATCAAGCCAGTTGACATACCCACTATTTCCTCATTGCTAACTACTCACCACCAAAAGTGTAGATTAAAAAAGCTACAGCATCATTCCAAATTTGGGGCTGTAGGACACAAGTACAGGAGAAATCTATTTGTGTGGTGTGGAGGTCAGCAAGGAGGCCTGTAAGCTTCTAAAACCTCTCCATCAGAAGAGATTAAATTGGCATCTGAACACAGTTGATATGATTGGGCAAACCTCCTCCTTTAGGGATAAAAGCCCATTCAATCAGTGTTCATGCCTGGGAGAGAAGAGCTGAAAGGAGGTGAACAAGGGGAAACACTGATCCCTAGAGATATTTATTTGGGTGTTACACAAATATGGCCTTTCTGCCTTTTTCCTAATAAGACAAGTTTAAAGAATTAGGTCATAATGTCAAAGTTTGTCTCAATGGGTTCAGGATGCTGTGACAAAAACCAGAAGAAATGGGTGGCATAGAAACAACAAAGCTGATTTCTTATGATTCTGAAGGCTGGGATGTTCAAGATCAGGACCATCTCATGTCTGGTGAGTGTGTGCATTATGCTTCACCGATGGTACATTCTCCTTGTGACCTCATGGTAGAAGGAGTGAGACAATTCCCTGAGGTTTCTTTTAAAACAGCATTAATCCTGCTCATGAGTTTTCCCTCATGACCTAACCAGTTCCCAAAAGCCCCCCAGAAGATGCCACCAAATAGGAGGAGATGAGTCACCCAGTGAACTTGGGGAAACCACTTATCTTTGGTCTGTAGCTCAGACACTGTGAGATTCATAGCAATGATAATGAACAGTATTGATGAAGAACTTACCATACCCCAACCTTCTGCACGTACACTTAATCTCTTATTTCGTCCTCATATAGTCTTTTGAAGTGGATAGTAATGATAGTACAAGTTTGCAACTGAAAAGAGAGGTTTGTAAATTACTGAATTACATAACCTTGGATGTACCAGAAGTCAAACATACACAATCTGAATTAAAATTCAAGCTTGGGCTAGGGAATGGATCAGCAGGTAAAGTGCTGTCAAGCCTGGCGACATGAGTTTGATCCCTAGATCCCACAGGGTGGTGGGAGGAAAAGACCAATGCGCGCGCACACACACACGTAATATAAAATTTTAAAAGTTCAAGTTCTTAAGTACTCTACTCTTCTGATTAAATGTTGTACTCTTTTTTTTTTTAAAACTTAAGATCTTTGAATTTTGACGGTGTGCTACATTTTCATTAGGAATGTTTTTCTCTTTGTGTGGTACATCAAATCATAGTACATCTTAAATATCTTAGACCCTATGATGTATTACAATGCTAGTTGACCTTTGCTGGCTGCTCAGACAGCAGACACGTGTAATTAAGTGGGATAAGGGGGCCTGGCTGAGAAAGATGCTGCACATTAGGGAAGAGGCTTTCCAACTTTCTCATAGAGCAGAGCACATTATGCAAACAAAAGCTGACACAGAACGCCAATATGTAAAACAGAAAAAAAGTGGCATTTTATTAGTGTACAGTTCTTTGTGGTAAAACATACGAATGTTACATGGTTAATCAGTGGAGATTTCTAGTGGCTTTAATTGCCACTCAAATATAGTAATATTTCTTTTAAATTAGTGTTTTAAAAACAGAGATATATCAAGGATCTTGTATGTTTTTTAGATCAACTATGTGGAAAGTTCAGGAGGGCACTTTTGTGAATCCACAGCTTAAAATCATCCCTACAAGATGCTCAGTCACCACATGACCTTCCTAAGGTCAATAGGTCTTTTGTTGTTGTTGTTGTTGTTTGTTTGTTTGTTTTTTATAGGGGGGAGTTATTTGAAATGACTTAACTACTGCAGAAATAGCCTGGCTGGGTCACAGAGTGTGAGGGAACTAGAAGAGATACCATACCCACACCAAGTCTGTGGATTATCAGCATCACTCTTACCATCAGAAAATTTTATCCTGAACCAATCCCCCCATCCCCAGTCTGGCACTCAGCTCCACAATATAGTGACTATATGACCTTTCCCAGCTTTGAGTTCTTGTCAATAATTAGGAATCAAAAGCTCTGTATTTTATAATATTGTCTTAACAAGCAAATTAAATAATATGAACAAACCACTACCCATTATCATGTCTGGGCCATAGTAAGCAGTTAATGGATTTTAGTATTTATAGTTATTATGTAGAAAAAGTTGCTTTGCAAATAGCTGTAGACAGAGAGGTCTTTGAGTTGTAATTTCTGAGACCCAGAAGGCCTCTATATAAGAGTTAAAATGTAAATATCAATGAAAGTTGCACAAAACCAGAGTTACATGAATGCCAAGACTCACTTAAGGACACTTCATGGTCATAGAAAAATGTATGCATAGCAGCTGTGAAGATGATCACACAGCATCTTGACAAATGAAGAAAACCTGTGCAAGCTCAAGCCACACCAAACCCAGCATGGAGAGGAGGTGGGCATGAAGTACCATCCCTAATAAGGAGCTATTGGCAATTGATAACTGTTGGGAGAGGGGGGACTAGTATTCTTTGCAAGTGTAGCCCCTGGTAAGTTGACCACATTCCACTGTGAGGCCACACATCCAAGAATATTTGGGCAGCACATGTTGGATGTGATCGATTTTTGTTTATTTGTTTAAATAAAAAGATATAAAATTGGGAAGGGAGGTGTATTGGGAAAGAGATTGGGGGATAATTATGATCAAAACACATTGTACAAAATTCTCAAAGAACTAATAAAAATATTCTGGTTAAAACTAAAAAGAAAGAAAGAAAATGTGGCAAATGCACAAACTCAGAGTCTGTGAGAAGTGTGTGAGCCACTGGTGCTGATACCGGTCCACAAAGCCTAGCAAGTTTTTGAGCTGCCTCAAAGATTTGCGTATTTCACTTAAATGTTCAGTGCCTAGTATTTGCCACTTCCTTGTTTTGATCAAATGACTGACAAATGAAATTTATGGAGGAAGAGTTTCTTTTGGCTTACAGCTTGAGGGGACAGTCAACCACGGAAGTCACGGAGCCCGGAGTGTGAAGCAGCTGGTCACAGAGTGCCCACAGTTAGAAAGCAATGGTGGAGGAACACTGGTGCTGAGCTCAATCTTTCTCCTTCTTACACAGTCCTGCACCCAGCCTATGGGATGGTGCTGCCCACATACAGGGTGGGTCTTCCCACTGCTAACATAGAAAGTCCCTCACAGCCATGGCCAGTGCTTTGTCTCCTAGGTGGCATTAGGGAATATTCATACTAGCCTTTGCATCCAGGCCTGCTCTTCTTCTTTAACTAAGCAGTCTATACTGTATGACCCAGTCTGTAAATTGAAAATTACCTGAGACCAGTTAATGTCTCTCTTCTTATAATGGAGCACTCTCTGATGGAGCTCAGGCCTCACCCATCTCTGTTTTTTCTCTAAGACTGGCTAGTTACTTTCTGTTTCCACTGTCATGGGCTGCTGTTTTCATTGTGGTGGCAGCTCTTTGTAGCACTCCTTTTGGGGTGATATGGGGGTTATTGTTATTTAACTCTTATGGAGACAGATAATGCCTCTTCTTCCTGGTTTCCTTTACTCACTGTATCTGTCTGTCTCCCATAAACTTGTGGTTCTCTAGACTGAATGACTTGTATGTAAAGTGACACTTGAATAATGCGCCATTGGAAGAAAAACTACAAGCAACTAAGGAACAAACACCAAATGTTACAGGGCTTAGTCTCATCAGATAGTATCTCACTGGGAGGTGGTTTTGAAGTAGGTATGGGTCCTCAGTCTAGAAGGATGATGTTTGGACAGTTAGATGCCTAAACTTGCAAAATAATAGCTGCCTAGAGACCCTTGTGGTGTTTCATTTGATTCTCAATTGTAATCACATCAACTCCAGCTTAAGAACTTCCAGTAGGTTCCCATTGTCTTTGAGATAGAGTCCAGAGCCTGGATGAAGTTCCACGTGGTGTATGTGCTTATTATACTTGAGGCCTTAATACACTTGAACCCCACCCTCATAATTACTCTGTAAATTGATGGAAGAAACTCTTTCTTGGTGAAAACTCTTTCTTACCCAGTTATCTTCCTTGGCTTATTTTCGGCAAGGCTGATTTCCTATGTTATCGATATTAGAAATAGCCTTGCTTGGTGGTTTTCTATTCTTTTGAAGTACTCAACAATCTTCTGAACACATTATTTGTTCAGAGTTTCCCATAGCCTCACTGCTCAGTTCTCCCCTCCTGGGAAATCTTCTCTGACAATGTCTTCTTCCAAGGTAGAATTTGAGCTCCTTCTCTGGCACTTAGCCCCAAGATCATGGTGGGCAACATCATGACCCTGAATTATCAGTCTCCTCATTTATTTTCTCCCTCCTTGACCAAGTCAGTCCCTGATAGGATAACATGGAGGTGCTTACTATGAGGATAACTCAAGTCTTTTTATGACCTAGGAGAGTGAGGAGCATATTCTTTCTCATCTAAACTGACAGTAAGAGCTTCTCTTCCGAGGCAAAGCCAACTCACTGTGAGCATCTCTGAAGTTCCAGGCATTCTGCAATATGTCTGCAAGTTGCTTGCAGCTTCCTTCCTCACTCATCTGTCCAGTAACACCCACCTAGCTCTGATGTGTTAGTACTTGTTTCCATCTGACTTTGTCCCAGAAGCACCTCTCAGCTGTGCCAGTTTTGGTCAAAGATTTAGAAATTAGCTTTATAATGGTCTACTTGTCTGGTTGAATATTTGCATGACAAAAAGAGAGGTCACTACATGTAGAGTGACATTCTGTGTACTTCTGTTCTCTGTAACACTTGGCTTTTCCTAGGTACTTTTAGTGTGTATCTTTAAGTAAAAATTGTTCCTTTCCTTGGATTTAATAGGGTGCCAAACTATTAATACATAATGACATTTTATGTCATAAATATGTGCTGATTCTAAGTCTCTCTCTTTATATATTTCTATCCATCTGCCATCACTCTGCCCTGTGAATGATCCAAATTGAGTTTATCTTCTAGAAGATAGATTTTCAAATCTATCATAGAGTCTGATCATGTATAAGCAGCATGCCCTGCACCCTCTCTACCAAAACTTAGAGCTCTGAGGAGCAGAATAGCAGATTCATATGGTTTCTTTGCCTAGTTTTTATGTGAAAAGCTTTCTTCAAGGTGACTCTAAATTAATCCTGTGAAATCTAGATTTTCTGTTACCTTCAGGTGGATGAACAGTTTGAGAGATAAGCAAAATGCATTATTATACTTATTTAAGCAAAGTAGGAAACAGGCCATGACCTTTTTATTTAAGCTGATCAACTTAATTATATACAGAGCATTTGCAGTGTTTTCTGTGGTTTGGGTAACACTTCCTGCCAGGGTGGGGAGTTGATGGGGTGGACAGAAGGGAAGGACTGTTCAGTTTTGTCACCAAATTCTTCAGTCCAGCTGTACTTTGTTGAGTGTCAATGACATTACTCAACAGCACCCAAACTGGTCAAGGGCCCTGTAATGAGAAAACCAAGTATGTAATGTTCCCAGTTTTCTGCCAGGATCCTTAAGCTGGTGACATATTGATAACTACTGTCTGTGTTCAAGGCTGTCTGCAGAAAACAGGCCACTCTTGGTCAAAATTCTAGGGACCTGAAGAATTGTGCAATTTCCAATCTCCATCTCTGAAATATAAAAACATCCTTCACTCAAGCCTCTGCTAGAATATTGAACTGTAGGGCGTATTTATTTAAACTTGAAAAGCTCTGCTGAGACAACAAAATGTGAGACAAAACTCTCTGGGCTCCAGGGAGCAAGGCATCACAGAGAAGCAACTGATAATGAGGGATGGTGCATGTACCGGCTAAGTGTCCCCAAACTGGGAATTTTGTTAGACATTCTTCTATATAACTTTTAAATGTTGTCAATTAAGAGACAGCCCCTTTATAGTTATATGTGTTTCTAGAAGGCAGTTTCCTAAAACAGTAATAAAATAAAGTAATTTTGTTGTTTTGAGACAAGATCTTGCTCCATAGTTCAGGCTGGCCAGGAACTTAGGGCTTCAGCACCCCCACTGCTGGGACTTCAGGCAAGCATCACAATGTGTGGCACACTAATCATAACAGTACTAGAAATAACCAGATTCATGGAGATTGTTTTCTGTGTGTTCAGTTCAGTTTTAAACACTCTGCATTTGCTCATCTGACTCTCACGTCAACTTCCAAAGATAAAGCTGATCGTTGCTCCCATCTGTCATGGGAGGACACTTGGGTGTTCTGAAGGAAATAGTTTGTTTAAAGTTATGTCTTCAGTGAATGGGAGGGGACCCACCTCTAGCTCTCATACTCCGTCAGCCCACAGGACTTTTGTATATCACAGTGTCATGTACAGCAGGAACTCTCCTAATTGATACAGCTGAGTCACCAGAGGGAATCTCCATCACGGGAAACCTCAACCAGATGTGGAACATTTCTTGATTGCTAACTGATATAGGAGGACCCATTCCTGCTGTAGACAGTGCCATCCCAAGGCAGGGGATGCTGGGCTGTAGAACAAAAATGGCTGAGCAGAAGCTAGAGATCAAGCCAGTAAGCAACATTCCTCCATGACTTCTGCTTCGGGCCCTGCTTGAGCGTTTGTCTTGACTTCTCTTAACGGTGGATTGTGACCTGGCACAGTTAAACCAAATAAGCCCCTTTCTTTCTAAGCTGCCCTTGGTCATGGTGTTTATGACAGAAATAGAAGGCTAAGTAGAACAAGAGTATAGGCAGGATTGGTTGGTGTACTTTTAACAAAACTGAACTTTAAGTAGAAGTGATCAAAAAGGTGACCAACTCTATGGGTCTCAGTAGGAAGAGCAGCAGACCTGAGTCCTCAATAGTCCTTAACTGTAGTAAAGACAGGCTCACTCTGGATTATTCAAAGGGTCAGCAGGGATTCCAAATCTGTTTGTTTTATGTAGCCCCGACTGTCCTGGCACTTACTTTCTAGACAATGCTGGCCTTGAACTCAGAGCTCTGCCTTACTCTGCTTCTGGAGTACTGGGATTAAAGGCAGCACCACCATACCCAGTAAGATTCCATATTTTTAATTAATGTATACATTAGGAGAACACTGAGCTAAGACTCACTTTTGATACTTAGCTTTTCTTGTTTGCTGAGTAAACAGGAGTAACAGCATCTAAATGTTCAAAAGGACAGGGTTTTCTTAAGCTTGGAACAGGTTAGTTAGCCAAGTGTTCAAAAGGACAGGGTTTTCTTAAGCTTAGAACAGGTTAGTTAGCAGATGTAATAAATGGCTCCAAAAACTCCACCAGAGCAAAGGCCTTAATAGTTTCCCAGGAAAGGAAACATGAGAGAGAGGAGCTGAAAGTGCTCTGTGGAGGAAGTGGCAGGTGGGGCTGGCTCAGGAAGATGAGGTTGCAAGAAGGATAGGGAGGATTAGGTCTTTTTTCACACAAGGATACATATCTGGCCAACACCAACCACAGTGTGTTAATACTGGCTGGGAATGAAGTGTGGGAGTGTTCAGCAGACAAAGAGCGCAGTGCAGGAACATGGAAATGAGAGGCTGTGGTCTGTTCGCAGGATAAAGAGCAGTCAGTTTGCCTGGATTGGCAAGCAGGACCCTTAGAATGGGCCCAGAGTGTTTCCAGAAACAGAAACTAAGATGGGAATGAGTGCGTTCACAGGGCCTGTGTTTGGATAGAACCTGGAAGGCAGAATGGCGAGTGGAGCCAGACAGTGCTGTCCGGCTTCCTTGTAGTTCCTGCAATGTCTCAAGGCAGTGCTGGATCTGCAGTGGAAATGATGAGGCACAAACTTAAAAGGCATTGTATCCAGAAGAGAAAAGGAAGCCTTCTAAAAACAGGAAGCAGTTTGTGTTGAAGCAGGCTGTTGACTATATGCTTTCCACCATTTAACTTTGTCTGTGTGTCTGTGCTCTACACGCATATGCAGAACCTCGCTGATGGTGGTTTTCTCTAGTTCTCATCTGTAGGAAATGAGATGGGTGCTCACACAGCCACTGAGGTGAGCTCTGTCTTTACTGTCACAATAAGGGTCACAGACCCTGATGTCCCAGGCTGTATAGATGGAAAATGGAGAGTTCAGACTTCACACCCAGACATGTCTTCTGAGCTTGTGCTGTGATCCATAGCTAAGATAGACTTAGGATTGCCTTTGTCTTCAAGAGTATTTTGCTCCGGGTCCTAAACATTCACACAATGAAAGGTGTGTCTTTATGCACAGAGGGAAGGGAGTGAAAGTCTGGAGATGCACTGACCTGGACCACCAGTTCTTGACTCTGGGCTTTGCTGGTTGTCCAAGCTACCTCAAACTGAACAACATCCCATTTCTCTAAGTTCCTGCTGCTAACTTCACTCCATCTTCTGCTTCCCCCTTACCTTGACCCTTCATGCTTATGTGTCTCTATAAAACTAATAAAAATTTTAACAGGAAATATAAAATCACCATGAAACCAAACCAAACCTGCAGCAAGAGCTCTGAGGACCCTGTGCAATCAGAACTGTGTGAAACTATTTTCTTGGAACTGTAAACCTAATAGCGTGCTCTGTCTGAGGCACAGCTCAAAGGCTCATGGGACACATATGCCCCTTGTTGGAAAACAGAAGGGCTTGTGAAATTATTTTTGCAAAAAAAAATTTCTTTAATATTTTCTCAGCTACCTCAGGCACCCCTCTGCCTCTGCCCTACTTAGCTAAATAACTGGAATCTGAGGGGAGTAATGGTGGTAAAATAATGATTTTTCTCTATTAGTTATTGATTTATTGTTACTGATAAATGGTAAGTTATTCTTAAAATATCTTCTATTCTTTTCTTCATAACTCACTTTGAAGGATTCTCTTTAAAATTTAGGCATTTTCTTCCTTTCTGAAATTTTATTTGTTATATTTGTGTGGGGGATAATTGTGTGGCAATGTGGTCTTAATTATGTCACAGTACTAGTCTCTTATTTTGGAGACATTGTGTGCATGCTTATATCAAGGCTGCCTTTTAATATTGCATTGTGCTGTTACCAGTTTTTACCTCCAAACTGGGTCCTTTGTCCTTCTTGGAACTGTGGAAGCAACAAAACAAAACAAACAGAACCAACTGAGTGGTGAAGAAGGAGACTGGCCCAACATGGGGGAAGCTGGGGGAAAACCTGGAAATCCATTTCTACCCATGGAGGCCTGGCGCTTATAGACTAGAGTGTAAGAAATGGTCGGGAGGTGGGGAGTTCCTATCTTTTCTGGGAATGAGTAGAGAATTTCCAGGAATTTAAATGCCAGCTCTTTCCTCCTTTTTAGGTTTTATCCAGTTGTTGCTATGGCAATTGTCAACTATCATGCTGTTGGGGGTGTGCCATACAGAATGCTTTATGGTATAATAATAGAGTTAGAAGTTATCTTCTGGTCACTCTCCAGCTACCATTGTGGAACCAGCAGATTTCAGCTAGTCCATCTGACGATAAGCTTCTGGCTTGAACGTTTGTGAAAATGCTGGAGGCTGTAGTCAGAACCCTGGACCCAAGGTGACCTCTAGGGCCACTGAAGTATAAACATTAGGTCCTACAATGACCACTGGGATCTTAGAAATCAGAACCCCATCCCATACTGACCTGTTGAGCCATGAAGGCAAAAACCCTGACTCTGAACTGTTCCCTGGACCCACAGGGACAGGCATCTGTGGTGCTCTCTGGTCTCACCTAGAGGAGTAGGTCAATCAGAAGTTATCGAAGGCAGGTGACTTAGGCCCGCTCAGGGCAACAATGCCACAGTGCCCACTCTTCTCCACATACCGACAAGGCTGTGCTGGACTCTTTAATGTCTGCACACAAATACCCATTCAGTGTGTGTTCTTAAGCCTGTTGTCTTGGTAGGACTGGGTGCTCCCCCCCTACTTCCCATGTTTCCTGTCACTTAAGTGTTAAAGCCTGTGAATCAGCCAGAGCCATATTGTGCCCAGTTGATTACTACAGATAGAAAGTAGCTCTGAATAAATCATTTAATGTCTCTCATGTTCAACCTCAAATATTAAATAGATTTAACACTGTATGTCATCTTAATATTTTCCACAAGCTCAGTCTCATCCATGTATGAATTCATTTAGTCACCATATAACTTCAAAATCCTACTTTATGGATGAAGAGAAGATAAAGTGATATTCATGGCCAGGACACAGACATGATAAGGGTGAGCCAGCAATCATTCCTTCATGTCATGACTCAGGAGTCTGTCATTTATTTTATGTATGAGTGTTTTGTATGCATGTATGTCTGTGTACCACATGTATGCTTGATGCCTGCAGAATTCAAAAGAGTATGCCACATCCCCTGGAACTGGAATTATAAACAGTTTGAGTCATCATATTGGGTGCTAGGAATTGAACCTGGAGTCTCTGGAAGAGCAGCCAGTGCTCTTAACCACTGAGCCACCTCTCCAGACCTCAGAAGCCAGCTTTTGAATACTTGTGAGGTATTAAACACAGGGACAGTGTGAAGAGGTTTTTTGTTGTTGTTCTTGTTTGTCTGTTGTTTTTTTTTTTTTTTAAAGATGCATACTATTATCTGGGCTTTGGCTCTAAGATGCTATGTCTTTCTCCCTTCTGTACACTTGGGTTTTCTGTTTCTTGATTCATGCCAACATTGAGATTCGCAGCATTCTGTTGTCTATATGGAAAGCTTATTCTTTAAAGTTTTATTATCTTAAATTCATAACTTTCAAAGTTCACATTAACTATTATGTACAATAGGCGGTTATGTAAGAACATGTGTGAGTCTGGTCTAATATGAGATTATAAGTTGCCCCAAGTAGTTTATCTTCAAAAGATGGATTATGGACAGACATACATGAAAGGCTGGTGGAAGGCAGCCCAGAGAGAAGTGCTGGATCTGATCAGCATTCACAGGGACCCTCCTGCTTACTTCCTATCTTTCTCCATTGACCCTGATCCTTCTACATCACCTCAGCATCCCAGAGAAAGGAGGGAGATAAGAATCCCATAAAAAGTCCCATGATAGGGTGCTTTGCTTCAGTAAAAATGCATGGTGGATTTAGGTTTTCAGTATGATATTCCATCTACCTAACATACACATGAAATCTTTTATCCTCAAAGCAATGGTTCTCAAACTTTCACTCCTGGTTTGAAGGTTACAGTGGCATTAGATAGACCTTAAGGGAAATATATTTTATTCTGGTCAAGAGAAAGGCATTTCTGACTTGGGTAAAGACCTAACAATCTAAACTATTCAAAACTTAAGATTTGATCTAGGCCGAGTGGTGGTGGCGCACGCCTTTAATCCCAGCACTCGGGAGGCAGAGCCAGGTGGATCTCTGTGAGTTCGAGGCCAGCCTGGTCTACAGAGTGAGTTCCAGGAAAGGCACAAAGCTGCACAGAGAAACCCTGTCTCGAAAAACCAAAAAAACAAAACAAAACAAAACAAAACAAAGCAAACAAAAAACAAAACAAAACAAAACAAGATTTGATCTAGTCAGGCAGACTAGCTAGGGAACTACCCATCAGGAAGGTGGATTTACCTAATGCACTGCTAAAGGAGGGGAGGAATAATTAAGCCTTTAACAAGATAATGTACTTTTCCTTCACTGAAATCCAGCCCCACTGCAGTCACTTATGGAGCCAAGTGGCTGCCCTAAGCTTGCCTGCCTTCCTGAGTCCTTATTTATGTTATTATTACAAGGACACATGTTCAACTGTATTCATAGCAGCATAATTCATAATAGCCAGAACCTGGAAACATCCTAGATGCCCCTCAACTGAAGAATGGGTTAAGAAAATGTGATATATATATACAATGGAGTACTACTCAGCAGAGAAAAACAATGACATCACGAAATTTGCAGGCAAATGGATGGAACTAGAAAATATCATCCTGAGTGAGGTAAACCAGACTCAAAAGGACAAACATGGTATACCCACTCATAAGTGGATACTAGATATAAAGCAAAGGGTGATCAGGCAACAACTCACAACTCCAGAGAAGCTAACTAACAGGGAAGACCCAAGGAGGGATGCATGGACCACCCTGGAAAGGGGAAATAGATGAGATCTCCATGAGTAAACTGGGGATGAAGGGTGGGCAATGGAGGGTAGGGGATAGGGGAATGGGATGGTTGACCTTGAACAGGGATGGAATGGGAAAACAATTAAAGAGATACCATGATAGAGAGAGAGAGATCATGGGGCTAGAGAGAAACCTGGTGCTAGGGAAGTTCCCAGAAATCCCCAAGCCTGGACTACTAGCAATAGTGGAGAGGGTGCCTGAACTGAACTGGCTTACCCCAGTGATCAGACCGGTGAACACCCTAACTGTCATCACAGAACTTTTCTCCAATGACTGATGGAAGCAGATGCAGAGATCCACAACCAAACACCAGACAGAGCTCCAGGAGTCCAGTCAAAGAGAGGGAAGAGGGATTCTATAAGCAAGTGCATCAGGATCATGATGGGGAAATCTGCAGAGACAACCAAACCAAACTAGTGGGAACTCATGAAAGTTGGATCAATGGTTGTGGAGCCTGCATGGGACTGGACTAGGCCCTCTGCGTGGCGAGGCAGTTGTGTAGCTTGATTTGCTTGGGGGGGGGAGGGGTTGTGGGGCTGACAGTAGAATCAGAATCCATCTCTGGTGCATGAGGGGGCTTTTTGGAGCCTACTACCTATGATGAGACACCTTGTGCAGTCTTGAGGCAGGGGGAAGGGCTTGGACTTGCCTCTACTGGATGTGCCTCCCCATGGGACACCTTGCCTTCTTGTGGGTGGAAGAGGGGGCTGGATTGGGAGGGGAGGCTGAAGGGGATGGGATGAGGGGAAAGGGGAATCTTTGATTGGCATATAAAATGAATGAAAACATTTTCTGAATAATAAAAAGGGGAAGAAAAAAATGAAAACGTAACTTTTCCTTTCCTTTCTATTTCTTTCCTAATCATATTTCCCATGACACTTTGGACTTCTTACTTTTTCTCTAAAGCCCCAAATTCCCTTCTTTTCCTACATAGCTGCTTGTCTGCCACATGGTTGACCACCATTGCTGAATATCCTAACAACACAGAGGGCCCGGAAATTCTTATATTCTTTTATTAGTAAGATTAAGATCTCTTAAAGGGGACTCCAATTTTTGGCAGCTCCCCCCCCCCAATTTCCAGTAACACCAACAATATCTGTATCTCTTAGGAACATGTGAAGATTGCAAGTCATGGTCCATCTAAGACCTACCAAGCAAAAACTTTGTGTCTAGGTAAGGGATGCAGCAACAAGCCCTCCAGGTGACTAATTCATGCTGACATTTGGTAGTCATGGATCAGTTAGCAAACTTTAACTGTGAACCAAATGCAGATCACCACCATTTTTATAGAAGTCTTAGTGAAACACTGTCACATCCACCCACATGCATCTTATTGTTTGAGCCTGTTTTTGTGATGCAATTTAATTTCTGCAACAAAGACTTCAAGGCCAAAAAGCTAAAAATATTTACTAGCACTCACTCTTTATGGAAAATATCTCAGCTTAGAGAATTTTGTGAACAGGGACTTAGAAGTATTCTTGTCACCTGCATGCTTTGAGTCATATAAAATTTCTTCTGGTCTTTAGTTTTTTTCCCCCCTACAAATGGAGAAAGTAATTTGACTCACTGGTTAAGTTATAATGATAAGTTAGTATATAAAAATCCATGAGTAGAATTCCTACAATTTACATAACTCTCAAAATGTAGATGTTATCATTGAAACAATATTAGATAAAATATTAGTTTATACTTGAGTAGAACACAGTACCTGATTCATTAACTAAAGCCATTACTTTTGTTACTGGGCTCTTGCCCTGGCCTCCTGTTGATTCCTTGTATTGTTTGTTGAAACAATTCAGAAGAGACACACAGAGCACAGTATAGAAATAGAGTTGATTAAATAGTGAAATATCCTTAAGGGATGGGAAGATGGTAAAAGGGACCTTGTGAAGGAGCACACTCTAACAGTGTAGAGGAGCCATGATCAGAGAGACCATTGTTGACCTACAAGTTTAGGCAGGATATATATTTTCTAAAGCCTCTGGAACAGACATTTTTCTAAGGAATATTTCCTTCCCAGATGATTGAAAGGCCCATATGGATTAACTATTAAGGGAGGAGACAACAGTGTGCCTTTGTTCTTTACCAGAAAGTCATGTTTCTACCCAAAGCAGAGATATAGCTTAGATTTCATTCTGTTGACCCACTGACCAAAAATCATTTAAGAATGTATATTATACAGGATTAAGGAAAAGTAGAATTAAATAAATCTTAACAGGCTTCAACAAAACCCTGCTACCTATGCTTTCATCTCTTTCATATAGTATTTTAAAGGATTTCTTGGATTTATTTTTATTTATGTGTGGGTATATCTACTGAGGCAGGAAGAGAGCCTTGGATCCTCTGGAGCTGTATTTACAAATGGTTGTGACCATCTGATATGGATGCTAGGAGCTGAACTTGAGTCCTTTATAAGATCAGCAAATTTTCTTACCATTGGGCCATCCCTTAGGTCCCTATCTCTCAATACTTCTAAATTTTAAAACTATTTAATTGAAAGTTTTATTTAACTACAAATATTTAGGAAAATACTTTTGGAAAAAGATGTTAACAAATATTAGTTATACTGTGGAGTTGGGACATTATAGTTGAGAATTGTTAATAACAGAAATAATGTTCTTACCACAATGTCTGTAAACATTCTATTACTTTTTTGATTGTATATACATTGCATACATACTTTATATAATCTGAAATAAGAAGTTAAACCCATACGATTAATTTTAGTTTCCTGTTACTTTAGAAATTTAAAAGAGTACTTTATTGTTGCCATGATTCTGATGTTAGCAGGCATACTTGGGTGGTTTTCTTTTCTGTATGATCTATCTGAGATCACTGGTGCTATTGTATTTAGATGGGAGAATTCTTACTAGAATTCTCTCACTCAGCAGTCAGATTAGATACAGTTTAACATAATTGGCTTCTAAGAGGGAATATTCTACAGGGAAAGCTTCTGTTTACCTCAGAATTACAGAGGCACCATTGGCCAAAAAATTCACATGTGCAAATCTAGAGTTATTATGTGAGGAGTGTTCATCTACAAGTCCAGGAGTCCTGGAGGTGTGTTTGCTGAGGCATGTAATGCCAGTCAACCAAAACTTCTGAGTTATGGGGACTTTTTGACTCTAAAGGCACACTGACTGACTAGATGGCTTCCTCTGCTGGGCATTGGAAAAAAAAGGCTATTCACATTTATTTATCTTAGTATGTGCTTGTGACTGGTTATAGAAAACAGTTTCTTGATATTTAAGAAACTATGTTTTGAATAACAAAGCACAGGAAGCATGCTGTGGGATAATGCTTTTGTACGCTGGTTTAATAAAACACTGATTGTCCAGTAGCCAGGCAGGAAATGCTATCCAAAATGGATAAACGGGACATAAAACAAATGACTACCAATCCTTGCCAAGACAAGTGTGGTTGCAGCTTTGGCAGCAGGCATCCTCTGAGGTCAGGACAATATGGCACCATCACTGAAGTGGCTTTGCAATCTGGAAAAGGTACAGTGCCCCGTTCTCCTATGGCAGCTGAACAGGCAGTGGACCGATGGCTCCTGGTGTGCAGTGGAACAGTAGCTGAAACAGTAATTCTTGAAGGAGTAACTACACTGACGGAATCTAATCTCTCAATGGTAGACTGGCATTTAACAAAGGAGTTGAAACCACCCACAAGCCGAGAAGAATGGGAAGCTGAATTCCAAAAACACCAGCAATTTCCAGAATTTAAAATCCTGAATCATGGCAGGACACTGGTGGAATTCAAGTTTATCTGGCACATGGAATACTCTCACCGAATGTGAGGTCGAGCTGTGGGCCTTGTGAACATCCTACTTCACAAATGAGTCTGTCAGATATACTAAGCCTGTAGGCCAAAGATGATGCTCCAACATGCAGAGAAACCTCAGGTGACTGTCCAGAAAGCTGGTTGTTTCTATCATAATTCATTTTTTGGAAGTCACTTATTTGCACTTATTATTTTACTAGATAATATTATTTCCTTCTTGGGTCTCTGAGGGAGTTGAAGATTAGATAGTTATAGTTACAGTTTTCCTTAAGAAATACAGACAATAAACTCACTAAGAGGCATTAAGTGTATAAGTTTGAAAGACATCATAAGATAGTTTTCTGTTGGTAATATAAGTTAGAATAGAAAGTGAATTATGTACATTTTGAACTCACTAAAATAGGATAGACAATGAAATATTCTTTGAATTTGTCAAATGCAAATGGATTAGACATTGTTGATGTATTTATTGCTTGTATATATGGTATATAGTTATTGTACTTACTGTATATAGTTTTTCTAATATTAGTTACAACTTTTTTATTTTTTATTTTTATTAGACAAAAAAGGAGAAACAAATTTTGTTTGTGCTTTAATAAATAAAGTTTGTCTGGAGATCAGAGGAAATAGCAAGCCATTTTAAGTAAACAAAAAAATCAGGCAGTGGTAGCACACACCCTTAATCCTATCACTTAGCAGGCAGGATCTCTGTGTGTTCAAGGCCACACTACGGAACAGAGCCAAGTGTGGCTGCACATGCCTTTCATCCCAGTACCAACCATAGAGTTCTGGAAGCCTGTACAGACAGGAAATGACAGAGCTGGCCAGGAAGAGGAAGTGATGTAGCTAGATAGAGAGCAAATCAGATGGCAGAACAGCAAGGCATATAAGCTTGAGAAGACAGGAAGTTGCTCTTTGGAAGTTGCGGAGTCGGTGAGGTGAGATTAGCTCATGGTCTGTCCTATTCCTCTGATCTTTCTCTCAGGCTCAAATGTCTGGCTCCATGTTTTTTATTTATTAAGAATATTTAGAAATTTGTCTACAAAAGCAGATCTTCTGTCTTCCATTATTCTATATCCTATTTTAGAGCTTTTGAACACAAAAGACAGGGCAGATGTTTCGGATTAGTGTACATGAGGCAGCCAGAGTGTGAAGTGCAGTCATACCATACACAAATTATGCCAAAATTTTCTGAAATGAGTAAAAATGCCAGTCTAGTAGAGAGAAATCAAAGTAGAATTTGCTTTGTATTATTGTATATGCAACTTTAAAAACTCAAAATGCTTCTTATGCAAAGCACCTGCCAATAAATAGGATGACCAATGCCATAGAGACAGCAGGTTTTTAACCCACAACCAAAGTCCCCGATTCCTTAACACTTGTATTGAATATTTTAAGAGTGTTTTGTTTTTTCTCAAATGACACTGAATACTACTAAGGTTATATTTATTTGAGTGATAAAACAATATGAAACAAGAAAGTAAATATAATAGCATTATTTCTTCAAAAGATGAAGTTATTTGAATGAGTTAGATAGCAATACAAAGTCTCCTAGACTACTGGAGCTTCATTTGGGTTATTGTGGGCATCTGCTCATAAATTCATGAATCAGAAATCCATTTCTTCTAAGGAAATCTACCCTCTGTGACTAATCCAGAACTTAATGCATAAGTGCGTGTCAACTGTAATGGCTGAGGATGTCAGGGTGGCAACAGAGTGACAGACAGGCTTCCGATTCCCCTTAACTTCTTTGCAACCTTCATCTACCTCTCCAGAGCGCCTTAGAATTTATCACACTTTACTATTTTACTGGTAACTCAAAAATAAATGCAGGTGGATTTTTAATAAATTATTGATGAAGATGATGACATGACTGAGTTTGTAAACATGGGGCCTATTTAGATCGTGTGACCGATTTAATTCATGTGCAAATTTAAAAAAGTTTGGGTTATTGTATGCCCAATCCAGATATGATGAAGACTTTTCCATTTATTATAGAATAAAAGGGAAGGGATTTCTAGAGTGGGCATAGGGATCAAAGACAGGAGAAGAAACTGTCTATGAATCGCTTGGATTCTTAAATTTCCAAAATAATATAATTTTATCCATAACTTTACCGGTTTCTCAAGGAAACCTAGTAACATCCAAAATGTTACACACAATAAAGCATCAGGGACAGAAATGATCATGACTCTACCCAAAGCCTTGTTTTTCTCCCATAACCCCTTCATTTTTCAAGGAGAAAAGCCAAGCCCAGGAAAAAATGACTCTACAAAAATCATTCATCTGATATCTGGTAGAGCTCCACTTAAGTTGCAATGAGTCTTTGTGCCTCTTGGGTAGCTCTGCTAAAAAAATCATCCACATGTCTCATTGTTATGTGACTATCCTAAGACAGAATGGAATTGAAGCTCCAGCTATGCAGGGCTTTTACCTTAATAGGAAGCATGCCTTTCTCCATAGTTTCCCCAATCTGTACCTCATCTTTCCCCAGCAAGAATATACGTTGGAGATGGGCTTGCTTACTTGTCTAAGGGATGTGGAAATGAAGGATAGTGACCTCAATGACCTAATCTTGAAGGAATTTTGGAATAAAGCCAGACATTTCTCTACAGATCCAGAGGTAGGGATAGCCGAAGCATGAAACACCCATGTCTTACTATCTTTTGTGTCTCTTTCCCAATGTAGGGCATTTGTTTTGTTGATTGAAAAATGATTCATAATATTAATATACTTTGTAGACATTGAACATGTTAAGTCAGACAACAAAGGAGGATGCTATGGACCTCAAGAGAAACAGACAAGATGCGGGGAAGGAGAATGCACACTCATAGCACCACGGAAGTAGGATGGCATAAGTCAGGCTCAACAAAATGTATTATAGGTTATGGCTGAAATGCCCGGGCTCTCTCACATAGTTATAGGGTGTTTTTCATAGGAACGGTGTTGCATATACAGGAATGGGGGGAAAGTCATATCTAAATTTAGTAAGCCATGGGCATGGATGGAATAGGGCACTAGCTTTGTTGTGAGTTACATTTTGGAAGAGTTTGGGGGAGTTTCTTGTGGCTGACCTGTGAGATTGATAGTGGAAGATCTTCCCAATACAAGGATGTGCTCATCCTTCAAGCATAGATGATTCATGGGTACTGTATATCATTTTATGGAGGATTCATGTGACTTAGATGACTATTAGGAACCAAGAGTGTGCTAGTGTAGCCTCTGGTGATGTATGTAAAATGGAACACACCCACAGGAGAGTTTCATAGAGGTTCTTTTCATACAGTTCATATTTGGGACTAGCTTCATTAATTTTCTCTTTGTTATAGGCATCTAGTACTGTGACTGATAGTTTTTCTGTGTCCCACCTGGTTCTGCCTGGTCTGCAGCAGCTCAGATGCAAGTAAACACACAGAGGCTTATATTAATTAAAACTGCTTGGCCATTAACTCAGGCTTACTATGGACTAGCTCTTACACTTAAACTCAGCCCATTTTTGTTAATTTATATGTCGCCACATGTTCCGTGGCTTTATCTGTGTGTCATTACATGCTGCTCCGTGGACGACGGGCTGGCATCTCCCAACGAGCCTTCCTTTCCCCTGAATTCTCCTTGTCTGTTTACCCCGCCTATACTTCCTGCCTGGCTACTGGCCAATCAGCGTTTTATTAAACCAATGTACAAAAGTCTTATCCCACAGCATTTCCCCTTTTCTGTTTAATTAAAAAGGAAGGTTTTAACTTTAACATAGTAAGATTACATCTAACAAACAGGAATTACAGTTACAATATCTAGTCTATTTGTATTTTGTAAAATTAAAGAAAATATTCTATCTATACTGTATTTCTGAATCTAAAGTTTCATATCTAATTTATCTTTTATGATAACCAAGGAAAATTATAACTATCTAGTCTTCAACTATATCAAATACCTCAGAAGGATATAATATTACCTAAGTAAACAGAAAATGTATTGTAAGCAACTTCCAAAAATTCTGGAACTGACAGAGACAGCTGCCTGCCTGAACAGTCATCCACAGTTCTTCTGTAACGTTGGGGTATCCATCTTCAGCCCATAGGACTAGTCTCTCAGTTATTTCTCTCTGTGTCCTGTAGAATGTCTGGCAGTTTCCTCCGTGAAGCAGGAACCTGAAGGACCATCTAGACTTGCAAAGTTCATTGGTTACCTTCCTATGGGTCCTGCATGTCTAGTTGATACAACATTTTGTCAAACAGTCCAGGCAAGAACAGTTCCTTATCCAAATGGCTATTTTTGCCAAGAAGAAGATAAGCTCCATATGGAGTGTCTCTGATGCCCATTTCTGTTAATCTATATGTTGCCATGTGTTTTGTTGCTTTACCTGTGTGCCATTACATGCTGCTCCCTGGAAGACAGGCTGGCATCTCCCAATAAGCCTTCCTCTTCCCTGAATTCTCGTTGTCTGTTTACCCTGCTTATACTTCCTGCCTGGCTACTGGCCAATCAGTGTTTTATTAAACCAGTGTACAAAAGCATTATCCCACAGCATAGTACTTAACTACTTTTGAGAGCACAAAGACCTACGTGTTTAGATATCTCTTTCAAAACACCCAACAACATTAGTGAGATGGCTAGCCCTGCTTAGTGTGGACTCATTATCCAAGACATCCAAAGACAGACAGAGACTTTAGTTGCAGGCTCTGTTCATGACTGGGAAACCATAGCCAGTTTAATCCCTTTATTTAGTTGTTTTTTTTTTTTTTTTTTTTTGTGTGTGTGTGTGTGTGTGTGTGTGTGTGTGTGTGTTTTCACCACATAGAATGAAGGATTTTGAAAATGCATGTTTGATAATGCTTTGAGAGACCTTGATTACAAAGTGCTTTGTAGACATAAAATATTAAAGATGTCAGAATTGCTTGCTTTTACCCATGCCCCCAATGGGAAAAACAAACAAGAAAAACCAAGTACAAACTAGCTAAACATTGTACCCACTACTCATGAAGAGTTGTCCAGGAAGATTCCTAATGGGAAGTTCAACTAGTCCCTGGTACAGAAATGGCAGGAATATTGGGTCCTACTGGTAGCTGCTCTGTATTAGCACATTATGTTTGCCTGACACATAGGAATGCCAGAAATAACCAAACTGAGCAAGCCAACTCCATTGTCCCTAGAAGTGAAGAGCAGTCTTTCTAAAACATAGTATTATTCTGCATTCTCTTGCTTAAAATTCTCCAGTGACTCCAATATATACCACATCCTTCTTATCTCCAAATCCCCTAGATTTATTACCGTGGAGTTCAAGTCTCTCCCTTTTGTTACTCTGGTCTATTCTTCTAGCCTCTTAGCTCTCTGCAATCTCTTTTCTGTAGCCAGAGAGTGATGTCTCTGTGAACTCTGCCTCCTTTCATACTCCACATTTGCCTATGCATATCTGCTGATCACTGTAGTCATTCAAGAGCCTTCCTTTAGACACTGGCTTGGGCAGGCTTTGCTCAAGTTAGAAACATTTGCTCTCTCATCTGTACTTCCTTGCCCCTTCTTCATATGCCTTAGTGTAGGTTTATCTTAACCCTAGGGTTTGAGCTTTGTAGGGTTCTGACTTCTTCATGGCTGTTCCAAGTAGCTGGCCTAGGTCTAACTCAAAGGGACTGTTTTGAAAGTAAAAGCCATAATTTGGGTATTTATAGTCATACCTTGGGTAGCTCTTCTTGCCTGTGAGGGTATTTCAAATGTCTCACTGTTCTATTGCATAGGAGAAATACAAGTCAGATCTCTTTTTCTACAAAGGATCTCTTATATATTGTAACTATGATGTTAGTATTGTTCTTACTTCATTGTGCCAATGGCTTCATAAAAAAGAGGTTCGTGACACCCTGGCCATCTAAAACATGTCACTGAACATGGAATAAACCCAAATGAATTCTCATTTGCATTGACTCGTGGACTACAGTGGAATTTTTCTGTGTTGAAAGATAACAGTGTCAGCCAGGCAGTGGTGGCACACACCTTTAATCCCAGCACTCGGGAGGCAGAGGCAGGCAGATCTCTGTTGAGTTCGAGGCCAGCCTGGTCTCCAAAGTGAATTCCAAGAAAGGTGCAAAGCTACACAGAGAAAGCCTGTCTCGAAAAATTAAAAAAAAAAAAAAAGAAAGATAACAGTGTCATGACTAGGATCTTGGCCTGAGCTGAGTCTCAGCTTTCCACCAAAAGCATGTGACATTCAGCAAGTAGTATATACCCAGTCTGCACCAATTTGCCTCATCTGAAAAACAAAGTTGATGAATGTCCTCAACATTGATACTGAGAGACAAGGGGTGAATTTTAAATATTAAAAGTTGAAATGGCAACCTATCCTAATACCCCAGAGAGTAGTACAAAAGCAATTGCCGGCAACCCTTTGTGGAAAAGCACATTGTACTTCAAGTCTGTGCTCCTTGTTCCCTGGCAGTGTGCTCCTTGGCGGTTGTTCCTAAGCTGGTAGCCTACTCTTCTGAAAGCTGTAGCTAATTATGCTTTGTACCACTTTATATCTACCAAGTGAGATGTGCTACTGGAGGCATTTATTATAGTACATTGTGAGCAAATTCTCTCTATCTCTCTCATTATTCCTTAAGTGTGGATCTAAGTAGATATTTGGGGCTAAATGTTTGCTTGATTAATGATGGAAATACCTTTGCCATTAGCTCTTCAGTTTCACTCGCAAGTCCAAAAAATGACTTGGTTGCTTCTTTCTCTTGTATCTCAACTAGCATGAATTAAGAGTTTTTTAAGTCCCTTATAGCAATAAATTGGCCGTGGGGTTTAGCAGAACGGAGAGGGGGAGGAGAATAGGTGCTAGATAATTAAATAAGATCAAAATATTTTATTATATATGTGTGAAATTGTTGAGAGATAAGTAAAAATATTCTAATGAAGTATCTTAGGTGCTCTTCTCACAGAGTTTTATAATGAAAAGCTACTATAATAAACTTTGTTTCTCTTTATTGGTTCTCAATTATAGAGGGTTTTGTATTTTCAGCTTCCTTGGGAAACATCTGGTAATGTCTGTCAACTGTTAAAATTGATAGTATGCAGTACTGGTGTTTGAAGAGTAGAAGTCAGGAATTCTGCTAAGTGTAAAGTACCACCGTACCACAAGAATCATCCATGTTCCCAAGCCACTCGTGACGGGGTTAAGAAACTCTTTTAGACTGAAGACAGAGCCAGAGAGGCTCAGTGGCTACAGCTGTAGACTCTTGTGGCCTCATTTGTTGTAAAGATGATGCTATGGAAACTGACGGCATTTCATGGTGCTGTAGCATGGGTACCTATTTGATTCCAGGAGGCCTGAGATAGCTCCATGTTGAATCTTAGGGTCCCCCTTCTCAGTACTTTGGAAGAATAAAGGGAAAAATCAGACTAGGTATTATTACTTAAGGGTTCATGAATTCCAGATTCCATAAGACAAGAATAAATTGCTGCTATTTGTGTGCTCACTATAACTCCTCTGTTGGAATGTTAATTTATGTAACTCCTATTTCCCCCTACACATCAGTTTTTAGCCCATTCACACTGATTCACCCAAACACACATATGTACCTGTGCTTGCATGCATGCACATACATGATTTTTTTTTTACCACTGCAAAAATAAAACAGAGGGTTTCTACCACACAAGCAAAGGCAAGAACTTTCTCCTCGACCAAACTATTCCAAACCAGGTAATTTCACTACCATCGTTAAACAGAGGCCTGTGTGAAGAGGCTTCCCTGTGCAGGGTTCTATTACGGCAGGACTAGAGCTGGACTGAAGTGCTCACCTGTAAGAATCATGTCTTTGTGCTAGACCGGATCTAGGGGCAATGGCAGAAGCAGTGTGGCTACAGAATGAAGAATAAGAATAGCAGCGGGTGTCTTGGTGAGCAAGCCACACAAATTCACAGGAAACAGACTTCATCAGTTCTAGTATCTGTGGTTTTCTTGAATTCTCTTTAGATCTTATTCTGGGAAAAGAAAGTTATCAGGTCAATAGTGTTAATGGGCTTTGCTTTGTTTTGTTTTTGCTGTCTTGCAGCAGCAAAACATGAGGGGGACACAGTGCCATAACAGACTGGAAATGAAGCAGAAATCAGTGCTGAGAAGGAATCTGGTGGGACACACGGGGGGTGACTGATGGGCAGCAAAGTGGAAGGAGATGCAGAGGTTTCTGACACTAAAAAAGCAACTGAAAATAGTGTTCTCCTCTAAATATCATTAGTGAAACCACACAGTGATGTCACTTCTGATCACGCTGCGATGTGAGTTGCTGATCTGGAGATAACCAGCTTCCTTTTGCGCATTCACAGCCTGTCTACAGTGGAAAAGACCTTCGAGTTGACTGTGAGTGGGTGCGACTCATCAAGAAAAATAACCTCACTGCCACAACAACAAATGACGGGGGAGACCGATACTTCTTTGGGAGAGGATAAGGGAAAAAAGAAAAAGTGAAGTGTTATTAAACACATGAAAGAGGAGTCATTTATTTAATAGGAAGGAGCTCGTTCACACACATGTAGACTTGTGGTCTCTCAGAAGTACGTAAACATGACCCATCAGTCCACCACAGACATCATCAGAATTTCTTGGGAAATGCCTCATTAAAGAGTTCTTAAAGAATAATATGACTATGTATTTGTCAAATAATTTCCAAAAGTCATTAAAGATGAGTTTCTGCATTATGCATTTCCTTCCCTTCTATGGGCACCACGTCTTGCCAAATTTAGTATGAGATTTGAATTGAGAGAAAATGCATGAACTCTTTGAACTGAAGTTCGGCTTCCTGTTTCTGCATGGCCTCTCATAATCTTGGCCATTCTGCAGCTCTTCCCAGGTGTGTTTACTGGACACTTGAAATCATTCCATATCCAAGTTGACCAAAAATAATTGATGAGAAATATTTAAAGATTCACAAAATGCCAGACTATGAAAGACGATGTAAAATGCAATAGCCTTAAGCCCTCCTGCTCATTCCCCAGCCATTTGCTCTTCTGTTTGCAGCAGTATGCTCAGTTTGGGTTGAGGCTACACAAACATTGACATACAGATGCCATGATGTGACATATATGTCCAGGTGATATCCCGTGAGTTGCTGATTAGTACACCCATCTCTCAGCATCTCTTTACAGGACCTGGAGTAGATGACCTGCTGAAGACTGGAAGAGTCTTTGCACTGTCTTTAGGGGTAGTGGGTTGACTGGGGTTGGATCTCCTGTTCCACAGCCTCCTGTCTTACAGGCCTCAGATGGGTTTGTTAACCACCACATACTCATCTCAGCGCTCCAGAGGCAGAGGCAAGCGGATCTATAAGTTTGAGGCAAGCCTGGTCTACAGAGTGAGTTCCAGGACACCAGGGCTTTACACAGAGAAACCTTGTCTCAAAACAAAACAAAACAAAACAAAACAAAACAAAGCAACCAAACAAAAAATCCTCCAACCCTCCCAAAACAAAAACAAAAACCCAGATATTCTGGGCCAGGAAGATGCCCTGTAGGTAAAGGAACTTGTCAGCAAACCCAACAACCTGAACTTGATCCTGAGACCCACATGGTGGAAGAAGGGAACTAACTGATTGGTCTACTCTGCTTGTCTCTGACCTCCGTGTGTGTGTGTGTGTGTGTGTGTGTGTGTGTGTGTGTGTGTGTGTGTGTGTGTGTGTTTGTGTGTGTGTGTGCGCTGTGGTGTGAGTCCATACACACTAAATAAATGAGATTAGTAAAATGTTTTAAAAATTGTTTTATTCTGTGCCCATTTTTAGAGTTTTGCAATCAAATCTCTTGCAAAGTGGAGCACTGAGAGCTACATACTAAGGTGCTGTTCCAGTGACTTGTCCAGGTGCAAGTGTAAAATACTAAAAGAAAAAAAGACTAATGCTCATTGTATAAATTAAATAACAGAGAAAAATGACTAAGTTGGCATATGCACACAATTTAGATAATAGAAGTCTTTTGGAAGAAGAAAAAATTATACTGAAAAGATGATTTTGTACATACTTGTCATCTCTACATTTTACTCTTTATCTACTTTCTCATCACTTGGCTAATTTCTCCCTATTCCTAGATTTCTTTTACTGTTTCCATTTAGTGTAGTTTAAAAGCTCTGCCAGAGGAGAGAAAGGAAGCTAAAGTGTAAAACACAAACTTGGGATATGCTCTTAAAGTCACCTAGCATTCTGGGAGCAGGAGTAGTAAAGTGTTCTCCGTGCCAGTGTGAGGACAGCCAGGCATGGAGGCAATCCTCTGTCCTTCTAGCTGGAACAGAGAGCTAAGCCAAGGGGCAACCCTGGATTCATTGGCCAGGCAGTCTAACTGAAACGGCAAGCTAGCTCCAGATTCATCGAGAGACTCTGTATCAAAAAATAAAGTGAAAAGCAATGGAAGCAGATACCAGATGAGGCTTCCATAAGTACGGGCACGGGTGGGCACACCTCCTCATGTACTGTGTGCACATGCATACACCTCAAACATGCACGTAAATAAAAAGTAAAAAAGAAAGACCTTCCAAAATGTAACATTTTAAAATGTCATTCATCTTGACCTTTTAATGCTTCTAGGCACTATCCAGTTTGTGTTTTCTATTTTATCATGTTAGAAAGTAGAAAAATAAATAGAATTGTTTTTCAGACCTCAACTTATGCTCTTCACTTGTTCAGTTAATTTTACTCGTTATTATTTACATTTTTTTAAGGAAAAGCATATACAAATCATACGACTCAAACACGAGAGGAGAAAGATCTAATGTAAATATCTACCATAGACTCACTGCCCTTCCTTGATTTAACAACATTTTATGCCACCATAAAGAAATGCAGGATACTTTTTATTAACATTTTAATGGATTGGATATTCTGTAAATTGCTTCTAATAAAATAAATAAAACTTTCACTGTCCCTTAATTCTAATAACAATGCAATTTTGAATCTTCTCCCAACTTAATTTCTGTCATAAAGGAGAAATAATAACTTAGAGGCCATTATGGAGACTGTGCATCAATTCCCTTGACTTCTTGGCCCACATTTTAATTTTAGGATTAAAACCTGAAATTACATTGTTATTTTAGTTTAGAATTCTTAGTATTCTCATAATCATCATTAGCAAGAATCTTGCTTTGTTCAGAAAGTTACTGTTAACAATCAGCAGTAATGATAGCCATTACTATCAACAATGCAGGGCAGACAACACAGTCTGGACTGAATCTATGGCAGTGTGAACATTATTATAGTGCATGTGACTTTCTGTACCTAAAACTGTGTGAGTGGCCAGTAGGCTTAGCACCAGTCAGCCCACCCTGAAGCCTTGGCAAGAGGATATCTAGGGACCATCAGGACATGGAATTGGGGGGCAGGCATTCTAGACACCACCAGGGCATGGAATTGGTGGGGCAGGCATTCCTGGGACTGAATTTACAGCATTTTGCAGGCTGGGCCTGTGTTCTACCACTGTGTAATATCCCCAGACTTTTTTTTTCACTTTTTAAAGTTTGAGATAGGGTCTCTTGCTAAGTTGCCCAGTATGAACTCAGACTCCCTCTGTAACCCAGGCAGTCTTTGAACCTGCAATCCTCTTAACACATTTTCCCCATTACAGGGTATTACAGTTCTGTGTCACTAGGCCCAGCAGAGAAGGAACTGCTAGGCCTGGGCTTTCAGTGACTTGGACAGAGACACCTTGAGTGTGGACATACTGTCGCTAGGAGGCAGAAGACCAGGGTAGACTCCAATAGTCCTTGAAAGGTCATCACAGACAGGCCGATGGCAGGCTTAAACTAGGTAAGAGGACAAAGAATCTCTAAAGCAAGACAAAGCGTCTCCTGCAGTGGCCGGGTGAGCTTCTGCTCAGCTTCTGAGCGCTCACTAGGATCTTTATGGAAATAAACCTTACCCACTGGTGCCTCTGCTTCCCATTCCTGCCTTAAAACCCAGCAAAAAGCAGCATTATCCTACGTGTGGATCTCCTAGAGCCTGGAGGATGTGGCAGGGCCAGTCTAGCTAGGACGCCATGCAAAGTGAAGCAAAGCTGAGCTGCTCTCCAGGCAAAGTCTCTGGAGGGCGTGCTGGGCACTGACTGCCAGCCAGGGCTCAGATGGTACCCGTCCTTCCAGCACTGAAAACTTTAAGGAATTCCAGCATTTAAAACTTTAAAATTATGCTTGGGTTTTTCCTTTGGCCCTTAATAAAATTGGAGACACTTCCTGTCTTTCTACTGCTGTTTAGCCCAATGATAAAAATAATCCCAAAGTGTCCTGTTGTTTTGAAAACTTTAGAAATGTCATTTATCCTTTTAAGTATTGTGTTCAGACTAACCTCCTTCACAGGAAAATGATGTGTTGGCTCTCCTTTTCCTTTTATGAACACACACAAATGCACACACACACACACACACACACACACACACACACACACACACACACACACACAAACACCAACAGGTTTGATATTTATTCCATCTTGGCTCACATGAGTCTCTGTTTATTTGCTGTGTTTTAAGATGGAGTTGGGGAGTTGGGGTGAGAGGGTGGGGGCAGGTGACTAGCATAGGAGCCATGTTAGAAGAAGCTGATAGAGTTAGAGCTGTGGGAAGAACAGTGGGGAAATAGACTTTGTAATGTGTAACCCCATGTAACGGTAACAGGCCATAAGCACCACTCTTCAGAAAAAAAATAATGCATTTGTTTATCTGATATGTGTAAATATGCATACATACATGTGTGGACATGCATGTGGAGATCAGGGGGAATTGGCTGGAGTTATCTGTCCTCTCCTTCCTTTTGATGATACCTGGAGATAGAACTCAAGTCCTCAGGCATGGCAGCAAGTGCTTTTCCCCGCTGAGCCACATTGGCACAAGTTTCCCATGACAAGGAATGTGAAGTCAGTATCAGGACACCTAGTCTGGCCTCACTCATGGCAGCCTTCACTGTAGTTTCGCTTAGATCACTTTGCCAGACACTTTCAGCTCTTCCCTGTAAAATGTCTTCAGACTAACCTCTTTCCCAGGAAAGTGATGTGATGGCTCATGTCTGTGAGGCACAGGGGTCTGGAAACAACAGAAGTGTCTAACAAGCAGTGTTTGTTTCTGCCCTTGGCCCCAGTACACCTGATAGTCTACACCCTATCATATGTATCTGTTTACGCCGTCATATCAACGATTCCAGGGCATTTTTTTTTTTTTAAGAAAACCTAATGCTCCTGGCAATTTATTTTCAGGAACATGACAAAATTAAAAAAAGAGAGGAAGAAGAGTAACAAAGACATAGAATAAAGGTTAAGATTTTGAAATGTTATAGAAAAACAGACTTCATGCCTGGTTTCATGTGGGTTATTGTAAGGAGCAGTAGGTTACAATTGTTGGCAGAAGTTTCTGTCCCACCAGCAACTCCCAGATAAGCACACTGAGGCTTATTATTAATTACAAATGCTCAGCTGATAGCTCAGGCTTATTACTAACTAGCTCTTACAACTTAAATTAACCAATTTCTATTCCTCTATGTATTGCCATGTGCCTTGTGGCTTTACCTGTCCTTCAGCATGTTTTGCTCCCTTTGTGTCTCCTGGCAAACCCACTGACTCTACCTTTTTTCCCAGCATTCTCAGTTTGGCTGTCCTGCCTATAAAATTCCTGCCTGGCTAGTCAATTCTTTATTATCCAATGAGAATAATATATATTCACAGTATACAGAAGGATAATTCCATAGCATACAATGATTATAAAAATGAGGAAAAATACATCAGCAGTGTCTTTTGAAACAATGTGCTAAAAAGCTTTTTAACACACATTTTGCAAGGGTGGATATCCAAAATGGGGTTTATAGGATTTTATGGGGACAGTTTTTCTAGGTGTTATATACTCAGAGAGTAAGCATAAAAAACGCTGGAGAGTTGGCTCAAAGAATTCTGGGGGGAAATGGTCCATTATCAGAGGGAGATGGAGAGGGTGGACCTGTAGCTTCCTTTCTAGCTTTCAGGAGTTTAAATAGCTTTACTTGGTAAGTTACTTCCTTTTACACGCATTCAACCTTAAGCAACTGTCTTCCCCCTCCCCCACAACTTAGTGTTTCCTGCGCTTGTGGACTTCTGGCATTGGGTGGTTAGAAGGATGAGCAGCCCAGTTCTGCTTTTCCAACCCCCAGTGACACTATCTGCCCCTCCCACACGCAACCTCTAGTCAGTTCCTCCTCCATTCTTCCCTATTTTGGCTAATGCAGCTGTCACTTGCGTAGTCATCGGACTTGATATCACAGCATTGTCTGGCCTCACTCTTTTGTGACATCATTCTGAATGTCTGTCTGGGTAGATCCTGAAGTGGGCAGGTATTCCTCAGAACTTCTGAGCATAGATGAGGCACCCAAAAATTGTGCTCCTGTGCTCAGCCTGGCTCGGCACGATATGGGTGGCCCCCAGACTGTAATCTCTAAAAGAAAAGTGTCATCCATATTTCTGGGGTGCCAGTCCCACTGTGAAGAGCAATGCATGGTCTGTCAGCAAGGAGGTTGGCTTTTGGTCATGTGACTCTTTTCTGTGCCCTGTTTTGCAGACATCTCCACACCAGCCGGACCTGAGGGATGACACTAAGCATATTACATTGGAGGTAATTGTTTTTAAAAGAGTGAAATAAGGAATAATTCCAGGATTCCACCCTAAAACACACACACACACACACACATACACATGCATACACACAGACATACACACACACATACACACACATACACATACACATGCATACACACACAGACATACACACACACATACACACACATACACACACACACACACACACACACACACACACACGGAGCAAGTGAAGCTTTATCTTTGATCATACTCTGCTCTTACAGCTGTTTGCATTTCATTCCTTCAATCATTTTTACATGCTTTGTTTTGTCATAGTTTATTCCTTCAACCATTTTTGAGGGTCTACTACATGTGAGATTCTAAGCTACACAGGGAATGAAAACGTGATTTCGTACCACCAATAGTTTACAGTCTTGTGTAGGAAACAGTCAAGTAAGCAAACATACACAGTGAAGTGGACAATTTCCTACTCCTAGAACATTCTTCACACTGTTCTGAATGTCCCAGACTTTCATGAATGCACATACTTTATACCACAGTGGTACTGAACTGTATTCTGTAATACTCTGATTATGCAACATGCCACCTTAAACATAAGAATGGATCCTTAGATGGATACATCTGCTGTAGAAGCACCTGAGCCCATATGAGCCACCCAGGGATTCTACACCCTGGTATACCCTGGTTCCGTAGGATACCTGTGGTCATGTTGTGATCTCTATAAGTTTTACTTTCAATGACCAAATATGTATTGATCAAATCTTCCAATGAAAGGACTTCCATTATTATTTACAATTAATTTATTCAATTTGTGCATGTGTGCATGCATGCTTATGTGTACAAATGCAGATGTACTCACACCACGGCAAAGATGTAGAGATCTGACGGCAACTTTCAAGAGTGATTTCTCCCCTTCCACGTTGGTGAAAAAAGGATCTAGAAAAAAATGAAGTTTAAACATTTGCACAAAAATGTATTTAGAAATTATAATACTAAGGGTGATCCTATACTCTCAAAAAGAAATAAACTGCATGTTCTCTGTCATATGTGGATGGAATCTAGTCAATAATTTATGTACATATGTAAACAAATGGATATGTGGGCACAGGAGAATGTGAGAAAAAGAGACTACAGAAGACTAAATATAAGGAGATGAGGAAGGACTGAATACAGCTTATAGACATGGAATATGAAAGAGAAGATAAAATTGTTTTTCTAGCTCTAATTTTGTCATGGATATTTTGTCTTATTTTGTTTTTGACAGTGGATAAGTGCATAGAATATATTTGATACTTGAAGTGTAAAATTTAATGTGAAGCATTACAGCTTCCATTTTGAAGGCCAGCTCCAACTGTATAGAAGTTCATTAAATTGTATATCTTCTGGGTCTGATTAATTTTGGCATGCTTTTACTTATTTGCAATTTTTTATAATAAAGCTTATAAAAATAATAAAAAAATAAATATTTTTTTAAAATCTCAAAAAATATGATAATGTTTTAAGTAGGTTTAAGTATGTTATGTGTTGGGCCACATTGTAAGTCTTCTTACTAGGTAAAAGGTAGCACACCGTACTACCCTTTATTCATGTCTGGGTAGTCTAGGGAGCCATTAACAGACCTATGGGCAGGACATGATCATAATGAATGCCTAAAAGAGAGTCGCTGGTGAGTGGGGATAGCTCTGGATTTCCCAGGCAATTGTTTTCTTCTGGAACTTGCCCAGCAATTCTTTGTGGTTGACAGCTTGGGTTGTGAGTCAGGCCAGTGTTAGAAGAAACTCTGTCAATGATCATAGCAAACATTTCATTGAGTGTTCAGAGGCCCTGCACATTCTGCATGGATTAGGGCTTTTAATCCTCATCTAAATCTCAAGGGAGATACTGTCAGGCTCCCACTTTCATATGCAAATCTGAGCTATCAGGTTGGTAAGAAAAAGAATGTGTCCAGATTATGGCTTTAGGGCAAGGAGCAGAGATCTGAAAACGGCTTTGTTGACTTCACAGAATATCAACCGCTGCTGGGTAATTGTGCTGTCTTGTAGACAACTGCTTCATTCAGACCCTTGCTAGTGGCAAGGCTTTTAGAGTTGTGTTTATTGTGTCCTCCTTTCTGTTTTCTTCATCTGAAAGGGAGATTGCCAATCTCTTTTTTCATGGCTAGGGGACTGGGGTTGAGAGTGAATAAACGAATTAAAACCAACACCACACATTTAGCATTTAGAATAGTAAAAACTCAACTAATGAGAATGTTTTGTTTAAAACCTGGGCTAGAACATGAGATCTTCCTGCCTCAGCCTCTCAAGTACATGGATGATAAGTGTGCTTTGTTTCTTCATAAATGTCGACCTCAGTCTCCTCTTCAGGTGTAGTTCACTCTGTGAAAAGATGGTCTTTCATTCAAAATATAAAATAATTTCTTCTCATGGTTTAGCATCATCAACTCAAAGTCCCTATTCTCATGGAGCTCTGAAAAAAATCCTGAAAATGCCATGTTTTGCAAAATCTCAATTTTGTTCTTTATACAGGAGAATCCCCCAAATTTTGCCAACTGCTTTATGATCTGTCTTATTTATTTTTTTTAGATTAGTGGTTCATATAAATAAAAATCTCCATGTTTCTGAGTCACAATCTCATTTCAACAATTGTAAGGATAATTAAATATCACAATACATCAGAAACCTTCTCCATTGATGAATGTTAGGTGCATTTGGTGTGAGTGTGCTGATGTTAGCACTGGCCATCCCTCAGTGCTCAGTGCTGTTGATCACTGTACCGCTAACGACCAAAGGCTTTTAAAAAGTAAGAGAGTTAAATAAACTGCTGGCAATGGAACAAGACACTGACATAGCCAGGTTAAAGACTCAAGAACCGATTCCTGACTCCCACCTTTTCCATTTTAAACAGTGAACCCTAATAAAGGTTCTTTTAATCATTACCTTCACAATGACAGTCTCAACAATAGAGTTAATTGCCAAAACAACTTCCCTGTGTTTGCACATAGCTGCTCATCCAAATGGCAAGGTTTGTGTCTTCCATTCAGCACTAAGTTCTCTTTGTTCAGAAGGTTGACTCATTTATTCCTATGGTATAGAGGGACCCTTTCCGAGGTCTCAACTGGCCATTACAAGAAGAGATGACGAAGTCAATTTATTTCTCACGCAGGGAAGCAAAGACCCATATATATATAATGTCTAGAACGTTTGTGAAGGGTTCACAAAACCAAGACGTACTTATTCAGGGTTTCCTCTCATAACTTAGGCTGGAGGCAGCTGGAAGATTTTCTAAGCAGAAAAGAGACACAGTCTGGTTTGCCTTTTAGAACAGTTTGGCTGCTGTTGTAGAATGGGCTGGAGAGGGGTAAAAATTAAAATGTGAAAACTACTGCACAGTTAAGAGCCTGTTTGTGTAGGGTTATATGGCGGTGCAGAGGAACCAGAGCTGGGAGATGAGAGATAGATACTGCAGGTTGAACCAGTTAGGCTTACACACAGGCTGAGAACGGCAGGCGGGTAAAAGTAGCAGTCCAGAACAAGCGTCAAAGCTCCAGTTTATTGTCTTTGATTGGAACAGGAATCCTTAATGTGGTAAGCAGGTGGTGGGAAAGGAAACAAAAACTGAATACAAAGGAAGAAAATACCTATAAAACATCCCTCATATTCATTATAACACACACACACACACACACACACACACACACACACACACACACACACACACACACAATGTGGGAAGGAAGGTCTCAGAAAGAATATTCTGATCTCATTCTTCTGCATAACATCAGTGAAGGTTTTAGCACTCTGGGTGACATCATCACAGAATAGCTCAGTTGACCAGTATCAATTCCACATCCTCATCTGATGCTGTCTTCACCCCATCGAGGACGCACATAAACAGCCACAGTTACTGAAGGTACAGAACATCTGACTCGTATGTTTATGTCTTGAGCTTCTGGGAGGGGTTCACAAAACCAAGACCTACTTCTCCAGTGTTTCTTCTGATATCCAGAAGTGTGCTTCCCATTGTATCCATCATTAATTTAATTCATGGGACCTCCTCCAAAGCCAAGAGCTCCCAGCTGAACTGGCAGGAAACCATAATGTCCTGAGAGTCTTAGAGACTGGATAAGGGGGATTATCTCTCCACCCTGTAACTTTTTCATTGGTCGGTGGCAAGGTTTGATGTGGAAACCTCGGACTTTCCTTCTGTCTCTAAATTTTTTTCAGCCCAGAATTTTCATTTTTACTTTAAAATAGTCAAAGGAAAATGCACAAACTAAGAGTGAATAAGTCTGTGAAGGACCAGAATGACTGAAACCCACATTTCCTGTGCCCAGGATTTGTATTAAAGCTTATGACAATGAATGGAATCTTTAATTTTTTTAAAAAGAATATAATTGCTATTTTTTGTACTATTTTAAACTATTTTGCCCAACAGCCAGATTGAATACAGTTTCTATTATTATAAGAAATGTTCATTTTTTTTCAGAAATCAGTGTGCTCTATCTAAGACTTATGAAAGGTTCATCTCCTTAGGTAAATCTCTACTTTCCCTACCTACTACAGGTGCCAGGGTCACACTGGGAGCTAGCCATTCTGAGAAGACCATCAATAGTGAAGACAGCAGACAGAAACTGGGCCAGGTACCCACAACCCCGCTAGTTCTAGCTGGGTACCCACCCCATATCCACTTTCAGCAAGAACAAAGGATGCTAACACATGACAAATGGTACTCTTGAATATACTTTTGTGTCTAGGAATGGCTTTCCATCAGATTAATTCAATAATTTATTGTATTAGTGAGAGGTCTGAAAGATGGCATAATGATATCTCCACAGAACCCTCTTTCCTCAGCCCTGGCAGGCTTAAAGCTGTGTATGTATATACATATATACCTTGTCCTGGGTCTCGGGTCTCATTGGCCAAGAGCCAGGATATGGTGGGCCTGAGCTTGCACACAGATCCTTTTGATCCAGGGTTAATGGAATGGAACTCCAGATGTGATGCAGCAGATTTCCTTCTTTCCCTTTGCTGCCAGGGCACTCAAGACTTACAAGCAGGTGTGCCAGATACCTGGTAACACACACTTAGTCCTCTTAATCATATTTTATTTACAGTTATCCTGCTATTGATGGTAACAATGTCTTTATGAGTCTACTGTATTAAATAGTGCTCTCCTTCCTGAAGAAAATACCGAATCATATCTTTTGTGACAGGCCTGCTTTTTTTTCTGTTTAAACTAATTGAAAAGAATATTTTGTGGGAGGCAGTTGTATTTTGTCTTGGGCTAGTTGGTGTTGGTTGCATAAATCTAGTGAAATATTCTGTAAAATTGAAATATTAATGCAAAAAAGGAAATAGGATGATTTCTGTGAAGAAAAAAATGTGCTTTGGAATGATTCAATGATGTGAAATCACTAAAAATAAAGACGTGGAATTAGGCATGTGATGGACAAGTAGAAATGCCCAGGGAATGGGACTTAGCTGCAAGGAAACCATGTTCTGGGTGGTTTGAAAAGCTAACTTCTCCCTTCATTTGAAGACAGCTCAAGGTCGACATTGCAATGACACTAGATTGTGAGTGTGGCCACCAAGAGATTCTCATCAAATCCCAGTGTTAATAAATGAACACGTTTGTTTAAGGTAAAATGTAAATTTATCTACAATTTTCTTCATGTGAATTTTTCAACTAGCTAACTATAATTATGTTGGATAAAAACACATCTAGTGCAAGTATCAATCTGTGAATGGGAGAGATGTAAATTTCAAAACATATAAAGGAATAAAAGTAATATATACATTATTTCAGTTTGGTCATGTTGCATCGGTAATGACGTGCTGAGATGGGTGTTGGAGACATATGCTCACTCCTCTTGAGATTTCCTTGGAGTAGTGCTCTCTTCCTGCAGCAAGCATAATGGTTACGCAGTATACAGATTCATGGTAGATCGTGGGTGCAATTCCAGACAGCTATCCTTTGATACTGTTCTCAGCAACCTTCTATGGGAATGAAAGAAATCCCAGACTTTGGATTCATCTAGACACTGATTTCAGCACTCACCTCAATGAACAGTCTGTGATCTTAGACATACCATTTCAATTCTAGCTTTTTGGAAGCCTGGGTTTCCTCACTTATAAAGATGGACCTGATTGCTCACCCATCACAGAATGGAGCAGTGAAAGACAGAGAGCTCCATACAAGTGTCTAGTGTGACAATAAAACACCCAAGAAAAGATCTCCTTTCTTTTTCTTGCTTTTTCCAAATGGTAAAGTTAGCACCTGGGGGCTCTGAGCACATCCACAAACACACAGCTACCTTCATCTTGCTCTCTCTGTTGCTGTGCACATTGAAGAAATGCCTCAGCTACTGGCCTTTTGTAGTATAGCAACATTCAGAGATTCCGACTCATTGGAGTGCCACACATATATATCTTTTGACAATTGTCCCTCTTTATTCATTCAGGAAATGCCATAGGGACTTGGCTTATCAACCAATTTATTAAAGAAACAAGGGATGCTCTCTATGCTTTTGCTCTGTATGAATAAATTTGGTAAAATGAGACATAGGTATCTTTTAGGGATCTGCTCGGCCCAAGTATCTGTATTGTTGAGCAAGTATTCAACATCTTGATATTAAAATTTTGGCAAATTCTATTTTTTCCATTACCTTCTTTAAAATGAATCTGGAATGACTGTTTAAGTGGAAAACACTGTTTTTGAAAGCCCAGGGATGGGGCGTCATGGAGCATGCTGTGTAGGGTCTGCTGTGGTAAATCTAGGCCAGTATACTGCTCCCAGTAGTTGACAAATTCCACTGCTGCTTACTTATTTTTTCTTCCATGAAGTTTAAAATAAACAATTAACCTATTTCTTACACAGTGTTTGGTATTGATTTAATTTAGCATGTGTTATTCATCTGCATGCCTCACAACGGTTGCTTAATTGTCTAAATCTTCCTGTGTAGAGAGCTGTCTATGGAATCTCTTTCCACAGAACACTCTGAGCAGAGTGTGGCTTACTATTTCCATAACATCTGTCTTTTCTACTAAAGAGCAGATTAACAATTATGCTTCTTTTAAAGGTGTGTGTGTGTGTGTGTGTGTGCGCGCGCGCACACGCTGGCATGTGTGCACTGAGGAGGAGCTAGGCAACATAATAATTTGCATTCTTACATTCCTATCATCAAGTCTGAGATTTTGCTTGTACCCATAATGTGGCTAGCAAGATTGCCCTTTTCTTGTACCTTATTATGTTACAGAATGTCATTGTTTCTTGCCACAATCATTGTTTGCAAGAGAGAAAACACATGCAACCCTTCCTTATGCTTCCACCCCTCACCCTTGTCTGTGCACGCGCGCACAGACACACACACACACACACACACACACACACACACACACACACACACACGAACATACATACAAATGTATGCACACAAAGCCCCTCCTGCTTGTGTTGAGCAGTAAAGCAGACGGGGTTTAACTCAGTGTTTGGTTTTGGCAATGGTTGCTGATGTGCTCATGTAACACAGTTTTAATCAAATCCCCAAAGCTGAAGACCTTTCAGCATATCTTAGACTGTACTGTGCAGGGCTTATTCCACTTGAAGTGGCCACCAGGGAGGTACAATTAGCTGTTCCCATGGAGAAGTTTGTTATAGTAATAAATAATAAGTAGCATAGGTAGCTATGGAATCAATTAAAGATATTTTTGACCATCTAATGGTTTATGGGAGTGTTAAATAATTGACAACTAGTTTTTTTAAACTATATTTTCTATCTGTGTGTCTCCTTGTAACTAAACATTGTCCCTGTACACAGAGCATTGTCTGAGGCCATTATTATTTCTTTTTTAAAGCCACATTGTCAAGTGGATTGTTTGAGAGACAGTCACAGCCCTTATGCAATGGAGCTGATTTTGAGAGCGTTAAAACTCTGCTGTAAATATTTGCTGCAGGCAGAAATCTAACATATGAAGCAAGAGAACAAATTGTGTTATCAGTTTCAAAAACAATCTGTTTTGCCATTCATTCATTTATTTTTTTAACCAGCGTAAAACAGAACAATAGGAGTTGACTGGCTAAAGGGGCTTTGTGCTTTGTCTCTGGATTCTAACAGGTTTGATGTTAAAATGGAAATTTGGCCAGTGGGGTGTTGGGAAAGTGCTCTGAACACTTTTGGCATCTTGACAAAAGAAAAATATCAAAATGGTCAAACTACCTATGGTTAAAATTGGTGTGTGTGTGTTCAGGAACTGCTTTCTAATGAGACTTCAAAAGGAAGCAGGTTAAGTGGTTTATTGTGCTGCCATCCCCACAGCAAAGGGCTGAACTGATAGCCACACACATTTCCAGCAGGCCAAGGGTCCACACGCTTATAAGAGCTTCATGCAAAGGCATAGCTCTTTCTTTAAAGTGGTTGGATAAGTGACATATGACCTCGGTATTATTACAGGTCATGGGGATTAAGGAGGCTGAATTTAGAGCTAGAGTTAAAAATTGTAGTTACTATTGTCTTATTGGGAAAGGTAGATATGTATGATGATCTGACTTATAAATATTGTTCTCTGTGATAAACCCACCTATGGACTGGTTTCCCTTAACTCAGAAAGCATGTTTTATAAACAAGCCACAGAAAGTATCTCTGTGGATGCTGGACAGAGTTTCAAAGAACTAGTTACATCTCAAGTTGAACTATTTATTGTACTAGTACCTTGCATTTTAGTTAAAGTCAGTAAACTACAAACCAGGAAGCAAAGCAAGTCTGTAAATTTTTGTAAACTTTTTATTGATTTTTTTTTTCAGAATAACAACATTCATTCATCCATTCATTCATCTCTTATGGCTGGCTGATGCTTTACGGGCAGATGGAGTATAGCAAAAGAGATGTATGTCCTGCAAAAATGAACATATTTACCATGTTACCAACACTTTATAGAGATAAGTTTCCCACTCCTCAACTTATAGAACCTTACCTTAAGATTTAAAATTTAATAGTCATTTGTACCACATTCCTTTTGTTTTATCTCTCCATGCTCTACTTTTCAAGCATGAGAACCATAGGCAAGAAATGTGAGGTAGACTTGATAAATGATTCATTCTTTTTCTGACTGTAGGTATGGATCAGTTGTGTCAGGATTCACTCAACAAGGTCAGCAGACCAACACATGTGGGAACATTTTCCTTTTCCATCAGTGGCTGGTTACAGTTTATCAGGACAGTGGGCTCCACAGACCATAGAGGAGAAATGGAACACATTGGAAATGAGATGGTAGCTTTAACTATAGATTCAGAAGGAAGGAGAAAGTATGGAAGAACAAAAAAGGGTTCTTGCAGGCAGGTCCAATCTGTACTCTGCCTCATGTGTTCCAGGATAGCTATGAATGAGACTCAACACAAAGCTGTTAACTTATTTATTACACTATGACACTCTTCTGTGAATCATTTTTGGGACTTGATTGTGTGATTTTTTTAGAATAAACTTTGTAGATGATAATGTGATGTCACAATGTCAAAAGACTGGGCACCCTTCAAGGAATTAAGTACAGAGAGCTATCTGCATCCTCTTCTTCTCATTGCAAAACGCCTCCCTGATGGTCATTTAGCTGAGGGTGAACAATATTGCATCTTCTCAGTAGTTCCAGTCTGTCTGAAAATGTGGGCTGCTTCCTGTCACATGTGTCATATACAGAATGAGCTGTGGAGAACTAGTGAAGTAAGGAGAGAGGATGACCTTTGCTCCGAGCCAGGTAAGCATATAACTCCCATCTGGGGCATTATTAGTGTTCCCCTTGAATGTCTGGACCTGGAGTCTAGGACAGTGGGCATTCCTTATATCTCTTCAAACCAGGTAGAAATTAAAGTGTGAGCTGGGGTTAGAATCCATCCAAGGCAAAAAGAGAAACTACTATCTTGGTACTGCTTCTTATATTGAAAGTCACTTGGTGAAGAAAGAAATGGCCAAGCAAACAGAAAGAACTGGGTGGCTCCATTCTTAGCTTCGCAAAAGGCACCCAGGGGCTCCAGCCTCTTTGCCTTCCTTTTGCTCACCCAAGCTCATGGACTGCCCTCTGCTTCTGCCCAAAGAACCCATTTCTTAGCCTTTGCTCTCTTTTCTCCACACTCTATTTCTCTCTCTTTTTGTATTGGCAAAACCCAACACCATTGAAAGAGTCATATGCATCCTGTCTCCTGAGTTTGGCCCCAGAAGTTGCTGTCCTTGCTTTACTTCCTGGAAATAGTGTGTCTGCTTCTCATTCCGATTCTCCCCTGTCAAGGCCGTGCATCTTCAGCTGCCTAAAATACTTGCAAACTCATAATTAGGTTTTGTGCAAACATTTAGGGCTTTTATTTTCCTTTTTGAAAGTGCTGTAAATGAGATTTGGGTGGGGATTTTTGGCAGATCCAATCTTCATTTTTTGCAAATCACTTATTAAAAAGCAACAGCCCACATTCATTTTATATAACACTACTAGGAATTTAGTTCTCCAAAAGTGTTATCCCTACCCAATGTTTTACAAAATTAAAAGATTAAATAATTGAAAACACCACACATATTGGTCACAGGACATGGATAAATCACGTGGGTACTGACTGGCAAGCTCCCTCCCTCTCTGTTGGCTCTCATTGTACTGGAAGGGGCAATGAGAGCTGCTAGGGAGAAAAAAGTCATCAAGAGTCTCATCCAGCTGTGAACTGTGAACTATAATAATGACCAGTGTGGTAAGATATGCCCATGAGTGCAATAATGGTGTGAATGTTATGAGGAAACCAACCACTTTCAACTGGATTAAGGCCTGCTCCATAGGAGGAAACACCTTGATACTATAAAACAAGAACTCACAGTTGGGGAGCTCACAGGCTCCAGGGAAGAACTAACTACTATTATTCTGTGAAGTGAACATAGTATCAAACTGCCTTCTAAATTCATATCTCTACATCCATAGACTATGTGAGACCTCATCAGAGAATTCTTTGTAGAGGGTAGGTAGTGGTTAGTGCAGAAACTCACAACTGGTCAAAGTGTAGAAAAAAATTGTCAGTGGGGTGCTTAGCCAGAAATGGAACATCTATATCAACTCCCTTCTGGCAAGGTTGACATCTCTTTCCCAACAAGGCTTAAGAACCATCAGAGGAGAGGAGAAGAAAAGATAGTAGGAGTCAGAAGTCAGAGACGACCAAAACAAAATGGTGTATTCTTGACATGGAAAGACCACTGCAGTCATAAAGTCATAGCAACTGTAGTTGCTATGATACAAGACCTATTCAAGATCAAGCCCATTAGCCTTCTAGTATGGAGGAGGAAGTGGTTCATGAGTCCCTATGCACAACTGAGGAGCTAGAGACAGGTGATGGCATCTGAAAGTGGGAAAGTCAGTTTTCTTTAACAGTGTAGCACCTAGCAGGTCAACCATGTTCCAGAAGATGACTCCACATCCAGCAGTATATAGGTGCTACAAACTGTACATGATGAATTATTAAAAATAAAAAAAAATGGCATGAAATTGCGGGAGGGATAGTGAGGTAGGGTGGAATCCAAAACAAGTGAGGGGTAAGAGGAGGGAATGAGTCAGATCAAAATATATTGCATGAAATTCTCAAGGAAATAATGAGATATTTATAATATTAAATAAAATTATTAATTGAGGAAATCAAATGAAAAGAAAATAGAGATTTGTTTGGAGTTATTTTGCGTTTGTAACTATGTGACAGTTTCAGAGACTGCTTGTCAAGAAACTCTTTTGGAAGTTTTTCCATGAGTAATATTAAATATTTAAAATTAAAGCCTGGAGAAGGAAATATTATTGAGTAGGAAAGTAAATTTAAAGTTGTAGTTGTCCTTAAGTTTACCATTTCCCTTTAGAGAACCTGTGGTACTCTTCTGTGGGCATGGAGGTAACCTTCCTGAAGGAGGAGGCCATATATTATGCCCATTGTGCTAAGATTTTGGATTTGTTCCCATAGTTTTTGAATTTTCTTCAGGGTGTGTCTCTCAGCAGGTGTGTCTAGTGAGGAACCTAAAAAACTACATGATTTTGAATAGTCACATGCTTGATCAGAGCTGAATTTTCTTAATTTACTCTTGAGTCGGCTCTGTTCCTGGCCTGCTAATCTCCAGTCCTGCCCAACCCATCCATCCTTTACCGTCCTCACACGATTCCCCTTCTGGATTTCAATGAAGGAGAACCACTTTGTTATATTGTTCTCTGTGTGCCTTTCCACAGTCGTTTCCAGTCTTTTCTCTCACTCTTTCTGTTAGTCCTTGAAGCCACACTGGGTATTATCCCTCTCTATGAGCCTGCTTTAGACAATGTTAATTATTCTTCATCCAAGGGACCTCATCACCCATTTGCCAGAATACAAGATATCATGACACTCCTTTGTCTCTGTCACTTAACTTAGGAGTTGGTGTGCAGTAGAGATCTTGGGCAGGTGTGAAACTTAATCGCTGAGGAGATGAAAACAGTTATCTGGTTCTGAAGGGATCAAACACAAAGTCTGGGACCTCTAGCCCCTCTGGTACCACCAGAGACATTTTAAAAACTCAGTACACTTTGTCCCAGGTCTATAAAGAATTCTGTTTTTTTTTTTGTTGTTGTTGTTTTGTTTTAATATCCACAGACTCTTGGGCTACAATTAATTACAAGTGATGATTAGTACATAGAGGAAAGTTCACTTTTTAATTGGCAGAGCTCCAATCATACCCACAAATGTTTTAGAACCTTATACTAAATTTATTTATGTGTATATGATACATGAATATGTATGAACACCATATATGCTATAATTTAGTATAGTCAAACCATCAAACATACTCAAGTTCCTCCTTAGAAGTAGTCACTTGAATGAAAATTCAACTCTAACCAGGAAACCAAAAGCACTTAGAAGGGCAGTGTTTAGTCAGCCTGGACCAACTTGTTCTACTTGTTAGGGACAAAGAAAGGTCTGATGAAGTCCCCATGTTCAGGGAGTTGTTTCTAGGGTAGCAAGAAGCATTCTGTGTCTCCCCCTGCTGGTTGATGGAATGACTAGAGTGAACAGCCCCTGAGGAGTCCTCATGGTCATGACCTTACAACCTTGTGCCATCTGGTCACTGGCATCTGTGAACTTTTAATGAGGAAAGTTGATGTGAAGTTCACACCAGGTTATTTTCTCTCATTCCTAGCTTTCTAACTCTGCTTAATTAGCATTCTGAATTTCTTAACAATTCTAACTTCACATCCCATTGAAATAAACCATTAGGAAATCCTCTCCTAGCATATTTTAATTCCAGGCTATCACTACATTTTGATTAGATTAAAATTGTTTTTAAAAGCCCATGTTTGAAAATAAGCTGCAGGGTTACCGCAAAGAGTATTGTTTCCTCTAATCTACCAGTCACCAGGAGACTTGAAGAAAGTACAGTGCCAGGTAAGGTGAGTCCACAGAGTACTCGAAGAAGAAAGAATTATGTACAATTTTTATGTTATCTCATTACTTGCAGTTAGTAATTATATAGCAAAAGATTTGGAAAAGCTTTTCATTGTGAGTATTCAAGTTTACAAAGAAGACATTGTATAATAAATGGCATCCAAACCAGGAAATGTTCTCTTCAAATGGTGACAGTTAAAATAAGAAACCAAAGCTTTACCATTGTCAGCTATGAAGTGGAGACCATAGAGAGACAGTAGGAAAAATGAGAAAGGAAGGAAGGAAGGAAGAAAAATAGAAAGAAAGAAAGAAGGAAGGAAAGAAAGAAGGAAGGAAAGAAGGGAGAAAGAAAAAGAAAGAACGACCCAGAAGCAAAGATTGTCCTATCTAAGATCAGATGTGGGAACAATAGAAAAGCTGCAAGAAGTCAGTGCAGAGTGGGCAGAGAAGAGAGAAGAGAGGGGGGAGCATTTTAGGAGACTAGCTCTGCAAAACGACACAGTGCTAGGAGCTTGATCCTGTTATATAAATAGTTAAACTGTGTTCTTTGTATTTTGTTTACTATGTTGAAGAACAGTGTTAAACATTTTAAGGAGAGTTCAATTAAACAACATAATATTATTTATTTGTCCTCAGTTATTTATTGAGTGTTGTTTTGTTTAGGGTATAACAGGTCCTTAAACAATTCTTACATATCAGTACACTGTCTTCGTTCAGGTATGTTTCTTGTAGTCAGCCTTGCTGGTCATTTGGGGACAATGTTCCTTTTGCCCTAAGGTTGCATCTTTAACAAATAGACTATAGGTTATTGAGCAGGAAGAAAGAGAGGGACAATCCATGAAATTTTTTTAATTGACTAGCCCGGAGGAAGTTTACAGCTGTTTGGTCTGCATTCCACTGATCAGAAATCAGTCACATGACCACAATCTGACCAAGAAACAAACACAGATACTATGTTTGGAGATTAGTGACGATATTCTCGACTTGAGGATATAGAGATTCTGAAACAGATAACTAGTCCAGACAAAAATCCTGCCTTTAAGGGCAAGAAATAGACAGTGAGTGAAATGGACAAGTTAAAATGTGTGGGATAGTAAATGGTGCCACAGTCCTAAGGAGAAAAGCAAGTCACCTGGTGAGACAGCGTTGTGAGAGTCAGTTCTGTTTATATAGAGCAGATGGGTCATTTAGAAAAAGATGTGAAGGAGGTGAGGGAGGGAGTGGATTTCAAGCAGAAGACATGACAGTCTAAGGGTCTGGAGCAGAGCCTCGGTGGGGTGTTAGAAGGAGCCCAGCGCGGCTGGTGAAGAGAGCGGCTGGGTGATAGGTAGCTATTCCTAGGATGTTAGATCTGTGATGTAATGGGGGAAGGCAGGCTTTTCACTGTGTGCAAATGAGGAAGGGATGGAGGGAAGAAGGGTAAAGAGGAAGGGGAGACAGAGCGGGGGGCAGAGGGAGAGACAGAGACAGAAGGAATCTCCATGAGCTAAACATGCTGTGTATTAAATGGTGCTCAATCCTAAGGAGAAAAGTCTTCCATCAGAAGCTTTGGAGAAGAAAGCTGACCGCATAGACATGTTCTGTCCCATTCTAGCTGCTGGCCTGGGGAGAGAACACAGGAGACAAGCACAGATGAGAGTAGGTTAGGTGGCAGACAATCAAGGTGAGAGATAGCGGGACTAAATTATTAGCAGGAAACTGTTACAGTGTGATTGCAGATATCTGAGAAAAGGGTGGACATCTGCTCGTTGGTCACATGTGTGGCAGAAAGGAGGAGACCACCAAGTTCATCGGCAGGGTGCAGTGCCTTAGCAAACATGGGTAGAGACAAATTGGAGGAGTAGAATTTTTAATTTAAATATAGTATTTTGATGAATTCTTTGAAAGTTTTATACATGCACACGATGTATTTTGGTCAGACCCATCCCTGGCCACTCCACCCTCCCTAACTTCATGTCCTCTGGATGCTTGTTATAAACTCTGGATCCAGTTTGTGCTGCCCATGTTCTCACAAGTATGGGACCATCCACCAGATTGTGATTGACCCACCAATGGCCACATCCTTAAAGAAAACTGACTCTCCTCCCAGTGTCCATCAACTGTCAATAGCACCACAGCTGGGGCTGGGGACACACAAGCCCCTTCTACACTAGAATGGTGCCTGGTTTGGTCTTGAGCAGGTCTTGCTCAGGTGACCACAGCTGCTGTGAGCTGCTGAGTGCAGTGGTCCTCTCATGCCCACAAGACAATGTTTTGGTCTAGTCCTCACTAACCTCGGATACACACTCCTCTCTTTTTTTGAGCATGGTCCATGAGCCTTAGGGAAGGGGTGTGATACAGATGCCCAGCTTGTAATTGAGCACACCACAGGCACTGACTCTGCACTGGGCAGTTGTGAGTTTGGACTGGCTGAGTTGTCCACTGCAGAAGAGTGGGAGATGATCTGACCAAGAGTTCCATTTTCCACTGTGAAGTGGAGATGGCTTTCTGCCAGCCAAGTGAAGTGCTGTAAAGTTCTGTGGGTGTCATGCATCTGGTTATAGGCGACATGGTCTGAATGGCTTAGAAATTGCCAGACTCACCAGAGGAAACCTTTGAGGCACTATAGCTTTCCCAGGTTAGAGACAGAGAAGTTGAATTGTAAGGAGAGTTCATCAGAGGATATGTAAAGCCTGTGTGTGACTAGTGAGACAAGGAAAAGCAGGGAGAAGCCAAAGGAAAAAGATATTTGAAAGAGGGAAAGGTGGGCAGCGTTGTGAGCACCTATACTCCCAGCACTGGGGGTGGGGGTGTCGGTGAGGCAGGAAGGTCTCAAGTTAGTCAGCACTGACTGCACAGCAAGACCAAATGTACAAAGGCTACTGCCAATTGATCAGGTAGGCAAGGGATGAGATGTAGGCATTGCGTTTAGGACATGGATATCATTTGTACCTTTGACAAGAACTTGCATCAAGTACTAGAACAAACCCTGACTAGAGGAAGTCCAAAGAACACATGAGAGGGAGCGGTATTCGGGATGAAGAGGACTGCCTATGGTTAAGTTGTGAAGAGGAGCGGGGAAGGACAGTATTACCTGGCAAGGAGTATTGGCTTAAAGTTCTTTCACTTTAAATATCTGTACACTCATGAGGAAGATTCGGAGGCAAGAGTTATTGTAGAAGAGACAGAAGAAAATTCTAGAAACTTTAAAAGAATTTTTAAGTGCAGTAAAGAAATGTCTTCCACTCAGTAAGAAGGAAGGTAGATCCATGTGGCCCAATGCAGGTGGAGGTGTGTGTGTGTGTGTGTGTGTGTGTGTGTGTGTGTGTGTGTGTGTGTGTGTTGGAGGACACTCCCAGAGTCTCTCATTTGATTGACTCTATTTTTTTCAGCAAAATGCTTGAGACAAAAATGAAACTTAAATATTTCAATAGAGTAAAACTTTTAAGTAGTGACCTCAGAAAGCAGGGCAGTGAGTAGACTGGGGAGCTGCTGGTGATTGTCTGGCCACATGAAGGGCTCTCTTGTGGAGACTGAGCTGGAATTTAAAGTGAGGTCAGTCAGCAGTCCTGTGTTTATTTCCAGCTTCATTTAGTTTCCCTGGTGCAGGTGAGGACAGGAGGAGGGTTGACTCGAGCCAGAGTTGCATTTTTAAGTGAACGGGCCCAAGAGACAGAGGGGACAGGGCATGCGCAAAGAAGAGATCCTGAGTGGTCCCAGAACCTTGGTAGCGTAGAAGTGGCATGAAGATTTGAGGAGCCAAAGGCAGTTCATGAACTAGGATGATGGGGTATGGATGCCAGTGCTGAACTCTGGTATGATGGTGTGTCAGCTAGGAAGACTGAAGACAGAGAGTGGACAGGGTGAATTTAAGTGGAGGTTTCAGTTGGAGGGAGAGAATGTTAGAAATACTGCAAAGAATTTGGAGAAATGTGAACACAGAAATTTGAAATTCTTCTCTTCCTGGACATTGAAATCACTAAGAATTATGATAGAAATAGCTTTGAAGAAAAGACCATGTAGGGAAAGAAATGTTTAAAGAATTAGGCAAAGATGGCCATAGATGCTTCAGAGGAGAGGAGAAAGTCTGGTGTAAACTGATATCTAGGGAACAGAGGTGGGTAAGGTGATGTGATTGCAGAGATATCTGCTTGACACTCAGCCTGGAGGTTTACAAGGAGTGGGGAGGAAACAAACAGTGGGAAGGCACCCTGGAGAAAGCCTGCTTTCAGTTTCCAGTACAAGGTATTAGTAATCAAGAACAGGTTGAGTAACACTGGAAATGTTGTTACCATCCAAGAGTGAGTGCCAAGGGCTAGAGCTGGAAACAGTGAGGCCATCTGAGGAAAGGAGGCTTGTATTCAGAGGGGTTACACAGACTGGAGAGCATTCAGCTCCATTTGAACTTCAGATAACCTGCAGACACATCTATTGACCTAGTACTCAGCTCACCACTCCCTGCCCCTCATCCATCCCTGTCTCCCAACATCCACTCATTTGTTCTTCATCTCTATGCCTGTGTCATATTGAGAATGTTACAGGAATGGAATCATACAATATGTAAGCTTTCATCACAATCTTTGCTAAACATAATGTCCTGAAGTGCGTCCTGTCTGGCTGTGTCAATCACTCACACTCCTGAACTGCTGTTTACTCCATCACAGGAAAAGCCAGAGTTGGCCCAAATGTTTGTTCATCTAACAGTTCTGAACTGCTTTCCTTTTTTCCCTCTCTTAGCCCCACAATCTTCATGAATATTTCGCACACAGAACTGTGAGTCCTTTAAAAGTAAGTGTTGTAATCATATACCTTTAAATCATAAGTGTGGCATTCTATAGTGCTCTTCTGTGTAACTACAGTTAACTAAAGTTGTTTAAAATAGTCATGAGAGAAAACAACTTTGGGACCCCCTCTTCCCCATCTCTTCCAGTTCGGCCTCTGTTGCTGTGATAAAACATTCTTAACAGAAGCTGTTTGGGAGGAAAGGGTTTGTTTGGATTCTAAGTTAACGTCCATCCCCAAAGGAAGCTGAGGTAGGAACTCACAGCAAGAACCTGGAAGTGGGAACTCCCACTGAGACCACAGAGGAACGCCGCTTTCTGGCTTGGTGCACATGGTTTGTTCAGCCTGCTTTTTATGCAACCCAGGACCTTCTGCCCAGGTGTATAGTGTACTGGGCCCTCCCATGTCAATCATTAATCAAGGAAATGCCCATAGACTTACCTGTAGGCCAATCTGATGCAAGCATTTTCTCAATTGTGGTTCCCTCTTCCCAGCTGATTCTAGTTTATGTCAAGTTGACAAAAACTAACGAGTATGCCATTCCTAAAATTCTTTTATTTGTCTATTTTTTTTTTTTAGCAATTACAGGTATAGAGATAATTTGCATTGACCATATCCCCTAATTATCCTCTCTTGTCCTTCTATCAAACCCCTTTCTTCACAACAAATCTCCCTTCTACCTTCATGATTTTTATTTGTGGCCAACTGCATTTAATTAGGGTTGTTGCTTGTATAAGTTCGGATTAGGAGACATTATTTACTTAAGCAAAGGCAATTTACCAGCGGCTATATCACTAAGGAATATGACTCCTTCTCAGCAACTGTTAAGTGTCTGTAAGTCTTCTGGAAGAGGTGGGGCCTTATGATCCCTTCCCCATCCTTGACGGAACGTTGATGATCCCTGTACATTCTCGTACAAAACTTATGCAAATATCCCTTCCTTCTTTGAGTTAATGGGTATAATCACTGAGACATGGCTTATAAAATGAAACACACGCGCACACACACACACACACACACACACAGAGAGAGAGAGAGAGAGAGAGAGAGAGAGAGAGAGAGAGAGAGAGAGAGAGGGAATGATATAGACAAATCTAGAAAACAGAATGCTGATTGAATAATGCTAGCCACAAAAGTGTTTGACTATTCGTTTGAAATACAAGCAGGAATGTGAGTCAGTATAACTAGGAGTATAGCTATGAGCATTCTAAAGCAGAGGTGATGATGAAATCTGGGGTGCTGGTGATGTTCAGTGACTTAATCAGGCTGATGATCACTGGCTTGTTAAGTTGATGAAATGCAGAGAGCCACACATGTATTACAGGTGTGTTTTATGAATGTACATGTGCCACAATAAGGCATTTAAACACAAGTTTTGTCATATGTCTTTGGGGCTTCTCTAACGTGTCCTCTTGCTTTGTTGCTCATGGCAGGCTGAAACCCACACTTCCATTTATGTCCCAGTTATCAATAAGGTTTTATTTGTGACACTTTCAGAGAGCGGGCAAGAGGCCCAATTCAAGCTTGGTGGCTGAGCAAGTCTCGCTAACGTACTGATAGTGATGGCATTGATCTCATCGGCAATCCTCTCTCCTGCAATTCATCTCGCTGTCAGCACCTGACCTGAGGACAATGGAATGGATGAGTGGAGTTTTTATTTATTAAAAGGGCAACATCCTAGAAATGAAATTACAATTTAGTTGGAATAAATTGTCATAGAACTTCATTTTTTTTTTACATTAAGGCTATAATTGAAGGGCATTATGCGCTGTTTATCACAGCAATGAAAATGTAGTCGGAATGAACTTCTCAGGGCTGTTTAACTGCCTCTTATTAGCATTGAAACTATACTCACAGCCCATTATCTTGGGCTATATTTTTTGGTATAAGGGAATTGCTATCAAAGTGTACTTAATCTAAAGGGAATTGGTTTATAATTGGAGTCTTCTTGAAAGCAAAATTAAAATTATTTCATAATGTCAAAAGGTAGCACAGTGCTGTTGGAATGTCATGGTACTGGCTGGGACATTGGTGAGCACCATCTGGTGTCACACCATACTCTGCACTTTTATTCTTAATCAATTGAGGAGTGAGTGAGAATGTATCTATCACTTTGTTGGGTAGAACTGATTTTCTGATGAGTCTTAGAGAGTTTTCATCGTGGTCTATTCTGCAGCCAAGGATTCACTTGATATTTCCTCTTAAATTTATTTTTGATATGTGTATTTGTGAACTTTCATGAGCTTATATATACCCTATGCATGCAGGAGCCCACGAAGGCCAGAAGAAGGCAGGCATCAGATTCCCTAAAACTGGAATTACAGATGATTGTGAAGTATCATATGAGTGCTGGAAACCTAGACCTTAGTTGCTGAGTCATTTCTCAAGTTTCATCACTTGGTATTTCTTACAAGGAGATTTTGACTAACCCGAACACAAAGATTGCCATACTTGAAGCATGGTAGACATATAACAAGGATCAGCTAAGTCCCACTGCCAGCAGATATGAGTAAAATAAATTCCTTCAGAATATTCAGAATATTCCTTCAAATGGACTACATCAACAGCCACAAAGTAGTGGATGTAGGATGGTTATTGCCAATAATGTACTATGATTTTCCAATCAAATTCCTGCCTGGAATGCCAGTCATTATAACAGAAAAAATGTATAAAGCATTGTCACACAATCTAGGGCAAAAGCTGGCAATTTCCTCTGTAAAGAATCAAGTAATGAGTATTGTTAGTTCTACAGGTCACCCACTCTTTGGGACAGTTGCCTCTGGAGCATGAAGCCACCTATAATGATGCTCAAGTAAAGGGTTGTAAGCTCATTCTAGTGTCATCAAAAAGAGCAGATACTGGCTGGATTTAACCATGACCGTTGACTGTAGACCACCATTGAGATGACAGCTCTCACCTTTGGAACTACATGCACCCATGCAGTGCAATACCAGGCCCTTAGGGTTATAAGTTGGCTTTCCAGACGAATGATGTGCTCTTATTTTTTAATGATAATTGTCATATTGTGTGGTTAAAATATGAGGTAATTCTAATATAACTATTTTAATTATGATATACTAATAACACTTATTGCTACCATTAAAAATAAATATCACTTTATTCTTTTGTGTTTGGAGACACTGAAATAAAGCATCTCCTGCTCTTTGAGTAGAAACAAAAGGCAAATCAATCTAATTTCTAAACAAAGGAGGATTTTTCAAGACCATTTTAAAACCTGCCCATTCTCCTGACTTGGTATAGAAGGCATCTGTGTTTCTCTCTGTCCTGCTTCTGTGTCTCACTCTGTCTCTGTCTCTCTCTGTCTTTCTGTCTCTGTTTCTGTCTCTGTTTCTGTCTCTCTCTGTCTCTCTGTCTCTGTCTCTGTCTCTGTCTCTGTCTCTGTCTCTCTCTCTCTCTCTCTCTCTCTCTCTCTCTCTCGTGTGTGTGTGTGTGTGTGTGTGTGTGTGTGTGTGTGTGTGTGTGCGCGCGCGCGCGCGCGCTCGTGCACATATTAAGCTTTGATGGAGATGTCTGGCTCTACTTCTGAGCATTCCTGACTGACTGCCTGCTACATGTTTAATTGGCTGACTTCACTCTTTTAAAGTCAAGGAGTGGGTTAGCCCCTCTCTTGACTCATGAGTGAAGCGGCAGGATCCTGCCTATGCTTTGAAATACTGGACAAATCCAGAGAGGCTTTGATACATCATTGGTGGCTTAAGAGTTAGAGTTGAAAGTTTATTCAGAAGTAACCATGGGCGATACTTCTGCCACCAGTTGAAGAACAGGACAAGAACCCTATGCCCAATAATTTGACTTGTTCAAGACCCAATTTCCTTTTTCACAGAATTGAGTAATATTGACACATTTAAGGTTGACATAAGAATTAAATGCCAAGGAACAAAATGCTTGTTACCCTCAGCCAAGGAGCCCTCCACTGCTCATGTGACCTCTCAGCCTTTTATGCCCCTTTGAGGATTCTTTTCCTTATGGCTCTGGCTACAAGCATTTCAGGCAGAGAGAAATAATCACTGACTTATCTTACTATCACCCAATCTACATTCCTTCCAGAAATCTGACAGACTGACACCAGAATGCCAGCTTTGAGCTCAAGAGCAGTGACGTCTTCATATCCTTCAACAGCACAGACAATCTAGGGCAGAGTTGCAGCACACCTCCCAGTACTTTATATTTCCAGTATTTTCTGACATTTAACACCATCAGAACATACAGCAGCATCCAAGCACAATTTCTTTGAGGTAAAAGTGTGAGTGCGTTTTCATATCTTAGTGTGTTGAATAACCTTTAGATGCAAAGTTAGCACAGCAAACATTGACATGATGCAGGCAGCTCAGAGCCGAGTGCCTAAAAATAAATACAAGGAGTTCATATGCTGCAAAAGTTAAGAATTCAAATGAAGAAATGAGCTTGGAGGCACAGAGATTAACAAAACCTCACTATTGTCTCGGATCTCATGGGTGCAACTGATTAGAAAATGTTAAATATAGTTGTAATAATGACATATATGTATATTATATATCACATGGCTATACATTATGTGTGCACATGGCTTTGATAAATTTACTTTGAGGTCTATTACTCACAAGTTTTCTAGCTGCTATGAAGTTTTGTTTTTCCAACTATGGTTATAATTCATGGAACTATTAGGCTGTGTAATTTGGAATTGGAAGTTCTGGGCCTGAGTCATAAGCTTTTCTGTTTTGGGTTTAACTTAAATAGCATTTTGGCCCTTCCTTATTTTGTATGGCTGTTGGAACATCCTTGAAATGTGCTCTAAAGGAAATATTCTTGTAAGGTGACAATCCCACACTGCATCCTCTCCTGGGCATAGTCCTTGGGCTTAGTGTCCAGTGCACTTGGGTTGTTCTCCTGAGGATGAACTCATGCTTCCTTGTCTTCCAGACATCATTCTTGGCCAGAATGTACCCATTCCCTTCCTTGACAAATAATAGTATGTCTAGGGTCTACGAAAAATCTTTTCTGTGTTCCTTTCAGCCTGATAATGAGATCAACCTTAATTTCAGTTTCACTGGTGAGCCCATATTGAAGTAAGGCAATACATCCCACATCCTGCACCACAGAGACTGATTGAAGGCCACACAAATACTTTATGCTTGACTCTCCTGATAGAGTTTGAGCTCTGTGTCCTTTCCCTCAGCCATCAGGGCATACCAAGGCCTTAAGCTTAGATGCTCAGGGATGCAGATTTCCTGTTTCTTGCAGGACATGAAGACAGAAGCACCCTTGAGCACCCATAGCAATCATTGCCAGAGTTAGTTCTGATATAACTAAACTCTTGGTGACATTTCAGAGCCATTGGAACAAGTAAATAAAATCCATTTCAGCATTGAAGGCTACCCGACTAGTACCTCTGTCGGCATCCAAAATCCCAAAGGGAAGTCTAGAGGTTCCCTACCATGTATCATCCATGCCTCAATACAAGGGTAAACATGGAATACAGTCTAAGAAGACGACAGCTGCCTAATGAAGCTTCATGTCGTAGAGACTGGCATTAAGTGGCTAGTCCTACTCCTCCCCATCTATCCTGTTTCCTAAGCATTCTTTTCCTTCTCTTTCAAGTGTTTGTTCCCCATAAAAAATCCTACTCATTCCTATCAGCTATTATAGTTTCATTTCTGTTGCTGTGATAAAATGACCTGACCAAAAGCAACAGAGAGAGAGAGGGTTTACTTTAGTTCACAATTCCAAGTTACAGTTCATCACTGCGGGGAAGTCAGGGTGACAGGGACACGAAACATCTAGTCAAGAGCAGTCAAAAGCAGACAGGGAGCATGCATCATGCTTATGCTCAGCTTGCTCTCTCCTTTCCATCCACTTAGGGCCCATCTCATGAAATGTTGCCACCCACATTCAATCTGGGTCTTCCTACCTCAATGAACACAACTAAGAAAATCACTTACAGGTCAACATAATAAAGATAATTCTTCATCCAGACTGTTTTCCCAGGTGATTCTACATTGCATCCAATTGATGGTTAAAACCAACCATCACACAAGCTATCTTAATTTTAATATTAGAACTATAATTTTACTTAGCTCCTATTAAATTATGTACTGTGTACTGTTTGATTTATAAGGATATATAGTGTATAATAACTTTGTTATTAATTATTATTATTAGTCTCAGCTGTGAAGCCCAAGACTAAGTCACCTTGTGCTGGGTTGTTTACTAGTAGTCCATTGCAAATGGGTCATCAAATACCAAATACAGAATTCAATCTTCACATTTGGATGATAGTGGGAATTAAATATCCAGGCATCTTGATTAGAATAGTTCTTTGGAAAAATCACTTTGTTTGTAAAATAAATTAGAGGAGGGTAAAACTAGGGCCTGGGAGACTAGGGAGCAGGCTAAGCAGTAATGTGAGTGAAAGGTCAGGTAGTGAAAGCTGTGGGGTGGGAATAGAGAGAAGAGAAAGAAGGAAGTTACTAAACAGAATGGGCATGACTTGGTGAGCAATGTATCCTATCATTCAGACAAAAAGCCCAGAATTCTTCATTATACAGATCTATTAGACGACCTCGAAACCAACCAACAAAATAACAACTGGATAGTGCTTGAAGGTTTAAGTGAATACTGGGGGCACACTGTAGATGGGCATAACATGGGCACAACAGTACTGCAGTCGGAGCAGGATATCAGCCAACACTTCTGTGCCAGTCATTTTCTATGGCTTTTAAGCAAATTAACAACAAACTTTAAGAAGTTTGCATTGGATAAATCCATTGAGGAACCAAAATAATAAAGGGAAAACAATGGATTTTTTTGAAGTCAATTCCAGTTAGCCAGCAAGAAATAAAAATAAAATAAAATAAAACCCATCAGCCAACATTTTCATACAGTTTTCCATCTTTTGTCCCCAGTTAGCCCATTAACTTTCCATCCTCTTCAGCACCCCAGGTCTTAGACAGGGATGGCAGAAGCAAACCTCTATCAATGTGGTGGATGAGTGAGTGGCATTGTCTGAGCATTGGATGATAGACAGACACTTCCTTTCTTGATTTCCTGATCTATTTTCAGCATGTTCTTTGCAGGTCTCTCTCTCTTTTTTTATTAAATGCATTACAGACCATGATAGGCATGGCCTACTGTCTTAGTCAGTTTGATATCTATAACAAAATGATTTAGACTGAGTAATTTATCCATAGCATACAATTATTGCTTGCATTGTAGGAGATTGGGGATTCCCAGGTTAAGGCACCTGCAGAACGTGATTGATAAAGACTCTACCTATGCTTCAAAGACTGGCCCTTTTCACATAAGAACAGAGATGAAAAAATCCCTTAGACCTTTTATAAGAATACTAATTCCATCCATTAAGACAGAGAACTACAACCTAATCATTTCTAAAAGGTCTCACCCTTGATACCATCACCCTGGAAGTTAGGTCTCAACATAAGATCTTTGAGAGAGAGAAACATCTGGAATATGCTATCCACTTTTTAGTGAGTCCAGGAGAAATTTTAGAATATTTCTCAGCATCAGTGACCTAGAAGATTACAGGCATTTTCTAGTACAATGTTTGAGTCATAAGCACCAGTTCAGTCCCCTCCCCTTTGCCAAATAAGTTTGTGTTGTCTTGTGTTTCCCTCTGCCTTGGCTTCAGGATTAGCCATGAAACTTGCCTGGCCAGTAGGATGTTAGTGGATTATCTAAACCGAGCCTTTAATGGTACCTCTACTTCATCACAGTGGTCAGAGGAAGAAGAGCGTAGGAAGTTATAGAGAAAAAAGTTTAGCTGTAGGGAGAAGTAAGAACTGAAGTCGAGAATAAGATTCGTGGCGACGTTAATCACTGCTTTGGTTTATTGCTAAGAATTAAATAGTGGGTTGAGATAAAGTATAACAGAGGTTGTATACATTTGGGGTTGGAGGTGGCTGGGTTCAATAAGGTAATCAAGGAAGGCTTCTCTGAGGGATAAGATCTGAAAGCCAGATTTTACTATTTAGATTGAGGCCTACAGCAAGACTCTTAAGGCAGGGGAGGCTCTGCCAGTGTGCACAAAATCTCTACATAAATTACAAGAAGGCTTTGTCTCTAAAGAGTTGAATTTTAAGAGATGCCTTTCCATGGGCTGTATGGTGTGGCCACCAAGGTTAGGTCTCTATTTCCTTCCTTATAGTGAGGGACATTCCCTAGGATGTTATGAGAACTGTCAGAGGGCACTATAGCTTGCAAATATGTTCAACTTGGAGATATTATTCATATTACCATGTCATCCATTATAAAGTGAAGATGAATTCTAAGGGCATTATATCCTTGCAGGTTTGCTAGACTAGCATGGGTCCTGTCTGAATGGAAAGCATCTAAATTTAAAGAGGCAAGAATCACTATCCATTCATCAGTCAACCATAAATTCAAAGGGCATTTACACTTTAACATTTACAGTCATTATTTTTAATATGCCTCTATAAGATAAGGTAAATCATAAGTCAAGACCAGATAGGGCAGACAACTATTTTGTGAATCCAGCGTTTGAGAAAGAAAAATGAAGTGGGAACAAAACGAGTTTCCTACTAGGGTTGAGATCTTGAGAGACATTTCTTCCTCATGAATTAGAAAAAAAGGGCTAGAACTAGAGTGTGAGGCTGGATCACAGCTCACCAGTACATTGTCTTCCTTCAAACATGGCTCACTTCCCCTAAGCCCTGGCAGGAAGTCGTTGCTTCTCTTTCTGTTGCACACATGTGTCTTGCAGTGCATGCTAGAGGTAAAAGAGAGGGTTTAAAGGGAAGGCAGGAAGGCTCCAGTCCTTTCTGGAAGAGTCTCAAACCTTGGTTTAGGGGTTCACAGTAAGGTAGGTGCTGAGACAGTACTAGCCACTCCTGTATCACCAACAGAGATGGGAGAACAGGAAAACGAGCACGAGGAAGGATGAGGGAAGCAGGGTTGACTTTCTGCAGTGACTAGGCAAGCAGCTGGTGTGTGGCTGGACAGCTTGAATTCTCTGTGGGTAGATGGATATTTGGATGGAAGGGCAAGCCTTGCTTGGCTCAGCTCTTCATTGCGAGCAGCAGGTGTTATAATGGGCAGCATGGAATCTTTTTTTTTTTTTTTTTAGGCTAGGGAGGAAACCAGGCTTTTTCTATTGCTACTTCTGTACCAAAACATTTTTTTCCTATTGTTACTCATACATCTATTATGAATCTCATCTGATAGGATTGGATGGCATTAAAGCATTTAACAAAATTGGGCATTTTAGGAGGGTCATGTTTGCACATTTGAACACTTGGATTCTAGTTTATCTTATGGCCAGGGGCTTTAAAGTTTTAATATTTAAAAACATTCCTTTTAAAAACACTATCATGTGAAAGGTTTTTTTTTTTCTTTTTCTGATTTTACTTTCAGAGAGAGAGAAAATCTCTGATTGCTTATGTTGTCATCTCTGCATTTGATGGATTTTTGAAGCAGACTCCATTGCCACCATGGAGAGTATGCTACTGAGGGCAGATGTTACTTCATTATATTTATCTGATTTTTTTCACGGAAGGTTTCTTATACTCCATACACACCTCTAGTCTGTAGCTGACAGTTTCAAGGTGAAATGCAAAGACAGAAAGATAGAACTTCTTTTTCAGACTCCTCCTTCCCTAAGGCCAGTGGTCCACACAGTGACCGCCACTGGGAACATATTAAATACTTCCGAGTCCAGCTGGCTTTGAAGGGCTACACAGTGCAGTTCTTGCACATTGCACACTGTTTCTCTTTAAGTGGTAATTTGCTTCACTAACATTTCTTTCTGGGGTCGGGAGGGAAAGGCTTTCCTAATGGGCCTGCTCCTTGTTGAACAGAATTCCCTGTGTGGTTGCCCAGCCAGGGCCTGAGCCAGGCCAACCAGCAGAGCATTGCAGCAGGACAGAATGTCTCACTGGTCAGTTAATGGTGACAAGCTGGGAACAGGCAGTGACTTATGTAAATCATGGTCTCCCTTACCCAAGCTGATGGTTGGGAAGCCAGCCCCTTGGCCTGCATGAAGAACAGTGAGTTCCCATTCTGGCTGGTTGCAGGGTGGGAAGTACTGCTAATCTGAGCATAGTGAGCCTGTTAATCTTTGGGTTATCTAAGAAAAGGCAGTTGCCTGTCATGTTCTCAGCACACGGAGCTGCATCTACTGCCCTCACCGAGGTCTAATCAGACAAAGGCTTAGGAACAGCTGAATAGTGTACACTCAAGAGCTGCTGGGCTGGGCGATACCACTATCTGAGTAGCAGATGAACATGGAAACAGAGATTCCTGAAGGCTGATTCGTGGGCTGATTCAAAATGTTATAGAGTTATTCCAAAACGTTAGTTGGGAAGATTGCTAAAACACATATTTCTAAGCCCTTGGTGAGAATGTTGGGATTAGGGCTTGGGCCTTGGAGTTTCTATCACTACACCCTCTTCATCTCCCTTGCAGGGGATGCTGATGTGGTCCTTGACCACAGACTGGTTCATGATACATTCTTTAGAGGCTGCAGTTAGGTTTCTGGGAAGCTTCTGCTTTGTGCCTAATATCCTACACTGCCTGAAATTTCCAACAGCTGGCCTTTGAGCTCCCACTGGTCTAGAACTTCATAAATAGCCAATGAATATTAGGTACCAAGCCAAAGAAATTTAATAAAGATGCATTAATTAGGCACCTACTATTGTTGTTTAACAAAAAGTTTTATCTAGCATAACAAAAGATGCCATTAGTAAAGAAAAGAGGGGAGGTGGAAGCAAAAGCCAAGAGAGAAGAGGGACAGCAAAAGTGTGTGTGTGTGTTTATTTGTGTGTTGTGTGTGAGTATGTGGTGTGTATGTGTATGCATGTGTGTGTGAGTATGTGTGTGTTTATGTATGAGGTATGTATGGTGTGTGTGTGTGTGTGTATGTGTTTATGTATGAGGTGTGTGTGTGTGGTGTGTATGTGTGAATGTGTGTGTTTATGTATGAGATGTGTATGGCGTGTATGTGTGTGTGTGAGTGTGAGTGTGTGTATGAGTGTGTGTGTGTGTGTGTGTGTGTGTGTGTGTGTGTGTGTGTTCACCATGGAGATGTGCTTCAGTTTCTACTGTGACCAGGCTGAGGAGCACATTTGACTGCTACAATATGAATAAGCCCCATAGTGGTTTTTGCTAACTACTGTGAACTCTCAGCTCCATACTCTGTTCCTTTTCTCCAGTTAGCTTCATTCTTCGTTATATGTAAACTGTTTACAAAAGAAACATTGTATTTGTAGCCCAAATTACATATTAATGACTGGCAGCATATACGTAACTACAAGTTAGGTTAAAAAAGTCTGTAGCCAAGTCAGCTTTCCAAAAATATATCATAAAACCATTAGGTTAATAAATAAATTTGAATGTGCTTTTAATAGAGAAACGAGAAAATAAGATTCTTGTCTCCCTGAATAATGTATGTGCAACTTTTTTTATCTCAGAAATCTGCATTAGAGGCTTAACCTGTCTTTTTATGAGTAGGATTATATATAGTAATGATGCAATAACAAATGGCTACCTCCAAACTCTAGGGCTCACCTTCCTTCCAACACTGGCCAGCTCTGTTTCTTATAGTCACCAGGTTGATCAGATCATGTGGATCTATCCTGTCTTTCTTTATTCGATAGGCAGGGGAATGCAAAACGCAGAGTGTTACACAGTCAACAAAGTCAGCTGGCACAAATGTGACATATGCTGCTCTGGCCATCACCAGCACACCCTCTGGATGACCTTTTCCATCTTCAGACACAATGAAAAGCAACTGAGCGTGGTGAGCAATGGACAGGTCTGCCGTGGATAGTACTGCTAAATATTTTGAATATGGAGGAAGGGAGACGGGAATTATTTATTAGCCTATAAATTACAAATACATGTCAGATTGTGGCATGCATCCAGGCCTAAATAGAACCTTCTTAGAGAAGGTCAGATCTCTTTTTGGAAAATGGTGTAATTAACAGTTAGATCAATCACTTTAAGGTAAAAGATTTAGACCACCAGGTCAACCCTCTGTGCTATTAGTCTGTAAGTGAAAATAACATTGCATGGAAAAGAGACCACGATTCTAACCATCTATCTACTTCTCTGCAGCTCAGACACATTGCTTCTCTACCTCTGTAGACACCGGACTAGATGAAAAGAGCCTTAGCTTCCCTTCAGTCCAAAGATGCTGTGATTCTGTGAGTTACAATCTTCACTTGGATTTTATTTAATATTGACCAGAATTTAAGGTGGCAGAAAAAAAAGATACTTTGAAATAATAATAATGCTGATTTTAAAATAGAGTATACATAAGTTATACAATACATTCCTTTTTAAAAAGTTTAATATTTTATTTTTTGAGATTATAAATAATTGCATCATTTTCCCCTTCCCTTTCCTCTCTCTATACATTCCCATTTATACGACTCTATATCTCTCTGTGATGTTAGACTTGAATGATCACTCCAAAATCATGTAAAATGCCTAGATTATAGTATGGCTAGAAGTCCCACGTGTGATACGGGAGGAGGGAGAACAGTAATGATTAATTGTAAAGGACTGAGACTCTAGCTTTTCACCTGCCTCATCTCTGCAGCTTTCAGGGTCCTGTCTATTTGAATCAATGGTTTGCTAATTACAAACTGTCTTTGGAAGGCTCCAGCAGACTCTTGGGTGATTCATGCTTTTGCATTGATTTTCACATAAGCTAAGATACAGTTGCACCATTTAAGCACTTTGAAATTGGTCATCAATGAACTATTTTGGACTTAATAGATTTGATAACACTTGGAGACTCTTACATTTTGATTTGTGCATTATACTGCCTAATATAGTGGGAGCTGATTGTTATGGGAGCAGATGTTATTCATCTCCTTTTGTAAAAAACAACAAAACAAAATAAAACAAGTCCTGCCTTATATGGACAGTCTCTGATTTGTGAGTGGGCCTCTATACAGCTGCCTGGGGTGGGACTGAGCCTAAAAATCACTTCTGTTGATCCCAATGAATACTTTTTCCATTTAGACTTGAATTTTTTCTGCTAGTGAGGAAATTTTCATTTTAAGTGTATTGCTAACAGACCTCAGTCACCAACTATGAGTTGAGAACTACACAAATCCTTTGTCTTATAAGTACCAATTTAAGAGAAATTCAAGACAATAACTTGTCTGACAGGGCTCTGGGTGAGTGACAATAGCAATAGCATAGTTCACACAACTTTGAGGAGTGGAAAACAGTGCATTAGTATGTGCAGTGCAACTTGGATGTGAATAGGTTCTTGGCCCAGCGTACCAGGCCCATACCTGTTCTGATCTCCCTATGTCTCTGTAAGACGACTCACTGACATGCTAAGGTACTAGTGACAGTGGTGAGAACCCTTTCAATGGGATGGCTTTGTAGACTGAGAACTGCCCCTTGTCTGGAGCATGGAGGCTGGAAGTGCCACCTGAGATTTCTGTCTACACCAGAGGAATTGGCTTGTGGCTTGCATTACGTTTATCTCCTTCAATCCCACTTTCTTATGTGTAAAATCAAGATTCCTAATTTACAGATCCATCCTAAGGAGAAAATGAAGCAAGCAATGAGTAAGCAGTGTTGGCAGACAGTAAGCACATTGTAAAAGTTAACTGTTCTTCCTCCTCGTCTCTTTCCTCTCTGTCAATCATGCCTTGTTAAAGCTTCATAGTCTGATAAATTCATGGAAAAAGTTGAATTTGGTTTTTATCATTTGTCAATTTTTAGTCAACTCAACACTAGATGACTAGTGTTATCTGAGAAGGGAGTCTCAATTTCGAGAATTCCCAATTCAGAGTGGCCTGTGGGCCTGTCTGTGGGGATTGTGTTGACTGGGGATTGATGCAGGAGGGCCCAGCCCACTGTGAACAGCACACCTCCCTGGGCAGATAGTACTGGACTGCATAGGAAAGCTAGTTAAGTATGAGCCAGAATTCATGCTAGCACCAGTGTTCCTCCAGTTTCTGCTTCAGGCTCTTAAGTTCCTGCCCCAACTTCCCTCAAGGATGGACTCTGACCTGTGAGCTGAAATCAATCTTTTCCTCCAGTCAGTTGTTTTTGGTCAGTGTTTTACCAAAAACAGCAACAAAGATGAAATTAGAACACCATTTAAATTTAAGAATTAATTCACATGAAAAATAAGATAATTAGTAGAAAAGAATCAAATTGAACAGATGGGAGGAACATCATTTCTTTCATGAAGTTCACATCTATGTAACTTGATGTCATCTCCCTGGGTATTCCCTAACCTTTCAGTATTGTTGGGTTACTCTTTCTTGGATGCCTAAACAGAAATAAAAATGGTTTGCATTTCCATTAATATTCATGTCCCTTGAGATTCTTGGGTTCTGCTTGTTTCTCCTAAATAATTCTTAATTTATCTTCCGCTTTTACTGAGTCCTTCTAGGTTTTCACACATTCCCTCTTGTGGACGGTCTCTTCTAACTATGTAAATACAAGTTGAATATCCTCTTGTGGCTTTTCCTAAAGTACCACTGTGCAAAGTGACTCTGTGGAAGTACAACCCCAAACCAATTTAACACTGTATGGAACAACTTAGGTCACTTGATGGTTACTTTTTATGTGTCAAATTGGCAAATCTAAAGTATTCAAAAATTCAGTGAAGTATTAGGTACTGGCATGAATGTTTGTAGAAGTAGTTAGCATCTGCAATCTGTGGAGTTTACTTATAGCAGATTTCGCTGTGGAATGTGGGTAGATCTCATGTACACCACTGAACACTGTTAAGAATAAAATTGAGGTTTATTGAAGAAGAATTTCTGTCTCAAATCAGTAGCATCAATCCTTGATTTCACATTTTAGCAGCCTGCCTATCCTGCCTCTTAGTTGTGTATGCTAATTTTTTGATTTGATTCTCTCTTATCTGTCTGTCTATCTATCTATCTATCTATCTATCTATCTATCTATCTATCTATCATTTATTTATATATCATCTATTTATATATATATATCATCTATCTGTCTATCATCTATCTATCTATCTATATCTATCTATCTATCTATCTATCATCTATCTATATATCATTTATTTATATATCATCTATTTATATATATCATCTGTCTATCTGTCTATCATCTATCTATCTATCTATCTATCTATCTATCTATCTATCTATCTATCTATCTATCATCTATCTACTTATAGATCTGTGTGTCTGTCTGTCTGTCTATCTATATATCACCTATCTACCATCTATCATATATCTATTATCTGTATATCTGTCTGTCTATCATCCATCATTATCTATCTACCATTCTACTATGGAATAATGCTTTTGTACACTAGTTTAATAAAACGCTGATTGGCTAGTAGCCAGGAAGGAAGTATAGGTGGGATAAGCAGACAAGGAGAATTCTGGGAAGAGGAAGGCTGAGTCAGGAGACACCAGTCCACTGTTCAGGGAGTAGCATGTAATGGCACACAGGTAAAGCCATGGAACATGTGGTAACATATAGATTAACAGAAATCAGCTGATTTTAAGTGTAAAAGCTAGTCAGTAGTAAGCTTGAGCTAATGACTGAGCAGTTTTAATTAATATAAGCCTTGGTGTGATTATTTTATAAAAGGCTTCAGGACTGTGTGGGTAAGAGATTTGTCCCAACTGCAACCGCGGGCCAGGCAGGACACAGAAAAATTTCTGACTACACCATTCTCTCTCTCTCTCTCTCTCTCTCTCTCTCTCTCTCTCTCTCTCTCTCTCTCTCATCTACATATCTATCTATCTATCTATCTATCTATCTATCTATCTTCATCATCATCATTCTCTATCTTTCATCTATCTCTATATCTGTATGTATCTTTTTACCTTTCTATCATCTATTTTTCCCACTGTTTTTTTTTCCAGAGCAACTTTCTACTCATACAGGTTTATCTCAATTCTGAGATTCATTTTAGTTGCTGTGATAAAATATACTGACAAAAAACAACTCAGAGGAGAAAGTGTTGACTTCAGCTCATAATTCTAGGTTATAGCCCATTTTTCAGGGCAATCACAGTAGCAGGGGTTTGAAGCAGCTAGTTACATCAGTTAAGAACAGAAATAAGTTCATGACTGCTTGTGAGTGCTCAGTCTGCTTTCTGCTCTTACATATCAGAGAACAGTGCTCTGGCCCTACTGGGTCTTCCCACATCAATTAATGTAATCAAAATAATCTCTATAGGGCAGTTTGATCTAGATGAGACTTTCTTCCCTAGTGATTATATCAGATTGACAATTAGAACTATCATGTATATACTAGAAATTTAACATCCATATTAATATTGCTTATGTACATTTGAAAGGGAAACTAATGGTAATTATTTGTTATAATCATTACTTAATCAGCACTAATATATGACAAACTAGCACCACTCCTCTACTGTGGTACCTACCTCTCTTCATACCTCTATGAGGCCTGACAGTATATCAAGGCCCTGCTGATTTTAACCAGGTGGTATAATTTCATCAGGGCTCCTGTCAGAATCCCCTGTTCCCCATATTTCCCAATGGAGTGCTCCTTCACCAGAAACTCTACTCATTTGGACAGAAAATTTTTGTTGTAGAGAATCCTTTGGAAGAAATAGCCTGGACAGGAGGGCAGTTCTCATTCACTGCTTAGAAATCTAACACCCGATCAGTGCTTCCCTGACTGCTAAGGAAGGCAACAAACAACCTTCAATTCGCTTAGTTGTGAGAACTGTCCCCGGGGGTATAGACCTGGGTACAGTTCCTCAGGACTGGGGGAGCAACTGGGCACCTGCCGAAAGCAAAGGAATGAACGGCAGAAGAAAAGTGGGTGTCTGCCAAAGGAAGCATCAACTCCATTTTTGAACGAGCTCCAACCACACCTGCTCCCTTTAGGGGAAGCCTTTCCATCAAACAATGATTGTGACAACTTGGCAGGCACACCGAGTTTGGATGCAGGTAAATTATTAAAAGGATTTTTTCCTAATAACTGTATGCTTTCCTGCATTTCAAACTATTTTTTGGTTATTGTTTTTGTTTTTGCAGAAACCCTGTTCTGTGGTCTCAGAAGAAGAAAGTAACTTCCCTGTGTCCCCCACACTCCTCCTGTTGTTCCTTAAATCTCAGTTTTCCTGCTGCATCAGCCACCTTCCCCCACCTCTTTTGTTTTTGTCCTTTTCTCATCTACCTTTTTATTTTGGCTACCTAGGCTTTCTCCCTTGTGGATACTTCACTTAGTTTATTATAAAAGGCCTCTATACTTTGTCTTCACTGCTTCACTGCCCTTAGCTCAAATTGCCATGGTTTCTGTGTCTAATTTCACCAGAACTCTTCAGGAATCACTTGAAGCAGCCATGAAGAGCAGCAGTCTGTTTTCCTGTCTTTCTTCTAGTACTTGGTCCACTGGCCATGGAATATCCAGCATTAGTTCCCACTTTGGCTGCCTGGGCATCGATATCTCCAATTTTTTCTCTTTTGTTTTTGTTTACTTTTTCCTTTGATTTACTCAAAGGTTTATTGGGTGGAAAGGCTCTGACTACTGGCATGTCCGTGTTCTACACTCCATTCCCATGAAAACCTGCTGGTTACTTCCACTTGGCAGTTTTGCTGTTATTACTGTTTTGGTTTATTGCAATGCCATCTCACTCAATAAAGTATTAGCAATGAAGGGCTGGCCTGTGTTCACAAAGCAGCACCTCTATCCAGAGCCTTCCTATTTGCCTCTGAGTCAGTGGAATCACTGAATCTTGAGTCCTTCTAAGCCTGGTCCTAAGTCCTCACGTGTTGTGAGTAAGTGAGGTCCTAAGTTTGAGATGGGAAGGGCCGTGTGAAAGACCAATGCTCCAGCACGATAAAAGCAGCAAAGCCTTCCCCAGGTGAGGCTCAGAGGGATGGCAGAGGCTTCCTTTACAGGTGAGGCTCAGAGGGATGGCAGAGGCTTCCTTTACAGGTGAGGCTCAGAGGGATGGCAGAGGCTTCCTTTACAGGTGAGGCTCAGAGGGATGGCAGAGGCTTCCTTTACAGGTGAGGCTCAGAGGGATGGCAGAGGCTTCCTTTACTCTGACATGACAACTTGTGCAGAAAATGTGCACCATAGCTTCTCCCCCAGATGTTTATGGCCTAAAGACAGCTCCCCTACAGACTGCTCCCCTACAGACTGCTCCCCTACAGATGACTCCCCTATAGACAGCTCTCCTACAGACAGCTCCCCTACAGACTGCTCCCCTACAGACAGCTCCCCTACAGACTGCTCCCCTACAGACTGCTCCCCTACAGACTGCTCCCCTACAGACAGCTCCCCTACAGACAGCTCTTACCAAGATTAGCTGAACCTGCATTTTCAGCTGTATATAACAACCCTTCCTCCTCGTTTAGCCATATGCAATAGCCCCACCTCTATGCTCTACCCAATCCCAGATCTTCTCTGTGTTTGTGCATTTCTTATTTCTTCATTCCTTCATCATCACAGTTAGGTCAATACCTGGAGCCATGTAAGGATGTGGCACTCCTTACATGATGGTGTTTTCAGCATATTCTTTTTTTCCTGTGTCCTTTATCACTCTGCCTGCTATGGAACTAGACTGCAGTCTTCTCTCAAATGGTCTCTCTCACCAAATCGGGCCAGAGAAATGACATATTAAAAGCATTTTTTTTGATAGTCATTCTGTACAGTTGTCCATAAGCAGTAGTTAGAGAACAGGGTTCAGTTTTCTTCCCCTGATATTCAGGACCCTCTGCTATTCAGACATAGCCTTAACCTCTTAAACTTTTAAGGTACAGTTATCTATAATCTTGGGTGTCATCAGCATTCTCTCTCTCTCTCTCTCTCTCTCTCTCTCTCTCTCTCTCTCTCTCTCTCTTTCATTCACACACACATGCACTTGCAGTGCTTTCCTTCAGTTTCAGTACATTCTTTCACAGACAGACAGACAGACACACACACACATACATGCATATGGACTGGCATACAGACAGACATACATTTGCAATGCTTTCCTTCAGTTTCAGTACGTTCTTTCACACACACACACACACACACACACACACACACACACACACACACAAACACAAACACACACACAGACACACACATTTGCAGTGCTTTCCTTCAGGCTCAGTACATTCTTTCAGGTCTGATGCCTCTTTGCCTCTACAGGTTTGCAATACCTCCTGCTGTCTTTGAATTCATGTGATGTTCCAAGCACAAGTACATCTTGACATGTAATTACGTCAATGTCCTCCTGTGGCTCTGAGAAGACCTTGAAGTCAGGGACAAGTTCTCTGTCCTCCTTGTCCCTGATACCTGCCTTGATGCTGATTCTTCGTTATATATTCACAGTGTTTACCAATGCTCACGTCAAGCGCGGGTATGCATCTCACCTCTAGTCGTGGGATCTGCCACGTGCTAGTCGAGGGATCTTAGTTGCAGTATTTCATCTTACCAACGCATCACATTACATAGATAGCATATAGTAAGTAGTGCATGCCTCAGATGACTGCAGGAGTGGGAGCATGTCCATCAAGTGTGGGGCATATGCTTGGCACATGTTAAGGAGAAAGTAAATGTTAGTTGTTAGTGGTCACTCAGTCTGTATAAGATGAAGGACTGAAATGGTGCTATACTGCTGAATTAGAAAACTATGCACCTTACAATTTAGCATGCTTTTCAACTCCTATTTGTACACTAATTTGTCAGAACTTGAATAGCTGAACTGAATTAAGTGAATATTCCAAAATTACTCTTTACCAGACTGGGACTGGAAAGAGTCAGTGGTATTTATTAAGTGACTGTTGCATACTCAATGCTGTAGGCAGCCTACAGTGCTTCTGGGTATAGACTAGACTGATTTCACATTTCAATAGAAAAGGCAGATTAGAAAAATTTTAGCCTTGACTCCATTAATAATTAACTCTCTGGTTTAGAGTGGGTGGCTTTACTTCTGTGAAGTTTTTTTCTTTTCATTTCTGAAATGTAGTAAGAATTATGTAAAATATTTTAAGTATTTAAATATTACATTCTCTAAACAAACATACTACATGCATCATTCCCTTACTTGAATATTTCACTTTAAAAATGGTTGTCTTGTAACTTTTAATAGGCTTTAAATTACTTTTATTGTTTGAAAAATATGTTTCTTTCTGAATTTTGTTTATTGAGTTTCTATTTTAACTTACAAAGTATTAATTACTGATTTGCTGTGTGCTTGATGCTGTGGTACATACATACAGACACACACACACACACACACACAAGTAATATGATGAAGCACACTAAGGCACTAGGTTAACACAGAAAAAAAGAGTAACTAACTATTCTCTTAGAAGGTGGTGGCAAGGCTATGAACAAAGAGTTGACCATTTCCTGGGCCTTGAAGTAGAAGTTTCCGGTGTGTAGTCATGGACTGGGATTCCTGGCTGGAGAAAGAGAATGGGCAGAGGCAGGGAGGCACGAGAGCAGTATCCTCATGTGAAATTATGGACTGTGTATTCACACCATCTATGTGTATGTTTACATGTGTTAGAGAGTGGCCACTTGGTGATAGTTCCCACCAGATCCTCTAGTCCAGCCAGAGCCATTTACATATCTCTGCTCATTTTAGCATCCCCGGTATCTCATGGATCAACTGAAATGGGCCAATGTGGGAGAAGTTACACCCAGAAAAATTGGCAACCACAGTAACTCAGGGTTGTGTAGGTGGTAGGAATTCTCTTTTTTTTTTTCTTTCAGGGAGATGATTGTTAAACATTCATCAGTGTGCGTCTTGTAAGAAATGGCAGTTTTGACAAGGTTAGTCTCAAAAGTTAAATAAGGTGAGTTCGTGAGTGGCTTAGTAAGATGAGCAAGGGGCTTTGCATTTAAAATAAACTCCATGTATGATTTATACTGACATGTGACACTTCGTAGGCAAAATCTCTATAGAAAAATGAAGCACTGTGAAGGGGTAACACATATTGAAACAGAAACTTGATTGTGAGGGCAAATGGTTATAAATTGTATTCGGAGAACTGCATTGGCAATGTTCAGTGTAAGAATGATTACATTTGGAAAAGACTTGGTGGTCCTGTCAGCAAAAATAAAATGTTCTTTGCTTCATAAGAATTCTGAGAGTCACTTCTACGATGTGAACATTTGTTGGTAATGTTTACATTTTCTCCTGACAATCCTTCATTTCTCAGGTAACAACAGCTGAACACTGAGTCTATTCAATTATTTTTTAAAATGCTTTCTTTTTATGTTCCTTTTAGAAAACAAATGACCTGTGAAGTCCTTAACATAATAAGGAAATAATACTAAAGGGTAGAAGCAGCAAATTGGTAGCCTCCTTTACATAGATGATCAATGACAATTATATGGGACTTGGTCGGTCTTAAAAAGCAGTAGTCAATGAAGGGGAGCTAGTTACTGAACTTAGCATTGCCTTCATTCCAACCACAAAATGCAAGTGGGAAGGAGAAATTAAAGAAAGAAGCAAAACTTTAGAATCCCAGGAAGGGAAGCAAAATTGTACATGTGCATAGGATTTGTTAATAGATAATGTCCTTGGTCAGGGAGATTGGCCATGCCTTTTGCATGCCTCTTCTTTACTATCAACTGTCCTATAGGCTTCATGAGTGTTCCTTGGCTTGATGTTCTCGACAAGTGCATAATTCAGCTTATTCTTATAAACCATAGTTAGCAGATATAGAAATAGCATCGCAATGTCAACAGACTGGTAAGTGACAGAAGCAGGACCCCAATCCAAGTGGCCATCATCCATCATCATCATCACCATCACCATCCGCAGCAGCAGCAGCAGCAGCCCAGCAGAAGCAGTAGTAATATCAGTAGTTAGCAATGTAGATACTCAGGTCCCATGCCCCCATCTAGGTCTGTTGAATCAGGTAATCTAGGAAGGACCCACAAGCTGAATTCTAATAAGCATACAAGGTGACTCAGATACAAGCTAAAGTTTGAAAGCCACTGGCCTGTGCTATACTGTCTTTCCTTGTCAATCATTTCTAAAAGCTATTACCATTACCATTATTATCACTTGGTGCCAGGGATTAAACTCAGGCTTCACACATGCTAAGGGTGCACTCTAATGCTTAGTGACACTTAGAGCCCTTACAGTACCTATTATTTCAGTGAAAATGACCTGTCATACTTAACATGTAACTATATGCTGCATGCAACAAAGAGAGGGATTGGGAAAGCTTCCTCTGTGGTGGGAAAGCAAATTCATCCCAAATTTCTTCCTAGGATTCAACTATTTAAGGGAAGTAAATAAAGTTTTTTTGTTTTTTTTTTTTACAGTAAAGACTTTACCCTTTCCCACAAACCCAGGCCTCCTAAGATCATTTCATTGGCTGGGTTATTTAATAGTATGGATTTGTAATCCTAGCTACAGAAAGTCTAGTCAGGAGAATTATAAGGGTAATTGCGGTCTCAGCTACAGAGTAAATTCAAAGCTGTGAAGGGGCCCCAAAATAGCTTGACCACACAGCAGCCATGACAGGCTGAGGGGCCTAGGCACAGCTTCTGTGACAGGCTTACTGGCAGGCAAACACCCAGATCCAGGAAAAGCCTTAAGCTGATACCACCCAGGGATCTACCCAGGGGTGAGGAAGTACCTGACATCCCAAACATTCCAACCTTTAGATAAGGTGGCCAGATGCCCTTGGGTCTAGCACACACCTATTTTTGTTTTTACAGATACCCCTAGACAATTATCAGCCAATCAGGGTCCTGGGCCCTGGAAATCCCCTCACCCCAACCTCTGCTATGATAAAAACTCTGCCCCACCTGAGCTCAGGGCTCCCTGCTCTCACCGCTGTGTTGGACAGACAGAGGGACCAAGCTCTGGAGCTTGAAATAAAGGCTCTTTGCTTTTACATGTGGGATTCAGTCTCCGTGGTGGTCTTTTGGGAGTCCCCGTGATCTGGGCATAAGAAAAGCCAGCCTGGGCCACTGAGTCTTTCTCAAAATAAAATGTAAAGAGATATCTATCTGGGAGATGTCAGAGAGCTGAAGCCAGACCTTGTCTTCTGGACATGACAGGACCCCTGCACTCAAGAACTCATAGCCGCTGCTGTTGCCTGCTTAGGTCAAGCCCCTCAGCATTCTAACATAAAGCGTGGAGTGGCTCAGGAGCTCCCACCCCTCACTGAGGTGCTGTTGATAGTTGATGACTTTTGGCAGAGGGGGAGTCTGTTTTCTTTATGTGTGGCCACTGATCATTCAAGAATGTTGCAGATGGTGGCCCCATACCCATATGCATATGGGCAGCACAAACTGAACTTGGTGAGTTAAAGTAAAAAAGACAGGAAGTTGGGAGGTGGTGGGGAAGTAGGGACAGAGCTAGAAGGAGGTAGGTGGAGGAGTCACAGTGAATATGACCACAATACACTATATAAATTCTCAAAGAATTACAAAACTACTAATTTTTGTTTTTAAGAGAGAGGAGGTAGTGGTCAAGGGTACTACTGCTTTCCACCAAGCACTCAAGCACCAATAGGTCCTGGTAAAGGGTTTGATCAAACCCCTCTGCTTAGTACATGCCAGAGAGGAGCCAACACCCCGGCCACATAGACGTTTTAAGGAGACAGTAAATTGCTCAGCTGTCTGCACACTTAGAAACTATCTTGGTTGGTACTTTCATTTTTACCTGTTTAAATATTCTAATTTTCATTGATATTTGAAATCTAAGTTTAATCAGCAAATATGCATTGATCCCTTCCTAGATACCAAGCCATATCAGCTACCAGAACTGTTGCTGAGTCAAGGGTTACCTTACTCAGTTTGGCCATTGTACCAATGAAGGAGTACATGCCTTCTGTTGAATAACTGAGAGGCCTTTTTTGGTTATGTCCTGTTGGCATGCCTGTCCCAGGAAAACAGAACAAGAGTCCTGTAGAACTGATCACAAGTTTAACAATATCAGCTGCTTCACAAAGGTTCTAAATGGGCATGGCAGTATACTCAAAATATCCCTGGCTTTCAGGAGGCTGAGGCTGGAGGATTGTGAGTTTGATCCAGTCTGAGTTACATACAAAAACAAAAACAAAAACCAAACAAACAAAAAAGGAAAACCAAAATGTGACCAGCCTAAGCCAAATAATGGAAGCCTAAGCCAATTAATGCAAAACTCTTCAAGGGTAAGTAATCAAACACAAGGCTCCTCTAGCCTCTCAGGAGCAAATTCTTGCCTCCTCACACTTTAAAAGAGAGAAACATAAGGAATCTCAGGTCTGGGAGCACTTTGAGAAACTCCTGATTCTAAATCCTGTGTTATCCTCTTTATCACAAGACAGCTGTATCTTTCATTTCCCTTTCTCAGAAGACAGAGACGCCACCATGGTGGGAAAAGTGCAGGCTCTTGCAGCATGAATCTTAAAAGTTCTTATTAATAAAACAAATCCAGAGCCAGGTATTGGGGGTGAATGCTGGCAGATCAGAGAAACAGAACAAGCCACAGCTTCCTCAACTTGCCATTTCCTCAGCTGGTCCTGTTTCCTCAGACTGGATGCCTCTCAGCTGAACTGTGCTGCTCTAAAGCCTAAAAGCTTAACCAGTGAAGTTCCTTGTTCTCATGCCTTAAATACCTTTCTGCCTCCTGCCATTACTTCCTGGGATTACAGGCGTGAGTCACCATTCCTGGCTGTTTCCAGTGTGGCTTTAAACTCACAGAGATCCGGAGGGATCTCTGCCTCCCAAGTGATAGGATTAAAGGTGTGTGTGCCACCATTTTCTGGCCTCTACATCTAGTGGCTGTTCTGTTCTCTGACCCCAGAGAAATTTATTAGGGTGCACAATATTTTGGGGAACACAATATCACCACAGGCTCTGACTATGAAAAGCAAGAATAATTTCAGCAATGCCATTTTACAAATGTGTTTCTAAAACAAATATTGTCTACTCTTCCAGAACCTACTTACTCTGAGAAATGGGGCCATGCATGGTGTTCAACTTCTGATGGGGAAATAAAATACCAGTGATACTTAACATACTTATATGAGTGGATTGAAAAATAGCTAGAATGTATATAAATAAGACTTTCCTTCTGTGCCAGAGGTGACTGTCCACTCAAGCCCAGGCTTTCCTTGCACATTGCCATTGTGGCTGAAAAGTGTCTCTACAGAGAAGTATCACAAAGCCCTGTAGCTGATGCATGGTCATTAGACTGCTCTACCCAATGGAATGGAAACTAAAATGTCACGAGCCATGTCTAGGCCAAGTGTCTTTACCCTGCCAGCAGCTGGAGACAAGCTTTAGGGCGAAGCAGAGGCACCCTGTGGAAGCACCTTCAGTGTGGAACACACATGTTGGACTGTTATGAAAGTTAAAAGCTATTCTGTTGGCAACCTAGGTGTTGACAAGTCTTCCATACCTCTCAAAATAACACATCTTTGAAGAAAGTATGACAGAATGGCATTCTGAAAAACAACAGGTTGAGCTGTAGAAAGTCTTGAAGGGGAATGGGAGCAGACCTCTCTGAGGTGATGTACCACTGACAGTTGTGCTAAGTCGGCTGTGGTAACATCACAGGATGGGCTTTTCAAGTAGTGGGGACATCAAGTATACCCTTCCCGAAGCAGGACAAAATTCATCACACCAGCAGACAGCAGTAACCTCATGAAACTGGAAACAAGCAAGGGGAAGCACCCTGAGGTGAGAGCAGAGAAGGGCCATAGAGACCCTGTGGTGAGGCACTGGGACGTCATGCTGCTACAGTGGGGAGCCTCTGGTATTTTAAGATGGATAGAGACAGGGAATGGAATTCCTGGTTTAGAAAGAACACTGTGGTGTGGAAAATGGCTTACCCACCTAAGGCAGACCTGGAAAGGCGTTTACTCTTACAACAAAATCAAATCTTTTCAAGCCTCCACTTTCCTGGGCGCAGAGCTGAGCCCACTCACACTTACTAGCCTTAGTCTTCGTTGTTGTTGTTGTTGTTTCTTCTTTCGTTTGTTTCTCTCAGAACTTGTATCTATTTTAGTTTGCCTGGAATACATTTCCTTCATAAGTTTGCTCCTCTCCTCCTCCTCCCTGACTTTCCCTCCCTTTCTCTATGTAACTTCCCTCGCTTTCTTCTCCCCAACCCCCATAGTGTCTCTCACTCCCAGGCCTTTGCACATAATATTTTACTCCATCTTGGTCTTGTGTGATCTCATCCATCACTCCAGTTTCAGCTTAGCTAGCAATTCATGCTAAAAGCTTTCATCTCTTTCTTAAGAATGAGTAGTACCATCTAGTCAATGTATCCAGAGGCTATAGAGCTCTGAGGTTTATATTGCCTTATGGTTTTCTATCTATTGGAATATAAATTGCACATCAGCAATTCCTTTCAATAGTGTCCACCACATATCCAGACATTTAACAAATAGTAGTTGGGTGAATATAGGCAAATATTGACTCCAAAGGACTTTCTTAAGGTTACAATTGAGAAAAGGCCTCATCACCTGGCAGGCAAAAGGAAATGCAGTTGAAATGGGATAAGGCCAATGATGAGCAGAGCAGATTGCTAAAATGGTCTCATGTTGTGTGGTCCCATCTCACTGGTTGCTGGTGGAAAAGTATATCTAACTTATTTCCAGGTAAAGTCAGGCTCACCATTGTCTCAAAGAGGAGTGCTCTTCATAACTGGAGAGAAGTACATAAATATTAAATGATCTTTTAATCATCTAGAAACATAGCATTGCTATTATTATAGACACTTGTGATGGACTCATTTTTCTGTCTGACAGGGGAAAACAGCTTGGGAATTTTCTTAAACATGCAGACATTCTTGTCTGGCAAATGTTTGGTGATAAAGGTCACTGTGAACTTATTGAGGAGCTCTGCGGGAAAGAAGCAGCATTTATTTATGTGTATTTATGTGCTTATTCACTGATGGCTTTGCTGAGGAAAGCTATATCGTCAAGTGCTCTAATTAAGAAATAATAATGTAATTGATTTTTTATGGATTATCTTCAATTGAGTCCCTTCCTAACAGCCACTCTCATTGACTACTCAGGATAATTGATGGCTTCTTAGCACAATGCCCCTGGCTGATTACAGAGCAGTTGACACATACAGGACAACAGTCATGAGTGAGCTCCGTGCTCACAGTGGTGACCCCAGAAAGGCAGAAAGCTGAAGTGGGAATGATGCTATCACTTCACTGAGTGGCACAGGTTGAGTTCCTTGCATTTTTGCAAAATGAGAAGGTTGACCTAAATCAAGGGTTTAGGAAATAAAGACAAAAATTTAACAGAGCTCCTTCATCACACACACACATTATATGTGATGAGACATGTACTTAAAATAGGTCCACGTGGTAGCTGTAGTTGAGGTGAGTTTGGGAAGTGCAAACTTGGATTCAGATCTTCACCGATGACCTCAGAATAGCTCAGAGTCCCTTCATGGTGTGCTCCCAGGTACATCTTTAGGTGCCAGACTCTAGAACTCTGTGGTAAGTTGGCAAGGACCATCAATCTCAGCTTGGAGTGTATCCCACCATGGTCAAATCTGGGCATCAAACTTGGCTTAAATTTAGAACAGCTTCTGTGTCTGATTTGCTTATTTTAGTGTATGTGTTTGCTCGGTTGTGCACATGCATATGTGTGTGTGTGTGTGTGTGTGTGTGTGTGTGTGTGTGTGTGTGTACTTATTCAAATATATATGTGAGTTGACTCACAATTTTATAGGACTTGTGAATTTTCTTGTTTCAGCAGACCTTGTATAGTTTTCAGTAGCCTGATTTATCCAGGAGGGCAGTTGAAAACAGTGAATACTAGGCTGGACATTTATTAATTCATGTAGGAATTAAAGCTACAAATATCAACCAAGATCACAACATGTCTTCATGATGCCAGAACTCATACTTTTTACCTCATTGTTGATTTATCCTCATGTGCAAAATAGAAAGACCCAGCTACATTGCTTATGGAGGCACATGATATACAGAGTCATTGAGAAAAACTTGAGCCAAATTCTTTGAAGATGAAGGAATAGAATAAGGGAATCAAGTTGTGTTTCTATAAGAGCATTTATACATAGTCTTTGTCTAGAACTGTAGTTCCCAAGGATCGTTTTGTACCCACTCCAATCATGCATCTCAAAATGTCCAGGGACATTTTTTCCTTTACATAGCTAGCTAGAGGTGGGAGGTGTTTGGCTACTGGCACACAGTGGATAGATAAAACTGTTTATTAATCAACCTAAAGTCCACAGGGAAGCCTCCACAACAAAGAAGTGCATTCTCCAAGATGCCAGCTGAGCCAAGAACGACAAATGTTGAAATAGGGGTGCTCATAGCATGAAAATAGACTGTTACTGTGATCAAATACCCTGACAAAAACAAATTAGAGGAGAAACAGTTCCAGGTTACAGTCCATCATGAGGGGAAGTCAAGGCTGAGTGACTTGAAGCAGCTGGTCACATCCATGGGCAAGAGTGGAGAGAGAATGAATGCATGCTTGCTTATGCTCAGCTTGTTTTTTTCACCCTTACACACTCCTAGATCTCAGGGGATGGCTTCACCCACAGTGGGAGGCTCTTCCCACCTCAGTTATGCAGTGAAGGTATGCTTTCCTCCAGACATGTCCCAATCTAATCTCTATAAGCCTTCAATGAGACTCTAGTCTCAGGTAATTCTAGTTTGTGTCTAGTTGACAGTTAAAGTGAATCATCACACCATTAAAAAGTAAAACTGTTGGAAAGGCCAGTGTGGAAGCCTAGATATAATTTTTAACTTATTTGATTTCTGAGATTATTATTACAACTCTGCTTCAAAGTTTCTCAGCCAGCTAATGGTGCCCTAATTAATAACTCTACTGGGAATGAATACCAATTCCTGTTTAAAAACAATGACATGTACAAGACACATTTCCCTGGATCATCTGGGGCAGAAGTTACTATTATTAGAGCTCCAGAAACACTATTTTTCAACTGATGTTTGATCTTGTTCATAAAATCTTCCAGACCCAGGGATCAAATATTCTCTCACAGATGTCCATCCTATGGGGATAAGGAAACTTAAATGTGCATTTATTTCAGGCTGGTTAAATGAAGCTTAGTATATATAGGAGGCCCTTCTTCCTCAAAGGTTCTCATGTTCTCAGCTTCACAGCCTGTAGCAAAAGCAACAGCAAATGAGATGAAGAGAAAGACCTTGAGATAGGGGAATTATGGGAACCAAAGCAATCTCAAGTGCCCTGAAGAGACAGCAGAGGAGAGTAATGAGATAAGAGCGAGACTTGTCTCACTGCTGACTTGGGTGACAGAGGAAGAGGCTATAAGCCAAAGAATGCAGGTAGAAGGTGGAAGAGGCAAGGGAATAGAGCCTTCCCAGAGTTCAAAGAACAGAACATAGCCCTGACAATGCTTTGATTTTAGCTTGCAGAGACCTATGTCAGCCTTCAAATGTAAAGAACTATAAATGAATAAACTAGTTTTGCTAAGCCATTGTATGAAGCCGGGTTCTTTTAGAGGAACAGAACTGAAAAATACACATATAATACAAAAAGGAATTTATTAGATCGACTTACAATAGGGGCTGGCAGTCCAGCAATGACTGTCAACATGCTGGAGGGACCTGGCAGCTGCTTAGTCCATGAACTTGGACACCTCTGCAGTTCCACTGGAGAGCTGCTGGTGTTCAGTCCTTACTGGAAGGACCATGGAGATAGAGTCAAAGTCATTGGAGGGTGGCAGCAGCTGCTACAGCTGAGCAAGCTCAGTAAGAAAGAAGGCAGCCAGGGGACCCTGCCTCTTTCTCAGTCCTCTGGAGCAGTGAGCAGTGGTTCTCAGACACATATCAGATATTTATGATTCATAACAGTAGCAAAATTATAGTTATGCAGTAGCAACGAAGTAATTTTATAGTTGGGGGTCACCACAACACGAGGAACTCTATTAGAGGGTCACAGCATTAGAACGGTTGAGAACCACTTCTCTATAGGCAAGTGTCCCCATGTTTTCCACTGGTTCTGAAGGATGATCTACTTCAAGCTATGCTGACACTGCAGGTATTAGTGACTAGGACGGAACCACCTATATGCATATTTTACTTTTTTATAGTCACAAGAAATGAAATTCATGCATACATTTGGGCATGGTAGAGTGGATGTTGGATGTAGTGACTGGGGCAATGCAGGGAATGAGGAAATATAAAGACCTTGTTCACTTACCTCTCCCACCTTCCTGATCTAATGTTTTAGAGCAGCAGTGTCCAGAAGAATCATAAAGCAAGTCACACATGAAACTAACTTTTAAAATTCATTTCATGTGTATGTATGTTTTGCCTGCATGTATGTCTGTGTACCGTGTGTGTGTGTGTGTGTGTGTGTGTGTGTGTGTGTGTGTGTGTGTGGTGCTTGAAGAGCCCAGAAGAAGGGGTTAGATCCTTTAGAATGGGAGTTACAGATGGTTGTGAGCACTGGGAATTGAATCTAAGAGTAGCCAGTGCTCCTAGCTGCTGAGCCATCTTTTCAGCCCCACACATGGAATTTTGAATGTTTAGCAGTCAATATAAAACATCAAGAAAGAGGCAAGATTCACTTTAATAATTTATCTGCTTTAATGTATCTAAGACATTATGATTTGAACCGTCAATATAAAATGTCTACAATATGTCGTATAAGATTTCACATTGAAGATTTGCAATCTGGTGAGCATCTGGCCCTCAAGTTTGAACTAAACGTGTTCCACCATTTACTCACCCTAAGTGGCTGCCATGGTAGACAGCATGGCAGTAGAGTAGAGCTGAGGAAGACCTGCTTGAGTTGAAAGAGATTATCTTGAAGGAGAAAGTTGAAAGTTGTGCAGCTCTTGAAGTATTGCTACAGGAACCAGCTGTCAAAGGCACTGCAAGAGGAATGGAGTCAAGGTCTTCCCAGCTTCATTTGATCTCAGATGCAGAATCTGGTACGGCTGGTGGAGATAATGTTTTGAGATGTTCACTATAGTTGCCACATGTCCAGTTTCTTCCCTCATAGGGATAAAGACATCATGCTTCATTGGTGGTTCAGGGTAGGAACGTGGACTGAAGAACGTTGATGTCTTCCACTTTTGCTGTTGGACTTTTGTTAGAGAAGAGCCTTCCATCCACTTCTAGAACATCATCTCTTGAAGGAACTAATCTAAATAGATGGAGATACATAAGCAGACTAAGGATTCAATCATTTTCTCATCATAAAAAGTAGCAGATAGCCAGTCAAAGTGATGTTTATTTTTTACTCTTATCCAGTGTGTGTATGTGCATCACAGATCACATTTGAAAGTTAGAGGATGACCTTTAGGAGTTATTTCTCCCCCTCCACCATGTATGTTTTAGGAATTGAAATCATCTCCTTGGGCTTGGTGCCAAGTGCCTTTACCTGCCAAACCATCTCTCAATTTCCCAAGGGAATGTTTTCAGAATTTTGCAGTATTTTACTTTATAACACAGTACTTGGTACATAGTAGGTGACTTTTCTTGTCTGTAGAATGACATACCTGATTTTATACAAAGAAGATGAGTTTTAGTACCAGCTGAGAAGCTTTCAGTGTGTCTGACTGATGGAATGTGAACATGGCTGTCAAATGACATGGGGAAATACACTAAAACAGCAAGATAAACCCAATTGAGTCGACTGTAGCTTTTCTATTCATAGCCCCAGTGAGTGATGACAAACGTTTAGCATTTACCACAGTCCAAATCAAAACCCTCGAATGGTATGACCACAAAGGCTGGGAACTCTCAAGACAGTAGGCTAATGGACAAGATATATTTTTAATTACTGTTGGCATTTTGCTTGTACTTAATCCATTACATAGGAGCCAGGACCATGCCTCTTCCTCCTAGTTTCTGACTTCATCTGCTGCTGGGGCTGAGCTTGGCTAGCAGCATTAGGTGTAAGGCCAACCGCTAAGGGGGTGAGTGATTGACCTGGGTGACTTATCCATACCACAAAAGAAACCAAATGAGCACAAAGAAGCACGCAAGCAATGTCCTCAGATGTTCTTTGCTAATGTTTTCTGCTTATGAGGGTTTTTAGGCAAGATGCTGTATTGAATCCAGGCTAAGATCAAGCCTTTACCTTTACATTTCTCTTGATAACAGTGGATAAAAAGATTTGTTGTCCCAAGGGCTAGTCCTAGGTGACAGAAGACTTAGAGTCAAATCTTTTCATTGGATACTATTTGAGCTAATTAACCTTTCTAAGTTCTCATTGCATTAATTTATGGATTCATGATTTTAAAGCACCATCCTGTTTTCCCCAATTTCATTCTGTGAGTTGACTGACAAGAACTACTACAGACAAGAAAGATAGTTGCCACAGCATATTTGAAATGTTTAAATGACTCTTATGATTGACATTGAACATAACAGCACCAGGTAGCAACTGTAAAAGGTGACAATGTCTCTTTGCCCATAGTGATTTTATGTTTATTTCTCTTTTATTTTAAAACTGTATTTATTTATTTATTTATTTATTTATTTATTTATTTATTTATTTATTTATTTATTTATTTATTTATTTATGTGTGTGGTGGGGCCCATGTGCATCATGGTGCCCTTGTGGAAGTCAGAGGACAACTTGCAGAAAATCGTTTTTTTCCTTTTACCATCTGGATCCTGGGGATCAAACTCAGGTCACCAGGCTCAGTGGCAAGCCTCTACCTGCTGAGCCCTCTTGAAGGCTCCTGGATTCTTCTTTTGAACTGACTTATCATCTCCCGACACTACACTGCCAGACATACTTTTCCTGTTAAGTATATACATATTTTTCCTTCCTCTCTGCTTGCTTACTTTCACTACAGAGTGACAATTTTCCTATTATTTTTGTTTTGTATTCACCCTTTGCCCATTTCCCAATAGCCCATGTCACTGGTTTTTAACAGAAATGTAATCTTATTTAAAATCCTCTTATTTTGTGTAACTTCCCATTAAGTCACAAGTGTGTGTCTATTATAGATATCATACACACGGTCTGTGAACATTGTCTAGTGACACATTACAAGCCATCTTAGGGTACAGTGGCTTCAGATGAAGCCAGTTTACAACTGTCAATCCCCTGTAGCTTAGGACCACTGCAGGGATCTGGGCCCAACAGCTCTGCTGCAGGATGTCAGCAAGGGTCACTCATTTAGCCATATACGGTTACCAACAGAGATGAAGCAGGTGATCTTAGATAGTTTCCCATATGTTACAGGCATTATAACCACCTCTCCTGAGGCTTCTGTCTCCCCAAATGACTTGGGCTTTCTTGCAGTATAGAGAGACCTTCTGCATCTTGGCTGCCTTCCATAGTATTCCAAGATTTAAAGGCAAAACCTTAGGACTGTTGTTGCTGGCTTTTGTTTTGTTTTTCTTTTGTGGAGTCCACCACCTAGCTCCCAAACCAATCACTCACAGAGAGGCTTATTCTTAATTATGAATGCCCAGCCTTAGCTTGGCTTGTTTCTTGCCAGCTCTACTTAACTTAAATTATCCTGTCTACCTTTTGCCTCTGGGCTTTTCCTGTTCTCTTACTTCTGCAAATCTTACTCTTATTCCATGGCTTGCTGTGTGACTGTCAGGTATTTTAGACAGGCAGAGTAACACAGCTTCACAGAGTTAAATAAATGCAACAAAAACAAAAGTAACACACCTTAAAATAATATTCCTCAACATTTCCCCTTTATTTGTCTAAATAAAAATGAAAGGTTTTAACTTTAACATAGTAACACTATATACAACAAAAAATTATCAAGTAGGAATTACATTTACAGTATTCTGTCCATTTGTAGTTAGCATATTCAAAGAAAATAATTCATTATCTATCCTATCTTAGTGAATCCAAAGTTTTACACCTAACTTACTTTCTATCATAACTAAGAAAAACTGCAACTATAACTATCTAGTCTTCAACTCCATCAAAGACCTGGAAGGATGTAACATCTGAGTAAACAAAAAGAACATTGCAAACAACTTCCAAAACTCCAGGAATGACAGAGACATCTGCTGTCTGGACAGTCACCCAAAGTTCCTGCTGCAACATTGAGGCAACCATCTTCAGCCTAAAGGCCCATGGTATCTGGTGAACTTTTCAGTGAAGCAGGAAATTTGAAGGTCTGTCATGACTTGTTTTGGCAAAGTTCAGCAGTCACTTTCATGTGTGTCCTGCAGAATATCTGGTAGACTCTTTTATGAAGCAAAAATTTTGAAGGACTGTCCTGCCTTGTTTTGGCAAAGTTCAACAGTCTTTTTCCTGTGTGTCCTGCATGTCCAGTCTACACAGCACATTGTCAGCAGTCAAAGACAAGAACAGTTTCTTTGCCCAGTGGCTAACCATGCCACAATGAAAGCAAACTCCAAAGGCCATCATCTCTGAAGTAAATTGGTGCCAGGAACAAATGTGTCTCATTGTCATGAAAAACTTTATGTTAACAGAACATTTTAAGTGCCATATTCTGTAGGTCTTGGAAAGGGTTGAAGACCACCTATCTATCTAAAATATATCTCTATATGATCTGGAAAGTATACCTAACCTATGTTCCTGATTATCCTATATAGTTTATAATAGTTTTCAAAAAACTAGAACTTGACCCTACGTTTCCAAATAAACTGCATAGGCACACTATCTCAAACAAAAATAGAAACATACATACAATATGTTGTAACAAAAATAACCTTAAAATTTCATCAATATACCAAAATCCTTTAAACAAGAGAAGAAACATACAAAAATAAGTTTAATTTTGTATCAATACCCTATATTCCCCTAAATGATAACAAACATCCATAACCTACCAAATAACCAAAAGGCTCCCACAACCCTCTTGGGAATGTGGATGTTGTTTTCTCCAAATTGCTTCCTGCTGATTGTGGATGAAGTACCTTTAAGATCCCCTAGAGAAAATTTCAGATAATAGCCACATCTTGGGAAGATCAGCAGCAATCTTTGCTGATAGATATCATTCACCAAGATTCAGGAGGTCTTGCATGACCACACCTGATCCATATTAACCCTGAAGGAATCCACAGCCTCTCATCTCCTGTGGGAACAAAACTTCAAAGCATTTTTTATTTCCATTTGACAAATATATTTTTGACTTCTTTTTTAAATCATTCCTAGAATATGTAGGTTGATTCATTTAAGCAGTCCAGTTCACAGTCTCATAAGTCCTAGCAGCTGTCTTTTGCTCACTAGCCATCAAAAAATTCAAAACCAACACAATACTATGCAGGATGCAGACTCACTGTGTGCTTTCCATCTTTACATGGCTTTTTCTTTCATATCACTTTTATTCTCTATTTAAAGACTTTTCTATTTTTAAACTACTTCTGTCTTCCTGTGACTGTCTATATCCATATTCCTTCTTTTTAAAGCCTATGCACATTGTAAAACACCCTGTAACCTGTTTAGAGATTTTTATGTCTGGACCTATTTTATTGCGTATCTTCAGCCTTTTTTTGATCATATGAGCAAACCTTTAAACTGATAATCTACACCTGGATGCTCTTCAAGCAGCTCTCAGTGGGCAGCTTGCTTCACTGGCTTCTTGGATCATGAAAACCAAGCATGAAGCTCGAGGCAGGTTGGATGTTTGTCTGACCAGGAACTGCATTCAACCTTCCTAGAGCTCCAGAATGTCCATGCTTGCACTGTGGCAGGCACTTTTACTTAGTTTTTTGTTCCTACTTAATGTACTAGCTGCTCAAAGACTCACAGAGCAGGCAGAAACTTGTAAAGGAGCCATATCCTCTCTTTCTTCTTCTTCTTCTTCTTCTTCTTCTTCTTCTTCTTCTTCTTCTTCTTCTTCTTCTTCTTCTTCTTAAGTTTTCTCAGGCACTATAGAAATTCAAGCCTACTTTTAAACACCAAAATGTTGTTTGTTTCTGCTTTTTTGGGAGACCCACCACGCAGCTCCCAAATAAATTACTCATGGAGAGGCTTATTCTTAATTATGAATGTCCGGCCTTAGCTTGGCTTGTTTCTTGACAGCTTTACTCAAATTATTCTGTCTACTTTTTGTCTCTGGGCTTTTTCCGTTCTCTTACTTCTGCGACTCTTACTCTTACGCTGTGGCTTGCTATGTAGCTGGGTGACTGACCCCTGGAGTCCTCTACCTTCTCTGGCTCTTCTTTTCCATCTCAAAATTTTCCTTCTATGTATTCTGTCTGCCTGCCAGCCCTGCCTATCCTTTCTCCTGCCTTGCCACTGGCTGTTCAGTTCTTTATTAGACCATCAGGTGTTTTAGACAGGCACAGCAACACAGCTTCACAGAGCTAAACAAATGCAACCAAAACAAAAGTAACACACCTACACACCTTAAAATAATATTCCCTAGCAGACTGTAAGCTCTTTTTTTTTTTTTTTTTTTTTTTTTTTTTGGTTTTTTCGAGGCAGGGTTTCTCTGCGTAGCTTTGCGCCTTTCCTGGAGCTCACTTGGTAGCCCAGGGCGGCCTCGAACTCACAGAGATCCGCCTGGCTCTGCCTCCCGAGTGCTGGGATTAAAGGTGTGTGCCACCACTGCCCGGCAACAGACTGTAAACTCTTACTCCACAGTAATCAGAGGGGTTCAGCAGTCACCAACAAGCCATATTTGAGATTTCCTGCATTTCCAAAATTTCATTCTCAGTAAACGGCTTAGTTCAGGGCTGCTTGGGGTTACTATCTTCAGTCTTAGAGACAGAAACTGGAGTCACTTCTACCACATTCCAGAGGATACATCAAACCAGGAAATTGGCCTAGAAGAAAAGGATCTGCCTCTTGGTGGGATGAGTGTCTAAGAACCTGAAGTCATGTTTAATTCATGGCAATATCTGTTTCATTTTCTACATGTTTTAAAAAGCACACACATTAGCAAACTGGCCATAGAAATATGTGCACTGTACACTATGGACAATTTGATTCCACTTCTCAAAACATCAGCAAGATTCTGAAAAATATTGAGGTAAAAAGCAGAGCTTTTCGAAAGAGAAGTCGTTTTCTATTTCTTTAAAATAAGTTCTTTGTCGCCGGGCGGTGGTGGCACACGCCTTTAATCCCAGCACTCGGGAGGCAGAGCCAGGCGGATCTTTGTGAGTTCGAGGCCAGCTTGGTCTACAGAGCGAGATCCAGGAAAGGCGCAAAGCTACACAGAGAAACCCTGTCTCAAAAAAAACAAAAAAACAACAACAACAACAAAATAAGTTCTTTGTCATAAGAGCACAGAATTCTTCTTAAACTTATATTTTTACAACATAATGCTTGTTAATTAAAAAGATCTCCCCAAAGGTTCTTTCATGACTTGGACACATCTTTGTTGCCAATCTGTGCAAAGGCTAGTTTCTTCATGTGTGTTTTGACATTGACACAAGAGCTTCTCTCCTATTCTTGGGATGCATCTAATTCCCATCAGACCTGTGACATAACCTGTAGCCACCACCAGTTTCTTTGTGGAAGTTTACGATCTGTGTGATATATGCCTACTGAACCATACGTCTGTGGGCTTATGGTAAAATTAATAAAACTGAAATTAAAACTGACAGCTCCAAAATGATTGCTGCCCTTAGCATATGGAATAACTACCAGGAACACTTATGGGGTTTGTTGCAAGATTATAGACAGTTACCCAATGGGGGATAACATCTGAACCACATTGCTAAATCTCGCTTGACAGGTTTTGGATTTGGCATAATTTCTCTACAGTATTTTGTGTTGGGTGAGCAGTGAGTCTGCCGTGAGTCAGATGGTGTATTATTTCTGAGCTTCTTGGTCTCTCCCGTACAAGCTCTCCTTCACGTCTTTGTCACACCCTCTTTTTTTTTTTTCCTTTCTATTTCTCTGTCTATATACATTCAGTCTTATCTAAATATTTTAGCAGTTAGGCCATAGCTAGGGAATTCTTTGTGAAATATGATTATAAGAAAATCTTTTTGGTCTGGCTGCACATCTCAGCACTCACATTTGAGAGTCTGAGGACACACATAAGCTTTACCTTTGCCTATCTGTTCCTTTATTATGATTTTCTTTCCCATACCCAAATGTTTACACTCATTTCTCCCAGGATGGAAGAAATGCAAATTGCAAGAATTTAGTCTTATTTAGACCTACACTATGTTCACTGATTCAATCATAAAAAATAAAATCTCTCTTGGCATCGATTCATGCATTCACAAGCATGTACACACACCCATGCATGCACACTGCTATTATTAACTTGTGCTTTCATAGTTCTATTTATCTCAGTTTCTCTAGTGGATGAAGGTCTGCCAGACAGAAGTTGACTTTGCAAAGAACAGTGACATCCATACAAAAGAGAGACTTTTGCAGTTTTGGCAAAAAAAAAAAAAATAATTAATTGGTTGCTACAACAACAGAACAAGACTTGTGTAGTGTAATTATGCACAAACATCTGACTCTATAGTCTAGAAATGAGGTGCAACTGTTGAAAAGTTGAAAATAGCCAGAAAATAAAGCTGGCATGAACTTGAGGTGACTTTTTTTGACAGGCACTGTGCACCCCAGGCTGACCTTGGACACATGATCCTCTTGCATCATCCTCCTAGTCACTGGGGTCATAGGTGTGCACCACCATGCATGTCTTGGATGCTTTAAACCATGTTCTCTGTTCCTTGTTCCAGAAGTGCCTCAAAACATAGGAACTTGGTAAATATGCTCCAGGAATGATAAATTAAAGCTAACACTCATTGACAAATTCAGTGCATTGGAAGAGGCCTACGACTATTATTCAAAGTCATGGGACCCACATGATAGAGGAGAAGTAACTCTGGGAAGGAGCTCTTCATGAGCGAAGGAGTGCTTACTTGGTTGTAAGTATTAGCACATTTTATTTTATAAACCACAATCCTTATATGAAAAGACCATAAACCGAATTCTCACAAAATTAATACTTCTAATACCTTTCCTTAGTTTAGGAAAATATTGTCAACCCATGAAAGGCTCCCAAAGATAGCTCAGACCTCTTAGTAACCCTTCCCCTGGTTTTATTTGTAGTTTTACCACTTAAGCATAAAATCCCAACCACCAATTTTTAAATTTTATATAAAAAACATGCAATTTGTTGCTAGTGATATAGATATCACATAGTCTCCCTATGTAGGTAGCCCTTGTAGGCATGAAATTTTCCCTGAGTGCTAGGATTAAAGGTGCCTGGCATTTGTGATTTTTTAATTCAAAATTACATATGTGTGTGTGTGTGTGTGTGTGTGTGTGTGTGTGTGTGTGATTTATACATACTACATGTAGATGCAATTATGTAATTTCTATTACTTTAAAACAGTCCATTATATGAAAAGCACAATAATTTATTTAGTCACATTATTTGTTGAAAGGAATTTGTTCTTAGTTTTAGCACAAACACTGAGATGCCCTTTACAATGGCAGATTCATAAATGACATGCCCCCCCATTCCTGCCAAATCCATATTGAACCCTGGACATAGAGTTAATCACAGCCTGTTCTAGAGATATTTTCTATTTGGCTATAAAGGATTGGCTAAAGAATCTCTTAAGTCAAATTTCTCCAATGAATGCCTTCATGAGAATTTTAAATTAGGATAAAATATATGTCCTTGGCCTCCAGGAAGAAAATGTGTGAATAGAGGCATCATTGGCAGCCATTTTATGAAGGTGCTGGAGAAAAGTGAACCGCAAACACAGAAGAAAAAGAATGCAGCAGACACTGGAGGTGCATTGTTGTAAGACAAAAGCATAATTCTCATTGCTGAAACCCTGGTGTTAGTTGGTTCCAAAGCTTTTGAATGCTGATAACAAATTTTGCTTTGGTTTAGGAGAACTTAAATGCAGCATCTGTTGTGCAGAACTTTCTTCCCAGATAAAATCTTCCATCACATAGGAAAGCTCACTAAACTCAGAAGGTAAACAGCTCAATAGTTTCAGGAAGTCTCTGCAACTGACCAGATTCTCCTGGCCCTTTCTTCCTGAAGCATATATATGCAGTGTAGCCAGCTCAAAGTCATTATCAGACAAGCTGGACCACCTGAAAAAGGTACTCCAACTTCTTCAGCAGTCTGCAGGCTGTGCAGTGTGTTTCAGGTCCCAACTTTCCTGAGCAGACACCCGTGCTGGGGTGGGCTTTGGTGATGCACCTGTCTTTGAGTCATTTCTGCTCCTGAGAGTAACACCTTACCCATATTCCTATAAGGAACCCCAATAAATGTACCTGTCCACCAAATTGGACTTTGGTAGTGTCCTTATTTAGATTGTTCATTGTTCATTACCTGGGATAAATAGACATTTGTTCATGTCTCCTCAAGAACAGTGTCACATAAGAGCATCTGCTGGGTCCACATACAAACTTTCTGTAAAGCACCTAGTTCTGACTGTGTCATTTAGACTGTACAGTATAGCAATTGTACACTGGGGATTTAAATGTTGGATAAATGATACTAAGTTCTTGGGAACTTAAATGAATAAATCAACCTCTCCTTTCCAGTAACACATAGAATCTTGAACAAAAATATCTCCAAGGTTTACTCTGTATGTAGCACAGAATTATCCTATCAAGATAGCAATACTAAAACTTGCAGCTTACTATTTGAACTTAGCTTCTGGAGTGACAATAGAGATCCCAGAGAACATTTATTGTAAAATTATTTTAAAACCAAAATATTTCAGGAATCCTGTACTTAATAAATGTATTCTCCATTAGGATGCTTCCTGGTATACAGCAAGCACTCACTAAATGTTTGCCACATGAAAGGACCAATAAAAGCTTTAATATAGAGTATTTTTATCCCATCTTCAAAAGCATTAAGCATACATTTTAATGCCAGCTTTCATTTGATGCTTTGAAGAAATTCCTAGTCTTTACAAAAGCCAAACCCAATCTTAAAACACCAGCTTCCGCTTCTGGATTCTTCTGAGTGGAAGGGGTTAATAGAGTCAGATGCTGCCAATAGGATTTCCGCAAAGCACAAAAGTACAGTGCCAACACAAATCCCCCAAGAGTAAACAAAACTCGGAACTGTTGCAGACAATAAATTGTCAATACCTTATAGAAGAAATGGATAATGAAAACTTATCATGCCTATAGTTAGTATCCTCTTTAAAAGAATTTACAGAGCCCATGAAATTAAATTCTGTGCACAGTTCTCTTAATTTGTCCTTAATTAAACAATACTCCATAAATGGTGCATTCAGTGACCAAATGTTCAGAGACAGCAAAATGGTGGGTCCCAAGCCATTAGGAATGAAATAAAGGCAGTCCCTGGAGAGTCTGCAAGAATCTGGTCTCTCTAAGTGACAACTGATGGTTTAGGAAAGATAATTAACTTTGCAATTACAAACTGCAGCTTTCACCAGTGCTGTTTCCCCAGCATAATCTCTTAAATGTTGGATTATTTACTATAACCTGAAATAGTTTGCTTGGAAAGGAAAGAAACCACAAAAAGTAGCCCACCTTAGGTTGCTGAGTTCATCAGGAATTAAGTCTTTATTGATTAATTTAATGGGTATTGTTTTTTATTTCTAATGTTAGATCAATATCCATTTAATGTGCAATGACCCTGCAGATTCTCAACACTAACATTTCAGCCATAAATTTATACAAATATAAAACAATATACTTTCTTCCACAAAACCAGAAAAATAAATATTTCATTTCTTAATCGCTAAGTCAACGTGAAATGCTTGTCCTATAAATTAAGAGCTACAACTTTTAAGGAACTCTCATTTTTTTGTAGATGTAGTAACTTTATGCCATTTTTTTCTGCTTAAGTGATTCTCTGAAAATCACATTACTTTATTTATTATGGATTTTTAAATTACCTCAGTACCGGAATAATCTGGTTTTGCTTTTCCTCCCCCAAAGAATTCAGTCTACCCAAGTCTACCTGATCAACTTTTCTTAATGTCAACTGACACTGCATTAGGCAAATGTTAATGGCAGGGAGGATTGCTTTTAAAAGATCTGATTGTGGGATGGATGCTTCATTGCATCTTCAAAGACAAAAGCGTGAGCTATAAAAATGCCCTGGATTCATTTTAAACCCCAAATTCCTATCTTCTTGTCGATATTTACAGCTCATCAGATGACCACACCTTTCTCTAGTTTGCCTCATATTTTGATTATTTCTGCTTCCAAATAGATATGCTTGTGTGTGCTTGTTCATATGAGTCTTCTTTCATAGCAAATGCAGTAAAGTTGACTCAGTCATGTAAATTCCAGTTTTCTTTTATCTATACTATACAGTTAAGATGGAGAGCTAAAAGACATCAGAAGGATACCTTGCTTTTGATTTAGTGTTTCAGTATGTCAGGGAGGATTTGTCAGATTGTGTGGAGACATTCAAATAATGCATTTAGGGTTTTATCTAAGACCCCTTGCTGTTAAGTAATCTTTGTATGTTTTCTGGAAGTGGGCAGGGCCAACATTCCCATCTTCCTTCTTTTAGTCACCCATCAAATATTTATTGAATTCTTACTACATGCTGTCCTCATTTTTTTTTTTTGTTCTGTTGCTGTGATAAAACTCTTTGACAGAAAGTGACTTAGGGGAGAAAAGTCTTATTATTTTTGCTCATAATACTATATCACAGTCTATCACTTTGAAGAAATCTCAGTAAAAAGAACTTGAGACAGTGGCAAGGGCTGGTCACATTATATCTATAGTTAAGAGCAGAGAGAGGATGATGTATGCATACCTGGTATCCAGCCAGCTTTCTCCATTTTTATAGAGTTGAGGGCCCCAAACCAGGGACTAATGCTATTCACTTTCATGTTGGGTCTTCTCTAGTCAATTAAGGCAATTAGTACAACCTCCTGCAGACATACCCACAGGCCAACCTGACCTGGACAATCCCTCATGAAGACTCTCTTCCAAGTGATTCTAGGTTTTGTCAAGATGACATCACTGTGACAGTAACTTATAGGTAACATCACTGTGATATCACAGTAACACTGTGACAGAACTTATAGGTACAGAATATATGCAATGCCCTCAAGGAAATGACCCTGGACTGAAAGCCAAAGCTGTTTGCAGGTATTTGTCATACATATATAGTCAATGATGACTTACTTGAACATCAAGAAATAGGATAATGGGGTGTTTTGTACCTAGGGGCTTGAAGTTTACCTTGCCACAGAAAACCCAGCCAACATTCCATATTCATGTCCATTTCCACATGCACTCAGCACAATTTTTGTCCTTCTGTGAAGTGGAAAGTAAGCAATTATTTACCAGGACACTTGAGAAAAGCTCATCTTTGTGTGTTTCCATCTTAATCAGCCTCCAGATGGCAAGAGTACTTCATCTTCAATATCTTTTAACTGAAGTCCCTTGCCATTTACATCTTCAAGTGAACCCAACTTTGGTCATTGTACTAGACTGGTCCCCATGTCACCTGCTGCCTTGGGGGCTTTCAAGGTTTTCTCCCTCTTGCACTTGAGACTACTCTTCAGGCCTCTGGCATGCACAGCTTTACTCTCACGCTCTCAGTTTGAGCCACCAACAAGCTTAGGTCTCAAGAGTGTCTAGAGAATATATCTTCCTTCTGCCTCCAGGTCTCAAAAGCTCTCTCAGATGACTCTGCCATAACAATTGAAGAGAGATTCAGATGCAGTTGTGAATCTCTAATGTGAAGTTTCATTGCCTGCATTTTGGGCAAGATCAGAAGGCTCATAACTGTTCTGTTTGCATTTTTTGTCCTTCTGCACTCAATTTATTGTGTGCACCTTCAGGAAGAACATAACCTCAGACATGCTTTGATTATGTTATTTTTTCTAGTTCTGTATCATGCAATAAACTGTTTCAGGCACAGGACCACCCTCCTTGGGATGAAGAATATGTAATACTCCTTCTTATGCTTTTCTGGACAGCCACCACAGGCTACCAAGATAGAGAGGGCTTGTTAAAATCTATCTGATTGATGCTAATGTTGCTTTATGTGGATGTGAATCATGCATGGATGATATTCCATCAGTATTTAGGAATCACCAGCTGAACAAGAAAGAATAGTTTGCTTTATGCCTTGGTTTCCCCTGGCCTTCACTTTATGTGTGTATTTGACCTATTTTAGGAAGAATGAGGCTGTGATACTTGATCATGAACATCATTTTGTTCCTCTAGAGCCTTTTGAGAAGCTGCTGTTGCTACCCTGGGGGCATATATTTAGTGAAATGCTGCTTAACAAAATGATATACCGAGAACATAGATGGTGAGCACAAACTTCCATGACTTGGCCCTTATATCCCTTCCTAGTTTAGCTGATATGGCTTCTCATAATTTCTAGTAACCAATTTCACATTCTGGAAAAAAAAATGGTCATTTCTTATTCCATCATAATCTAGACCTTGCTAAATATCTGCCATCACTCTCCCACTCCCAAGTTTCTCAAAATGCTGACCTTAGCATTTTGAGTGTTAAATGGACGGTGTGACAGAATTTTTCTGGGGAGACACAATACACATCTACTCACCCCAGAAAAAGAGCCCATCATAGACCAAAGCAACAACTGCACTGATGTTGAATGAGTGTTTTTTACTGAGGTTACTCACGGGAGTTTGGGCGATGAGTTACTTACAAAAGCAGCTGCATAATTCAAAAGCCCACCCAACATGGGTGATGTCCCCTGAAAGTTGAAGCCCTGGAGCTCTCTATGAAGCTTGCAGGCAGCTTGCAGTCTGAACCCTTTTCCCTTTCTGTAGGTTGGCTTGTTGAACTCGTCCCCTCCAGTATCCCTCTCCCCATTCCCTTCAGAAACTGCTTGGTCCTTTAATATTGATGGCAGGGGTCCTAAAGAACCTTCAAAGCTTCTTTTCTTCATAGACAAGTGACCTCTGTCTCTCCCCTGCTTACCACCCAAAGCTTGCCAGGCCCTCTCTCCTTCCTGGGGCAAATGCTTCAGTTTGGAGGGAATGTCACAATATGGAGGAACATGCCATACAACAAATGGTTGTTGTTATTTTATTTTAATTTTTTTTAAGTCTTGACAGTTTTGTGTATATATGTACATTAACAAATTTTCAGTTTCACCCTCCATTCTCCTCTCTTATTCTCCTTCCCTCTCTTCTAAACTCCTTTCTTGCCAAAAAGTCCCCCCTTGTCTTTTTGTGTCTACTTTTTGTGGGTGACTCAAGGAGTTTAATTAGGGTTATGTTCATGAATGTGGGTAGGAGGATTTTTATTAAAGTATGGACAACTTATCAGTGGCTACACCCCTGAAGAAAATGACACCCCTTTCCCTGCAGCCATTAACTGCCAATAGTCCCTCAAGGAGGGGTAGAGCCTCAAGGACCCCTCCCAAACCCATGATGGAATGTTAACAGGCCCAGGTAAACTGTTACCCATGATTCAAAATTCATAAGGAATGTCTTCTTATCCATGCAACCTTGACTTACTATTTAATATATACAATATCCTTGGATTCTTAAATTCTACAGCATTGCTATGCATGTATTACAATCTGTTCAAAATTGTTACTAATAGTGCCCACATTTTTTTGACTAGTTTACTGAAGAATTAGGTACCATTGAGAATTCAATCCAGGGCTTTGTACATACTAATACATACTTTATCACTGAATTACATTCCCAGTTTATACAATTTTAGAAATTTGTTATTGTATATGGAGTTCTTACTATTAATTAGCTCATTAGTCTAGAAATTTTCTTCATGTATCAATTCAGGTATTTATCCATGTTGGGATATCTTTGACTATTTAAACTTGATGACTGAAATACAGTCATTCATTATTTCTAGTGAGCATTAAAGCATGTTCTAGGGCTAATAACTGGTGACACATCAGTATAAATGATAGACAAAATGTATCTCTTCATAGGATTTACAATCAAGTGGAGGAAAACAAAATAAATACATCAACAAATGAATAAATAAAGCTTATAGAGTGATAAGTAATGTGGAGAAAATAGAAAAGAGTAAATACAGACACCAACAAAAGTGGTTTCACAATGTTGGAGTGACCTTGGCATTTTTCTGTGCTAGTAAACGGAAGGTTTCAAGTTCCACAAAGTGAAGGTCTATGGTTATATCAAGGTTACGTAGCCTATAAGGGCTAGACTGACATTGAATCCTAGTAGTAGTACATGTATTGCTGTGTGAGTTTGTCTGTCTCAGTTTTTATAAAGCAACAGAACTACTAAAAGTGATTTGAATAAGCAACATAGAATAGAGATTTGTCTTAAATAATTATAAAAGTTCACTGAGGGTTCAGTAGAAACTCTCTACCTATTTGAGGTTGGATGGATGTTACTATATATGATACAAAACTACTAAGAAAAGATCATCTAAAATGCAAAAAAAGCAAAGCAAACCAAAAACCCAATAATAAAACAGACTTTACAAGAACAAATTAGAACCAAGGTCTATATATAACTGCCTTTGATCCAAATAAAGTGAGCAGTGTGTACTGCTGCTTTTTACTACATATGAGAGCACCTGGAAGATTCCGTAGGACTTGAGTGGCTGAAGCTATCTGCTTGCCTATGTCTGAAAGCTGAACCACAAGATCAGTAAATGTGCAAAAGCTGCCACAGCCCATGTTGTATGTAATGGATACTGCTTCCAGATGAGTGCCCCGCCCTATCCAGAATGACACAGGGAATGGATATCCTGGCAACAAGACTCATGTTTAGGTGAAAAGACACAATGGCCATGGTTCATACAGTGTGGCCTTGAATGACCATATATGGTATCTCTGGCACACAGCTGGACTTTAGAACTTCTGGAGCAGTGTGCTTTTAACAGCACAGAATTCTCTCTTTCATGGAGGTCTTGTCTCATGTTTGTAGATTGTACAATATTTATCACAGAAAGCAAATGTCTACTAAATATTTACTGAATAAATTGTTCACATTATTGGATATTCTTGATCTTTTGATCTGGAAGTGACTGTATCTAATATAATTCTTAAATTCTCACAAATGACTACCTTGTATCAATGTACACAACAAAATAATAGGTAATCTTCTGAGAATAGACAAATAGGGCAAATCATTATTGAAAGGCTTTGCCTTTAAGAGAGAGTAGGCACACTCCTTCCCTCTCTAGTATCACTTGACCTGTACACCTGGACATAGAAGCTCCACAATCACTTGAGGATTGAGAAGAGACATCCTTGAGCTCTGCTGCATCAGAGGTCCTTGAGGTGGGGTTCAGATCTGTATATTTGAATAACCCCTCAAGGTAACTCTGGCAGACACTGAAGTTAAAGAATCACTCATTAAGTTGCTGGAATCTTGAACATGGAAATGAAGAGGAGGTGATTTGGGTAACCAATTGGCAAATCTGTGTGTTTAGCTAGTAAAAATAATATAAGGAACTGCAGAGTTACTTTGGCCACTTCAGGATAGTTGGCACAGGAAGAACTAGAGGCATGTTAGGGACCAGGGACCAGTCCTGTTAGAAGCAGATGCATTGTAAGAGCCACCAAGCAGCATTGCAGAGGTTTTCCTCAGTGGTACACAGAAGCACACACGCTCACAGTAAGATGGGTTGCTGACTGTGTGTGAAGTGACAGGTTTATATGAGTCTTATATGATCCTCAATAGCAATGCCCTTGTCTAGTAAAAGGAGAGTCAGTTTTTTTCCTATAGGATCTTGAGAAGATTGAGAAAGAACTGTTTTCTTGTTAGAGACAACACTCTTAGCTGTCTTTCTTCCATCTGCCCACAACTACTTCTTAATCCAGCCCCACTCTCATGAGTCCCTGAACCATGGTTTGATTCTTCTCCAGACACCTACTTGTCTCTACAACTCCATGTTTGACATCACAGTCAGATAATCTTATGAAATGATAGTCATCTAGCAAAGTTTGTTTCAAGTTTATTCCCCTATAGACTCAAAACTGAAGTTCTATTTCTCTATGTCTTCTTTCAGTTCATCTTCTTAAGACACTAGTGGATCACAGCAGATAGTGCAAACAGCTGAAGGAAGACAGAGCTATTGACAAGACATCTGATAAGCAAACACACACACACACACACAAACACACACACACGCACACACACACAGAGGTGGATAGTGATTTAAAAGGGAGCACTAGGGTAACGTTTTCATCTATCCTTGATGAAGAAGGACTTCAGAGGGAAAAGGCTTATGTGTATTGAGACTTATGGGAGTAAATGGAGCCTCATAGAAGAACCCTACCCATCTGTTGTAGAAGGAGTAGATGCTTCTGGGATGGGAGAGGCCTTGGAAGGAACTCAGAGGGCAATGGACAATAGCACAGTACTTGACTAAAAAGCCATGGCGTTGTGTAGAACTATAGAAACAGAGCATGAAATCCACCCAAAGGTTGGGCTGTAGCTCAATGGTAGAGTGTTTATAACATTCACAATGCCTTAGATTCAATCCCAATACACACATGCACACACATACATACATGCACAGAGAGAGAGAGGGAGAGAGAAAGAGGGAGAGAGAGAGAGGGAGAGAGGGGGGGGGGAAAGAGCACTCAGGTGCTCTTTTCTTTAAACTTAACAAATGACTTAAAGGAGTAGAATCTCTCTTGCAGGTCTAACTGTATGGACTGAAATTAATACTTCCTAGGCTGTACTGTTTCCTTACTAAAATATTTCTAAGTCACTTAATTTTGATAACTATTGTACAGTATAAGGAAGACTCATTATACTTAAATTAGCTTAAACATTGCTTGATTGGATGCTTTTGGAGTCCAATTGCCATAAACAAAGGAAAAGAGAAAGAAGAGAGGCAAATTTAATCAGATCCAAATTTGGAAGGACTGGAGATCTCAGAGTCCAACTTGATGGCCTGCTCCTGTTGGCCTAGTAGGAGTCAGACTGGTAAATACCATTACATAGGCATAATGCAATAAGTCTGTGGGGTTTGATATTAAGTTCAATGCACTGGAAGGATAGAGGAAGGACTGATTAAATTTGGGAATTGGGGGAATATATGAGTCAGGGTCCCATACAAACAGATGGGATAGTTAAAATAGAATGGTTCAGGAAGGAACTTTGTTCTCCATATGTGTGGACAGAAGAAATACAGGAAATAGCCCTGATCCAGGATGTGGGATAATAAGGGCTGTCAATCTTTAATTTTCTAAAGGAAAAGGAAGATCCCAAGGGAGAGAAAAGGATCTTCAGTTGAGACACATAGCTAGAGATGAGGTCAGAGGAAAGATGGAGGACTTATGTCTGTCCTATTAACCACCATCTTACTTTACAACCTATTCCCAGGAGTCCTCACAGGCTGAGCCTAACTTGAAGCCTGGAACCCCGGTGATAGAGTCCATTAAACTAGTGCTTTCAGGAGTTCAGGGTAGGAAGCAATCAGGAAGACCCTGTAGAGACAGGTGGGATTAATGGGCTAGAGACCCAGTACAGAGAATGCGATGCCCAAGCACTGTGAAGGCTCAAGGGTATTTGCCAGGCATACAGCAGAAAGAATTAATCTGAATTCACTTTTCTTCTTGAAATAATATTCTTTATTCTTTTAGAGTTCTATATATGTATACAATGTATATTGATCGTATGCATCCACCTTTTTCCAGTTCCCACCAGAGCCCTCAGCTGTTGTGGGAATTCGATCGGTTCAGTCAACAGTGGTGGAGTGGGAGCAAGCCACGGAGAGCATGACTTGCAATTGGTCTTCATTACCCCTGGGTAGAACAGCAGGACATCACTGGAAGAACAGCAGTATATCCTCTTATCTGCCACAAATCGTTTTCTCTGATACAAAGCACTTGTGTCAATGATGCGACAAGTCTTACTGATCTTTACATGAAATATAAAGAAATGATCAAGTCATATACTGTATTCAATAAGATTACATCTTCAACAGAGGCCAATTTTTCATGAAACCAAAAAAGCTTTTTCTGAGATCCATAAATTATATTGGCTACTGATAAGACCCAGTACCTGGTTTTATACTTGTAAGTTGATGTTTGTCTAAACGAGAGTATCCCATCCAGTTTATCCAGGGTTTGCACTCCACAAAGCCTGGGCCTAAACTTTAACCTATCTTTTATTGTAATCTTCAATGCAAGACAGCAATTCAACACTGTTCTGTATTCCATTTCTTCCTGACATGCTTTCAAATTCGTGGTTCTTATAGCAACACTCACTTAAAAACAAAAACAAAAACAAAAAAAAAAACCCTCAAATCCAGGACTAACAAACAAAAAGAGCAACTCAGAATACAGAATGTTCTAGGCCCAATGGGATTCCAAAATGAGGACAAGAAGACTTTTCTAGTAGGCACCAAGTGGTGGTTTTAATTTCTGTTTGTTCACTTATTCTTTGCCTGCAGATTCTGCGTCAGGTGAATTACCCCAGGGAGAAAGTCCATTTGTGCCACTCCTAGACTCCCACCATTTTTCCAGGTTGTAAAATGCAATTGCTTTGGAGAGAAGAAGGATTAAAATTAAAGCCATATTCATTAGTATATCTAAATGGAAGCAACCTGTCTTATTGTCTGCATTCATTAGGAGCAAACATCAACAGTGATCCTGAATCTGTCTCCTCAATTAGGTAATAGAATTGTGCACACCCCCCATGCAGAAGGGGACATGCCTTGGCATTTGAACCTGACTTGGTTAGTGGCTCTGGGGACTTTCTGCATCTGAAATTCATATGCTTCTCTCCAATATGGGTCCTCCTCTCACTTTTCATTACAGTACATCATCTTTAGGTTTCACAAGTATGTATTTAAACTTAAATCACCTCTATGAATAAAAGCAGATATTACAAATAACTCTGTATGGAGTTGGAGACAGTTGGTACCATCATAGAAAATGAGATCCCATGTATTTATTTTTTCCTTCCTTGTCTTGACTAGCAACATCCTTGCATCTTTCCCAAGCCCCAGTGAGGAACAGGAAGTGTGTCATGAGCATACCTCCTGATGTTTTGTTTGGTGAACATGGCTTCTTCCTGGTGTTATGTAGCCACCTACTCTTTAATAATATGGTCATGAGAAACCCTGGCTTAGGGTCTCCTATACTGCTTTACTCATTTGTACCAGGGCTGAATAGATTCCCAGGATAGGAAGTTCAGAAGAAAGAATCAGGAATTACTTCTTCTCATTAATCTAATTATCTATAGACAGCAACTTCTCTGTTCATGCTTTGCCATGCAGTCAGTGTCTGGGCCATTAAGATTCATATTTTCAGCTTTATCTGTGACTGGGTATATAGGTCTGTTTTGGGCCTTCTCCCCAACTGGGCTGCCATAATTCTTCCTTTTCTCTTATCTGCTTTACCTGTCTCTCATCATAGGTGGAATCAATTTTCCTACTCTTAGATCCACACCTGCACTTTCATTTTTTACACCAGTTAAGGGCAATGGTGATGATATTATACAAGTCACAGGTCTAGCTCTTAAAAGGCCTAGAAGATTCCATTTTCTATTTTTTAGAATCTAGTTGTCATTCTGGATTTAAGTTCAGACTGTTTCAGCCAGGGAGGCAGAGAGAAAGGGAGAGAGAGAGAGAGAGATTGGAAAATACTTCATGGAGTAAGGCCATATGTAGGACAGCTATAGTATCACAATGGGAACATGGATACAGACACATGGAATGGTCTCTGGGGGGTGGTCATCCAATTCAGTCCACCTGCCACGTGAACATAGATAACAGGTGAGTGAAAACAATGCTTGATGTCTAACAGATACACAGAACCACTAGAACTATATGGTCAACCCACAGGACCATCAAAATTCTGTGATAAATTATGTGACAGAATTATGAGACCTGTCCAGCTAACCCACAAAACTATCAGAAACATGTAGTCAACCTACCCCTAGAACTCAGTGATCTACCAACAGAACCATCAGAACTATCTAGTCAACCTACAGAACCATTATAACTGTTTGATAAACCTATACAACCATAAGAACTGTATGGTCAACTCAAAGAACTATCAAGACTATCTAGCTGACACCCAGAAGAACTGCCCACGCAACCTACTGATCTATGAGAACTTTGTGGTAGACCCATGGAACCACCTGAGCTATCCAGTTGAACCACAGAATGAACAGAACTATATGGATGAACCACAGGGCCATTGGAACTGTCCAGTCAACCTACAGAACTATCAAAAGTGTGCAGTCAACCCACAGAACTATCAGAAGTTATACAGCACTGTTTTGATACTCCATGCTTGGAGATTTGTTGCATAGAAATAGGTAGTATACTTTTTTTTTATTGGTAATTGCTGATAATTTTAGAGGTAAAGACATAGCAAGCCTACTTGGACACCTACTCAAATTACATTCTCCAGATACATTTATTAGAAACAGTGATAGTATTTAAATCACCATACTCCTAGGTTAATTTGTCCATTGGATAGAGTAAGGATGGGTAGGTGGGAGGGTTTGGAGGGAGGAAAGGGAAGGAGGAAGTATAACCTCAAAAAATAATAATGAGTAATTGTGGAATGATTCAGTCCTAACAGGCTTGAGGGCCAGCTGGCCCAAACCAGTAATAAGGTTATTGAGAGCCAACCTACGTCTGCCTAAGGGCCTTAGCAACAGCAACTGAGACATGATCTGAGATGACCTGGACCAATGAAAGACAGCCATGTCACACCAGCAGATGCATATTTGTCAGACCTTCCCCCAGGGCAGGGTAGAGGATATATAAGGCTTGATTCTTCCTAAATAAACTGAGCTTGTTGTGTCAATATCCTCCCAGAGTCTGTATTGTTGGCTCTGTGCCTACTTGCTCCCTCCCCCAAAGGAAACAACAGCACAGGACCCTGAAACAAGTAATAATATAATACTGTAGTAATTCTTAGAGAACTTCATACAAAGCACCTTTATCATCTCTACCTCCCTTCACTTAATTATAAGAAGAAACTATCTTGAAGCAGATGTATGGGTATCTGATCATGTTGTATCATATTATTTTATTTTTGTAGTGTCAAAGATCAAACCCAAGCTTTTACGTATGCTAGGCAGCAAATGTTCTCATCTACTGAAGTATGCTTCCAATTCTAATTTTTTCTACTGTTGCAAAATACTCAGTTTACATCTGTACCACATTTTCTTCCCTGTTTATTCATTAACTTACATTTGGGTGGATTCTATATTTGTTTGTATCAATAATCCTATAAATAATCACATCCAGATGTGGACATGTTTTCATTTCTCTTAGGTAAGTACCTAGGTGTTCAAATGAGATGCACGGATGTACCAATTCCTTCATATCACCATCAACATTTGTATTATCCATCCCAATGGCTGTGAAGGAGCATGCCATTGGGTTTTGATTTGTATTTCTTAGATTTTCTTTGAGAAATTTATGTTCATAACCATTATCCCTTTTTAAAAATTGCATTTATATGGTGTCTCACACCTGTAATCCCAGCACTTAGGAGGCTGAGGCAGGAAGACTACATGTTCAAAATGAAGGGTTGTTTGTTTCTTTCCTATTGAGTTGTGAGTGTCCTTTATAATATGTTCTCTCATACCAGATGCTTGATTTTAAATATTTCATCTAATTATGTCTGGTGTCTTTACAGCTGTTCTTTTTTCCTTAAAAACAAAAAACAACCAAACAAAAAAAAATAGCATCAGGCTATAGCTCAGGCTGGCCTAGAGTTTATAATTTTCCTCTCTTGTGATCCTGAGTGCTGGGTTTATGCTGTTTGTCACTGTGGATGGCTTCTTTGCATGTTTTTGATTGTGCTCCTGGAAGTGAAACTGTTATTGGTTTTTTACTCACTTTGTATACCAGACTGGCTTCACACTTGTGTCAGTCCTCTTGTGTGGTAATATATTGTGTAGCCTTATAAACTTACCTGAGAATCAGAGGACAAATTAGACATAAAGGCCAGACAGTGGGGGCACACACCCTTAATCCCAGTACTGGGAAACATACATACCTTTAATTCCAGGAAGTGATGGCAGGGTAGAGGAAGTTACATAAAGTGTGATGAAACAGGAACTAAGGCAGTTTTTTCGGGTGAGCAGTCAGAGGATTCGTGGAGTTGGTGAGGTAATAGTTGGTGGCTGTGGCTTGCTCTGCTTCTCTGATCTTTCAGCTTTTACCCCAATATCTGGTATTGGGTTTTTTATTGAAAGGCCATCTAAGATTCAAACAACACTCCTGCTTTAGCCTTCTGAATGCTGCAAATACAGGTGTGTGTGACCATAACTGGCTATGAAAGATTTCAATTTTGATTAAATTCAATTTATCTGTCACAAAGTCTTTACCTAATATGCGCATCACTAAAACTTATTCCTTCCTTCATTTTTATTTATTTGTATGTATATGTTTACATGTGTTCATAAGTGCACATTTGTGTTGGTGTGTGTGTGTGTGTGTGTGTGTGTGTGTGCATGACTGTGTGTGTGTGCATATGGAGGTCAGAGGTCAAGCTCAGGCACCTTTCCTCAGTTGCTGCCCATTCTTTTGTCTTTTGAGACTCAGTCTCTCACTGGCCTGAAGATCACCGTGTGGACTAATTTGCTAACAAGGGAGCTCCAAAGAGCTGCCTGTTTCTGCCTCCCCAGTACTGATATTACTAGCATCAAATCACCATGCCTGACTTACACACACACACACACACACACACACACACACACACACACACACACACACACACACGGCCTCTGTTTCAAACTCAGATCTTCATGCTCACAAAGCAACTATGTAAACATCAGAGGTATCTCTCCTTCCCTTTTGTTTTCTTGAGTTGTATGGCTTTAGCTCTTACAGTGGGCCCAACTTAATTTAGAGTTTTGTGTGTAAGTATCCAGGAGTTCTCAGCACTGATTGTTGTAAGTATTTTACTTTCCCTATTGAGATGTCAGCATCCCAGGAGGAACCCATGGCCTTAGTTAGGAGGGTTACACAGAGGATTTATTGATACACTTTCTTCCCCATTGAATTGTCATCAGAAACTATATGGTAGTCACTCGGGAATTTGTTGTGTGCTGTACTTCCCCAGGGAGACAAGAACAAATACCTACTCACTCCAGACAGGCAACTGACAACAGACCAAAGTCCAACTTGATGAATCAATGAGGGCTTTTGTTTCTGTTTTTGTTTTTAATGGTGTTACTTACAGAGTTATGAGGTATCCACCAGCCAAGACCACTTGGACACAGGTTCAAGCCAATAGAAAGTTTTTATTAGTCAGCTGGCACCTACCTCAGTGCAGCCCTGAACCTTTCACAGGGGAACTTTTAAGCACAGAACCACATCCTGGGTTGAAACATCTCAGTGAGTAAGAAAAGTTAGCCAGAAGTGGAACTACAGAAGCCAAAAAGGAAGGTTAGTATACTTAGGGACTTTCCCAGACTATGGATTTTGATGGATCATGTCTTTGTTCTCCTTTTGACAGGTGTTGCTACCTATATGCTGGGTTCCAAGACCTGAACAGCACTTCCATGATGGCATCAGTTGTACTAAGGTCTGGGGATTTGTTACAACAGAAATATGAATGAATGGTTACATAAAGAAGCAGAAGGTTCACAGGCAGCTGTCTTCCTGAAACTCAACACAGCATGAGTAACAACTCACAAAAGCTGGACAGCTGTAGTGCATTGCACAACCTGAAGACAGCTGAGCAGGTTGGAATGTGTCCTTGGCAGGTGGCTCAGTTGGTCTGAGTCTTCCAAGTAGATCATCTGGTCTTTGTTTATTCTAGGCGGTCTTTTTTTTTTTTTTTTTTTTTTTTTTTTTGCCTTCTTCCATGCTGCTCTGCTAGCTTGAGCCTTTTCTAGATAGCTCATCTTGACTGGGGGTGTCTCCCAGCAGTCTTAACATGTTTATATACTCTTGGAGAGGGAAAGGCCTGGTGAAAAGGGTCACTTTCAAAGACTTCTTAAAGCTATTTTGAGTTGTTTACTTCCTGAATTTAAAGAACTTTGCTGATGGTTGGAATGTTTCACCTTCCCATCAGGTTTTACATCCCTGAAACCATTCTATTTTAAAATATCTTATTTCAGTGACCTTTCCTCTGAGATCAAATATGTTAGTCTTGGAAGAAACTACTTCACAGAGGGCTGCTAATTAAGATTCCACAGGAAGATTGTTGCTTGGATTCTAAGGGCTCTCTCAGGGGAGGGGATGAGAAGGCGCAGCATCAACGACTCAGACACTGGAATCTGTTGAAAGTAAATAACAAACTCATTTATTCAACAACAAGGAAGGCCTTATATACCCTTCTCCCAGTGCTCAGTCTGTGTGGTTTTCCCTCATTGGTTAGGCACAATCAGGAACTCTGACATTGATTGTTGCTAGGTCCTCAGGCAGACTGGGCATGATCAGAAACTCTGACAGTGACTGTTGCTAGGCCTTCAGGCAGACTCCAGGTTGGATCTTAAAGATACGTTATGTGCATGCCTTGGCTACTGGTCTGAGCCAATTTCCTCCACCTATTTGCCTGTCCTACTACAACATTTCATAGGAGGGCTGCATGAGCTGTGTGAGAATTAAGATTCCACAGAAGGATTGACTATAAGGGTTACAAAGGAGGGTTGCCTACGAGTGCTACATGGAAGGCTTGCCTTCAAGGGTTATAAAGGAGGGGTACCCAGGAGAGCTGCAGAGGAAGCTTGCCTACATGGATTATCTAGAAGGATTGCCTGGCAAGGGTGGGGGAAAGAGAGCTTAGGGGAGCGGGAGTTTCTAGCTAGATCAAGAACACAGAGGGAGAACAAGGTAAGAGATACCATAATAAATGAAGACCCCATGGGAATAGGAAGAAGCAAAGTGCTAGAGAGGTCCCCAGGAATCCACAAAGATACCTCCACAATAGATTATTGGCAATGGTCAAGAGAAAGCCCAAACTGACCTACTCTGGTGATTGGATGGCCAAACACCCTAACTGTCATGGTAGAACTCTCATCCAATGACTGATGGAAGCAGATGCAGAGATCCACAGCCAGGCCCTAGGTGGAGCTCCAGGAGTCCAATCGGGAGAGAGAGGAGGGACTATATGAGCAAGAGATATTGAGACCACGATTGGAAAAAGCAAAGGGACAATAGACAAGCTAGTGGAAACACATGAACTGTGAACCAATAGCTGAGGAGCCCCCATGGAACTGGATCAGGCCCTCTGGATAAGTGAGACAGTCAATTAGCTTGAACTATTTAGGAGGCCCCCAGTCAGTAAGACCAGGACCTGTCCTTAGTGCATGAACTGGCTTTTTGGAACCTAGTGCCTATGCTGGGACACTTTGCTCAGCCTAGGTGAAGGGAGGAGGGGGCTGGATCTGCCTCAACTGAATCTAAGGCTGAGCTGAATCCCCAAGGGAGTCTTTGCCTTGGAGGAGGTGAGAATGGGGGGTGAATTGGGGGGAGGGGGGAGGCAGGGGGGAGGAGGGAGGCAGGGGAATCTGTGGCTGATATGTAAAATTAAATTAATTATAAAATTAAAAAAAAGAAGGATAACGGGGGGGGGGAGAAGGGAGAGCTTTATGGAAGGCTTGCCTACAAGAGTTACAGAGTAGGGTTGCCTAGGACAGTTACACAGGAGGGCTTCATAGGATGGCTAGATAGGAGGGTTCCTTAGGCGTATTGTTTAGGAGTGCTATGTAGGAGGGCTGCATAGGAAGCTATGTAGGAGGGCTGCATAGGAGGTTATGTAGGAGGGCTGCATAGGAAGCTATGTAGGAGGGCTGCATAGGAGGTTATGTAGGAGGGCTGCATAGGAGGTTATGTAGGAGGGCTGCATAGGAGGTTATGTAGGAGGGCTGCATAGGAGGTTATGTAGGAGGGCTGCATAGGAGGTTATGTAGGAGGGCTGCATAGGAGGCTATGTAGGAGGGCTGCATAGGAGGCTATGTAGGAGGGCTGCATAGGAGGTTATGTAGGAGGGCTGCATAGGAGGTTATGTAGGAGGGCTGCATAGGAGGTTATATAGGAGGGCTGCATAGGAGGTTATATAGGAGGTCTGCATGAGAGGGTTGCTTAGGAGAATTAGTTTCTGGATTTCAGTTCTGTTTCATTATTTGAGTCTATTTAGATTTCTACCTACATGGTTTCAGTGAAATACAGAAACTTTACCCCTATACAGCTTCATTCCCTTTCTCTTTTTTGTGCTCATTGTGCATACTGTATCATCATACACTGTAAGCCAATGCATTTTATAACTACATTTTTAAAAAGGCTTAGAAGAGAAAGGAGAACAAGTCTATATCTGAAGAATGTTACATAAAGCTTCTCATTTAGCTCGCCTTGTCTGTTCATTTTTCCTGTAACAGTAGCTATCATCTGGTGCCATTTTCTTCCTCCAACAGACCTACCTTCTCGTGCAATTGTATGCACACTGACTGAAGGCATGCACTCCTCCACACTGCCACTCTTGTTTTTGAAGTGTGTATGAATTAATACTTGAGGTCATTTGTCTTCACCCTGTAGAAATTTCTTTTGTGTTTCTTTCTTTATTTTCATTACTCTAATACTTTTGTTTGTTTGGCCTGTGCACACGTGTGTGTGTGTGTGTGTGTGTGTGTGTGTGTGTGTGTGTGTGTTGGCCTGTATGCCATGGGATGCATGAGTAGGTCAGAGAACAACTTGTGGGAGTTGGTTCTTTCCTACCATGTGAGTACTGGGCTTTAAACTCAGTTATCAGGTTTGATCGCAGGTGCCTTTACCTCCCAAGCCAAGAGATATTTTCCTTGAGAGAAGGCCTTACTGCATAGCTCAAGCTACCCTGGAACTTGCTGTATAGGCCAGACTCACTTCACCCTCATGATCTTCCCACCTCAGCTTTCCAAGTGGTAGGATCCTACAGGCATACACTCTTTAGTATTTAATGTGAAATGGGCTTGATAGAAATTGTTTCTATGATGTGTGTTCATTCATGTTCAGTGTTGCTCTTGAAAGGCCATTTTGCTGTGTTGGTTTTTATTGTCAGAAGTTTCATTTGCCTTTTGACATCCACTGATTCAGATTTAGAGGAGGTCAGCCATCTGTCTTTGGGTTTCAATTTCACATGACATTTTTCTCCAATTCTGCTCAAGAGAGTCTTTTTATTTTGGGCTTTACAGTTTTAAATATTGTATGCATAGTTGTGGAGGTTGTGTGTGTGTGTGTGTGTCTATCTACTTGGGGTTTCTTTAACTTAGTGGATGTGAAGATAAACTTTCTAAAAGTGAAATTTGGGAAATTTCAATCTTTATGTCTCAGTTTCATTCCTGTTCTGTCCTATTAATACCTGCTATACTAGTGCATTTAGTAGTGATCATACTTCCCTTAGGAGTTAGCCATTTTTAGGCTTTTCATTCTCTGTGTTCCTCAGGTTGAATAATTCTGTTGATTTGGTTTGAGGGTATCTAAAGCCTTCTTAGCCCAGCTCCAATCTACAATTGAGTCATTTTGATTATTTTTACTATTATTTTAACTATTCCAAATCCATTCTACCATATATGGGAAATTATTTCTCTATCTTTATTGGTTGACATTTATATGTTGACATTTCATTAAGGAATAATCAGATATATCTGTCTTTTGTTCTTTTAGTGTGATTTCCTTTAGTTTTTTGAATATGATTATCTGGCTACTTTGATGGTTCTGTCCCTTAAATATAACACAAAAGCCATTTTAATTCACACACACACACACACACACACACACACACACACACATTTGACTTCTAGTTCTATTTTTTATGCCTCTTTTCAATGTAAAGTAGACATTGTAGATAACATTGTAGATATTCTGGCTCCCGATTGCCCTGATCTAGACATTATTATTGTTTCTAACCTTTAGTTCCCTTTAGTAAGAGAGGAACTGAATTTATAAAGTCCATCTTAGTACAGAATGTAGCCTAAGTAAGAATTGTGTCTCAAAACGTCACCCGGATTCTGCCCTTCACTCTGCTACCTGCAGGGATGTCTATGGTCTCAGCTAGGCTCTCCTTGACCATCATCTCTTCCTGATTTCTCTGTTAAGCTTCTGGTTTGTCTGCTTGTATCTGTACTACAATTACCTGCTAGTGCCTACTGATTGTTAGCTTTGGGTGATATTGTTTTCAATAAGGCCCTTGGGCATATCTTATCCCTTTGTCTTGTTGATTAAGCTAGGGCTCTTTAGAAAGATTATTTTCTGTGGCCTATCTTTGAGGGTTGTTTAGATCCTCTGGGAACTCCCACCATGGTACCTTCTGTTTACTTCTCTGTAGTTTACTAGTTTATTTGCTATTAGCATGAAGCTACTAGACTGTGTGTATTGTCCTATTATAAAATCTCCAGTATTTTTGAGAACATCCTTAGCCTGGAACTTTCTTGTGTTCAAAATAAGCCCAGTCACCTTGTGGAGAGCTATAGAGGTCTTGGCTGCAGATGGCTGATTCTTTCCATTCACGAAGAAGCATACTATTGCTCATGAAGGCCGGCATGGAGAGTAGCCAGTTTCTTGCAGAGTGGTTGCTTCTGCTCTGCTTGTGGGTATTGTGCTTGGGACAGATCTCTGTGAGTAAGATGCAAAAGGAGCAGTTGGTGTCCAGTGTTACTCCCCAAGCTGCTGTACAGTGTTGAAAACTTGCACCCTAACAATGAAAACTGAGTAGAAGAAGGTATTCTCTATACCTCTGGGCCATGACTGACATGAATAGAACGTCTTTCAGCTGAAGCTTGGGGATAAGAGACCAAAGACTCACAATGAGAGCTAGGGACACAGATCCCTGTAGTTTTATTTATTTCCTACCATAATCAACTATGGTTAATGTAGAAAGGGAGTGAAGACTTGATGTGGTTCAATAACGTTTCTGTAAAAAAAAAATCATATTTCTTGCATGATCTTAGGATAATGTCGACAGGCAGCATTTTCTTTTTTCCACTTAAAATGACTTTCAAGGGTATGTGGTTCAGTGGTAGACTACTTGTTAATAGTTCCATCTCTAGTATTATATAACAATAAAAAAGAAAATAACAGCGAGACAAAATAAAATAATGTTCATCCCTGATGAATCTTTCACTGAGGCTAACTGTAGCTATTCCAATTCAGCAAAGGATTCATAGTCAGCTCACTCTAAATTCTGATTTAGAATATAGTTTTGTATGTCTTCTAATTCTTGATGCAAACCTAATTGTTCCTTATTTCTTTTACCTATATTACCTATATTAGAGTCAAGGATATGAAATATTCAAGGATAAAAATAAGATTGACCAGTGAGAAAGATAGGCAATATTCAGAGATAGAGGTACAGTATCATTGTCCTCACAGAAGTATGGAAGTAATTGGTATTGATAAAGGAAACCAATCAACCTGAATAAATCCCCAGACCTGAGATGTATGGCTGTAAACTTACAATGCAATTAAATCTTTTTATCATGTTTCTCATCATATTTCCAAGTAAACCACTTCTATAATCTATCTTCCTCCAGTTTCTACAAGCCCATTGAATCCGTCTCCACCAGATCCACATCTACAGCGAGTTTCTCCTATTCCCCTCTCTACATCTGACTTCCTTCCCTCTGTCTCTCTCTTCTTTTCTCCCAATTAAGGACAGTTACTTCTTTAGTAGCTACTCAATAAATGTTTCATTTCCTTCTATTTTCCCTCTATTTCCGAACCACAGATCCATGTGACTAACATCAAAACTCATCACACTCATGTCAGCTGCTCTGCATTCTTTTGTTTTTCCTGAACATAGGAATGCATGCCTGCAATGCTGACATTGATTTCAGGGATTTAGCAGTTGTAGAAGATCCTTCCGATGGTGGCAAAGGGTACTTACTGACAAGTTTACTCTACGGAGCACACTGATCGATCTGTGGCCAGAACTAGGGCAGCCTCCACATTTGCATAGTTAGCATATCACTGGCAAGTAGCCTGTGAATAATTTTAAAAGTGTTAATTCACTATTGTTTACATTGACCCTAGAAAATATAAAATGGAAATATTTTCTTATAAAATCATTTTTCTTCTACTTTATGAACATTCTGTTTTGTTGTTGAGTATTTCCTCCGGCTTTATATCTCATAAGGATAAAAAATACGTAACATGGCAAATTGATGAATATATGGATGGATGAGCTTATTTTGAGGTCCTGAAGTACTGGGTTCATTAAAAATGCCAGAGTAGAAAAAGAAGCCTATTTAGACTTCAGAATTTCCATTCCTCAAACATACATAGAATAGCATCTCAGAGATCCACAGTCAAGCACCAGACTGAGCTCCGGGAGTCCAGTCAAAGGGAGGGAAGAAGGATTATATGAGCAAGGAAGTTCAAGATCAGGATGGGCAAATCTACAGAGACAGCTGAGCCAAGCTCGTGGGAACTCACAAACTATAGACTGTGGAGCCCACATGGGACCAGACTAGGCCCTCTGCATATGCAAGACAGTTGTGTAGCTGGGTCTGTTTGACGAGCCCCTGGCAGTGGGATCAGGATCTATCTTTTTGGAGCCTATTACCTATGGTGAGACACCCTGTTCAGCCTTGATGCAGCAGGGAAGGGGCTTGGTCCTGCTTCAACTGAATGTACAAGGCTTTGCTGACTCCCCATGAGGAGGCCTTACCCTTTCAGACGAGGGGATGGGAAGGTATTTGGGGAAGGCTGGTGGGAAGCAGGAGAAGGGATGAGAGGGGGATCTATGTAAAATGAAGAAAAAAATTCTTAAATAAAAAAATCTCTCTATCAGAAACAGGGATTTTGTATATTTTGGGGAAAGTAATAGTATATAAAATAAAAAGTTGGAAAAAATGTGAAAACACAATAAAACAATAGCATCTACCAAGAAACTGGCAAACTCTACTTGTGAAGTGTCGTACTCTGTAGCTTTGTGATGCTGAACCAGCATGACTCATTGTTGATACTATCGTCCCACCATGACCGAGAGTTGGTGTTTCCAATCTGAGAAGAAGGAAGTCCTTTTTAAAAAATACATAGTCTGGATCTCAGCTAGACATCATGAAGATTATCTGGTTAAAAATGATCAATGGAAGCATTCAGTGTGTATCACTGACATCCCTGAAAGGCCTGCTTGGCTTTGAGGTCTGACATATCCCCACTTCAACATAGTACAATGTACCATGGAATTTTTTTCATATATTTCTCCCAGGATACATAGAATGAGATTCCTTTTGTGTAAAATTAATTATGTGTAGCTAGAATGAGATAGGAAGAAAGAAATGATGAATCTTGGATAAGAGGGATACATAGGATGGTGAGTATGAAGCAAAGCTTGAGAAAGACAAGAAAGAGCCATAGGAGCAGAGCAGAAATGCACAGAACAGGATGATCTGCCAGCAACAGTATCTTCCACTTAGATAAGCACTACCTTCAAAATCGACATGGCCCTAAAACAGCAAGACAACCTTAAGGTGTGGGTGAATATGGGCCAAAACTTCACATCTAATTTTTTTGTGGGGGGGCAGGGGTTCAAGATTACATCTAGGCAGCACTAATACTGCTAAATATAAGGAGTTGTTTCTATAAAGAAATGAAATTATTCAGTACGTCAGCAAAACTCCTAACAAGTGTAATTCTATGTGGATCTTTTCAGACCTTATAGTTGCTTAATCTCGAAAAAGGGACTAGGAAGCAAGTGCACCAGGAGTTTTGACCTGGAAATTTGTACACAGGTCCTCATAGGATGAGAAGCACCATCACAGCACAGGTCTGAACATGGGGATACAGTGCTCATGGGCACTGTGTTCTAGTGTTTTCCTTTTTGTTGTTAAATTTGATTTTTTTTGAGAATTTTGCATGAGTATTGTATTTCATAGTGGAATGTGTATCATTTCCATTTCTCCCACGCCAACTCCTCCCATGTCCCCTCATTGTCATTGAATATCATGACTGTTTCTCTAATTGAGTCTTCAATGAAATCCTACTGAGTCCATTTAGTGTTGCTTATTTGTATAGGTGTGTTTAGGGATTTAGGGCTGACCACTTGATATTGAATAATAAAGGGATAATTTTTTTATAATATTATACCATCTATTAAATAAGGATAATCTGACTTTTCCTGTTTCTATGCCTTTAATTTCCTTCTTTTGTCTTACTGATTTAGACAGTGGTTCAAGGACTATATGGAAAAGGAATAGGGATAGTAGACAGCCCTGTCTTGTTCCCAACTTTAAAAAAATTAATTTATTTTACATACCAATAACAGATCCCATTAGGATATTCACCAATCTGATTGCCAGGGTAGGCCAGTTCAGGCACCCTCACCACTATTGCTAGTAGTTTAATCTGGGGTCATCCTTGTAGATTCCTGGGAACTTCCCTAGTATCAGGTTTCTCCCTACCCCTGTGATGTCTCCCTTTATCATGGTATCTCTTTAATTGCTCCCCCACTCTGTTCCTCCCCCAGCTCAAGCATCCTGTTCCCTTATGTTCTTATCCCTCATCCCTTCCCCTCTATTGCCCTCATCATTCCCAGTTTACTCATGGAAATCTCTATTTCCCCTTCCCCAGGTGATCCATGTGTCCCTCTTAGGGGTTCCCTGAGACATAGACACAGCAAGCACAGATTGGACCAATAGAAGATCACTCAGACACAGGCATCTCTTGCACCTATTGGAGGAAGAGATGGGTAGAAACGAGTGCAAAAATACACACAACAACATGGCATCACCAGAGCCTAGCCCTTCTACAACAGCAAGACCTGAACATCACAATGTAGAAGAAGCAGAAGAAAGTGACCTTAAAAATAACTTCATGAAGATGCTAGAGGTCTTTAAAGAGGAAATGAAAAATTCCCTTAAAGAAATTGAGGAAAAGACAAACAAAAAACTGGAAGAAATCAATAAATCCCTTAAAGAAAGCCAATAAAACCATGAAAAATCAATTAAAACATGTGAAGAAAACAGTTCAAGACCTGAAAATTGATATAGAAACAATGAAGACACAACCAGAGGGAATGCTGGAAATAGAAAATCTGACTAAACAAACAGGAAACACAGACACAAGCATAATCAACAGAATACAAGAGATGAAAGAGAGAATCTCTGGTGTAGAGGATACAATAGAGGAAATAGATTCATCAGTCAAAGAAAACACCAAAGCCAAAAAAGTCATAACACAAAATGTCCAGGAAAACTGGGACACCATGAAAAGGCCAAACCTAAGAATAATAGGGATAGAAGAAGAAGTGTAGGGAAAAGGAGCTGGCTAAAGAAACTTATCCTGACCCTGAGCACAGAATTAGGGAAGGATAGCTCAGATAAGGCCAGTGAGAAAACACAGTTTAGCTCATATCAGAGCCATCTCTGCCCATGTCCAACTGACTTGTGAAACCAACTAATGACAGAGCAGGATAGTAGAACCCTGGGCCCGGGGTTGACTCCACCCCCTAGACTTCCTGTGTAAACTGCCCTGACTAGTCAGTTAGAAAGGAAGGCGGTTCTCTCCACCCTGGTAAAGGCAGCAACTCTCCTGAACTCCTCCTTCCCAAATAAACCTCTACCTCAAAAGAGTTTTTGGGGTGTGAAGATCTTCATTCACTGGCTTAGAGAAGATCCTTGCTGAGACGTCCCTCAGTGGACAGAACTATAAGTAACACTTTTCTCCGGAGCCGGAGGAGATTGCTACATTTCTGCAGGGGTTTCCCCTTTTGCAGAGTGAAGCAAAAGAAGGAACATCTTAGGCCAGAGAAGCAGAGCTCTGCTAGGAAGCTCCCTTAAGTGGGGGCTGAGCAAAGCTCAGCTGTAGAGGCTCTCCAGGAGAGGAGCAGGATTGCTCTATCCTGCAGGGAGACCATCTCCCATCACACCAGGTATACTTTGACTTTCCTGAAGAGTCAGGATACCCTTCCCTGCTGAAGCAGTTCCAGGCCTGACTCTCCCGGGAAGTCAGAAAAATTTCCTTCCAGGGTTGGGCTGCTTCTTTGCAGTCCTAGCTGTCAGAGCTGTGCTAAACAGCTCTAGGTGTGCAGAACACCTTCCGGGTAGAGCTGCTGTTCTGAGCAGCTCGAGGTGTCTGGGATACCTCACCCTCCAGGGCTGAAATGTCTCCAGTTCAGCCATCAGAGCTGTGCTATGCAGCTCCAGTTGTCTGGGACACTTTCACGGCAGGGCTCTTGTTCTGAGCAGCTCGAGATGTCCGGGATACCTCACCCTCCAGGGCTGAACTGTCTCTTTGCAGTTTCAGCCATCAATTTACTAACATTTTGGTGTCAAAACCTGGGACACCAAACCCACTGAATTGCAAAATGTGTAACTTACTAACATTTTGGTGCCAAAACCTGGAACATCATACCCAGAGTTTTTGCAATTTACTACCAAGAATTTTGCAATTTACCAACTCAAAGGCACAGAAAATATATTCAACAAAACCATAGAAGAAAACTTCCCTGACTTAAAGAAGGAAATACCTATGAAGATACAAGAAGCTTATAGAACACTAAATAGATGAGACCCCCCAAAAAGTCCCCTTGCCATATAGTAATTAAACCACTAAACTTACAGAATAAAGAAAGAGTATTAAGAGCAGCAAAGGAAAAAGGCCAAGTGAGTTATAAAGGCAAACCCATCAGAATAACAACCAACTTCTCAATGGAAAATTTGAAAGCCAGAAGGTCCTGGACAGATGTAATGCAGACACCGTGGATGCCAGTCCAGACTACTATACTGTGGCTGGAAGTTTTCCTGTGTCCCACCAGGTCCTGCAGCTGCTTGAACCCAATTAAACACACAGAGGTTTATATTACTTACAAACTGTATGGTCTATGGCAGGCCTCTTGCTAGCTAGCTCTTATATCTTAAATTAACCCATTTCTATAAAACTATACTTAGCCACATGGCTTGTGGCATACCAATACCTTTACATCTTGCTACTCCTGGCAGTGGCTGGCAGCATCTGCCTTGCCTCTCCTTTCTCTTCCTGTCTATTTCCTACCTGCCTCTAAGCTGCCTTGCCATAGGCCAAATGGCTTTATTTATCAACCAATCAGAGCAGCACATATTCACAGCATACAGAAAGACATCCACAGCAATGTACCCAGCAAAACTTTCAGTCACCATAGACAGAGTGAACAAGACATTCCAAGACAAAACAAGATTTAAACAATACTTATCCACAAATCCAGCCCTACAAAAAGCACTAGAAGTAAAATTCCAATCTAAGGAAGTCAGATACACCCACAAAACACAGGCAATAGATAACCTCACAGCAGTAAATCCCAAAGAAGGGAAATACATATTACCACCAAAAGATAACAGGAATTAACAATCACTGGTCATTAATATCCCTTAATATCAATGGACTTAATTCACTCATAAAAAGACACATGCTAACAGAATGGATACGAAATCAGGACCCTTCCTTCTGCTGCATATAAGAAACATACCCCAACTTCAAAAACAGATACTACCTCAGAGTAAAAGGCTGGGAAAAGAATTTCCAATCAAATGGACTTAAGAAGCAAGCTGGTGTAGCTATCCTAATATCCAGCAAAATAGACTTCAAACTAAAACCAATCAAAAGAGATCAAGAAGGGCATTACATACTCATCACAGGAAAGATCCACCAAGATGAAGTTTCAATTCTGAACATTTATATGCCAAATACAATTATGTACCCACATAATACCCACATATGTAAAAGAAATATTACTGAAGGTTAAATCACACATCAAACTCCACACATTAATAGTGGGAGACTTCAACATCCCATTCTCACCATTAGAAATATCTGCCAGCTTGAAACTTAACAGAGAAATAAGGGACCTAACATGTTATGACTCAAATGGACTTAATCTACAGACCATTTCACCCTAACAAAAAAAGAATATACCTTCTTCTCAGCATCCCATGGAACCTTCTCTAAAATCAACCCACATACTTGGTCACAAAGCAAATCTCAACAGATTCAAAAAAATTGGAATAACCACTGTGGCTTACAGTTAGATTTCAACAACAACAAACATTAAAGGAAGTCTACAATCTCATGGAAGCTGAATAATGCTCAATTGACTCACCAATGGGTCAAGAAAGAAATTAAAGACTTCCTAGAATTCAATGAAAATGAATGTACTACATACCCAAAATTATGGGACACTATGAAAGCAATGCTAAGAGGAAAATTTGTAGCACTAAATGCCCACATAAAGATGTTGGAGAAATCTCACACTAGTGACTTAACAGCACACCTAAAAGCTCTAGAACAAAAAGAAGCAAACTCACCCAGGAGGAATAGATGCCAGGAAATAAACAAATTGAGAGCTGAAATCAATAAAATAGAAACAAGAGAACAATACAAAGAATCAATGAAACAAAGAGTTGGTTCTTTGAGAAAATCAACACGATAGACAAGCCCTTTTCCAAACTAACTAAAAGAGAGAGAGAGCATCCAAATTAACAAAATCAGAAATGAAAAGGATGACATAACAGACAATGAGATAATCCAGATAATCATCAGGTCATACTTCAAAAACCTGTACTCCATAAAATTGGAAAATCTAAAATAAATGGACAATTTTCTGGATATGTACCACATACCAAAGTTAAAGCAAGACCATATAAACAATTTAAATAGACCAATAACTCCGAAGGAAATAGAAACAGTCAGTAAAAGTCTCCCAACCAAAAAACGCCCAGGGCCAAATGATTTCAATGCAGAATTTTACCAGATTTTCAAAGAAAAGTTAATACCAATACTCTTCAAATTGTTCCACATAATAGAAACAGAAGGAATATTACCAAATTCCATTTGTGAGGCTACAGTTACTCTGATTCCCAAGCCACACAAAGATGCAACAACAACAAGAACAACAACAACAACAACAACAACAAAACAGAATTATAGACCAATCTCCCTCATGAACATTGATGCAAAAATACTCAATAAAATATTGGCAACCCAAATCCAAGAACATATCAAAATATTATCCACCATGATCAAATAGGCTTTGTCCCAGAGATGCAAGGATGGTTAAACATAGGAAAATCTGTCATTGTAATACATCATATAAACAAACTGAAAGAAAAAAACCCCACATGATCATTTCATTAGATGCTGAAAAGGCATTTGACAAAATCCAACACCCCTTCATGATAAGGTCTTGGAGAGATCAGGAATACAAGGAACACAGCTAAACATAACAAAGACAATTTACAGCAAACCAACAACCAACATAAAATTAAATGGAGAGAAACTCAAAGTGATTGTACTAAAATCGGGAACAAGTCATGGCTGTCTGCTCTCCCCATATTTATTCAATATAGTACTTGAAGTTCTAGCTAGAGCAATAAGACAACAAAAGAGATCAAAGAGATGCAAATTGGAAAGGAAGAAGTCAAATTTTCACTATATGCAGATGATATGGTAGTATATATAAGTGACCCCAAAAATTCTATCAGGGAACTCCTACAGCTGATAAACACCTTCAGTAATGTGGCAGGATATAAGATTAAGTAAAAAAAATCAGTAGCCTTCCTATATACAAATGATAAATGGGCTGTGAAAGAAATCAGAGAAACATCATCCTTTACAATAGCCACAAATATTATAAAATACGTTGGGGTAACTCTAACTGAGCAAATGAAAGACCTGCATGTCAAGAACTTTAAGTCCCTGAAGAAAGAAATTGAAGAAATCAGAAAATGGAAAGATCTCCCATGCTCATGAACACCTGATTTTTGACAAAGAAGCCAAAAACTGTACAATGGAAAAAAGAAAGCATCTTCAACAAATGATGCTGGCATAACTGGGTGTCAACATGTAGAAGACTGCAAATAGAGCCATATCTATCGCCATGCACAAAACTCAAGTCCAAGTGTATCAAAGACCTCAATATAAGGTTACACTGAACCTGATAGAAAGTAGGAAGTAGTCTTGAATGCATTGGCACAGGAGACCACTTCCTAAATATAATGCAAGTAGCACAGACACTGAGAGCAACAATTAATAAATGGGAGCTCCTGAAACTGAGAAGCTTCTATAAGGCAAAGGACACAGTAAATAGGACAAAAAGACAGCCTATAGAATGGGAAAAGATCTTCACCAACCCCACATCTGACAGAGGGCTGATCTCCAAAATATATAAGGAACTCAAGAAACTAGACATCAAAATAATGAACAATCCAATTAAAAATGGGCTATAGAGCTGAACAAAGAATTCTCAAAGAATTTCAAATGGCCAAAAGACTTGCTCAGCATCTTTAGTCATCAGGGAGATGCAAATCAAAGCAACTCTGAGATATCATCTTACACCTGTCAGAATGGCTAAGACCAAAAGCACTGCAGACAGCTTATGCTGGAGATGATGTGAAGTAAGGGGAACACTCCTCCACTGTTGGTGGGAATACAAACTTGTACAGCCACTTTGGAAATCTATGTGTCAGTTTCTCAGAAAATTGGGAATCAATCTTCCTCAAGACCCAGCTATACCATATATATATATATATATATATATATATATATATATATATATATATATATATATATATATACTCAAGGGCATATACTCAAGGAATGCTCAATCATACCACAGGGACACATGCTCAACTATGTTCATAGCATTATTCATAATAGCCAGAACCTGGAAACAACCTAGATACCCCTCAACTGAAGAGTGGATTAAGAGAATGTGGTATGTATACACAATGGAGTACTACTCAGCAGAGAAAAACAATGACATCGTGAAATTTGCAGGCAAATGGATGGAACTAGAAAATATCATTCTGAGTGAAGTAACCCGGACTCAGAAGGATAAACATAGTATGTAACCACTCATAAGTGGATACTAGATGTAAAGCAAAGGATAACCATACAACAACCCACAACTCCAGAAAAGCTAGCTAACAAGGAAGACCCAAAGAGGGATGCCTAGATGACCTTGGGAAGGGGAAATAGATGAGATCTCCATTAGTGAACTGGGGTGAGGGGTGGGCAATGGAGGGTAGTGGATGGGGATGAGAGTATAAGGGAATGGGATGGTTGAGCGGGAATAGGGATGGAGTGGGAAAGCAATGAGAGAGATACCATGATGGCAGGAGATACCATGGGGATGGAGAGAAACCCAGTGTTAGAGAAGTTGCCAAGAATCCCCAAGGATTACCCCAGCTTGGACTACTAGAAATTTTTGAGTGGGTTCCTGAACTGAAATGGCTTGCCCCAGTGATCATATTTGTGAATACCCTAACTGTCATCACAGAGCTTTTGTCCAATGACTGATGGAAACAGATGCAGAGATTCACTGCCGAACAGAGCTGTGGAGTCCACAGGCAGAGCTCCAGGAGTCCAATGGGAGAGAGAGAGGAGGGATGGAGGGATTCTATGAGCAAGTGCATCAGGATAATGATGAGGAAATCTGCAGAGATGACCAAACTAAACTAGTGGGAACTCATGAAAGTTGGATCAGTGGCTGTGGAGCCTGAATGGGACTGGACTAGGCCCTCTGCATGATGAGACATTTGTGTAGCTTGATCTGCTTGGAGGGCCCCCTGGCAGTAGAATCAGAATTCATCGCTGGTGCATAAGGGGGCTTTTTGGAGCCCACTATGTATGATGGAATACCTTGTGCAGCTGTGCTGCAGGGAGAAGGACTTGAACTTGCCTCTTCATTATGTGTCTCCCCATGGGAGGCTTTGCCTTCTTGTGGGAGGGAGTGGGGGGGGGTTGGCAAGAAGGCTGGGGGGTGGGAGGAAGGAAGAGGGGAATTTTTGATTGGTGTGTAAAATGAATGAAAATTTTTCTTAATTAAAAATAAGAAAAAATACCACACACACACACACACACACACACACACACACACACACACACACTTGAGAAAACTCGTAAGTCACATATAAATTCATGCCCATTAGAGTAAGACCTTCCTTCTCAGAACAGCGTGGGCTGAACTTTTTCTGCAGAGTCCTGGTGACTGAACCTTGGTTGCTCTTAACAGGAACTCCTTTCCTTCATTCTTTTCTAACTCCCCTGTATCACTTTTCCTGCTCCTTCACATTGCTTCCTGAAATCACCCCCCAGATATACCACTTATATTCTAGTCTTTGTTTCAGGTGCTTTGGGATGCACTACAAAATTCAGGTGTCATTCCATTCTTGAGGATGCTTACAGTGGTCCTACTTCTAAATGTGGTCCAATGCTGAGATACATGGATTGGGAGATCAGCTGGAATCCTGAGTAGCTGTCATAAGCAGAAGCCCTCTGCTCACATGTGATCAATACATAGAGTGAATGGCAAATATTTTTAAATGCCTGGAGTGTTCCTTCAGAATAGATTGGCCTATCCTGACCAATGCAAACTCATCACATTACACTGCAGAACAGGTACTTAATTAAGACAACAAACTTTTATTTTGAGTGCTTGCTTTGGTTAAGAAGCTTATCAACACTGGTGCTATGAAGATGAGTAGGTATTCTGTCCCCCAAGAACTCATGCAAGAGGAGAGGAATAGAAAAGAGAAATACACAAGTGGAACCCAGCATAGTTTATGCTGTGATAAAGAAAAACAAATTGTAGAAGAGCGACATATAAGTCAGGAGCTGTAATATCCTGGCAACAGATGGAAAAGAAATGATGGGTAGCCATTTAATACTTCTGGTGCTAGTTAAAGGTGAATTAGCTATATGGGATGAAGATATGCCACAAAGAGTTAAAATCACATCAAGGAAGATAACGTGTATCTGAGGAAAGATGGAGGAGGAGGATGTGAAAAGGAAAGAGATAACAGATGAGACTCAGGCCAAAGCATGCAGGGCCATGTGTTTAGATCTTACCATAACGCCAGGAAAATTGCAAAAAAGATTCTCAGTTGAAGAGGGATAAAATGATGTCAGCTTGAACAGATCGTGCTGGGTGTCCAGTTTTTGGGTGCCCTGCTCCACTCTGCCTCTGCCTGCTTGGGCTTAGTACAACGATTCCGAGCATTCCTATCAGTGTGAGACCTCGGCTACACAGAACAATATTTCTTCACTTTCCTGCCCCATAATCTCTTCTGTTAATAAAGCCATGGGAGATACAACTAGGATTTACAAGAAATTGCCACACCTAGGTAACCCTCAACCTGTAAGAAGGTAGAACTTGGCAGAGGAACAGCCCAGCCTTTTATCATCTGTGAGAGCAATTCTGAGGTGTGCATTCTAGAATAGCTCTTTGCAGAGGCCTTATAGGAACTGAGCTTCAGTGCTCAGGATAATCAGTTCTGTAAGCGCTGGTGGTTTTCCTTTCATCTTCCAACATCATTAATACACACCTCTAGGGCCTCCTCCTGCTGTATTCAGAGCTGTAATGTCCCTCAAAAGCCCATGTGTTAAATATGTGGCCAGCAGCGTAATGTTGTTGAGGGTGATGGAACTTTAAGAGGTGGGATTCAGTAGGAGGTTTTAGCTCATTGGCCCCTGTTTCTTCCTTTCTCTTCCTTCCTGTCCACCATGGGGTGAGTAGCTTCTACCACATGAACTTGCCAATATGACAGAGGTCATCTAGGCCCCCAAGCAATGGGTTTAACCCATATGGGCCAAACCCTGTGAAATTCTGAAGAGAATATTCCCTTTCCTTTTTATAAATTTGTTATTTCAGGTATTTGTCACAGTAATGGAAAGTTCTCTTACATCCATCCAATGAATATTCACAACCAAATTTGCACTTTAGTCTCTGCTTTCTGGGAAATCCAAATTAAGATCAATCACAATGTCATGAATAGACATATTGAAGATTTTTAAGATAGAATCACGACTCTCATAGAGATACAAACACACTTTTGTGAACACATGTCAAAGATTTTATTTAATTTATTAATTAATGAGCTAGTCTGTAAGTGGTTCAAAGAAGAATTCAAAGCAATACACAAAAACAACTGTCATGAATACCAAAATAAATTTACAACTGATATAAAACTGGCTCCCCCATACATGCTGGAAGAAAGAGGAGATAAAATATTCCTTTCCCATGCAGATTGTGTGGAGTGGATCCACTTGTGTCGCCACTAGTGACCTATAATTTATGTAGTTGCCAATTGGCCAAAGATCATGAGAGGCAGAAACAACCTTGAAGGCTACTAAACAGGCTTCCAGCACGACTTATTTGTATCTAGGTATTTGTAAACCCTCTCACAGATGAAGTGACAGGAGAAAATGGATAGAGAAAAGTCAGTATAAACAAGTGCAGCCCTATATAGCAAATGCTAAGTCCCTCACTAATAGGGAGAAGGACACTAGACAGCTGGTGGGGTGTGAGAATGTGATGTGTAGGACTGAAGAATGGTACTGCACTTGAGAAGGCAATGTATTCCTCCACTGACTGAACCACATCCAGTGAGAAGTCATGGGAGTAGGAACTCTGAACAACACTTGTCCTGGGGTGAGGGGAGACTGTTCTACAAACACTACACCACTTTTATGTAAGAGCAGACATGAAGTGGGAGGCTGTGTAATGTAGTAGTTATGAACACTGGCCTTGACTGGTGTGGAGTTGTGACTTATGACTTCATAGGTATTTGATGTTGAGAAGCAGTGCAGTCATTTTGAAGGAAAATATTTCTACAAGCTGATGTGGGAAGTATCAGGTGTGCTGTTTGTGAACATATTATTGTGTGGGTGAGCACATAGTTATCTCTCAGTACATGGGAGCTTCTCCCATGCAATCAGATGTATTTTGGGTTCTGCCTCCAGGCATGGAAGATTTGGAATCATGCAGCTGTAGGAGTAATGACAGCAAGCCCATTTATTGGGAGGATTCCTCTACCTATTAAATGGGCCACCTTACACCTGCACTTCCTTTACCTTTGAGTGTGTTTTCCTTTTCATTAGTTAAATGGGATTTATATAAAGTTAGCATCTACCTGAAAATAAGAGAAAGAGCTATCAGTGAGATGCCTCTTTAATGTGTTTGCTGCCACCAGTTCTAACTTTGTGAAAGTCAGCAAAGAGCCGATGTGTCACCAGTATTCAGAGCATCTTTTCTGCCTCTGTATATCAAGGCAGAGCATTCTTTCTTCTCCATATCTCAAGGCAGAACATCCTTTTTGACTCCACATATCAATGCAGCTTATGGTTCTGCACTGGGAAACCATTAGACTTCCTGAAGAATTGCATAAAGAGAAGAGACTTCTCAGTCTGGGTGGAAATGAATGCTTCTGGAGCCTTGTTGTTGTTAGCTCCATTGTCTATTGCCTTTTGTAGGTTTGCATTGTGGTTGTCTTGTAGGCTCCTTTGTCTTCACAGTGATAACAAGAGCTTCAAAGCTACTGCAAATCTGACTAATCTTCACTTCTTGTATGAAGTAGAGTATTGTTACTGTGGACGGATTCCTGATACTGGTGACGAGGGAGACGATGATGGTGACAGTGACATCACTGCTGCTGGGGACGTTAGTTAATGGTAGAGGATTATTAACGTAATGTGCACACACTTCATCCACTTGTTCTCCTTTCTATAAAGGGCTCTAGATACTCTTCCAGCATCTTACAAAGTCCTCAGTATTCCACGATTGGACAATAGGATGGACATAAACTTGAAGGCAGAGGAAGAAAGAGGCTGCGGCAGGTGTGTGAAAGGGAAACAAAAGGAGAAAAGGAAACAAAAGTTAAGGTAAGAGAAAAGCAAACAATAGAAAGAAAGTGAGATTAGGGAAGAGAAAGGAGAGGTGGGGCAGGGGAGACCAGGTGGAACTCTCCCCAGCTGGGCGAGAAGTCAGGGACTAACAAGACCAAGAGAAGTGTGATTGCTTTCCCTCGTAGTGGACATTGTGGCTCCAGAGTACACAGCAGTGCCAGAATAGATAGGTTCCAGGCACAGGGTCTTTCATTTCTACAAAAATCTTATATAACCTGTGTATGACCTAGATGTAGAAGAACTCTCAGAAAAAAAAACACCTACAAATTGTCAAGGAAGCTGATACAAACAGTAATCATTAACCAGCAACAACAGAAGATATTCACCTAATGCCTTAGTACAGAAGAGATCCAGAGACCTTCATGGAAACTGTGTGTGTGTGTGTGTGTGTGTGTGTGTGTGTGTTTGATATGAGTGTGAGTATGTGTGGTTATGTTTGGTGTGTTATATGTGTGATATATATGTGTGAGTGTGTGGTGTGTATAGATGTGTGTGGTGTGTGAGAGTATGTATGTGATATGATTTTGGTATGTGTATGTTTTGGAGCAATAATAATAGTTAAAATAGCGTGTACGTTTATTTAAATCAAATAAAGAAGAATGACAGTACATAGAGTCTTGAGGTTTATACTGAGTTGAATGACAAGATGATGTTGATGATGGTGGTGGTCATGGTGTGATAATAACTATTAAGAGGTGTGATTGGTTTCAGCCGCTGTTTATTCCCAAAACCATCATATCTTTACATCATCAAGATAATCATCACACAGTAGAGAAGTTAGTATATGTTATAAGACAGAGAAGTCAAGGAGTTATGCAGTCAGGACAAAAGCTTGAGTTTATCTGAAAAAAGTTCATCTTTGATAAGTGTGGCAGAGATAACACAGCTGGCTTTATGCAAACCAGGAGCTGGTGTGGCTGCAGGAATTTATGCCCAGGGATAACCTTCAAGGCAAGTATTTCTCTCAAATATTTCTGGCTCTGGGCAATAAAGATTGGCAGGATGAAATAATTTTTTTTTCTCATGAGCCACATGCTATTGGAATGGACATCACCGGGGAAAAGGATTGGCTTTTGTATCTTAACCAGAAGAATGGACTGTAGCAAGCAGGGAGCCTATATTAATTACTTTTCATTACTGTGACCACAATGCCTGAAAAAAATGAGGGAGGCAATTTATTTTCAGTTTGTAATTTCAGAGGGTTTCATTTCACTGTGGTCAGGAAGACAGTGGAAAACAGCTCAGGTCATGGTGGCAGGAGCATGTGGTAGGACTGTTCACTTCCTGGTAGAACAGGAAACAGATGACCACAGGAAATAGCACTAGGAGTAACCTTTAAAGTCCAGCCCCCAAGTGACCTTCTTCCCATAGCTAAGCACCACCTCCTAATATTCTCACAACTTTCTGAATGATACCCCTAGTTGGGGAAAACGTATTCAAAATAAGGATCTATGGGAGCCATTTCAATTCAGACCATAACGGAGCCCAGGGTAGGGAGCTGGGTAAAGCTCTGAAGTAAGTAGACTGTTGAAAAAAGAATTCCACAGACAAGCAGGGCTGTCCCTACAGAGTAAATGGAGACCCAGAATTAAATCTAGAATTCACAGTTTTAAAAAAGCTACTCATTTAATTTTGTCCAATAACCTTCTTGATATGCTCCTGGGGCTTAGGCAGCTTCACAGTCTGCCAGACCACAAATTTGAAAAAGTGACTCTGTCCCTGCAGAATGTGAGTGTTGAAAGGAGCTGGGACCTCCTACAGTGGAATACCATGTTTTCTAGAAGATGAAGCCTTTCTAGGGAACCAAATGTTGTTGGGAACCAGGCCTGTAGAGTGCACCCCCACTCTTCCGTTTTTCTCTTCTTGGCTTTCTTTGACCTAAAAGTACACATGGTGCTGAAAGTCAACAATTTTAAAGAAACATCCAGAAAGAATATAAGGCAACATAATGCTCAAAAGACAATGGAGTCAACAGAAGGCGGGGAGGACAGAAGGCACTGTTATCTCAGCAGCAACTGAAGGTGCAGATGCCCTCCTTCCCACCTCCATGTTTAGTCATTGGTGCCCTCCTTCCCACCTCCATGTTTAGTCATTGTGCCCTCATTCCCACCTCCATGTTTAGTCATTGGTGCCCTTCGTCCCACCTCCTTCTTTAGTCACTGATGCCCTCCTTCCCACCTCCATGTTTAGTCATTGGTGCCCTCCTTCCCACCTCCATGTTTAGTCATTGGTGCCCTTCTTCCCACCTCCTTCTTTAGTCATTGATGCCCTCCTTCCCACCTCCATGTTTAGTCATTGGTGCCCTTCTTCCCACCTCCTTCTTTAGTCATTGGTGCCCTCCTTCCCACCTCCATGTTTAGTCATTGGTGCCCTTCTTCCCACCTCCTTCTTTAGTCATTGGTGCCCTCCTTCCCACCTCCATGTTTAGTCATTGATGCCCTCCTTCCCACCTCCATGTTTAGTCATTGGTGCCCTCCTTCCCACCTCCTTCTTTAGTCATTGGTGCCCTCCTTCCCACATCCTTCTTTAGTCATTGGTGCCCTCCTTCCCACCTCCTTCTTTATTCATTGATGCCCTCCTTCCCACCTCCATCTTTAGTCATTGGTGCCCTCCTTTCCACCTCCTTCTTTATTCATTGATGCCCTCCTTCCCACCTCCATCTTTAGTCATTGGTGCCCTCCTTTCCACCTCCTTCTTTATTCATTGATGCCCTCCTTCCCACCTCCATCTTTAGTCATTGGTGCCCTCCTTCCCACCTCCATCTTTATTCATTGATGCCCTCCTTCCCACCTCCATCTTTAGTCATTGGTGCCCTCCTTCCCACCTCCTTCTTTAGTCATTGATGCCCTCCTTCCCACCTCCATCTTTATTCATTGATGCCCTCCTTCCCACCTCCATCTTTATTCATTGATGCCCTCCTTCCCACCTCCTTCTTTATTTATTGGTGCCCTCCTTCCCACCTCCATATTTAGTCATTGATGCCCTCCTTCCCACCTCCATTTTTAATCATTGATGCCCTCCTTCCCACCTCCATCTTTATTCATTGATGCCCTCCTTCCCACCTCCATCTTTATTCATTGATGCCCTCCTTTCCACCTCCATCTTTATTCATTGATGCCCTCCTTCCCACTTCCATATTTAGTCATTGATGCCCTCCTTCCCACCTCCATCTTTAGGTGCTGATGCTCTGCCTTCCCATCACTGACTGAAGGCATCAGTACTCTCCTCACCTCCAAGCCAGTATGTTTCTTTATATTTTACAAGGTTGATTTTCTATGCATATAGGGATCTCATGAGACCCTTCGAAATGACAGGTTAGGTGGATGTTACTAATTCTATGGAAATAGCAATTTGTTCAGTGTCTTTTAGGTACTAGAATCTTGGGAGAAATTTACTATCACGTTCATTTATAAACTCACAACCAAATGAATAGCAGATTTTATTCCCATTAATTGGTGGGGAATCTGGAGCTCACATTAATTAATGAGGTGGTGATTGCAGAAGAAGTCAGTTCAGGGCCCAGGATTTGAGTACCATCAGACTCTAAGTCAGTGTCTCCACTTAGATTCCTTTAGGTCTTCATGGAGAACACTTTTATATGTGTGTAATACTGGCTTATTTTTGCTAATTCTGAATAAATAGTATAGTAAGGTTCTGAAAGTCAGTCTATATTTAAAGACACACAGCCATCTACCACACAGTAGCAACACAGGTGGGCGTGTATCTAGAACTCTGAACAGGGTTAGTTCCTGAAATGAATTCACTAGTCAAGCCTGTACACAGTCCCACACACCCATGAAAGCACAATTCTGTCTGCACATGGTCAGTGAACAGAGCCCGGCAGAAGGCAAAGGACAAGGTTGGGGAGCAGAAAGAGAGAGAGAGAGAGAGAGGACATTGCCTCTGGAAACATTGCAGTTCTGAGCTTCGAGTTTACTCCACAGGGGTGCAGAGCAAGATGAGAAACTGACCCTATATGTTCAGTGGGAAAATCAAAAAGTAGGCCAAGTGCACATTAGTTAATATTAAAGTGAGAGTCTCTGGAAGGGTTTCTGCAAATCCCTCACTCACTGGTCTAATTAGGGAAAACGGAGGATCCCAACATATCAGTAATTTCACACCAGTGCCAAGTGGTGGAGTTACATAAATGTTTACCAATCCAGTCACAGGGTTATGCCTGTCTCTGAGTGATCAGTGAAAGAGGAGGCAACACAAGGGACTGCCCAAGGCTGGAGTAGTTGCTCCCCAAATAAAATAAAATAAAAAATAAATAAAATCTGGCTACTGCCCACTGGCCACTCACAGAATGATGTCTTGTGATTCTCACATGTTTTGTTTTCTGGTGGTGACTTTTCTCCCACCAGAGAAGGCTGTCTCTCCAGCATGGAGCCCACTGTCACAATGAGTGAGCCTGGGGCACAGGACAATGGTCAGCTGTCATTTCTAGTTACACAGCTCTAGGTGGAAGAAACAAATTGTCCTTTCAGCATTTCTCCTTGTTTCTATTTAGTTGCCATAAAATACTGTGGAGACACAGTGATGATTGACAACAAGAAGTAGCAACACTCAGCCTCCCCTTTCTCTCCAGCTTTGTACAATAGTCATGTATCTACATGGTTCCTTGCAGTTCATCTGCCTCGTTGGCCAACCACTTAGGAATTACATTTTCATGTGACTATTACTACAGTGACCAAGACTTTATAACTGGAAAGGAAGTCAATTTTCTGACAAGTTCAGTAACTTTCCTGTGTTCACACTGCTAACAGGCTATGCAGTTTGGGCTGCAAACCCAGGTCTTCTGACTTGGAACTTAGTCGCTTCCCCCCAGCCATCTCCTACGTCAGTCTGGTATCTTGGGTTGTCAGTCTTCCTGTTAGTCATGGCTGTCTTCTTGAGTCTCCCTCTTCCATCTAGTAATAATGTAGTACCTTTCTTCAGTCCTCACTAAGTGATTTTCCAATCATTTTATGATATTCATCAGTAAAACATTTCCACAAGGTTATTAAGTCCTTCACAAGCCTGCTAGAGGGCTACTTTACCAGCAGCCAAAAAATGCATTAATATCTTCTTATGTATGAAGTAGGTTAAAAATAATATACACACTGAAGATAATGGAAACATGTTGACATTATTAAGGTTATAACGCACTTGAAGTTACCTAATTGTAATATTGAGCAAATTAAATATTATCAAGTACAGTGTCCCTGAACATCCTGGAGCAGCGTCTTTCCCCATTTGACTAATTGCTGCGACACTTGAGAACTCAGTGTGATGTTTAGCTTCACACAAGTGCACAAGCGGAGGCCACTGCACCTCTTCACATAAACAGGCAGATGTGCTTAAATAACATCAATTTACCAGAAGTTAGAGTTGCAGCCTTGGTCCTTGGGCTCTGGCACAAATGTCTTCTGTGGAAGGGAGGTAGCTGCTGTGCTTACTCCACTGAGCATGGGTGAGAGGGAGAGGTGGCTCTCTGTTTTATCTGTGAGTGAAACTAGGAGAGTGGGCTGCCTTATGCCTCTAGAAAGGAGTGCAGGTTGACTTTGGCGCTTTCTGAGGGTAAAGATTACAGGCTGTGAGGGGTGGGATGGTCTCTGTTGCAATTCCTCTGCTCTGCTGGGAAGAGAGGGAAAAGGCAAAGGAGACAAGAGTATGTCAGCACTCCAATCAGATGCTATTTCTAAGGCAGATGTGCTGGGTTTGGCAGAAGGAGGTGCTACAGATTACCTGCTGCTGAAGTTGTACATGAATGACTTGTGGTCAGAAGAGAGGCATTCAGTCATCTTTGAGGCAATCATGTCAGGTGACCTCAGACAATTCATGTGTGGTCCCTAAGCTTCCCTTGCCTGGAGTGGGATGTCTAATTCTCACAGATGGAGGCTGTGACTCTTTAGGAGTAGTTACAATTCAGAAGTCAGTTGAAACCTAGAAAGGAAGGATTTCATTGGCCATGGATCTTGTCTACATTTGAGTTTCCTCTAAACAGACCCAAGGACAGGGGTTTGGGTACCATCAGCTTATTCTGGACATGGCCCCAGGAGCACACAGGGGAATGGGAGAAGTGAGTCAGTGGAGTGCAGGCAGCTGACAAAGCTTGAGAAAGTGATGGCACTGGAGTCAGTCCTGCTGGAGGCTGAATGGAGAAACGACACCTCCCTAAGGAGGCACAGAACCAGTTCACCCATTTAACAGCTCTTCTATCTCATTGGTTGGTGGAGAAGGTGGTGAAGCTGCTCTTTACTCCGGTCTGGTCCACTCAGGTGCCTTTTGAAGTGCATTGGGAAAATAACAGCCTCAGAGATAAAGCTTCCGGAAGCCACTGGAATTGTCTACAGCAACTGTTCTACACCAAAAACAAGAACCAGAGAAACAGGCCTGTCAAAGAACCAAAAAGAATCCAGCAATGAATGAGCAAAAGAACTGAGGAAACATTTCTTAAAAGAAGAAATACAGCTGTCCAATAAGGACGCACAGTCAAGGTCAATCTTCTCAGCCACCATGGAAATGCAAACCCAAACCACATTGAGATAAAATCTTACTGCAGTTGAAATGGCTCTCATCAAGAGGTTTAAAACACACACACACACACACACACACACACACACACACACACACACACACACACAATTCTGGTGAGGATGCAGGGAAATAGAAACAATAAACACTTCTGGTGTAAATTAGCAGCCACAAGGGAAATCGGTATGGCTGTACTTCAAAACTAAACCTAGAACCACCATATGGCCTGGCTATACTGAGGCTTATGCCAGAAAGGATCAAAGTCTTCATATGCACACCCCATGACATTATGACTATAGCCAAGTTCCAGATACATCCCATGTACTCACTTACAGATGAATGGACAAAGACAAATGTGATATTTAATGGAGTATCATAAAGTAATCCATAAAGAAAAATGAAAATGTGATGTTTTAAAGAAAGTGGGTGGAACTGGTTTCTTCAAGTTACTTAGTAAAATAATCTAGACCCAGAATTTTTTCTCTCATATGCAAGTCTATGTTATAAATGTTAAAGTAAAAGAGGGACTATTTGGTAAGAGGGAGGGACTAGTGGGGAGGCGAGAATGACCAGAAATAGCAGTAGGAAAGATTATAATCAAAATACTTTATTCACATACACTAACATGTGATAATGAAACCCAATATTTTATAATTAATATGTGCCTATAAAAAGGAAATACAAGAGTGGTTGGAGTGTGTCAAACTCAAGAGTGTGTGTGTCTAACCTAAGGGAATGCTGAATTTAGCAGAGGGTACCAGCAGATGCTCCAGTGTTTCAGAACTGGTCTAAAATCCAGAATGTTCTATGAAACACTTCTCACACATTTCTACATTTTATTTATTCATTTATTTTGTGTGCAAAAATGTGGGGGAGATGGTGATGTGGATGTGTGCTGGGGACAACCATATGGAAGTTAAAAGACAAATTGCAGAAGTAGTTTTCTCCTTCCAAAATGCAGATCCCAGGGATCAAATTCAGATCATTAGGCTTGGTGGCAAGCCTCTTATTTGCTAAATCATCTTGATGGCGCTAACTTGCTTGCTTGTAAATATCAGCATCTCACTAAAATCTTAGGACATAGAGCTGGCTGAAGAAATGAAAGATGTCAGCGTTAGCAGGACCATCGAGAACAAGTGGCTGTCTCCCACCAATGTTCAAGCAAAAGACCAGGTCTCCAAAGAGAATGAATGGGAGGCTGGGTAGATCACTGCACAGCTACTTTGCTCTGAGCTTTACCCGCAAACTTTCTTGTTTCTTATTTAACTAGGCTTGCTATATATCCAAAGCCAGAAGAGAACTTTGAAAATTAATTGTCCTAATTTATGTTTAACTTTTTATTTAGTTTTCAGGGTGCCCTGAAATTATTTTTTGTCATTTCCATTAAAAAAGCTTCTGTTACCTTAATTCAAAACCTTGTCACATCCCCTAACTTGTAACATTCTGGCTGTCACTGCTGGTAGAAATGGGGAGCAGGTGGTCCTGCTGCTGATATCTCTGACGAACCTATGTTTCAAACTGCAAGTGAGTGACTGTGCAGCACCAATCTGATCACACAGCTTCCCAGTTTAAAACCCAAGGGAGGAATCTGGTTTCTAGTTATTATTATGCACATGCTTGGTGAGGCCTGCAGTGTGCCTTCTTCTGTCTCCCTCTGCCACTGTAGAGTACCACTCCAGCCCCCACCCCATTGTTATGACAAGGTCTTACTGTGTAATCCAGGCTGTCCTCAAACTTGAGATTTCTGTGTCTCCTCCTGATCTTTTGCCTACTAATCTGCAATCTGGTCCTAAAATCTCCCTTCATCTTCACTATATCTACAGTCACATGCACAAACTTAGTCCATCCATCTCTTAGGAGACCTGGGGGTTAATTTATTCCAGGGAAGAGAAAGATGAGTCTGCCATATGAAATTTTAAATATAAATATTTAAATATAATATATACATATACATATATACACACATATATATGTTTAGGGAATATAGCATCCCAAGTCAACCTCAGAAGTGGTAAGCTTTTCTTGATGTAGATGTAGGCCAGGCATCTTGTCCATATCCACTATCTGTCTCTGCACCCTCCAGTTTAGGCCACCTTAGCAATCTAGTGATCACACTGAGAAATGCCCATGACCATTTCTCTTTAAGCCTGTTCTAAGGGCAGAGGTGGTTATTCTCAAAGCTTGGGAGAGCCTTGTATTACAGTGCACTTACACCTGACAATTAGCTCTGTAACAGTCCCCAGATGATCCAGGTGCTCAGACACGGAGGCACCAAGTCTATCGCTGGAAGCTGTGCCTATGCTTCCCCATGCCCAGCATCTACACATCAAATTAAGTATTACAGTTACATAAATAGGGCATAATAGATATGGACAGAGACAGATTACTTTACCCAACAATTTTTTAGCCATAAAGGAGGCTACTCAAACCAAGCCAAAAGGAGATGCAAAATGCTACGGGATGTTCTGATGCCAATGTTAAGTTCTTGTAAGGCTGTGACAGAATTTGATCCATGGTAAAGGTCTTAACTGGGAAGCCCAAAGTTTACAACCTAAAATGTTGAGTCACCTTTTGAGCATCTATGGCCCCAGAAATGTATAAAATGTGAGAATGAATTAAAGAGTGCCAGACCTGAAAAGCAAGTGTCTAGAGAAGCAGGTGAGAGTAGCCTGAGTCCTTTCCCTCAACGTGGGATCCAGTGCAACTCACCTCATTCCCCTTGGATTTCATTTTCCTTAGAAGACCTGATGCTGTATACCTCATCTGACACCCCCTTGTCCATGGGTTTATTTTCAAGCTTCCTTAACCTGCCATCTGAAAAGAACATTCAAGAAAAGTAAGCACTTTTAAATTGTGTACTGTTCAGAGTATTATGGTGAAGTTTCTATCATGCCATCCCACTCAGGATACGAATTGCCTGCTGTTATCCACTGTTTGTTATCTGACCACCAATCATTGAGGTTCTGTTACTAAACTCTTTGTGAAGGTTCTACTGTGCCCTGTTGAACTCCTTTACTGTTGTTAATAAGTACAGTAAGACCCCAAAGTCCAAAAATAGAGGTTCTGGGAATTCAAATATGTAAAAGTGAGAGTGTAAAAATTTAAAGTGATTTGTGGAGACAGAGAAAGAGAAAGAGATCATGCTTACAGATTCTTTTTGCTATTGTAGATTGTTATAACTGCCCTATTTTGTTAATTATAGCAGTTGTTAATATATATTGTACCTAATTTATAAATTAGACTCTGTCATAGTTTATATGTATAGGAAAAATAATTTTGTGTACTTGTATATTTAGGGAGAGGATAGTGTCTGTCATGTATTGTACTGAATCTTGGAATGTGTTCCCTGAGGAATTCTTGACCAAGATTCTTATTCCAATCTCCACATGAATTGTTATTTATTATTAATGTTTTTTAATTTACTGAAATCTGTCTTGCCATGAAGCCCAGGTTGGCTTCAAACTCATGATCTTTCTGATGCTGTCTCCTGACTATTGTGATCACTACTACCACGACTGGGCCACAAAGCCACCATTATATCCATCTCTGCCATTGTTTCTCTGATGTTCCCTTGTTTTATTTCATTCCTCAAGCCTCACTGAACACCCAAAACTTCCATGCCAAACTTACATTACATTTGTCTCTCCACTCATTGTTGAGCCCTACCAGAGGAAGCATTAGTTAGGATTTCTTTGTCTCAAAAACTAGCCTGACCTGTGGTAAGAGTCTGGAGGGTAAATAAATAAAAAAGGTGGGGGATGATCATTCAAAATGAACATTTCAGATTCAAACCATAACTGGTTCCAGCCTTTGAAGGTTGAACTCCAAACCTTAACCTAGGCAGGTGCTGAAATTTGTATTGTTTATTTCTCGATAATTTCAACCTTTCCCTAGATGTGAGAACATATCTGTGTAATAAAAGTTCTCAGTCACTTAGTTTGACTGTCTGGTAGAATTTAAAGCAGCAGACCCAAACTTGTCCAAACGTTTTGTTTTTAACTGTGCTGCCCAAGAAGCACAATCATGGATTACTAGTGTTGAAGAGCCGAGCTCTGCTGCAGAGGCACCAGTGGAAGGAGCTTGTTTCCTTTGGTGCCTCCAGCAATGAAAGGCAGAGGCAGATAGCGATCTATGGTGTTCTTCAGCTAGCATGTGAAGAATGCTAACACTTTTGTCAATGTCAGTTGATTAATGGACCAACCCCTTTTGGTTGATATACTAAAAAATGCGCAGGTGTTGCGGTGTGGGAACGTTTGTTTTGGTTCAGGAGAGAAGCTCACAGGAGGGTTTTTTTTTGTTTTTTTTTTTTTGTTTTTTTTTTTTTAACAGTGTACCTGAAGGCACATGCAAAAAAGGGAATCCAACTGCATTCCTGTTCCTTCTCCTTAACAGAAAGGCCTGGGATGGTGAGGCTGGCTGGGGTAGCAGTCCAAGTGCCCAGTGGACTGATCAGTCTGAATGTCCCACTCTCTGATGAGCTCACTTTCATCAGAATCTTTTATAAGTCTTAAAGGTATGGAAACAGGATGGCCCAGCCCAGGTTGTCAGGGCTGGCTGGGGACAGTAAGGCCAGAACCACAGCTGAACAGTTCCCTTTCAAAGGAAACTCTGCTCCCAGCAGAGTATCCAGTGCTCAGTGTGACACATGGATACTAATGTGGAAAAAGCAATGAAAATAATGAAACTTTGTATCATTGTTTTCTGATAAAAACTGGGGTTTGGGCTGGTGAGATGGCTCAGTGAATAAAGGCACTTACTATCACATCTGATGACCCTAATCACTGGTTTTGTTGATCTCAAGACACTGAAAAATGGCAGTTCTGATCAAAGGATACCACTGCACTGTTCTCTGCATGGGTACCACATCCACCAAGCCAGAAGGAGGGTTGGGGGAAGGGAAACTGTGATCAGAATACATTGTTTGAAAAACTACTTTTTTTTCAATAAAAACAAGAAAAGAAAAGAAATGATGAAACTATTGAATAGCTCCTCTCACCAAACGATGAAGTGGCCATTTTGTCAGGGGCATGTACACAAACAACATACTTTTTAACAATGGAAGGGGAACTGTAACTGCAGTGTGTAGTTTGTATGTGTGTTCATCATACCTGCAGTACATAGTTTATATGTGTGTTCACTTGTGTGCAAGTATGTATGTGTTTGTGCACCTGCATGTGTGAATACTTGGGCGTGTGTTGTATTTGTGTGTCTGCATATGTATGTGAGTGTGTGATGCCTAAAATCATATGGATTTTTTTCTCTTAGGGGGATGCCACCCATCAACAACTCATTTTTAGAATGATGTTGACATTTTATTCTATCTTCTCTAAAAATTTGAGGTTTTCATCCTGACATGCTTGGCAGGATGGGCAACTCTGGATGCCAACAATAACACCAAGCTGTTCAAGGTCACATAGCTAGTGAGTGAAAAGCCAAAGACGCCAACTGAGGTCTACCTTTCTCAGGAGACACACTCCTAATAGCACTGCTATGCTGACCATGAGCTGGACAGTGACCTCCTAGAACACAGCAAGTGCACACTCACACATGGGCACCTCTACTTTTTCCTCTGCAAAGTATCAAAGAGTTGTTCCTGGGGACATCTCCAAACCTATGCTATTCCATATGTAACTTTAAGTCTCATGCATCTGTGTAAACTAATTTATCAAAATTAAGTAGTATTAAAATTCAAGTGTCCAGTGGCTACACTGCTGAGTGGTTATTGTATTAGACAACTCAGATATAGAACATTTCCATTGCTATGGAAAGTTCTGTGGGGATGTGCAAGGCTTTAACTTCTAGCTCACATTATGTGCAAGGATAAGCTGGTAGTGAAAGCTCCCGCAGTGTACTTGAGTCAGATTCCACTATTTAAATATAGCACCCTCTTCATTAAGCTGCACCTGCTTTAGCTGAAATATGGTTGGAACTAATTTCCACATGTTTAACATTTTTCTTGAGTATCTATTATTTGTTTTGCATTCTGCAGAATCATCAGAATATTAAACTTATGAGTAGTTTATAGACAAATGTTAGAGACACAGAAAGATGTAACCTCCATGGCGTGTGGAAACTGTAGTTAACACAAGCAATGGCTGTGAGAGAGGACTGCACAGAAGCACTGGTCAGTGCCACCATGTCACTATCTTGTCTCACCAGGGTTAGTCCTCTACTCTGAATAACTCAACTGGGCCAACCTCAACAAATCACCCCAAGGGTGTTGTGTAACTGTTTCGCTGAGAGTTGGCAATTGAGTTGCTGTCCTTGGACTTAACTGTCCTCTTTTCCCCATTCCCACTTTGCAATGTAAGATATCTTCTTATAATCACCCCCAGAGATGTGGGAAGCCAAACACAAACAGACATAGGTTGGATGGGCCTCCCACTTGTCCCCAATAAATCATTTGAAATTAAGAGCACTTCCATTTGGAGTGGAGCACCATGGGAATGCTGGAGGGCAAATGCCAGGCTACATGGGAGAATGGAAGCGCTGGCCCACGGGCAAGGTTGGAGTGTCACACCGTTCTGCATTAAGATGCCACTTTTGTTAGAAGGAGATTAAGCAATCTTTAGCCAGAGTCTACGTGTGTTGGCTTGTGGCTTTAAATAAATAATTCCTAGCTCAACATTTTCAGTCTCTCTTGTCTAGTTAGAGTTGCAAAGGGGAAAATCAAATGGCAGTGTTGTACCATCGAATTACCCCAAGGAATGATCTTAATATTTGACTTGCAAACTCTGATTAATACTGCATAGGTAATGCTTTTTATAGAAGGCGGGGGTAGTGATCCACATGTTGTTTGGGGAAAGTGGAAGACAATTACACAGACAAGGAATCTGGAGTTCATCCTAGGGAATCAAAGAGTTGCACAGTGGTTACCTGAGCATTCTCAAAGCCTTCCCTTGGGAGGAGGGGGGCCACCAGCACCATGGAGAAGAAGAATGCTGCCATTGTTTTGGGGAAGGCTGTCAGGTGGGAGTATTTCCTCCAACACATCATGGAGTCTGCTTAGACTCAGCAACCAACTCTGAGACTCATTTGCATATAAAGCATCTGGAATAAGCAAAACTAATTTGAATCTTCTTTTATAAAATGTTAGCTGGATTAAAGGATCAGGTAGCTGGTTCCTTTACAAGATTCACTGGAGGGAAGTCAGATAGAGAATGAGATAAAATCATTAGCTGGTCCCACACTGGAAACAGTTCCTATGTAAAAAGAGTGTGTGAGTGTGTGTGTGTGGGGTAGCTCTGTTTTCTCCCCTCCCAACTGTGTGAGTTCCATAGCACCGCACCCTTTAACTGCAGGCACACCTGCGGCACTCTTATCTTATCCAAATTTCTTTGTTCCTCTGCTCTATTACCACAGATGTGGGAAGTCCTATAAGAAAGATGCCCTACTTTCAACACCTGTTTCTACCATTGTCACAGTTTCTACCAGGGACCTGGAGGTAGCTTCTTCTTCATCTGCAGCATGATGGTGAAAACAATGTCTGGCTGTGACAGCTATGGCATTGTTCATGTGTGCAAGAGACAATCATTTTCAAGTTAATCTTCAACAGTTCATAACAAAATACAACTTCACAGCTGAGAGGAATCTTAAGACCCTATAATGGATTCCAATTCCTTCATTTAAGAGGAAAGGACTTCATTTTCACCAAAAATGAAGCAAGTGGAGACTTCTGCAGACATGAAATTAATGACTGAGGCCCGCTAAGAATACAAACCTCTAGTCTGGCTCATACTCCACCCTTTAGAATGTTATCTTGGCCCATTGTATTTAGTGAGTTGTTACTGAGGAGCAGCCATGGGAATCTCTGCAAGGGAAGACCAAGATGTTTCCAAGGTGTTTATAGCCAAAGAAAGCAAATAACAATATGTATAAGAGGCAGAAAAATAACATCAGCAAGAGATAAAAATATGAATGATGAGGCTGCAGAGATGGCCCAGAAGTGCCCAGAACCCATGTTGGACAGTCTGTAACCCAGCTCCAAGGGATCTGATGCCCTCTTTTGGCCTCTGTGGAACTTCTGCTCACAAGTGCACACTCCCTCACACAACACATGCGCCACACATAATGAAAAACAAATCTTAAAAAAAAAATTGTTAGGGACGAGAAGAAGAAGGTGGACAGAGTTCTGAGGTTATAGAAAATTTTATAAAAAATGAAGTGAGCTATTCATTGTGATGTTGAGTGATTTTTTTTTTTAAATCTGTTTGTGACCATCAGACCAAGCCTTTCACATAAATGAATCCACTGGCTTTGGTGGTAGATGAGGATGTGTTTTGTCACAAGGCCTTGCTCTGTCTGTTTGTGCTGTTGAAGGATGATGTGCACAGGTCTGGTAGCTTTCTTCCTCCCGTGTCTCTTCTTTGGTTGTGTGGCCCAGATCTTCCCATTTTACTAATACCACCTTAGAAATCGCATGTGTCTTGAGTGGGTGTTGGATTTTTTTTTAATGGATTTCCTACTTCTGTTGAGACAATCTGATCAAATGGTTTTCAGTTTTTATTTTATTAATGTGATGACTTAAATTGACTGATTTTGAATGTTGACCTAACAGTGAAAAGTGAGTTCTCCACAGTGCTCTTGCTCACTCTTTCATCTCGCCTCCTTCCTTTTCCTCTTTTCTTCCTTCATTCCTTCTTCTCATCCTCCTCCTGTGTTTGCTCACACCCTCCCTCCTCCTGTACAGCTTCTTGCTTACACAGGTGGCATCTCTCTAGAATATTTTCTTTTTCTTTCCGACATTGAATGAGCTTTCTTTGCTATATTATATTTTCTGAGATATGTTTCCCCCTTCTCATCTTTTCTCTTTCCCTCCCTCCTTATATCTTTCCCCCATCTCCTTCCTTCTTTCCTTTCTCCCTTCTGTCTTGAACTTGTAAGACTCTTGCCTCAGCCTCTGGAATGCTAGTATTCCAGCCATGTGCTACCATCCCTACCTCAGAAGTCTGGCTCTCTTGCCCTCTATGTCCAAAGACTGTGCATTGAGTGCTTTCCCTATCTTTGTATCACTGTAGTAAAAAAAAAAAAAGTATGTATGTACATACATGTATACACATGTGTATGTGTGTATGCTTATATGGGTATGCAGTATGTGTATACACTATGATTGGGGGCAGCAATGGTTCAACTGGGTTGTGTCTATGCCAACACTGCTCTCTCTCCTTCATGTTGTTATACACATCTGCTGTTTTGAGAGTTCAGTTTACTATTTGCAAATGGAGATCCTATTTGACTTTTCTCTCAGGTCAGCTGGAAGGCTTTAAAAGTGGTGAACACATACTTCTTTTGATATTAGCATGGCAATCAGAACTTCTGTTTGAAAGAGTTGTCTCTTCATAGCCTCGTGGACTCGTTTGAGCTATTTTTTTTTTAAACTAGGTGAAGTTGTATTGGGGGGAACATTAGAGAAAATGTTCAGAATTTCTTAAAGCTCTGCCTCCTTCTCTATGTTTATGGGACTTGTGAGCATAAGGGTTAGGAAGCAGATTAGGAGAGCTCATTAAACTATATCCATCTACAGTCTCCCTGTCCTTGAATAATACTTTATTTACATATCAGAGGTGCTGAAGATTGAGCCCAGGCTCTCATACATGACAAGCATGTGTTGACCACTGACCTTTGCCACCCCATCTTGTCTGTTTGATTGATATTCAAAGCCATGATTTTGACCCTATTTTCTTTGATGCATTTGCTCACCTTTTGCTTATTTTCAATGGTTCAGTGCTGGCTCTTTACATGTCATAGAACATTGTACTATATTTGAAGAGATAAATGTGAACACTCAAGCAGATCCTTCTCCTTAAACCATTCAAAGCTGTGAACACATTTAACTGACAATCACAAAAGGTGCTATAGGGAAATGTGTGTTCTTTCAGGCCGCAGTCTAATCACTATCATTTTGCTGAAATCAGTTCCCATATTTATTTATAGATTTCTTTCCTAATGTTAAATCACCCTTTTCTGCTGCTGATGCTCTGATTTGCTAAATTTAGATATCTCTTGACTTTCTACTGTACACAAGCTACAGAAAGAAAATGTTCCTAATGTCAGTCTCTGGCATCCTGTTTTAGGCTGGGCTCCCTGGAAATGATTCCTAGAAAGAGCTCTGTGCTGTGGTGTGTTCTCAGGAGTATTGTACACGGTGTGGGTGCCAGACAAGCAGATGGGGGAGAGCCTTAACTCTGAACCTAGAATGGTCCTTGGCAGTTGTCCTTAATTAAAGCAAGGGCACTGTGCATTTGAACACCTGTTCTGACCCGGGCTGGCTCTGAGCTGCCTTTGAAGATGAGTCCTAATCTGGAGTGAAGCTGTTCCATTTGACAGATGGAATTTTTCTGAGAGAACTCATTTATGAGTCACTAGCAGGCAGCTCTCCTGATTTCTGGGATAAGGAGCCCTCTGCTCTCCTCTGCTCCTGGAGTGGCTGGCCCACCACAGCAGTTGCTGGATTTGCCTGAAGCTCCACGTATAGATACTTTGTTTACATATGTGTATTTGGACTTTCCTGTGCTTTCTGACTGGCTTCATCTCTCCTGATGGCACAGGAAGAATACGTGGTCAGTTTATCCCAGTGACATGCAGTCTAGCATTACATGAGGAAGGGAGTTTGCCACTATTGAAAAACTGTTCCTCATGAAATGGAAACTCTGGCCTTGAAGATAATTTCTTTCATTTTTATGATAAAAAGCCCATTCATGGTTCTGTTTGAGAACTAATGTGATTAGCTACAAACTGACTCTTTCTATTGATAAAAATCTTAATCCAAGGAAAACATACTCAGTTCATGATGTTGCTCATGGTTCGTCAATTTTTGAAATGCAGATTGGCTCATTTTGATAGAATTTGTACATCACATTTTTGATGGAAGGCAGTTATCTCCAACATACAGAGAACATGAGAACCACCATGATGATGAAGTGTGGGTATGGCAAATTAATAATCAGTTCCACTTTTTCTGTATTTTTAAAGCCACATCCAGTGGTTGATAATTTTCAAAGAAGTGGCATTCCAGTTTTTACCATAGGCTAAAAGGGATGAAGGCAAATCTCCTTGTTCAAAACTTCGCTCATCTCCAGCTTCAGTGTTCACTCCTATACACCTTGGTACTTTATCTTATCTCCCTTGAGAACTCAACATTAGCTCAAAGTGTGTCTCCTTGTTTCAGAACATATTGGAAACACACACATGGTACACAAAAGCCTCACATAGGCTTGCACATGTACAAGAAAACAAATCAACCTTTTAAAAAATAATTCATTAGGAGTTTGAACACAAGAAAAAACTCACGACACCCTATTGATAAAAACAGCCAATTGGGAGGTTATCTTTCCATAGTTTTATCAGAGCTAACTGACAGAGATCAAGATATTCTAAGTAATAGTACCACTGGTTAACTTTCTAAATGATTTCTATATTAGCAAAATGGATAATTCTAAGAAGTTCTCTTTCATATATTCTAATTGCCTGAAACTCTCTCCTGACCTAATCTGTGTCTTTTTAGCTTTTGAAAAATATTATCTGCTTGTTTGTTTATATGCTTCTACAGTGAGCCTTGAAAAACGGGAGATACACTGGAGAAAATGTACAAACTATATGACAGCCTTCCTTAGCTGTATGTCTTTTTTTTAGAAAGAAAGCTGGCAGAGTAATTTGGTGACCTCCATTTTCTGTTTTGTCCCACCCACCCCCCTTTGGCTTATAGAAAACTTCCCGTCTCTTTTCTGTACTTTGTAACCTTATGCATATCTTTTTACTGTAGGGTTGTGGGGTATTCTAATTGGTTGCGTATATATTGTGAAGGAAAACAATTGGGTGAGAAGGTTTAATTTTTTACTATTATGACTCTATTCAATAAGTGAAATGAAATATGACAATATTTTTATCAACTTCCAGTGAGCATTCAAGACTATTGATCAAGTGGACTTAGGCTATTGCAGGATCCAGGACCGGTGAAAATGCAGATAGTGAGTGACTGCGGGGTGAAGAGTAGAGAGACTGTCAGAGTCTGAGGACCAGGATGCATGCTCTGAAATGGTGTCTTTTAGAAATGACGGGGATGCTGCTAACAATGAGGTGAACTCAACAAGACCTACAACTGTCATATCAGCATGGATGGAGCAAAGTCTCAAAATGTCCTACCCATAAATGAGGAACTGCAGGCAATCAACAGCTGCTGAGGAAAGGGGAACCAGTTTTTTTTTTTCAAGGATATGCTCTTAGTCCTAAGTGGACAGCCCTGAACAGATGCATATATGAGCACACTATTGACTGAAATAGGTGGTCTATTTACATATGGTTATGGGTTAAATATACTATTGAATGCAATAGGTTATGAGCTTCCATAAACATGTATATATGCACATATATAATAACAATAATTAGAAAAGAAGAGGTGTAAATTTAAGGGAACATGGAAGGGACAGAGGAGAAGTTGAACAGGGGAGAGAGAAAGGTGGAAATGATGCAAATACAGTGGACTCCTGAAGGAAATTCTCAAAAAATATTACAAATTAGAGGACCTCTCAAATTTTACCCTGTAGCAACCGACTCCTACTTCTCTTGAGGCCCTGACCAAAACTCACAGCCCTTAGAATATTTACTCACGAGGCTCATTGTTAACCTTGATAGTGCCTCCTCCAGCCTGCACCTACTGTTTGCTCTAGTTATCTTGTGCTTTGAAAATATACTTTTTTATTTGTCACATGATTAGTTTTGTAGCTTTTTCACACTGTTATTCTATGTTCAAAACTTCCATCTTTCAAATAGTAACACAAACTTTGCTAGTGTATTCATCTTAGAGATGGAAAAGAATGATAGTGTATATCCAACAGAATGAAAATTAGATTTCATCAGAGATATCTATGTACCCAGTTGTATGATTCTACAGCTAAATAATCCAAAGTAGAGAATCCACACACGTGTCCATTACAGGTGAGTGCCTAGAGTATGGTGTATGTACATGACATAGTTTATTCATTCATGAAGAACATAATTATGTCATTTTTTTTGCAGGAAATGCTGGGAACTGGAGTTGATTAAGTAAAGTGATCTACTATTCTGTATTTTCCTTTGTCTATGGAAGCCATGGAAGAAATGGATGTGAAACTGAACAGGGAACAAACAGGTACAGGGAAGGGAAGGGAAGGGTGGGAGGTTAGATAAGAGAGAGCGACAAAGTGTGAATATGATCAGAGCACATCATGAAGATGTGTGGAAGCGTCACAGTGAAGCCCCACTCTACAGTTATATATGCAATAAAAATGTTAGAAAACAATGAACTACAGAGGACATGTGGCTTCTAAAACTGGATCTGGGTATCACTCTGGAATATGGTGGCCTTTTCTGCTAATGTATGCTATCTTTAATTCATTAAAATTTAATAATATTTTAATTGCATATAATTTTGTACATGGTAGCAGGTTTCAGAAGGATATTTTCATACAAATACATGAGGAACTTAGTGCATACCCACCCCTGTATCTCAAAACCTTCTAATTCATAATGTGACTTACTTCCAGCTGCCACAAGGTGGCAAAACGTATAATTGACATAGATCACAAGCTAGTGAGGTTGGGCTAAGATTGACAAAGGCCCAAAACATAGAGAATGCATCTTGGGACCTTTTGATTTAGGGAATTTCATTTTCATGGACCTCTTCTAAAGAAAATCAATAGAATATAGAATTGAAACCTATCATTCTTAACGAGGTGTTGCAGCTGAACCATGGCAGAACGTACCTGGAGATGAGCTGTGACATGTGGTTCAGCTAAGAAAAAGCCTCCACAGAATCTGCATAAGCCAGCTAAGAAGTCATTCAGCCTAAGTAGTCCTTTAGGGTCCTAAAGTTTCTCTGAGGCTGCTAGTATAATTAACTTGACCACAAGCCTAAGATCTTCATCTTGTATCAGCAATTATTAAAAAGAATCAATTGTTTGGCAATAAAATTAAAACATAAAACCTAATATAGCTCCGCCCCCCACTCCAGACAGTTTCCCAAAGAGATTTTGATGATTTGAGAAGAAATCAGTGGAAAATTTTTTGATATTTAAGTCAAAGGACTTCATCCTAACAGTACTTCTTATAAAAAGTGAATTGGTCTAAGAATATAAATAAATACTCTGTGTACTGACTGTTTTTCTCATCTGATAGAGAGAAGGGACACAAACTGTCATGCTGAGCTCTCTTCAGTCCTGTGACGATGGCTGCATAAAATTCATACCCACGACTCAAATTTTATGGAGTCCATATTACTTTACAAAATTACTCACTGTAAGATATTTTATCAAGTAACTGTACTCTGTGAGTACATTTATAATATTATTTAACTCGGGATAATAATTAAATTCAACTTTTTAGAAATACAATATTACATAAAATTAAATATACATAATTAAATGGTCATTTTTTAAGAAATAGCTACATAAGGATATACATATATACAGAAAAATGGAAATGACAATATTTATGTTATTATTCATTGATAAAATAGTCTTTGAAATCTTTTATTTATATGAATGTAATATATATTACTTATTGCTGTAGAACAAATAACTGCTATTTTTCTTTGTAAAAAGTTAAAAATATTTTCATGTACAACAGTGTTGCTTGAGTTGATGTAAAAAAATTGAATAGTAAAAATAGAGTTATCTCTTAATGATAATCTTTGATCTTCTTGATCCCCTGAGGAAAAAATGACTTTTTTGTTGTTGTTCATTGAATTGGTTAGGTATAGATAGTACATCTTTTCACTTACATTGGTTGAGTATAGTAAGTACTATAATATTTTGTGCAAGTTCTTTATCTTTCTTCCATGTGTACATGTGTGTGGTGTGCATATATGTCTGTGTGCATGCTCACAGGAATGTGGGGATATGTGTATGCAAGCAGGTAATGTACATGTATGTGAGAGGCTCAAAGTTAACTTGGGAAGTCTCCTTCTATCACTCTTCACTTTATTCCCTGAGGCAGATTCTTTCCATTGAACCCAGTGCCACCAATAAGTGCTGCCACAGGGAGCTCTTGTTTCTGCCTTTTCAAGCACTGGAATTACAGGTGGTCTGCAATGCCCATCTGGCATTTAAGTGGGCTCTGGGGAAGAACCCTTTAATCATGGAGTGATCTCCCAAGTTCTTGTGAAAGTTTAGTTTATTTTTAAATAAAAATGCATTTATGTGGATGTGGAGCATGAACATGCTACTTGCCAGAGTCTCTTATTCTACTAGTTGGGTTCCATGGATCAAATTCAAGTTCTCCGATTTGACGGCAAACACCTTTACATGCTGAGCCATCTAACTGGCCCGTTTATTTTAATAGTACAATACTGTTCTAGTTAGGTTTTCTGTTGCTAAGATAAACACCAGGGCCAGAAACAACTTGGGGAGGAAATGGTTTATTTTATCTTTAAACTCCCAGGTCACCCTCTATCAGTGGGGGAAGTCAAGGCAGAAACTCAAGGCAGGCACCTGGGGTTGGGAATTAAAGCAAAGACTGTGGAGAAACACTGCTTACTGAGTCAGCCACTTCTCTTACTCAGCCCTGGCCCACTTGCCTTGGGGTGGCACTACCACAGTGGGATGGACCCTCTGACATCAACTACTAAGTAAGAAAATACCCCACAGTTGTGCCCATGGGACAATCTGATGGAAGCAGTTCTTAAATTCAGGTCCCCCTTCACCTTGTGATCTTAAGTGTCAAGTTGACAAAAACTGACCAGCATGAATACTACACATATTCCCTATGAGCTGACTTTTGCCATCCAACGTTGTGTTCTGACAGTTCTTTCAGACCAATTACACAAATAGATCCCATCTGAGTCTATCATATGTACTGTTTTTCTGTGCATTCTGATGAATGTCTTCACACTAAATATTCTTCCTGGGTCACAACAAGCACATATCTCTGCTCACATATCTGTATCCTATCCCATATTAAGTGAAAGGAGCTGTACTTCTCAAGCCAAAAAGAACTTTTTGCTTTAGGTTAGCAAGACTAAAATGCCTTCTTTGTCAAAGCAGCTATAAGAACCCATTTTCCTATTCTTTTTCCTTTCCTTTCCTTTCCTTTCCTTTCCTTTCCTTTCCTTTCCTTTCCTTTCCTTTCCTTTCCTTTCCTTTCCTTTCCTTTCCTTTCCTTTCCTTTCCTTTCCTTTCCTTTCCTTTCCTTCTTTCCTTTCCTTTCCCCTCCCTCCCTCCTTTCTTTCCTTCTTCCTTCCTTCCTTCCTTCCTTCCTTCCTTCCTTCCTTCCTTCCTTCCTTCCTTCCTTCCTTCCTTCCTTCCTTCCTTTCTTTCTTTCTTTTTTCTTAAACGAGGTTTCTCTGTGTAACAGCCATGGCTGTATTGAAACTCACTCTGTAGGTCAAGCTGTCCTCAAACTGACAGAGATCTGCTTGCCTCCTGAGGGCTGGGATTAAAGGTATGTGCCACCACTGCCTGGAAGGGAACCAAGTTTTCACCAATGATTCTAAAAGAGAGCTCTTTCCCCCAACTCTCACTTCTTAGTGCTGGCTGTTCTGTCAGGCTTGTGTTTATTCCATATCTTAGTACCTGTGAATGGTGTGTCTGTCCACTCTTCAGTGGGATTGAGACACTGAGAGACTCTTTTGCATGAATTTTATTTTTAATTCCTCTCAAATATAAAATAAAGATGTACCCCATTTACAACGTTCTGTGTAATTTGGTTGTAGTTGGGTGTTTTTTTTAATATCTTTGTTTTGCTAACATTTTCTTTCATCAAAGTCTTTTTCATGTAGTATTTTCCATTTGTGTCATGTGTGAGTAGATTTATTTTATTCTAGGATTCCAGAAATACTTTCCCCAAGTACCCTGAATAAACATATAATTTTCAAAGAAGTTTTGGAGCTTAATTATATCTGGGATTTTGTTATATTTGTGTAAATATTAAGAGGTAGATGTTTAAATTTTTCTTTCCTAAGAGAAAGTCCATGGGGATAGAAAGATGGCTCAGAAGTTCAGAACACATACTGCTCTTGCAGAGGTCCCCCTTCTGGCAGCTCACAATTAACTCCAGGGGAGCTGGTGCCCTCTTCTGGCCTTCATGGCATCTGTACTCACATGCACATCCACATGCAGACTCCATGAAATCTCCATCACTCTCCACAGATGAATGTTATGATGCATTCATATTCTTTGCTGAATTGCCACTTTATATATAGTATTTGAAATAGATATGGTACCTTATTATTTCCTATTTTCCAAGAGATCTTTGTTATATTTGTCAACATTCTCTTTCATTTAAACTTAGAATTAGATTTGTAATACATGTGAAAGACTATAATGGAATTTTGATTGAGAGGAGATTAAATTTATTATTCTGTTGAGGATAACTGACATTTTTCAATGTTGATTCTTCCCAATACCCCGATGTTTCTCTTCTCCACTGTGTGCTATCACAGTGTTTAGGTATATTAGAGGATGTGTGTGCTTATAGCATTCAGATTTTCTTCATTTTCTTGAGTGAACTTATATTTTTTATTACATCATCAACTTCAGATGAATGTTTAAACATATTGATATTGTGTGCCTGTATCCATAGTGATGACCCTCCTATTTGTGGCCTGTACAGTCACTTTCTTTTGAATCAAACATTTCAAAACTGTGTTTATTTTATTCAGAGAAGATGCTCGCATTGATTCACAATGTATATTTTGGTTCCCATTTCCCTACTTTTCTAATTGTTGCATTTATCTTATCCTTACATCTCCCTTTGAAACAACTGTTAATGTTTTTCTAGTTAATGCCATTGTTATTAACTCATTTGTAGGAATTCTTTTTTTTTTAATTTTAAGCACATGACTCTAAAATAGCAAATAAATCTCCTATTATTGATGTAATGGAAAGTGCCTTGATGTTTGTTTCTTTTTTCTTTTCTCTCTATCTTACTTTTTATATTAATCAAAACTTTCAGAGAAATTACAGTATAATACAACTGACTGATCCAAAGATATTAGCTAAGTTAAACCACATAATATGTATCACTCAAATTATCCAAATATTTTCTGCTCCAAGATGAAAGCCAAGATAACTTATTTTATTTATTTTGTTTGTTTTTATTAAATTTTATTTAGTTTATTGTGGAAGGGCAGCATTATAGAATATTATTTTAAAATGTGTTACTTTTGTTTATGTTGCATTTGTTTAACTCTGAAGTTGTGTTACTGTGACTGTCTAAAACACCCAATGATCTAATAAAGAACTGAACAGCTAATAGCACGGCAGGAGAAAGGATAGGCAGGGTTGGCAGGCAGAGAGAATATATAGAGGAGAAATCTGGCAGAAGATAAAAGAGAAGTAAGTAGCTAGAGAAGGAGGAGGACACCAGGGGCCAGTCACTTGTCTACACAACCAACAAGCCATGGAGTAAGAGTAAGATTTACAGAAGTAAGAGAAAGATAAAAGCCCAAAGGCAAAAGGTAGATGTGATAATTTAAATTAAGGAAATCTAGCAAGAAACAACCCAAGCTAAAGTCGGCCATTTATAATTAAGAATAAGCCTCCATGTCTGATTTATTTGGGAGCTGAGTGGTGGGCCACCCAAAAGAGAAGAAACAACCAAGAACAGGGTAGTATGCATATGCCATGATATATGTGTCAGATGTGAAGGTCAGAGGACAATTTGCAAGAGTTGATTTTCTCCTTCCACCATGTGAATCCAGGGGGTAGAACTCAGGTCATCAGTTTCGGTGACAAGTGTCTTTACCTAAATGGAGACATCTTGCTGGCCCTGATTTTTTTCTTTAAAATATTTTAACATGAGATTTTTTCTTTGTCTTTTATGATTTTGATAATTTTGAAGAACAAAACTTGAGCACTATTGAAGCATGGTCAGAAGAGAGATAGATTAGGTCTAAAGCTGCGTCCTAACTTTGAGGAGAATAGTTACTGAGATCAGAAAACTCCACTGCTCTTTGACAATGTGTGATAGGAAGGAGGCTACAGATACAGAAAAGCAGAAGACAAGAATGAATGCCACCTCTGAAAGGACCTGAGAGCAATGGCTGCTCTAGAGTCACTGTATACCTAAGCTTGGTGTCTAAAAATGATGCTTTATAAAAAGGATTCAGGGATCCTGGGGGGAATTTCTACTTCCAGGGTTGTAAGGAGCTAAAATGCATAAAACAAGTCTTCATTACTTCAAGCTATAATGTAATATTCAATAAATGACTGTCCCTGGCAAAATGACAGGGAAGCTTGAGGGACTCTTGCTGGTCATATTTGGAGCAAATTTGAGGACAAAATAAAGAATAATTGCAACAGATTACATTCTATTGGAAAAAATAGAATTTAGCAAATTGTATAAATACTGAAAGAGATCATGATGGCTGTATAGATGGAGAGGTGGGACTCTTACTGCACGTTCCATTTGTCACTAATTTGCATATGATTCACATGTGTTTTGTTTTCTTTAATTTAAGAGTTCTTAAGAGTTGTGATTTAAAAACTCTAGTTCAGTATATTTGGATGGTGAGGTGTTATGGTTGGAGAATTTGTACTTATTGCATTTAATCTCTGATTTATTAAATGAGATTTTTGACTATTGACATCCTCTTTGTGGAAAATATATAATCAATTTTGTGAATATTCCATCTATGTTAAATATAATACTCTCATTGAAATATATATTTTTCTAATTTAAAGTATAAAGTTATGTGCAGTCACACATTTCTTTCTCTTTTTACATGCACACCTAAATGTAAAATGAAAAATCACTTTTCATAATATAAGAATTCTAGGACAAGTGATCAGTTTATGCTATAATTTAACAATTTTATTAAAGTTTGAGGCTCCGCCTATCATTCTGGTTTTCCAGTGTGCAACAGAAAGCCCTCCTCCCGATCACCTCTTGTTCATATGAGATGTTCCATCTGGTTTTATAAGAGCAGCTGTGCCTGCTAGCCAAACTCTGTCATGATCAGATTTGCTGACTATTGACCTTCCCTCATAAAAGAAGGGGACAAGGAGATCATTGGACCCTCACCTGAGTAGCCAGCTGCTCCTCCCAGCCATTTTTATGTAATTCTGCCTTAATTACAGTACATAGGCTACTTGAGGTTAATTGAGAGGGGGCTCCATTTATGTGGCTACAGAGAAGCCATCATCCATGCTTTCCATGCTGAATGAAGACCGTCCAGTGTGGCTGCTTTTTGGTCACTCACATTCCTACCAATAGTAGCTCCTCTCTTGTCTATGTTTTGTAAGACTAAGAAACACATTGGTTCCCAAGAAGGAACTTTGGTGAACTCATAATTTGGTTCATCATTGGAATCTTAGGAGAAGGGAATAGATATTATTTACCAGGAATTCTCACAATACCTCTGTCTGAAAGACTGAATACATTAAGAACCCCCAATAGTCACCTGCACATGTGTCACAAGTCAACATGACGGCAAGTCACTATGCAGGAGTATGTATGGAGGACAGGAGAGAGGTGACATGCGGAGAGATTTCTTGGGCAGATACCAGCGCATAGATGCTGCTTGCAGCTTTGTGGTAGATGAAATGAGATGGGATGTCTTAAGAACTGCGCAGACCATAAATTAACTTGGGCTGAGGATCATTATCAGTTGTAAAGGTTAGCCAAGGAGAAGGAGCCTCCAAAAGAAAAGAAAGAACCACAGCCAAGGAGTTGAGAAAGAAAAAGGTTCTGGGAGTCAGAGGAAGGATCAGGATTCAAACATTTCAAGAATTTCAGAAAGATAAGAATGAAATTCTCAATGGCTTTAGTTTTTCCTCATTTCTCCACAGCGGTAACAAATTTTGAAATTAAGGGTGCCTTACCCAATCCTCTGTAAGCATGCTATGCCAAGATGGTTAAACTATTGTCAGCTCCCAGTCTTTTCTCTTTCATAATTTCCACGAAAATGCCATAAATGTTTTAAAAGAAGCCAAAGTTCACTTTCCAGAATGACATCAGTGACATTTTTTTTTTCCAGAATGACCACATCAACTGGACAGGTATAAGTCCCACTGCTTTGGGTCTAGGCAGAGGGCATAATTATTTTGCTATATTCTGTTTTCTTCATATCACATTCAGTTCAACAAAAACAACAGAAAAAAATAAGAAGAAAGAAAAAAAAAAAGAAGGGGAGGGGGCCTTATCTCCACAGTTGCAATGAATAGACTTGATTGGGTTCTCACACAGCAGGCAGGTGATGGCCGTTGACTGTCTATTTCAGGATTAAACTTTCGACTGGCCACAGGTGTTTTTCCTTTTTTGGCTCTGCGGCCCTGCCATCATTAAGTTTGCCTGAGGCAGCAGACAGCTTCTGGGAGACCAAAAGCTGGGGGGAGGCAGGCTGGGGAGACAATCCAGCTGACATTTTAAGCAGGAAACGCAACCATCTGAATGTAAAGGAGATAAACCCCATCTTTTCACAGACTGTTCACTCTGGGGAAATTGAGGTAAAGAAAGACAAGATTTGGAGCAGGGAAATGAATTCTGGAGTATGTGTCTTTGAGATCACCCTGGCTCTTGCCACCTTGTCGTTGGTGACCCCTTCTAATTATCTAGAAATGGAGAAGACAAAAGATGAAATCTGAAGTTACCACTAGAAAGCTGTGATTTTCGGCGGGGGGGGGGGGGGAGATACTTTATCAAATTTAGCACTTATTTTAAAATATGTACTTTGCCAAACAACAAAAATAGAAAAGAAGTACAAGTAGACAGTGACCTCGTAAGATTCAATCTTACTATCCACTAATATCATTTCTAGGGCATTTGGAGAGGAGAAAATTCTTGCTGTCTTCCAGATCTGAGCTCCCAGGAGTTACTCACCTAACAGCAGTTGTTGCTCTAAATTCCTTTTATGAAGGGGCAAAGCTTAAAAGAAAAAATTATTATTATTATTTCTAGGAAAGTGAATATATGTTCTTAAATTTACCTTAAAATTTAAATAAAAGACAAGATCATGTTTTCATAGCAAAGCTGTCATTGGGGCTGGGGAGGAATGAATGGCCTGGGGAGGTTATCCATGTGCATGGTGGTCTCCTTGAGACACCAGGGAGACATCGGCTCTACCCTGTGCTAAGTAACTCATGCTGAATGCAGATTTTATTTCTGCATATGAAGGATCATAACTAGAGGCGAATTATGTAAAATAAAATGAATAGCTTTGCTTATGTAATTTCTAAACATAGCCTAAAAGTACAGATTTCATAGATTTTTTTTAAAAAATGAGGATCTTGCAAAAAATTAATCATTTCATTTGTCTTTCTTTTCTTTTAGAATACAGTTCATGGACACTTTCCCAGTTATTAAAAACTGATTTGTAGGACATAGGGGAGGGTGGGAACAATTCTAAAGGATCACAAAATTGTATTATTTAAGATGATCTTAAAACCTCAGGAGAGCCCAGACATTTATTTTGTCATCAAAGTGTATTTTTAAGAAAATCAGAAAAACATTATGCACTGTGACAAATCCATAGTTTTAGGGAGGGAAACGGTGTCTTATAATAGAACGAGTCTTTTCAAAGAACAGCCCAGAAAACACATCATTGCCAAAGTGAGAGCAGAGAGATCTGTCTTCTGGGTCCCTGTTCTACTCTGCTGGGAGGTCTTGTCTTTCAGCTATCCCACCAAACTATCCCTGTAGCTGCAGAGAAAGAAGATATTTTTCATCAAGTGAGTCACAGACATTCTGACAGCCATTTAAAAATTACCACTGTCTGTCATTGCTTTGCCTTCAACCTCCATCCCAGTCCCAGTGGTGAAGCCATTTCCAAACATGTCTACTGCTCCAAGAGAAGAGGAGGTAGCAGTTACACAACTGCATATTTATGTGTGTTGGGGAGATCTTCCCAGGGGTCCTTAGAAATATAAATTATGTGTTGCCTGGTAAGACAATTCTGTAGGGCTTACCCACTTGGGATCTGGGATAGGGTTCTTCAAGCTGGAGTGTAGCAGGAATCTTAAAAGTTCTTATTAATAAAATCAAACCTGAGACTAGTTATTGGGGTGAATACTGGAAGGTCAGAGAGACAGAACAAGCCACAGCTATCTCACCTCACCAGTACCTTAGCTGGTCCTGTTTCCTCAGACTGGAGGCCTCTGAGTCCTCATCCAGAATGAATCCCAGCTGAACTGTGCTGCTTCAAAGCCTGAAAGCTTAACCAGCTGGATGCTTAACCAGCCAAATTCTTAACCAGCCAAATGCTTCTAGTTTCTGGTCCTCACACCTTATATATCTTTCTGCTTTCTACCATCACTCCCTAGGATTATAGGCTTGCTTCCTGGGATTAATGGTGTGAGTCACCATGCCTGGCTGTTTCCAATGTGGCCTTGAACTCACAGAGATCCCAGATGGATTTCTGCCTCTGGAATGCTAGGATTAAAGGCGTGTGCTATCACTGCCTAACAAGTGGCTTTTCTGTTCTCTGACCCCAGATAAGTTTATTAAGGTACACAATATTTTGGGGATCACAATACCACCACACTGGAGTTAACTTAATGCTGCTCTAAAGGAAGCCACACTGCTGATAGGTTGGAGATGTGAACTGACCTAGACCTGCATGTGAATCATTGCTCAGGGGAGTGAAAGATGATTGTTATCCACTTTGAGTTTCATCCCAAAATGTGCGCTGGGCAACTGGATAGTGGAGAAGGATCCGACTGCTCAAGAAACTTCTGAGTAGGCATCTGAACAGACCTGGCCTGTTGGGAGAACAGCTCATGCTTAGAATTCAACTGTCTTTTGTTATTGCTAACAAAGTACAAGGAATTCCAAAGATGTATTTCCATTCATCTTCTCCATTAGTAGTTTGACAGAAGGATGATCTTCATAACAGTGAGTTGCTGTGACTAAGAGAATAAAGCCTGTATATAATGGACACATCAGCCCATGTTCATTCAATTAACCTGACTGAAGCCTATGTTGTTCAAAGAAGAGTGTGACCCTCTAAGGAGGACAAAGAAGGACAGAAGCAATGGTACTGCTTGCACACGAGGCTTCAGAGTTTACCAGGGAAGATGGGGACACACTGATAGGTAACTATCAGCACTTCTCTTAGGAAAATGTCAGGACAGAACTGAGGAGGTAGAAAGAAATGGTGGCTATCAATGCTGTTGGCAATTGGAGAATGTTCTTAAAAGAAGTGAGGAAAGATTTGAGCCTTCAAAGATGGAGGAATTTGAGTAAGTAAATATTTGAGAGTCCCAAGAATGACGAAGTGAAAAGCTTAGAGAGCTGGGTGAGAAGATGACCACATTGGAGAAAGAGAAGTTTATTTTGATTGACATTTTTTTTATTCAGTTTATAAATTGTTTAGAAAATATATCTGGTTTCAGGAATTTTTTCGGCACTTGACATGCAAGATTAATTAGTGCCATGATAGGAGAGTTATGGAAAAGTCCATACAATGGTGCTGAAGTCAGTTCAACCACAAAAATCCCATTATCTTGCAAAAGTGAGTTAGTCTTTGCTTGGGAGGGGTGTCTCAAAGAAACTCCTTTTAGAAGTAAGTTTGTTGGGTGGGTGTAATGATGCATTGTCTGGCTTTTTTTATTTTTATTTTTATTTTTTTTTTGCTTTGTTATGTTTTTGGGTTTTGTTTTATGAAAGTTTTTGGGTTTTTGGATTGCATCACCAACATACATTCCAGGAAATTTTATTTTTCTCTCTTTTATGTCCAGTGGAGTTGCTTAAAAATAGCTTGTCAGACATAATGGAATCTTTTCTAAAAGTTACACTTATGTATTTACCCTGTTGGGGCTTGCACGTATGCCACAGCATGAGTGTGGAAGTCGGGACAGCTTGTGGGAGTTGCCTTCCTCCTCCACCATGAGTCTCCCAGGATCAAACTCAGGCCATCAGGCTTGAAGACAGAAGCTTTTACCAGCTAAGTCATCTTGCTGGCTCACAACAGAGTGATTTTTAACCATTATGCTCCATACACTTTACCCCAACCCTGCTCAAAAGGGTGCTCCCAAATAACAGTGTTGACTGGCAGAAAAAGAAAGAAATAATAAACAATTACAGAAATACATTGTTTAATTGCTGTTTTGCTGTGAGCCATATGTGAATGCGTTAGTTCTAGCTCCCTCTCAGTTACTCACTGTTGGTCCCATACCCTGCTTCCTCCTAAGGAACTAGGTACCTATGTGCTTGCCCAGCTTCGCATGAGTGGGAAATGGCAAGGGGCAGACAGATGATGCCCTAGAACAGCCACTGGCACAGCAGCATATCGCTGTGCTTCCTAACCATGCCTGAGGTCACCACAGACAATTCTCATTGCTTTCACTGCAGACTACTTCACCTCACTCCTCCATATTTTGTGTCTGTGGCCTCGGTGATTCTTGATGTTGTCTTAAACTCTAATAATGCTGACAGCCTACAATTTCTTCTTTCATTTTTTTTCAGTATCATTTTTATAGTAGCCTATAAACTACCTCATTAATCAGATAGTGTAAAATCCAATTAGAGACATTAGAATCCAGAAATACAAGTGTTAAGGAATGTATTTCTTGATTGACAAGGAAGCCAAATAGACCCATCTATTTAGAATCTTAGCAACAATTAGCTGCCTTAGTTTCATTTATTGTGACATAAAAAATCTGGTTTATTGAGAGCTCTATTGAAGAAGATTTCTATGATATGCACCATGAGAAAATATCTTCAAACTAAAATGATTGTTTCGCTGTAATAAATTGAACCATATGTACACTGTGTTATTCAATCTTTTTTCTTCAAGGCATAAATTGATATTAAAGAACGTTTAAGTCATAACACATGGTTATCCAGGCATGAACGAGGCAATAACCCATATAAGTTGCCAAGGTGAAGCCAAAGCATTTATTAGAGGTTTGTGTTGTTTTTGAAAAGTGCATGGTTGGATAAACACGGATTAGTGCTATTATGCTGCTACGATGACTCAAGTGTGTTTTCACAGTGTCAGTAATTTTTATGTTTAAAAATCACTGGTGCAGTATATTAGCTATAATTTATGTTTATCATCTTGTGTACTCTAATAGGTTTCAACAAACCATTTAACACTTCAGCTTGTGCATATACATTACTTAATAGGTATTTATCTTAAAAAAGAGATACTTAACGGGACTTTCAAAGCTTTCAACTGCATGCTAAGAGAGAGTACTGCAGTGTGTCACATTAACTTTCTTTTTCCTGCATGCAGTTAACTTTGAACAGTCTGGCTATTTGTGTCTTTGTTTGGTGCACCTCAGAATGGCACAAGAAGAAGAGAGTCTGCTAATGCCCTTGCCAGCAGCACCGAGTGTCCGCCCGTCACACTTCCTAAGTAGTGTGGCTACAGCATACAGCCAACACAGCTGAAAACACGACAGAGGTTCAGTGATCAGCTGCCACATTGGGGTGCCCTTTCAGAAAGACTGGTTTCTTCCTAGTGTAGCTGCATCTCTGTGGCTGTTTACGGCTGGTAGGAGCTGGACTCGGCCTTAGAAGAGCAGAATAAAATGACTCTGGGGTGGAGGCTTGGAGGGGAGTCACTTGGGAATCCCAGCCACAGGAGGTTTGCTGCAGCCATACGAGAGTGGATCTTCATTTATCATGACACTATTGATTCTTCCAGATAGTGCTATGCTTATTGTTTTTGCTGCAATGATGACCTATTTCTCTTTTGATAGTGTAGGTAGATAAATTACCAGAGTTTAGTCTCCCATAAAGGAGATTGATCCATATTTAAAATGTACCAGGAGTTGGCAATATGATAAAGTTTTGTCTTTTCTTTCCCCCAGTCACCTAGGTTTTGGCTTGCTGACAGACAAAATAGAGACAGAGTTGGAGCAGAGATGCTTGTGAATCTCTTGTTATTCCTCAAACAAATGGTGCCACTTTATTCATTTGTAAGGAGGCTGGGTGAGAGTCGGTTTGGAATCCTGAAGTTATTAATGTATGTATCTGCTCAGTGGTAAATTTTTAGAAAGGGGCTATGAATTCTCTGGAGTCAAGCAAGCATACCACTTGGCTGAGTTAGCACTGAAAGGATTTACTATTCTCCAGAGACAAACTGACAAGGATGGGTTATGTTGTGCTAGACACTACCTTGTCTCTGATTAAACATTTGTCCTTATACCTACAGATAAGTGTAATCTTTACCCCTCATCAAGGAAACTTCCCTTTGCAACAGATGACTACAGGAAGCCATAACCAATACAAGTGCAGAGTTATAGAGCCCAGTCCCAATGGATGCATCTACAAAACATGCCTGGACCTAAGGCTCAGGGAGAATTGCAGAAGAGAAGCCATTAAGATCGTAAGAGCCAGAGGATCCAGGAGTTTTCTGTGCAATTGTGTCTCCTAGGAATGTCAGAAGCTATGTCCCTAATATCTCACCAATGTGACTATCTAAATGTGAGCAGAAAAGAATAACACCAATGTATGTGACAAGCTGGATGGATTAAAGCCCATGAGGTCTCAACTCTACACAAAAAAACTATAGGCAACTGAGAAGGTGGCCCTCCCCAGGAAGGAGAGAGCACACCAGTTGGTTTCCAGTGTCAAGTTGTCAACAGCTCTAAAAACATAGGTTCTGTGGTGCTCCCAGGGAAATGCTGTCTCCCTTGCCCCCCATGGGCCCTGTGGTGTGGTGCTGTGTCTGTATATTCTATACAAAGGTATTTGTCCTTTCCCTTTGTAAAATACATTTGACATGGATTAAACCAGTATAAACTAAAAACAAAAACAAAAAACAACAACAAAACCAAACAAACAAACACAAAAAAATCAAAACCATACATTCTGGTAGCAATACACAATAGAACAGGTTGTATTTAGGATATATATATATATATCTGCAATGACCTTTAATGAAAAAAGGCCGCAAATTTGGAGGAAAGCAGGGAGAGGTATATGGAAGGATTTGGAAGTGAGAAAGGGAAGTGAGAAATGTTGTCATTAAATTATAGTCTCAAAAAAAAATAGTGATGTCACTTTGATACCTTACCAAGCACCATCAATATCTTTATGGTCTTTTTGGTACTGGCAATCTCCATCAACTGGACAAAAATTCTTTATTAAACATTTCAAACTTTCCTACTTTTATGGTTCTCTTTAAACTGTATGTAAAAATATCATGGCTGATTCATATGAAAATGGATATGATTGTGTTCTCCGTGAAAAGAATTAGAGGGAAAAGCTCATTAGCATTATGCACAAACATTACAGTTTCAAAAGAATCAAGAAGGATAACAATTTATGCTCATCCTTCCAATGGAAATTTCTAGGATAATGAAGAAGTGTCCAAAAGTATGAACCTTCATGTCTGAACTCTCTTATGGAGTAGTCAATAACTACATATACTAATCAGTACTTCATTATTTGGTTAGTGAAACTGATGTACTATTTTATTTTCTTGTTTTTTTTTTTTAGATTTTCCTGAGAAATGATCTCATATAGGCCCAGGCTGGTTTTATGTAGACAAGGATGGCCTTGATTTCTGATCTTCCTGCTTTCACTTCCCAAATGCTGGGATTATAGGTGTGCATCATGACATGCAGATCAAAAAGCTTAGTATATATGATTTTAGTATTAGTAACTACATGAGGCTAGTGATTATTGTATAGGATACTGAACAACTGTTTACCTGTGGGAGCAGTGCTGGATCAAAAGAACAGAGTGGCTGCAGCAGGGGAGTGTTACAATTGCCCTCGTTCAGAAGTCACTTTAGGGGATATCAGAAAATATGAGAATAAATAGGGGGAGCCAGGGAGACTCTGAAGTCTGAGGAGTAAGAGTGCTCTGAAAGTATAAAGTTACCTACAAATGAAAATTAATGGCAACATAAATACAGGGATAGGGCTACATTATACACAACAGAAAACAGGACCTATGTTTAAAAACTTACATTTAAAGAATGGAGAATTTACCTATCAATGAAGTAGTAAAGAGCTTAGGTATTATCAGTGATATTCTTTTAAAGAAGATTTTAATTTTTAATATTTTATGTATGTGTGTATCTATGTGTAGTGTGTGTGTGTGTGTCCAAGAAGGCCAAAAAAGAGTAACAGATTCCCCTGGAGCCAAGTTACAGGTGATTATGAGTTTTCCAATGAAATTACTAAGAACTAAAATTGATGCTCTGTAAGAACACCAAGTGCTCTTAACCTCTGATCTATCTCTAGCTTAAAGGTTGTTATTATTTTTATTTCTTTAAGGCATATTTAAAAATATGTATACAGAGATATTTATATGAAAACAATTACATGGAAGAATACTAATTGGATGCTTATACTGCTCTCAACTTAGGAATTGGTACCCTATCTTTCTTTATACAAGTAAGAATCACACTTTCTTTTCTTTCCCCACCAATGTGGCTATCCTTTACATCTTTAGAGAGAAATCCATTGATTCCTCCTCATCCTCTCAGCCACAACACACCCAGACTCAGATGAGCGTTCTGGGGTTCCATAGCTTACAGTGATACCTTCTTTCTCCCTGAAGTCAACCCTAGCCACAATACCTAGGTCATGTTGTTCACCATTTGAAGAACACATTCTTCTTGTTCTGTGGAATAAATCTGTATGATGACCTACAGTCTTATTTTGAAATCCTAACCATCAAAATGAAGGTTTTGGAGATGAAATTCCTGGGAAATAAACAGATCACAAAAATGAAGCCCCCAAAATTGGTTTTGTGCCTTTAAAAGTATACAAGGAAGCTGAATCTCCTCTTTTTGATCTTTCTTCTTCCTCCACTCTCCTTTAGGTGCCAAAGATCTGCCATGAGAAGACATCTGTCTGCACAATGGGGTATAGAGGATCCTCAGCAGATACTGGGTCTGTCAGAACTTTGGCCTTGAACTTTCCAGCTTCTAGATCTCTAAGGAATAAGTGTTGTGTTTTACCTACCCTATATATCAGACTCTATTCTAGCAACAATCTGAGTAAGACAAAGGGGCTTCTTGTCATAAATATTGACTACACATGCCTCTTTTCATTCACCAGCACTTGTCTGTCAAATCTCAAAAGACACTGACTATCTTCCGTCTTCTTTTTTAGCTCTTAACAAGCCATGGTATCTTCTCTGCTGGCTCTTCATCTCTGTGCATATTGTTCTGATGATTTCTTCCCTGTTTTACTCATCCTTCAAGATGCACGGTAAAGTCACTTCCCCACCACAGACTCCTGAAAAAGAAGCAGAGATCCTTAGTTCTATCTCCCATAGTCATCGTGACACTGAATTCTTATTTACCATTAACCTCTCCAAAGTATAAGGAAGATCCTTTGTTATTCCTTACATCCCCACTACTCTACATTGACTGGTACCCAGGAAAGACTTCCTTCAGGTCTGTTGAATGACTGAGTGGTTACACACTTATTTCTCATACCTGGCTATGACTGAGATAGTTTAAGTGGCCAGTGTTCAGCTTTGACCTGTAAATACTTATGAAAAATGTCCAATAGTGATGTCTTCAGTCTGGGAGAAATTACTCATTCATCTATTAACTTAACATATATATTTAATTCAATAATTTTAGTATATTATTAGAGAGGATTCTTTTGATCATTAACTCAATAATCTCAAATTAATAGGCAAGATTTAGAAATGTTAATTTAAACAAATATTGTTGCTATTTAGAATTTTGAAAATTTCCCCCTCTTTTTAGCATTTTAAATTATTGTAGACCACCTTCTAATTCTAATTATATATTTATTTAATTTTGTGTGTATGACTTTATTTTCTTTTTCCTATTAAGTATGTCCAAACTTGTGTTAGCCTCAAGTTTTAAGAAGGAATGAAAGATATTGACTTGGTCTAAATGTAAAATGTAGAATACAAATCAATATTTTATAGACCTAAATTTAACATTGATACACATTTGGTCACTGCAGTTTACCTCCCTATATCTCCATATCTTTGAACCAAAGTGAAAAAAAATAAAATTATGCTGTTTTGAGGACTTTTTGGGTCTAAATTCCATGATTTCTTTGTGTTTAACAGTAATAAAAACCTGTATAATTAAGTAGCCTTTGATACCTATGCATTTGTGGACTTTCATGGGCATCCTGTCATGGTAGCATTAGGAAAACATCTAACTTTCTTCAAATTACCCTATGGAGCATGGAGACAGGAAAATGAGAAGGCAGGAGGTTTGATGACTGGTGGGAGGGGATATTGATGATTCTACTGTAAGAATTTTACATTATAATTTGTATTAATCAAGGTTTAAATAAACTCATTCATTATTTCATTCCACCATTTATTTATTCCCTTATATAACTCACAAAAAAAGAACACAACAATTGATAAATCCCAGAGTTTGCCATCCCCTGCCCCAAGTGATGCGAAGCCATGATTAAGATAGGTAAGAAAGTCCAGAATAGCTCATCTGAAAAGGCTAATGGGAGAAAGTAAATACTGAAAATGTGATGACTCTAAGCAGATGGAGGGCCTTGCAGAGGTGGGTGGTAGTATGGTGAGAGAAGGTAGATTCAATAGCAAAGTTTTAGTAAAGTTTAGAGGGTGTACAGAGGCTTGAGCATGTGACAGAGTATATGACTCATTAGAATCTAAGAGGAAACATGGCTTCAGAGGATGTTGTGTTATTTTATTATTTCTATAAGTCAGCAGAACTAGACCCAAGAGTCAGGTTAGTACAGCTTTGTAGGTAATCACAGATTCCAAAAGCTGACTGCTGGCTTTAAATTCTGGCCCTCCTAATTTGGATGACCTTGGTCCTAGGTATATTTCTATTGATCAATTTCTTAAATGATAAAAGGAATGAAAATATTGCCAATCTCATAGGATGGCTGTGAGGATGAACTATCTAACACACTTAGAGAACTTGGCTTATAAGAAATGCCAGTACATGTATGTTTGCTTATATTATTGATGGATCTAATGCCCTTTGATTATACAATAGCTCTTCTTTTCAATGGGAGGATCTCTGCCCTCAATCAAGTCACATGACTACTATGTCATATTTGTGTAGTAGGACAGTCTATTGTTTAAAAATGAAGTTCTGGTGTTTAACATGCAAATGGGATAATTAGTTCTCATTCGTGTCAGAGAGGCAAGTGTCAACAGCTCCCAGAAGGCTCTCTCTTGTTTGTATATTGAGTGGATTATAAGAACAAAGATAACATCTTAATGACCAGAAGGCTTCGATTCCTTTATTGATGTATGTGGAAAAACTTGGAAACTTGGCTTACAGTCTTCTCTTCTAAAATGAAAGGGTGCTTTTTAGACAGTAATATGTTTAAGATACAAATAAAACTACTGCCTCAGAGGACAAGAAAAGTGAAGTTCAAGTTCTTGAGAGAATTATCTTGCCAAATCATGAAAGTGGCATAATCTCTGAATTCTTTAAAAAGCAAAAGAAGCCAGTTAGCTGAAGAAAATGTGGGAAGGGTTGACACAAAGGATTCCAGAATACTGCTGACATGAAGAAATCTCTTGTGCACCAACGTAGATGGCCATGATCTCTCATGTCAACAAGGAGAATATTTAAACTTGATAACAAAGCATTATAAATATATAAACTTATAATTTACATTTTGTTGTAATAATAAAAATCACAGTAAAAATTCAAATGAACCTTAAACTTCATATTTATAGGCTTAAAATATTTTGGTTGTCATAGTCCCACATCACTATTTTTTTTAATGTGTGTGTGGGGGGTGGTTGGTCAAATGTTGTTGTATTCAAGGTTAAGTACAGAAAATACTGCCAATCTATACTTCCATTTGAGGTTTGATCTCAAACTATGAGTCTTCTGAGCAAATTTTAGCTACTGATACCATTTTTGCTTTATTTCTACTTCCTGTCTGTCTTCATTTCTATTGGTTTATTTATTTATACTCCACAGTTAATGTGCCTAGCACTTGCTCAGCCCTGGGAATGGAGGATCTTATAAGACATGCTAGCTGTCCTCTAGGACTCATACCCTAGAGGGCCTATGGTTGAAACTTCATGGTCAGAATGTGGAGACATAAGTACATTTCCCTTCATGGCAATGATGACCCTAAAGTATGGCTAAATTACAGAGCAGACCCGAGTCTGAGAGATGCTGAAAAGAGGAGGTTAAGAAAGGGAGAGATGCAGATGCATCACAACACATGTGATGACATCAGGCTGGTTGTTGTTCAGTAGAAAACCCAGAGCTGGAAGTTATAACCAGGGGGAAAGTAAAGCCAAGGCTGTAAATGAGACCCTCAAGGAAGGCATGCTTAGTGAAGCAAAGGCCAGCACCCCAGCAAAACCTAGAAGAACTTTGCCCATAAGAGCCCTGGGCATAAAATGGAGTCTGTGTTGCTCAAAAACATTTCCCAACCTTATCTGAGAGCCAGTTTTGAAAATATGTCTCAATTACAAGGAAGCAAATGAACCTGGCTTGAATTTTTCATATTCTCTAAGTCAGATGAAAATCAAGGATTCAGACATAAATTCAGAGCTGTATCTGTATTTCCATGAAAAACAGGGGCCAGAGACTTGGAAAGAATTTTGGTAAGTAGCATATTCTTGACTATGAGAGGCAGAATAAGAGGTTTTGTGAACTTAAAGATGGGTTTCAGGACACTGATTTGTAAATATATAGATTAAGTTTCTCAGTAAAGTTAGGTTAGGCACCAAGGATGAAAGAGTTGAATGAGATTGCTGATGCAAAACTGTCTTGGAAAATAGAGGAATGTAATTTACTAGCATAAATGCACCTCTAGGTTCACATCTTCCTATTATTATAGGTAATTTCTGAAGGTGTTCTAACAGGTAATCAAGAATCTTCAGGTCAATAGCTTTGATGAGCTGACTCTGAGTTTGGAGTTTGAGTTCCCTGATGTCATCTGCCATGGGTCTCTGCTGCTCTAAGTTCTGCAGCAGTGGTCAGTACATAGGATTCTGGAGCCCTATAAGGAGGTCTATGTAAGTTTCTAGATACCTTTCAGTGATGAGATACTGAGGTATGGTCTCTATGACCTTGGAGGGACTTTTGGTAATACCACTACACGTTGGTTTCCTCATCTATTAAATATAGTCAAATGCATACCTCCCCATGATGCAATGTGATAAGCATCACCAGGATGGGAAATTTCTATTTCTTTGGATTGATGCCTACCACCTAGAATAACAAGCACTCTGTACAGATCTGTTGAATGAATGGGTGTTCCATAAAGAACATAATCAGTAAAGACACACCACTGGTCTACTTTCTTTCACCTGGAAGCCTCTGCCCCACAGAGATGGGATCCTTAGATGAAATATTGCTGAAAATCTATGCATTACAGCATTCCGAGTAACTGGTGAAGACTGTCAATGGGAGCTACCTGGGGGTCGGGGAATATCCACCACAAGTCAAAAATGGTAAGGAACACTGCATTGAACAGATTTTCTTCATTTTCAGGCTTTCAAATGTCTTCATTATTCACTGGAGAATTGTGATCTTCTGAAAAGGGGATAAAATACATGGCTTGAGCCTATGTGATCAGAGGACCCTTTTGTCCTAGACTATTTCACTGTACTTAGATAGCTCCTTGGGAAATACAGATCTATTCATGAGTAGAAGAGCAGACATTGCAAAGGATTTATTTTTATAGGGCAGTAAAATGCCTTTTTCAGGTCAGGGAAGGATTATTCAGGGATGAGATGTGGAGTTCTCACAACCCAAGACAGTCATCGAGGAGATTTCATTCCAATGAAGCACTTAGGTGAGTGAAAACAAATGAACATAAAATAAGTATATAATAACACCTTGGGAGAATTAAACATCTCTCCACTTAACAGCTGTCACATAGATAATCGTAGCAACTAGATTGATTATGGAGGAAGAAACGGTACATTTAAAAGGGAAGCAGCTGAGTTTGCTTATATCACCTGCAAAGGGACTACTTTTCGTTGGCAGATTGATATTGCACAAAGGTTCAAAGTTTCATAAAAGACATGTGGCTGGATGGTGAAGTAGTGTGTTGCAGAACCTGCATGTCTAATCAGACAATACACTGCATTACACCATCAGGAAATGCAAAGATATTAATGTATTCTGGATCATGTTATCTCTTTAATGGCATTTTTACACAAATAAGCCATTTTACATTGTGTTATGTCTATAACAATGAAAATATCATTAGCACATTTATTATAAAATGACCGGTGAATGAGTGTCCATTGGGATTTTTTTTCCATTGTGCAATTTTATAATACTTGTCTGTTGTAACTTTGAAAAGTAGCTCTGTTCACATCCTAATAAAGTCCTATATATCTAATGAAAGAATTAAAAATAAAAAATGAAACACAAGCAAGAAAAATAAGAAAATAAAAATTTAAGTTACCCAAGTCAAGGGGTATTCACACCTGCAGACAGTGCATTCTTCCTCCCATGTAAACTTCCTGCTGAAAACAGGTCACAGTTAACAGCTGGATCAACTTGGAGAGGTTTTAAATTTTTTTAAACAATTAGTTTTATGTTCTTTTAAATAATTGCTTCATTATATTTGGTACATCTGTGCAGGGGTCTGATGATGACATTTGGTAAATTTCCAAATAGCTGGAAAACTGGGGAATACCAGTTAAGCAATCGCAAAAGCCACCTGTCAGTTTAGAAAAGAGGCTTTCTCAGTGTGAAAGAGAAATTGTTTCAACAAAAGAACTGATCCTGTTCTCTGAAGAAATGGCTGTGCTTCAGGTGAGGCTATTAGACCCTGTATTTTTTTTAAGAAGGTAAGCTGTAGCTAGTTCAGATGACACTAACAAAAAAATGACAGAAGGTTTAGAAGACAAGACCTGGGAGAAAAGGCAAACAGTCTGGGGATAGCCATTCAAGCCAAAGGAGACAGAGAGGAAGCATAACTGTCTACCAGAGACTGAACTGATGTTCAGGCAGAAGAGGCATGCCGGCTAGCTCCCGTGGAAGAGGGCAGTTGGGAGAAAAGAGCTGGGCTCACTTTACTTAATATTAAGAACAATTTTCAAAAACATAACAACTATTCAAAAGATACAGTTAACTGCCATGCGTGTCTAAGGCTTACAGCTATGGAATGGAGAGCAGATCCTTAGTAATGGTTGGAAACCCTTTTAACCAATCGTGGACCTAGATTATGTGTGTCTCTCTGGCTGTAAGTGATCATGTGATTCTCTGTTTGCTTTAATAGCATATTTTGGTTAAGATGCAAATGTACAGCAAAGCACTCATATATCCATCGTGTAGAAAACATTGTCTTGGAATAAATAAGAAAAGTAAACAGAAGACAAAGAAACAGCACATTCTCATGACATATATGAGCTGCTGAGAGCACCATGGGTGCAACAAATGACTGTTTCTGACTTTATATGAATGAATAAAGTCCTTCTCTGCTCCCCCATGGTGCTGGGACTCTAAGGCAGGCAGGGGCACATGCATACTAAGTATGCAAACTACTACTGAGCTTCACACTTAACTTGATCTGTAATAAATTCTATCTTGCTATTGTTTTTCACATTAGGTATTATTATTGTTGTTGTTTATTTGTTGGAAACAACCATCTCTGCCCTCATCAGCCTTACTTTTTACAGTAGCTTTTTTTTCCTTTAATTTTTTTTAGATTTATTTATTTTATACATGTGAATGTTTTGCTTGCATGTATGTCTGTACACCATGTGCATGCTTGATGTGAAAGGGGGTCAGAAATGGGTGTCATATCCCCTAGAGCTGTAGTTACAGATGGCTGTGAGCCACCATGTAGGTGCTGAGAATTGAACCTGGATGCTGACAGTTGAACATGGGACCTCTGGAAGATAGTCAGTGCTTTTTTTTTTTTTTGGTTTTTCGAGACAAGGTTTCTCTGTGTAGCTTTGCGCTTTTCCTGGAACTTGCTTTGGAGAGCAGGCTGGCCTCGAACTCACAGAGATCCACCTGCCTCTGCCTCCCGAGTGCTGGGATTAAAGTCATGTGCCACCACCGCCCGGTGACAGTCAGTGCTTTTAACCACTGAGCCATCCCTCCAGCCCTAGAGTAAGTTTTTAATTACAACTAAACACTTTAATAAAATTCTGGTAGAAGATAAGTTCTGTAGGACAAAAGTTGGGGTAGAGTAGATATTTGAGTGACCAGGGAACATAATTTTTAAAAGGACATTCAGCATAGAACCTTCTGAGAAAGTGACATCTGAGCAGGGAAGGACCTGAGGGCCTGAGGGACACCTTCAGGAAGACATTTCGAATAACCAGTTCCTAAGATAGGAGATTTAACTTAGTGATCTAGTGGCTGCAGGAACAGCCTACCCTACATTCGTCTCAACATGGAAACATATCTATTTCTTTGCAAGTGACACATTCCAGTTGATATTCACCAATAAGAAATGCAACTTAGTTGTGCATGGTGCTGCAGGCCTTTAATCCCAGCACTGGGTGGGTGGGGGGTGGCGGGAGGTTGGCAGATCTCTGCCAGTTCAAGGGCAGTTTGGTTTACATAGTAAATTCCAGGCCAGTTAGGGCTACATAGAAAGACCCTATCTCAGAAGAAGAAGGAGGAGGAGGAGGAGGAGGAGGAGGAGGAGGAGGAGGAGGAGGAGGAGGAGGAGAAGGAGAGAGAGGAGGAGGGGGTCAGGGCTACATAGAAAGAACCTATCTCAGAAGAAGAAAGAAGAGGAGGAGAAGGAGTAAGAAGAGGAGGAGAAGGGGAAAGGGAACGGGAAGAGGCTAATTTAATATTAAAAAACTGAAATATAAAGCAAAGCTTGTCTAAATACTTGTGTCTGGTTATAAATCCTTACACACGAATGTATGTGCACATATGTTTGTTTATGTATGTACTTTTAATTTTCCAAATTCCATAGATGGGTAAAAGCTTTATTGACAACCTATTTGTCTTCTGCTTCACTTCTGAAAATTATATTTTAAAAAACTAAATTTAAGCATGTACACCATGATTCTACAACCAGAGTTTAGAATATTGTCTAAACAACTACTTAGAGCAGACTCTGCTAAATAAGGTACTATCAGCCTTAGCAGAAGTAATCCTGGTACACAATTATTTCCATTGCAGCCCTGACAATTATGTTAATATATCTGAAACAGCAATAGGCACCTAATTATAACACCTAATTATGCCAATTTTATATATACAATTGAACAACATTTTATTTATAACTCTAACTCATTCAAACATAGGACAAAGAGACGTCATCCTCACATGATTGCCTCGTCTTTGCAGTATGAGCAGATGCTGATAGTTTGAACCTGAGAAGTTGGTACACATTACAACCTTAAGAGTGTGGTCTTGACCTGATCTTCCAGGAATTTCAGGCAAGTACATGTAAGTGTGGCTAGGACTGAAGATTGAAGGTATTAGTTTTCTCTTCCAGCAAGAGTTATCTAGGCTTATTTTACTTAAGAAAAAAAAAATCCTTAATTCCTTCTGCTAAGTGTGAGCAAATTATTCTTCCTCAAACAACAGGTAACTCAAGAAATACATATTACATAAGACACAGGGCTGTTTCCTGCCATTTACATATGTTACTTCATTTCTGCCTCATACTTCTCTGCTTCTCTTCATTCCTTGCTCCCCTCCCTCTGATATTCTCTCTCTTCTTTCTTTCTGTCTTCCCTTCTTTCTTTTGGAAGCAGACATTTTTGAGGAATACACTTCTTGTATTCTTTGTATTTTTGAGGAATAGCACTTCTTGGTTTTGGTGGAAGAGTCATGACATAAGCCATCTCAGTTCAGTTCCCTAGCTGCGGTTCCTGAGCTGAAGACTGTTACACTAGGCAATGTACTGGAGAGCTCTTCTTAGGAGATAAAGGAAGGAAGCCAGTGGTACCAGTATAAGGAACAGGCAAGGAGGTGGCCAGTCCTAAGACCTGCCTATAGGCTTTTGTGTATCATCTCAGTGTGTCTTAGTCATTAGTTCTGGTGCCAACAAACATCAGGGAGTGCCATCTGCCATGTCAAGAAATTACCATTTGACCCAGGAAAAATTCCCCAGTCAGTACAACCACAGAGAACAGAGAACTGTAGCTAGAGTTTTCCTGCCTTGCCCACAGTCAGGACAATTCTCTGTCACCCGCCAGTCCCACAGCCGCTCAGACCCAACCAAGTAAACACAGAGACTTCTATTGCTTACAAACTGTATGGCTGTGGCAGGCTTCTTGCTAACTGTTCTTATATCTTAAATTAGTCCATTTCTATAAATCTATACCTTGCCACGTGGCTCGTGGCTTACCGGTACTTTACATCTTCCTTGTCCTGGCAGCTGCTGCAGGCAGTGATTCCTGCCTTCCTGTTCTTTTATTTCTCCTCTCTGTTAGTCCCATCTGTACTTCCTGCCTAGCCACAGCCAATCAGGTTTTATTAATTGACCAATCAGAGCATCACATTTGCCATACAGACCATCCCCCAGCACAGCCAAGTGCAGACCATCTCAGATACCTGCACTCAGGCCCATGGTCCTAATCATCCTCTATGCGGACCTGCTGGGTAAAGCCACGAGGAACCCAAGTACAGGCTCCCACAGGACATACAGAACATCCCACAGCAGAGAACAGAAGCTACAAGGACCTTGGGTTAGGCATAAGCCAATGTTCTGTGTACTCCATAAATGGAAGGTAGCATACTGCCTGGTCTGTTTTTAGTTAAAATTGTCTGTTTTAACATAAGAATGGATTTCTGTTTGAGAAATGTGGAGCTAAGTTTCCAATAAATTATCTTGTCCACTCTTTAAACACGGAGCTGCTACTGACTAAGACTAGGCAATCTCCGGCCTCTGTGGCTAAAAGGAAGTACAATGGTCACAAGATACGGTATCTACAGCTCTTAGCCTTCCATTTTTAAATGAGTTTTGAAAGATCTTCTTTTCAGAATATCTGTATTACCAAACATCTAATGTTGACCTTTGTATCATTGTTGAGGAACCCTGAATGTCATAAAAGGGACCAACCCATGGTTGAGAGTGGGAACCGGACACTGGATAATCCAAGTCTTCAAGTCCATCACCTGGGAGCTGGTTAGATAGGCAAGACTGAAATTTAATCCGTGATCAAACTCTGCCATTTAATAGGAGGTTTGTGTATTCCTTAGTGTTGGAGAGCAGTGAAGACAGGAGATCTTGCTAGAATGAACTGAGTAGCCTAAAGAACCCTGCCAGTTTCCAGTCATTCAATGGCAAATGTGGACTGCTAATTAAGAACTGCGTCTGGTGAAAAATTCAAGAGCAATAAGAGACTTACAACATTTTTTTAGCAGGAGGAAAAGAACTAGACTAACCTGAGTATGCCCAAGTAAATCACCCATTTTATTAAAAACAAACAAAAACAGTAATTGGACCCTCAGGTGGCTCAGCAGGTAGGGGCATTGTGTGGAAAGCCTGATGGTCTGAGTTTTGTCCCCATATAGCAGAAAATCAGCTACTGAGAGTGACTCTCTGATCTCTGCGTGATCACAGTGCCATGAGTGCCTGCACACATGAGAGGGAGCCCATGCCTGACACTTCCTGAATGGCCAGAAACCAGAGACTGGATAGTTCAGAGATCTAGGATAAAACCAAACATGACTGCTCCCACCCCCATCCCCCACAAAAAAAAAGAAAAGAAAGTCGATGAAATAATTAAATGTAATTAAATGATTCCTAATGATATTCTGCTATACTTATCAACTGAAGCCTAGGCCAACCATCATCAGAGAGGCTTCATCTAGGAACAGATGAAAGCAGATTCAGAAACCCACACTCAAGCATTAGAAGAAGGTTGAGGAATCCCAGGGAAGAGGGGGAGGAAGGATTGTAAGAGCCAGAGGGGTTGAGGACACCAGGAGAACACAGCCCACAGAATCAACTAAGCAGGGCTCATAGGGGCTCACAGAGCCTGCATGGGTCTGAGCTAGGTCCTCTGCATGTATGTTGTGGTTGGTAACTTGGGGTATTTGTTGGAGTCCTAATAATGTGAGAGTGAGGGTGTCTCTGACTCTTTTGCCTGTTGAGACCCTTTTCCTCTTTCTGGGTTGCCTCTTTCATTCTTGATATGAGGGTATGTGCCTAGTCTTATTTTAAATTTTATTCAGTGTTTGATTGATATCCCTGGGAGGCCTGTCCTTTTTGTGAAGGGTAACAGAGGAGCAGTGTAACTGGAGGGGAGGAGGGGAGGGACTAGGCAATGTGAAGCAGGGAATACTGTGGTCTGGATGTAATATATGAGAGAAAAACAAAACAAAAAACCAAACAACTAGGTGGCTTGGCAGCCTCGCTAGGCTATTGCCTGAGTTCCTCTTCTATTGAGTCATCTGCAAATACTTAAATGAGCCACTCGGCAACTTCTACTGAGTCCTTCTAAATCTAGCTTCATAGGTCACAGAGAGGAGGAAACCAAACTGAGTTTTGACTACCAAGTAGGAGAGGAGAAAACTCTTTCCATTTGATGATGATCAAGGCATCAATCTTCCTAAATTAATTTGTGTTCCCTCTGACACTTAGGAAGTACCAAAGCATACTTGGGAAAATAGCCCACAGAAAACGTAGCCTGTAAGAGCCACCAACTATACTTGTAAAAGCTACCTCCTCAAGAAGTTAACTTCATACACCTTTTGATCCAGCTTAGGGTAGCCAATCAAGTTGTAGTTCTTCAGTGTGGAATATTGGCAAGATTCATTGGAACTCTGCAGGCCTAAGGGCACCCAGAGATTACATGTGATTCTTTTCAAAATACCAACTAAAAAAAAAAGATTCAAATATGTGTGAGAGCTATAAATTCTTCTGTGTTAAGTGTCATGCTGTCCCTTTGGGAGACTCTCCTGGGCATATATAATTACGATTGAGAACATTTTTGATTCATATCTCCATTCTTCTGGCAGATCTCTGGCATGAGTCACATGCAAATCAATGTTTTCTGAAATGTACTAGCACAGCTATACTCCACTTAGAATCTAAACTATGTTGAGGATGGGTGAGATCGGAGGTTTCTACTTCATCTCTTCTCTCAAAAGGATAATAAAGAAAAATAACAACTGGATGGACAAATCTTGGGTTTTCACTGAGATATGAAGTATATTTATTCATTTTATTCATTCTATTAAATAATAGCACTTAGGGGTGGATAGATGCCTTGAGAGTTAAGAGTACTTATTCTTTTTGCACAGGACCCAGGTTTGGTTTTGCAACACCAGCATCAGGTGTCTCACAGCTGCCTGCAACTCCAGTTCCAAGGGATCTGACACCTTCTTCTACCCCTATAAGCACCCCACAACTGTGATACACATACAGATACACATACGCTTAATTTTTTTGAAAATCATACAAAAATCTTTAAATAGTGGCACTTGAGCAGCTTTGCAGGAGGGGAAAGGAATATTACCTTAAAGTTTAATGAGAGAAATAGGCATTCAAACCATTCTTTAAATCAGGTAGAATGCTGTGAGATATAGGGACAAAGTTCTGTTGGTATACAGAGAAGACAGAAGTGTCCATCCAATCACATTCGGCTTATCAAAGACAATAGTCTTTTAACTTTTTTTTCTAAAGCCAATGGAAAGAGCTCTTACTGCATAAGCATGTGGATCCTAATTCAGATGAAGTATCCACATAAGGAAGGCAGGATGTGGCTATCACACTTGTAATCTCAATGCTAGGGGCAGGGAAGGAGCTCATTGGGACTTTCCAGCTGCCAGCCTAGCATCAGCTTCACTAAGAGACGCTGTCTCAAAAGAGTAAGACAACAATGATAGAACAAGGTACCAGGCATCCTACTTTGGCCTCTGTATGCCCAGGTCCAAATACCCCCACAGACATTGCATATCCCATATACACAACACAAACACATACACATAAGTAATACATAATTAAATACATAGTCTAATTTATCTAGGAAGACAAGAAGAGCAATAAGAAAAGATTCCTAGACTAAACACATACACATTTGAACCATTGTAACAGAAATAATGACCATTTAACAAAATGTGCAAGAATTCTGAGAACTCTATATAGACTGGTTTATGTTAGTCCTCAAGGATTAAAAGCTCAAGGCAGAAGACCTTGACTAAAACAAATGCCATATATTGACTCCAGAGAACATGAAAAGGACAGCTGATCATAATGAAAGGAAGTTACTTCCTTTGGAAATGAATAAGGATTCTTGAAGTGAGTATGTTCACTACATTTGGGGAAGGGGTCACCATAACATTATCTTTTTTCCGACTTAGTTTCTTCTCAGTATCTATATGGAAATGGATTTGCTATTTGGACTTCCAACTCAATCTGAATATGTGCATGAACATACAGTACCATCACTTAGATATTTGATATTAGTGTAATTTTGGATTAAACTCCCTGACTCTCTGATCTTCTTTCCTTATCAAGCAAGTCAGGAAATAAATCTCATGAGCTTCTTAGTAAGCATTAATGAAGAAATAGAAGATAAAGGTCTACAACCACTTTGTCTCTCAAATTCAGTTCAGAAAGTATTATCCCCGACATTCATTGACTCCACACACTTTTTTTGAGCACATAGTCTGAGAAGCTGACCTGGGAATTTCCCTCCTAACAGTTTATAGGAGCTTTTGCTGGAGATAACTATAGGGGCATCCGGATAGCACAGTTGCTATGTGGGGGGAGCCTGCCCTTTGTGAATCCATTGTCAGGTTTTTCTTTGGGTCTTCCATAATACAACTTTTTTACTCTGGGAAGTGACAAGAGGTACCATGCATGAATGCATCTGGAAATGAAGGCTCTGTTTAAATACTTGTCCTTGTGTTGTTTTCAACCGCTTTCAAGTAAAGTCCTGCCAATGCTGGGCAGTGCGCATTATTTAAACAGAGGTCAGATGTCTGAACCCTACTTGACTTGAACTACTGGAGTTTCTATTATCCTTTTCATTGATCCAGAGAGGCATGCACAAATAAACCCCAGACGACCGTCTCCAGCAACAAGGAAATCTTTAAACGTGCGTCATTTGGCAGTGGTGTTATCTTAAGGCGATTATCCAGTGTATAAATGTTTATTGCCTTGCTTTAAGATGCACACTGTACGATTAACAATCAGAGTGGTTTTTGTATAAATGCAATATTTCTGCTATTGTGTTTGTGGAATTCAGCTAGATAATAATTGATTCTGTGACAGGGATTGGCTAATTTGCCAACAGTATAGTATAAAACACATTTATACAGTCAATTACACCCAAGTGCATGGCCTATTTGCTTTATAATTTCATAAACTTGCCAGCAATTTAAATAAAAAAGTTCCATTAAATTATCATATCATGTGATAGAATGATATTGCCAAGTATATTAAACCATGTGTGTTCAGCCAGAATTAATTAAATATTATTACTTTTTTCTTATTAACACATTGAACTTACCCTTCCTACTCTCTACTCAAAATAGAAGCCTATTAGTGAACAAAGTAAACTTAAGGGCAAAGTTTAAACATTTTCCTGAGGGTGTTTCATTAAGAACCCTGGTTCTTTTGTTTAAACATTTGCTCTTGGTAAATGTACTTGTATTGTGAAAATATTTTATGTTCTTAGATATGAATCCTGGAGAGTTTAAGGAATCCCTTTACTTGAATTATTTGGGTATCCAAAGGGGAACATTGTGTCTTTCGCTCAGGGAAAGTCATGACCAAAATTACCGGCTGCATTATCCACTTGATTTGTTGATGATTCTGTTATTTGTGACTCTGTGAATCTGTCTAATCTTAGTAAAGGAAACATACAAGGCTGGATAATTTAGCATTTCAAAAATGAGTAAAATGCAATACTCTTCACCAGATAAAGTACCTGCTTCATATGAAATAGATTAACTGGTCTCCCCCAGGGAGTCATAGTTCAATAACTCTACAGTGAACAATAAGAATCAAACTCTTAATATGGCCCTAGTTTTACTTTATTAAAAGCAAAATACAGTAGTGAACTTTTCCCTGGCCCATCGTAATTATTCTAACTAGATGCACACACACACACACACACACACACACACACACACACACACACACAGAGGCATGGACACTGGCACACACACACACACACACACACACACACACTCTAACTTTTTTTCTCTTGTACTTCATCTGTCATCATGTACCATTTTTTCACACTTCTCCAGTTTAGAATTATGAGGAGATTTTTTTTTCCATCTTCCTTTGTTGTTTGGTCTTTGATTCTTGCTTAACAATGATGATTAACTAAATATTGTCTATTTCTCTCATTTCATAATTATAAAGTTTTTCTTAGAGAGTCTTTTATTGAAAATGCAAAGCATAGTTACCAGTAGTGAAAAGACTGTGGCCATCAATAGTAAAAAGGAAATTAGTTATAGTAATGAAGGCTCTTGATATGGGCAGGTGGCTGGAAGAGAGCTAACAAAGAACAGAAGGAGGATCTACCATGAGAGTCACCCATTCCATGAATGCCTGGCTTCTACATCTTGAACACCAAAACCACAGTGATGTTTGAGTCTTATTCCGAGTCAGTCTGTGGGGTTCATGCTATCCCTGTCCTGAGCAGTAAATCTTACAGCAGTATCCCACAATACAGTTGAGTCATTCTTGGGAGCACAAATGTCCTAGGAACAGAGTATCATGTGATGCCTTGCAAGGCCTTAGAAATCCTTGTAACTTCCTTTGAGGGAGATGGAACTCATCCCAGAGAAGCTCAACACAAGTGGGAGCATTTCTAAAACGTGTTGTAACACATCACACAGAGAACCAACTAGACAATTGTTGACAAAATTGTTACTAGTTGTGGAAACCTTAGACCATAGAGAAGTAGACAAAACAAATGAACATGCTTTTGTAACTGATAATCTGAGATTAGCAATAGTAATTAACTGGCTTATACCTTGTTAATTCTTTTCATTTATACCTTTAAAAAATCTTCCTAAACCAAAAAAAAAAAAAAAAAAAGCCGGGCGGTGGTGGCGCACGCCTTTAATCCCAGCACTCGGGAGGCAGAGCCAGGCGAATCTCCGTGAGTTCGAGGCCAGCCTGGGCTACCAAGTGAGTTCCAGGAAAAAGGCGCAAAGCTACACAGAGAAACCCTGTCTCGAAAAACCAAAAAAAAAAAAAAAAAAAAAAAAATCTTCCTATATTAGTTCACCATTTTGTTAGAAAGCATTCTATTCAGTACCAAATCACTGGTCTTTTTATTCACTTAAATACAGAGAGAGAGAGAGAGAGAGAGAGAGAGAGAGAGAGAGAGAGAGAGAGAGAGAGAGAGAGAGAGAGAGAGAGAAAGAAAGAAACAGAGAGACAGAGAAACAGAGAAACAGAGACAGAGACAGAGACAGAGAGACCTAATCTATCTTTATGACTTCTTAGTATTCCTTTGTGTAGTTTCTAATAATTTGACTAATTTTCAATAGAAAGTATTAAGAATGTTTTTTGTTTCCCAGCATTCTAAACATCTTCCTGCAATAGTTTTTGCTTTCTTCTCCAATTATTTTCTTAGAAATAATTCTCAGATGTGGAACTTGTGTGTGAAAGGTTATTCTCATTTGTGGGCTAATACCAAATTGCCCTCTGGATAGACCATGACAATTCACACCCCCACAGCAGCACATGAGATACAGTTATCAACATCAATTTTTTCACCATTTTCCCTTCCTAATCACCAGAAAGGTGTGAAAAACCCTACATTTAAACACAAACATTTATAATTACCAGCACTTCCCTTAATAAGATGGTGCTTAGAGTTGGATAAGCACAACTTTAACAGCAGTGTGCCCACCTTCAGCAGAAAAAAATTGGAGATATTTAATTATTATAGTCAAAAGAACTTACCCTGAAAAATGGTGTGCACAGGAGTCTTTAAGAGACAGAATATCCTGACTTGCTTCCTGGGTACTTCGTTAAACATAGTGTAACTTATTCTACGTAGGTGACTGGGATCTATGTAATTGTATGCCTCAGGTCTACAAGTCAACCAGAATTCTCCATGTTTGCAGTGAGATAATAAGGATAACGAGACTGCTAAGAGAATCTAAGTTTGAGAGGCATTGTACACCCTTTAAACACTCACTGGGAACTCACTTCATTTCAGTAATGATGCAAAAACTTCTCGCACTTCTGGAGCCCCTGCCTTTGACGCTTTATTGGCATGGATCTAGAAATCTACAGTATCTCTAAAGCATCTCAGACATCAGGGAAACTATCTCGCTATGAGGAGACAGCATTAATGCCAAATCTGAGAATGTGAAGATTTTCCTTATTCGAGTGAGTGATGTTTTTGAATAAGGCAAAAATCTATAATCTTAGTAAATATTACACACTATTATTAAAGAAGCAAAAAAGAATTGTGCTGGAGTTAATTAAGGCTTTAAGAAATGCCTGCTTTTATTGGCAAAAAAAATTTTTTTGCAACAAGAAAACTAAAAATTAAGAGGATGGTTGGCAGTAATATTGATATGCTAATGGATAAACATGCTAATTTAGAAAAACTAATCAGCAAAGACATTACTAATGGAAATGTACAGGAAAATGGCTAATGCTGTATGCAAACCTGGTATCCACAAAATTAAGAGGAAACTGGTTTTGTTTTCATAATTGTAACTTGCAAGTCACATCTTTTCCAGGCTTTGCTATAGGCGATACTGACGAACTTGCTGGGCACTGTGGAAGTGAATCCATACAGGCATGCATTTACTTATATAAATGTGACCATTGAAGGACAGAGATTCAGATCAATTTCTATCCAAACAGAGACAAAGGTTTCCATGCTTTCAGTCTTGTGGGGTTTTAATCTACCCTCTGAGAAGAGGGATGATTTCTAGACAAATGAGCATTTTTCGTTATCAAATTCGTGAAGTAGTAAATTCATTGACTAAAATGCCTGACAAATATGATCTTCCTACTGCAGAAGAAACCCCCACACATACTGTTGACAGACATGTATCCTTTTAGGTAATTAGTTTTACTTTCTTTGTCCTTTCAGTTTGAAGTATATTCGTAGATATTGGTATTTGCAGGTTCTAAGATAATTTAAATTATTGAAGATGAAATGCATTAGGTATAAGATACTAGGGAGTAGTAGGAACTGTGGCAAACTGGACACCACCTAAGCATGTGAGTTGGGGGGTAGTGGTGGTGAATACTGTCCTCGGTTCTGTCCAGGATGAACTCTGATATTGTAAGACCTTCTGAATTTTCAGCAAAGCTGGAAACTCAGGATTATGAAAATCCATGCATTCTGATTAACAGTTAATAACATGGCCCAGCTACAGCCAGGGTCTGCATTGATGTCCTAGGCTTCTGTCGCCATTGAGGATCATGCAGATTCCTGGGATCTGGGGCCATGTTGGTATTTGAGGGCCACATAGCCAATAGGTCCATCCTGATCTGAGTGACCTGCACTGCCTACTGAGACCATGGTGACATTCTGGCCCAGGCTGCTGACAAGGACCATGTCTGAGTCTGTGGTCCAACTATAGTCAGGGTTTGTGTTGATATCCATGGCCCATGTTGCCACCAAGAGCCACGTGGACAACCAGAGTCTAGGATACCACCTAAGCCCATTTTAGTGTCTCAGGGCCATGCTGCTGCTGGGGCCTTAATGATCTGAGTGGCCTAAGCTGTCATCTGGGGCCATGGTATTGTCAGGGACTGGGCTGCTTCCAAGAGCCGTATCTGGGTTGGAGGCCCTGCCACAACCTCTGTCTGTGCTGATGTTTGTGACTCCTGTTACCACCAAAGACAGTGAAGATAGGGCTGCACAGAGTTGGCCCCACCTGTCACTGACTGCAGCACTAGGGAGAACTGACCCTTTCCCCCATCAACTGCTGCACTCGGAAGAGCAGGCGCTACACCTCAGTTGGGTGAAATAGTAGAGCTGGCCCTGCTAGTGTGGGTGAGAGCAGGAGAACTGGCCCTGCTCCTTACTGCCTGCTGCAGTGGGTAAGCAAGTTGGAGCAATGCTGAAAAGCTCACCCTGCTGCTGTCAATGAGGGAAAACTGGCGGGCTGACTAACCCAGCTACCACCCAGGCCCAGAACCAGGCTATAAGTTGGCCCACCCCAACATCCACCTCATCTACAAACTGCTGTAGCATGTGAAGGGGCCGGACCTACAGATACAAATCTGCAGAATTTCCATGATACAAGGTAACAACAGGATATCCAAGCAGAGTGTTATTATTGAGGGTGTATCAAGAGCCAGAGGCCTCAAACCAGATCAATGACTCATTGCAATGAATATTTACAGGTAAATATGTATGGACTAAAGGGTATACTGTGTGACTCACTCTGTCATACCACGGCTTTCCTGTGGAGACTGTTTTTTGTTTTTGTTTTGTATGTTAGATATTTTTGGTTGTTTTGTGTAGGTGGAATTTTTGTCAGGACTGCCAGCTCCAAAGTAAACGTACAGAGACTTAACATTAATTACAAATGCTCAGCCAATAGTTCAGGCTTGTTACTAGCTAACTCTTACAACTTCAAGTAACTCATTTATATCAACCTACATTCTGCCTGTGGTGTTACCTATCTTTTGTTTTGCACCTCCATTTTCCTCTCTGCCTGGCTCGCAACTCGTCTTACTCTGCCCTTTTTCTTCCCAGTGTTCTTAGTCTGGTTCTCCCCCCAATCTTATCCTGTCCAGCTACTGGCCAGTCAGCTTCTTTAATAAACCAATCACATTGACATATATTCACACAGTGTAAAGAGATATTACACATTTTTGCTTTTTCTTTTGAATTTTGTTTTGTTTTGGGGAGGGTTGCAAGGGCAGAGGGCTGATACGAAGGATGTGAAGGCACAGGGAGGTGGATGGGATCGGGATGCATGATATGAAACCCACAAAGAATCGATTAAAATAAAAGAGGAAGAAAAAGACTAACTGCTAATAAATGGGACCTCATGAAACTAAAAAGTTTATACAGCAAAGGAAATCATTGCTCCAGTAAAGAGGCAGCCCACTGGACAGGAAAAACTGTACCAGCTATACATCTGACAGAGAGCTGGTGTCTAGACTATGCAAAGAACTAAACAAACAAACACAAAACCAAATAAAACAAAAACCCTGAACTTCCAACTAAAATTGGAGCCAGGCAGTGGTGGCACATGCCTTTAATCCCAGCACTCAGGAGGCAGAGGCAGGCAGATCTCTGTAAGTTCAGGCTACAGAGCAAGTTCCAGGACAGGCTCCAAAGCCAAACAGAGAAACCCTGTCTCGAAAAACCAAAAAAAATAAAAAAGTAAATAAAATTGGAGTATAAAACTAAATAGAGAAATACAAATGGCTGAAAAATACTTAAAAATCACACCCAGTTATGAACCATGCAAGTTACAGTAATGCCTAGCCTGACAAGACATACCTACTGGTGAAATAGAGGCATGAACATTGTGGGGGGAAACCAAATGCTTTCTGATTGGATTTAAATTCCACTCTACAAGATGAAACCTATACTTTGAATTATTATTAGGCTAAGAACATATGGCCAGACAGTCATAGACTTTAGGGGAGAACCTACTTCTATTATTATACTAAATGTACATAATATTAAGCTAACTGCTAATAACTTATCCTTTACCCATAGATCAATACTTTTCTCAACCCTCATCTGAGAAGCTTGTATTTGCAGTAGATGGTGATTAGTAAAGAAACCCACTGCTGGTCAGATATAATGAATAACTTACTGAAGAATGAATGTTCATCATCATAGAGAACACATTTACCATCCCTACACCCCAAAGCTCAAGGATCATTGTGGAAGAGGTGATGAAAAGATTAAAAGAGCCAAAGGAGGGGGAAGCATTATCTTCCGAGCACAGCAGAGCACCTGAACAAATGAACTCATAGTGGTTGGGACAGCATGTACAAACCTGTACAAGCCCAAGCCAGATCATAACTCAGCATGGAGAGGAGTTGTGGAGCTATGGGCAATTGTTAGCTGCTGGGAGGGAGACAAGTTTTCTCTAAGAGTGCATCCCCTGGTAAGCTGCCCACTCTCAAGGGACAATCACGCATCCAGGAATATTGGACAGCAAAAATTGCTCTTGTTAGATTAAAACAATAGGTTGCAAAGTTGGATAGGCAGGGAAGGAACAGTGGATCTGGAAGAGTGGATAGGAACTGGAAAATGAATATGATCAATCCATGTTGTATGGAACTCTCAAGGAATAATATTAATTAAAAAATCTTTGAAATGAAATTTCTTCAAAATGTAAGATGTGGAAGCAGTCAATTGACTTAGTCACTAAGATTTCTTTTTCATCATCCCCAGTTTGGTTGCCACAAGTCCCTGAACCTCATGTGCATTTCTAGATACAGACGGTTTTCATCCAGTCCTCAAGGATGGTCAGCTCTCCATGTTGTCATCTAAGAGAGTGTGATGAAAACAAACACAATGTCTATTTATCAAGAGAGTCTCTAAGCATTTCATCTAGCTTGCCTCACTTTAGACATTTGCACTGGCCAACCTGTGGAGCACCTGTCTATTCTGGGACTATTTTCATAACTGAGTCATACTTATCATGCATGTTTTGAGCTTCAAATTTGAGTCAGAGTACATGAACATGATTTCCAAGGCCCTGGCTCCTATACTAAAAAGAACACTGAACTTCCCCCCAGTTGTTCATATTTCATCATTTTAGAAGTTCATGAGATTGTCATAATTTTTTCATTTTTTAAATAGCAAACACTCAGCAAGGGTAGATATAAGAAAATACTATCCCAATTTATTAGTTATCATTATGACAATGTTAACTAGCCTGAGAAGCATAAGCATCTTATTGGTAATTGACAGTTATATGTGAGGCTTAATAGAAAGTCAAATCAGTTCAAATACATACAATTCGAGCTGAGGACAAAAATAAGAATCCAATTATTAAATATAAAATTCTCCCTTCTAAATTCCTGTGCATTAAGAGTGGAGGGATGGAGAGAGGGATGGAGAGAGGGAATAGAAAGAGAGAAAACAAAGTTGGGTGGACAGGGAGGTGGGTAGGATCTTGGAGGAGTTGAAGAGGAAAGGAATATTATCAAAATGTATGAAAAATTTTAATGGATGTTTTGAAATTACAATAAAATAAAATAAAACTTTTATACCTTCAAAGAGATTTACTGTACTTTAGGATATGCCATAGCTAAAGAAAACCTTCCTATGGAATGTGTAATTATTAGGGATATATTCCAACATTGTATCTTTCAGTACGGTGAAAAATATCTCTATTTTGATGACAATGAAAAAGTTACACTTGACTTATTACTTGCTATTTAAGAACTAACATCTCAGAACAAAAAAAAACCAAAAAACCTTTTTTCCCCTATTCTGTAAATTTGAGGGGATTATTCCATTCAACATGGGTGGGGGAGAGAGGGAAAGGGAGGGAGGAAGAGAGACAGGGAGGGAGAGAGGAAAAGGCAGGAAGAGAGGGGGAGGGAGGGAGAAGGAGGAAGAGGGACAGAGAGATAGAGAGAGGAGGGGGGTAGGATAACCCCATAACCTGCTCTAGATTACAGGGGACTGCATTTGAGTCCAGGTTAAATATTCAGGACATAATGTTCTATTTCAACTATTTAATCATTTTCTCATTCTTTGCTCATTTGTAAAAATCACTAAACCAAAACCAAATAGACAGCCCTGTGGTAGGAAAGGGCTTTGCCCTCATGTGATTGGGATGTTGTAACATATCACCATAGACTGAGTGACTTATAAAGAAATATATTGCTCACAGTTCATGTGAGCAGGTGCCATGTCTGGTGCAGGCCTTACTACCTCTGCTCCATGCTGTGTATCTTTAAGAGAGGGTGGGTGTCATGTTCTAATATAACAGAAGTAAAGAAGGATGAATTGACCGAAGGGGCCTCAGGCAACAATCCTGTCTGTAAGGGAAGAGCCTTTAGGATTGCTCCAACTGCAACTAATAAATGGAGAGTATTTTTGTTATTGTTTTGGCAGGCTGGAAGGATATTGCTAAAATTCAGGATTGAATATTCATTTTATTATTTTTTAGTTCAGAATTCTTGCATGCATTCTCACAAATAGACACAGCTTTAGGGCTTATAGAACAAAAGAGAATTCAAGATTTAAAAACACAGAAACTGGGCATAGTGTAATGTACAACTATATACAACCTGTCAGAAGACATTGGAGCCTAATTACCAGGAAGAAAAAAAAATAAGAGTACCCAGGCCAGACGTCAGGCATTGATAAGGAACCATGGCTTAAGTAAATAGAAGACAATTAGAGGAACGTAAGAAAATTATCAGAAGGGCCTTGAGCCCCATCTTAGTTTGGGTCCCCTGAGATCAGAGGTCAATAGAGATACAAATGTGTCCTTCACTTGGGAATTAATTGATCCCAGGAGGTGTGGATGAGGGAACAGCAAATGTGAAATGAATAATTAGCAAAAGCAATAACTGTACATTACTGAACTGGGTATTGCTGTGAACTCAATCCAGCTGTGGAGATGTGGAAAGCTGTTCCTCTAAGGGCCAGAGTTCTGGGGAAATATCCACCATCATGCACTGTCATTGGCTGAGGGATTTCCCTGTGAGTAGTAATTTTTTCTATTTACAGGGGGATGCTTTCTGAAAACAATTTCCAGCTTCAGGTAAAGCCCCAAGATAGAAATTAGAGAGCTGAATTGGGGTGATATTGGCATGGACACAATGGCCCACACAGTTATAAAGACTATGAGCCAGGATGAGAAGACTCAAACATAGGGCACAAAGGAACCCATGGCAAGCACCACAGAGTTGGGCCCTGGCTTTATAGATGGCAGGTTTGCAGTGTGTGGCTGGAACTTAGGCTAAATAAGGAGTGGACCATAGAGCAGGCCTCTTGATCCATCAGACACCCATGTCAGAGCAATTGTCAATGCTGTGCTTTTCAGTTCAAGCTAAGATGGGAAGTTGCTTCATCTCCAGTGTGCTATTTCCTATTGTTGCCTCATAGGAGAGGATGAATGCCTGTAATCTCCAAATTCAAAGAAGTTAGATGAAGTCTAACTGCTATATCATAAGTCTTAATTCCCTAACCTTCTACTTGTCCTATGCAGCTGCAGCATAAGTAATGGATGGATGTCTGTGCACACATATCTGCCTTTATCATAACCCAGATAGAGACTCTCCAGCTCTCTGTGATGCCTTATCAGGGAGCTTGGAGCCTGTTCCAAAGTGGCACCCACGGGATCAATGACAAGTGTTCATTTCTGCCTCTTATCTTCTAGTATTCCCAGGGCACCTCACATCTCCATCTTTGTCAAAGTCCAGATGCCTCCAAATTTGCTCAACTCCGCTACATCCCACCCACATCCCACCTCCGTCCATCTAGGAAAACTTGCTCAAGACTTTCTCAAGGCACACCCTCAACATTCCATGCTGTTCTAGCATCTCCACTGCAGAGTTTTTTCATTCCTGGCCTATGTCCAGTGAGGCCATCATTCTTCTTGCTGTTACATTTTATAAACTGAACCAGGGAGCTGAGCTATCTAGCTGAACCAGAGGCAGCAGGTCTTACAAAAGTGTCTGTCATTCTCCATCAACTGACTACCAAACCTGTCACCGTTGGATGTATTTTTCAATATTTTTATTTTTATATTTGCCTATATTTTTTAGTTGTGTGTGTGTGTATGTAAAAGATGGACATGAGATATGAGAGAGAGAGAGAGAGAGAGAAAGAGAGAGAGAGAGAGAGAGAGAGAGAGAGAGAGAGAGAGAGAGAGAGAGAGAGAGAGAGAGATCATGTGCAGGCATGTTGAGGTCCTCTCTTTCCACCATGTGGGTCCTGGGGGTTGAACTCAAGACATCAGGCTTGGTAGAAAGTGCTTTTACCTATTGAGCCATTACCCTGGCTCTTTATTTCCTTTTATGCAGAAGAATACAACATGCTTTGTTGAGTTAATAATTAAAGCACATTGGAAGCAATTTTTCCTTTAGCAGACATATTGCCTCACTTCCTAAACACAATTATTCAATATTGTACAATTATTATATAGTACAGTGTGTGCGACTATGTATGTACCTTAACCAGTAGATCTTCTTAAGATGATCTGAAGAACAAAGAATACATACTCTGGGAGAGAAACAAAAGAAAGAGAATCTGTCTTAAGGGAGATAAAAAAACATGATTAAACTTATAAAAAGGAATGCAGAGCTGGGAAGTGGAGTACCCGCGTGAGTATGTGCCAGTCTCTACATTTGACTTCAGAACCACAATACACACACACACACACACACACACACACACACACACACACACACACACACATGCACATCCATACACTGATGATGAATACTGTTCTGCCTGAGGAGCACATCAGGATGTTTTCTCTGGCTTCTTTACATGATGGTGAGTGGCTTAATTCATATATTAGCTGAAAAAAAGCACACCCATTTTTCAGGGAAACTTTCTCTGGCATTTAAGTTCTAATAATTGTGTGGAAACTAACCAGGTTAGAGAACAGCAAGACGGCTAATGTCCTGAGGGCTAGTACAGAGTGTAGAGGAATCTTCCCTCAGAACTCTCTTGAGATCACTGACAGAAGCTGAGAACCCAGCACTAAGTCAGCATTATGACCATGAGCACAAACTTGGAAGTTCCAGAGAAGCACATTTCCTTGACAAATATTCAATCACATTTAAAGTTAGAAAAAAATCCAAACCTGTGATGTCATGTTTTATCATTTCTTTTACTTTTGAGATTATAATATAATTACAACATTTTCCCCTCCCTTTCTTTCCTCCAAACCCTCCCATATACCCCTCTTTCCTCTCTTTCAACCTATGGTCTATTTTTTCATTAATTGTTGTTACATGTATATATAAATATAGATGCAAATGTGTGCATTCAATCTATATAGTGTTACTTGTATGCATATCTTTAGGGCTGGATACTTTTTCAATTCTATCTCTTTCTCCATTCCCCTCCTTAGTGTGTGTGTGTGTGTGTGTGTGTGTGTGTGTGTGTGTGTGTGTGTGTGTATGTGAGAGAGACAGACAGACAGACAGACAGACAGACATACAGAGACAGAGAGAGATGGAGGCTGAGTGATGTTGAGGGCATCTTCTGGAATACTTTGCACCTGCCTGCTCAGGCAGGGTTGGTAGTTGAACCAGAGCTCCTTGAAATAGCTAGTGCAGACATCCATCTTGACAGGGCATCTTTTCCCTTGGTCTTCCAGTGCCAGAATGACATGTGGACTGACATCCGTACTAAGGGTTTATGAAGGTTCTGAGGAGCTGAACTCAGGTTCCACAGTTGTTGCACTTTCACAGCCACCTCCTCAGCCCTAATTCTATCATTTTTATTTTTAAAGCAAATAGTGCATGCATATTGCTAAACTAATAACTGCATTTTTAAAATTTAATTCCTATGGATGTCTCACCACACCACTATTTAATTTTATTTGTGTCTATCCCATCAAACTGTCTTCAAATTTTTGTTCTTGATGCTTGGTCCCTGATACTTACTTTAACAATAAAGGGTGTGGAAGAGGACATTCACTACCAAAAGTATAGCAACAATGTAAGGTAAGATTTTTTACAAACTCATGAAATCAAAGAATTTTGTATGAGAAATTATTGTAATCAGATACATCTCCTGGGCTCGGCTGAGACTCCTCCCTGCAGTAAGATGGAAGCAGTGTTTTTAGTAAAGTTTGCAGACCATTTACTTCTGCAGAATTTGGGGAACTCAAGAAAACCAAGACTGGGATAAGACCAGAAATTGGTACACACATGTCCTTTAATTTGCTTTATTCAACAACGTATTTTTTCTTCTTATATTCTATTATATAATCATTTTCTGGCAGTTTTTAATTGTTTCTGGAGAGGGGCAGGTAAAGATGAACTCTACTGTGTTGACTGGGTTTAAAAAATCTGGGATTGGACATTGACTGTTATTTCAGCCTCCCAGGCCAATGATTATGATCTTGAAAAATGACGTGATTTAAGTCGTTTCTTCATCTGTGAAACAAAGGAATTCATCTATAGCACTCCAAGTCTCATTTTCCACAAGAGTCAGTGAGATGTGAATGTGACATGCTGAGAACAGGGAAGGATTCATCCTTCAGTGCTAACTTGGGGTCTGTGACTGCCAGGATCATAGAGCTTTAGAATCCTGCAGAACAGGTGGCAACTGTGACTTTTCACCCCGACAGGCTTCCCAAGTCAATCTTCATCGTAGTCTGGAAGGAGATTTAGGTTTTCTTTGGGGCCTTTGGAACAGACAGTCCCAACAACAAGGACAGTGCCAATCATCTCAAAGAAGACAACTTCCAGAATTGCTTCAACCAAACGTTTAACTCAATAAACACACTCTAAAAATGGTGCCACGACAATGAAAGTTTTCACAAAGACGCTTTTGTTGGGTCCTCAGGTGCCTGTTTGAGTAGGTGTTAGTGTGTCATCCTTACAAGGGAAAATGGAGATGGGGCAAGGCTAGTCAAAGTACATCTAGGATACAGACTAGGATGTCTGGATTAGGAAATCTGTGTAGTTTTTCTATGAAAAACCCTAGTAACAATTTCAGGTTAGTGTGAATTTTTAAATTCACCAGTCTAATTGAAGAGTTAAATTGATCAGTAGTGGGAGAATCAGTCAATGAGCAATTAAAATAGTCCTAAAATATGCATGTGTTAGTCTGAAACTCTGCAATGATTTACACCTTTGCACCTGAATTTTAGCACAGCAACTCCATTTCTCATTTGGTTTTATTTACTAGAGCTGTTGGACTATAACACATTAATAAAACATCCAGTGGCCATTAATAACATATTGTGACTCCAGTTCATGAGTCCTTCACCTAAACTTCCAGCTTAGGAAGTTCATGCTGACATCTAAGGCAGTCCCATTTGCTAATACAACTGCAGGTGCTGTTATTTCAGCTAGTTGATATTTCAGCTGTTTGCTCATCGGTGGCTTGGGGTTATGCTCCCTTGGAAACCACTGTTTCAGTTTGCACTGCATTGCACTGCATTGCACAGTATTCCATCCCATTGCATTCCACTGTGCTTTCCTACATTCAGCTCCACTGTAGTCCTTTCTGCTCTGCTATTCCATTTCCCTCCATTCCACCTGTTTTGTCTAGTCTACCTTTATCACTTTCTTCCTTCTTCTCTCGTTTTTTTCTCTCCTCCCCTCTGTTTCTCATCTTCCCATTCCACAACCACCTTTTTCTTCTTACATGTACACAAGCAAACACTCAGATCCTAACTTTTCCTTAGATGTGTCAAGAGTAAACTCCCAGGAAGTGCTTAAGGCTAAAGCAAAAGTGAGTAAATGTACCCTTCACTAGAGACTTCAACTTCTTTGAAGTTTAATTTTGTTCTTGAATGTTAAAGACGATATATTTGATATCTGTAAATCTGTCTGTACTCGCCTGTGCATGTGAATATATATACATGAGCAAAAATGAAAAAGAACAGAAAAAAATCCCCCAAACTTCTGCTTTGACTGCAAGATTAGAGGTTCTAACTTCTTGATTATTCCTTAACAAGAACATTTTAGAGAAATCAGTATCTTTTGTCCTCGTTCCATATAGATTACTGCAGTTTGCAGACAGCCCTTTTTGCATATTATGTAAATAGAAAGTTACGTTAACAACACTGTAGGTAATGCAGGAACTTTTTTTTTAATTTTCCCTTTTTTCTCATAGAAAGAGCTCCTGATTAAGAACTGTGGCTGCTGTTCATCTTTAATTCCTTGCTGACTCCCCAAGTGCTGTCTAGGATGCCTCAAATTCTTTTCATAAAGCCATTAAGCACCATCAGTCCTAAATGATTCCCAGTTGGCCCTGGTGAAACTTTTCAGCAGACCCTGTTCTATTACTTGAGTGGGAGTTAAGGTATGTGTTGCTGCAGTAAGGGCTATCAAAATCAAACCTAGTGTCCACAGAGAGTGTTTTTGTAAGAGGGTTGGCAATCCAACAGAGGGTGGGAGTAAACAAACTTTCAGATCTCTCCAGAGTGCAATAACTGGTTCCCTGTCCAACAGAGAACAGGAGGAAGTAGGAGAGGAGAGGAGCGCTGTGTTCCTCATGGTCAGTGTCCTGTTACACAGAGACGCTTGGAGCTTTTGTGGATAGATGTTAGGAATTTGTGAAACTATTAGAATAATGAAATGCTGCTTCTAAGCTGATTACATATGAGAAACACACAGAGTCATACACATATTACAAAATACCCCCAAGGACAATGTAGCCACTCTTAAAGCAAGCTTTATTTTAGAGAATGACATTTATCTATAGTAGAAACAAAGCACTCAACTTACAAACCAAATCCATAGCTCTGTCCCTGGCTCACCACAAACTATGGAGATGAGGTCTTGCAGAGTTGTCCAGGGACCTATGATCTCTAGCAGTTTACCTATGTGCTTGACTTCCACCTTAAAACAGAAGAGAGAGCTGTTTGATGGATTCAAACAGAAGAACCTGATTATAATTCCCAAAGCTACAAAAAAAAAAATGTTGTTTCCTAGCTGTGAGCCTGGCTGACCTGCAGAAGCCAGCATGAGTTCTCCCTGTGAGCAGAGATGACAATGTCTCCACACTGACGGTGCTGAGTGTGTTCCCTCATGCTCTTTTTGAAAATGTGTGTTGTGATTGTGTGTGACACAATTTACTTATTATTATGGCAGTAGGAGTTGAATGTGATTGAAAGCCATCAAAAGGCACAGCGTTTGAATGTCAAACATGGCTTGTCTTTAATTCCAGACAATCTGGCTGTCTGTTCATCTTCCCCATCCACACTGATTCCCTGATTTCCATTCAGTGGCACTGAGTTTTTTTTTTTTTTTTAAATCTTTGCATTTTTCTGTTCAGGTCAACATATCTGAACATTTGGAGAGCCGGAATGAAAACCAGTATAAAGCTGTGTTGTGAATTTCTGCTTAAATAGGTTGGGTAGGAGAGCAGCAATTAAATTTTTATAAGAAAAAATTCTTCCATGAAGCTTACTCTTTTCTGTATTTAACTCTTTCCCACTTTTTCTTTCCAACTTCATTAGCCTCCAAATAAGCACAGCATATTATGGATGTCTAAGGAAGTTTTATTTAGACTTATAAGGGCTGATCTATTCCCATACTGTTTAAATTAATGTTCAAAAAAGAATTCAAACCACATTCTAACATTTGGACTATGTAAGAAGGAAACAGATTTTTTGGGGAAAAAAAAAGATGTTGCTTTAGCTAAGCAGAATGGGCTGCAGGAACACAGACATGCGCAGACTGAGTTTCTAAATGTGTGTGTTATCTGATAAGATCAATTCAGAGAGTAAATGAGCCCCTGAGCAACTTCCTTCTTTTCTGTCCTCCCCATCCCTCCCTCCCTTTTTCAGACCCTGCCCTTTATTCTTTTTTGTTTCCTCTTTCCCTTTTCTACCTTCTCTTTTTCTCCTAACATATGGACTTTTACTTTTATCTCAGACACCTGCAGCCTGAGGCTTGGAAACATTTGGGGTTTTCACCTAACCAGCTTCTTTTCCGACCAAATTAGCTCCAGAAATGCAGGGTGACTTTGAAAGCAAGAATCTCTTGAAATAGTATGGCCTCAATTTACATTAGCTACATTCAGAGATTTAAGTTCCCAATATCTTACACATATACTGCACTCTGCCCACACATGGGATGCTTTGTTAGGTAAGCATCCACACATGTGATCATTCCCTGTTAGAAAACAGGTATGAAAGAAAAACAAAGTTACTGATTTTGTGTTTTCAGTGCAATTGATCCTGCCCTGCCCCCAATTTCTCAGGTGCAAACACTGAGAGATAAAGAAACATAGATGGGACTTCAGAAAGGATTGCAAGGCCAAAAGCCTGTGCATTTGTGTGTGTGTGTGTGTGTGTGTGTGTGTGTGTGTGTGTGTGTGTGTGTGTGTTGCATGAGTGAATTAAATTTCAATTAGCCAGCTTTTAGCAACAGTTACTTTGGTGTGTTGGCTTCTATTTGTAGCACGTATGGTAATATATTTTTCTCATAAATGAAGTGTAGTTTAATGAGAAAAAGAAAAGAAATTAGTGAGCCAGAAAAATGTCAAAGTCTACCTTTTAGAAAACATATCACCTTCTAGACAGAAGCTGCAGTCTGTCTTCCATGTTCTAAATATTGTAGTGATTGCCTTTGAAAACAGCTAACGTCATTGAGAAGGCAGATTTTAGGCTTCTTCAAACTGATGGATTACAGAGAGCTAGGAGCAGTGAACCTGCCCATTCCCATGTCCTGGCTTTACAAGAGGCTGGAGGATTTTCTCGACAAAGCTGAAAGAGAACAAAATATGCTGGAAGTTAGTACACCTCACTGGACACATTAGTATTTCCTAACGATTTTCAAATAGAACAAAACACTATTTGAGATGCTGTAATTTGTGAAGATTCACAGACCATTCATGGACCCAAACACTTAAATATCCTATTTCATTTTCTTTAAGTCAGTCTCTCCACACTCATCTGGCCTTAGGTCACTTTGCCAACTTCATGTATCTGTAAATCCAGTGAACTAGGCCATAGTACACAAAAGGATGCCAAGATAGCTCCCTACCTCCTTACTTCCTTCCCCAAGGCTTGTTTCTTATGCATCATCCACACCCAACATACCCAATGGGTAGTGCAGGACTGAATAATCCACAGACTAACCCTGAAGAAGGAGCCAGCATATGCAGTAAACCAATTACCTTCATTAGATGGATGCCCTGGATCAGAGGTAATTCAGCATACTGCTGATCATAGATAACTGTGCAAAACAAATCCAATGGTTCAACCATACAGAGAGAGGGGGAAGGAAACAGGGAATGTGATCCTAGCATGTGATCTGAGGGCAGAGATTAGGCACCATGAATGATTACCATGTGTAGGGGGTTCTAGGATATATTTGAAGCCATTCTAGACAGTTTACATTGCTTACATACTACAAAAATCAAGGTGGTGAGTTCTTCCAAGACCAACTTTGTAGCTGGAAAAAAAAGAGAAAGAAATACATTGAATATCCTAAAATACTCCAAATACAAATGAGAAGCGCCTGTGTATCTTTGAACTTTTTAACAACTCAGTGGTGGAAATGGAAAAAAAGCCTGTGATAAGTAACTCCTTTCTGAGAATACTGCATCCCTAGGGGGTAGCTTCGATGAGCTGTAGCAACATTCAAACTGTCCAAGTCTGAAGGTGACCCCAGAGACAGCAAGCACACTCACAGTTCACGGTTATTCTACATTCTATCAGATGACATCAGGGCTTCGCCTAGTGTCGGAGAACTTGGATAGAAACACAGTGAGAGATGGTGCTCACCAACAAAACAGTGTGAAGGAGCAAAGTTCCAGCAACTTGTTCCATAGATGTCCTGAGATTTTCTAGCCACTAGAAACAGGAACATTGCATCATTGAAAGAAAAACGTATACACCACAACTAGAGAGAGCATTTCATACTATTATTTCAACCCCCAAAATGACAGCAAAAGGTGTGCATGTGTGTGCCTTGTGTGTGTGTGGCGGGGGGTGGAGGTGGGGGGTGGGGGTGGGGGTGGTCCTTCTTATGTGTTGTTGGAGTACTATTCAGGAAAATATATTCAGATTTATATCTGCTTCAAAAAGAAGGATGGGAGCACAGAATGATATTTTATAGTTTTGTTTTTGTTTGTCAGTGTAGGCAGAGGGACCAGGCTGTGGGAGTGGGTACACCACAATACCTTACTTGTATTACCCATTCCACGTCCTGCCTCACCTGCATCTCCTCTACCCCCAAAGCTACCAAAATTAGACTGTGAGACTTGCATTGCCCCAGCCACACGCCAGAGACATTATCTCCTATCTGTGGTATTGAGTGCTGTAATCCTACAGCTAAATGTGGTAACCCAAATTTCACAGGGATGCTGTAGCAGGCTTGTCAAGATAACCAATCTCAGCGTGTGGAGTGCGAGGTTGAAATCAGCCTGTGGGCTTGGAGCAGTGCGGATGCTTTGTGTAGCTTCTCCTACGCACTCTATAGCTTACCCATCCTTGCAGAGATCACAGGAACCCTAAATAGCAAATATGGCATCTGAACTAGAACACCACCTGTTTTGTATCAGTGTAGATGGGCTTCTGCCACCGGCAGCTTCTCTTTCTTCTCACTTTTGGTGGAGAAGAGATGAAGTTTAGCGTCCATCTCTGTTGTCTGGCTGACAGAATAGATGTAAAATTGCTAGCTTGTCTATCCCTCATTATCTACACCTAAGCCAGCAGCTCCTACCCTACCCACATAACTGTGACCTACATATATCTTTCACATATGTTGCTTTGGACATTTTATAAATGCTAGCAGGTGCTTAGGATCCTAAGCAAGAAAAATCACTGTTTGACAAGCCTCTTTGTTCCATATTTCAGAATATTTATTGTTGACTTTTGTGGTTGAAATCTCAATCTCTCTCTCTCTCTCTCTCTCTCTCTCTCTCTCTCTCTCTCTCTCTCTCTCTCTCTCTCTCTCTCCCTCTCCCTCTCCTCACCCCCTTCTCTCTCCTCTCACATCAGATTACTTAGAAACGTGCAGGTTTGACACATGCTTTTACCTGAAATTCTGTCTACTCCTGCTGCTTTATTGGACCCCCTAATTACTTGTAAAAAAATAATAATAAATTGGGCAGGTGTTTGCTCTTCCAGTTGATTAATTGACAATGATTTCACCACAATTGACAGCAGAAAGCTAGGAAGCTGCAGGTTGGGGTTCACCAGCTTGAGAGGAGAATTTACAAAAGGCTGAAATTGCCAACAGTCTATGTTTTTTATTCCAGGCTGGGAGATTTCTTCGTCCTAGTGCTGAGCACTGTCAAAGCTATAATTCTTTATTTTATACTTGTGAAACTCTAAAGCAGATAAAATGAGTTTTAATTTTTTTCCTGTGTGTGAAAAAGATCACCCAAATTAGTTAAGGGGAAAGGCGTGGACACACTGGAACAATGGTGTCTGATGTCCGCTTGACTGTTTTTTTTCACCGTGTCTGGGATGCTTGGCCTTTCAATTCAGCTGGCTCAGAAGTGGCATCAGCCAGCAGAAGGTTGCCTCTTAGAACTGAGTGTGCCTTCCAGAACACTAGCCTAGCAAAGCTGGGGCCATTCTCCAGTAATATTTTTTAAAGTTTCAAAAAACAAAACCTACATGATATTTTTATACTGCACAAATAACACTGCAGAAAATGAAACGCCCTGAATTGCAGAAACATCAGTGAAGCCATGCCCTGTCCTCATGTTTGACTGATACTAAAACTTCACATGTCTTACAGGGATTCTAGACATAGACTGAAGAGTTATAGATGTTATAGTTTTAATTCAGAGTCCAGAGCAGACAGCCTAATTTCAGATAAACAGGGTTTCAAAATAGAAGTAGATTGGTTAATACAATTTGCCATGCAAAAGAATGTGGTGAAATATGTAAAGTAAGCTAGATTTGAGGTTTGGCTGGAGTCGGGCCGTATTTTTATATTGATCCTTAGAACTCATTCACTCACTCTATTTTTATTTTACAGCTGGGCTTGTAAGCATGAATAATGTAGTTACACAGACAGCACAGAAAGTGGGTGTAGCCAGGAGGGCGTGGGGGAGAAAGGAGTCCATTTTTCCTGACAACAGCTACAGATAGGAAGATGTTTTCACGCTTTTAAAGAGACAATAGCTGATAGAGAAGACACAGCAGCAATGCTTATCAACTCAAAACACACCTTCAGTTTTTCTCCTGAAACAGAGATGGTAGGAATTATTATGACATATGTATGGTGTCTGTAGCTGATCAAATTTATAAGAAGAAATAATTACATCTTAGATTCATGTCAATATGAGAATGAAATTGATGGTCATCTGACTTTACAGAAGAATTCCAGGACAGGTTGAGATTCTAAATATTTGAAACACACATTTCTACAAAATCAACAGGCCATTTAATAAAAAAAAGATAATACAAGTTCTGTCTTGAATGTTTGTATTTAAGAGAAATTATATTCCCTTTGTTTGAAATGAGAATATACAAATTAGAAATTTAATATTACTGTATATTTTTAGCAAAGGACTTTGTGTCCCATCTCTATTTTCTGAGATTCCTTTCCTCAGCTATAACACAGCTTCATGTTCTTTGAATGTCATTGTTTGCCAAGCTTTAACATGTTATTTTGTTAGAAAGAATAAAGTATACACAGAAACATTTGACCTCATTCTCTTTTAAAAATATGTATGTGTGTATATACATATACACATATGAGTCCAGGTGCCTTTGCAGTCTATAAAAGGAAGTTGGATATCCTGGTGCTGGAGTTACAGGCTCTTGTGAGCTGTTTAATATGAATGCTGGGAACGAAACTGGGGTCATCTGAGCTGTCTCTTGAGATCCTGATATAGGTTTTGTTGGTTGGTTGGTTGGTTTTTGAGAGAACAGGGCTTTCCTTTTCTTGCTGTGAGGAAAACAAAATGCATTTTCATACATTCTTACGAAGGATTTGCATGGTCAATTTCTTTTTATACCTAAACATTTGGACTGAACCTTCCTGCCTCTCTCCTGGGTGAGCCACACGCTCTGCCACCGTGACATTGGCTAAGCAAAGCAGAGGTTTGCCACGAGCCCAAATCATGAGAAGTCCTGTGGCTGCCGTATCGGACGGATGCCTTCAGTGATGCCTTCTTACATCTTTCTCAGGAAGTAGCTGCAGTTCCCAATCCCAGCAGGTAAGAAGCTAATGTCACCTACGCAGGTAAAGTAATCTGTTCGCTGAGTACATACACATACCCCACTACCACTTTCCAAAGGGCGCATGAATCAAAAAACCTTAAAAAGGGAATGGAAAAGTAAGCTTTTAAGAACTTCTTGAAGAAAATAAAGCCGTTCTTTTTTATGAAATGCTCCATTTCCTGACCCTTACCTCAGCACCTTGATTGTTTCATGGATAGAGCAGTGTGTACTCAGTGCCTGCTTCTGATAGGTTGTGAGTCCAGAAAGACACCAAGCAGACAGGCATATACCAGCTGTAAAATTGCACACTCTGCCATCAGTGAGTCATCCAGACTACCTACTTCATCTCCTTCTACCCAAATATTGCATTTTCCCTCCCAATAAAGATGTTTTATAACAGCAGTGCGGTGCTGTAACTCATGGAGGCTCAGCTGCTTACGTGCTCTCTGTGTCCTCCAACTCCCCCTCCATCGTGTGAGCATATGTTCTATCTCTTTCATGAATTATTTGTTAGTGATTCCACATTGGAACCTACACTTGGAAAGCAGTTTCCCCACCCCCATTGCCAAGATTCCTGCTCATTCTTCCAAGGTCCATATTGTCTAATGGCTTCCAAGTTGTAAAAGATTCCCTCATCTAGGGGCTTGGTCTTCTAAATTCTCAATTAACAAAAACCATCCTGAGCTTACACGGTTACCTAAGGTGCTGTGGTTCCTCATTTTGGTTTTGAAATCACCATTTGTGTACACTATGTTCAGAAAGGGGGGCCACTCTGCAGTGAGCAAACTCAATTGCAGACATTTCAGGGTTCAGTGATGATACTTAGCCGCACAGCCCAGGAGAGAGGCATTCACCACTTTTCATACCTCCTATTTTTCTACTAGTAAAGTTCAAGCATGGGGAATAATCAAACAAGATCCAGTTTGTGAGCAGTGAAGGGATTTTGCTACAGCCTTTGTCATTTGGATTTTCTGGAAGGGATTGCAAAGCATTTTCATGTGAACAAGGTTTTTGTTCAATTGAGCACTTATTGGTTATCTCTTGATGGTGTTATGTTAGAACCCTCACATACTGGTGAAGGATCAAAGGGGGCATGTTTCCTCTCAATTGTATGCATGGCAGATGCTTTGTGATGGTGAGAACAGGAGGCAGAAATTGACTACACAGTTTATGGTAAAAAGACCCCACATAAGAAAAGTAACCAGTTTCTATCTTGGCTATGAGCTGTCCATAGACTCACCCTTGCTGGAGGTGGCAGAAACTGGAAGTGCTTAGGCTAAAAGTATCTCTGACTTTGGCATGGCTAGAGGTTGAAGATGCCAGGAAGGGGTCTGGTTTTTTGTATCTCTTTTCTCTAAAGGAGCACCCTTTCCCGGGAAACCATATGAGATTGTGACTGAAAGTGTGAGGATACCCACACCTGTATTGAAACCTGGACTAATCAGCTCGTGGCCCTTCTCTCCCTTGCTCCATTAAAGACCCAAGTCAATAAGGTTCAATGGCACCCACACCTGGGTGGCCTCCCTGCTCTACAGGAGCTTTGGGTTCTCTCTCTGTCTTTTAGGCTCCTTATTTAATTTTTTTTCCAGAAACTTACCCTCTGTGATCTGTGAATTTCATTCTTCAAACTTTGGAGAGATGAACAGAAAGGTCTCTGGGTTGGGTTGGGTTTGGTGGTCACTGAGTTTCTGGGACCCCTGCCTCTAAAGCTAAGCATGACAGAGCTGAGTGAGTCTCCATCGCCCTCAAAGATATCCTGATATCACTGTGTCACTAAACTTAAAAAGCCATCATGGGAGAGTTTACATAGCAAAAAAATCAAGAAATGCCATAAACGAAAGCCTTTGGAAAGGACAGGAGTCACCCCACATCACTTACTAAGGTGCAGCTGCCTTCTATGTAGTCAGTAAGGAGTTGTTCAGGCGCTGGAAGTACCGAGTGAGACAGCTCCAGAGCAGAACTAAAAGAAAGGATGTCAGATCAAGTCATTCAAGTTCAGGCATAGCTTGAATGGGCTCTTGGGTGGGTTCTGTTCATCACTAAGGAACCATTGGGGGAGGCATTCCCTGGGGAAAGCAGTCACCCATGGTAGGCCGGCCACTCCTGCTCCAGGGGAGGTCTTGGCATCCATGCGCATATGGCCAAAACTCATTGTACTTAATGGGCTGCTGAAGAAAAAAAGGAAAAGGGCATAAAGTTAGAAGGAAGCATTGAAGGGAATCTGAGGGTGGGATGGAGAGAGGAAGTGGGGGTACATAGATTATGTATCTCATTGTATACATTTTGAAAATCCAAAACGAATCCATTTTTAAATTGTTGATTTAAATCTTGATTTAAATATATGATTTAAATCAATATTTAGATATTTTAAATATTACCAGTTTTAAAAGAATGTTATACAAAGTATTTTGATCATATTCATCCTTCTCTCTTTCCTTATATATCCTAACTGTGGTGATACATTGTGTACCCCAATATATTGTGTACCCTAATAAACTTATCTGGGGATCAGAGGACAGAGCAGCCACTAGTTTAGACATAGAGGCCAGACAGTGGTGGCACACACCTTTAATCCTATCACTTGGGAGGCAGAGATCGATCTGGATCTCTGTGAGTTCAAGGCCACACTGGGAACAGAGCCAGGTGTAGTGGCACACTCCTTTAACCCCAGCACCTGAGATCTCATGTCTTTCCTTGGGGAACACACACACTTTTAATCCCAGGAAGTGAAATGTCTGGGTGGAGAATGGTACATAAGGTGTGAGGAGACAGGAACTAAGCAGCAGTTCAACTGAGACCCTTAGGGGTGAGGACTCAGAGGCTTTCAGTCTGAGAATTCATGGAAACAGGATTGGCTGAGGAGTTGGCAAGGTGAAGTTAGCTGTGGCTTGTTCTGTTTCTCTGAACTTTCAGCTTTCACCCTAATATCTAGCTCCAGGTTTTGTTTTTTTATTAGTAAGACAATTTAGCAATTCATGTTATACCCAACCTTCCTACCCAATCAACTTTGCTCTTCCTCCACATCTCTTTTAAACCCATGAAGTCCAGCTTGAATTGTCCAACTACTTTGGATCCTCGGGGCCAACTTTGGAGTGTGGTCAGCATAGTAGGAGGTCAGACCATTAAAGAAACCTGACTCAGCATCTACCACCAGCTGTCCATGCCAATATATCCTCAACTAGGGATGGGACTATACCCACCTCCTCCTTCCATGCTAGTATTTTCTCTAGCTTGAGTTTGTGTGGGTCTTGTGCATACTGTCAGAATCACTGAGTTCGTATGTGAAACTTCCATGTTGTGTCCTGAAAGCAATATTTTGTTATAGTCATTAAAGAGGTCTGGCTCTTACAATCTTTTGTCTGCTCTTCCTCAATGATTTCCTGAGCCTTTGAGGGAGAGGTATGATTCAGATATCTCTTTTAAGTCCAAGCACTCCACAGTCTTATTTTCTGCATGTTGATCAGTTGTGGGTCTTTGTGTTAATCATCATCTATGACAAGAAGAGGCATCTCTGATGAGGGCTGAGAGCTACACCAACCTGTGAGTATGAACCTAAGTCATTAGGAGTCACATTAATACTATGAACATTTAGCAAAGCAACATTCGTATATCACCCCCTCATGCTTATAACCTGTCTCGTTACAGGTTCTTGGCCTCATTGACAGTGCCAGTTACGGACTCCATCTTGTGGAGTAGTCCTTAAAGACAATCAAAAGGTAGTCATTTCTGTCTTTGTTGGGTTTTCTGTTGCTATGATAAAACAGCGTGACCAACAGGAGAGGATATGTTTCTTTTGCCTTCAATTCTCAGTTCATGCTCGATGGCTGAGGGGAGTCAAGGTAGGCATACAAGGCAGGAACTGAAGCAGAGACTGGAAAGAATGCTGCTTATTCACTGGCTCTTCATGGCTTGCTCATCCTGCTTTCTTATACATCCCTGGATCATCTGCTTAGGCGTGGCACAACTCAGAATGGGTTGGGCCCTTCCACATCTGTTATTCATCAAGAAAACATACCACGGGCTTCCCCAAGGCCAACCTTCTGGTAGCATTTTCTCAATTGAGGTTCCCTCTTCCCAAATACTTGTGTCAGGTTGATAGAAAACTAAGCAGAATAATTTAGCCCTCATTAACTTGATACGCCAATACATTATAATTGAAACAAAGCTTTTTCATTTCTTGGTTAAACTCAAGATTTCATATTAATTTTCATATGTCAACATTAAACACTTTCTGACTTTTAAAAGTCCCAAGTCTTTAGAAGTTCAATATCTTTAAAAAAATCCAAAGTCTCTTTGAAAGGTCGACGTTTCTCCAAAATATCCAAAATTGCTCTGGCTAGGGAAGCCCCCAATTCCAGCAGGCACTCTCTTTGAATCCGCAGGTCACTATGACCAAAGAAACAGGTAGGCTAATCCCATATCTTCACCTCTCCCACAGTTCTTCCCAATCCAATCCCCAGTGCCTTCCCTGGCTCTGCAGCAGACTGCATGCTGAGTCCTCCTTTCCCTCAGCCCTCATCTCCACTGGATTGGACATCTTGCCCTCCTCCCCGCCCTCCCCACTCCTTGCTTTAACTCCAGCAGTTACTCCTCGCCAACAAACAGGCCACTTGTTTCTTAGGTCCATTTGCTTGGAATACTTTTATTTAACCCCTTATCCTGAGGCGATGTCTATCCTCAATGTAAAGGTACGTTTCTTGGAAGCACAGAAGGATCAATACTGTTTTGTTTTTTTTTTTTTTTTTTGTATCAATTTTGTTAGTGGGTTCCCATGCAGTGGACACTGAATTTGGGGTCTGGGATAATGCAATGAATCAGGGGAGAGAGGCTAGGGGAGATCTGTGTGGGCCCCTGGAGATGGGGGCAGGCAGAAGTGAGGCTGCAGCAGGTGTTTTGTTGCAGGGCTGGGGATGAGACTGGGGGATTGGATTTGGAGGAGCAGAAGGAGAGGTGAAAAACTGCAGTGGCTTAAGTGGTAGGACACTACAAACTTATCAAAGTAAAAAATTCCACCAACAAGACATTTTTAACATTTATGCCCCAAATAAAAGGGCACCCACGTTTGTAAAAGAAACTCGACTGCAATTAGTCACACATTGACCCTTACACAGTACTCCACTCTCATCAATAAACAGGTCATCTAGACAAAAACTAAACAGAGAAATGGTGGAACTAAGTGACATTATAAACCAAAAGACCTAACAGATATTTACAGATCATTTTCAGATACAGATAAATACAGAATATTTCACCCAAACACAAAAAGAATATACCTCCTTCTCAACACCTCATGGAACTTTCACCAAAATGGGCCATATACTCTGACACAAAGCAAATCTCAATAGATACAACAGAGCCAAGATAACACCCTACATTCTATATGACCATCATGAATTGTTGCTGGAGGGCTTCTCTCCAGGTTCCCCAAGCCCCGCAGTCCCACAATCCACTTATAAAATAATCACGCAGACGCTTATATCACTTATAAACTGTATGGCCGTGGCAGGCTTCTTGCTAACTGTTCTTATATCTTAAATTAACCCATTTCTATAAATCTATACCTTGCCACGTGGCTGATGGCTTACCAGAGTCTTTACATGCTGCTTGTCCTGGCGGTAGCTGCAGTGTCCCTCCTCCTTCTTCCTGTTTCCCCAATTCTCCTCTCTCTCTCTGTCCCGCCTATACTTCCTGCCTGGACACTGGCCATCAGTGTTTCACTTATATAGAATGATATCCACAGCAATGAATATAAACAACAGACTGGATATGAACAACAGAAACAATAGAAAACTTATAAAATCATGGAAACTGACCAATATTCTACTGAATGAAAAATGGGTCAAGACAGAAATTAAGAAAGAAATCAAAGACTTTTAGAGTTGAGTGAAAATAAATATACAACACACTCAAAATTATGGAACACAATGAAGATTATTCAAAGAGGCAAGTTAATAGCACTGTCTACATAAAAAAAGAAAGCTCCCATACTCCCAACTTAGCAGTACACCTGAAAGTTCTGGAGCAAAAAGAAGAAATTATGCTCAAAAGAAATACATGGCAAGAAATAATCTAACTCAGAGCTGAGATTAATAAAATTGAAACAACATCAAAATAATGCAAAGAATCAATGAAACATTAAGTTGATTCTTTGAAAAAAATCAATAAAATTGGCAAGCTCTTTTCTATATTAACTATATGGCAGAGAGATAAGATCCAAATTAACAAAATTTGAAATGAAAATGTAGATGTAACAACAGACATCAGAGAAATCCAGAATCATAAGGATATATTTTAAAAACCTGTACTCCACCAAATTGAAAAATCCAAAAGAAGTGGATAATTTTCTCAATACATACCACATACCAAATCAAGATGATCAAATATACAATTTAAGTAGACCTGTAACCCCCAGTAAAATAGAAATAGTCATTAAAAGCCTTCCAACCAAACACAGCCCAAAGACAGGTAGTTTTAGTGCAGAATTCTACCAGATTTTCAAAGAATGCCATTACTCCTCAAGTTATTCCACAAAATAGAAACAGAAGGAACATTGCCCTATTCATCTTATGAAGCCATAGTTACCCTAATACCCAAACTACATAAACACCCAACAAAAAGAGATTTACAGACCAATTTACTTTATGAACATAGATGCAAACATACTCAACAAAATACTTGGAAATTGAATCCAAAAACATATCAAAAAGATCATTCACCATGATCAAGTAGGCTTAATCCCAGAGATGCATGAATGGTTCAACATATGTAAATAGATAAATGTAATCCACCATATAAACAAACTGAAATACAAAAACCATATAATCATCAACAGATGCAGAAAAGCCTTTTGACAAAATTCAACATCCCTTCATGATAAAAGTCCTGGAGAGATTAGGGATACAAGGGACATACCTAAATATAATAAAGGTAGTTTACAATGAATTCATAGCCAACATCAATTTAAATTTGGAGAAACTCAGAGAAGTTCCACTAAAATCAGGAACAAGGCATGGTTGTCCACTCTCTCCCTACCTATTCAATAGAGTACTTGAAGTCTTAGCTAGAGCAGTCAGACTGCTGAAAGAAATCAAGGGTACACAAATTGGAATGGAAGAAATACAAGTATCTTTATTTGCAGATGATATGATAGTGTATACAAGTGACCTTAAAAATTCTATCAGGAAATTCTTATAGCTGATAAACACTTTTAGCCAAGTAGCTGAATACAAAATTGACTCACAAAAATTCTTCTTATATACAAACAGCAAATGGAAGGAGAAAAAATCAGGGAAACAACACCTTTCACAATACCCTCAAATAATATAAAATGTCTTGGGGGCAATTCTAGACAAGCAAGTGAAAGACTTATATAAGAACTCCAGGTCATTGAAAAAGATATCAAAAGATGGAAAGCCCTCCCATGCTCATGAATTGGTAGTATTAGCATAGTATAAGTGGCCATCCTATCAGAAGCAATCTATAGATTCTATACAATCACCATAAAAATTCTAACACAATTGCTCACAGATTCTGAAAGGACAAATTTCAGTTTCATATAGAAACACAAAATCCCAGGTGTTGTTGGTTGATTTTTAGTCTTTTATGGGGAACCTGCCACCCAGCCACCAAATAAATATGCAGCTAGAGTTTTCCTGCCTTGCCCACAGTCAGGACAAATCTTTGTTACCCGCCAGTCCCACAGCCACTCAGACCCAACCAAGTAAACACAGAGACTTATATTGCTTACAAACTGTATGGCTGTGGCAGGCTTCTTGCTTACTGTTCTTATAGCTTAAATTAATCCGTTTCCATAAATCTATACCCTGCCATGTGGCTTGTGGCTTACCAGTGTCTTCACATGCTTCTTGTCATGGTGGTGGCTGGCAGTGACTCCTTCCGCCTTCCTTTCTTTCTTTTCTCCTCTGTTAGTCCGGCCTATACTTCCTGCCTAGCCACTGGCCAATCAGTGTTTTATTTATTGACCAATCAGAGCAACAGAGTTGACATACAGACCATCCCACAGCATAAATACACAGAGGCTTTTTCTTATGAAGGTATGGCCTTAGGTTGGCTTAGTTTCTAGCCAGCTTTCCTTATCTTAAATTATCCTGTCTATCTTTGCCTCTGGGCTTTTCCCATTTTCTAGCTTTTGTAAATCTTATTCTTACTCCATGGCTTGCTGTGTAGCTGTGTGCCTGGTCCCTGGAGTCCTCTTGCTTCTCTGGATCCTAGGTCTTAGCTCTCTCCTCCCAGTTTTCTCCTATACATACTCTCTGCCTGCCAGCCCAGCCTATCCTTTCTCCTGCCTTGCTATTGGCCATTTCTTTATTAAACCATCAGGTGTTTTACACAGGCACAGTAACACAGCTTCACATAGTTAAACAAATGCAATATAAACAAAAGTAACATACCTTAAAATATTCTAATACACCCATGATAGCTAAAACACTCTGAATAGTATCAGAACTCCTGGAGGTATCACCATTTCCAATTTCAAGTTATACTACAAAGCTATAGTAATAAAAACAGCATGGTATCAGCACAAAAGCAAACATGTTGATGAGTAGAGTTAAATACACTCTTGATTTTTTTTTTTTTGATGTGCTGCTGCAGATTTACTTCTGCAAAATCAGTGCTTATATTCTTTTACAATCAAGGAACTTGGCAGGGGGTTACATCAGACTTTTAACTTTTACAATTACTCAGAATCAGCAAGAAACAATAACAAAGTACATCAGTATCTATTTCTGTGTAGTGCAAGAGACAATAACAAAGTACATCAGTATCTATTTCTGTGTATCACTTCCACAGCTTGGAGTTCATTGTGGTTGTTGCTTAAGGGCATGATCTCAGAATTTTGTGAAATCTGTCTCGCGCCAAAGACCACATCTGTGGGAACCAGATTTTTACCAGCCAAGGTTTAACTCACCCTCTATATACTTTTGTATAATTTCATCTATTTCTTCCTCACTCCTATCACTCTTGATTTTTTTTAAAAATAGAAGCCATAAATACACATTGGGGAGAGAAGACAACACCTGCAACAAATGGTACCGGGCAAATTTGGAAGGCGGCATGAAGAAGACCCCAGGTAGATCCTCCAGATGGACCAAAGACTTCAACATGACCTGAAATGAGATAAAATGGGGACTACCCTTCAACTCATTGGCACAGGAGAAGACACTCAGCCCTAAATAGGATGTCTCCATCATATCCCTCTTCTCAGGGCTCAGGACACACTTGCTGAAGAAGAGGAAGAAAGAATGTAAGAGTCTGAGAGGATGGAGGACATCAAGGAAACAAGACCCTCAAAGTCAACATGACAAAAGGTCTTATGAACTCACAGAGACATAAGCAGCATGCACAGGGCCTGCATGAGTCTGCACCAGATCCTCTGGTATATAGTGTGGCTTCCAGTTTAGTTTTTTTTTCTGGAATTTTTTGGTGTGTGAGTGAGTGTGTCTCTGAATCTTGTGCTTTTGGGTGGAGGGGGACTCTATCTTTTGTTTGTTTGTCTTATTCAACTTTGATGTAAAATTTTTTGCCTTATCTTATTGTATTTCATTATGTTGTATTATTATCTCTAGGAAGCCCATTCTTTTCTGATGAGAGACAGAAAAAGAATGGATTCTGGATGGGAAGGGAGATAGGGAGGAACTGGGATGAGTGGAGAGAGGGGAAACCATAATCAGGATTTATCATGTAAGAAAAGAATTTATTTTTAATAAAAGGAAAAAAATCCAAAATCCCTCTAAAATTTCAGTCTTTTAACTGGATGTTTCTGTTAAAAAAAAATGTTACATACTTCTTATTTTAACAAAGAAGAGCCAGGACACAGTTATAATCAGATGAAACAAAACCAAAGTTCGACAGTGTAAAGCACAATGTCATGCTTCAGGAACTCATGATCTTCTCGTTTCCAAAGAACCTAGGCAGCTTCATTTCTCTGGTTCTGTCATCTACAGAACACGCCACTTATCTCATTGACTTAGGCAGACTCCACTCCACATCTGCTCCTGTCCTTGGTGGTCATTCCATGGTACTGGCATCTCAAAATGCTGCATCTCCATTACAACTGAGCTCTACCATCACTAATAGCCTCTCCTAGGCTCTCTTCAGGGACTCTAAGCCTTCCACACAGTGCCAAGCTCCAACTTTTGTCTGCAATCTTCTCAATCCTGGGGATTCTACTACAACTGAGGTTGCAACTTCATCAGTGGACTCTCCTTACCTCTCACGGTGCCAATGTTTCTTTATAGCAAAAGACATCATCATTCAAGTGAAGAGGCAGCCTACAGAAAGTGAAACAAACAAACAAAATACCTTCACCAGTTGTACAGATGTACATCTGAAGAAGGGTTAGTATTTAACCAATACTATGCAAATAACTAAAATAAAAAAAACAAACATCTAGAGAACAATCAAATTTAAAAATGAGCATTCTCAAAATGGCTGAGAAACTTTAAAAAAACGTTCAACATCTTTAGCCACCAGGGAAACAATTTTGAGATTCCATCTTACCCCCAGTCAGAATGGCCAAGATCAAGAAAACAAATGACAAAAGATACTGATAAGGATGTGGGAAGGATGAAGGGAAAACTTATTCCCTGCAGATGGGTGTGAAAACTGGTCAGCTGCTATGGAAATCAGTACAGAGATTCCTAAAAATACTGAAAATAGATCTACCACATGAGCCATTGTTACCATTCTTGGTCACATACCCAAAAGACTCCATATTTTACTACAGGCATCTTACACCTCCATGTTCATTATTCCTTCATTCACAATACTCAGGAAGTGGAAACAGCCCAAATGTCAATCAACTGAGATATGGATAATGAAACTGTTTATACCATTTAATACTATTCAGCTGTTAAGAAAAAATAAGAATAAATTATGAAACACAAGTAAATTAGTGAAACTGCAAGCAGTCTAAGTCAAGTACACAGACTCAGAAATACAATCTTGCTACATATCAGCTATAGAATTTTCTGGTGGTTTTTAAGGTCTTTTATTTATAAAATCATATTGTCTGAAAATAAAGATACTTTGACTTCTCCCTTTCCTATTTGTATTAATTTTATGTATTTCACTTTTCTTATTGCACTAGCTAAGACTTCAAGCATTATATTGAGCACGAATAGAGAACGTGGACATACTTGTCTTGTTCCTGAATTTAGTGGAAAGCTTTGAGTTTCTCTCTAATTAGAAAAATGTTGCTATTGTCATGGGGTTGCCATTATTATGTCACCCTTATATTTAAGCTCTCCAGGACTTTTGCCGTGAAGGGATGTTGGATTTTGTCCAAAGCCGTTTCTGTGTCTAATGAGATGATCATGTGGATTCTGTTCTGGAGGGGTGGATTATGCTTACTGATTTTTTTTTTTTAATTTTGAAGCATCCCTGCATTTCTGGGGTGGAGCTGACTTGATCATGGTGGATAATTATTGATATGTTCTTGAATACATTTTGCATGTATTTTATTCAGGATTTATACATTCATGTACATCTAATAAATTGGCCTCTAATATTCTTTTGTTGTTGTCTCTCTATCTGGTCTAGGTATCAGGGTAATAGTAGCTTTATAAAAATAATTAGGAAAGGCTACTTCATTTTTAGATTTTTAGAGGAGTTTGAGGAATATTGATGTTTGTTCTTTGGAGATCTGACAGAATTCTACACTGAATTGACCTGCCCTTTGGATATTTTTTAGCTAGAAAATGTTAAATTACTGCTTCTATCTCATTGGATGTTATGGCTCTACTTATATTAGTTATTTCAGCTTGACTTAACTTTGTTAGGTCATACATATCTAGAAATTCATCCATTTCTTTTAGGTTTAACAGCTTGGTAGAATACAAACTTTGAAAATATGAACTTAAAATTATCTGAATTACATTGGTGTATGGTCTTAATTTTGTTAATTTGGATCCTCTCTTTCTCGTGATTAATTTTGCCAAAGGTTTATCATTCTTTCCAAAGATCCAACTCAGTTCCATTGATACTTTGCATTGCATTTTCATTTCTATTTCATTAACGTCAATCCTTATCTTAATTATATCTTCCTGTCTATCCTTTTTGGCTGTTGTTTTTTATGTTTTACAAGCCTTTCAAGTGTACCATTAAATCTTAATATGAGATCTCACCTGTTTGGGGTGGTTGTTGTTTATATGTAGGCACTTAGTGCTCTAGACTTCCCTGTAAGAACCCCCTTCACTATATCTCATTAATTTTGACATTTTGTGTTTTCATTTTCATTCAGTTCTAGAAATTTCCTTCTTGATATTTTTCTTGATCCAATTTTCCTTCAGTGGTGTTTTGTTTAGCTTCCATCCATTTGTGTGTTTTCTGCCATTTTTATTGTTCATATCTTGCTGCATTTTTTTGTGATAAGATTGAATACAGGATATTTTTACTTATGTATTTTCATTTTAACAGCTGAGTAATACTTCATTGTGTAAGTGTGCCACATTTTCTTTACCCATTCTTCAGCTGATGGACATATAGGTTGTTTCTAGGTTCTGGATATTATAAATAATGCTACTATGAACATAGTAGAGCAAGTGTCCTTGTGGTATGATTAAACATTCTTTGAGTATATGCCCCAGATTAGAATAGCTGGGTCTTATGACAGATTGATTCCCAGTTTTCTGCAAAACCACCATAGTGATTTCCAAAGTGGCTGTGCAAGTTTGCACTCCCACCAGCAGTAGAAGAGTGTTCCCCTTACTCCATATCCTCTCCAACATTGGTTGCCATTAGTGTTTTTGATCTTAGCCCTTCCAACAGGTGTAAGATGGTATTTCAGAGTCATTTTGATTTGCATTTCCTTGATAGCTAAGGATGTTGAACAATTCTTTAAGTGCTTCTGGGCCATTTGAGATTCTTCTGTTGAGGATTCTGCTTAAATCTGTAACCCCCCATTTATAAATTGGAATTGGTGGTATTTTCCTGTCTAGGATTTTTTTTAGTTCTTTATATATTTTGGAGGTCGGCCCTCTGTCAAATGTGGTGTTGGTGAAGATCTATTCCCATTCTGTAGGATGTCATTTTGTCTTATTGACAGCATCCTTTGCCTGACAGAAGCTTTTCAGTTTCAGGAGGTCCCTTTTATTAATTGTCAGTCTCAGTGTCTGTACAACTGGTGTTATATTCAGGAAGTTGTCTCCTGTGCCAATGCATTCAAGGCTACTTCTCACTTTCTTTTCTATCATGTTCAGTGTAACTGGGTTTATGTTGAGGTCTTTGATCCACTTGGACTTGAGTTTTGTACAGGGTGATAGATATTTATCTATTTGCATTCTTCTACATGTGAATATCCAGTTATGCCAGCAAAATTAAAAAACATGTACTTCAAAAAATTTGAAAATCTAAAAGATATGGACAATTTTCTTGATAGCTACCACATACCAAAATTGAATTAAGACCAAATAAGAAATTTGAATAGACCTATAACCCTTAAATAAATATAAATAGTCATTAAAAGTCTTCCAACAATAACAGCAACAACTATAACAAGTCCAGGGCTAGATGGTTTCAGCAGAGATTTCTATCAGAATTTCAAAGAAGAGCTAATACCAATACTATTCAAATTGTTCTACACAATAGAAACAGAAGAAACAATGCCAAATTCTTTTTATGTGGCCCCAGTTACCCTGATACCCAAACCATAATGAGATGCAACAGTGAAAGAGAATTAAGGACCAGGCTTCCTCATGAACTTTAAGGCAAACATAATCAAAATACTGGCAAACTAAATACAAGATCACATCAAAAAATCATTCACCATGATCAAGTAGGGTTCATCCCAGAGATGCAGGGATGATTCAACATAAGGAAAATCTGTCAATGTAATTTACCATATAAACGAACTGGAAGAAAAAAAACACACATGATCATCTCATTAGTTGCTGAAAAAGCCTTTGACAAAATCCAACACCCCTTCATGATAAAGACTCTGGAGAGATCAGGAATACAAGGAACATACCTAAACATCATAAAAGCAATATACAGCAAGCTGACAGCCAATATCAGGTTAAACAGAGAGAAACTCAAAACAATTGCACTGAAATCAGGAACAAGACAAGGCTGTCCACACTCTTCATATCTATTCAATATGTACTCAAGGTTCCAGCTACAGCAATAAGACAACAAAAGGAGATCAAGGGGATACAAATTGGAAAGGAAGAAGTCAAACTTTTGCCATTTGCAGATGATATGATAGTATACATAAGTGACCCCAAAAATTCTACCAGGGAGCTCCTACAGCTGATAAACACTTTCAGTAATGTGGTTGGATAAAGATTAACTCAAAAAATCAGTATCTGTACCATATACAAATGATAAATAGGATGAGAAAGAAATCAAAGAGACAACACCCTTTATAATAGCTATAAATCATATAAAATATCTTGGGGTATCTCTAATCAAACAAGTGAAAGATCTATATGACAAGAACTTTAAGTCTTTGAAGAAATAAATTGAGAAGATATCAGAAAATGAAAAGATCTCCCATGCTCATGGATAGGTAGGATTAATGTAGTAAAAATGGCAATCTTACCAAAAGCAATCTACAGATTTAATGCAATCCCCATCAAAACCCAACATAATTCTTCACAGACCTCAAAAGAATAATACTCAACTTCATATGGAGAAAAAAAAACAGGGTAGCTAAAACAACTAAAACAACCCTGGATAATAGAGAAACTTCCAGAGGCATCACATCACCATCCCTTACTTTAAGCTCCACTATAGAGTTATAGTAATAAAAACAGCATGGTACTGGCATAAAAACAGACAGGTGGATCAATGGAATTGAATTGAAGATCCTGATGTAAATCCACACATCTATGAACACTTGATTTTTGACAAAGAAGCCAAAATTATACAATGGAAAAAAGAACGCATCTTATTTTGTTTAATGTGTGATCAGTTTGGGAGAAAGTTCCATGGATTTCTGTTAAGAAGAAAGTATATTCTTTGAGTGAAATGTTCTGTAAAAAACATCCATTCTGGGGGCTGGAGAGATGGCTCAGAGGTTAAGAGCACCGACTGCTCTTCCAGAGGTCCTGAGTTCAATTCCCAGCAACCACATGGTGGCTCACAACCATCTGTAATGAGATCTGGTGCCCTCTTCTGTATACATAATAAATAAATAAATCTTTAAAAAAATTAAAAAAAACCATCCATTCTGTCCATTTGATTTATATTGTTATTTAATATAAATAACGTAATTTCTATCTGGATATCCTGTATATTGGCAAGAGTGGGGTATTGAAGTCACTAATTGTTATTGTGTTAGGTAGGGCCAATCTCTTATTTTAAATCTAATAATCTTTCTTTTATGAAATCAAGTGCACCCGTGTTTTGGAAAGTAAATGTTTATAATTGTAGTATCCTTTTGGTGGGTTTTCCTTTAATGAATATGAGTATCCTTCCCTGTCTCGTATGACTAGTTTTGGCTTGAAGCCTCTTTTGTCAGATATTAAAATATCTGTGCCTGCTTGTTTCTTATTCTGTTTACTGGAATACCTTTTTCCATGATTTTTACCTTAAGGTAAATTGTTGTTGATTGTGAGGTGTGTTTCTTGGGGATAGTAAATAGATGAATTTTATTTTCTCATCCAGTCTGTTGGTTTGTATCTTTTTATTGGGAAACTGAGATTGTTTTTTAATTGGGAAACTGAGATTGTTAATTTTGTGAGTTATTATTGAACAGTGTTTGTTAATTTATGCTATTTTGTCATCATTGTGCTGTTTTATTATGCTTAACTATTCTGAGATTATTTATTCCTTTTCTCCCCTCTTGGATGTGTTTAATTTCTTTAGATCAAACTTTTCCCTACAGTATCTTTTGCACAGCTAGCTTAGTGGACATAAATATTTTATCAATTGTTTCAATTTAGTTTCTCTTCAACTAATAGTTTTGCTGGGTATAGTAGTTTGGGCTGGCATCTGTGAAATTTTAGAACTTGTAGAACATTAGTCCAAGCCTTCTGGCTTTCAATCTGTATTGACAAGTCAGGTGTTATTTTAATGAGCCTACCTTTATATGCATCTTGGACTTTCTCTCTTATAGCTTTTGGTATCCTTTCTTTGTTCTATATTGTGTTTCTTTGTTTGGATTATTATGTGAAGTGGAGAGCTTCTTTTCTGGCCTTGTGTATTTGGTGTCTTGTGTGCTTCAAACACCTTGAAAAGAATCTTGTTCTTAAGATTAGAGATTTTTTTCTATGACTTTGTTGAACATGTAAAGTTTAGAGATCTTTAAAAATGCCATTCTAAAAGTACCAAGCTTGGCCTTTCCTATGAAACTTTGCATCTGCTGATCCTTCTGCCTGAGAATTCGTCATGTGGAAATTGCTGTGTTTTGCTCATTGTCATTGTTTTAGCCTCAGTTCAGATGTCAGCACTTCAAACAGCACTTCTCTGGTCATCCTTTCTTGGTCACAACCCCCCCCCCACACACACACACCTGGTTCCTCTGTTGCTGGTGTTTCTGCTCTGTTTTGTTATAAAACAAATCATCCTGAGTTCTGTTTTACTTGGTAGGTTGATTGTGAACACTCTGTCTTCCTTTACTTTCGATGCTATCAGTAGCAGACTCACTGGTGTTGCTCCCACTTGACCGTGAGCCACAGGCCTGTGGTAGTCACGTAACAAACATCAGTGAGAAAATGAATTTAAAAATGGCAAGTTTGGAATAAAAAATGTTGGCCCAGTATTTAAAAAAAGTTATCTACAGACCTATTTTTAGTCTAATTAATGGTTGTTTTTGATAATAAAATAGAAATATTTATGGATCCACAGGAGGTAGAGGAGTTCATTAATGCTCTGGATAAATAACAGAATGAGCAGTAGAAAATCTATTGACATATTTAATCAGGAAACTGTGAAAACAAGTAGATATAGCTGATTTTGCAAGACATGGAAAGATTGGATTCAGAATAATTTGATTGGGTAAATCTTAAAAGATTTTTCTTTTCCTACACACTGATAAAAGTTTATTTATCTCTGTGATCATAGCATAATGATTAGAACTAAGAAAGTTGAATTTAAATTCCCAATCATTAAACTCCTTGATTATTATCATTTTGGATGGGAAGGAAACATGTAATGTGAGATATCATTCCTCGTATGCAGGAGATTCCATTCCATGGGCTTAGGTGCAGGTGTGTGAGATCCTTGTCCCCACCTCAGATTATTTGTTTAAACATTAAATAAGAGGTGATATCAAATAATGAGTCAGTTATTTCTATGAGAAAGGGCATTTTTTTTAAAAGAACATGTAAAGTTTAGAGAGCTTTAAAATGCCATTCTAAACATGAAGGATTTGGGGAATGGAGATGGGTCTGTAAAGTGCCTGAAGTTCAAGCAAGAAGACTTGAGTTCAGATCCTCAGCACACATGTGACAAGCTGCATGTGATAGGATAAACCCCAGCACACATGTGACAAGCTGAGTGTGACAGGACAAACCCCAGAGTTGGAAGGTGGAGACAGGAGAAGCCCAGGAGGTCACTGGACAGCCAGTGTCACCAAATCTGTGATCCCAGACAGAGGGAGAGCCACTCTCTCTCTCTTTTTATTTTTTTTGGAAGTGGCCACTTGTAAGTTACCTGTGTCCTAGATCTTGGCCCCATGTCGGTGTGAACATCAGCAATAGTAATTGAGCCAGGAGCTACTAACATTAGTTTTTAAAAAAGGACATGAAGGTGGGGGGGGATATAGAGTGAGGAGCATGGTGGGGGGAGTGGGGACGGAGGTGGATATGGAGTGAGGAGCACCAGGGAGTGTGGGGGGCTATAGAGTGAGGAGCATGGGGGGAAGTGGGGGACTATAGAGTGAGGAGTACCAGGGGGAGTGGATGGATATGACCAAATACATTGTGCATGCGAAAGTGTATGAAACAAAAGAAAAATTTAAAGAAATGTAAAAGTTCTCTAAGAACATCTCAGTGGTGATGTACTTCTTTAATTCTAGCACTCAGAGGCAGAGACAAAGAGATCTCTGTGAGTTCAAGGCAAGTCTGGTCTACATGGGGAGTTGTTGGCCAGTCAAGGTTACATAGTAAGATTCTGTCTCAAAAACCAATAGCAAATAACAAATAAAAACAAAGCAAAAACAAAACAACAACAACAACAATGTTTCTGGATAAGATTAGCACTTATTTCAGTGACAATAAGAAAAATCACAGTGAACTCCCTCTGTCAAGTATCCCACAACTGTGTTTCTGTAGTGTAAGTTACAAAAGAATGCAACAAAGTTGTAATTTATATGAAAGCAACAGGAAGCTAGTCATTGCACATATACTCTATTATTTCCTAAGCATGTAAGCACATACTTTACACAAATTCTTATCCACACACCTGTACGGTGGCTAATTCTTATCATGGTTAATATATAATACTATGAAAGCAGAGATTGGTCCTAAATGACAGCACACTATGCATAATGGTCCTGAGTAACCATGTGATGTACACCAGGAAATTCTAGATACTGAATATATTTTATTTCACCTCCATAATAATTTATACAAATATGTTCAGACAAATCAGTTGTAAATTAAAATGTGAAGTGAAATACATTTAGTACACCTTACTTGCTAAACACCATGGCTAAGTTATAGACATCATGGCTTCTCTGTAGAGCACACTATAAAACACTGCTTGTTCACATTAAGGTGACTGGCTAGGTGGAAACATTAGAAGCATAATAGGCTGGATTTTCCTAGCCCTGAAATTAAAAATTCAAAATGTGAAATATGTTTTATATTCAATGAGTTCATTTTTTAAAAAATGTGAATTGAACCATCAAACCTGAGAGTGTATATATCTACATACACACATGCATACTCAAATATTATATGTGTTTTTTATAAACATGTATGTTTTCTTCTCTCCCTTATTTTCTAATTGTATAATGTGAGTTATGAGTTATATTGGTTTTATATCACAGCATTTCATTATCATCAATCTCACATTTTGGAGACTCTGCACCTTAGAGATTGTGTGGCCTCTACTCTGATACATGCAGGATAGTTGTGGAGTGTTGAGTGAAAGCATGAACCCACAGTTGTCTTTATTTGAAGATTAAGTATATTTGTAGGATGTGTGTGTGTGTGTGTGTGTGTGTGTGTGTGTGTGTGTGTGTGTGTGGTTTAATGCAATTTGGTTGGGAAGTGGTACCAGATACATGACCACATTTTATTCCAGATATTTCTGCAAAGATACTTTCAGGTATGATTTATAGTTAAATAGATGACCTTTGAATAAGGCAGATGGTCTTCACTAGCACTGGTGAGCCTCACCTCTCAGCTGAAGGCTTCAGTGGAATCCTGCAGCAGCCTTCCAACTGTTCAGCAGTGCCAACACTTAGATCATTTGTCTCTTTCCTCAGGGTGTTTGAGCCTCTAACACTGAACCCAGGTGTTCTCTTAACTTCTTTAGTTCTGAATCCGTGGTTTGGTTTGCACCGGTTCTGCAGTCCTGCGGGCAGCCCGCTCTCTGAGTTCCAGCTTATGCACTAACACTCTTATTCTAAGACTGACATAAGTGCACTTTTTAATTTCAAGTTATTTATGCACAAACTGAAATTATACTACCCATAAAATGAGGCTCATAATTGGGAAAAGGTCTAAATGAGAAAACTTAAAATCTCATTTAATTCTATCCTCACATGTTTATTAATTCACTAGTGAACATTCCCTAAATCTGTAATTTACTCCATATAGAAGTTTCCTAATTCTCCTTCAGAAAACCAAAATCTCCCCAAATGTGCTAAGAAGTGGCTTTGGTCTTTGCTATTCTTACTGTCCTTCTAGCTACTTGTATATACTGTTTCAACAGGATTCTCAGGTCCCAGAATATTCCTACACATACAAGAATTGTTCATTTAAACCATTAGGGAGAGCTGATGGGCTGATCAGCAGGTAAGAACATTGGCAGGAATGCCTGTGACCTGAGTTGATTGCCAGGATTTACAAGATAGAAGGAGTGAAACCATTTGCACAGCTATCTTTTGGTTTGCCAATGTGTGTGATAGCACACACGTGCACTTACCCCTCTCCCCCCAACACACACACAAACATACACACTGAATTAACAAATATTTTGCTTAAAAAGTTGAACAGATCTTCAGAAAGAATTGCCTAGATCTGTTAGTTTTTTTTCTCTACTTATGGAAAGCATTCGTAGGATGACCAACCTTGATAATATAAGGTCTATGCCATGTATTAAAAGGAAATTACACTTCCATTCCTTCTTATCTGTTCTATTTTATTTTCTGATTATTTTTGTAATGCTAGGATTATACCCAGGGCTTTGCACATGATAGGCAAGCACTATAACACTGAACCACAGGCCTTATTTCACATTCTAAATTACAGGTTTTCTTTGACCCAATCAGTCTCAGATCACATTGCCTTAACTACTTTTTTACTGCATGAAATCCTGCCACAAACTTAAAAGCTTCAAACAATTCTCATTTGTTCTCCAAGCTCTGGGCCAGGGGTCCACACATGGCTTAGCTGTGTTCTTACTTTATAAGACCATAACCATAGCTCAGCCAGGGCTCTGAGACTACGCTGGTTAGTAGTTCACCTTCTCCACGCGGCCTCTGACAGCACTCAGTTCTTTGCAGGCTCGGGGCTGAGACTGTGTCCTTCTAGTTATCCTTACTTTCCCCAGTGGTGACCCTCTCCATAGGAAGCTCCAGCATGATGGTGGGTTTCTTAATGTCAAATGGAGAATGTGCCTCCAAAGCAGAAGTGACAACACTGTGCAACATGTCCCTTCTTGCTTTTATCCTGTTTGCTGGTTGGAAACACATCACACATCCCTGCATATTCCAATAAATGCTGCCATGCTAGGACATGAATATGATCAGTAGGGGCCCTTGATGGACTACTTGAGAGTTATGAACCATACCAATAAAAAGTGTATTACTTTTTATTTATGTATAAATGTGTTAGTGAGTAGGTATGAATTCATGAACAAAGGCACCCACAGAAGCCAAACGCATCAGATCCCTCTGAGCCTGCATTTACAGGTGGTTGTGAGTCTCCCAAAGTGGGAGCTGGGAACTGAACTCAGGTCCCCTGAGAGCAGCATTGCTGAGCCATTTTTTTCCAGTCCTGTAGGTTTTTATAAGTACCAATGAAACCACAAGAACTGGAAAGCTTGCTCAAAATCATGAAGTTTTCAGCAGCAGTATCAGAGCAGATTTGAACCTTTTAGCCCTATGCTTAATTTATATATATATACATATATATATATGTATATATATATGTTATTTTTATCTGACACATGACTATATAACATGAAGCAGCCAGCCAATTAATGTGTTTAGAAAGAATGAACAAATTGTTGACATTATGTATGATCTTACTTGATAATATATATAAATTTTTTATAAAAGAAACTTAGTTGAAACCGATCATAGTACTCACATGTGTATATTTGTTTAAAAACAGATATTGTGGGAAATGGTTTGGTGTTACAGTGCTTCAGGTCCCTATAACCCATGTAAAATGCTGGTGGGCTAAGTATCCTGCCTATCAGTCCAGCCTCTGGAGACAGAAGCAAGGTATTATTAGTCATGCTGTCTAGCAAGAATACTCTCATAGGGGCCAGCTCTGAGTTTGATTGATCAAGGATAATTCCTGACATCAACCCCAAGTCTCCACATGTACACCCGTACATATTTATCTACACAGGCAAACATGTGTAAATATGCCTTCTCACTGTGAATACATGTGAAAATAGAAAAAAGGAAATAAAAACAAAAGCGAAATTTTTTGCCATATAGAAAAATGAACAGCTTGAGTCCTCTGCACTGACAGCCAAGAAAGTCAATAAATAAATGCTCTGCACTGACAGGTAAAGAAAGGCCGTAGGTCAGTTACATGCCTGGGTATTGATACGCATCATGTTTATTTGCTGACAGTGTCTCAACAATTGGGTCATATCATGCAAGTTTTAAGAAACTGAAAACAAGCCAGGCAGTGGTGGCACAAGCCTTTAATCCCAACACTCGAGAGGCAGAGCCAGGTGGATCTCTGTGAGTTCGAGGACAGCCTGGTCTACAGAGCAAGATCCAGGACAAACAACAAAACTACACAGAGAAACCCTGTCTTGAAAAACGAAAAAAAAAATAAGAAATTAAAAACAGTTTTTAATTCAAGTATCATTATCTTCCTGTCCTATGTTGTTAAACAATTTCACTCTTTAGAACAATATTCACTATCCATCAGCACTATTCCAAATGGGCCAGCTCTGAAATGGGAGTCTGGAAGGCTTTTAATTCTGAAATTAAGATTCATAATAAGAAACAGCTTTATATTATGTCTACTTTTTCCAGAAAATAGTCATCTGAATAGTTCCTGAGTGTGGAGGTTACTGCTAAAAATATGAATTATATTGCTGCTTGGCTGGTTAGCATTCCAATTAGGCTTTCAGTATAGAAAATACTCAGCTCTTCAGTGGACTGAGGGTGGACACATGGCTGATCTGATGAAAGCAATATGTCAAGGCTTGAACTATAGTGGACATAGATATTTGTGGGGCATTTGAGGATAGATGGAGGTGATTCTATCTTGGGAGGCTGCATTCTAAATAGTTAAAGCAATCTTTATGGAGACGAGGTTGAATAAGGTGGATGTAGAGTTTAGGCTACATAAATAATTCTGGGGATAACTGAATAGAAATGCTATGTGGAAAAATATGGGTACTTCTGAAATTAAGCAAAATGTTTGGATAAAAATAAGAGCTAGGAAAGGACAATAGGGAGTTGGTGTCCTAAAGAGCTGATGCACACAGCACAATCGCAGCTCTATGGAGAGCTGTACTCTATTTAGCACATATTTGAGTGTCTACTTAGAGAAAAGGCAAACCAGCTACCATTCCTGAGCCTGAACACAGCCATGGTTTGTTAGAACCTTTAAAATCAGCCACTTTCACCTAAGGTTCAGATAATCCCAACTCTTTAACTTCCAAAATCTTATTGTGCTAGCTTATTTTTATGTCTATGAGGCACCTTCACGTCTATAAGAACAGGATTGCTAGAGAGTAAGGAGAATTTATAAAGAATAATCAATTTGAAAGCTGCTTGTTTAAAATATTGCCTGGCCCTCCAGACTGTGTTGTCACCAATTTCATCTTAATTAATTGTTTCAGGGTTGAGAAATGAACTCTTCTTTCCAAGAGGGCAAAAAACCAACTCATACAGTCATTAGATCCCTGATAATAATTTTGTAGACTTTTTAAGGTAGAACCCCAAACCCTTGCCACACTACTGCCAAAGGAATACCCTGCCATGAATTTGGAAAGGCCATCTGGACATCATCCAGACTTGAGTGCATATAATCAAACATATCCTATTCCAAAGTTGAAAACTGCCAGTTTAATGCTATGCCATGGTCCATTTCTTAGCTTATTTTTTTCTCTATGACTTTAACCTTGCGCTGTTGTTTCCCTGGACATCCACACTGTGCTAGGTAGCAGTCACTATGGAATTTCCATAACTGACACACTTTGATGAATGTTTGATGCTGACTCCACAACACCTTACAAAACAAATAGAGCAGGTGAATATTCTCTCCATTTCACATACTTGAAAGCTTAGAAAAGATTCTTTATCTAACATTCAAGGCTATAAGATCAGAATCTTGTGACACCCATTCCAAGGAATTATTTTATCCATAATCCTACTCTGTACCTCAAGTGCAAATCAAAATTAAACCAGCTTCAAAGCTGGCCAGGTTGTAAAAGACATTATGGACAAGCTAAACTTGTTAAAAACAACAACAGCAACAACAACAAATCTACCAACAATTGGGTAAAAATTTGTTTTTTAACAATCAAAGCATCAAAAAGCATCTCATTTTGTGAAAGTGAATTCCTTAATGATTATTTGCCTTGGATCCACAATAAAGTATTCTGGTGGTTTCTTATAAATCTGCTCAATCTTTGATGTAGCAGCATAGAGGTAGATCCCATTAAACTGTCATTTTAAGACATCTTTAAAAAAACCAAGACTTCTGGCTGTATCCAAATGGTTAATGGACTCTGCCATTAGTGACAGGCAATTAAATGCTGACACTGTGCCCAGGTGATGTTCATGGTGACATGCCTGTTCCTCATATAGCTGGATGTGGTCTTTTCTACATGCTTAAAGTACTTGAGAGATATCAGATTATTAAATCTGTAACAGATTTAAATTAAAATGTTTGGGATATCATACCAATAACTTAGATCTGGAATTGAGTGTCTAGAGTAAATGACAGCAGAAAAGGGAAGATTAGGATTAGTGAGAGGAGAGTGCATGGTAACATCCACCCCTCCACACCTTCAGCACAGACATGTTGTAGATCTTCAAAATGAAATGAAGCACAAAGTCTGGGGCCAACCCCTGACCTTGAGGTTATACTTCTTCTCATGAGAACCAGAATTGTATTATCCCTATGGAGAAATATAATTGATTTGTATTTTTCTTCATACACTTCCAAGAAGTCTCCAAATTGCATTGCACCTCTTGTACTGTGGGCTACCAGAGGCAGCTTCTGAGCAGGCTGTCATCAGGATAGGGTTCTTCTCCACAATAGGGTTGAGATCTGGACCAGCCATACTGCATTCAGGCCGGATCATGCCAAATACATGAAAGGCATGGATTTGATGTGTAGGAGGAAGAGGGAGGAGGATCTGGGAGGAACATATGAATTGCCATCAACTGAGGATAGCAATGAGGAGACTTAGTCCTCATAGTTTCACATGGAGAATGGGACTTTCAGAGAAAATAAAGGGTCCTGCCTATGAATCTAAGGACTTGTTGGGAGGACTGGGGTGCTGTAGATATCACTCTATATAAATAAAACACTGATGGCCAGTGACCAGGCAGGAAATATAGGTGGGACAAAGAGAGAGGAGAATTGGGGAAACAGGAAGAAGGAGGAGAGACACTGCCAGCTGCCGCCATGACCAGCAGCATGTGAAGACGCCGGTAAGCCACCAGCCATGTGGCAAGGTATAGATTTATGGAAATGGGTTAATTTAAGCTATAAGAATAGTTAGCAAGAAGCCTGCCACAGACATACAGTTTATAAGTGATATAAGCGTCTGAGTGATTATTTTATACATGGATTGTGGGACTGCGGGGCTTGGGGAACCTGGAGAGAAGCTCTCCAGCAACACTTGGGTCTTGATAACTAGTGGCATCTACTCCTGTCCTAGAATTCATTCCCTGAAAACAACGTCTAAGCAACATAGAACAAGGCTGTAGTGAAGTTGTAGGGATGTGACTCACAAGAGACAACCATGCTATGCATTATTATTTAACAGCGATGCTATGCATTATTATTTCTAAAAAATTATAGAAAGATCTTATTAAGAGAATGGAAGCCAGTTGTGTTTCACATCCCTAGAGCACTACCCCCTGCCTAGCTCACCATAACCCTCTCGAAAATATCAGATTGTGAAGGGAAAGGGGTGGAACCTACAGAAATCAGAATCTCAGAAAAGGGGGTTTGAATTTACGATGTCTTTTGACTCTTTCTAAAAAAACGAAAAAAGTTTGGAAATTGCTGCCCTAAAAATAATCAAGATTCTTCTCCCAGGTAAGTGTTTTTTAAGGAAATTATACTATCAATATCTGATTGAGCATATTTCTATTCCCTCTAGATTTAATGTTTTCAGTCTGCAATATAAAAAGACACTAATGCTCAATTATGCTAGGAAGAGTCTCTCCTCCAATAATGCTGCATTTCTTGATGTTACATTCAAAAGGGAAATAGTAGTGCTTGGAAACTTAAATAAAAAAGATGAACAGAAGGAAAAATGACTGTCTGAAGATGTGCAGAAAATGCATTTAAAGAAGTCTGCATCAGCCAGCAGCCAATCTAGCCAGTTCATCTTTTAAAGAACAGAGACTTCAGTGTCAAGAGTTATACTTAAAATCAGGAGAGGAAGACTCCAACACAAACATTAATGGGCAGTAAAGATCAAAAGGTTCTTTCCCAGAATCACTGGTTCAAATTTCAACTTTCTGTCTAGGTAAATCGATGCTATCTTTGTTGAGAATTTTTAAATGTATATAATATGTCTTACTGAATCACTTTAACATGCTCCTGAAAACACAACCCCTGAGAGAAAACTAGTTCAAAAAGTTTCCTTTAAATTGACAATTAATGCCACATTTTACTGCAGCCCATTATTCCTACAAGATATCAAATGAATTGAATATATATAAAATCAATATATAAAATATACCAATTAAAATATCAAGTCAACAAAGGAAGCAAGCTTATATGAGTAGCAGGAATGATTTGAAGGTTAATAAATGCAGGCTATATTTAAAATGTAATGAACTGAAATCTCATAGCACTTAATATAAGAGAAAAGAAAGTGTGATGATCAGTGGAGAAGGGCTGCAATTGTCATTCTTGGAAAGCATGTTTTTCTTTCCATATAATTTTATTGACAACTTATTCTTAATAATTTAGACTAGATTTAAATATAAAACTATAAAACAAAAACTATTAAAGTAAAAGAGTATTTCAAAGCTCATGGAAATATCACACACACACACACACACACACACACAAACACACACACACACACACACACACACACACACACACACGCACAAAGAAGATACATAGAAATCTCATGTTTACCCTGCCCATTTGGTATGAACATGCTGTGGGATAATGCTTTTGTACACTGGTTTAATAAAACACTGATTGGCCAGTAGCCAGGCAGGAAGTATAGGTGGGGTGAGCAGACTAAAGGAATACTGGGAAGAGGAAGGCTGAGTCAGGAATTGCCAGCCAGACACAGAGGAAGCAAGATGTGAAGGCAGAACTGAGAGAAGGTACCAAGCCACCTGGCTAAACATAGATAAGAATTATGGGTTAATTTAGGTGTAAGAGCTAGTCAGTAATAATCCTGAGCAAATGGCCAATCAGTTATAATTAATATTAAGCCTCTGTGTGATTATTTTGTAAAAGGCTGCAGGACTGTGAGTGAGAGATTTGTCCTGACCGCAGGCCAGGTGGGGCACAGAAAAACTTCCAACTACATACACATGCACAGTAAATTATTCATCCACATATTGGTGTAATTCAAATAGATCATGTGCTGTTCTCTGATTAGAAACTTTTGCACAGAAATCAGTGAGTATAGTATTTCCTGAATTACTAATGTCAAAATATTATTTCTTGTATCATATTGGTTATCATTTTGATGAAAAAGCAGTTATTCAGAATAAAAATGAGTTGCTTCAAAATAAAGAGTAGAGCTTTTCCAGAACAATTACTTGAGCTGTGTGAGCTAAGACTCAGGAAAGAGTGTGAGCTGAGACTCACAAAGGAATATTCAACCCCACTGAGGCTTCTTTCTTCAGTGATGAAAAGAAACCTTCAGAGTGGTGAAAACCAACTTTGCCCCTGTGGTTCAGACCTTGCCATCACAACTTATCCTGTGCTTTACTGAATTGGCCCTTCAGGAGGAAGTCATATGTCTACAGAGTCCAAGTGTGACTTACTAGTGACCCTTCCTCAGCCCTCTCACTTGGTGGACATGGGCACAGCGATCTCCTCCCCAAGACTTGCAGAAAGAGTCAATCGGCAACCATTGCCATCTCTTCTTAAAAGGAGACACAGATTAAAGCTTGGGTGAGGTGATAAATGCTTCTTGCAGCATTTCTCCACGGGGAAATTTGGTTCATTACCACAGTCTCCTAATCACAAGAGTCAAGAGGAATACACTATATGTGTTCAAGAACAGTTTCCCGGCATTGAGTGAAGATAGCATAGTAACTCAGTTTAACAGGAAGTTCACATGGGAAAGAAACAGATGCAGTCAAGGCACAGGGTCAGTGGAAACTTTATGCTTGAAAAATATTATAACCAAATGGTTTCTTGTGTTATTTTGCTTTATATAAAATAAAATTCCAGAAAAAATGAAAGCAGCATATGCAAAAATTTAGAAACAATATGTAATAAACTGTGCTGTCGCTAAAGACAGACAGGTGTTGCTGTGTTTGTCTCTGACTTCTGTAGAATATAAAGGGCAGCCATTACTACTATATTGCTATTTAAAAATGAGAAAATCTAAAAGTTGTCTAAAGACACAGTCAAAATACTTCTCTGTCTCCAAGAAATACAGGTCTCTGAATTGAAAAGTCAGTTATTTTGCTTACAAGTTTAAGCATTTTCAAGTGACCATAAATTCTAAATGGGGAACTAAAACTGACATGAGAAAAGCATATTCCCAATCACTACAATATTCAGTACTTATCAATGAAGAGACATGGGTATCTTAGCAAATGCATTTTTGGTTCTAACCATTTGATTACAGGACACAAAAATATAGTAATATTTTGTACTGTCAATTAGTCTTTCATATTATGCTATGCTAAAGAAAGGTGCATTTTTCCCAAGTGGAAAAGTCATTTTTGTGCTCTAAGGAGAATCTTTGCTAAATAAAAATATTTAAAATGCATCAGCTAGGGACTGGAGTGATGCATCAGCTGTTAGATGCTCATGTTCTTCTCACAAAGAACCTGAGTTTGGTTCCTGGCACCCACATCAGGTAGTTCACAACCACCAGGAACTGCAGATCCAGGGGCCTCTATGGATACCTGCACTCATGTTCATGGAGGGTCACAAGCACAACAAACGCACATACGTTTACTTTAAAATTAAAAAAAAAAAAACAACTTTAAAAAATTCAACAGGCACATGAACTGTGAACCAATAGCTGAGGAGCCCCATGGTACTGGACTAGGCACTCTGGATAAGTGAGACAGTTGTTTAGCTTGAACTGTTTAGGGGGCCCCCAGGCAGTGAGACAGGGACCTGTGCTTAATGCATGAGCCAGCTTTTTGGAACCTAGTGCCTATGCTGAGACACTTTGCTCAGCCTTGGTGCAGGGAGGAGGGGCTTGGACCTGCCTCAACTGAGTGTACCAGGCTCTACTGACCCCCCATGGGAGACCTTGCGTTGGAGGGGGGTTGGAGTGGGAGGTGGATTGGGGAGGGAAGGTTGGGGGGGTGGGAAGAGGGAGGACAGGGGAATTCATGGCTGATATGCAAAACAAATAAAAAAAATTTCTTAATAAAAAAATTTTTTTAAAGAAATTCAGTAAAGAAACTCACTAAAAGTTACTAAGTGTATAAGTTTGAAAGACATTATAAGATAGTTTTCTGTTGGTAATACAAGTTAGGATAGAAAGTTAATTAGGTACATTTTGGACTCAACAAAATAGAATAGATAATGGAGTATTTTCTCTGAATTTGTCAAATGCAAATGGACTAGACATTATTGATGTATTTATTGCTTGTATATACTGTATATAGTTATTATACTTATTGTATATAGCTTTTCTTATATTAGCTATAACTTTTTATTTTTATTAGGCAAAAAATGAGAAAATATGGTGATATTTAATTTGTGCTGAAATGTGGTGATATTTTATTTGTATGTTAATAAATAAAGTTTGCCTGGAGATCAGAGGAAATAGCAAGCCATGAACATAAAAGTCAGGCAGTGGAGGCACACACTCTTAATCTGATCACATGGCAGGCAGGGTCTCTGTGTGTTCAAGGACACACTAGGGAACAGCCAAGCGTGGTGACACACACCTTTAAATCCAGTACCAACCATTTTGACCTGGAGGTCTCTACAGACTGGCAGTGATAAGGAAGTGAAGTAGCTGGCTAAGAGCCAATGAGAGGGCAGAACAGCAAGGCAATAAAGTCATGGATAAGACAGGAAGTAGCCCCTTTTGGTAGACGCAGAGCTGGAGAGGTAAGGTTGGTGGCTCTCATTATTTCCCTGATCTCTAAGGCTTTCATCCCTAAAAACAAAAACAAACAAACAAAAGATCAACAGGAACAAATAACACTAAGGATGTTTGAAAAAGCCTTAAGGAATCCTTATTTTATATTTTCCTAAAATACATATATATGTATAAGTATATGTATACACACATACATACATACATACATACATAAATGAAGTTATACCACTTGGACTGCCTATACTTCCCACCAGAGTCATAGACTATCTAACAACAACCCCAGTACTAGGCATGAGAAATCTTTTTCCCAATTGTTGGTTAGGGGGAGACCAAAAGACTCCCATAACAATATAGGCTATTGTTGTTGCCATTGGTTGCTTCCCAGATGTCAAAAGTAAGTCTCTATCGCTGAAGACACCACACACATCAGACACAGGACTCCGAAGATTCTAGTTGGAATTGACCTGAAAGCCTACTTCATGAGGTGTAGCTTTCCTAGTACCAGAAAGTGTTATGCAAGCCAACAAGGGAGAGAAGCAATCAATAGTCCTACAGAGCCATGATGCCTGTGAACTATAGCAACAAGTATCAGGGCAATATAACCCTAACAATGCAATAGTGGCAGTTTTATCTTGGTTGTAAACAACAGCTGTTTAATTGGACTTAAGACCAACAACAAGATCAAAATCATTCTTAGTACTAGAAACCTAGCCAGCTACCTGGGACTATTGAGGTCATGGATCTTAGAGGAGAAGCTACTGTTGCCACTTCCTTAAAGCAATGTAAGTTCCAACTGCATTCTAAAACTTATCTTTACACCCACAAATAAGTCATGCTCTCACTCCTCATCAAAGAACCTTCTCTTTACAACAGATGGAGACCATTACAGAAAACAACTGATCAAAATGCAGAGATTAATGGCAGGTGGGGTGCACAGCCACAAGAGATATGACTACAACACAACTCTTGAATCTAAGCCTCAAGGAACATCAAGGGAGAGGGGACATGTAATAGTTTGAAAGAAATGCCCCCTAAATGGAGTGGCACTATTAAGAGATGTGGCCTTGTTGGAGGAAGTGTGTCACTGTCGGGGGTGGGCTTTGAGGTCTCCTATGCTCAAGCTATACCCGTGACACAGTTCACTTTCTGTTGTCTGCAGATCAAGATGTAGAACTCTTATCTCCTTCTCCAGCCTGCCTTCATGCTGCTATGTTTTGCCATGATGATAATGGACTAAACTTCTGAAACTATAAACCACCCCAATTAAATGTTTTCCTTTATAAGAGTTACTGTGGCCGGGCGTTGGTGGCGCACGCCTTTAATCCCAGCACTCGGGAGGCAGAGCCAGGTGGATCTCTGTGAGTTCGAGGCCAGCCTGGGCTACCAAGTGAGCTCCAGGAAAGGCGCAAAGCTACACAGAGAAACCCTGTCTCGAAAAACCAAAAAAAAAAAAAGAGTTACTGTGGTCATAGTGCCTCTTCACAGAGATAGAAACCCTAAGACAGGATGGATTTTCTGGATCAGGAAGTCAGCTTTAGAGTGTATCTTCTAGAAATGATAGAAGCTTTAGCCATGATGCTTCAACAATATGACTGCCTAAATAAGACATAAATAATGACAATACCAATGGACAACCTTATTCAGGTCTTGTATATGAGAAATTTCACATGGCCCCACCCTTACTATAGGCAACTGATGACTGCTGGGAGAGAGAGAGAATTAGTTTTTTGAGGAGATAAGCCTTCTAACTGGCTATCAATAACAAGTGGTTATCCTTGAAGTCATATACAGATTACCATCACTAAACAGACTCAGCAGGTTGTATTTACCCCCCCCCCCCACACACACACACCAATCAGGCACACGATACAGGATGGTGATATGGGAGAAAGACATAGAGTGAGTTATGTTCAAGAGAGAAAGACACCCAAGGCCAGATGTCTGGGTCTGGGCTCCTGCCAAGGACTATGACAGGTCCATTACCCTGATGAAGGCAGAGAGAATAGGGCTGTACAGAGTTAGCCCCAACCCCACCAGCTGAAGCACTCAGGAGAGTGGGCCCTACACATCACCCGGACAGCACAATAGAGCTGATCTTGTTTGCAGGGGCATGGGTGAGCTGGCCATGAAGGCATGAGAATGGGAGAGGACATCATGCCCCTCTCATCTGCCATATATGATTGTGTGGGCAAGGGAAAGGATGCCTTCCTCCCCTTTCCCTTCAATACCTGCAGCACCTGGGGGCCTGACCCATCCTGTTACCAGCTGCAGCCCTTGCAAGAACTGAGCCCTCTGCCTTGCCTGGGCAGCATAGCGGAGTTGACCCTGTAGACTGGGTGAGCCAGCCCTGAGGGCATGAGAAGGGCATAGCTGGTACCACCTCTTTCATCTGCTGTGTGGTAGTGGGTGGGAAGGAAAGATGCCCTCCTCCTTTGCCCCTAATACTTCCAGCGGAAGAGGGATCTGACCCCTTTACCAGCTGCAACACTCAGGAAAGCAGTCCCTATACCTCATCTGAGTAGCACAACAGAGCTGGTTCTGAAGGTGCAGGTGTGGGAGAAATGACCCTGCAGACATGAAAGCAGGAGAACTGGGCCCACCCCTTGCTCATCCCTTCAAGGGGTGAACTAGCCAGGGCAGTGCTGGAGAGCTCACTCTGGTGGTGAAGATAGGGAAGAGCTGGAGGGCTGACCAATGTGCCAGGCCCAGAACCAGAGTTATGTGTTACCTCACTCCAACATCTCCTCCATCTGTGATCAGCTGGGGAATGGGGTGGGGTAGGCAGCAATGGGATGTCCAAGAAGAGTCCCAGAAAGGGTCCAGCGTTGATGGTATAGCAGAGACCAGGGGGCCTTGAACCAGACTGACGATTCTTTGTGGTGAAAGCCTGTATGTAAAGATGTGTGGATAAAGAGGTTTACTGCATGGCTCACTGTGTCACACTGCAGCTTCCATGAGATTTTTCCTTTCTTCCTGTTTTCCTTTTTTTTTTCTCTTAAATTTTATTTTGTTTTATTTTATTTTATGTTTTGGAGGGGGCTATGGAGGCAAAAGGCATATGCAAGGAGACAGGAGATGGATGGGATAAGGATGCATGAAGTAAAAGACACAAAAAATAAATAAAAGGAAAGTTAAAATATGAGAGAGAGTGAGAGGGGCATGGGAGGGGTTAAAAGGGGGGAAATTATACAATTATATTTTAGTTAAAATAAAGCAATTTCAATGCAACAGCTAAATTTTAAAGCAGTTTATAAGGGACAAATGTAGCAGTGTTTGTCTGTGTTTTCTTATTATTGCTGTGATAAAACACTGACCAGAACTAACTTGTGGGGGAAAGGGTTTATTTCATTTTACAGTTTATAGTCCATTAATAAAGGAAGTCATGGCAGAAAAACAGAGACAGGAATTAAGGCCGATGTCTTGGAGGAATGGTGTTCACTGACTTACTTTCCACCCATTCTCAGCCTGCTTTGTTACAGAACCCAAGACCACCTGCCCCAGTTGGTACCATTCACTGTGGTCTGGGACCTTCCTCATCAACCTCTAAGCAAGAAATGGATGTACAGACATGCCTATGGGCCAGTCTGAGGAAGGTATTTTCTCGATTACTGTTACCTCTTCCTAGAGGACTCTGGCTTGTTTCAAGTTGCCAAAAATGTGTCTAGCACAGTATCATATTTAGAAAACATGCCTTTTGAGGTGAATGCTTAGGTGGTTATACAAGGCATTGAAGATACATCTGAGCTTGGAGTTGTGGATCACTGAGTCTGCTTCCCAGACCAGCAGCATTAGCAGCACTTGGGAACATATCAGATTCTCAAGCACTGTTCAGACTTCCTGAACCAGAGCTGTTGGTGTAGGGACCGGGGATCTGTATTTTAACAAGTCCTCCAGGATATTACAAGGCAGAACACAGGCTTAGAGGTAACTTGAAATGACCATGTTGATGTTTTACATTTTTAAAACGTATGTCAGCCTTGTTATAGACATATTCAGTGAGTTCTTGTCTACAGAAGTTGGAGTTTGACCTAACACAGATGAGAACATCTCTGGCTGCATGGAGTTCTCTGAGGTGAGGCTCTATCCCAGATAGATAACTAACTTGGTATCTCTGCTCTGGAGACAAGTGATAATACTGAGTGGGGGATCAGTGGCAATTTGTACTATGTATCTAAGATTCTTACAGTCTTTCTAAACCCTGTCTCAATGTTTAGTGCTCTTGGGTAAATCACAAAGCATATTAGATATTAACAATTATTCTGTTGTTAGACAATGATATAAATGGAGAACCCTAGTCTCAATGTTTGCAGCCTGGCACCAGTACAAACTCCCTTATCCTGAATTATTTGTTCTTACTAATATATGACCCTGACTTTACTTAGTAAGGGTGCTGTCTAATCTAGAGCCTAATATGATATGATTGTGATTTTTAGGGAACCAGGAGCTCCAGGTTTTCTTTATGGCTCTCTTATTCATGCTTCATACTCTTCTGTTCGTATTCAACAGTTACAGTGAAGGTTCCTTAAGTCATGCTCAACTTGGAACACGATGTGCCCACAGTGAGTGTTCTTCCTAAATACCAAAGTCATTTGACAATTACCAGCAGTTTCTAAAACTCAGAGAAGGGTGAAGATCTATTTGTTTACAGGAACAATTTTCCATCTAAATAAGAATGTCAATATCTTTGCAGTTTTGAATTCTAGCCAAGTTCTAAGTTTTGGCCAAGACTAAATATCTCACAAAAAATGATGACACACAAAGTAATGAAATTTTTTTCTTCCATAGCTCAATATGGAGTCTGACTGTGGATGACCAGTGGAGAGTTTCCTTCACTGAACAAAGTTTTCAATGAGACTTGGTGGACTAAATATCTTTGTATCATTATAAAGAAAGAGAAATCTCATAACTGAAAACAAAAGTGAAATCCGTTTTACTTAATGCGGACCTCTCTCTCTGGTGGGCAGGTCCTCTGTGTCCAAAGATAATTAGCACTTTATAATGCTAATTATTATAATTATGTCTGAGAAAAAAATCATTAGGGGGTAAGTCCGTTCAGTGATTTTCAATTGCCCCTTCTATTTAAAAATAAGGTCATTTTTCTATGAAATAGTTTTAGGAGCTCAAAGCAGAAAAAGGGTTATAGAAAATCCTGTGTAGGTATAGACCTTGGTTTTTCAAGTTCTTCTAATTCCATGATGTGTCTGGGAAGAGAACAGAGGGAAACAGTGAAGATGTTTAGTCTAGGAGACTGGAAATAGAGACCCAGAAGAGCAAACATTTCTGGAAGCTGATACTTTTGAGTGCTTACTATGTGCCTGGCACTGTGCTCAAGTGTTTCCAGATTACACACCATCATAATCTTTCTAATTGATGGAACAAGAACTAAATTCAGTTTTCACATAGGTACGAAGTAAATTTCTTATAGATTATCCCAGCAGCTGTGTTCATAGAATGGTGAGGGATTAGTGGGTGGTGAACCAATTCACCTGTTATTGGCAGTTTAGAAAAGAAAACATTATTGAATATACTGCACAGAAGCAGGGGATAAGGACAAAGACAGAAGAACCATCTGCCTCAGATGAGTGGTTACAGGAATTTTTATTTGGGAACTGTGATGATTTGAATGAGAATGTCCCATAAAGACTTAGATGTTTGAACACTTGACTGGAGAGCTATTTGGACAGTCTAGGAGGTGTGGTTTTGCTGGAGGAAGCATGCCGATAGGGATGGACTTTGATGTTTCAAAGCCACACACCATTCATAGTAAGTTCTCTTTGCTTTTGGCTTGTGGTTCAAGATGTGAGCTCACAGCTGTTCCTGCCATCATTCCTGCCCGCTACCATGCTTCCCCACTGTAATGGTGATGGGCTTGAATCCCTTTCATCCATAAGTTGCCTTGGCTGTGGTGTTTTATCATAGCAACAGAACACCAACTAATACAGGAAGTAAAGGCTTTCGCTTATGATGACCCACCATGCAATTCTATCATGTAATCTCCATAATGAAAATGAGGGCATCTTCACTGATCCATTGATTTTGTTAACTTCTCAAAGGCTTCTGAGTCAGGAGGATGGAGACTCTACAGTATTATCACAGTTAATCTTGATTGAATAAACTCAGATGTGTCCTTCCACAACTGAAAGAGCTACTGTTTTCCTGGGTGGTTTGAAAGGTACTTTCTGGAAAAGACTTGAGTTATGAAAACTTTCTGATAAGAATCCAGTCTTCCTTCTCTTTCTTGTTTCTCAAGCATGCCCTTCTAGTCATGTCTCTTCATTGCTCCCTCCAACAGGACCAACAACCAATCTTGGAATCTTGTTTGAAAGTCTCTTGTTCAGCACACTATTCTGTCTGGCCCTAATAAGGTGGGTGCTATGGGAAGACAGTCATGCTTAGGGGCAGTCTGAGTAAAAAGTCCATGTAAGATGGCCCACAGGAGTAAATGATTTGAAATTCCAGATGGGAAAAGCTAAAAAAAAAAAAAAAAAAAAAAAAAACCTTGTTAAAGCATCATCTGAAGACGGAAGTCTTGGCTCTAGAAGGAACAAACTAGATACACAGGTTAAGCATGCAGGGACCAAATACTAGAAGTAAATGGACAGCTGGAAGTAACATAAACAATCAGAATAGCTATGATAAGATGTTTATCGTAACATTCCACCAGTCATCCCTCCTTTTGTTACTATTTTCAAGAGTTGCTGGTGTACTTGATATATTCTGGAGATTTGGTGTGTGTATGTCCTGATTTGGTGGTGTAAAATTAATATTCCTCATTTAGCATAGTACAGGTTCAAACTTAAGCATCTGCCTGGAAATTTAGGGCCCAGTGGATCTGAAGCACTGCTGTGAGAACATTTAACTCTTTGTATATTATTTAGCTAATGCATTTTTAATTTGTGAGTTCTAGGGATAGACTTTTGGAATTGATATGACCCCTGTTCTGTACCTACACTGAAAGTGAGGGTTAGGCCTAAAGCTACTGATAATTAAATAGAGTCTGTTCTTTAGATTTGGGCCAGAAAGGTGTATATTAGTAAGAATATGGACTTCTAAGACAGGCACTGGTGGCTTTAATTCTTTAATCCCAGCACAGGGAGGCAGAGGCAGGCTGATCTCTGAGTTCAAGGCCAGCCTGGTCTACAGAGTAAGTTTCAGGGCAGCCAGGGCTACACAGAGAAACCCTGTCTCAAAAAACAAAAACAAATAAACAAAGAGTATGATCTTCTGATTAAATTCTGTTGGGGAAAGATGGCTATTAAGGTTTGTTCCCATCTACTTGGTTGGTATACGGTATACAGCTCCTACAAAAAAAAAAATGTTCTCTGGACTTAAGCAGATGGCAAAAGAAAGTCTGAATTGTGGAATGATTTTAAAAGAGCCTAGAAAGATGGAGGCCATGGCTACCACCATAAAAGGGTTAAGGCACATGTAGAAGAGGGAAATAGAGCTGAGAGATGAGTCTGAATGTAAAGCTTTTGAGTAGAATTGTAGCCTGAATCTCCACTGAACATATTTGTAATCACTTGAAGTTAAATCTGTTTAATGTTGCAGGAAATAAATCTGATTATCCATAAAGGAAGTAGGGATGGAAAATGTAAAATAAAATGGAGAGTCACATTAGATGGCTAAGAGTGCCCAACCATGGCCACACCTATCTAAATTCTGACTAGAAAAATTGACAGTGAAAAGAAAACAACAGAGCAGCAGACCTCCTTAAAGAAAATATGTTTACCCATTAGGCATCAAGAAGACAAGAGGCTGTTGGGCCATGAAGGCAAAGAAGTTGGGTATTTTAGAAGCCCCCACAGAGCAGGATCAGGCAATGATATAGATATGCCCAGGGTGTTCCAGTTGCCTGGTAATGTCCTTGTGGGGAGGATTCCTTTCTATCTGAGATATATTGGGATGAGATATGGTGTATGTTGAGATAGGATGAAGTACAGGCAGTATGGGTTGAGCCTAAGGATGAGTATGACAGACCCAACCCTTAAGAAGACTTTTAACAACTAGAGATAAAACACTAACCAGTGTTGTATTTTATTTACTCAGAGGAGGACAGATTAGTCTTGATGGAAGAATATTATATTTATGGTTGTCAAGAAAGGAGTTATAGGATGAAGCACAGAAAAGAATGGACACAGCTATTGCCAGCTCATTTTCCATGAAGGAGATTCTGAAAGCCTGAGCAGGAACCTAGGGTCACAAATTTACAAGATTTGCATATCTGATTTTGACATTTGAAGGATTATGGACTCTTAATTGGTTCTCTTGTATTTTGTCTTGAATGCTTTCTGGAAAATGGAATTTTGTCTTGGACAAGTGAACCTAGTTAGCAATTTTTTAGAGTTAAAAAAATCTAAGTGATTAGCAACTAGTAGCTCCCCCCCCACTTTGAAACTGGTTAATATAGATATCTAAGTGGCTGCCTTGGTGGATCATTAGAAGACTAGGTTTCCTGGTAGGACTGAGTCAGTGTGAGAATCCTGGTAGAGGCCTGGTAGAAATTTGTAACTTTCCTTCTTGGTTATACATAGAGGGTATTTCAGTCTGTGCATGCATGGGTATGTTGTTGTTAAGGGCATTCAAGGCTGCTTGGTGTTTGCTCTTAGAAACTTAAAAGGAGTCCCTTGAATCCTTTCATTTTTTTCCTCACCTCCTGCTAGGATGTGGTTAGGTCTTGGTGACCATGTGACTTCCCTTGGTGATGATCCTCCTCTTGAAGAATGTATACTGTTTAGTTTCTGGTTCTGGGATCTCCCTGGCCCCTCTGCTCAGTAAATTGTAGGATGCCTTTAACAGTGTCTGTCATTCTTTGGGTCCCAGACCTAGAGCAGGAACAATTCCCTTAGCTCCCTTATCCTCATTGGATTTGGCCATGCTGTTGAACACTCAGAAGGTCAGTTAATACCAGTCTTGAAGAAGCTAGAGTTGAACATTTTACTGTTGTGTAACATTATATGAAGGGTGATTTTTAAATGAATATTGACTTTATAAAGAATCAGTCTGATAAATTTAGCAGACCGCATAAATAATTAATTTTTTCTATAAAGCTTATTTTTTTTTTTATTTTAAAGATGTTCTTGTGAATGGTACCAAGGGTTAGTAAATAACTTGATACTCTAAAGAAACTCCAAGAATCCACATTTGAAGCACTGAAAGCATTGATAATATTTAAATATCTAACCACAACACCACAGACAGATGTGTTAATAGCTCTGGAGACATTTTTTAAGATAAAAATGCAAGGTATTGGATTTCTTAGAGTTAAGTCTTATGAATCAAAACGATTTTAACCCAAATTTGCATGAACACTTGATACTTACACAACAATGTGAATCAAACATTTATAGTGACTTATCATGTATACAATATGACATAACATATATCTAGAGAAGATGTACAGAAACACAAAGGTAAGCTTGTATTAAGTTAGCCATAAGACAAAGTACTATACTAACACATTTACCAGTTTGAAGGGAATGTGAATTTATGTTTATAATAATAAAATAGATTAAGGTCACTGTTAATTTGGTCAAATTTGAAATCTTTTGTTCTTTCTGTAAACTTCAGTGCAACTTAGATTTTAAAATGTCTTTTTTTTTTTTTACCTTTTCTCCATACCAAGTCAGTCGATTTGATAATTAAATCTTGTACACTGTACTATTTAGCTAAAATTGGCTTGAGGTGGCAAACCCAGGAAATAGTTTTTCTTAGGAAAATCAACAGAGGAAAAAAGAAAAGACAGTTACACTGTGATATAAAGCTTCTATATTTGGGAGGGGTGTGGGGAGATGGTCCAGTCAGTCAATAACTGCTTGCTGTCTAAGTATGAAGATCTGAGTTGATTCTCAGAATTTAAATTCAAAAACCCAGGTATTGTGGAACATGTTTGTAAACCCTGCACTGGGAAGGCAGAGACAGGTGGATCCCCGAGCCTCACTGGCCAGCCAGCTTACCCAAATATTAGAGTTACAGCTAAAAATGAGAGATCCTGTTTCAAAAAAAAGGAGGTGACAGTCCCTCAAGAACAACACCCATGGTTGACCTCTGACCTCATGTACACACATATAAGCATGTACATGTACATATACATGCATATACATACACATACACACACATAAAAATACAACAGTAACAGCGCCAGCAACTATAGAGCTGGAAGGTAGCTCAGTGGCCAAGTTCAGATTCCTAGAACCTTGTAAAAAAAAAAAAAACAGATGTGGGAGTGCACATCTGTAATCTCAGCATTTCTATGAAAAGATGGAAAGTGGGGATGGGAAAATCACCCAGAAGCTCAACTAGCTATCCTTCAGTAGCAGGCAAAGCTGCATAATAAACAAGGGAGATTCTGTCTCAAAACAAGATGAAAGATAAAAACTGACTCCTCAAAGTCGTCATTTGACCTTTACACATGTACCATGTCATCCACACTCACACATCATGCATACATTCACACATAGTACACACTCAAGCAAAAGAATACCTTCTACATTGTAAACTCATACAAAAAACACATACACAACAAAAATGTCAAGTGCTAGACACAAGCTAAGTGCTGACTAGCACTTCAGACAAAATAACCCATAAATAATTACGTGACATCAGCAATTATGAACTCTAATGAAAAACTCAAAGAACATATAATTACATTAAATTAGACTGTACCCTTAATAGAAAAATATAGAAGGCAGAAGGGGCCAAAGGTGAAGCTTGTGGTATAGTTTCGGCTAAAGAAGTAAGTTTGTTAATGTTAGTAGGAAATGGCCAGGTAGAAAACTAAAGAAGTAAGTTTGTTAATGTTAGTAGGAAATGGCCAGGTAGAAAACTGGAATTGGGGCCCATCTAGATTGTGGAGAAAAACTTATCAGGCATTTTTTAGTATCTGAGACTCAAATTTATATCAGTCTTTTAGGATATACCCCAATGGTAAGTCTGAAGGGATAGAAAGAGCTTGTCCCATATCGAATGAGAGGGTCGGGGTCCCTAAAGGGTGTCCCCCTGGACTCAGCTATTTCTAAAACATCACCTACAGTTATTATTGTTGATGCTGCTGATTCTCCTGACTTTGACTCTAACCACTGCAAAACCATATGCTGAGGACTTACCAGGCACCAAGTGAAATATTAAGCATCTCAAATATATCATCTTATTAAATATTCACAAAGCATACTATTAATCCAACCTAACATTTGTAAAAGGCAAGGGCCAAAGAGGCTAAATGTATTCTAATATACATGGTAAATACCATGGTTACTAAGAAACTAACTGCTGATGAGGAGGAACTGGCCTTTCATTTCTCTGAGATGAGCAGTTGCCTTTCTGTTTAATGGTTTCTTAAAAATCCCCTTGTGACAAGCTCCAGAGGACAAATAATTTATTTCTCGTGGTGTATGGCTCTCTAAATGAATTAATTGATGGGCATCCCATTGTCATTTTGAGGTATATGGAAATAAAACAGGCAGGAGATGTTCTCTACCAAACTAATTTGTGTTTTAAGCATATAAATAATAAGTATCTTTAAAAGTGAATGCATATTTACCAACTCATCTGTTTCTCTTCTAATTCAAGAACCTGTGTCTTTGTGCTGTCAGCTGAAAAGTTTGATTGTGGTTTTTAAGTATTAGTAAGTAGAATTAAATAGCAATTATTGTTAGGGGAGAGGAAGGAGAGAAAAAAATTCTTTCAGCTTCCACTGCCCTGTTCACTCCCGGTAGAATGGGATGAATACGCACGTCATGAAGACGATAGCCCAGGGACAGCCACTTCTCCCCCTTTCAAGAGCCCTAAGATAAATACTATTTTCATAGAAATGTTTGCTATTTACCTTTTCACTGTGGTGGAATTTATGTTGCCAGTGCAAAAGTAATGGTGCCTCAGCACAAACTAAGACAGCGTAAACCAGCTGTATTAGTAGCAAATACATCATCTACTGCTGTTTATTTGCAGAGGGTAAAAGCCAGCTTCATCCAAGAAAGTCCTTAGGGGAAAAACAAAAATTACTAATTTTGCTCAACCTGCACCCAAGAAATTGTTTAGTGTCATAAGTGAGGAGGAACAACATTTAAAGTTCTTCTGCTACATGCTTCAGGGTGACAATCATGTCTGGGCTAAGTGCACATTTAATGGATAAGACACCAACAGGACTAGTCCTTTTGTTATAGAACAAGAGTCTTCATGCGAAAGATAGACAGACAGACACTGGTGTCTGAGTCCAGGTGTTTGCAGACATTTTCTTGCAAATAAGGAAAAGAAGATATGGCTCCAAGGAAAACAGCTGACAGAATTCTCAATAGATAATAAAATTAAACCTTTCAAGGGACTGTGATTGACACAAAGAAATATGTCAAAAATTAGTATGCCTATAGAACTCTGAAAAATGCTAATATCAAATGATCAATGTAAGATTTTTACCCAATCATGAATGAGTATGAGACATATTTAAGGATTCAAAAACTCTATTTTAATATAACAGAGTACAAAATCTTCATTTTAGATTTCATATTGTAATCAATGCACACACCACCAACACTTGTTGAGTTCTGAGTAGTTCTGAGATTTATTGACAATTCTATGAAGATCTTCTCAGGTAATTCTCTTCCCCAGCTCCATGTCTGTGTGCATCAGGATGCTCTAGGATTTTAACCACAAGCAACTGACTTGCCGAAGTATGGGAACCAGTTGCTTTTTGTTGGCTTGGACATAAGACAGCTGTAAAGAAGTAAATATACCTGTTCTATCAATAATTTGAGGTTTAGAAAATACAGTTATTGGGGCCGGGCAGTGGTGGCACATACCTTTAATCCCAGCACTTGGGAGGCAGAGCCAGGAGGATCTCTATGAGTTCGAGGCCAGCCTGGGCTACCAAGTGAGTTCCAGGAAAGGCACAAAGCTACACAGAGAAACCCTGTCTCGAAACACCCCCCCCAAAAAAAAAAGAAAAAGAAATACAGTTATTGGGGATTATTTTTATTAACAAATATTTATTGTTATTATTAATCAATTGCTATGCAAATATTTATAATATTCTCAGATTTAATTTATGATATGATACATGTCAGTCTATGCATAACACAACAAGAGCAAAGCTCTAGGGCTTCAGTGATTTCCAAGAGTGTGCAGGGCCTGAGAAGACTGGAAGCTGCTGGCAGAGGGAGCATCACTAGGCGTGTAGATCAGTGCAACATTTCTGCACAGTAATTTGTTAATTATGAAAACTCTTAAGACGTGGGCAACCGTTTTCTATAACTATATGTATGTGTATACATATGTACCGGGGGGCAGTATATGTGCCACAGTGTGTGTGCAGCTCAGAGAACAACCTTGGGTGTCTGCTGTCACCCTCTACCTTGTTTGAGACAGATCTCTTTGTTGTTATCTGGACTTCAAATTTCAAATATTCTTCTACATGAACATCTCACAATGCTGTAGGAACATTTGATTATAGATACATGATTTCACTCCTGGCTTTATGTGATCTTTAGGATTCAAACCCTTGTCTTCCTCCTTGTATGGAAAGTGTTTTGCTGACTGAACTCTCTCCAGTTGCCAAATTTGAATTGCTTTTAATCAATAATGTTTATATTGCCCTCAGCTCCCATCCCGCCCCGGAGCTCCCATCTGGACAAGAGGTCCCATCCCTGGGCATCAGCCATTCCGGGGAAGACCTGCCCGACCCCAACCACTTCCTGAGACTTAGAGAACAGCCCCCAGCACCCATCTCACCCGGAGCTCCCATCTGGACAAGAGGTGAGGGCCTGGGATCATACCCAGAGAGGCCTGCCTCTAGGTCCCACCCTTGGGCACCAGCCATTCTGGGGAAGACCTGCCCAACTTCGCCCCAGGTTCTGGCCATCGAGCAGGACTCCACCCCTACCCCCACCTGGAAGGTTCCCCTTCTCCAAGACCCCCAGCAGACCCTGCCCCCACACCCATCCGCCCAAGACCCCAGCCACTTCCTGCGACTTAGAGACCAGCCCCCAGCTCACCCCAGAGCTTTCATCAGGATAAGAGGTGAGTGCCTGGGGTCATACCCAGAGAGGCCTGCCTCTAGGTCCCTAGGTCCCATCTCTGGGCACCAGCCATTCGGGGAAGACTTGCCCAACTTGGCCCCAGTTTCTGGCCATCGGGCAGGTCTCTCGGGAAGGTTCCCTTTTCCAAGACCCCAGGTAGACTCTGTAATCTCCACACCCTGCCCTCACACCCATCCGCCAGAGATCCCAGCCACTTCCTGAGACTTAGAGATCAGCTCCCATCCAGCCTAGAGCTTCCATCTGGACCAGAGAGAGGCTTCCTCAATCTGTCAGCTCTGTCTGGACCAAGAGCACTGATAAGACGTGGACTGTGCTGGAGAAGAGAGCAGGTGAGGCAGCCTGGCCATGGCCTTCCCTCCATTCAGAGACCCACAGGAGACGGCGATGGGCGGTCCCCTCTCAACCTTGAGGACCACAGTGTGCCTCTCATGATGGAAAGCCAGGGCCCTGGATGTGGTAGAAGGGGACTCATTGTCCATGACCTGCTTCTTTTGATTTTTAAAAGTCATTAATGAGATTTATAATGCATACAGAATGCAAGGGCTGGGAATGTGGTTCAGCAGCAAGGACTGCATGGCTGCAGAATCATGAGGATGGAGTCCAGATCCTAGAACCCACATAATGAGAGAGCCATTTTAAAAAATGAAAAAGTCTTTAAAAAATGAAAAAGACATTGTATACTTTGTGTGATGCCTACATACAAGAGCTAAGTATAACATGTATACAATTTTTTTCACATATCAAACATACCTGGTTAGCTGACCCCTCCCCCATCAATAAATGGACATTGCTGCTCTCCCCGCGCCCCCCCCAAAAATCCACGAGATGGGCAGACATCAAGGCAGAAGTACATACAACAAAATAAAGAGCAATACAGCATCACCAGAACCTACCCCTCCTCCAACAGCTAGACCTGAGCATCACAAAATGGAAGAAGCAGAAGAAAGCAACCTTATGAATAACATCATGAAGATGCTACAGGCTTATATAGAAGAAATCAAAAATGAAATAGAGGAACAGACAAACAAAAAATGGAAAGAATGCTATAAAAATAACTAGAGGAAAGGACAAATAAAGCAGAAGAAAACAATAAATCCCTGAAAGAAAACCATGAAAAAGCAATTATACAGATGAGGGAAACAGTCCACGACATGAAAAGGGAAATAGAAAAAATGAAGACACAAACAAAGGTAATGGTGGAAATAGAAAATCTGAGTAAACAAACAGGAACTTCAGATGCAAGTATAACCAACACAATGCAAGAGATGGAAGAGAGGATCTCTGACATTGAAGATACGGTAGAATAAATAGATTCATCAGTCAAAGAAAACACTAAAGCCAACAAAGTCATGACCCAAAATGTCCAAGAAATTTGGGACACCATGAAAAGACCAAACCTACGAATAATAAGGATAAAGGAAGGAGAAGAATACCAACTCAACGGCACAGAAAATATATTTAACAAGATCATAGAATAAAACTTTCCCAACTTAAAGAAGAAAATGCCTATGAAGATACAAGAAGCCTATAGAACACCAAACAGACTAGACCCCCCAAAAAAGTTCCCTTTCCACATAATAATTAAACAACTAAATGTACAAAATAAAGAAAGAATATTAAGAGCAGCAAAGGAAAAGGGCCAAGTGACTTACAAAGGCAAACCCATCAGAATAACACCCGATTTTTCAATGGAGACTTTGAAAGCCAGAAGGAACTGGACAGATGTAACACAGGCTCTAAGAGACCATGGATGCCACCCTAGACTAATATACCCAGCAAAACTTTCAATCATCATAGATGGAGTGAACAAGACATTCTAAGACAAACCAGATTTAAAAAATACTTATCCACAAACCCAGCCCTACAGAAAGCACTAGAAGAAAAATTCCAACCTAAGGAAGTCAGATACACCCTCGAAAACACAGGCAAAATACGAAACACCGTAGCAGTAAACCCCAAAGAAGAGAAATACACACACACACTACCACAAAAAAAACAAAAAACAAAAAAAACAAAAAACAGGAATGAACAATCACTGGTCATTAATATCTCTTAATATCAATGGACTTAATTCACCTATAAAAAGACACAGGCTTACAGAATGGATACGAAAGCAGGACCCATTTTTCTGCTACATACAAGAAACACACCTCAAATTCAAAGATAGACACTACCTAAGATTAGAAGGCTGAGAAAAGACTTTCCAATCAAATGGTCTTAAGAAGCAAGCAGGTGTAATCATCCTAATATCCAGCAAAATAGACTTCAAACTAAAACCAATCAAAAGAGATCAAGAAGGGCATTACATACTCATCACAGGAAAGATCCACCAAGATGAAGTTTCAATTCTGAACATTTATGCCCCAAACACAAGGGCACCCACATATGTAAAAGAAACATTACTAAAGCTTAAATCACATATAAAACCCCACACATTAATGGTGGGAGACTTCAACACCCCACTTTCACCACTGGACAGTGAAATCGAAACTTAACAGAGAAATAAAGGACTTAACTAATGTTATGACTCAAATGGACTTAATTGATATCTACAGAACATTCCATCCTAACACAAAAGAACATACCTTCTTCTCAGCACCCCATGGAACCTTCTCTAAAACCAACCACATACTTGGCCACAAGGCAAATCTCAACAGATACAAAACAATTGGAATAACCTCCTGTGTTCTATCAGACCACCATGGTTTAAAGTTAGATTTCAACAACAACAAAAACTACAGAAAACCTACAATCTCATGGAAACTGAATAATGTTCAACTGAATCACCAATGGGTTAAGGAAGAAATAAAGAAAGAAATTAAAGACTTCCTAGAGATCAATGAAAATGAAGACACCACATACCCAAACTTATGGGACACTATGAAAGCAGTGCTAAGAGGGAAATTCATAGCACTAAATGCCCACATAAAGAAGTTGGAGAAATCTCACACTAGTGACTTAACAGCACACTTGAAAGCTCTAGAACAAGAAGAAGCAAAGTCTCCCAGGAAGAATAGATGCCAGGAAATTATCAAATTGAGAGCTGAAATCAATAAAATAGAAACAAAGAGAACAATACAAAAAAAATTAATGAAACAAAGAGTTGGTTCTTTGAGAAAATCAACAAGATAGACAAGTCCATATCCAAAATAACCAAAAGACAGAGAAAGAGCATCCAAATTAACAAAATCAGAAATGAAAAGGAGAACAAAACAACAGACAATGAGGAAATCCAGAGAATCATCAGGTCATACTTCAAAAACCTCTACTCCACAAAACTAGAAAATCTAAAAGAAATGGATAATTTTCTGGATAGGTACCACATACCTAAGTTAAATCAAGACCAGATAAACTATTTAAATAGTCCAATAACCCCTAAGGAAATAGAATGAGTCATTAAATTCTCCCAAGCAAAAAAAAGCCCAGGACCAGATGATTTCAGTGCAGAATTCTACCAGATCTTCAAAGAAGAGTTAATACCAATACTCTTTAAATTATTCCACACAATAGAAACAGAAGGAACATTACCAAATTCCTTCTATGAGGCTATAATTACCCTGATTCCTAAACCAAACAAAGATGCAACAAAGAAAGAGAACTACAGACTGATCTCCCTCATGAACATTGATGCAAAAATACTCAATAAAATACTGGCAAACAGACTCCAAGAACACATCAAAACAATTATCCACCATGATCAAGTAGGCTTCATCCCAGGGATGCAAGGGTGTTTCAACATATGAAAGTCCGTCAATATAATGCACCATATAAACAAACTCAAAGAAAAAAGACCACATGATCATCTCACTAGATGCAGAAAAGGCATTTGACAAAATTCAACACCCCTTAATGATAAAGGTCTTGGAGCGATCAGGAATACAAGGAACATACCTAAATATAATAAAGGCAATTTATAGCAAGCAGAAAGCCAACATCAAATTAAATGGAGAGAAACTCAAAATAATTCCACTAAAATCAGGAACGAGGCAAGGCTGTCCACTGTCCCCATACTTATTCAATATAGTACTTGAAGTTCTAGCCAGAGCAATAAGACAACATAAGGAGATTAAGGGGATACAAATTGGAAAGGAAGAAGTCAAACTTTCCCTATTTGCAGATGACAAGATTGTATACATGAGTGACCCCAAAAATTCAACCAAGGAACTGATACAGCTTATAAACACCTTCAGCAACATATCAGGATACAAGATCAACTAAAAAAATCAGTAGCCCTCCTAAATACAATTGACAAACAGGTTGAGAAGGAAATCAGAGATATATCACCCTTTACAATAGCCACAAATAATATAAAATACCTTGGAGTAACTCTAACTAAGCAAGTGAAGGACCTATATGACAAGAACTTTAAGTCCCTGAAAAAAGAAATTGAAGATGTCAGAAAATGGAAAGATCTCCCATGCTCATGGATAGGCAGGATTAACATAGTAAAAATGGCAATCTTACCAAAAGCAATCTATAGATTCAATGCAATCCCCATCAAAATACCAACACAATTCTCCACAGACCTGGAAAGAATAATACTCAACTTCATATGGAAAAACAAAAAACCCAGGATAGCCAAAAGAATCCTGTACAATAAAACAACCTCTGGAGGCATCACGATCCCTGACCTCAAGCTCTACTATAGAGCTACAGTAATAAATACAGCTTGGTACTGGCATAAAAACTGACAGGTGGACCAATGGAATCGAATTGAAGACCCTGACATTAATCCGCACATCTATGAACATATAATTTTTTGACAAAGAAGCCAAAACTGTACAATGGAAAAAAGAAAGCATCTTCAACAAATGGTGCTGGCATAACTGGATATCAACATGTAGAAGGCTGCAAATAGATCCATATCTGTCACCGTGCACAAAACTAATGTCCAAGTGGATCAAAGACCTCAACATAAATCCAGTTACTCTGAACCTGATAGAAGAGAAAGTAGGAAGTAGTCTTGAATATATTGACATAGGAGATCACTTCCTAAATATAACACGAGTAGCACAGACACTGAGAGAAACAATCAATCAATGGGACCTCTTGAAACTGAGAAGCTTTTGTAGAGCAAAAGACACAGTCAACAAGACAAAGCAACAGCCTACAGAATGGGAAAAGGTCTTCACCAACCCCACATCTGACAGAGGGCTGATATCCAGAATATATAAAGAACTCAAGAAATTGGACATCAAAATGCCCAACAGCCCAATTAAGAAATGGGCTATTGCTGTGGGATGGTCTGTATGTTAAATTGCTCTGATTGGTCAATAAAATACAACACTGATTGGCCAGTGGCCAGGCAGGAAGTATTAGGCGGGACTAACAGAGAGGAGAATTGAGGAAACAGGAAGACAGGGAGAGACACTGCCAGCCGCCATCATGACAAGCAGCAAGTGAAGACGCCGGTAAGCCACGAGCCATGTGGCAAGGTATAGATTTATAGAAATGGATTAATTTAAGCTATAAGAGCAGTTAGCAAGAAGCCTGCCATGGCCATACAGTTTGTAAGCAATATAAGTCTCTGTGTCTACTTGGTTGGGTCTGAGCAATTGTGGGATTGGCGAGTAACAGAGATTTGTCCTGACTGTGGGCAAGGCAGGAAAACTCTAGCTACAGGCTATAGAACTAAACAGAGAATTCTCAACAGAGGAAGCTCAAATGGCTGAAAGACATTTAAGGAATTGCTCAACATCCCTAATCATCAGGGAAATGCAAATCAAAACGACTCTGAGATACCACCTTATGCCTGTCAGAATGGCTAAGATCAAAAACTTAAAACCGCTTATGCTGGAGAGGATGTGGAGCAAAGGGAACTCTCCTCCACTGCTGGTGGGAATGCAAGCTTGTACAACCACTTTGGAAATCAATATGGCACTTTCTTAGAAAATTGGGAATCTGGGGCTGGAGAGATGGCCCAGAGGGCAGGAGCACTGGCTGCTCTTCCAGAGGTCCTGAGTTCAATTCCCAGGAACCACGTGATGGCTCACAACCATCTGTAAGGAGATCTGGTGCCCTCTTCTGGCGTGCAGACATACATACAGGCAGTATACACAATACATAAATCTAAAAAAAGAAAAAAAGAAAAAAGAAAATTGGGAATCAATCTCCCCCAAGACCCAGCTATACCACTCTTGGGCATATAACCAAGGAATGCTCAATCATACCACAAGGGCACTTACTCAGCTATGTTCATATCAGCATTGTTTGTAATGGCCAGAACCTGGAAACAACCTAGATGCCCTTCAACTGAAGAACAGATAAATAAAATGTGGTACATATACACAATGGAGTACTACTCAGCAGAGAAAAACAATGACATCATGAGGTTTGCAGGCAAATGGGTGGATTTAGAAAAAATCATCCTGAGTGAGGTAACCCATACTCAGAAAGACAAACATGGTATGTACTCACTCATAGGAGGATACTAGATATAAAACAAAGATGACAAGACTTCTACTCACAACTCCAGGGAGGCTACCTAGAAAACAGGACCCCATGAAAGACACAGGGACCACCCAATGACAGAGAAATGGATGAGATCTACATGAACAACCTGGACGTGAGTGGGGGTAATGAAGGGCAAGTTTGGAGGGACAGAGAGCTTAGGGGAGCAGGAGATCCCAGCTGGATCAAGAACAGAGAGGGAGAACAAGGAATAAAAGACCATGATAAATGAAGACCACAAGAGAATTGGAAGAAGCAAAGTGCTAGAGAGGTCCCCAGAAATCCACAAAGATACCTCCACAATAGACTACTGGCAATGGTTGAGAGAAAGCCCAAACTGACCTACTCTGGTGGTAGGATGGCCAAACACCCTAATTGTCATGCTAGAAATCTCATCCAATGACTGAGGGAACTGGATGCAAAGATCCATGGCCAGGCCCCAGGTGGATCTACAGGAGTCCAATTGGCAATAAAGAGGAGGGGCTGTATGAGCGAGAATCGTTGAGACCAAGATTGGAAAAAGCACAGGGACAAATAGCCAAACTAATGGAAACACATGAACTATGAACCAATGGTTGAGGAGCCCCCAACTGGATCAGGCCCTCTGAATAGGTGAGACAGTTGATTGGCTTGAACTGTTTGGGAGGCACCCAGACAGTGGAACCGGGACCTGTCCTTAGTGCATGAGCTGGCTGTTTGGAACCTGGGGCTTATGCAAGGACACTTTGCTCAGCCTGGGAGGAGGGGACTGGACCTGCCTGGACTGAATCTACCAGGTTGAGCTGAATCCCCAGGGGAGGCTCTGCCCTGGAGGAGATGGGAATGGGGAGTGGGGGGTGGGAGGACAGGGGAATCCGTGGCTGATATGTAAAATTAAATTAAATTATAAATTAAAAAAAGAATATTTAGGATAGCTATTTAACACAAGTTAATTTTTTGCTCATTTGTAGGTTTTAAGACATTGATCTATTTCTTTGTAATTGACTGTGTTTGCCAGCTTTTCATTACTGTGGTAAAGAAAAAAAAAATCTTGAGATGAACAATTGAATCTGAGAAGAGATGGTTTCGCTCATGGATTCGGAGGCTCCAGGCTATGGTTGCTGGCCTGACCACTTAGGGTGTTGCAGCTGAGAGTATATTCTGCTCAGGACCCAAGTCCAGGAAATGGTGATGTGGCTCCTCAAGGTGGATCTTCCCATCTCAAGTCATTTAATGAAAGCCTGCTTCATAGGCATGCTTATCTGAATGGCATATGCATGCCACTTAAAATCCTAGGTGTTAGCTCCCTACTTCTGTCCTGAACAGATCATGTGGACATTGCTTCTTTCACCCATGAAGTGAAAGGGAAGCTGTTTTCATAATCGTCTTTGCAAATACTCAATGCCTCAGGAGCAATAATAATAATAATAATAATAATAATAATAATAATGTTTGTATTAATAGTTTGTTCTTGAGAAACAATGGTAAGCTTTTTCAGAAATTTATTTATTAAAGTGTGTGTCAAGATCCTTTTTATAAGAATAAACAATTTACATTAATATCCAGGGAATTATTTAAATAAATTTTGATAATCCTTAAAACAGACCATCATGTAGGCTGTTAAACATATTGAAAAGGAGTAACAATGCTAATGGTATATTAAGTTTAAAAATAATATAAAATCAAATCTGTAAGTTTCATTTTTCAAAACAGAAATGAAAATTCTCTCCTTCCCTTGTGTATTTGGAAAGTTTGTTTCTATTTACCTTGATGTAACTGAAAGCTAGAATGTTAATAATAAGTTAAGAGGCTGGTGAATGATAAGTTGTTAGTACTTTAAAATAGTTTATGTTTTAGATTTTTTATAGAAAAGAATAATTTAATCAGAAGAAATTAAAATCATACTGAATAAAATGATATTCTAGGGATATATGCTGGGCATAACCCAAAAGTGAAATAACTAGAAAATCCCACTATGAATATGGATGGAAGGAAGTGAAATGACTGGAGTGTTTATATTTGCTAGAGTCCAAATTATGGATCCATATACCCTGCCAATGTGAAATGTTAGACGAGACATGCTTTGTCTGGGAGATTCTGGGTTTCACACAACTTTTAGGATGAAATCTCTTTTGGGAATTAGCTTTTAAAAGTTATTTTTTATTGTTAGTTATGTGTCTTTGTGAGTGTCTGCCATGTTAAGTGCAGGTACATACAGGACCCAGAAGAGGAGATCACAACTCTTGTCAGGCAGTTGTGAATCACCCAACTTTTGGAACTGAATTCCGTTCCTCTGGAAGAGCAACAAACACTCTTGAAAGTTGGGACATCTCTCCCGGCCCTCTTTCAGGAGTTCAACGTTCTGTACCTTTGGTCTGTTTTAGGAAGGACATCTTATGCAATTAGTATTTTGTTGAATGTGCTAGCCAAGACTCAGTCTGGTCCTCCAGCAACACTATTCAAATGCAAAAAAGTAAAGACTTTCTCAGTGTTTTTGAGTCACATCACATTACAATTCCATCCAGGTTCTGTTTGTGCCAATTTACTATTTGTTTGCATGTTTTTGCTGCATGATGTGTAAGTACTCCCTACCTAAAGCAGCATTTCCCAAACATTTTTATTCCACTTGTCTGAATAAGTGAGTAAGGGGTAAAAACAGAAAGAATGGATAGATAGCTTATTCTATTTGGGGGAATGAAAAGTAGAAAAGACTGTTAGGAGCCACTAATCATACACGGTGTTCTCCTTTACCACCTTCCTTTGTCTCTAATTTGAATTATGGGATTGGCTGTGGCTGACAGAATTTGACTGGAAACTGAGACATGACACTTCTGTAAAAAGCCAAAGGAAATCTCAAATGGCTTCTCTGGTTTTTGTTTGTTTTGTCGAAGTAAACAGAGTCCATGAATTTCAGATACTTAGTTACAAAGAGAAGGACCACTGAACCCACACAGGCAGCTCAGGCTCGGAATAGACTTGTAGCATGGCTGACGATAGTGAGTAGATCCTGTGCTATCTTGGGCCATGAGGTCCAGTTCATCACCCTAGGGGTGACAGAATCATAGAGGAAAGTGTTTCTGAGACTATGGAGATGAGTTATTTCCTTTTATACTTCACATGAGAGACAAAACCTTAATTTACTTTTTAAACCACCACTAGTTCTGAGAAATTTTGCAGCAGCCTATTCTGTTCTCAATAACAAACTGCCTTTTGAGATGAGACAGTGTCTTGTATGGCATCTCACTTGCCAGAGATGCTCAATGAAACATTTGATTAATTGAAACCAAATGGATGAGAACATTCAGGAGAGGCTAAGGAGTGCTCAGGGAAATGCAGATCCAGAAGTCCAGTGACGAGGAAACACTGTTTAAAAGGTGTGATCTTGACAAACTTCCCTGGCATTTTCTGGCAAGCCAAATGAAAAAGAGAGTTCTAAACCAGGGGTGGCTCTGTCAGCCCAGCAGTTTCATCAACCTCACAGATGGCTTCTGGCCTGTTTATACTGCACTTCTGAAAACATGTGAATTAGATGCCAATATTCACAGGTAGGAAGAATTTATAAGAAAATCCAGATTTATGTCTTATTTTGAAAACAGAGTCAAAAGGCATTGCAACTGTGGCACAGATTTCACAACTTGTCTCACAGATTTTCATATGACAAAAATAAATAAGTAAAGGGCTAAGATAATGCCTGTCCCCTTTAGTTCAGGACATGTACTAATCATTCAAGATAACTGTGGCATTACCTGCCAGACAATTAAAGGCTGTCTGTGAATCACCCTCTCTAGTCTAGTTGCCCCTTTCTACGGCGACGCTATAAACAAGCAAGATTGAGAACACTGCCTAGAAGGCTGAGACCTTTGCCATGGATGTTTGCTTTAGGAGAAGGATCCTACACACAAGGTTGAACACCAAGAATAAAAGGAAGTAAGAGAGAGCAGCAAAGCACAGTTGCCAACTGAAGACTCTCAGGCAACACGAATAATAATGGCAGAAGGCATTTATGTGAGCAGGTGCGATGAGAGGACAGTGGTCCCGGAAGACGTATGACCATCATATTCTCTGCCTGTTCTCTTAGCTCCACCAAAAGATGAAGTGGCCCCCAGACCCTGGATCTAATGTAAGAACCATATGCTGTTGTGCTCTTTTGAGCCCTGCTCCTGGATCTTGATAGAATTCTTGACAACTTGAATGGTGATTGGTGCTTCTCTGAAGATTTGGGAGATTGAGAGGAAAATAGATAGTCCATCCATCTCCCCTCACTCATCTTGGTTTCAGAAAGAAATGTGAGGATGGAAAGTAAAATACAAGCAGAGACAAAATGAGGGTGTAAATCAAACACTTTCTTGCTTTCCTTGATCAGAAAAGCCTGTTGAGCACTAGGAAGAGAGAAAAGGAACACAAAATGTAGGAAAGGAAAGCAGATTCACATTGAGACAAAGGGAAAAGTTGTATTTCGTGTCTCAATAAATCTTTTGGTGTGTGTGTGTGTGGGGGGGATAGAGCCCCAGATGTTAGAGTTAATGTAATATGCATCAGTCCATCACATTGGGAAATGGATAGTCCCTGAAACAAGGAATTAATAAATCTAGTAATTGTGTCACGTCTATAATATCAACTGAGAAAAAAATGTTCAAGTCATTTGATAAATGTGCATGTCCTGAGAGCATGTGCTTCTGGGGCCTTCCACAGGGATTCACCCAGAAGGTTGCCAAGACAGTTCTTCTCTTCTACCATGTCCTCTGTAGGAGGAGCTGGTATGAAACAGAGTGGCAATGTATTTAGCGTGTGTTGGCCTCCACTTAATACCATCCCAAATTGATTCTCTATGCTTTGTTTCCTACCAACAACCCTCCCCAGAATACAAGTTCTCCAAGGCTATTAGAAATTACAGGAAGCTTGCCAAAATGTTCTTTTCCATTTTCTAAATTGTATAACTAGAATATGGCTCACTTTTAACTCTTAAAAGGCTCCTTTTAAAAAATAAAATAAAATGAACAACTGAGCAGTTGTCTGCAGCATCAGAATACTGCCGTGTATCCAGGATGACATATACAACATAGTTATAAGACATTTTCTATTTTCTCTTGATTTTTTAGTGGTATGTTGAAGGATCTAAATAAAAATCATTGTGACCATATCATCATCTTAAGCCTCTGAGGCATACTGATTTCTACACAGAGATGTGGTTATAGGAGAGCAAATCTGAGAAACAAAAATTATCAAAGGAAATGTTTTGAGAATAGAATTGTGTTTACTGCAGTTAATCAGGTTTGCTTGTAGGTGATGTCTATCCTGTTCATGATGACAAGCTGTATAGGTTTGAGTAAACCCATGGAAACCAGTAAGCTATATCTCCATGTATACCCAAAATGAGTCTAAGCTAAGGACAAAGTAATTTGAAGATGCACATGTAACCATCAAGGCAAGATTTTTGGCCATACCCACTTGGATGAACCCCTCAGCAGGACTGTCACACACCTGGCACTGTCACACACAACTTCCCTGACTACAACCATTATTAGTATTACTTATTTATTTATTTATTTTGCTGAGAAAAAATACCTGAAAGAAGAAACTTAAAGATGGAAGGATTTATTTTGACTCCTGATTTGAAGGGCTAGAAGCTATGGTGGGAAAAGCATGCTGTCTGGGCATACTTGAAACTGAGGATGGAAGAGCTTACATATCTGGGTGAATTAGGTAGAAGAGAGAGGGTCAGAGGGAGGGTCAGGTTATACTAGATTCAGCCTCCAGTAACTCACTTCCTCCTGCTCCAACTTCTATTAGTTTTCACAATTTCCCAAAACTGTGTCCTCAATTGGGATTCAAGCATATGAGCCTGTGGAAGACATTTCACATTCAAACCATACCACTGGCATTGCTATGATGGTGCCTAGCGCCATGGAGAAGCTTTAGGAGTAAAATCCACCTCCATCACTTGAGATGATGGACCCAAGAAGGCACAATTTTGTCTTGCATTTAACTCCTGAGAGATGGGTGGCATTTCTTAGTACACTACACTAAGGGCATTCTTACCTGCAGCATGGCTGGGTGGGTAGGGTGCATTGGTCAGGGGTAAGGAGAAAGAGGTTGGAAGCATGTTTGCAGGACATTTGCTACCTTGTCCTGAGCTCTCTAGAGAATCTCTAATTGATTCCTGTCTTCTTCCTTTGATTGCAATGTCTTTGTACCAAGTAATATGGAGCTTGGAAAATTATCAGAAACACTTGATATCCTAGGTCACATTTTCAGTGTTTCTTGACTTGATGTACTTAAAAAAAAAACCAATGAAAACCTGCTTCTACTGTAACTATAACTTTAAAAATACCTAAACATAAATCATTGGAATATTGTGAAGTCTATGATTCTATCATTCAGGCTTGCTTAGCGACAGAAAAAAAAAAAAAAGACATAATAGTCAAGATGGCAGATCCCCATCAAAATCCCAACAAAATTCTTCATAGACCTTGAAAGAACAATACTCAACCTCATATGGAAAAACAAAAACCCCAGGATAGCTAAAACAATCCTGTACAATAAAGGAACTTCTGGAGATGTCACCATACCTGACCTCAAGTTCTACTATAGAGCTATAGTAATAAAAACAGCTCGGTATTGGCATAAAAACAGACATGTGGATCAATGGAAATGAATAGAAGACACTGATGTTAATCCAAACACCTATGAACATCTAATTTTTGACAAGCTAAAATTATACAATGGAAAAAAGAAAGCATCTTCAACAAATGGTGCTGGCATAACTGGATGTCAACATGTAAAAGAATGCAAATAGATCCATATCTATTACCATGCACAAAACTCAAGTCCAAATGGATCAAAGACATAAATCCAGCTACACTGGACGTGATAGAAGAGAAAGTGGGAAGCAACCTCGAATGCATTGGCACAGGAGAACACTTCCTAAATATAATACCAATAACATAACAACAGACACTGAGAGCAACAATTAATAAATGGGACCTCCTGAATCTGAGAAGTTACTGTGAGGCAAAGAAAACAATTAACAAGACAAATTGGCAGCCTACATAATGAGAAAAGATCTTCACCAACTCCACTTCTGACAGATGGCAGATCTCCAAAATATGTAAAGAACTCATGAAACTGGACATCAAAATACCAAATAATCCAATTTAAAAATGGAGTACAGGGATAAACAGAGAATTCTCAACAGAAGAATCTCGTATGGCTGAAAGACATTTAAGGAATTGCTCAACATCCTTAGCCATCAGGGAAATGCAAATTAAAATGACTCTGAGATACCATCTTACACCTGTTGAAATGGCTAAGATTAAAAAATGCTAACAACAGCCTGTAGACGGAAGTTTTCCTGTGTCCTACCTAGTCCCAAAGCCACTCTGTCTTAAGAAAACACACAGAGACTTAGATTAATTACAAACTGTATGGCCTATGGCTCAGGCTTCTTGTTAGCTAGCTCTTTCATCTTAAATTAACCCATTCATAATAATCTATTTGTTGCTTTGTGGCCATAGCATTATCAGTCTGCTGCCATCTTGCTGCTCCTTGGGCTGGTGGGCTGGCATCTCTCCTGACGCTGCCTTTTCCTCTCTCTATCCTTCTTGGATCTCCTACCTGGCCCCATTCTGCCATGTCATAGGCCAATGCAGGTTTATTTATTAACCAATTGGAACAACACATATTCACAGCATACAGAAAGACATCCCACAGCAACTGCCTATGTTGGAGAGGATGTGGAGTAAGGGGAACATTCCTCCACTGCTGGTGGGAGTGCAAACTTGTGCAACCACTCTGGAAATCAGTACGGCAGTTCATCAGAAAATTGGGAAACAATCTACCTCAAAACCCAACAACTCCACTATTGGGCATATACCTAAAAGATGCTCAATCATACCACAAGGTCACTTGCTGAACCATGTTCATAGCAGCATTATTTGTAATAGCCAGAACCAGAAAACAACCTAGATGCCCCTCAAACAAAGAATGAATAAGGAAAATGTGGTACATTTACACAATAGAGTATTACTCAGCAGTAAAAATAAATAAATAAATAAATAAATAAATAAATAAATAAATAAATAAATAAATAAATAAATAAAAATAAAAAAATGACATCATGAAATTTGTAGGCAAATGGATGGAACTAGAAAGAATCATTCTGGGTGAGGTAACCCAGACCCAGAAAGACAAACATGATATGTACTCACTCATGAGTAGATAGTAGGTGTAAAACAAAGGATAACCAAGCTATAATCCACAACCCCAGAGAAGCTAGGTAAAAAGGATGACCCTAAGAGGGACACACATGGAAGGCCCCAGGAAGGGAAAATAGTTAACATCTCCTGGGTAAACTGGGAGGGGGTAGAAGGGAAGGAATGGGGAATAGAAACAGGAGGGACTGAGATGGTTGAGTGGAGAAAGGGATGGAGAGGGAGAACAATTAAAGAGATATCTTGGTAGAGGGAACAATTAGGGGTTTAGGGAGAAACCTGGGCTAGAAAAATCCTCAGGAACCCACAAGAATGACACCAGCTAAGACTCCTAGCAATAATGGAGAGGGTGCCTGAACTTATCTTCCTCCAGACAGAACTTCTAGGGAAGTTCCCAGAAATCTATAAGGATGACCCCAGCTTAGACTACTAGCAATAGTGGAGAGGGCCTGAACTGGCTTACCCCAGTAAGTAGATCAGTGAATACCCTAACTGTCATCATAGAGCCTTCATCCAGTAACTGATGGAAGCAGATGCAGAGATGCACATCCAAGCACCAGGCCGAGCTCTGGGAGTTCTGTTGGAAGAGAGGGAAGAGGGATTCTATGAGCAAGGGACATCAAGATCATGATGGGGAAACCTACAGAGACAACCAAACCAAGCTAGTGGGAACTCATGAACTTAGACTAACACCTGTGGAGCCTCCACAGGACTGGACTAGGCCCTCTGCATAAGCGAGACAGTTGTGTAGCTTGATCTGCTTAAAGGGGACCCCTGGCAGTAGGATCAAGATCCATCCCTGGTGCATGAGCTGACTTTTTGGAGCCCACTACCTATGGTGGGACACCTTGCACAGCCTTGATGCAGGGGGAGGGGCTTGGGCCTGCCTCTACTGAATGTACCAGTCTCTGCTGACTCTCCACAGGAGGCCTTATTTTGTTGGAGGGGGAAATAGGGGGTGTTTTGAGGGGGGAAGGCTGGGGGGTGTGAGAAGGGAAGAGATGGGGGATCCACAATTGGTATGTAAAATGAAAAAAAATCATTAATTTTTTTTAAAAAGTGAAAATGGCAGAGTGAAAGGGGAGTTGGCTGAGCATGCAAAGGCCAGGAAATTCAAAAACGCACTTAGCTGTAAATATAAGAAAGAACTCATGCCTACCTGAAATTACTGATTAAAGTAATAAATTAGAGGTTAGAGGCTAGCAAGATAGGGCAGTTAATGCTGGTTCTCTCTCTCTGTGTCTCTGTCTCTGTCTCTCTCTCCATTTAAAGCTGACAAATCAAAGGGACCATGTGGAAATGTCACATAAACATGGAGAAAGATGCTCCCATCCCATAGATGAACCAGGCATCTCTAAGTATCAGACTCATAAAGGAACAAACAAGTCTTAATTGATTCAGCCATTTGGAAACTTCGCTTAGCTAGACCTAGTCAACTTCAGGGCATTAGAGACATCAATATGATGGGGTGAACAATAACAATAATCCTGGTTGTTTTAAGCCACTTAGACATAGGGTAGCTTTTGTGTTAGTGTTTCCATCACAGCAGCCAAACACTAGGGAGAAAACAACTTCCAGGAGGAAGGGGTTACTTTGGCTCATGTTTCCCAGCTACGGTTGAATTGTTCCATTGTTTTAAGCCTAAGATGAAGCAAAATATCCCACCAGTGGGGTTTAGGGAGGCCACCTACCTCGTGGGACCTGCCAAGCACAGAAAGGGAAAACATGTGGGATAAAATACACCCCTCCCCACCACTACTCCCTTCCGAATTCCTGTGTTCTGCTTTTAACCTGATGAAGTTCACTTGTTTCTGCTGTGTGCAAATTTGAGGGGACCATATCCTGGAGTAGGGGTAGCGTCCCAGGGAGGGATTGGAATGGAGGGGGCAGGAGGCAGATCTGATATTATATTTTGAATTAAAAATGCATAGCAAAAAAGATGTTATGAATAAGGATAGGCAATTTAAAATCCATTCTTTTGAATATAAGTAAATGGTCATTGTTTTAAACTACACAAATAATTGCTTCTTGGCCTTTTGGCTAAGGTCAAGTGTAAACTACACAAATTGACTCAAATATAAAGTAAAAAGAAAAGGTTTATAAATGCCTCCATCTGTTTTCTATGGAGATGTTTTATAATTTAACATTTAGCAATTTATTGTGATAATAATTTTTTAAACTATTAGGTACTGTGTGTGCGTGCGCATGCGTGCGTGCGTGCGTGCGTGCGTGCGTGTGTGTGTGTGTGTGTGTGTGTGTATGAGAGAGAGAGAGAGAGAGAGAGAGAGAGAGAGAATCACAAAAATATGATATAGTAACTAAGGAAACACACCCAAACATAAGAATGTTACACTGGGTTTGAGGCTTACAGTAGAAAATGAATAAAATGAATTATGTGACAAAATTCTCTCTCTCTCTCTCTCTCTCTCTCCCTTTATTTCCCCTCTCTGACCCTCTTCTTCCAACTGGGCTTCACTTCCTAATTTGCCACTGAAAACATCAATGGGTTGATCTGTTGGTGATGCTAAAGACCCTATGACCCAATTGCCTTTTAATAGAGACACCAGCTGTGGTTCAGGACATGAACATATGCATCCTTGGGGAGCATTATATATCAGAACCAAAACAGTTTATATTACACAGCAATAGGAGCTTATACCTATACCTTAGTCTCTTTCTCTTCACCAGGTAGAGAAACAGGTCTAAAGGTCTTTATATAAATCTTAAAATACACTAGATAATCTAAGTTGAAGTTGAAGCTGATGGACTGGTAATTGATAATTATTATTCTTTATCTTTCTTCTTCAAATCACAGTTGTCTCTGTCTGAGAGCCTGGAGAAGGAACCATTGTAGGACTGAGGCCAGAGGTCTGGGACTCTCTTTTCCAAGGCCGAGACTACAGGAGGGTGTACGTATTTTGCAGAGAAAAAAGAAAGACAACAGAGCAGCATTTCAGAGCCAAGTGGCTTCTCTAGGCTGGGGCAGAGTGAGGAAAAGGTTCGAAAGTCATCAGGCAGAGTGGCTTCTCTGCTAGGAGGAGGAAGAGGAGGGGAGGAAGAGGAGGAGGAAAAGGAGGAGGCAGAGGGGGAGGAAAGAGTTTATAAGTCATCAGGCAGCATGTGATGCCTGCATGTCCCCAACAGCAGCCACAAGGAGCAGGAAGTCTCTAGAAAACAGCATGTTTAGGCAATGAGATTCTTTTTTTTTTTTTTTACTACACACACACACACACACACACACACACATTTCATTTTACATACCAACCACAGATCCCCTCTCTCATCCCTCTCCTCGTGTTCCGTCCCCACCTCCCCTTCCCCGGAAACACCCTTAATCCCCTCCTCCAAAAAGATAAGTTTTCCCACGGGGGATGGGATTTTAGAAGTCCTTGAGATAGTGCCTCACATCCTAAAAAACACATCCTGCCTGGAAAGATCTGAAATCCATTGATCTCTAGGAAATGGGATAAAAAACGTCCTTTTCTTCTTGAATTTATGGACAATGATTCACACCCCATTCTGTGATTATTTTTTTTTTTAAATAATCCAGGATGCCTCAGGAACTCATGATTGAGGCTCTGGGATTTGGAGAAGTGTTTGTTTGCCTGGAATTGGAAGGAGGGAGAAAGTTTTACTCAAAAGAGAGAAAGTAGGAACAGCAGAGAGAACTTAAATCTTTGACAGGGCTTCTTTGCACCCAGTTTCTTCTACATGACTCATCATGTCAAACTTTGAACAAAATAATTTCAGAGCATAATGAATTCAACAACAACAACAACAACAACAACAACAACAACAACAAAACAGAGTTTGAAAGTAAACATGGGAACAACTGTGGCCACAGATTTAAGACGACCAGACTGCAAGTTAAAATGACTGCAGCTAATATAAGAAAGGTCTCTAATGGGGACTAGATGCTCTCATGAGAACACACAAAGAAGAGTATAAACTAAAAGACACAAATTGTCAGGTAGAATTTTCTAAGAAAGAAAATGCTAGAAACACAAAAAAAGCACAAAAGAAATTTAGAATGATAGGCACACGGGGCATAGTCTATAGAGAAGCTTGAGGGTACAATAATATAGATGTCCTAAACTGCAAAGCAAAGAGAGTCAAGGAATTTAAAACTACAATAGAATATCCATGAATTGAATATCAATTAAAACATTATAAGACATATATAACAGAAATACCAAAGGAAAAGGGGAAATTAACAAAATTCCTACACCAGGGAATATCATATTAAAAGTGTAGATAGTAGAAAAAGGAGGAACTAGTGAAAAACTCTAGAGAAGAAAAACAGTCTTTATCCTATTGAGAAATAAAAATGTGAGCTTCCTTAGACTTCTTTTGAGAAACAATGTACATAAAGAGTTAGGCGAAAGATGTAAAGCACTAAAAGTAAAAATCATTAAACTCATATTATATATCCAACTAAATTACTCTTCAGACATGAAGAAAAATACAGACATCTTCAGTGAAGCATGGCCTCTCAGACCTTCGATGCTTGACAACTGGGAGGCTGCAGCAAAAAAACCATGAATTCAAGGCTAACCTGGGCTACCTAGACACCATATATATATTTTAAGTAATTTGTCAGTAGTAGCACATTTTTTTGAAGGAACTGTTGAAATAAAAACATTTAAAGATATTCTTCAGAGATGAAAGATTATACAGGTTTAAAAAATATGAAAAAGAAAGAGCATGATCAAAGAATAAATAAAGATAAACTCTTTTAGTTTTCTTTTTATTAATCTTACAGGGAGCCAGGCAGTGGTGGCACACGCCTTCAATCCCAGCACTCAGGAGGCAGAGCCAGTCGGATCTCTTTGAGTTTGAGGCCAGCCTGGTCTACAGAGTGAGATCCAGGACAGGCACCAAACCTCACAGAGAAACCCTGTCTCAAAAAATCAAAAAGAGACATTCAGGCCCAGCGGCAGCCCACAGAGGTCGACAGGCCATGCGGTTGAGACGAGCAGACGCAGGTAGGCCCACGGAGGCGGCCCGCAGAGGTAGACTGGCCCGGCGGCGGTGGTCGACAGGGACATTCAGGCCCGGCGGCAGCCGGCAGAGACATTCAGGCCCAGCGGCAGCCCACAGAGGTAGACAGGCCCGGTGGTGGAGACAAGCAGACGTAGGTAGGCCTGTGGCAGCGGCCTGTGGCAGCGGCCTGTGGAGATAGACGGGCCCGGCAGCAGCGGCCAACAGGGACATACAGGCCGGGCGGCAGCCGGTAAAGACATACAGGCCCGGTGGCGGCCCGCAGAGGTAGACGGGCTCGGCAGCAGTGACAAGCAGAGGTAGGTAGGCCCGCGGCGGCAGCTGGCAGAGACATACAGGCCCAGTGGTGGCCCGCAGAGGCAGACAGACCCAGCGGCAGCTGACAGGGACATACAGGCCCGGAGGCGGCGGACCACAGAGGTAGACAGGCCCAGGGTCGGAGACAAGCAGATGCAGCTTGGAACAGGGAAGCCTCTAACCCCAACACCTGGGGAAGAAGCTATCTCCATGGGATGGAACCAGAATGAATCTGAACACTCCTTCTGAGGACAACCCAGGGCCCAGCTGCTGATCCTGCCAAACCCAACAACTTGGAGGTGTAGGTAAGACTACCCCGCTCAGCTGAATCCCATATGGGAGAGGATTCAGATGCCTACAGTTTGAAGTCTGAATAAACAAGATCAGCTGAGGAGTTGACAAATAAACAAAACGTGACCTGGGAACACAGAAGAAGGTGCTACCCAGCCACCAAACCAGATCACCAGAATCATAAGTATATACTTCACCGACTGAAATCAGTTGCCCCTGAAGAAATAGCCCAATAGCACCAATTTAACCAAGAACCCCTACTAAACCAAGACTAGAAATTAGAACAAGAGAGGCACCCTCAGACACAGACACCACTTGCACCGCACAGAGGAAGAGATGAGTAGACGCCAGTGCAAAAATACAGGCAACAACATAAAGACCTATATGGCAACATCAGAACTTAGTGATTCTACACCTGCAAGACCTGAACACACCAAGACAGAAGAAACAGAAGAAATCAACCCTAAAAATGACTTTAAGAAGATGATAGAGGCCCTTAAAGAAGAAATAAAACATTCCCTCAAAGAGGAAATAAAAACTTTCCTTAAAGAGGAAATGAAAAACTCCATTAAAGAGGAAATAAAAAACTCCCTTAAAGAAATGGAAGAAAAAATGAACAAAAAATGGGAAGAAATCAAATCAAGCCAAGAAAAAGCAATTAAACAGATGAAAGAAACATTCCAAGATCTGAAAAATGAATTTGAGACAATAAAGAAAACACATGCTGAGGGAATGCTGGAAATAGAAATCCTGACTAAATGAACAGGAACTACAGAAACAAGCATAACCAACCGACTGCAAGAGATGGAACAGAGAATCTCTGACACTGAAGACACAATAGAGAAAATAGATGCATCAGTCAAAGAAAACATTAAAGACAAAAAAGTCGTAACACAAAACGACCAGGAAATTTGGGACACCATGAAAAGACCAAACCTAAGAATAATAGGGATAGAAGAAGGAGAAGAATACCAACTCAAAGGCACAGAAAATATATTCAACAAAATCATAGAAGAAAACTTTTCTAACCTAGAGAAAGAAATACCTATGAAGATACAAGAAGCTTACAGAACACTGAATAGGCTGGATCCAAAAAAAAAAAAAATTCCCCTCGCCACATAATAATCAAAACACTAAACACACAGAACAAAGAAAAAGACCAAGTAACATATAAAGGCAAACCCATCAGAATAACTCCAGACTACTCAATAGAGACTATGAAAGCTAGAAGATCATGGACAAATCTCATGCAGACACTAAGAGACGACGGGTGCCAACCCAGACTATTATACCCAGCAAAACTCTCAATCACCATAGGCGGAGTAAACAAAATATTCCAGGATAAAACCAGATTTAATCAATACCTGTCCACAAACCCAGCCCTACAGAAAGCACTAGAAGGGAAAATCCAACCCAAAGAAGCTAAACACATCCATGTAAAATCAAGCAATAGATAATCCTACACCAACATACACCACAGAAGGACAACACAACACAACCACAAAAAATAACAGGAATTAACAATCACTGGTCATTAATATCCATCAATATCAATGGTCTCAACTCACCTATAAAAAGACACAGGCTAACAGAATGGATAAGAAAACAGGACCCATCCATCTGCTGCATACAAGGAACATGCCTTAACTTCAAAGACGGACACTACCTCCGAGTAAAGGGCTGGGAAAAGGCTTTCTAAGCAAATGGACCTAAGAAACAAGCTGGTGTAGCTATCCTAATATCTAATAAAATAGACTTCAAACTAAAATTAATCCAAAGAGATCAGGATGGACATTACATATTTATCATGGGGAAAATCCACCAAGATGAAGTCTCGATTCTAAACATTTATGCTCCAAATACAAAAGCACCCACATTCATAAAAGAAACACTACTAAAGTTTAAAACGCACATCAAACCCCACACATTAGTAGTGGGAGATTTTAACACACCACTCTCACCAACAGATAGATCTACCAGACTAAAACTTAACAAAGAAATAAAGGACCTAACAGATGTTATGACTCAAATGGACCTAGTAGATATCTACAGAATATTCCATCCTAACACAAAAGAATATACCTTCTTCTCAGCACCCCATGGAACCTTCTCAAAAATTGACCACATGCTTGGACACAAAACAAATCTCAACAGATACAAAATAATTGGAATAACCTCCTGTATCTTATCAGACCACCATGCCTTAAAGTTAGACCTCAACAACAATAAAAATTATAGAAAACCCACAAACTCATGGAAACTGAATAATGCCCACCTGAAACATCAATGGGTCAAGGAAGAAATAAAGAAAGAAATTAAAGATTTCCTAGAATTCAATGAAAATGAAAGTACAACATACCCAAACTTATGGGACACTATGAAAGCAGTGCTAAGAGGAAAATTCATAGCTCTAAATGCACACATGAAGAAGATGGAGCAATCCCATACCAGTGAATTAACAGCACAACTGAAAGCTCTAGAACAAAAAGAAACAAACTCACCCAGGAGAAATAGACGCCAGGAAATAATCAAATTGAGGGCTGAAATCAACGAAATAGAAAACAAGAGAACAATACAAAAAATCAATGAAACAAAGAGTTGGTTCTTTGAAAAAAATCAACAAGATAGACAAACCCCTAGCCAAATTAACCAAAAGGCAAAGAGAGAGCACCCAAATTCACAAAATCAGAAATGAAAAGGGAGACATAACAACAGACAGCGAGGAAATCCAGAGAATCATCAGATCATACTTCAAAAACCTGTACTCCACAAAAATGGAAAACCAGGAAGAAATGGACAATTTTCTGGATAAATACCAGATACCAAAATTAAATCAAGACCAGATAAACCATTTAAATAGACCAATAAACCCTGAAGAAATAGAAACAGTCATTAAAAGTCTCCCAACCAAAAAAAGCCCAGGACCAGATGGTTTCAGTGCAGAATTCTACCAGACTTTCAAAGAAGAACTATTACCAATACTCTTCGAAGTGTTCCACACAATAGAAACAGAAGGAACACTACCAAACTCTTTTTATGAGGCTACAATTACCTTGATACCCAAACCACACAAAGATGCAACAAAGAAAGAGAACTACAGACCAATCTCCCTCATGAACATTGATGCAAAAATACTCAACAAAATATTGGCAAACCAAATCCAAGAATACATCAAAACAATCATCCATCATGACCAAGTAGGATTCATCCCAGGGATGCAAGGATGGTTCAACATACAAAAATCAGTCAATGTAATACACCATATAAACAAACTGAAAGAAAAAACCACATGATCATCTCCTTAGATGCTGAAAAAGCCTTTGACAAAATCCAACACCCCTTCATGATAAAGGTCTTAGAAAGATCAGGAATACAAGGAACATTTCTAAACATAATAAAAAGCAATTTATAGCAAGCCAACAGCAAACATCAAATTAAATGGAGAGAAACTCAAAGTGATACCACTAAATTCAGGAATAAGACAAGGCTGTTCACTCTCCCCATATTTATTCAATATAGTACTAGAAGTTCTAGCTAGAGCAATAAGACAACAAAAGGAGATCAAAGGGATACAAATTGGCAAGGAAGAAGTCAAACTTTCACTATTTGCAGATGATATGATAGTATACATAAGTGACCCCAAAAACTCTACCAGGGAACTCCTACAGCTGATAAACTCCTTCAGTAAAGTGGCAGGATACAAGATCAACTCAAAAAAAAAATCAGTAGCCCTCCTATACACAAATGATAAAAGGGCTGAGAAAGAAGTCAGAGAAACATCACCCTTTACAATAGCCACAAATAATATAAAATACTTTGGGATAACACTAACTAAACAAGTGAAGGACCTTTTTGATAAGAACTTTAAATCTCTAAAGAAAGAAATTGAAGAAGATATCAGAAAATGGAAGGATCTCCCATGCTCATGGATAGGTAGGATTAACATAGTAAAAATGCCAATCTTACCAAAAGCAATCTACAGATTCAATGCAATCCCCATCAAAATCCCAACACAATTCTTCACAGACTTGGAAAGAAAAATACTCAACTTTATATGGAAAAACAAAAGACCCAGGATAGCTAAAAGAATCCTATACGATAAAGCAACCCTTGGAGGCATCACCATCCCTGACCTCAAACTCTACTATAGAGCTATAGTAATAAAAACAGCTTGGTACTGGTATAAAAACCGACATACGGACCAATGGAATCGAATTGAAGACCCTGACATTAATCCATGCACATATGAACACCTGGTTTTTGATAAAGGAGCCAAAACTATACAATGGAAAAAAGAAAGTATCTTCAACAAATGGTGCTGGCATAACTGGATGTCAATATGTAAAATATTACAAATAGATCTATATCTGTCACCATGCACAAAACTCAAGTCCAAGTGGATCAAAGACCTAAACATAAATCCAGTTACACTAAACTTAATAGAAAAGAAAGTAGGAAGCACTCTTGAACTCATAGGCACCGGAGACCATTTTCTAAATAAAACACCAACAGCACAGACCCTGAGCACAACAATTAATAAATGGGACCTCTCGAAACTGAGAAACTTTTGCAGGGCAAAAGACACAGTCAATAAGACAAAAAGACGGCCAACAGAATGGGAAAAGATCTTCACCAACCCCACATCTGACAGAGGATTGATCTCCACAATATATAAAGAACTCAAGAAACTAGACATCAAAGTACTGAACAGTCCAATTAAAAAATGGGCTAAAGAGCTAAACAGAGAATTCACAAAACAAGAACTACAAATGGCTGAAAGACATTTAAAGAAATGCTCAACATCCTTAATCATTAGAGAAATGCAAATCAAAACGACTCTGAGATACCACCTTACTCCTGTTAGAATGGCTACAATCAAAAACACCAATGACAACCAATGTTGGAGAGGATGTGGAACAAAGGGAACACTCCTCCACTGTTGGTGGGAATGTAAACTTGTACAACCACTGTGGAAATCAGTATGGCGGTTTCTCAGAAAATTAGGAATCGAACTACCTCAAGACCCAGCCATCCCACTCTTGGGCATATACCCAAGGAATGCTGATTCATACCATAAAGATACATGCTCAGCTATGTTCATAGCAGCACTATTTGTAATAGCCAGAACCTGGAAACAACCTAGATGCCCATCAACGGAAGAATGGATGAAAAAAATGTGGTACATATACACAATGGAGTACTACTCAGCAGAGAAAAACAATGAAAGCATGAAATTTGCAGGCAAATGGATGGAATTAGAAAAAATCATCCTGAGTGAGGTAACCCAAACCAAGAAAGACAGTCATGGTATGTACTCACTCATAGGTGGATTCTAGATATAAAATAAAGAACAATCAGACCACAAGCCATAGAACCATAGAGGCTATATATAGCATGGAAGTCCCTAGGACGACTGTGGCTTACAATAAATTTCAGTTTTACTCAATTATTGAAAAAAATAGCCAAATGAATGGAAACACATGAACTATGAACCAAAGGCTGAGGGGCCCCCAGCTGGATCAGGCCCTCTGAATAGGTGAGACAGTTGATTGGCTTGATCAGTTTGGGAGGCAACTAGGCAGTGGGACCAAGTCCTGTGCTCATTGCATGAGTTGGCTGTTTGAAACCTGGAGCTTATGCAGGGACACTTGGCTCAGTCTGGGAGGAAGGGACTGGACCTGCCTGGACTGAGTCTACCAGGTTGATCGCAGTCCTCGGGGGAGGACTTGTCCTGGAGGAGGTGGGAATGGGGGGTAGGCTGGGGGTAAGGGGAGGGGGTGCAAGGGGGGAGAATAGGGGAACCCATGGCTGATATGTAGAACTGAATGGTATTGTAAAATAAAATATACAAAAAAAAATCAAAAAGAAAAAAAAACTTACAGGTAACAATTCAATAATGATAATAATGACAGTGTGCTGGACTATATTATCTTATCACTAAGAACAGTGTGTGAGTCAAGGCTACAAGGCGTCAGGGAGATACAGGCTATTCTGTCAACAAATGCCCGTGCTCATCACATGATACAGTGATGTTCAGAAACGGACTCTTCAGTTCTACATGTACATTGCAAACTTAGAGCACTCAGTTTAAAAAAAAAGTATGCATAAAAAGAAAATAAATTCTGATAATATGCTCAACTAAAATCAGGAAAGTCAGGAAATTGAAAGGCAAATGTAGAAGAGAAACAGAAGATAGGTAAAAATGTGGCATATAATAATCTAATTACATGAAAAGTCACTCCTAGTGTGAATAGTTTAAATACAATAATTAAAAGGCAGATATGTCAGTGTGCAACATAAAAATGAGACAACTATTGATTGTCTAAAAGAATCTGACTTTAAATAAAAACAAAGATAGATTAAAAAGTAAAGGGTTGAATGGAAATATATCACACTAGTATTATTCCAAGAAGCCCAAGTAGTTGAATTAACTTTAGACAATGCAGATTTCCAAGGAAGTAAATTTGTCAGGAATAAAGAGAGACATTGCATAATGACAAAGGATCCGATTGTGCTGGAAGACACCACAATCTTTAATGCGTGCATACCTAACAACAGGATGTCAAAATGCTAGAGACAAAAATTGATAGGACTGCATAGAAAAAGAGTTGGAGACTATTACAGTTGAGGATTCTAACGCCCTACTATCAGTAATTGGCACCAGGCAGAAAACAACTAAAGATGTATTTCAACAGGAAAGCACCATCAATCAACTGGAACTAATTGACATTTAGAGAATGTATTTTATCCAACAGTTGCAGAATAGACATTCTTCTCATAGTTACATGCAACATTCCCCAGAAAAGGCCATGTTTAAGAATATAAAACAAGACATAACATGCTTTAAAGACTATGAATTCTACAAAGGGTATGATTGGAACACAGTGAAATTAAAAATAGGAATAAATAACACAAAGACACCTGTAAAATTCTGAAATAATTGGAAATCATACACTACATTTCTGCATTACAAGTGAGTCAAGCTCAAGGGAGTCTCAATAAATCATTGACCAGGTTGACTAAGGAAAAAAGGAGGGAGAAGAAACACCATTAGTGTTATTTGTGAAAAGAGCCATGATTATTGGCCCCATGATATTCACATTTAAAATTAAACATTATTAACTAAGCACACAAATGATAAAATTAATGAAACAGGCAAATTCTTTCAAGTGTACTAAGGACCAGAATTCTTACAAAGGGAAGCAGATTATGATTAAGGTTTCCAAAATGAAGGCAAGAGGCCCAGATGTCCTCAATAGTGAATTTAAACAAGCATTCAAAGGGAAAAACTAATATTAAGACTCTAGACATTTTTCAGAAAAAAAAATCAGAGGGATGGATTCCTAATGTGTTTGATAGAGTTAGGGTTACAGGAAAGAAAGACTATAGACAGCCATCTCACATAAGTCTAAATGAAAAAATCTTCAACAAATTAAAGCAAATAGAATACAGCAATCCATAGAAAGAACTGGGATTTATTCCGTGTTTGCAAATACTCCCTAGACAACACTCTAGGGCAGACCCCACATTCCAGTGGGAAATTGGACTTAATATGGGGGAATAAAAAGAAAACTCAAAGTTGGGTGAGTAGGGAGGTAAAGGGATGATGGGGAGGCTGGGGGTGAATATGATTAAATACTCTGTATGAAATTCTCAAAGAATTAATAAAATTCTATTTTATAAAAAGAGTCAAATGCATACAACTTGGTTGTACAGATGCTACTAGATCTTAGAGATGGAAATACTCACATTCATCTTGATGTCAGAATTAAAGCTGTCATAGTATTTAACATTTTTTATTCACACTTTTCCAATTTCTTTCATGTATGATTGTTTTATCTTTCCTTCCTCCTTTCACAACATGAAATTATTAAGTTCTTATATTTTGCTCTGTTTTCTTTAGTATGTTTATGTCACCAACCTAAGCCACTAATAAATCATAGAGTACTAAAAGATTTTTGAGGAAAAACATCTCAAAAACATCTGTTATTCAAAATGACATTTTATACAACTCTAATTTTAGGTGTGTGTGTGTGTGTGTGTGTGTGTGTGTGTGTGTGTGTGTGTGTTTTAGAGAGAGAGAGAGAGAGAGAGAGAGAGAGAGAGAGAGAGAGAGAGAGAATTGTGCATGTGTGGAATGCATGTATGTGCACGTTTTTGTGTGTGAGCATGGAGACCAGAGAATACATTGGGTGTATTCCTTGGTTGTTCCTCACTTTATTTATTTATTTTTGGTTCAGAACAGACTTTTTTATTTTAACATAATTTCTTTATTGATTCTTTGGGAATTTCACATCATACACCCTAATTCCACTCACCTCTCAGTCCTCCCATATCTTCCCCTCACCCCTGTAGCTATCCCCAAAAGAAAACTAAAAAATCCAAATAAAACAAGCAAGGAAATAAACAACAAAAACAAACCTCTTGGCTCCCACATCTTTCCTGCTTCTCCAACACCTCTTGATTCATCCTGGTGGCATCGGGGGCCACTGTGTGTCATACAGTATAGCTTTTTGTCCAATCAGCTTTACTATCAAATTTTCATTGCAATGAGTCATTGGTCTGGTTCAAGGCCTCTGGTTTCTGGTACACCATCACCATTGGACACTCACCCAAACTCCTCGGATATCCAACAGCTGCCTCATTTGTGGAGACCCTGAAGTTATTATTCCACGGGAGCAGTCCCTTCATGGGCTCCAACAGGTTCTAGATGGGATTGGATGCTCTCTGGTGGGCCTCCTCAAGGCCCTGAATGTAGACCCGGGTAACAGCTGAGGTGGTCAGTGGTAGTGCCATCTCTCTTGAGTGCAGGGGCCAGCTCTGTCTTGAGGTGAGTCAGGTCGGGTCAGCTCTCTTGCTGGAGTGTCCAGTGAGGAGCAGGGCCAACTTTCCCAGGGCCAGCAAAGGGCAGGGCCAACTCAGCATGGCCCTCTGACTTCATCACACATGGTTCCTATGCCCCCCTGAGGTGACATGGGCCATAGACATCAATGGACCTAGACATGTCCCTCAGCATCAGCTCAAGCCCAGGTGACATCCTGTCCCCAGATGAAAGCACCGGCCACTCAGATCAGGGGTTCTGGGGGTAGCAGGGCTCCTAGATACCAACAAGAGGACCGGTTAGGGCCCCAAACCCAGGCTTCTCTGTGAACTTTGGTGGCAACACAGGCCACGGACTTCTACACAGACCCCCAGCTGCAGCAGGACTATGAATCTAGACATGGTCCTCTGCAGTAGCCAGGTCTAGATGTCATCATTGTCACAGGTGGCAGTGCAAGACCCTCAGACTGAAATTCAGTTGAAGACAAACAGCAAACTTGTTTATTCAGTAATGGGGAAGGCCTTGTATACCCTCCTCCCAGTGCCCAAGCTGTACCCTAATCTGGTGGCATTGCATGGTTGCAGTCAATCATACCTCATTGACTGGGTATGATCAGGAACAACAGACAACACCTGTTACTAGGCCATTAGGCAGACTCCAGGTTGGCTCATAAGAAAGTATATTATGTGCATGCCTTGGCAACTGGTTTGAGCCAAATTCCTCAATCCTATGGGCCTGTCCTACTACACATCCACATGGCTTCCAATAGTAACAGGAGCTTCAAACATAAACACACACCCTGGCTGCAGTAGGACCATGGCTGGGTCCATGGTCCTGGGCAGCAGCCCAGGTCTGGATGTCACCATGGCCTCAGGTGGTGGTGAAGACCACTCAGATCTGTTCAGTTCCAGATACAGCATGGCATTTGGGCACCAATATGGTCCCTGATCAGACCCCAGGCAACCACATGGCCCTCAGTTGCAACTGGAGCCACAGACATTGACTGAGACCCTGGCTCTTGTAGGGCCACAAACCCAGACATGGCCCTCAGGAGCAGCCCAGCCCAATTGACACCATGGCCCTGGGTTGCAGCACAGACCATCTAGTCAGTATCCCTTAGACACCAAGAAGACCACAGGTTGAGGCCCAGACCCTGGGCTTCAGTTGGTCTTTGGTGGCAGCATGAACCATGAGCATTAACACAGACTCTGGCTGCTGTTGAGCCAAGTACTTTATATTTCGAGTCAGGGTAACTTACTGGGCTAGGTAATTTTACTTTAAATTGATGCAAGGTCCTCTGAGAAGAGAGAATCTCCACTGAGAAAACGTGTATATAAAGAGTGGGCTGTTGGAAAAGCCTTTAGGACATTTTCTTTGTTAGTGATTGATGCCACCCCTGGGATGGTGTTCCCAGCCTCTGTAAGAAAGCAGGCTGAGCAAGTAATAAAGACCAAACTAGTAAGCAGTACTTCTCCATGGCCTCTGCATTAGCTCCTGCCTCCAGATTCCTGCCCAGTTTGAGTTCCTGCCACTCTCAATGAACTGTGATTCAAGATATGTAAGCCAAATCAACCACTTCATCAGCAAGCTGCTTTTTGTCATGGTGTTTCATCACAGCAGTACTAACTCTAATTAAACCACTCACTAAACATGGAGCTAACCGATTGACTAAATTGGCTAACCAGCAACTTACTGAAGATTCCTTGTCTCTATCTCCCAGAACTGGGATAATAGGTGTGTCATGATATAACCAATTTTTTCATGGATGTCGGGAATCCTAACTTGGGACAACAGATACTTTACTCACTGAGCTGTTCCCTCAGCCCCAGTTTTATTTAATTATTAAAAATGCCACAACTGTAATAAACTATTTTTATATTTTTTATTCACTAATTTAAGTAAATAGTTTATGTAAGTATTTTAAGTACATTTAAAGTACTTTTAAGTAATACATTTAAGTGAAATACACTTTCTTATGTAATTATATAAAAATTAGAAGTTTCACATTGAAACATTATCTTACATACTTTAATGCATCTTAGGCTTTAAGAAAGAAATATGATGTAAATAATAAAAGTTCTTAAGCATATTCAATAGCTTAGTAGATATTAGTTATAATTTTCTTCATCATTAATATTAGTTTTAGTCCTCCTGCCATTGATTGTTTTCTACACAAAATAAACACCAAACATTATGTGGCTTTGTCTAGGTGGATATCTTAACACACTGGAGTAACAGAAAACATTTCCAAAATTTAATGTGGAAAGCCAACAGTCTTGCACAGACTTTGTTTACTCAATAAAGATGTAGAAATCCTTTTACCCGCCTCTCTCCCTCTTTCCCTCCCTCATTACTTCCTCCTCCTTTCTTCCTTCCTTCCTTCCTTCCTTCCTTCCTTCCTTCCTTCCTTCCTTCCTTTCTTCCTTCCCCTCTTCTACAATCATTTGCTCCCAAAAGGCAAAGCAAAATGAAATAAGCAAGGCTTTCTTTTATCTTGAGGAATGAAACTAAAACTTAACAACTAGAACTAAAAGGAAGAATTGCATGTAAAATAATATTAATGTCATGATCAACTTCAGATTTCAACACATGTAGATATATGTATATATAAATGGAGAGAGAGAGAGACAGAGAGAGAGAGAGAGAGAGACAAGAGAGAGAGAGAGAGAGAGAGAGAGAGAGAGAGAGAGAGAGAGAGAGAGAGAGAGAGAGAGAGAGAGAGAGAGAGGAGAGAGGAGGGGTATGATCAAATCCTAGCTGGGTGATATTGAAAATGAAGACATGTTTTCAGAGACTGTTCATCTCATTTTCCCTTTGTTGAGTAGCAGTTTCCTCTGGCATTAAACCTTCCAACTTGGAGGGAAACTTCTGAGGACAAAAGTTTACGGTGAGGTGAGACAACAGGATATTCTAAAACAAAGTGAAATATTGCAGGGAAACTGCTAAGACCAGAAGTAAACAATTCAAAATAGCTTCAGGAAGTCCCTGAAACTGACCAGATTCACTAGGCTCCACCCTTCCCAAGAGTATATAAACAATAAAGACTGCTGAGAGACACTCTGGGATGAGGCAAGCCAGAGAAGAAGCAAAGGCCAACTGTGTCATCTAAAAGAGACTCAGACCAACTGAACCACCAAGAAAGGATACTTTCAACCTGTTTACCTGCCTGTAGGTTGTGCAGTGTGTTCCAGATTCGCTCCTTTTGTGAGTTGTCACCCATGCAGTGGGTTTTGGTAATGCAGCTGTCTTTGAGTCATTTCTGCTCCTAAAAGTAAATCTTTATCCATATCCCTGGAAGTAACCCCCCCTAAAAGTTAATATTGGTTCACAGAGTTGAACTTTGGTGCTATCTACTCTGGTCAATTGTGGGCTCCCTTTGTGGAGTGAGTTGGATGAGCATAGTGTGTCTCCCAGGAAAAGTCTGTCTCCCAGCACCCTCCACTGGTGGTTCACAGATCTTTAGCAACAGCACTCCTGCAGATTGGTGCCTAGCTGAGCTTGTGTGCAAAAGTTTATAGATGCATGTATATTTCTGGTTTGTATCACACTCTCAAAATGTTGGGTTTTATAATAAGGACAGAGTCAGATGTGTGATTTAACCCTCTCATTTTATAATTTAAAACACTGAAGCTGAGGACTGACAGATGGTTCTTTAGGTATAGCATTTGATGAGTTTGGACCTGAATTTGGATCCTCAGAGTCCACACAAAACCCAACACAGTAGTGCACATATGTCATCACAGTACTCTTGCTATGAGACGTAAGATGGAGACAGGAAAATCCTTGGAAACTCCTGAGTCAGTTAGCCTGGTGTAACAAGAGATCTCAAACACCATACCAGGAAAGGACCGACACATAAGATTATTCCCTGTTCTCTACATCATCGCTGAGACATACACATGCACACAAAAACCCCACCTGTGGTCAGTATTGGGCATGTGCTTGGATGTGATTGGAAGCAGCTGTCTTTGTTAGTTCCCTATCACTCTACTTAGTTCCAATAGCATGGTTTAAATGCCTTGCCTTCTATGTTCCTCATCTCCCAAAGACTCTTTAAACTGTATTGAATGTGTGGCACAGCATTCAGAACTGAACCTCAATGATAAATGGTGTCTATAATCAATAATCCATGTTTGTTGAATTTGAGTGATTAACCTATACCAGCTTTCAAAGAGCCAGGACTGCTTCCTATCAATACCATGTCAATGTCTTGTACTCTATTTTAAGTCTTGAGATGTTGTTTGCAGACCTATAAAACAACCAATATACATTATTCTGCCCTACCTTCATTTGAATGTGATACAAAAACTTTAAATTTAGGAAGGATATGGGACCCACACCAGGAGAGAGGATGATCTCTGAATGGCATTGAGAATCTTCAATCAATTTTACCTTGCAGGGTTTTACACTGCTGTTACTTTGGTAATTTTTCTAGTGCTAAGGAAATACACTTGCAGAATGTACCATCTGTGCTTTGTGTGATTAGGGTCCAAACGGAATGCATGTCAAATTCTGAGTCCTTTTATTTTTATGAAAATAAAAAGAAGTTTCACTTCTCCCTCAGCTTTATGAGGAAATCAATGGGAAGTCATCCACTGCACAATCTTCTCCTAGAAAGTGATAAATATTTACAGTGGATAATGAGATTTTATGTCAAAAATTGATGGTATTTATTGTGTTTTAATAAAAGCAGATTTGAAAACATTAGTTTTATTAAACAAAAAAAACCAGAATATTGTTTTAAAAATTGCCATTTTCATCTTTGCTTTTCCTGTGGAGACCTTATATACAAAGGCAGATTTTAGCTAACTATATTACTATGGAAATCAGCTCCTACTGAATAGAAATGGTACAAAATAATGGAAACACTAATACATCTTTACACATTGTATTATTCATCTATCAATTACTCTCCCTTATGTGGGGCTCACTCCTCCAGATCTGGCTGTTTAACAGTCATATATTTTCTAATATTTATTCTCAATTTCTTTCCTCCATCTTGATCCTAAGAATTAACTAAAAAGAATATTTAAAAGGTCATGCTGTCCTTTGCTGTGCGAATCTGGGAGATAAGGCTGTTACTAACACATTTTCTAATTTTTTGAGTAAATGTTAAGGGAACATTTGGTCCTATGAGAAGCTTGTCACAAACAGGTCAGATATGTTACAGGTGGTGGAAACACAATCACCTTCCTGATCCTTGCTTAGACCCTTCGACCCCAGAAACAGTGAATTCTAATTTGCTGAAGACTGACTTAAAAGGCCTGTTGAAGGGCAAAGGGCCTGTGCTTGTTACTTTTAAGGGTCAGTTTGACCCAAGATATTCTCACCTGGGAGAGTATGAATGGGGAATTATACAGGATAGGTTATCCCATGTGCATGTTTGTTGGGAATTATCTTGGTTGTTAATTTATGTAGAAAGACTCTGCCCACTGTGGTCAGCACCATTTCATGAGCCTACTCTGAACTATATGAGAAGGTGAAGCAAATTGACTGCCTTGAATTCCCTCCAATGATGGACTGTAACCAGGAACTGCCAGCCAAGCAATCCCTTTCTTGTCAGTTGCTTTTGGTGACAGTGTTTGCTTGTTTGTTTGTTTGTTTGTTTTACGGAAGCAGCAATGAAGCTAGGACAAGACCTTACGCATTGACCCGGTGAAGGTAACAATTCCTATAGCTGTGGATGACAACAAAGATAACCAAGGACTCTGCATCTGAGAATGTCACTCAGATGCTTCTCTGTTCATGATACAAAGTAACAGAGGTGGTTGGTGAGCATAGAAAACTGAAAAATGTGAGGCTGTGTGGAGTCTAAGAATCTGTTTGAAAACAAAATGTGCTGTCCAGGAAAAAAGAGAATGGAACAAGTACAAAAAATAAATTAAACACAAACCAGTCATGGCTGGAGAGATTGCTGAGTGGTTAAGAGCACTGGCTGCCCTTCCATAAAGACCCAGGTTTGAGTCCCAGCACCCACATGGTGGCCCACAACTGTCGGGATTCAGTGTCTTCTTCTGATCTCTGTGGGGACCAGGCACACTAGTGGTGCAGAAACATACATGTATGTAAAACACCCATACACATAAAATTGTATAGAGATATATATGCTTGCTAAATGAAATCAACAGGGCACTAAATTTGGCAATTTAGACAAATTTAGACAATGCTAGACATTGTCAAACTAGACAATGCTGTGACACAGCCCCTGGCACCAATCCCTCCTTTTCTCTTTTATGTGTACCTGTTAGTCTTCATGTCAATCCTGGTGCTGATTCTTTGTTTGTTTGGAGTTTTCCCAATGCTGGGAATCAAACCCACAGCAACACACCTGGTGTTCTATCCTGAGATATAGCCCCAGCATCCTCCATGCTAAATTTGAGAAATCCTAAATGTTTTTCTGGTTGTTATGACTAACCTTTCCTGAAGGTTTTCTTCCCTTGTAGATAAATAAATCCATGTTTAAGAACAAAAGAAAATGTAAAATTATTTACAGTAAAAGCCTTGTACCCAGCTGTGCCTTTATCTCTCCAGTTCCCATCCTGATTCCTAGGCTGTGGCAGAGAGCTCCTGGCTTCTAGTTTCTCCCAATGTTGTTACATCTGTATACAAGCAGGAAAGTCTATGCACAGATATATTCTTGCCTTTCATTGTAAACCATGTGCTGCATGATACACACAGCTTACCATTGGAAAATCACTTGATGCTTTAGTACATGAAAATATAAAACACACACAAGCTAATGTGTACAATATGGATCTATCCCAATAAGTTTTTTATATCTCTGCTCAGTATTTCTTTTTCCTTTTATACAACACAGTGTGTTTCTTTATAAAGATGTATATAAAAGTGTTTGCATCAATAATTATATTAGTTTACAAATATTTTGTTCTATGTACCCACTGTATGCATTATTTTTCACTTCAACAAGTATATTTGTGAAGTAAATGCCATAAATAGATAGCTAGGTCAAGGGTAAATATATTTATAATTCTAACACATATGCTGGGATTGTAAAATTACCCTTAGAAATTCTGTTTGAGATAGTACCATTCTCAGCATATCCCAACTCACTACCTTTGAAATGAAAACAGCTATCAGACTATTTGATTTTTGCTAATACTAGCTAAAAATATTCTACTGCATTTTAGTATATATTTTTTAATATTTTAATGAGATAATTTTCTCCACATGTATTTAAAGCCACCTATATTTTCTTTGCCATGAAGTATGTGTATTTTTTCACATAAAATCTTTTATTTTGTTTTCGGTTTCTAGTTCATTACAAATTAAGGATAAGAGATATTTACCTAAACAGCTAGATTTTAATGTAAGTTCTAATTTGTTATATTTTATTGTTGCTAGTATAAAATTTCATTTTTCATATATGCAAGATGCCTCACAATTGAATTTATGGATTATTTCTTTTATGGCATTTAGACTATTAATCAAAGATTTTCCTCAATCCAAAGGGGATCAAAGATTTAACATAGGTTTTTTTTTAGTATTCATTAAATTTTTTTGAGAATTTCTTTTATTCATACAATGAAATATAGTCACATTTAACCATTTATCCCTACCAATTTCCCCATGTTCCCCCAACATGCCTTTTTTTCAATTTCATGTATTTTTCATCGTTTACATCTAAATATTTTGTTACTTTGAGTCACTATGGCATGCAACGTGGCACATGGATACAGCTTTTAAAAATATTTTTTTCAGTTTTTATATTATAGTTTCATAATTTTCCTCTTCCCTTTCCTTTCTACAGTATCTTTCATATACCTCTTGCTCTTTTTCAAATTTATAGCCTTTGTCTTCATTAATTGTTGTTATACACATATATGTAAATACATATATGTTCCTATATACATAAATACAACCTGCTCAGTTTGTATAGTGTTTCTGATGTATATATTGTTTTAGGGCTGGCATTTGGTATTGTCTGTTACTGTTGTTCTTGATCTGCCTGTGTTTAAGAAGTCATGCTAGTGAGACTTTCTGGCTGTGGCTTCTGACATTAATAGGAGACACAGTCTCACAGTAAACTCCCTCGTCCTCTGGTTCTTACAGTCTGTCAGATGAGACTTTAAGGAGAATTTCACCTGTGTCACACTGACTTAACAAAGTAAAATAGACAAAAAGTGAAATCAGAGAGAGAATACTGGGGGCAGAAAGAGTCATAGATGAATGTGGGCAGGGAATAGGAAAATGAAGGGTTGGCTAACCCATAATGAAGGATGTGTGAAAAAGCTGTACAGAAACCTGTGCTCCTGCTACCACATTAAAGAGAACGTGTAATCATAGGCAAGAGTCCAGCCCAAGTTACATGAAAGAACTGGGGAGAACACTTCATGTTAAAAGTTTAAATGGGGTTGGGGACAGAGAGGGGACATATGAAGAAGGAAGGCTTTTGAAAATCTACTAGTTTGTAAGATAATTTTGAGATATAATGCATAACATTTGGACAGAATTTCCCTCTAAGAGTAAAAAATGCTGCTCACAGAAGACATGAGTTATGCAATGAGAATATTAGTACTAGGCATGGGATACCTCATTATTTGTTATTTGCCAAAAAGGCCCCAGAAATACCCAAAATAACACAAACCATGGCCCACCATAACTAGAGGATGAGACCCTTTTTCAGATAACACCACTGTCTTCGATGCAGGACATAGAGAAATTAAACTTGATTAACCAGGACACCTCTGTTGGCTAGCTTATGTAGCACCAGGTGACTATGTAGACTGGTGGAGGAGAAAGGACAACTGTAACCTGAATTGCTAAGTGGTCTTACTAATACAAAAAACCCAGAGCCTGATATTGGGGTAAAAGCTGAAAAATCAGAGCGATAAAACAAGCCAGCCACAAGATCTTACCTGAGGAAATCCTCAGCCCAAGAGAGCTACTTCCTGTGTACTCATGTCTTATATACCTTTCTGTGCCCTGCCCTCTTACTTCCTCTCTCTGCCCAGCTATATCACTTCCTCTTTCTGCCCAGCTCTATCACTTCCTGTCTGTCTGTACAGACCTCCAAACCTCTATGGTTAACTAGTGCTGGGTCTAAAAGTATGTGCTACCACTGCCTGACATCTTTGTTTAATATAGTGGCTGGCTTTGTCCTCAGATCCCTAGGCAAGCTTTACTTGTTAGAGCACAAATAGAGTATCTCCACATTGGTCAAATCTAGCACTAGACCCTGCATGCTACAATACTAACCTGACAGGCAAGATGCCCCTAAAGATACAATAGTGCCATGATGATCATGGGGTAACTCACTGCTTTATGATTAGATGTAAGGCTGCTCCATGGAAAGAACTTCATGCCTAGTGTTGTAATTCTTGTCAAAAACCCATAACTAAGGTGATCATAAACCCTGGGTAAGGGGAACCTACTGTTTTGCCATTTTAAATGGTCATCCTGCCAAAGTGTCTTCTAAATATGTGTGTTTATGCCCATAGATTTGTGTTGCTCTCATCTTTGTTCAGAGAATTTTCTGTTTGTAGCAGATAACAATACAGAGGCTCATACCTTTTCAAAGTGACAAGTATATTCCAGGGTGGGTAGAGGAGTGTCTCACAAGTTCCCACATTGATGGAGGAACTGTTATAGTTGATGGTGATGAGGGAGACAGTCTCTCTCCTCTGGGCATATGGCTACCAGTAGATTGTTCCTGCCCCAGTGGATGGCCCCACATTTGTGCACATATGGACAGTTCTAGTTGAACTTAGGACCATTAATATCAAAATCATTAAAAGGAAGACATAAAATTGGGAGGGAGACAGGTGAGGAGTACTAGGGACATTTTGAGGAAAGTAATGGGACATAATCAAAATACATTGTCTAAATTTATAAAATTTTCAAAGAGTAAATAAATAAATCTTTCTCCAATATGTAAATGGAAGGATACATCTTATAGAGTCTCATTGATTGGCAGCCATTTCCAGGGCAGACTATTTTACAGCAGATATCTTGGTATACTGTCTCTTTCAATCTTCTGCTCCTTTGTCTGTGATATTCCCTGAGCCATAGATGTAGGAGCTGTGATGCAGTTATATCTTCTAGGGCTTGGATTCCCCATGATCTGTTAATCTCTGTATTGTGCCCAGTTCCAGTTCCAGTTTTTTTTTTTTTTTTTTTTTTGTGTGTGTGTGTGTGTGTGTGTGTGTGTGTGTGAGATAGTCTCCATTTGCTGTAAAGAGAGGCTTCTTTAATGAGGGGTGGTAGCTACATGTTATGAGTAAAAGGGTATAATTTAGAATGTAGTTAAGGTATTCTGGTCTAGCAAAGTGGGGATAATACATTGTTTCCCAGTGTCTGTGGCCTTAACAGGCCTGGGAAGCTAGGTTTGCAGTGCCAGGCGTTATTTCCCTTCTTCTCGGTGAGACTTGGGTCCACCTGGCTTGCGGATATTCTGGGCAGTCTGGTTTTCAGCTGTAGCTTCTGTGTGTTGCATAGACCAGTCACTATGCTGCAACTTGTGTGGAGTCTCACTATTTCCTAAGGCAAACCACTGCAGATGTGCTGCTGCCTGTCATTTCTCAGCTGTCCCAAGTGAGAACATGGGGTGCACTTCTGTATCTTTCCATACAATACAGATGTCAAAGGATATTCCATTGCCACTCAATGCCTGAAAACCTGTATAATCTGCTCCATCCCATGCATCCTGTCACAAAGGAGACCCTTGTAAGTCAACCTTGCAGTTTCAACTGGGAAGAGGGGTACATCCAACCAAGGACTGCAGTTTCCTTTCCAACCTGCCAGGTTTTCCTCTCCCTTCTTAGTGCATCCATGAAGAATTCAGGCATCTTCTCTGTATCGTGTTTAATAATTCCCAGTGGATTCTCTTTCGCATGTGAAAGTTATCACCTTCCTCTCTCTGTTTCTCCTTCTCTTTCTTTGAGAAATATATCATAAAGGCCCCACCTGTTTCTCATGAGCTTTAAAAACAGATATACTGAGGTGCTAAGAAAGATTGAAAAACATTCTCTATAATTCTAGATCCAAAGAAATTTCAATATTTTAAGCACCAAATGTTTGTTAAGGCACATTGGAACATCATTCAGAGGCCTCTGTGATTTACTTTGCACTAACTAAGACTACTGGGCTATGTTTATTGTAGTGTAATTTGAGCACAGAGGAAAAGAGAAGGCAAATTCCGTCATAAAATTGCATTAATTAATATTAAATGTGGTGTAAGATATTGCACCAGTTTAGGCTTAATAGAATAGAATTGAGTTATCAGATTGGAACTGGGGGTATTTTAACTAAAAAATATAACTATATTGCTGTGTGTCTTTTTAGTAAAAAAGATGATAACTAAAATAGAAATTGCCAATAATATCTTTTCAGAAAAATGCATTATTTCTTTATGTGTTAATATTATGATTTAAACATGTAAGAAAGGAAAATGATAAAAAAATAACTTGCAAAATGTGCCAAGTCACTTGTGAATGAAGAGTCATAAACATTTTCCCTGCATTGACTTTCCAAAACACCCATGTAGAAGCACCACCTATACTCACCTCCTCTTCCTCAAAGAAGAAAATCAGCTGTTGGGTAGTTGTATTTTGGAAGTGAATTATCATGGGGACATACTGGAATTTGGCAATAAGAGACTGGATATATGCATGACATGGAGGCCTGGGACAACAGCATAGAAACAGAAACTAAGCTCCCAGTAGCTTCTGTATCTACTCCTCAGATGGGGAATGGCATTCCTCTCTGCAGGGAAAAGTAGCTGGAAGGTCCTACTACATGCCTCAGTATAGACACTGGAAATGCTAGATCCTGGAAGGTCTCAGAGAAACCAGAATCTTGGTGCTCAGTAAGGGGACAAACCCAGACTCTGCACAGAACCTCCAAGGAAGGAACTCATACAATCTTCTCTATAACCCCAGAACCCAAGCTGCTCTCCCTGGCCATCCCTTTAAAAGGTGAGTGATTATCAGGATTCATACTGATGTAGGGTTACCTGTGAAGTCCTTGCAAGCTATACTCCCTAGGACACTTATAGGCTCATCATTTTTCTGCTGCTGAGACTGGAAGCTATTCTTCCTGTGTGCCATATCTGGGCACTGTGTGAGTGCCATAGTCATGGTGCTGTAGGTCAGCCAATGTCTCCATTCATGCTCTGTGAAGGTCTGTATCACTTCCTAGCTGAAGCCAAAAGCTCTTGGCTTGAAACCATTGTTACTAATACCAGGGGTCATTGCCAGCAACAGAATTGGTTCACCAATGCCAGAAAGGGCCTCCATCCCAGATAATGCTATTGTTTCATTGTAAGAATAGTCACATACAGTGGGTACCAGACACCCACTGTTGTCAACACCATACTTGCTTGAGCACAAAAGTGTGTGGTCACTGGATAGCCTCCCAAGAAAATGAGTGTTTTTGTCTGTACCATGACGAACATTGTATCCATAATCATCAATTACAGCCAAAGAAAATATAGAAAAAATACACTACAATACCAATGTGGGACAAAGTCAATGTGTTTACCAAAGACACACATTCCTGAAAAGGCTACTTAACTACAAAGATCACTCCATAAAAGTGACTGAGATTCATACCTCTCCAGAACAATACATTTCAATATAGGAACACAGAAATATGAAACAAATAAATTGACATGATGTCACCAGAAGAACATAACGGCTCCATAAGAGAGATTTTTAAAATGAGGTTGATGGCTGGCTTGGTGTGAAAGGTACTTGCTGTGCAAGCCTGGTGACTGGATTTGAACCCAGGACACATAAGAGATGGAAGAAGAGAACTTGCTCTAGGAAAGTTGTCTTCTGACTTCCAAACATGCACTGTAGCATGAGTGCACCCATATCCATCATGTGTCCCACATACACAGAATAATAATAAATAAAGGAAAGTGACAATAATGAAATGGCTGATAAAATATTTAATGATTATTAAAACACTTAATGACATTCAAGATAAAACACATTTTAATTTAGTTAGGAATATAATGTATGATGTGAGTGAGAAATTTAGTTGAGAGGTAGAAACCACAAGAAAAAAACATAAATCTTGAAAGTGAAATTTGTCAATTTAGATACATAATTAAAACTTTGAAGAACAGGATAGGTAAATCAGAAGAAAGAAAATCTGATATAGAACACAAGTGTTTTGAAATATCTCTGTCAGACCAAATATAAACCACAACAGTGACAATAAGAAAATAATAGAGAATTAAGAAAGTATTCAAGACTTTGGGAACACTTTTAATTAAACAAATATCCTCACTTTTTCCTAACCAAGTGAGAAAATAAAAAAGAGGGAATAGAATATCTGCTCAAAGAAACAATAACTGGAAACTACCTGAATATTGGGAGAGTTATGGTACAGAAAGTCTACAGAACCCCAAGCAGATATGACCAGAAAAATCCCTCACCTGACTTATTAAAATTAAATCATTAAAACACCAAGATATTTCAAATAAAATGTGCCAAGGTTCACAACACCTACTATCAATAATTTTCTTAGTAGAAACTTTATAGATAAGAAGGAAATGGAATTGATGTAGTTTACTCTGTAAGAAAATAACAATCAACTAAAAATATTTATATCCAACAATCTATCCAGAAATAATAAAGAAATATTTTAAATATAAGAAAAATTAATTACACTTTCACCATACCAGTTTTATAAACATTGCTGAAGTATCCTGTACTCACAAGAAAAAGAAAACTGCTACTAAGATGAAAGTTCATTAGCATATAAAGTCATTAATGTGGTGTGAGCATACAAAAAGAAGAACAGTCAGGCCTTCCCTGTAGAATAAATCATGGAACCATAAAGATGAACAGGAGACACAAAGAACAAGCCATATCAAGAAAACAATGAGAGGGCTATGTCTTTATATATGTATAGTAATTATGAACACAAATGCACTAAAGTCCCCTGTTAAAAACATGGGCCCTATGAATGTATACAATAATAGGACCCCATGCACAAAACCTGTGAAAACTCAAGCAACGCAAAATCACAGCATGGAAATAGGAGGTGGGCACAAGCTCCCATACTTAGCAGAAGAGCTATTGACAACTTATAGCTACTGGGAGATACAAAGTCAGTTTTCTCTAAGATTAGTCACACTCCAATGAATGGCCATACAGCTATGAAGAAAGGCAGTACATATTTGACTCATTAGGTTATTTAAAAAGCAAAAAGAAGGCACAATGTTGGGTGAGCATGGAAGAAGTTGGGTGGGTCTGAAAGACATAGAGGTATGGGAGGTAAATAGAATCAAAATACAATGTGCAAAACTCTCGAACTTTTTGTTTGTTTGTTTTTGTTTTTGTTTTTCGAGACAGGGTTTCTCTGTGTAGCTTTGTGCCTTTCCTGGAACTCACTTTGGAGACCAGGCTGGCCTCGAACTCACAGAGATCCACCTGCTTCTGCCTCCCGAGTGCTGGGATTAAAGGCGTGCACCACCACTGCCCAGCAAGAGCTACTTTTTAAATGAGGAGGAAAGGCCCCAATGTTATGCTGCCTACAAGAAATTCATTTCACCTATAAAAACATATAGACCCTGAAAACAAGTAGATGGAAAAAATATTCCATGCAAACAGAAATTAAACTGAAAACTACAAAGAGACAAAAGGACATTACATATTGATCAAGAAATCAATACAACAAAACATATAACCACTGTAAATGCATGGGTCCCTGTGTTGCTTAGTTTTAACCATCAACTTGTTACAATCTAGAATCACCAGGAAAGAGAGTCTTAGAGACCATAACAACTCTTTTTTATTATTAAATATTTTTTAATTTATTTTACCGACCTTCTGTCCTCTTATCCTGTTCCCATCTCAATCTCCTTTCTACCTTCCCCATCCACTCTTCTGTCTCCACTCAGAAAGGGGCAGACCTCCCATGGGAGTCAACAAAGCATGGCACATCAAGTTGAGGCAGGACCAAGCCCCTCCCCATGCTTCAAGGTTGAATGAGGCAACTCAGCATGGAGGATGGGTTCCCCAAAGCCAGCTCAAGTGCCAGGGTCAGGTCCTGATCCCACTGCTAGGAGCCCCACAAACAGATCAAGCTACACAATTGTTATACATATGCAGAGGGCCTAGGTCAGTCCCATGTAGGCTCTCCAGCTGTCGGTCCAGAGTCTATGAGCTCCCACAAGCTTAGGTCGGCTGTCTCTGTGGGTTTCCCCATCAAGACCTTGACCCTCCTGGCTCTTACCATCCTTCCCCTCCCTTTATAATAGGACTCTTGAAGCTCAGTTCAGTGCTTGGCTGTGGATCTCTGCATCTGCTTCCACCAGTAACTGGATGAAGGCACTATGATGACAATTAGGGTACTCACCATTCTGATTACGGGGGAAGGCCAGTTCAGGCATCCTCTCCACTCTTGCTAGGAGTATTAGCTGGGGTAATCCTTGTGGATTCCTGGGGATTTCCCTGGCACCAGGTTTCTCCCTAACCCCAAAATGCCTCCCGTCAAGATATCTCTTTCATTTTTCTCCCCCTCCATCCCTTCCCCCAACCCATCCAACTCGATCGCTCATGTTCCCATACCTCCATAATCCCTACTCCCACCGCACTCCTGCCCCCAGTTTACCCAGGAGATCTCATCTATTTCCCCTTCCCAGGAAATCCACGGATCCCTCTTTGGGCCTTCCTTGTTACCTAGCTTCTCTGGGGCTGTGGATTGTAGCCTGGTTATCCTTTACTTTATAGCTAATATCCACTTATGAGTGAGTATATACCATGTTTGTTTTTCTGGGTCTGGGTTACCTCATTCAGGATGAGTTCCATCCATTAGCCTGCCAATTTCATGATATCATTGTTTTTTACTGCTGAGTAATACTCCATTGTGTAAATGCACCACATTTTCTTTATTTATTCTTCAATTGAGGGGTATCTAGGTTGTTTGCAAGTTCTGGCTATTACAAATAATGCTGCTATGAACATAGATGAGCAAGTGTCCTTGTTGTACGATTGAGAATCCTTTGGGTATAGCTGTGTCTTGAGGTAGACTGGTTCTCAATTTTCTGAGAAACTGCCATACTGATTTCAAAGTGGTTGTACAAGTTTGCACTCTCACCAGCAGTGGAGTAGTGTTCCTCTTATTCTACATCCTCCCCAACATAGGCTGTCATTAGTGTTTTTGATCTTAGCCATTCTGACAAGTGTAAGATGATGGTATCTCAGAGTTGTTTTGATTTGCATATCCCAGATGGTTTAGGATGTGGAACAATTGTATAAGTGTATCTCAACCATTTGAGATTCTTTTGTTGAAACTTCTCTGTTTAAATCTGTACCCCATTTTTAAACTGGAATAGTTGGTACTTTGATGTCTAGTTTCTTGGGTTCTTTACATATTTTGGAGATCAGCCCTCTGTCAGGTGTGGGGTTGGTGAAGATTTTTTTCTCATTATGTGGGCTGCCATTTTGTTTTCACAGTGTCCTTTGCCTTACTGAAGCTTTTCAGATTTGGGAGGTCCCATTTATTAATTGTCAAACTCAGTGTCTGTGCTACTGGTGTTATATTCAGGAAGTTCTTTTCTGTGCCAATGTATTCAAGGCTACTTCCCACTTTCTTTTCTATCAGCTTCAGTGTAACTGGATTTATGTTGAGGTCTTTGTTTCACTTGAACTTGAGTTTTGTGCAGGGCAATAGATATGGATCTATTTGAATTTTTCTACATGCTGACATCCAGTTATGCCAGCACCATTTGGTGAAGATGATTTCTTTTTTTGCCATTGTATAATTTTGGCTTCTCTGTCAAAAATCAGGTGTTCCCAGATGTATGAATTTATGTCAGGGTCTTTGATTAGATTCCATTGATCTATCTGTCTGTTTTTATGCCAGTACCATGCTGCTTTTGTTACTGTAGCTCTGCAGTAGAGCTTGAAGTCAGGGATGGTGATACTTCTGGAAATTCCTTTATTATACAGGATTGTTTTAGCTATCCTGTTTTTTTTTGTTTGTTTGTTTTTCCATATGAAGTTGAATATTGTTCTTTTGAGGTCTGTGAAGAATTGTGTTGGGATTTTAATAGGGATTGCATTGAATCTGTAGATTGCTTTTGGTAAGATTGCCATTTTTACCATGTTAACCCTACCAAGCCATGAACATGGGAAATCTTTCCACTTTCTGATATCTTCTCCAATTATTTTCTTCAAAGACTTAAGGTTCTTGTCATATAGGTCTTTCACTTGTTTAGTTAGTGTTACCCAAGATATTTTATATGATTTGTGGCTATTGTAAAGGGTGTTGTTTTCTTTTATCAGCCCATTTTTCATTTGTACATTGGAGGATTACTGTTTTTTTTTTAGTTAATCTTGTGTCTAGCCACATTACTGTAGGTGTTTATCAGCTATAAGAGTTCCCTGGTAGAATTTTAGGGGTTGCTTATGTATACTATCATATCATCTGCAAATAGTGAAAGTTTGACTTCTTCCTTTCCAATTTGTATCCTCTCGATCTCCTTTTGTTGTCTTATTGCTCTAGCGAGAACTTCAAGTACTATATTGAAAAGATACAGAGAGAGTGGACAGCCTCTCCACTTGATCCTGATTTTAGTGAAATCACTTTGAGTTTCTCTCCATTTAATTTGATGTTGACTGTTGGCTTACTATATAGTGTTTTTATTATGTTTAGGTTGTTCCTTGTATTCCTGGTCTCTGCAAGACCATTATCATGAAGGGATGTTGGATTTTGTCAAAGGCTTTTTCAGCATCTAATGAGATGATCATGTAGGGGATTTTTTCTTTCAGTTTGTTTACATGGTGTATTACATTGACAGGTTTTCATATGTTGAGTTATCCCTGCATCCCTGAGGTGAAGCCTACTTGATCATAGTGGATTTTTTTATGTGTTCTTGGATTCAGTTTGCCAGTATTTTATTGGGTGTTTTTGCATCAGTAGTCAGGAAGGAGATTGGTCTGTAATTCTCCTTCTTCATTACATATTTGTGTGGTTTGGTATCAGGATAACTATAGCCTCATAAAAAGAATTTGGCAATGTTCCTTCTGTTTCTATTGTATGGAACAACTTGAATAGTATTAGTATTAGCTCTTCTTTGAAATTCTGATAGAATTCTGTGCCGAAATCATCTGGCCCTGGGCTTTTTTTGTTTGTTTGGAAGCCTTTTAATGACTGTTTCCCTTTCCTTAGAGGTTATAGGTGTCTATTTAGATTGTTTATCTGGTCTTGATTTAATTTTGGTGTGTGATACTTATCAAGAAAATTGTCCATTTCTTTTAGATTTTCCAATTTTGTGAAGTACAGGTTTTTGAAGTATAACCTAATGATTCTCTGGATTTCCTCAGTGTCTCTTGTTATGTCCCCCTTTTGATTTCTGATTTTGTTAATTTGAATATTCTCTCTCTGGCTTTTGGTTAGTTTGGATAAGGGTTTGTCTGTTTTGTTGATTTTCTCAAAGAACCAACTCTTTGTTTCATTGATTCTTTGTGTTGTTCTCTTTGTTTCTATTTTATTGACTTCAACCCAGAGTATGATTATTTCCTACCATGTGTCTACTCCTTCTGGGTGAGTTTGCATCTTTTTGTTCTAGGGCTTCCAGGTGTGCTGTTAAGTCACTAGCGTGAGATTTCTCCAAATTCTTTATGTGGGCACTTAGTGCTATGAACTTTTCCTCTTTCTCTGTCATGAACTGCTTTCATCATGTCCTGTAAGTTTGGGTATGTGGATTCATTTCTATTGAATTCTAGGAAGTCTTTAATTTATTTCATTATTTCTTCCTTGACACAGTGATAATGCAGTTGAGAGTTGTTCAATTTCCATGAGTTTGTAGACTTTCTGTAGTTTATGTTGTTGTTGAACTCTAACTTTAACCCATGGTGATCCAATAAGATACAGGGGGGTGTTACAAATTTTGTATCTGTTGAGATTTTCATTGTGACTGAGTATGTGTTCAATTTTAGAGAAGGTTTCATGAGGTGATGAGAAGAAGGTATATTCTTTTGTGTTTGGGTGAAATGTTCTGTAGATGTCTATTAAGTCCATTTGAGTCGTAACATCTGTTAGTTCCCTAGTTTCACTGTTAAGTTTCTGTCTGGCAGGCCTGTCCATTCATGAGAGTGAGGTGTTGAATATACTATTAATATACAACATTAATATAATGTTGAATATACATTAATATACTATTAAAGTATATGTGTGATGTGTGGTTTAAGCTTTAGTAATATTTCTTTTACAAATATGGATGTCCTTGTATTTGGGGCATCGATGTTCAGAATTGAGATTTCATCTTGATGGATTTTTTTCCTTTTATGAATATGAAATGTCCTTCTCTGTTGCTTTTGATTAATTTTAGTTTGAAGCTTGATTATTAGGTTCATTTGATTGAAAAAAATTTTCCCAACCCTTTACTCTGAGGTATGTTTGACTTAGAGGTTGAGGTATGTTTCTTATATGCAACAAAAGGATGGATCCTGTTTTCATCCCCATTTTGTTAGCCTGTGTCTTTTTATTGGTATATTGCGTCCATTGATACTAAGAGATATTTGTGACCAATTATTGTTAATTCCTGTTATTTTGTTTGTTTGTCTTGGTGATGGTAGTGGTAGTGTGTGTGTGTGTGTGTGTGTGTGTGTGTGTGTGTGTGTGTGTGTGTTTCCCTTTTGGGGGTTTTACTGGTGTATGATTATCTATTGCCTGTGTTTTTGTGGATGTAGCTAACCTCCTTGGATTAGAGTTTTCCTTCTAGTACTTTCTGTAAGGCTGGATTTGTGGATAGGTATTGTTTAAATCTGATTTTGTCATGAAATATCTTTTTTTCTCCTTATATGGTGATTGAAAGTTTTGCTGGGTATAGTAGTCTTGCTGGCATCCGTGGTCGCTTAATGTCTGCAAAACATCTTTCCAGGACCTTCTGACTTTTAGTGTTTCCATTGAGTAGTTGGGTGTAATTCTGATAGTTCTGCCTTTATGTTACTTGGCCTTTTTCCTTTGCAGCTCTTAATATTCTTTCTTTATTCTGTATGTTTGATGTTTTGATTATTATTTGGTCTGGGGACTCTTTTGCGGGGGACAGGCTGTTTGGTGTTCTGTAACTTTCTTATACCTTTAGGTTGGGAAATTTTTCTTCTATGATTTTGTTTAATATGTTTTCTGTGCCTTTGAGCTAAGCTTCTTCTCTTTTCCTGTCCCCATTATTCTTAGGTTTGGTCTTTTCATGGTGTCCCAAATTTCCTGGATGTTTGTGTTAGGAATTTATTTGATTTAACATTTTCTTTGACCAATGAATGTATTTCCCCTATCATATCTTCAACACCTAAGATTCTCTCTTCCTTCTCTTGTATTCTGTTGGTGGTGTTTATGGTCTGCAGTTATGGTTTGCTTACCCAGATTTTCCATTTCCAGAATTCCCTCAGTTTGTATTTTCTTTATGCTTCAATTTCAATTTTCAAGTTTTGAACCATTTTCTTCACCTGTTTGATTGTTTTTTCTTGACTTTCTTGGCTTTTTTTTTTTTAAGGGTTTTATTGATTTCTTCCAATTCTTTGTCTTTTCCTTGATTTTGTTAAGGGAGTTTTTCATTTTTTCTTTAAGGACCTCTACCATCTTTATAAAGTTATTTTTAAAGTCATTTTCTTGTGCTTCAGCTGTGTTGGAATGTTCATGTCTTGCTCTTGTAATGGTCACTGGGTTCTGGTGATGCCATATTGCCCTTTCATATTCTTAACTGACATTTACTCATATGTTCTTCCAACTGGTGTAGGTTGTGCCTGTGCCTATGTAGTATGCTGGAGTTGGGGGGAGGGCTAGCCATGGGGTAAATGACCAGGTTTGTGGTGTTGGGTGACTGAGTGGGTCTTGGGAGAACAGAATCCACTGGGTGGCATTGGTGGTGGTGGTGCAGCCTGGGGGCAGGTATCTTACCTGCTTGGTGGCTGCTGGGGACTGCACCAGAGCACTGGAGTTCCATCAGAGTTGGGGGCAGGGCCCAATTGCATTGTTGGTGCTGAGATGGGAAGGGAACGGGCATGGGATGTACCCTGGGGTTTAAGGTCTGTTCATTGGGGCAGTTCAGCGGGAAGGCCAGTCATGCACCTGTTCTTTCAATTGGTATGGGAAATCCCTATGCATACATCGTCGGCTGGGTTTGCAGGGAAGGGCTGGCTACAGGGAGGAAGGATGACCAGGTGAATGGGTTTGAGTGGTGGAGTATGTCTTGGGTTAACAGAATCCAGTGGGTTGTAGCAGTGGTGGTGCATCCTGGAAGCAGGTCTCTCACCTGCTTGCCATGGCAACTCTAATAAGGAAACATTTAATTGTGGTGCCTGGTTTCATCCATTATCATCATGGCATGACAGGGCAGTATGCAGGCGGACATGGTGCTGGAGAAGAAACTGAGACTCCTACATTTTGATCCACAGACAATAGTAAGGGAATTATGTCAGTGTGTAGCTTGAACATAGAATACCTCCAAGCCTATCCTCACAATGACACACAAGGCCATACATACTCCAACAAAGCAACATCTCCTAATTGTGCCACTCCCTATGGGAGCCATTTTCTTTCAAACTACCACATTTCACTTCCCAGCTTGCAGCCATATCATAAGGCAAAACTGCATTCAGTCCAACTTCAAAAGTCTCCATAGGCTATCACAGTCTCACCAATGTTTAAAAGACTGAAGTTCAAAGTCTCTTGAAATTTGTGCAATCTTTTTACTGTAACTCCCTTTGAAATAAAAATCAAAAAGTAGACCATATATTTCCAACATACAATGGTACAGAATATACATCACTGCTCCAAAATATAGGGAAGGGAGCATAGAGAAAACGTACTGGACCAAAACAAGATTTAAAAAATACAACAGCTGGGCAAACTTCAAACTTTGCATCTCCATGTGTGATGTCAAAGTGCTCTTCAGATCTCCAACTCTTTTCACCTTAGTTGACTGAAACATACTTCTTTCTCTTGGACTGATTCCACTCCCAGTTGGCAACTCTTCCTCAGTAGGTATCCCATGACTCTGGCATCTCTAACATCTTGGGTTCTCCAGGGCAATACAGGCTTCACCTTCACAGCTTCATGAAATGGTCTCTCTAGGCCTCTATTCAGGAACATCCCTCACACATGCTTGACCTCAGCAGCTTTCCTTAGTTGTGAAAGAAGATTCTGTAACTCCTGTCTTCTGTCCTTGACTCTAAAGCCGGAATTACCTGGTCTAAGCTGCCAAGTTCTGCTGCTTGCTGGGCTTAGAAGATGGTCCCCTTGTATAATTACATTTTCACCAACTTTCTATTTTCTGTGATTTCCTTCACTGCCTAAGTTTGGTTATCCTGCAACTGGATTTGTAGGGCAGGTTGGCCTCAAACTCAGAGATCTGCCAGCCTCTGTCTCTAGAGTGCTGGGATCATAGGTGTATGCCACTACACCTGGTTCTAAACTTTCCTGTAATTCTTTTTCACAAATTGGAAACTTAGCTGGGTGGGATCTTATCCTGAGGTCACCACTTCCTTTATTCCATTTCTTATTTTGTTTATCTCCTTGAACACAGGATTTAGCTCTATTCTACTTCCTGGTACCCCTTTTCTCCTCAAATTGTACATTTTGTATTTTTCCTTTCTAAACTTGCTTCTTTACATTATATGTCTTTATTAGAGTTAATACTAATAACCACATAACAGAGTCTATACTAGTCTGTTTTGAGATTTCCTCTGTCAATGGAATTAATCCAAATCTCTTCATTTTAGCCTCAGGCTGACTCTTTGGACAAGGTTAAAATGCAGCCACATTTCCCACCAAAATATCACAATAATAATCCCTAGGCAACATTCTTCTCCTCTGCATTATCTTGATACAAGACTCCACAGTTCAAAACTTCCATGCTTCTATTAGTACGGTCCATTAAGCAAGGTCTAAAGCATTAAACTGCCTTTTTAACCCAAAGTACCAAAGACTAAATTCCTTGAAACAAAACATGCTCAGGCCTATCACAGCAATACCCACTCCTTGGTACCAACTTTTGTCTGAGTTAAGGTTTCTGTTTCTGTGAAGAAACACTATGACCATGACAACTTTATAAAGTAAAGCATTTAATTGGTTGGCTTGCAGTTCAGAGGTTTGGTCCATTATCATCATGACAGGACATGGCAGCATGCAGGCAGACAGTGTGTTGGAAAAGAAACTGAGAGTCCTATATCTTGATCTGCAGGGAACAGGAAGTAAACTGTGTCACTGGGCATAGCTTGAGCATAGGAGACCTCAAATCCCACCCCTATAGTGACACAATTCCTCCAACAAAGCCACATCTCCTAATAGTGTCACTTCCCATTGGGGCATTTTCTTTCAAACCACCACACTTCCCTAAGTTGCTTTTTGTTGGGGTATTGTCACAGCAAAAGAAATGAAACTAGAACAGGTATCTAATGCCAGAGCACCCAATTATTATAAAATAAACAGTATTAGATCTAAGTAAGAGGTAGGATCCAAGAAAACGATGGTAGGTAACTAATACTTCACTTTCATCAAGGCAGAAAAGCAACAAAGAAATAATAGCGTTGTTGTGCTATAGATCCAATGGACTTAACAGACATTTACAGAAAATTTCACCCAGCACTTATATAACATACAGTTTCCTTCAGTACATAGAACTCTAATAGTTGTTTTAAAAATCCTAAGTCAGGAGGCGGACACAGGTCGGCGACTTGCGGAGGTGGAAGGGCCCGGTGGCAGCGGCCGACAGGGACATACAGGCCCGCAGTGGCAACCAGCAGAGACATACAGGCCCGGTGGCAGTTCGCAGAGGTGGATGGGCCCGGCAGCGGTGACAGACGGAGGTAGGTAGGCCCGCAGTGGCAGCCGGCAGAGACATACAGGCCCGTTGGCCGCCGGCAGAGGCAGACAGACCCAGCGGTAGTTGACAGGGACATAAAGGCCCGGCAGCAGAGACAAGCGGACACAAGTGGGCCTGTGGCGGTGGGCCACAGGGGTCGACAGGCCGTGGGACGGAGAGGGGCGGACACAGCTTGGAACGGGGACGCCCCTAGCCCCAACACCTGGGGAAGAGGCTATCTCCGTGGGTCTGGGCACTCCATCTGGGGACAACCCAGGGCCCAACTGCTGATCCTGTGAAACCCAACAACTTGGAGGTGTTGGTGAGACTACCCTGCTCAGCTGAAACCCATCTGGGAGAGGATTCAGATGCCTACAGTTTGAAGTCTGAAGAAACAAGATCAGCTGAGGAGTTGACAAATGAACAAAACGTGACCTGGGAACACAGAAGAAGGCACTACCCAGCCACTAAACCAGATCACCAGAATCATAAGTATATAATTCACCGACTGAAATCAGCTGTCCCTGAAGAAACAGCCCAATAGCACCAATTTAACCAAGAATCCCTACTGAACCAAGACTAAAAATTAGAACAAGAGAGGTACTCTCAGACACAGACACCACCTGCACCGCACAGAGGAAAAGATGAGTAGACGCCAGTGCAAAAATACAGGCAACAACATAAAGACCTATATGGCAACATCAGAACCTAGTGATTCTACACCTGCAAGATCTAAACATACCATGACTGAAGAAACAGAAGAGATCAACCCTAAAAATGACTTTAAGAAGATGATAGAGGCCCTTAAAGAAGAAATAAAACATTCCCTCAATGAGGAAATAAAAACTTTCCTTAAAGAGGAAATGAAAAACTACCTTAAAGAGGAAATAAAAACTTTCCTTAAAGAGGAAATGAAAAACTCTCTTAAAGAGGAAATAAAAACTTCCCTTAAAGAGGAAATAAAAAACTCCCTTAAAGAAATGGAAGAAAAAATGAACAAAAAATGGGAAGAAATCAAATCAAGCCAAGAAAAAGCAATTAAACAGATGAAAGAAACATTCCAAGATCTGAAAACTGAATTTGAGACAATAAAGAAAACACATGCTGAGGGAATGCTGGAAATAGAAATCCTGACAAAACAAACAGGAACTACAGAAACAAGCATAACCAACCGATTGCAAGAGATGGAACAAAGAATCTCTGACACTGAAGACACGATAGAAAAAATAGATTCGTCAGTCAAAGAAAACACTAAAGATAAAAAAGTCGTAACACAGGCCGGGCGGTGGTGGCGCACGCCTTTAATCCCAGCACTCGGGAGGCAGAGGCAGGCGGATCTCTGTGAGTTCGAGGCCAGCCTGGTCTACCAAGTGAGTTCCAGGAAAGGCGCAAAGCTACACAAAGAAACCCTGTCTCGAAAAAAAAAAAAAAAAAAAAACCAAAAAAAAAAAAAAAAAAAAAAAAAAAAAAAAAAAAAGTCGTAACACAAAACATCCAGGAAATTTGGGACACCATGAAAAGACCAAACCTAAGAATAATAGGGATAGAAGAAGGAGAAGAATACCAACTCAAAGGCACAGAAAATATATTCAACAAAATCATAGAACTCTAATAGTTGACATTTTAGAACACAAAACTATCCTTATCAAATGCAAATAATTGAATTCACATTATATACCTTCTCTGATAATGATAGACTAAAACTAGACATTAATAACAGAAGAAATTCTAGAAACTAAGAATTTATAGAGACTAAACAATATGCTGCAGAACAGTGCATCACTGAAGAAGTCAAAATGGAAATGAAAAATCTTGAAGTGAATTTAAATGGAAACACTAAACACTGAAATATATGAAATCAGCAAATGCCATGCTAGGAATGAAATTTACAGTAATAAATTTCTACAACACAAAGAAATATTTCAGAAGAACCTGGTTTTATATCTCCAACATCCATGTAAAAGCAGCATATAACACTCTCTGTGACCCCAGCACTGGGGCTCAGGGTGGCACAGAAGTAGGCAGACCCCTCAGGGACTTTGAGGCCCAGATAGTCCAGCCAAACTGTCAGACTCTAGGTTTGTTGAAATAGTTTGGTTTGTTAATAAATAAATAAAAATAAGCAAATAAGAAAACAAAGTGGAGAATGGTAGAAGAAGATACCCAGTGACAACCTCTGGCCTCCATATATATGCTTAAGTGTGCACATATACACACAAACACACACATACACACACACACACACACACACACACACGTACACACAAGCATAATAACATTTTAAGGAAGATATTATTACTGAAGCCAGAGACATACAAAGATTCTTAAAGACTATTATGAAGTTCATGTGAATGCATTGGGAAAACCTAGAATAAATGGAAAAAACTCTGAAAACTTTTCTTGCTAAAATTGAGCCATAGATATAGGAGACCTCAAAATCTCAACAGTAAGCTGTGAGATCAAGTCTCTAACTAGACTCTCCCAGCAAAGGGAAGTCCACAGTGGTCATCGCCCCCTTCTGAATCCCATCAGACTTCCAGAGGGAAATTTGCACAAACCGTTCTTCAGAGGTGATGGGGGCCTCAACTCAAACCATGTCCTTCAAGGCCACCTTGACAACTGCACAGAAATCTCACATGCCATTCCCAATAAAGCCCACATGGAGTAGGCAGTCCTAATAACAAGCTGCAGATTCCCGGTGAGATTAATTCAAACCAAAGCTGTCCAGCTGGATCAAGTTACCAATGTATAGAACTGAGGCATGCATGAATGATAATTGCTTCATGTCCCTAAATCTTAGGATGGTTTGTGAACTCAGTGGGTCATTTATTTTATTTTATTTTATTTTTTTGGTGCAATTGTGTCCCTCATTCATTACTAGAACACTCCCAGTGGTCTTCTTTTCATTCTCATCCTAGCTACACATTGTTTTCAATTTAACTTCCTAGACACCATTGGTCTTATCCTACAGTTCCCTATTAAAAAATCCAGCAGTGGTTGCAGTGGTTTGCATGTGTAATCCACTAGGGAAGCCAAAGCAAGAAGATTGCAGTGCAAGGTCAACCTGGGTTACCTACAGAGACTCAGTGACAATAAAAACAAAAACAGAAACCCAAGAACCATTCACTGACTCTCGTCTGCCCAGACAGTAGGGCCCCAGCAACTTCAGTCTGCTTCTTGAGGTCATTCGCAATTTTCCTATAGCACAAGAATTATTACATAATTTCTACTTTTATTTAACAGAACCTGTTACCAAATTCTGGACTGAGAGGCTCCATTGATTGAAAGGCTATTATTTATTTAATATACTTTATTCTAAAGTCCTAATGATAGTATATTTATTTATTTACTTACTCACTTATTTGTGTGTGTGTGTGTGTGTGTGTGTGTGTGTGTGTGTGTGTGTGTGTGTGTGTAAACTATGTATATTAGGCCAGAGAGGGTGTCTGACTCCCTGGCGCAGAAATTAACGATGGTTGTGAGCCACCTGACTTGAGTGCTCGGAATAAAACTCTAGCCCTCTGAAAGAGAATAAGCTTGCCTAACTAATGGGCCGTTGCTCCAGCCCCTGTAAGTTTCTTCTGAGACTGATTCTAACACAACTAAAGTTTTGTGGATGCTAACATAAAACAGTGCCAGACTGATGGCCCAGGTCCATAATACCAATACTGGAGAGCAGAGTTCCAACTTGGGATAAATGTAAAGACCCTTTATCAGACAAATAAACAAATTTGAATGACATATAAGGAGACACAGTCCTCATCATTGGTCACATGTCTGATGTCCCTACCTTCTAGAGGTATTACCTCTACTCTGTAGTTCCCAAATTGCCATATTCATATGAATAAATACAAATACATAAAAATCTACTCTAATGTGTCCCACTACCTTGAGAATCCCTTGAGACCCTTTCTCTTCTGTGAGCCTTAGAACCATCCCTGCTTGGATACCCCTAGAAAATACTACCTCTCTCACTTCAACAAGAACTGTTTTCTTTGCTGGTTGAACATATGCAGGTTAAGGGCAAGTCAGCATTTATTGAATTTTTCACACCCTCTTTTTGCCACTCCAGACTCAAATTCTAATTAGAGAATTTGTTGGGCATCGCAGAATATCTATTTGTCAACCAACTAAATAAATGAAAACCACACAAGTAATAATTTCTAACTCTTCATTCCACTTGGTCACCACTGACACCCATGACACTGGAGAACTTACTGAGCCTCTTACCAATGTCTCAATGTCCCAGTAGAGGAAACAAAGGGGTTGTTAACCCTTGGGGTGAACTGTAAGGTCAACTTGGGGTGCTAACACTGCTTCTTTTAAAATGTCATTGAACTTGACCTATTTTAAACACTGTCTACAAGTAGACTTGCACAGTGACATGATTGTCAGGTTTTCCTTTTCTTGAAGTGAGTTTGCTCAACTGTGAGGTGGCATAAAGCACTAGGTACAGAAAAGGCCTTTACAAAGTCTCTCTGAGTAATGTGATAGTGAGCAACCCTACTGTGACTGTCATCCCAGGCAGCGTCACAGTATGTGGACAGGGCAAAGAAGACCAGACACATTACGAAACCATGCCTAACTCCTGCATGCTGGAGCCAAAGCAGCCTGTCTTACAGAAAGTGATAGGTGTTATTATAGCGATGTAAATTACTCAAGAGTTTGATTCAAAACTTTTTTATTAACTAAAACTTTTATTAATAAAAGTAGATTAAAAGCATATTAAGAGTTCAATATTTTAAAGAATCGCCCTTAGGAAAAAGGCATATGGTGATTTGTATTGGCTATACTGATATACTGTGATTAACATGTGCAATCCAGAGTCTCAAGCCTCATGTCTCTGCATTGTGGATTTCCTGTTCAGTCCTATTACTTTCATTCAATGTGTGTTTGTTTCAGCTCAAGGTGGTATTTGATACTAATGAAAGCAAGTCTGCTTAAGGCTGTAGAATAACTGGACTTCAGCATCAACTACTATTTGTGTAATGGTCAGCTGCCCACCCAAACTCTCTAACCATAATTTCCTCAACTGACTGCAAAATGGGGACAGTATAAGCCATTTCCTAGTAGATTTAAAAATCCCCAGCAGTATGATCACATTACTTTTGTTCCATTTCTTCAATTCATGCTACTTCTGAGTTAATTTAACATCAACTATTTATAAGCTATAATGCTGTAAAATACTGATGAATTATGGTAGCATCCTCTCACAGATGGGTTTCTGACAAGGCTTTGTTATTCAAAAGTCTGCCTTGGGAAAATACATATTGTATGATTAAGTTTAAAAAATGACATTGTAATAAACAATAGAACATGTGCATTTGATATGGGACACACATCATGGGTAATTTGGTATTCCATGTGTATGAACACTTTAAGAGATGTCATACAGTGTCATTGAATTCTGATCTAAATTTTCCACTGACAAAAATTAGTTCTTCCTTGACACAAGATGTCCTGGAGTCTTCTATAGGCTCAGAGTCTTGGCATATTTCTCTCCCAGTCATCAGTTTAATCTTCACATGGTCGGGGGTGCAGTAGAGGTATGGTTCAACCATGGAGTTCTTTCTTAGCATCCATGAGGCCCTGGGTTTTATCCCCAAAACTGAAAAGGGGGTAATATACTCTAAATAATTTATAACTTTGAAACATAGCCAATTCCTTCTGGGGTTTCATTAATGTGACATGCAAAGTTTTCAAGCTGTTTTATAAGGGCTAGCTTACACTATTACAGCACTCAGTTCCCAAATATCAACGACTAAACATAGAACATTTATTACTTATTCTGGCAATGTCTCTTATAGGCTGAACAGCCCTCCAAGCTGCTTTTCTCCCTGTGACATCTGAGTAATCCCAGTTATGGTTGATTTTGTCATCTCAAGAAACACCTTCCATGCTTCCTATTCAAGGAGAGATGAGGGAGCCTGGAAAACTGCTTGATCTTGGGAAGGAGTGACTATGATGTTCATGCTTTGTTGACCACTGTTGCCTTAGGATAAGACTTGAAGCTTCAGCTGTTCTATACCCAGGAAAGAAAACGAGACTGACTCTGGATAAAGCTACATAGTTGTCTAATTCTAGCAGCTAATGAGTGTTTGGATAGGTGGTACGATCACAAAGGGAAGTAGGAGGCTTTTTCTAGAAATTAAACATCTACAATTTTCCATTGAAAATGCATGTATGTGGTGGACAGTTGAGAGTACTTGTTCCTCTTCCAGAGGACTTGTGTTCAGTTCCCATCACACACATCAGGTGGTTCACAGCAATGGGCTACAACTCCAGCTACAAAGATCTAATACTTTCTTCTGGTATTTGAGGGCACCTATACACACTTGGCATATAGTCACACAAGCAGACACACATACACATAAATAAAAAATAATTTAATTCATGTGTACTTGGATTTCAGGAAGATAGCTGCTGCCTTTGTCAAGAGGTCAGTGAATACAGTCTTACTGGAAAATCTTAGGAGAAAACACAGCTAAGGTTTGCAGTTGGTAGGATGTGTCTGACCTTCATGACTCACTTGATAAGCTATTCCTTACTTGGTCCCCAGCCATCGTTTCAGTAATCATGCACAAACAAGCCTTCCTGTAGTTTTGTGGGGTTTTTTTATTCTTTTTACTCTTTGGGAAGCCCGTCACACAGCTCCCAAATAAATCACATGGAGGTTTATTATTACTTGTAAATGCCTTACCTTAGCTTGACTTATTTCTAGCTAGCTTTTCTTAACTTAAATTATCTCAGATACTTTTTGTCTCTGGGTTTTTTTACCTTTCTCTATTTCTCTATATCTTTTCTTTCCTTCTTATTCTGTGCCTGACTGTGTGGCTGGGTGGCTGGCCCCTGGCATAATCCTCTCCTTTTCTCCTTTTTCCCTCTTCTCTCTCCTTTTATTTATTTCTCTGCCTGGCAGTCCCACCTATCTCTCTCCTGCCTAGTAATTGGCCATTCAGCTCTTTAGTAGACCAATCAAGTGTTTTAAGCAGGCAAAGTAACACAGCTTTACAGACTGAAATAAATGCAGCGTAAAAGAATGCAAAACAACTATGCATCATTAAACAAATATTCCACAGCATAAAAGAATATAACACATCTTTAATATTCCACAATAACTTCACACTCAAATCCCAAGTGCATGTATCCCAGAAGAGGGAATTAATTGGTGAACCAATAGACACATTTCTCCCTCTTCTATCACTTAAGTTGATGGGTCTGAGATACATGACACAGTCTTCCAGAAAGTCTCCTGGAATCAGCAGAAATCACATGACCAACTTAACTGTTCGTCCATGAGCCCTTTCTCTTCTCTGTCCATGCATCAATCTTGTCCCCTCAAAGCAATTTAGGGGAAATTTTGGCTAATATTTTTAAATTTTCATTTTATTTTTATTTTATGTATATAGATATTTTGCTTGCATGTAGATCTGTACATTACTTATTTGCCTAGTACCTACAGAAGCCAGAAGAGGGAGTCAGATACCCTGGAACTGTATATATAGATGTTGTGAGCTATCATGTGGGTTCTAGAAATCAAACTGTGGTCCTTTGGAAGACTGTCCTCTTAACTACTGAGGAATCTTTCACCCACCTGCTGAATTTTGCTTGTTTGTTTGTTTCTTTTGTTTTTAAGCTTGATACTTTACATTCTATAACAATAATGTAAACTGGAAAAGGTCTGGTCATTTTTGCATAAGAAACTGATGTGAGATCATCATAAAGAAGAATGAAACATCTTTCTCTTTAGGGTCCCAAATTATTAAAGTAACTCTGATGCATTAGTTCCCAAATATGGTTACAGCAGCAAAAGATTCCTGTGATCAATTTTATTGTGAGAATACAGGTAAATAACTGATGATTGACCTAGACTAGCATTAAACATAGAATGAGGATGATGAGTCATTTGATTACTCTGTGAATGGGCTTGAGGCAGGTTATTTGTGATGGGAATGCCATCTGCATAGCACAGCCATAAATGGGATAGATCATGACAGATGCATGTAGATATAACCATCTTATTAAATAAGAAACACAGAGCCAAATGCAGAGTTAAAAGCCCAAGAGGTCAGAGCAGTAGCTAAAAGCTGATACTAAAAACCCTTTCTTACCCCTCGCTGCCGCTGCTGTCCTTCCGCTCAGAAAGCGATCTACTTCCTGTGTATCTTTTTATTGACTTTCTGTTCTGCCTTCTCATTGCTCATAAACCCAAGCACATGACCTCCTCGTCACTGCCTGTCTATACAGACCTCCAGGTCTTCTGTGGTTGGTATTGAGATTAAAGGCGTGTGTCTCCATGCTGGCTTTATCCTTGAACACATAGTGATCTGTCTGACATGTGATCAGGATAAAAGGTGTGTGCCACCACCGCCCGGCTTCTGCTATGGCTTGCTATTAGCTCTGACCCCTCAGGCAACTTTATTTATTAACATACAAATAAAATTACATTTCAGTACAAATGAAATATCACCAGATGCAGACATCATTGAAGAGGGGTGCTCTGCTTCTGAGCTGTCCTACAGACCACTACACTGAGAAACATGTCAGGATTGGTGTATACAATGGCCATCAGCCAATAAACAGTATTCACAAGACAAGCATTACAAACAGTACAAGATTCTATAGCTCATTTTGCCAGAGACTTTAGAACCCAAGGCTGAGTCTTAGACTGTGGCAAAAGTCATGTGAGAATTGCTGCTGCCTTGATGGGAGCAACCTACCCTGAGAGGGTGAGATATTGGTGTTCAGATGAGGCAATGCAATAGAGCACTTGAAAGAACAGGAAGATAAAATACTTATGCCCCATGGTATTCAGGATAGAAGCTGAGCTTGCACAATGAGGCTTCTAGTTATGTGAAGGTAGGAAACATGCATTATGGACATCTCATGGACTCAGGTGCCATAGAAAGCAAATAAAAATGTTTGCTCATTTCTAATCTTTCTGGTAGAAGATGGGAATACATAGTTAAGAGCTTTATGGTGGTTTGCATTCCTGACTTTGGTTCCTGTGGCTTTGTATTATATTGATTTAACTAAATCAGAATTGTTTACTAGAATTCACTTCCATGTTTGCCAGGATTCACTTCTATGTATGGCTCCAAACTAAAGTTTCATTAACCAAATGAAAGTTCTATGTGGGGATAAAGGATGTAGTGAAGTGATCATAGTTGTTCTTGCAGGACCTGGGTTGGGCCCTTGGTGGTGAACACACCCTGTCATGAGTGTGCTAGTGTGTCTGGTCAGTGTAGGGAAGCAGCTAGGCACCATTACTACAACGCCAGCCATGCCTCCTACTTCAATTCTCTGTGAGCCAGGAGCCTATCTACTTTTGCCATAAAAAGCATCTCCTGAAGGCTCCAAAACTGAAGGAGATGAGCTTCAGGGACCTCCAGGGGCTCTTGTGTGCTCTTGCCTGCTCCCATACACACCCTGATTTCTTTTGTATGACCAATCCTACTGATGCCATGACCAAAACTAGCTGCAAAATAAACAGCCCCTCATGAACTGGTTGTTAGCCCCAACAGTTGTACACAGGACTCCCTATGTCTCTAGTGCTACATTATTCCTCTGATCAACCCATGCCCAACACTATGACTATACAAGAGATCTGTTTTATGGCTTAGGATCAGAGGTTGACACACTTGTGTAGCTTGGGTTTAAAACAAAAAGATTCAGGGTGAGTTCCCATCATTCTACAGCAACACAGATGACACAGCTCACAAACCCCCAAATCCTACAGGAACCTGAGATGAGGACCATACAGGAATCAGGCCAGGGATGACTGCAGGGCCATGCCTTGTGAAGGGAAAGATCCATTTCCTCAAATTCAGAGGCTTCAGGTAAGGACACCTAGTGTGGCTAGACCTTACATAAAGTTTCCAAATTTTAAATGTCTATAACAACGTATAATTGGTGTCTAAGCATAATACTTTCTCTCTGCAGGCCAAATGTGGCTACCAGTAATCAAACACCCCAGTAAGTAAACATATCAGGATTCAAGTTTCTACTCCACCACTTAGATATGTTACTTACCCTCTGACAAATGACTTATGCTCTTTAGTCCTTTATCTCTAAGATGTCAATGAGAATACTTCCTCCTGTGGTGTTTATGGGGACCACAGGAGTTCCTAAGACACCAGTGAAGGCAAGATGAACCACTGTTTATGGAGCTCTGACTAAGAAAAGCTAGCTATTCACTAATCTATGGCAAAGGGCCTCCTTACCACTTAATTGTTGTAGTCCTGCCATTATTGAAAGCTCACCTATTTTTTTTTTTTTGGTCATCAATTACACTGGGAAAGTATGGAGAGGAAATATTAGGTGAAATAATTTGGTTTTAGATTTTTCAGCATTTCTCATATTGTGTCTTAAAAATATGAATAGATAGGGTCAGGGAGATAACTCAGTAGATAAAAGATTTGCCGTGAAAGCCTGAGGACCAGAGTTCAGATCCCCAGAACCAATTTAATACTTGCCTGTAATCCTAGGTTCCCAGAGGTAGAGACAGAGCATCTCCAGGTCAAGATGCCAGCCACAGCAGCTGTATAGGTGAGCTCTTGATACATTTGAGAGTCCCTGTCTTAATAAATAAGGTGAGGGAGGACTTCTAATGTCAGGCCTCTGCATGCATATGCACAGACGTGGGCCTATGAATGCATAAACTTGTATGCACTCACCCATAGACACATGTACCAAAACAAAACTATTAGTGCAGGACTGGAAAAAAAAGCTCAGTGGTTAAGAGTAGGAGTTCAGTTTCCAGTGCCCATGTCTGGTGGCTCACGACTGCCTGTAACTCCAACTCCATGAGCTTCAACTTCTCATCTGGTCTCCACAGGTACCTGCACTCAAATACCTGTTCTCTCTCTCTCTCTCTCTCTCTCTCTCTCTCTCTCTCTCTCTCTCTCTCTCTCTCTCTCTCTCTCTCTCACACACACACACACACACACACACACACACACACACCTTTTTTTAAAATCTGAGTTAGGGGCTGGAGAGATGGCTCAATGGTTAAGAGCACTGTCTGTTTATTTAGACAGCCTGGGTTCAATTCCCAGCAGCCACACAGTGGCTCACAGCTACCTGTATGTAACTCCTGTTCCAGGGGATCTGATGCCTCTTGAGACCGTCACAGGGACCAGGCACACACATGGTAAACAGACATTCAAGCAGACAAAAGATTTATACAATAAAAATAAGTAAGATATAAAAGTAAAAAAGAAAATTGGAGTTGCATTTCAGTTGTTTCTAGCACACAGTTGAAGGTGTAATGAGGAACACTGTGCTGTTGCATTTCTTTGATGGGTGACTCCATCTCCTTCAAGCAGCAGACCCACAAGGAGAATTCCCATGCTGGTACTCTTATGTCATATGGTACTGATCACATCAGAACACACAACTGGAGAAGTTTCAAACAGAAAGACTAACATTTGTCCCCCTCTTGGTTGTTACGCTAAGATCCTTGTTTCACATTCAAAAGGCTGTGGTTGTCCAATCACTCACCCAGTTTGTGTATATGCAGATCTCAGCAGCACTGCTATTTTGTTGAGAGTGGTTGTCAAAATTTCATGAATATAAAGATGTTTTCAGGTTTCCTAGATGTTCAAATATAGACAAAAGAGTTCATGTTAAAGTATATTATAGAGCCTTGCAAAGTTCTCAGTAAATAAAGCAAAAACAAAGTGTTAGAGAAAAATCAAAGCTGCATTTTTTAAAAAAGTACCTAGTATTTTTGCAAGTCTCAAGTGTGTTATATGTCCTCTCTGGGCTTTTCTTATGACGCTCACTGCTGTGCCTATAAATAGGTGAAATCTGCTTCCTACTGATGGTATATGGCATTCATGAGTAAAGTCAGGTGTGGAAGGCCACATGCCTGACAGTCCAGCTCATCTGAGTTTGAAGGCTGGAAAATCAAACCAGGAAAAGCAGGGAAGATTCATGACTGAATTCATCTGACAAAGGCATATAGAGCTCAGAAAAGTCATAGAAGATATAGAAGGTAGGGATGGTGGGAAAACAGGAGCAGGAAGGAGAAAGCAGAGACAAGGCCCTGGAAAATGGCTGTGCTGCTGAAGTCTCACAGATCATTTGCCCATCAAGGCTGTATTCCAGTCTCCTCTGTGCCAACAGAACTGCAACGGTTTGGGGATCTTGCTCTTCCTTGCTCAGCCTCTTAACGTGCAAGTATCAGGTGTTAGAGAATGAAGCCACACCAGAGAGAAACTGGGCAGGGAAAGGCTTTCCTGCCCCACTTCCCACTACCATAAAGGATTCTAAGAGCTGAACCTGGCATTGTATATTTCATTTACAACGACTGTACAACAGCTGTATAATCGATGTTGTTGAAGATGTGAGTGTTGCTCAGAGTGAAGCATAAATGTCCACAGCGAGCTGCAAATGTGAATAAGAATGGCCCTGCCTGCATAGTAATTGGTATTATTACTGGAATGAATGAGAAAGCCACATATGGACGGATGGGTGGGGCTGCAAAAGGGTGGAACAGGAGAGACTAATGGTAGCTTTATTTTCTCTTACCCATGTCCCTTCTTTCAGATAACCAGTCATTGTAGGTGGAAGAAAAGGGACGAGAAGGAAAAACAGCAGGCGAGAATAAAGCAGTTTATCTGTAACATGCCCTTTCCACTCCTATTAATTGTAGTAAATTATACCAGACATCCCCTCATGTGGAGGACTCTGTTACAAAGGGGTAAAAAGAGAGACTTAGTGAACTGGGTGGGGGTGGGGGGAGATATAGGAAAGAGAGACACTTCAGGTTAATTGGAGCTAAGAATATAAAATACTCATCTTAAAGTGTGTGCTTCAGTTACGAGAAGGAAAGTGTTGAGATCAAAATGTTTTCTGTGCAGGATTCAACACAGCATGGGTGTTTTAAAACAAGCGGTAATCATTTCTCATGGAGAAATCAGAAGCAGCGACTCCGGCTCAGGACAAGCGCACAAGAGACCAATTCTTTTCTCCTTGGGGACTCTGGAAGAGACACACAGGCAGTCGGCGGAGGAGTCCCTTGAACCAAGCGCGGCGGGAGTGGTGAGGGTATGAAGCAGTTCAATTGCTTAATGCTTTATTCACACAGAAGAAATGCCACTGAAATCCCGCAGAATTCTAAACATTAGTAGGGAAGAGATTTTAGTTCGAAAAAAATCAAACAGTGTGGCTTCTACGTGGTTCTCAAAGCAAATGAACTGGTCAACTCTGTCTTCAAGAAATAAGAAAATGTAGCAATGATTCCCTTGGCAAGCCAGGTTCCCTGATGTTCTTTGGGAGACGAGAAATTCTGAGCCTAATGCAGAAACAGCCTGTGCCTGGCTAGACTGAGCTCTGATTTGCTTGCTCTCACCCTGGCGGCATCCATGTGGCATTGGAATCTCTACTGAGACTCGGTTTAAATATTTCTTTACTAGAAATTATTTCTCTAAAGTAATAAACAATGCACCGAACAACACCAAGCTAAATATTCTTAGACAGAAATGCAGAAAAATTAGTTACAATTTTCTCATAGTTCTCCAAAATGGTAGCACATGAGAATAAAGAGGGGTCCCTCTCACCCTTTTTTTTGAAGACCATCTTTGTTTACTTCATTCCCAAGTATTAAAAGATTGCGTGATCCATTTGCATAGGATAACTAACGTATACCACATCATTTGCACGTCTGCAAGTACACGTGAGTAACCGTAATTACACGTGACACCAATTACTCTATTACTTTGTATTAAATTATAATGGAAAATTCCACTAGAGAATTGAAGCCTAATTGCATCTTAATTTGCATAATTTTGCATATTAATTACATCTCCGATGAATAATAAATTTCAGCAGATTTTTAATTTATGCATAGACACAAAAACAAGTGGAGAAATAATTTAGAAAAAAAATACCAGCAACTATTACTTAGGGCATTCAACTAATTTTGCTTAGTTTAGCAAAACAAAACTCGGTTTGTTTGATATGGCATCTTTAGGCTGACTGCTGCTTATTGCATAATATGTCAGTCTCAAAGCATAGGTGCAGACATGGCTTTTCTTAATAAAAATATAGGGTTCAATTATAGCATCTTCAGTTTAGAGATTTTATATTTTGATAAACCTGTCTTGGGGGATGACATTGTTTAGTTGGAAATCTTTTTAATTGTGGTTCCTTTTTTTTTTTTAAACTGAAGATTAATTTCTGTTGTGGCTATTTTAAATGCAAGAGATTAAAAAATAGAATATAAAAATACTTTGGTGAAGGTGATCACTTATAAAATATGTCAAGTGTTTGCATATTTCCTGTCTATGGTAAAGTCACCCAGAATCATTTTTGTGATTTTACGTGAACAATTCAGAGAGAGAATTCCCATGCAGGTTGTTGTTTTGTGGGGAAATCACAATGTGATGAATGGCTCTGAAAGCTGACTGCTATTTTCTGATTATTTTCTTTGTTTATTACTATCTCCATGTGAGCAGTAACACTTGTTCTCCTTTGCCAGAAACCTCCGCTTGAAATTTCTTACCCTTTGCTTTGCATTTTTTAAATAAACGGGGTAGTTCTCTAAAATTATTTAATACATTTTAGGTATAAAATGTCTACACTTTAGTCAAAAGCTACAATAAAACATGACTTGGTATTTCTCAAATGATAGTATGTCTGTGGAAATTCAATTTGTCCACCTTTGCCTAAAGCCAAGCCTTCCTGCTTCACTGTTGAATCAGGTGCTCAAGGAGGGGCCCTAGGTGCTGCCTCCTTAAGTCTAATACTACGATCATTTGGCAAATCATACAAAAAGAGAAGATGACAACATCCCAATAAATCAGGAAAATGTCAAGATCAATAATCTCAGCCGTCATCTGCTTTCCTATGAAGGCTCGACTGGCATCAAGCACTTCCCAGTTTATTCTGCAGTTCTTCTGCTTGGGAACCTGGACCTGTGCCAGCCTGGTAGCACGCGACCTCCAAGAAGCCATCCTGTATGTCTTTTATCACATTAGTCCTCATTTTGCCATCGTGCTGGTTCACGGGGCTGTAAGCAAGGACTCCTTACGACATATGCTCTCCTTCTCCAGTTACTGATCAGGGTTATTACTTGCTAGAAATGGGCGACTCTCTTGAGCTAAACGTCTGCATTTGTCTTTGTTTCCTAATATTGTAATATTTGCTGTTTGGTTTTTAAAAGTTTGCCTAATTTTAGGCAAAGTGGAGCCAATGGACGGAATAAAATACAGACTTGTGACTGCTATCGCTAGCACATCAGTTTCTACCAGGGCCTGACTCGTCGGTTCTGTTACCGGGTGTCAGAGCTTTGGTTATTCAGGTATTTAAAAGCTGATTGTTGAGCCGTCCAGAATAGAACTGTGTCCACGATCACATCTGTCTCTACTTTTTTGTTCAAGCCTTTTGATCAGGTTCTTACATTAAAAAGGGATTTGAGCTGGCTGAGTTCCTGGGGGGTGGGGAGTGCGTAAAAAGAAAGAATACCCCCCCCCCAAATTCTTCCAAACATTTGAACAATGGTTCCCTCTTGTGGCCACGATTCAGGACTGCTATTCAGGAGCTTGAGGAATGTGAAAAGTCTCTCTTGATGCTCAGACTTCTGTGCAACCCACTGTTCACCTGCATTTGGAAGCCCTCCTCTGGGCCCAGGCCCCCTGCTCCTATTTACAGCACCGTTTAGGTTTTGTAGACTGGGGAGGCAGTGGAACCTGGCCACTCTGTTTTCACTGTTGCCCTTATGTAGAGAAAATCTTCCTTCTGAGCATGGTGTCCATACTTTAGGAAAAATTTGAAATTGTTAATGAGTAGTTGGAGGAAAGGCTGTCTAGCTTTCATTATAGGGTTCAGAAATGTATTTAAACTCTGCAACTCACAGCATTCATGATATCCTGAGGGAGCATTTCTGGTGTAGAATTAAGTCTAGACTGTGCTTTTTTCATTCAGCACTTTTCTCTTTAGGGGTGAAAGCTTACAACTCTACCAGTTGCTCACAGATGATCCTCCCAAGCACCTTGCATCTATTCTTCCATAGGCTTATTTGAAATTGATTTTTGGAGGTGACGCCACCTCCTTTGTTGGATTACTGGGAGAAAGCTTGTTCTAACACAGCATCTGTCAACAGCCCACATACTGGTCCTCTCAGTGTTGAGCCATGCTCAGAGCAGGGACTGCCAGAAAATGACCCTTTAGTCTTTTTGTTGTCGGTGGTGGGGTTTTGTTATTGTTGTTTTTCTCTCCCTTTAAGATTATATTTAATGTAGAAGTAAACTGTTGTGACATGGACAAGAATCTGCTCTTACATACATGTGACTTTAAATATTGAGGAAAGATTGTAGCTTTCTGTGCAAGACTGGTGCAATATTTTTCTGTGTGTGTTACAACTCTGGGTATTAAAACACCCTCTTTAATGATGTCCTAAGGACCCCATTTAAGGAATGAAAGCACTTGTATTTGTCAAGGCATTTTCAAGCCACAATTTCTATTTATCTCAGGGTTTGTTTGTAAGTTTAATGTGATAAACAATTTTCAGTGTGGAAATAAATGCAACCTCACCTGTCCTGAACCACATGATCAGTTGCCAAGAGTCAAGAATACAGAGCCTTCGTAATTATTATTTCTTGTATTTGTTCTTGTACCTTTGGACATATAATGTGTATGTATGAGGACACATACATGGCATGGTATGCATGCTAAAGTCAGAGAACAACTTCAGGAGTCAATTCTCTCCTTCTATTATATGCATTCCAGGGATTGACACATTATGCAGGCATACTCATGTGTAATTATTTGTGCATTACCTTTTCCTTTGATTCCAAACAAAGCATTCTTATACTCCTTGGCCTACCTTTGGTTCAGGCATCAAAACATGAGGTGTCTCCTTCACTTTATTGCCAACTCTGCTCAGGTACTCTCCACACACTTTACCAATGAGCCTCAATTTTTTTTAAGAAAGGTATATTTTTTGTTACTAAGAAAATGACAGGTGGTAAATTTTTAAGCATCTCCTCCCTGCAGTATGAATCATGTCAAAAGCTCAAATAACAGAAGATCACTAGTAAGTAGAAAATAAGACTACTTCAGTTTAATAGTTATCACAGACTTCAACACTGAAAACAATGACTTTTTTCCTTCAAATAGTGAACTTGAAAACAATACGACTTCCTGTCATTGTTTTTGACAGCTCCTTTCTGTTTTATGCATGCTGGGAGGTGTCCTCTGTGGCCCCTTTGTCAGGTGACACATGTGTGGCCAGAAGCTCTCCAAAGAGTTAATGTCCAATCTCCTCTGATTCCTTGCCCTCTTTGTTCAATAGAAAAACATAAGATTAAATGGAGTCATAGTCCTGACAGTTTTTCCACAAGCACTTGCATATTAGCAGCCTGTGGATATTAAAAAAAATTCATTACCGTCATCTGAGTTTTACATGAAACACACCTTCAAACTCAGTGTCTCTCTATGTTTGCTTGCCCCTCTCTATCTCTGCCCTCTATGTCTCTGTCTCTCTCCCTCTGTCTCTGTCTCTCTTCCTGCCCCAAATGAGATTAGCAATCTAATTCATTTGCACAAGAATAATAACAAACACAAATCCATCTGGCTCTTCATTTTCTTTCTCTTAAGAGATCCACAGAAGCCCTTGAAAGTTAGCAATAAATAAATAGATAGATAAACAAATAAATTAATACAGAAGGAAGAAAAGTGCAACCTGGAGAATCCAAACTTTAGATTTAAGGATCCACTCAAATTTTATTTTATTTTATTTTTTTTTTTTTTTTGGTTTTTCCGAGACAGGGTTTCTGTGTGTAGCTTTGCGCCTTTCCTGGAACTCACTTGGTAGCCCAGGCTGGCCTCGAACTCACAAAGATCCGCCTGCCTCTGCCTCCCGAGTGCTGGGATTAAAGGCGTGCGCCACCACCGCCCGGCTGGATCCACTCAAATTTTAAATGAAGCATTCAGAGTCTAGGACTATTAGATATTTGCAAGCTTTTTATTTTTTTAACTGAAGTTTAGAAACAGTTCAGAAACTGATTGTTTAGTCAATGATTCAATAAAGGACATTTTTAAAATAATTCATTTATTTTTATTTTATGTGAATTAGTGTTTTGCATGCATGCATGTCTGTGTGAGGATGCCAGATCCCCTGGAACTTGAGTTACAGACATGTGAGCTGCCATGTGGGTGCTGAAGATTAAACCCAGGTCCTCTGGAAGAGCAGCCAGTGCTCCTAATACCTGAGCCACCTCTCTAGCCTCCATAAAGGATATTTTTTTAACAACAGAAAAATACATGGAGCAAAACCCCAGGAAGAATATTTTTAAAAAGATCTTTGCCTATTGCCTTCTATGCTTTAGAAAATGGCAGGGACATCTCCATGTGTTGCCCCTTGATGTGATTGGAGCAGCTGAGCGTACCTTTCCCAGCACAAGTTCACTGGAGCTCACCATGGTCTGTCTGTCCTTCAGGTCAGATTCACCTCTTCTAAGAGACTTCCTTGATTTCCCATACAAGCATGAACAGCTCTGTCATTTAAGCTCTCATTAGGCATTGTCTGATTTTCATTTGCTTTATTTTGAATTTGATTGCTTTTTAACATGGCTCTGTCTCCAGGTTGTAGCTCCCATGGAGTTAAGAATTCTTACACTTGTTTGTCTTTTAAGCAGCACTCCACAAATGTCAATTGACCAAACAAACCTAAATCTAACAGAAAGTAGCATGATTAAACAAGAGTTGATTTTTTCTCCTACAGACCAATAATTTCTTATAGCAACAGAGGCAGGATTAGAGGTGCTGAGCGGCGGAGTTGAGCTGCTTCCACCCTGCTGGAGATGAAGGCAGGCCCAGGAGGAAGGCAAAACTCCCCCTGCTCACCCCTCTAAGTTCAATCCCCCATAAAGTTTCCAGAATGCTGATATAAGACCATAATCCTAGATTAATATGAGGAGAAAAACATGTATTTCTTACTAGTATTCTTTTGGCCAGCTACTTCCCTGCTTCCTGCTCTCCTTGGTGAAGGAGGCTCCTGATAGTGTAGTGACCAGAAGACCCTGAAAATCTTTTTTCATTAGCATAGTGCTAAAGCCTTTTGTCTTAACCTTCCCAGTAGAAGAGGGGATCAATTCACAGGAAGATCTAAGACTGTTTTCCCACTCTTCCCCATTCAACTGTTGAAGCCCTAGGAGGAAAATCAGGTGGCAAAGTCCATTCTAAAAGAGGGTTTCAGAGCAACTCTGTTCTTTTCATTTCACCTCAAGAGAGGAAGAAGAAAAGACAAGCAAGTGACTAAAACCAGGAAGGTGACTACAGAAAACCTGGTTGCTGTCAGCTGGCTGTGACCTCGGACACCAAGACTAGGACAGAAAAAAACCTGCCACTAATCTATTCTTGGCAGAAACTGTTCTTTTGGGTGAGTAAGAAGCCGCCTACTAGCCTTTTTTTTTCTTCTCATCTTCTAGATAAAAATGAGTGTTTAAAAACTGTGCTAAAATTTTCAAAAACACCTTAAAAAGATTCCATTACTTAAAGTGATTTGGATAATTGTGTTCAATGGTAGCCATTATTTAAAAATATAATTAGTTGCTGAACTCAGAGAAGGAGGGAAATTTCTGCAGGTGTTTCTCATTATTTGCTATGCATACAAAATATCTGCATAAATTACCATTATTATTCCAATGTATACTAAGAGACAATAAAGCATTAGCAAGCAAAGAAGAATGCTGTTGACCCACAGACTGCGAGGGAGGCCTGGATGCACAGTAATAGTGTGCTGGCCTTCGGCGCTACTGCTGCACATGTGCAGCCATTCAGGATTGAAAGGAACAATTTTGCACCTGTAACAATATTACATATGGAGCATAACTCCATCAGAAAGATATTGAAAACAGGAGAGGGGGGCGGGGACAACAAAACAAGTAGACAGGAGCGATGCAAGCTGCCATTGTTTCTAAGGTTGGCACATGCTGCAGGTAGATGTGGGGAATTTCTTTGAGTATAAAGCCTTCATAGAACACACACCTGATTTTTTTAAGTATATGGTACATTTCACATTTTTTCTCTTATGCTATTTCTGGGTTTGGGTGTCAGTGCTGGTGTTAGTATGGTTCAACAGAGGTTTATGTATAGATGGAAACATTCCATGTCAGCAGCCACCAGCCAGATATGGCTAGTAGAAACTATCAGAGAGCACATGGGAGAGTTAATTCTATTGAATTCCTCTTGTCAGTAAAATTATATTTTTTTTTCAGTACTTACTTCTTACTAGGCACAGGGCTAATATTTCATTGCTATACCAATCCTGAAGTTAGCGCTCTCATGGTGAGATGAGAGGCTGTAGAAATTACATGTTTGGAAGACTAGAAAGATGACTCAGTGGTTACAGGAACATTCTGCTCTTGTAGAGGACCTGAATTCTGTGCCTTGTATCATGTCAAGTGGCTCACAACTGCTTGTAACTTTAGCTGCAGAAGATCTGACATCTTCTGTCTGTCTTGATGTCATCAGGCCAGACTGTAAAGGGTCAGGGTAAAATCTGGGCATTCTCAGTCCTCTTCTTTCCCATGACATTTTTGTGTAGAATGAAGGAACAGCCCTTGAGTTCATTCTGCTTACCCAATATGCGTAGAACTCTGTAGGCCTACAGCATGTGGTAAGTGAATGACTTAAGAAAGCTTCTCATTGGAAGTGAAGAACTGATCCAATGATGGGGGAATGTCTTTCTGCATGCTGTGAAAATATGTTTCTCTGATTGGTTGATAAATAAAGCCGTTTGTCTTATGACAAGGCAGCTTAGAGGCAGGCAGAAAATCCAAAGAGATAGAGAAGGTGAAAGGCAGAACGGAGGAGATGCTGCTAGCCATGAGAAGCAAGATGTAAAGTACCAATAAGCCATGAGCCCCGTGGCAAAGTATAGATTTATAGAAATGGGTTAATTTAAGACATAAGGACATAAGATAACATAAGACATAAGATAACAAGAAGCCTACCATGGCCATGGTTTAAAAATAATATTAGCCTGTGTGTGTTCATTTGGGTATGAGCAGCTGTGGGACCAGCTGGTAAGAGAAATTTGTCCTGACTGCGGGCCAGGCGGTGCTGTAGGATGTTCTGTATGGCAAATGTGTTGCTCTGATTGGTCAATAAATAAAACACTGATTGGCCCGTGGCTAGGCAGGAAGTATAGGCGGGACTAACAGAGAGGAAAAAAGAGAGAACAGGAAGGCAGAAAGAGTCACTGCCAGCCGCCACCATGAAAAGCCACATGTGAAGATGCCGGTAAGCCACGAGCTACGTGGCAAGGTATAGATTTATGGAAATGGATTAATTTAAGCTATAAGATCAGTTAGCAAGAAGCCTGCCACGGCCATACAGTTTGTAAACAATATAAGTCTCTGTGTTTACTTGGTTGGGTCTGAGCAGCTGTGGGACCGGCGGGTAACAAAGATTTGTCCTGACTGTGGGCAAGGCAGGAAAACTCTAGCTACAAGGTGGGACACAGGAAAGCTATCAGCTACAATCCAACTTTTTTTTCAACTTTTGTTTTGGCTATTTTCTTGTTTTTACCTTTTTGGAACAGGATTTTGCTGTGTATTACAGCTTGACCTGGAACAAAAATGCTGCCTTAGCCTCTTGCATGCTGGGATTACAGGTATGCCCAGTCATATTGGACTTGATCAAACTTTTGACAAAAGAAAAACAAAACAAGGTCAAGAGGAGTGGAGTTCAAACATGTGAACACTCAGCAAACTGAGAACCAAAGTCACTGTGCTTATAACTGTGTCAAAAATATCAAAGAACATGTCATAGAACAAACACTCATGAAATGGTATGTCTCCATCCCTGGGGAAATCAAGTGCAGTGTCCAAAAAGGAAGTCATGGTTGATACATGAGAGTCCATGATTTGATGACAAAGAGCAAGTAAAAAAATCTATGCATGGCAAAAATAATGCTTTGTCATCTACTTTCCCCAGACTCTTGCTTCAGCAACCAGCAAGCCCTCTCATTCAAATAAGGAGTGAAGCTAAGGTGTTGGTTAAGGGAACTAGGAAGGCAGAAGATTGCTCAGATCCTGTTTGGGACTTCCATACTGCCACTGGGTGTTAAAAAAGACATGTTTGGGTCTTGCAGCCACAGCCTTAGGTATTTTCTTTGAGATTCTATGCCTGTACATATTTTTTTTAACTAGGAAGAAGACAGAGTTCAGCAAGTAGAAAAAGATTTCCTTTTTGCATGAATTGTGTTCTAGTCCCTTTGTACATATTAAGTAAAGTTGTTCTCTCAAAATTTCAAAAAGGTTCAGTAACTTGTCCAAAGACACATAACTACTCCATTATGAAATCAAGATCTATGCTCAGCTCTATTAAGTGTGAAGAATTGATACTGTACTGCTTAAAACTCTGAAGCTAATCTAGTCTGAATTTTGATGAACAACACATTTTGAGTTTCAAAGACCCAAACTTTTTATTTTCATTTCCTTTGCTGTGCTAAAACACTCTGACAAAAGCAATGCAAGGGGAAAGTGCCTCATTTGGTTCATAGTTCTATGTCACAGTGAAGTCAAAGTAACAGGAACACCGAACAGCCGGTCACATCAGTCAAGAGAAAGTGAATGCATGCTAGTTTGTGCTCAGATAATTCTCTCCACTTTTATACAGTTTAGGATTCCCTTCCTAGGGGATGGTGCCCCCGACAGTAGGTGGTTTTCCCACAACAATTAACATAATCAGGATAACAATAGACATGCTCACAATCCAACCTAATCTAAACAAAATCTCATTGAGCCTCTCTTCCCAAGTGACCCTAGATTGTGTCAAACTGACAATTAAATGAACCACCACACTAACCAACTCATCAGTCTTGTGTAACATGCCTCAAAATCTTTGCTGGCTCTGTTCCTCCAAAGCAAATAAATATACACTCTCTGTCCCTGTTTATAACTCTTCCATTTCCCACAAAACACCCCTCATTTATTATTCCCAACTTCACAGGGGCACTACATCAATAGGCCTAGCCACTCTGCTGTGTTCAAAGCTGTGTACTGCCTCTCAGTCAATTGTCTAGGTGTTTGTGTCCTTTGCCCAGCACCCAAGGGTTCATTCTATTCCTGTTCCTTTTTGTGTTTCCAAAAACTGACAAAACACCTGCACAGTGGGTGCTTATACATTGGTTGAATCTAGAAACACTAGAACCACACAGCAAATTCACATAAATGCTAATAAATCCTACCCTAAACCAAGCTGCATTTTCCTTCACATTGAAAGTACCATGGGGTGTACTTATTAGTTACTTTTGTTGTGAACAAAACACCTGACAGAAACAATTTGAGGAAGAATAAATTTATTTTAACTCACAACCCCAGAAGGTTTATTTCATAGTTGCTTGCCCCTGGGCTTGGATAAGATATCACAGAAGCAGAATCATATGCCCAGGGGCCAGAGGGAATGACAGGATGTCAGTTGACATCCTCAAAGGCCTTCTCTACTGACCTGCTTCTTCTACAAGCTAGATTCTGACTATCAAAATACCAAAAGTAGCTTCTAAAAGTAGCACCATCACCCCCCTATTGAACAAGTGTTCAAATCATGACCGCATAGGGGGCATTTCAGATTCAAATCACAACAGTAACCTGGCAATAATCATGCCATGGCATGATGATAGTGACCTCCTTCTTTACAGTCAAGCCAACTCTATTATTTTTCCCTATGAGACTACGAACCCTTTAAAATAAATGTCTCATTAATATCAAAATGGCATGTATGCCAGAACACAAACTCTGGAACCAGACTGCCTCATTCATGCCCTAAGTTTTACTTCCACTAACTGGAGTTCAAATCTTAACTTACAAAATGGACTGAGTGCTAACACAGAGTTATGACTGCCACTGGAAGGGAAATTTAATGTTACCCTAGAAATGAGAGGTATGGCCTGCCACACAGAACTACAGAAAGAAGATTCCTATACAGTCAAGAGGCAAAACCAGTATTGTAAAGTTGAGCCAGAACTTTCACTGTGGCTTTTATGGCAAAGCCAGTGGAAGCTTAGGGTAAAGGAGTTAAGTTTTGTGGAATATTGTTTTAAGATGTGTGACATTCATTTATGCTGTGGAGTATTTGTTTAATGATGCAAAGATATGTTGCATTCTTTTATGTTGTGTTTGTTTAACTTTGTGAAGCTTTGTTACTTTGCCTGTCTAAAACACCTGATTGGTCTAATAAAGAGCTGAACAGCCAATAGAAAGGCAGGAGAAGGGAGAGACAGAGCTGGCAAGCAGAGAGAAAAAATAGGAGGAGAAATCTGGGAAGAGAAGAGAAAGGAGCAAAAAAAGAAGAAAGAAAAGAAGACATCAAGATCCAGCCACCCAGCTACACAGCAAGCCACAGAGTAAGAAAGGTATATAAAAATTGAAAAACATAAAAGCCCAGAGGCGAGAGGTAGATGGGATAATTTAAGTTAAGAAAAGCTGGCTAGAAACAAGCCAAGCTACAGCCAGGTATTTATAAGAAAGAATAAGCCTCCATGTATGTATTTATTTGGGAGCCGGGTGGTGGGCCCCGCAAAAGAGCCAAAAAAGTAAAACAAAAACCCTACAGTTAAAAAAAAAACCTACAGTTAATAATGGCAAATATGAGAATTTTCAGTGGGCTTTTAGCTGCAGGAGTAGCCTCTATTGTTTCGTGTCTGATTCTGAAGAAGAAATATTACTTAAGGTGTGAGTTAGATAGAAGGGATACTTGGGGGGAACAGTCTAGGGATTAGTTGCATGCAAAAGACACCCCTAGTGCTAACTCTTTGTTAACTCTAAAAATTACTGTCCCTAGAAGGGGCAGTCTTTCTATCAGCAACATTCTTAAGATTCAAAGCATCATAAGGTACATAGAATAAAACACATGGCATTAAACAAACTAGTCAATTTGACTTGCTTTCCTTATCTGTAAACTGGACACAATAATAAGCATGACATCAGAGTTGCTGTGGGGTTAAATTAATTAATATAGAGAGTACACAGAACAGAGTGTGACATGTAGGGAATATGATATTAAAATCATAGATATTTGTCACTGCAGTACTTCGTAATGACTCCCAAAGGGACAAGAATGCTTTGAAAGTTCTGAATGCATGCATGAATGTCAGAATGAGTGTGAGTGCTCTTGTGATTATGTAATGCCTTTCTGTTAAGGAACTTACATTTCTAAATTCTTAGAAAGATAAAATGAATTCTTAAGCTAAATTGGAACCAAAGTAAAGAGGAATCACTCCAGACAAGGAGATTCTCAGGTTCTGCAGCATCTGCTGCTGTCTTCCTACAGGGCTGCTTCCAGGCCGTCTATCTCTGTCCCAAAATTTAAGGCAGACATTTGTCTTTCAGGTTTCTCCTGGCATCATAGAAGTCACCAAATGAAACATAATTTTTCCCATCCATAACCCAGTGAGGTTTAGTTGGACTGAGTAGCATTCTCAGTTTGAAAGAGAAAATTTGCATCTTTAGACATCAGTAACACCGAGAAATAAGTAGGTGTTATTTAGGCCTCTGTTAGCATCTGTGTAATGAAAACGGAAGCAACATCATCGGTCTTTTCTTCTGCTGTTACCGTTCAGTGAAATCTAGCAGGCTCTTCTTGTTATGGACATAGGGCATACCCAGCCTCTACATTTCTGATTGTCTGAGGAAGGCCTTGCTGTGGCTAGAGCTGGCATCAAGCTCATGAGTGTTGCCTGCCTTCACCTCAAGTGCTGGGACTCTATCTGTGTACCACCACACTCACCCCTGGGCTCTACTTCCAACAATTCTGGCATTTTGGATGTAAAGATGCTTAGAGATAAATAAGTGGATAATATTTATTAGTTAGCCCTCCGGGTTCCTAAAGAACAAAACAAATTCCAGGGTCCCACCAGCCATCTCTTATTTATAATCTCTAGAAAACATTCACTTGTATAGATTTAGAACTCCTTGATATCCAGATGAATACAAGCACTTTATTATCAATAATACAAAAGATCCTCATGGAGCAACAGAGCCTGAAGATATCTGTCACCTGTACCTTGATATCAACAGCACAGAAAAGACCATCTATAGATCAGCTGATCTTCCTCTTCACAGGTGTCATAACTATTAACAATAAAAATTCAGTGAAAACCCCAGACTTGCCCACCTCTCCATTTGTGACTTTGAACATAGAATTTAAAATGTTTCTCTATCCTTCTCTGCAGGATGAGAAAGTTAAACCTAATGCTCACAATCTTACATCTCATGGTTTTATGAAGGAAAGTACAATGACTTTACTAACCAGCTACAAGGCACTTTAGCACATCCAACTGATCATGCCATTCCACATGAGCCCAGGATAGAAGGAAACCAGCAGCTTGGTGACCTCATAAAGTCACTCTTCATGACTTTAATCTTTCTAAAAGTTTTCAAGTTATTTCCTATAACAAGAGGCTTAATTTAAAAATGAGTTGAGTTATAGGCCTTTATATAGCATTCATTTCTACACACTTGAAATAGGAAATGTTAGCTATTTAATCAGTCAGGTTTGTAATTTAGTTTGTAAACTCAGAGACCATATCTAGGTTTTACATAATATTGATTACATGATCAGGGCTCATTAAAGGATAATAATTTTAAAATCACATCTAAGTGTTAACATTTTCTAGCTAATTTCCTTTCCATGTGAATGCTTCATATTTTAATATATCACCATTTCTCCTAGTTATTTATTTATTTGCTCTAGAAAACCAGTGAGAATTAATCTAGAATTATGACAAAATTAATGAAAATTTAAATGAAAGTCTAATCTTATTGGAATTTCATTTTTGATGACATAATAATAGGCTTATATAGCACCTTTCATCTATGGACCTCTAAGCACTTTACAAACATTAGTTAATTCCTACAACAATCCTGTGAGGTTGGCAATTATAATCAGCCCATTATGTAAATCAGAGAAGTGCATCACAGGGAGGTTAAGTTCCTCAGGCAATAGGAAAACCAGTGGCAGAGCCAGCATCAGACCACCAGCTCGGTGGGCCTGGCACTTCACACTAAGAGAACCTCATAGGAAGCCTACCGTCCTTGTTGGTAGCCAAGAAAGGCTGCTGTTCAAAAGATATAGGTCTCAAAGGCATATTTATTGCTCTCACCTTATCACCAACCAACATGGATTGTGAAAGACCAGGAAAAGAGCATGGAAGAGAGGAGCCTGCCTTGAGACATGGAGAAAACCAGTTTCCTCGTGCATTTACTCAGCAATGTTTGACTCTACCCAAGGAGGCTATGTGGTGTCTCGCTTTCACCAGCTATATTATCTTGCTTCCTTCAATATAAAGAGAGAAACATTAACCCAAATACTAATGAGGACATTGCTTGTATTGACAGAATTAGTTAGGCAGTGCTTATTGTGTATTGGGAATGATGCACAGTATTTTGCACGTAACCTCATGTAACCTTTATAATATCTCTATATAATATACTAGTCATTGCTGTGTAGCAATTTATCTTAAAACCCAGTGACTTAACACTAAATTTATTCTTGCTTATATGTGCCTGAGTCAAGTGGCTTAAGCTACAGACTGGATCCTGATCTGCCCCAGCAATGTCTACTCCTCTTTAGAGAGTGGGTAGCTGACTCCTGTTTACTTGTAGCCAGCATCACATCTGTAGCTACCCTAGTGGCTACGTAAGTTATGTGGCCAGTCTCAAAGCTGTATCCAAGAGCACTCTGTACTGTATAAGACCAACCAGTTTGAACCACTAAACCCAAGATACATGGTGTAGAAAAGTCAACTCTGTGAATGAAGTTGGTGGGGAAAGAGCGAATACTTTTAATGCTGTTGTCAGTGTTCTTGTTTCTGTTATGTAGATGGAAAAGCAAGCTGGACCAGGACTGATGAGCAAGTTAGGTTTCTGTGTTTCCCAGGCCCAGCTCCACCGCTGCCACTCTTTAAGGGCCACATACATTGTGGGCTGTTTTCTCATTGCTCAGATCAAACACTGTGCAGCTCCCCTTCTTTGCTAGAGACTGACGAAGATCTAAATTACAAGGCCACAGACCTCTCTGTCCTAGTTACAGCTGAAGCAGGACTGAGCAGCCTTTGTTTTATTCCATGCCCACAGTTCCCCGTGGCACCAAGAAGCCCCGAGCCGTCTTCAAGCCTTCATCACCGGTGCATTTAAGCCATTAAAGTAGCCTGCTACATTTCAAACGATGACGCCAATGACTCACAGAAAGTGCTTTAGCTCTGCATGTATGAATTAATCATTCCAGCTAACTAGACATAGAGTTCACCTAGGGTCTCTGACCTACTCCAGATAAATATTAAACGGATCAGCCTTTCTCAGTGGACTCAATGCAAATTACCAACAGTCCCTGGGTCAAAGATCTAAGAGGCGATCAGAAGTTTAAATGAATCAGACCCTAAGGGCGAACAAGAATTTTATTACTGGAGTGAATATTGCACATGGATCCACATGCAGCGCTCTCCTCCAGCGTTGGCAGGGATGACAGGAAGGGTAACATGGACAGTTTCAAACCTTGTGCTTTTTCTGGCTGCTGTAATATTTTGTAGTTACTCTGTAGAACTACGAATGTGAGAAGAGACAAAAATTTGTAACTTTTTATTAGCATAGCTATAACTGGTTTCAAAGGAGATAATAAGGTTTTATTTGGGAAGCTATGAGATGGATGGGAGCTGCAACATCCTCTGTTTGCTTTTCAAATTCCATGCTGTAGAGTGCAAGGATTCCCTGGCAGGGCTACATGAGCAGCTGCAGGGGAAACACAGAGGTGGAGGTACCATGCCCTTGGCCTCCCCTTATTCAACTACAGCAGCTGCATTTTGATCTGCTTGAACAAACGAACACTCAGAACACATGAACACAATCACACTCAGATAAAATATTCTGTTCCTGAAAACCAAAAATGGATTAAAAACCCATTGGTTTGATAATGTCTTCTTCTGATATAGTATTCATATTTTTTAGACCAAGCAACTATATTCATTCTAAATATGACCTGAATATTTATTTATTTAATGTTGGGTTCTTTATATATCAGCAAAGAGTAGGGTACTCATTGCTATGTTGTTTTGGTGGTGGTGTTTTTCTTTTTTCTAAAACATCCCATTTTGTTTTGGTTGCTTTAATCTTAGTGTTCTCATTTCCTTATATTCAGTATCAAAATTGCTATTTTACCCCAGCCTAGGGATGAGCATGTCTGGTATCATTGCAAACAAATAATCTAACTGGGGATAGGAGAGGAAAACAATGCAGTTTCTGAGATTTAGGAATAGGTGTGTTGTACTGAATTTCTGCAGTCTTCTGTATCAAAATCCTTGTAGGTTTTCCTTTGGAAGCCTGATCACTGTCCTTTAGGGGATAGGAATTTCCTAGCACCCACACTAAAGATCAGTAAAACACAAAGGGCTCTTTACAATCATTTCTAATCTTCATCTCTTCTAGGAAGATGCTAGAGAACAGAAGCACAATCTGGTCCTTGGTGTAGGAACTGCTCTGCATCTGTTTGCATGTGGATACTATGAGATCCTGTAGAAAGATAGGGTAGGTCTTCTTGGAGAATTCTTCCACTTTCCCTTTCTATAAAATATTCCAATCCTCTTTCTTCTATCACCATACAAATAATTCCTCACATCATTTACCCTCAGTTTCCTGGTTTTCTGAATTATGCCATCACTGGATCAGAGCAAGGAGGATCAACTATAACCTCTGGTGCTATCAAATTGCTCCCACATCTTTGGTGCCCTAGCTAGTGAAATCTCTGAGATACATAAGATACTGTCTTAATCAGGGTTTGCTACTGATGTGATAAACCATGACTTGCGGAGGAAAGGGTTTATTCCATTCTACAGTTTGTAGTCTATCATACACAAAGCCTGGGAAGAAACTCAAGGCAGGAACTAAAGCAGTGACAATGTCGGAGTAGCTTACTAGCTTGTTCCTTCTGGCTTGCTCAGACTGCTTTCTTATAGTACCAAGGATGACCAGCCCATGGGTGGCTCCACCCACAGTGACCTGGGCTCTCACACTTTAATCATAAATCAAGAAAATGCTCCCATAGGCTTGCCCACAGGCCAATCTTTGACAGTTTCTTGACTGAAGTTCCTTCTTCCTAAATGACTCTAGCTTGTGTCAAGTTGACATAAAACTAGTCAACACAGTTACTGAGGATTCAGATTTTATGAGGATATCAGTGAAACGTCTTACATCTGCTGCCATTTACAAATAAGATTTTGTGATGGCTCAGTAACATTTTAGCAATATTTAACAAAACTAGTTAGACTACGTTTCTAGTGCCTTAAACATGTGGTCTATATTGACTTTTATTAAATAGAATATTTTCACTCTTATGTGACACCAACATAGGTCTAGTTGAGATCCTATTAATTATATGATTTACTTATTCAACTATGAGTCTATGTGAAAGTCTGAAAACTACTAACTCTGAAAACTACTAACTCCTGGACTGATAGGAGTGGGTGTCACCATAACTCCTCATGTCTGTTTGAGCATCACTAGTTTTGAGTACTTAGGGTAGCATCAAGTGATTTATAGTTTCTTTAAGTCTTTAATAATAATATAAATCTATAAGTAGTTTCTATAGAGTCTTTCTCTTATGGCCATGCACCTGTACAATGATACAACAATCAGAAAACAACATGAATAATTCTACTGCTTTGGGGAACAGCCTCTAACCTGTAACTGATAGGATTTGGGGTAAGTACACCCCAGTTCCATCACCCTTTAGGAGGCATAACTCTGAGGTGCATGGTCTGCAGTAGCATCCAGAGTCCTTGCTCTATTACTGTGAGAAAACATCATGACCAAAAGCAACTGAGAGAAGAAATCGTCTACTGGATTTGCAATTCTAAGTTACAGTTCTTTATTGTGCAAATCAGACAAGAACTTCCACATCCACAGTTAAGAGCAGAGACAGGATGACTGCGGGGATCTTTGTTTGCTTGCTTCCTGCTGGAGTTCAGCTTTATTACTACTTCTCCATGACTGCACAATTCATGGAATGGTGCCATTCGCAGTGGGCTGGGTCTTCTTATATAAATGAACATTCAAGACAACCCCTCATCCCCAACACACACGTATACCCACTGGCCAACCTGATCTAGACAATCCTTCATTAAGGCTCTTCCCAGGTGATTCTAGGTTGTACCAAATTGACATTTAAAAGAAACAAGCACAGTCTCCCAAGGGGACAAAACTGCAGCTGCTCACACTGAAAAGACGCATAGTTCTATGTCCTTGCTGTCCTCTTCCTTTCCCTCATTTTCTCCCCACATTTCCTTCTGGCATTTTCTAGGATCAACTCGCAAATAAACTACATGTACTCAGTCCTTGTCTCACAATTTGCTTCTGAGGTCACTCAAACTAGATGCTACTCTAAGTCTCAGGTCCATCCTTGATAAATGGAGGGCAACACTAATTTTCTTCTAGTCTTATCAAGATGAATGAACCACTATCTGTGTCAATCAACAGTACTTACCATTACTATCAGCTCGTGAAGGCACTTCAGAAGACATACTTGCTCATGGCAGGTTCCTATCATCTTGTTTCCAGACCTCAATAATCAGGCTCTCTGTCACTTCATACACCACTCATTTCAAGGAAGGCATGGTCTTGCTCTTTCTCTAATATGCCAAGGGACAGTCCTTACACTATCAGTTTCCTCATGGAGGTATCTACATGGGTTTCCCCACCCCTCCATATATCCTTGCAGAAATATGACCTGACCAATAACCATTTCATTGACCATGCAGGGATCCTTGTTTGTTTCTTTCTGCCAGAGTTCAGCTCAGTTTCTTTCTTTCTTTTTTTAACAAATCAATTAGAATTTTAATGTGTTCTGCCCATAAAAACACAAGAACACAAAAATATACAACATTGGGGGAATATTTTCCAAAAGTGTAACAGATAAAGGGATGGCATCCTAACTGTATGGCACAGTCCCTGGAGGCCATACACCATGGTGAGTCACACCCTCACCCCTGTGTCAGACATCCTGTGGTATGGACAGACATAGTGTACATGTCACTTTCTCATCGTGGCAACAAAATACCCAAGATAAACAGCTTAAGGGTGGGAAGATTCACTTTGGTTCAAGGTCACAGAGGATTTAGCCCATGGTCTGTTGGCTCCTTTGTTGCAGGGCCTACATGAGGCAGAGGAAAACTGCTCACTTTATGATAGCCAGGAAGCAGAGGTAGCAGCAGGAAGGGGCCAGGGACAAGAAAAACCTTCCAAAGACATGTCCTTCAGTGAACTGCTTTCTCTAGGCAGGCTCCATCTCCTAATCATCCATTCAATATGACTCATCATCACTCTTCTAGAGAAGAATTTATTGGTCTCATGATCCTATCACCTTCTGGTTGTATTACTATCAGCTCAGTTTCTATGTCTGTAGGTACCACTGTCTATGAGACCCTGTGTGTCCCCTTCCCTTTTGCTTCACTTCCTTGTTTTCATTATGGTCCTTACTTTCACTAGAGTAAAATGCCCACAAGTGCAAAGTTCATATTCTTGTGTTCCCTTCTTTCTTCCTGATTGAATATACAGAAATTACAGAGAATTTTTTTTAGAGATGTGATCTTATGTGGTTTAAACTGGTCATGTATCAGCACATTCAACTTTACAAAGTATCATTTACTAAGTGAATGGAGGCTTGTTCATCACATACTTTTTGTGCACTCTTAATATTAAAATTTATTGATTCAGTGACTCTTCTCAGATTGTGGCTATAATGGTCTAGAGTCTCAACTGTTCAATGATGGTCCAAGTTGTTAAAGCGCTGTAGTTTGGAACTGGTTGTGATGAAATGTTTACACCATGGTAACTGACAAACACTGGAAATCAAGACCTTTCTCTTTGAGAAGCAGCTTTCTACACACAGAGATGGTAACTTAGAGTCCAGTGTAACCAAGACTGCTTTCAGATGGGCTAGACCTTAACTTTGAAGTGTGAAGAAAGTGAAAATTGAACAATCTATCATCCTTGTCACCAATGGGACTTTATATTGATAGTGAAGGAGTATCCCTGTCTTAGTTAGGGTTTCTATTGCTTTGAAGAGATACTATGACCACAGCAACTCTTATAAAGGGAAACATTTCATTGGAGTATCTTACAGTTCAGAGGTTTAGTCCATTATCATCATGGCAGGACATGGCTGCAGACAGGCAGACATGGTGCTGGAGATGGAACTGAGAGTTCTACATCTTGATCCGCAGGCAACAGGAAGTGAACTGTCTTCCACACTGGATATAGCTTGAGCATAGGAGACCTCCAAGTCCACCCTCACAGTGACACACTTTCTCCAAATAGGCAAAACCCACTCCAACGAAGTCATAATTCCTAATAGTGCCATTGGGAGCCATTTTCTTTCAAACCATCACAATACCCAGACATTTATTATTATTATTAATAACATTCCCTCTGAAGCTATGTTGTCCCATACATACATTTCTGCTATTGCTCACATGACACCAGGTTTTCAATGTTAATACATGAACAGCTCTTTAAGGCAAAGAACAGTTCATCTTTATGATCCCCTGCGCTAACAAAATTTTTCCATGGAGCAGCTGATGGTTGGTTAAAAAGATTGTCTATTGGCTCAGCTGTTAAAGACACCCACTGCCAATGCTGAGGATCCTTATTTATTCCCTGAATCCCACGTGACATAAGGACAAAACTGATTTCCTAATTGTCCTCTGATCACTACAGGCATGCAATGGCATGCACATGCATGTGTATGTGCACACCCACACCTGCACCCATGCACTAAATAAAATGTAAAAAAAAAAAATCATTCTAATGCTGTGGGACGGTCTGTATGTCAAATTGCTCTGATTGGTCAATAAATAAAACACTGATTGGCCGGTGGCCAGGCAGGAAGTAGGTGGGAGAAGGATAGAGGAGAATTGTGGGAAGCAGAAGGCTGAGGCGGAGAGACACTGCAGCCGCCGCCATGACCAGCAGCATGTGAAGACGCCAGCAAGCCACCAGCCACGTGGCAAGGTATAGACTTATGGAAATGGATTAATTTAAGCTATAAGAAGAGTTAGCAAGAAGCCTGCCACGGCCATACAGTTTGTAAGCAATATAAGTCTCTGTGTTTACTTGGTTGGGTCTGAGCGGCTGTGGCGGGTGACAAAGATTTGTCCTGACTATGGGCAAGGCAGGAAAACTCTAGCTACAAATGGCGCCCAACGTGTTGGCAAGAGTTTCCACCTAAAACCTGAGAAAAGATTCTAAAACGGAACTAAACACAGCTTCCTAATTGTCTCTCTCAAATGAGCGGCAGCCTGCTGGTTTGAGCTACTGGCGGGTTCCTAGCATGCAAGCTCGATCTGCAGTATGGCGGGAATGAGGCCTCTGCAAGTGGCACATTAAGCTGCGTGGTGGATTTAGCCTTTGCTAGTACAAAACAAAAAGAGTTTTCTGGGCTACACGCTGCTTGGATAAAAGCATAGACCCACGATGGCTCCCAGAGCTGGCGGAAAACGTACCACTGCCATGTTGCGAAGCTGAAGTGGGCGGAGCCAGCAGCCACAGCGCCATTTCAGGCTTAGAAGGCTGCAGTTTAAAGCAATAGGCTCAAGGTAATATAAAACATAAGCCACATAAAGATGGCTACCACACAGAGAATCTGGATAATGTTCTCTTTGATATTCGTAACTGAAGAGAAACATTTGATTGCAAAAGCTGTTGAGTTATGCCAAAATGTGTGTTTTAAAGGTACCTTAACTTCAAAATTTGGATGTAAGGATATGTTGCTTTGGAAAAGAGGCTCTGCTTTTGTTTCCACAGAAAGCCAGAGGTTATGGATTTGTTCCAGATTAAGATACATCAGGTTTGACCAGCCAAGACCACCTGAAAGGTCTCCGATGACACCATGGCCCAGATGATCCAACATCCAGAATTGTTTCAAGGCAACTGGCTCAGACGATACGATCTCACAGACTACTCCATGATCCTAAAATTTTCTTTGTGTCCCCATAAGATACAGCGCCCCCCTCCAGCAGGAAGTAGTAAGAGAAGCTACGCCCAAATTCCCAAATATACCAAGCTGACTTTGGAGGTGTGTAAAAGTTAAAACCTTCCTTTAAAAAAAAAAAAGAAAGGGGAAGTGCTGTGGGACGGTCTGTATGTCAAATTGCTCTGATTGGTCAATAAATAAAACACTGATTGGCCGGTGGCCAGGCAGGAAGTAGGTGGGAGAAGGATAGAGGAGAATTGTGGGAAGCAGAAGGCTGAGGCGGAGAGACACTGCAGCCGCCGCCATGACCAGCAGCATGTGAAGACGCCAGCAAGCCACCAGCCACGTGGCAAGGTATAGACTTATGGAAATGGATTAATTTAAGCTATAAGAAGAGTTAGCAAGAAGCCTGCCACGGCCATACAGTTTGTAAGCAATATAAGTCTCTGTGTTTACTTGGTTGGGTCTGAGCGGCTGTGGCGGGTGACAAAGATTTGTCCTGACTATGGGCAAGGCAGGAAAACTCTAGCTACATTCTAAAGATTGGTTATAAAGATTAAAGCAAAAAGTAAGTCCCTATATAACTAACTTACCCAAAATTCTTTCATTCATAACAACCTAAATAGTGAATTAAAGTCCAGCCTCACCTTGGGTTTTTAATTACTTCTATAAAAACAACCAAGTACTTAAATGACTACATTGATTCTCTTTGTATAAGTCCTTAGGGCAGGGGTTTTCAAGATAAAAATCTAAGTCAGTTTTAGAACCACTAAGCTATATGATGAAGAATGAAATTTCTAGTGATCTTCCACATCATTAGTACAAGAACAGTTTGGTAGAATTCTGTGGGACACTTTTGTCTTTAGATAAGCATTGAGGGTGTTGTAGTTTGAATGAGAATGCCCCTAGAGGTTCATATGTTTGGATACTTGGTCCACAGTTGAGAGAACTATTTGGGAAGGATTGAGAGGTGTGGCCTTGAGGGGAGGGATGTGTCACTAGGGGCAGGCTTTCAGGTTTCAAAGACTCACCATTTTGAGTGAGCTCTCACTGTCTCCTGCTTGAGGTTTGAGATGTGAGCTCACAACTGCTCCTGCTGCCATACCTTTGCTCTGCCATCATGGACTCTTAAACTCTGTAACTATAAGCACAATTAAAATGCTTTCTTTGATAAATTGCTCTTGTCTTGGTGTTTTATAACAGCACTAAGAAGTAACTAAGACAGTGGGTAAAGTAGGAGAGACAATGTGATAATAAACAAACCTTGAAAATATGATTACAGTAAGTGATTTTCCTATAAGCCTTCATTTAATGCACAGGTGTGGGTCCCTTGGGTAGCCTCCTCCAATCACCATCAATCGACTTCACAGTGGCTGGAACTGACAAATCACTCCATTCAAGTTGCAGGAGAAACTGGAAAAAGGGCATCTTTTAGTGGAACATGGAATAGGAAACCATTCTCATTTACATATGGCAAGTCTCTGCTGCAACATGGTTAAATATCATCAGGGATTCTACATGAGACTTCATTTTATAGGAAACCTCACTGATACAGATCATTGGAAACAATACAACTTTTGTTTTTGTTTCTCATACAGGGTCTCACTCCATGTCCTGGCTCATCTGGAATTTGCTCTGTTGACCAGACTGGCCTCAAACTGACAGAGATCCACTTACCTTTGTGATCTCCCATTACTTTTCATAAGAGTAGAAGTTTGTTTGCAGCCCAACAGATAATCATGTATACCATCACCACTCCTCATTAGGAAAGCCTGCCTCCCTTTCATAGACTGGTTTTCCTAGCATCTAGTAAGCAGCCGTTGGAGCTTCCAAAACAAACCTGATACTGGGCAAGATGTTCCTCACTAGTTGAAAAGAAATAGGTTCATTTTCCTCTGTTAATGAGGAAATATGATCTGTGATCTAGGGTTAGTCCCACAGTCTTGTGTTGGTGAAGTGAGATGCAGAAGCCCTGCTGTGGGACTGAAAAGCACGTGACTGTGGGTGACAATGGAGAGTCATTGCATTCACTCTAGAATCCAGTATCACTCAGCTCATGTGTGAGACAATGAAAATATAAACCTTTGAAGTATATTATCCATTTGTGTGTTTTAAGTTATTTATCCATGCTTTCAACATGCATCTACTAAGAAACTCATTGATGTTAGGTACAGTGTTGACCATAGTCAGACAATTTCTGTGCTTTTCCAGATCTCCTCTATAATTTAATCTCGAATAATGTTGGACACCCTTTCTTGATGTAAACACATGTTCTCTCGTTTTGTAACCTTCCAAGGAAACATGGTGGTAAAAGGCAAGCCTGTGGAAGGCTTCTAGGAAGTATACAAAAACATGGAGTTGGGGGGATTAAATTGTTTTTATAACAAAGAGCCATTTTAAAGGGTTTCCCCATGGCAGATGAAGGGAAAGAGCTCTGGGACCCAGAAAGAAGTGGAGGTAGGACAAGTTTTCCAGAGTGAAACTCCTGATCCCTAGAACAAACATACCAGCAAGTCTGGTACAGAGAAAACAGAGGAGAAGTTGCAGTTGCACTGGAGTCTGACCTGTAAGTTTATGTCATTTTCCCTTTGTAGTTTCTGGTTCATCAAAGGTAGAACCTAGACAGTTGTTGCACAGTTGTTCTACACAGTACAGTTGTGCATTGGTTAGCAAACAAGATCAAGAGTTCACTGAAGCTAGTTTATGACTTAGGTCAGTATGCTCTGCATGTCAGTCACTGAGAGAACAAAGACCAGGATAGAGTCATGGGTAGGATAAACGTGATCCAGACTGAACCAGAGGCAGTGTCCTGAGCAGGAGTAACAAGCAAAATTACCTTTCTTGGAAACATTGAATGACATGAAACAGGACTTTACTCCAGGGACAGAATAAATCAAATAAACCACTTGACCGGTAAAGAAAAGAGGAACCCCAGACACTGGGGAAACAGATACTGGTGATGATAATTTGAATTAAGTTCTATAAGGGTGGTTAAGTGTCACAAAGCAATGTAGGGCATGCTGAAAACATTTGGCATAGCACACTGTCTAAATGCATCATGAAGACAGGGATCCTGCCACGTTCGATTTGAAGTAATTCAGACAGATTAATTCTCTTCTGACATTGACATAAAATGGTGAATTCTGATGAATGTAGTTAATGGTGACTTCAAGTGTTTGCAAAAGAAACTTGGAAATCTGTTTGGGATTATTATAATTCTGATTTTAGCTATCTCTATTAATCTTCTGTAGATCTTTCCTCATCCTCTAGGCCACCCCATCCTCAAATGATCCTTACTGACATCTCTCTTCTTCCTGCCTGGCTTTAAGGACAAGCTTCTCTTCTAACTCAATTCTGCTCAATGTCTTCTAGAGTTGAGAGGTTTGACTCTGGAGATAGTCTAATCACTTTACACGAGACAGTGAGAAAGGGGTGTGATGGCATCTGTCATCAGTGCCAACTGCGTGCCATGGTTTGAGTGTGGAATGTTGCCCGGATGCTTCTGTGTTTGAACATTTAGTTCCCCGCTAGTGCACAGTTAGGAAAGGTTGTGGACACTGTAACAGGTGGAGCCTCATTGGGGGAGGTGGGGTCACTGGAGGGGCCACTTAGTTTCTGTAGTTCAGCCTTACACCCTGTTCACACACTGCTGCCTGACTGTGGACACAGTGTGCCAGCTCCAAGTACTCCTTCGGCCTTGCTGTCCCTATCAGGGTGGTCTGTATTTCTACTTAAATCATGAGCTAAAATAAACCTTTTCTTCCTAAGTTGTTTCTCATCAGGTGCTTGGTCTCAACAACACAAAAATGTAACTTCAACAGTTTAGGATGCACAATGTTGACCACTAGGTTCTTAAGGTCTTCTCTAAGTTTAAGAATACACAAGAAAAATCTTATCCATAGCCACAAGAAAAAACAGACCTCTGTTAATCTTGTTACCCTGGCAGCTTGTCACCCATTCAGGGAAATATCTTGTGTAGCCTTTTCAATGATATTAGAAAAAAAGTTTGTCAATAAAGTTTACTGTTACTGGCTTCAAGTTCTTGTAATGATTGTGAACATGTAAGTGCTCTTTGCCTGCAAGTCACATGTCAACTACTTCCTAGGTCAAAAGACTAACAGAGGCTTTCGACTGGATGAAGTGTCCCGGAGATATTTTACAGTCTCATCAGAGGACCAGCTAAGAGAGATGAGACTCTCTAGTAGATGCTTCCATGTACTCAGAACTGGAGAGACCTGACCAGAGTTTTTAATGATAAATCTTCCAGTCTAAAGTGAGAAGAACAAATTATGAATGAAGATACTGAAAAGCAGAACATGATCTGAGAGGTCAGTGAGACAGCAGGGCAGGCCTCTGGAGAGGTTAGTGACCTCAGAGCAGAGACAGCAGGGCAGTCTCTTGCCAGTGACTAGAATCTGACTGTTTTCTTGAATCTGAGGATGGTTCATGAATATTGTCTCTGGCTTCTTGAACTCTCATTGCATGTTCAGTGAACTTCCCATTATATAAGAACATTGAAGACAGTGTTTCAAAATCAAATAACTAAAAATAAAGCTTCCTCACTCACACCAGTCCTGCAACACAAAAGTCAAGGCACAGGAGCACGTGATCCAAGAGCAGACAGAATACAGAGATGATCTGGAGCATGCGAGCTGAAGTCAGACATCTGTTTCAGTCCTAGCTCTACGGCTCACCACAGTCTAATCTCAACCCAGACTCTGGGACACTGAGAATCACATCTGCAGCCACGATGTAAAGATGAGCTTCTCTCTCATGTTTGGGTTTGACCTGCACACACCCAGGATTCTGTGGGTATCTTGAGGTAGAATCTCCTTCTCTCTTGAAGGAGAACCTTCAACAACGAAATGCCCATGGGAGCTGCAGAGATCACTCAACTGGCAAAGTGCTTGCCATAAAAGCATGAGAACCTGAGTTCGGGTCCCCAGCACCCCTGTAAGTAGGGAAGTGTACACAGGAGGACTCTTGGGCCAGCCAGTCTAGCCAAATCAGTGAGTTACAGGCTTGTGGGGAGATCTGACCTAAGAAAAATTGAGGTGGAGATGACATCAGCCTCCAGCCTCCATATGCTTGCAGACACACACACACACACACACACACACACACACACACACACACACACACACACACTGAATTTTTACCAAGTAGGGAAGCAGAACTATCTGGAACAAGTGGGTCATTCAGGGGGGCCTTGAGATTAAGAGCTTACCATAGTCCCTGTGGTGAGCAGTCACTTAACCATGCCTTCCTTATCACAAGCAGCACACACACACATCACACACAAATGTACTTGGTGGGGTGTGACAAGTATCTTCTGGGTGAAGGGCTAAATTTCTGGCAATGTGGCTCTCACTGTGGTCTTCTGATCTCCACTATACTGAGATAGAACAGGGGAGACCTCCTGGGGTTGAATACAGTCATAAACACCCACTATCTATGAGACAGTGGGCAAGTTGCTTGGTTTTTTTTTTTTTTTTGTATCAGTTTCCCAGCCATAAATTAAGGACAATGGCAATGTCTATGAAATGGAGTGATTAGGGAAATGAATGTAATCCAAAAGAGAAGTACTTAGAATCATGTTTGTTGCATAAGTACTTTCTAACCTTTATGTGAATAAATGTATAAAATCAGCATAACTTTATGATTGCTATTTATCAATGACTCAGCATGATTTTATAAAAATGATATGCTTTTCTTCTAACTACATACTGAGTGTGTGAGAGAGTATATAATTAGCGATGTCTGGAAGTTCACGAAGCCCAACATGTCAGTTACTTTTCTTTTTCCTGTGGCCAACCAGCCAACCCCCACAAAAAACAACTTAATGAGGCTTTTTCCTTGTTCATAGTCCAGGAATATGGTCCGTCATTGCAGGAACAATGTGGCAGAAGCAACTACTCAATTTTGTGTCCACAGTTAGAAAACCTATCAGGTTCATGGCCTACCCCAAGTGGCCTACTTCTTCCAGCAAAGCTCTGCCTGTTAAGAGGCTCTACAACCTCCACAACAGCACTATCAGATGGGAACCAAGTGTTCAAACGTGAACCCATGGCAAACATTTAGTATTCAAAACAATGCCCAGTAATTAAACTAGCATGGACAAGAAACAGTAAAACTTTCTAGAGAAAGCAAAGCAAAGAAAAGGAGGTAAAACGCACAGAAAGTAAATTCAGGACTCTCCATCAGTCCAGGCTGGTCACCGAATCCTGAATATGACACCAACTTCTGTAACCCACTCACTCAGTCACCAGAGCGCCAACTCCTATAGCTCCTACTGGTCAGCAGATACTGAGTATGAAGCAGCTTACATTTTGCACCCAGTTAAGAAGATGAATTCTGAGAGAACTGAGGAAAACTGCACATGGGGCCTGTGTCATATTCCTCTGTTTCTCTTGCCTGGCTGTGCATCTGTTGGGATGGGGAAGGAAGGGCAAGGTGTTCTCTGTGTCCAGCAAGATCTCAATAGAAAGATTTTGGTCCTAACATGACAAAGATTTTGGAAATCCTGCAGAAACTCAGTAGCTAACTGGGCCTGGTGGTATATGTCTGTCATCTAGGTAAACAGGAGGCTGAGACAAAATCACAAGTTTGCAGCTAGCTAGAGCTTCATAGCTAGATCCCTTTTCAGGAGAAAAAAATAAAAAGAGAGAAAAGGGATAACTACTGTGTCTTCACATTTTTGTGCCTGGTGGAGGCTAAAAGCTTTTTCAATAATATCTGTAGAAAGCTAGCTCCATGAAATGCATGTTATTGTGTTGTTTGTGTTCTTATATCTTTCTCCCAACTGTGACGTTTTAATAGCAAATAGCTTTCAAAAGAAGTTCAATTGTCACTGATAGAAGGTAAACACAGAAGTAACCAAAATGGAACAAATGTCTTCTTTGTCTTTTATTTTAAAGTAGTAGATATTACTTATACAGATGGGCTTTATGTTCATAGCTGTATATAACATATTTTGTCATGTCCATACACACACACACACACACACACCCTCATTACACTGTCTTATTCCCTTTCCACTTCCGGTGGTCCCTTTCATCTTCCCAGCTGGTTCCACTAAGGCATGTCTTTGTGTGTAACCCAAATGAGCTGCATTAGGTTGGTTTATAACAGCATGTATGTGGGATTTTACAGGAGCATTTTCTTCACTACTGAAGAAAATCCACCGTCCCTGCAACCCAGCAACCATCACCTGTATATAAATCCCTAGGGAGGTATGGGGGCTCCGGAGTTCCTGCCCTCTCTATAGCAGTGTGTCCTGTCTGCAGACCCAGTTTTAAGCAAGTCCCTTGCAGATAATCCTAACTGCGTGGGGCTCAGGCATGCAATAGCCATCCTCCCTTTACATTCTTGTACCCCCTCTTTTGTTATTCTCTGAGCTTGGGTGGTGTGTGGGGTGTCTAGACGTCTCATTTAGAGCTGAGCACTCAGATGTCACTTATTCTCATACATTGATCAGCTCTGAAATTACCATTGCCCACTGCAAATGGAAGTTTCTGTGACCAAAGCTGACAAGAGCAATGATCTGTGGGTATGAACACAGTTATTAAGACGGTATTCTGACAGGCACATTGCATTTTTATAGAGTTTTACTAATATTTATTAATTGTATGACACGATGGGTTTTTAATGACATCTTACATACACATAACATATTTTAATCTACTCACCCACCTCTCTCCCCCAGTGACAATGCCAGCAGGCACAGGTCATCTTCTGGAGGGAGACACTGCTGTCAGTTCTTGCCAAACATACTTGAGCACAATTGTTACAGCTTCTGTGGGGCACTGTGCAGATGGGCAGGGTCGTTGACAGAAAGGACAGTGGTAACTGTAACAGTGACTGTAACAATGTTTCATTCCTGTGTGATCCAGATGGAGCAGCTCACTAGATTTACATTCTATATTTTTCCACAATGCTTTCTTGCCATAAGTATTAAAAGTTCTACCCTCCCCCAGAAGAAGTAGTGAATGTGGCCATTCTACAGATGAAGAAACAGATTTTTGCAGGGGGTGAATCCTTATGATGCAACATTGAAGACCACCCCCTCCACTACATACCTTATTCTCTCAACAATTCACTTATTAAGAAAATATGTAGCCCTTTGGTCATGTAGTCTTTTAGTAGCCTTACACAGGCTGAACCACCCCTAGGTATGAGTGACATCTGTGGATACATATAGTACCCTGGGGAAACTGGGCAATGCTGTTTCTAAAGACTCAGAAAACAAATACATCTGTAAGGCAACCATAAAACAGACCTTTTAGTATTGATAGACAAAGACTGCTAAGGAGTCAGACCTGGAGCCCTGAAAATCAACATCTGTTGAGGAGGTGACCAATAAGAGCTTTATTGGTGCAAATTCATTGGAGGATGCAAGGCTATAGATCATCACAGCTGTATAATCCTCTAGTGTCCATGAGCTAAAGCCCACAAGCTTTCTAATTTTCAGCTTCCAATTCTGGCAGGCCAAGGAGAGCTGAGTAGAGTGAAGGGGAAGAAACTATGGTGCTAACTGCTTTGACTTCATTCTTTTTGGAGTGCTAAAGGAGAGAGACCTCAGTAATTACTCATGGTCCCACCCAGCACACTGGGATACCAGACAGGGAATTCAGCACAAGCACAAGCACATTTCTCAGAGGAACCAAACCTCTCATCATCCAAGACTCCAACGCTGAAAGGAATACACACAAAGTCTAAATCACAGCTTGCCAGAGAAGAGAATTCTATGCAGGCAGAAGTCAGCTAATCTCATAATGTGTTTTTGTGTGCTAAGTGATATTTCAGCTTGTAAGTTGTCTGAGCCTCATGCACTGGATTGCCACCAGCCTCCAGAATGGTAAGAAAAGAAAATGATCACTTATGTATCTTGGTGGCTTATCGCAGAACACGGAAGAATTAATGTATTTATTCTTTCTTCTGAGATTAAATGTAATTGCTTTAAAAAGATAATCATGCCATTGTTTGAATTGTATGCATTTCTTATGAAGTGCTAAGACATTTTCCTGTAGCCTGACAAAGCGTATAGTCTCTTATCCTCATTTCCCTGTGGATAAATACTTTGTTAATTAATAAAGTATTATGTGAGCACTTAGTGTCTGCATTTAACAGTGTGAGGATTTCATTCAGATTATGATAATAGATTGTTCACATCATTTCTTGCATTAATTACAACTTCTTTCTGTGATTTCATGGCAAACACTCTCTGTGAAAACAGAGGGCTTTTGGATTATATACTCTTGTTAGACTGCAGAAGGACCACTAGAAAAATATTATTATATGGAAGACCTCTCCCTAGGACTTGGATCAAAAGACAGAAATGGAGATTCAATTATTGCAAATCTTAGAGGCAACGCAATTAGTCTGCCCTACTTGAATCAAAACCAAGCAAGTTGGGAATTTTTCTAGAAGCTGATATATCTTAGGAACAATTTATGAAATTGGTATTCTACATCATGATACCTTAGGCATAATTATGAGAGAAAAATTAAAAGGTTTCCTCGTAATTGGAAAATGAGGAATTCAAATGAAGCAAATATGTGGTGTGGGTATAAATCTCAGGCCTCAGGTGTGCAGGAAACTTTACTTTTTTTATTTTCTCAAATCAACTTAAATCTGACTCCTCCTACTATGCTGCTGGTGTAATCATAATTATTATGCCTCACCCCCAGTGTTGAGATCTTAGATAACTGCTAGAAATAAAGAAAACTTGCATCATCACGAGGCAGTACGCAATGCTCAAGACCTCAGATTTGAATATGTTGTATCCATGCTTGGGCTATTTGACATACTGTGGAATGCAGAGAACCTCACATGTGCCTTGCAGGAGTGATCCTCCCAGCTACATCTCCTAAAAGCATTCCCTTGTCACTCTACAGAGGAGAGACCTCTTACACTGCTTCATGCTATCCTGCTCTGCATCTTGCCTGTTGTTAGAAACGTTTCCTTTCTTCCCTGCCTGCTCTTTAACTCTTGAGACTTCTCTTGGTCAAGTGAACAAGTTCCAGGCAATGGAAGACATCTTCCAGGCCAAAACATCTCAGAAGAATGTTTGCAAGAGAATAAATCATGCACATCAAATAAAGTTGAGAGAGTTGAATACAAAGGGCAAGCAGATACAAATGATTATCTTGATAGCAAATCCTAGAACACACATTATTTTCCAAAGACACAAACTTTTTCTAATGTACCATAAATTTTTTTTTGTACCATAAAATTCCACTGTTACTATTCGATGCAAAAAGAGAAATTATTTGTATAAACAAGACTATTACAGGTTCAAAATTTACAAAGGCCTAAAGTTGATGTTTTAGAGTAGCGGTTCTCAAACTGTGGGTCTTGACCCTCAGATAGCACAATCCTTTCATGGAGGTTGCCTAAGGACATCGCATAGCAGATATTTACATTATGATTCTTAACAGTGGAAAATTACTGTTATGAAGTAGCAACAAAAATAATTTTATGTTTGGGGGTCATCACAACATGGGGAACTATATTAAAGGGTTGTAGCATTAGAAAGGTTGAGAACCATTGTTTTACAGGGTCATGCAATAAAAAAATTCATGTGTATTTCATGTGATGAAATTTGTTTACCAAATTGCTGGCATTTGGTTTCATTCCTCCAAATATCCCCATGAGTATAACTTGTGAAATTAAGAAGCATATTTTCCCTACTATTGTATGTCCACCCTTATTACCATTCTTCTTGTTCCTGTTTTTTTTAGAACCCCTCAAGATGGGCCAATGTCAACAGGCAGCTCATGTTACTTGGGTATACCTCTTGTCCATCATGTCTATTCAGCTCCCATATCTGTGCCTATAGATTTTATAAAACAAAAATACAGAAAAGTCTTCTAACATTGAGTGTTGGATAAATGATGAAGAAAGCATTAGTGCTAAGTGTGTCCCAAATATTGCCTGGATCAAACTTGCTTTTAAAAAGACATTAAATGCCGCTCAAAAGCCTGTGTTAAAGGCCTGGTGCCCAGAGTGGTGCTGGTGGGAGGTGGCAGAACCTTCTAAAGGAAAGGCCTTCTGGGATGTCACTAGGCCATAGAGGATGGGGTTGTGAGGCCCAGTTCCCTGTTCCTCATCTCTTCCTGCTTTGGCCACTAGAAAGGCAGTTTCTCTCTACCCTCTGGTCCCTCCATGATGCACTGTTTTATTACAAGCATAGATTTGCCTTGGGAACTGTGAGTCAAAACCAACCTTAAAGAGAAAAAATTTTATTTGAATGTTTTCATCTGCATTTTAAAAATAAACTATGGATTCTACATTCCTGACCACCCTTAACTGACAGCCTTCCTAATATCCTAGGTCACTGCTTCTTTTGTTACTAACCTTTCCTATTTCCCACCACAGAAAACTATGCCACATTTCTGGTCAATGAACATGAAGTATCAATGAAGCACAGGGAATATGTACTGGTGACCTTATAAACCTGCAGCTCATAATACAATAATATCTTATGCAGTTAAAACTTAAGGCAACCATGGAGTACTTTCATAACAACAAAATAAAATTAGAAAAAAAAACTATTGGAGTTAATGTGAAAGAGTCTTCAGAGGAAAGGCATTTGGGCTGAATATCTCAAAATCTCAGAAACATACGTCAACCATACTCTGAGGACCTCAGCCATTTTAGAAGTGGGAAGCTGCTCAGAAGGCAGAATCTGACAGTGTCAGGACTGCACATTCAGGATGCCAGCAGAGTTCAGAGGAGACATTGCTCAGAAGATAGTTCTGGTCAGGTAATAAAAGAGTCTGAAGAGTTTATAAAATAACAGGCATTTCAAGTTGAAGAAATGAAATGAGGACACTTTCCTCAGGGCAGTCAAAGTGTGGTGTGTGTGTGTGTGTGTGGTATGTGTGTTAAACTCAATATTACTAGATGTAATAAGGCAAGAGTATTGAACAGTACTCTACAGAGATTACTCTGCAGATCCATCTGGGACACAGAAGATGCTGTGAAGGAAAGTGTGACTGGGAAAGCAAGCTGTCAACATAAGCAGTTGTGCTTGTTGAGCCATTGACATGGCTAAGATGTTGATTCCATGTAAAGGCTCTTAACTGGCATACACATGGCCCTGGGGTTCAAAAATATGTAAAGTGAAATATCTTTCAGAGAAAAGAAGCAGTATACTGAATATTACACAATCTTTGCTGGTAAAGAGTAATATAAAGAATATAACAATAACAAATTACTGAGGTTGCAGAGAAAGGTGAACCTTGATCTACTATTGGATTGGTGAGATTGTGAACGAGTCCAACCGCTATGGAAATCAATATGGAGGTTCTTCAAAAACCTAAAAACAGAACCATCATGTGATCTAACTCCACCCCTTCTGGAAATACACAGAGACTCTAAGTCAGTACTCAATAGCAATTCTGCAGCACCATTCACAATAACCAAACTATGTATTCAACCTATCAAGGGATGAATTAATAATGAAAATGTGGTGTATACACTCAGTAAAACTTTATATATCTGTAATAAGAAGAAAGTTATGTCACTTGCAGGAAAATTGATACATTATCCTGTTAACTGAAATAAGCTAGTCTCACAAAAACAAACAGGGTATATTTTCTTTCTTATGTGAAATTCAGGCACAATAAAAGGACATGAAAAAGGAAGAATATTTGAGATGTGAAGGGATAAGTGGGGAAAACAGAGCTGGGATGTGGTTCGGCAGTATAAGCACATACTACTCTTGCAAAGGACCTGAGTTTGTTTCCAGAACCCACATTGGGCAACTCAAAACAACCTAAACACGGCAGAAGAAAAAAGAGCCTAGGTAAGGAATGCATAGAATTTTGAACAAGAAAAACAGACTAGTTGCTTTGTTATGGACTGAACAAAACAAAATCAGCAGATTAGAAGCAAAGACATGTGTGAGGGGGCACTGAGGAAGACTTGTGGGGGTGGTTGACATCAACTTCTGCTGAGTTTGAGACCATTCAAAGTTTGTTCTCTCCACATCAATGCCTATATTTAACAGAAGGACAGGCACTGGGTAAGAAGAAGGACAGTAACTCACCCTATAACATACAGTGCACACAGTAGTCAGGTTAACAAAGAAGAAAGCAGAAAATAGTTTTCAAGGGTAGGATTACAGGCCTGTGCAACCATACTCTACTCTCTCTCTCTTTTAAATTGACTCTGAACACCACCCTGCATCACTGGCCTGAGAGATTAAAGGCATGGTGTAAGTGCATTGGGAACTTAGCACACCAGATACTGGGTTGTTAGCTGAACATGTTTGACTTACGCTATTTCTCTGGGGGTCACACAGTTACTCACATAGTGAAAAAATCCTGCATGTACTGCCTTCTTTTTCCTGTCTCAATTCTCTGCAGGAATCATGTGCCCAATAGATTTGCAGTTCATCTTTATGCACAGATATGGTTTTGGGAAATCCAAGCTGAGATACTCACCTTCAGTTGAGGGCTTATCCAACTCCGGTTGAGTCTTTCAGATACATGGAGGTAATAAGGAATGAAAAGTAACAGAGACTTGCTGAGTAGAAGTGGAAGGAAAGCAGGACCTCTCTTCACTCAAGCAGAGATTTCTCCAGCAGTATTGTAGGCAACTTACTCAGACAGGAGGCCTCTGCAGGAAGAATTGGTTCCTAGTCATTTTGCCTCCAGAGCAACCTGCAAAGAATACACTTAGTAACCCAAAATTTCTTGTGCATTGTAAAGTGTGCCACTTGGGGAAAGGATAGCTACTAATGATCTAGACTAATGATATTTGAGTATATGAGGTTTATTTTTATTTTTTAAAAAAGTACATTCGTGGGAGTCCAAGTATCTACTAACTACTTAGAAAAAAAAAATGTCAAGAACTCAGAATTTATCTATTGTTATATACAAATACCCTTTGGTACTTAAAGCATGGAGTGGTTTTAGTATGGCAGCCACACCATCTTGCTTACACTGTGGGCAGAAAGGGAGGGTACCTCTATGAGGAGCTCAATACTTCCCCGAAACCCTAGACATGTTTATGGGCTACGCTTATGTTCCAGTGTCAGCCATAGCTGCAGTTTATGATTTTCAGCTAGGTACATTGCCATCCATAGCAAGGAAGACAGGATGGAACGGTTAATATTAAGTCAACACTGGTCAGACAGTGGTGGCATATGCCTTTAATCCCAGCACTGGGGAGGCAGAGGCAGATGGATCTCTGTGAGTTTGAGGCCATCCCAGTCTACAGAGCTAGTTCCAGGACAACCAGAGCTACACTGAAAAACCCTGTCTCTAAAAAGAAACAACAACAAAAAATGTCAATGCTAGCTGGGCGGTGGTGGCGCACGCCTTTAATCCCAGCACTTGGGAGGCAGAAGCAGGAGGATCTCTGTGAGTTCGAGGCCCGCCTGGGCTACAGAGTGAGTTCCAGGAAAGGCACAAAGCTACACAGAGAAACCCTGTCTCGAAAACAAACAAAATGTCAATGCTTCACTGTCTTCCACATGAGGTATTTCTAAAACCCAATTGCCTCAGAGCTACCTGGAGCACCCTTCAAAGATCATTTGTAGAACAAATTTCTGAATAATAGACCACAGGAATAAGTATGTGGCTCTTCTAGTAACTTTATGCCCTTTAAGGCCAACAACATTGTGTTTGTTTGGTGGGGGAAGGCATCAACAGAAACTAGTATGTGGCTAATATAAAAATAAGAAGACTAAAACTGTCCAATGATATCTTAAGGGATAAAAGGATCTAGAAACAGACAGACAGATGGACAGAAGTAATAGACTTCAAAAAAGTAAGAGAAGCTGTAGAGATAATTTCTAGAGTCCAGTAATGAATGGTGTTTCCACTCACATTCACAGCCTTGAAACTTAATTACAGAAGAAATGCGCTTTCCCACAATCCTCCAGAAGTTCCCATCCATTTTCTAAGAATGAGGCTGTGTGACTTTCAGGACTGAAAATGAAGTTCCTAACTTACAAACTTCCCATTTTAATTGTAGGAAGATTGCACTTGCCATGGCATCCTGCCTGTGCACACATTAGGTATGTGCGTCCATGTTCACATGTGTATGCACATAGGAGGAAACCCACACCTGCCAATGAGTAGCATCCTGTAGGTCAGCCATTCCAGAGCCAGCACTTACTTTCCCCTTTCTATGGAATCAGACATGCCTGACAAACCATTCCCCTGAACGTCCCTCCAAAGTTTACTTCAAAGTAATGAATAACACTCCCACTGAGATATGACATCATTATGCTTCCGATGTTTATACTTTCTGTAATATGTGCAGTAACACTTTGGATCCCCCCATAGACAACAAAATGCCTGTGTTGTGAGTGACTGACTGACTTCTGAGCCAAGCATCCTCCATCTTAGGGAGTTCAGCTGTGTCCTCTTGCAAAGGATGATCCCATCTTTGTTTGTTGACTGTTTACATCCCTTTGTGGAAGGGTACAGAGGGTCACAGAACTCTCTTCTGAGCCTACAGATGTTCCCACCTGTTGTATGCACTTCTGCCTTAACTGCGCATGGCCTGGGGGAAGTGCTAGGTAATGCAGGCCAGGGAAGATTAGGGGAGGGTGGCTGCATCCATGCAGCTGTGGAGAAGCCCTCATCTTTGTTGGATAAAGGCTTTCCAAGTTTGGCCTGCTTAGGGGGAGAAACAGCATATTCCTGTAAGTTAAACTGTCATCTAGACTCTATAATGAAGCCTGATGAACTCATTGATTCCTCAGTGTGAACTTTGACAGAATCATGCCTTGGTTTGTCATTGGGTAGACATGTAGAAGGGTAACTTGGTTTATGCCTCCCCCAAGGGAGGGATTTTAGCAACAGACGGTGACAGAATAATAATTCTTCCTAGATTCCTAACTCTTCTTTTCTCTATATGCATCTGTGTCTCTTCCTACATATACAGCATACACAGGACAATGTTAGAAATACCCACTTTCTATACATAATGAGAAATCAGGGTATCCATTGGGACAATGCTAAGACATGCTTGCCCATACATTACTATTCCAGCTGTAAGGATGGCATTTACATGATATTTATTGCTTCTTCTGATAGGTAGAGGGCATGCACCTCTTTATGTCAGGTGCTTTCAAGAAGAACTGCTTGAGGGCATGCTGATGGCACAAAAAAACTTCCAAACAAATTTCTAGATTTTATTGTCAAAAACTGGTCTGCCCATATTGGTACAGCTTCTCATATTCCAAAATGACAATAGGAGGTATTTCTATAGGCATGTCTAACAGAATACAGTGGTGGTTGCAGACTATGGTAGAGTTTCATTGTGTTACCTCACTGTCTTAAAAGAAAAATAAACCTGAAATGAGGATTTATTGTTGTTTTATTCTGTTCTGCACGGGCACTTCTGGAAGACCTACATTTAAAGTTTACTTCCGGGATGGTTGAGCAGAGTTGCATCAAAGTTTCTGTAGTACTAAGCATGACAACAAATGTTCTAGGTCTCCTGATACATCACCTATATTAACTGTGATCTCACAATCTGACACAAATGCCCATAGGAAAAATCACAGCCTATATCTCTTCTGTATCATGTAATAAGCATTGCTGCAGATATAATATGCATTAGTTAATTGGGTCTAACTATTTCATCTGAGAAATTTTAAATATTTACCTTCTAGTCAAAGCAGCTTCCTAGGCAGAGAGCCCCATAAATGAAGGCTTGATGTTAAGTTGACCATAAGAAATTGTTATTTATGGGCTGGAGAGATGGTTCAGGTGTTAAGAGCATTTGCTGCTTGCTCTTGAAGAGGACAGGAGTCAGATTCCCAGTATCCATGTCAAGCAGCTTACAACCACCTGGAACTTGAGCTCTAGAGAATCCGGTGCTCTCTTCTGGCTTCCACAGGTAACCACACACATGTAAGCGCGTGCACACGCGCGCGCGCGTGCGCACACACACACACACACACACACACACACATTAAATAAATATTTCATTTTAGTTTTTCATTGGAAATAGATTTTTAACTATAACATGTTCTGATTATAATTTCCCCTCCCTCTACTCCTCTCAGTTTCTCCCCAGAACCCTTTCATCCAGATCCACCCCCATTCTGTCTCTCACTAGAAAATCAACAGACATCTAAGGTATAATTATAAAATAAAATATAATATAATAAGATAAAATGAAAACAAACAAATCAGAATAGGAAAAAAACAAACAGAAGGAAGAGAATCCAAGAAAAGGCACAAGAAAAGGATATATAGAGATGCAGAGAATCACTCCTTCACAGAATCTGGAGGCCCCTAAAAACACAAAACTGGGAGCTATAATACATGCAAAGGACCCATAGGATAAAAATTAAAAATAAAATTAAATTTTAAAAAGAGAGAGAAAAGAAGAAAGAAAGAGAGAGAGAAAGAGAGAGAGAGAGAGAGAGAGAGAGAGAGAGAGAGGGAAGGAGGGAGGGAGGGAGGGAGGGAGGGAGGGAGGGAGGGAGGGAGGGAGGGAGGGAGGGAAGGAAGGAAGGAAGGAAGGAAGGAAGGAAGGAAGGAAGGAAGGAAGGAAGGAAGGAAGGAAGGAAGGAAGGAAGGAAGGGAAGGAAGCCCTGACATGACATTATGAGACAAAGAACCTCCAAAGATACCATGGAGTTCATTAAAAAAATGTTTGAGATATTCAGCTTAGCTGAAAAAAAATAAATAAATCTTAAAAGAAACTTTCAATTAAAAAAAATGTCAGAAGTGGGTAAAAAAAATGAAAAAGACTACTTCATTTGTCTCATTTAAATACTTGGCTCTAACTACAAAATAACTTTGGATAAATTTTAACTGCCCCTCGATTTTAACTCAGAAGGGAACCAGGGAAAACACTCAATTTTATAGTTATAGAAAGAGATATAGTATTGCATAGATCTCAGAGAGCTCTAGCTCCCAACTGTGGCTCTTCCACTCCCAGGGTCTTGCATTAGCTCTTCGGAGGAGCCCTGTGGTACTCACTGTGACTTTCATGGATTCTGTGATTCTGAGAACAGATTTTCATGAGAAAGATGAACATGTGTCCGTGTTGCATATGGGTAAACAGGAGCCACCTGTGATTGAATGACTTCCTGTTTTCACCACCTCAGGAGTGGCAGTCTGCAGACCATCAACCTCAAATTGATTTAGCTCTGACTGCCTCAGTCTGGTCTGTGGCTGCTCCCAAGCAAACAAAATGCCAGTCTCCACTCTGCTGTCCCTTTCTTTCTCACCTCGACAGTGGGACAAATAATCATATCTGCTTCATCCAGTTGTCATGGAGATTGAGATAGATTTACATACATGAAGTATTTGGAATACTATGTGTATCAGAAAAACACTACACACATTAGCTATTATTAGAATCTTTACTCAAAAGCTTCCTGTTATGCGAGACACTTTGATGAAGGAGCTTGCACCTGAATTGTATTACAATGAGTTTTTCATACACAAGAAAATAACAGTATGAAAATATAACAAGGGGTGGATGCCGAGTAGGTGTGTAACATCCTGCAGGAAAGGAGGTCTCATGTGCCACCATCCATGGACTCCATCCACATTCCTCTTGCTTTATTGTCTCATGCTGGCCTGAAGAATAATGTTAAAGAATCATGGAAAAGCCAGAATGTTTATCACAGCACCTGGAAGCAAGCATGCTGTGGGCAGGTGCTGAGAATATCCTCTCCATTCCTGGTGCCAGAACACCTCAGCCCTTGCACAGCCACCAAGCTGGACTTGGACCCTACAGTGGTAGCCCCTGCCAACCCAGCATGCCTGTTTGCTGGTGCTGTGTTGTAGGAATGGAGATTATAAAATGAGTACTCTGGCTGCTTACCACAACCTGTGCTTTCTACACAGCCAGTGGATGTGAGCTGCTGATCTCTGAGCTCATACCTCTTGCAGGAGGGCCAGGTATGAAATGCTCAGGCTGTCAGATTTGGTGAGTCAATTACCAACAGACTGTTCCTTCTAAAGATCACAAACGATAACTAAAGAAGATTGCTGTCTGTCCAATGTCCTGTATAAAAGGTCACATGTACTTCACCAGCTACATATCTCACTGTTTTATATGTCAATCACCAAAAACACTTGATTCTCTGGTGACCAACACTTTTCTTCTGGGTTATAACCTTCAAAGTTGAAGCTCTTTCTTTGGGATCCCTGGGAAGCTGGAGAGTCAATCAGATGGTGGATGAGTCATGAAATATCAAACCCAGGGTCAGAGGAAGGGGTCATTTCTATTATTTGCAGCTGTTTGTTCTTAGTCACCCACAGAAATGGAGACCCTCATTGGAAAAGATAGAAAGTTTGCATGAAAAAACAATAAAACATTGGATTATGGTTATGTTGGGTGATAAGATAAAGTGCTGTTTTAAATGGAAAGATTAGTGAGGGTGGATTGAGGAGAAATTCAGAGAACTAGATAAGGCTCAGAACATAAGTTTGCCTAACCTAGAAACTACATCCACACAGGCTGGAAAAGCACAGTGTTTCATTCATAAGACAAGGGTTCAGGAGTTTTTCTTGAATGAATATATAATAATTCCTTAAAGAAATTAATCAAATCAGACATTTTAAGCTTCCATTATTTTCCATAAGAAAAAAATAGTGTAAACATGCATTAGAATAATTTTAACAAATGACACTTAGTCTTAAGTTCATTTTGTGAAATAAAACTGGTATTTTAAAAAGAATAAATGAAAAATAGGGTTAACAATGTAAAATTAATGTATTCATGAGTGAGCAGAACTAATTGGTATGCAGTCCCCTTTTAATATATATATAATATATGTTTTGAATTTATGTCTTTAACATCTATATATATGTGTATATATATATACATATATAATAGAGATGTGTGTGTGTACTTATACACACATATATGTCCTAAGGTTCAAAGAGAAGAATTTTCATGGCCTCTTTGTAACACTTCTCTAGATTTTCTGAAAGTTGGTTGGAATTCCCATTGATGCTTGTTAAGGGATCAGTGTACCTGAAAATTCATTTGTTGGAAAACTAACCCCAATGTGACAAGTATTGAGGGGTGCTAAATGCCTGGGGAATAGATTTGTGATGTAAGGATGTGTTTTGTGTCTCTTCACATCCTCCAGCAACAGACGCTACACAAGTTAGTTCTGTGTTATATATCCAGGTATTGTAGCAGGACATACTTTTTCTCAAACTGTCAGCTAGGCATAGGGTAGAGTCACCTGAGTCTCAACTGAGTGATCGCCCAGATCCTATTGGATTTTGGGCTTGTCTGTGGGAGACTGTCTTGTTTCTTAATTGATATAGGAAGACCCAGGTCACTGTAGGGAGTGCCATCCCCTGGCATTTGGTTCTGGGCTGTATAAGAATGCTAGGTAAGCACAGGTCTGTGAACGAACCAGCAAGCAACATTCCCACTGCTGCTCTTCCTTTGGCTATAAGTGTTTTCTTGCTTGAAAGTTAGGCTGTATAGAATAGCAGCAGACCTGCTTTCAAATTCTTCCTTAAGTTTCTCCCCCGACTTCCCCCAATGAAACTGTAAATAAGCTGAAATAAACTATTTCTTCCAATAAGTTACACATGGTCAGAGTGTTTTATCACTGCAATAGAATGAAATTAGAAAACAGATTAAAACTATACCCAATCCAGGATTGCAGAATTCCCAAGCCTGGAGAACTCAGAATTAAACAGACTTTTTCATTGTTGTGTCTCTTCTCAGAATCTTGAACCAAAAGTCTTACCAGTCTTTGACAGCAACCTGTCATTTGGAAAATTCATTTCCAAATCTGAGAGTACACACCTCTGAAGGGACCACCATGGTTGGAGGAGTGCTAAAAAGAGACCCCAGAGAGTCTCTTCTTTGAATCTTAGGATATACTAATAGACTTCACTGAACAGTAGGTATTGTTTTATATGAAACACTCCAAAATACTGTTTGAAATTTTAGCTGTCATATATGTAAAGCATATTATTGCTTGTAATTATTAAAGAAAAAACTGAAAGTGGTTACAGGCTCCACCCAAAGCTATACAGTCAGTATATTATTCAGATAGATTTTAAACAAACATCTATTTTAATTTGGTGTCTTCTCTGTTATTTTATACAATAAAGGAATCTTCCTGCATAAGTATTATTGGGTGTCCAAGATCCTCACTGTACATATTCTTCTATCCTATAGAATTGAATTAATTAATAACATTAAGGGATATTCCTGACACATTTAATACTTGCTTTTAGAGGCTAGTGTTAAAAGCAGACTGATAAGGAAAACAGTGGAATAAAATAATTCCATACAAGGCAGGAAATAACCAGATTTGGTTGCTGAGTAAGACTTGAAAATTATCTTCCTGACTACATTAAAACCCCAGCTTCTGACTTCCCCTGCATTGTTACCTAGCCAGATTCAGATTTGATTTAACAGGCATCAGCTAAAGAAAAAACATCTACAAACCATCTCTGCAATACTGAAGGCCGCAGACACCTTTTGTACCCAAGTGCCATCTGCACAGGCCTCACTTTGCTATCCTATAAAAGCCTCTGTATCTCTAGTCCTTGAGCTACTACTTGCAAATTACAGTCTAAGCTTATTTTGTGGTGGGAACAGTCCCTACTACTTTACCTTGGCCTTCATTTTTGTATTTACTGGCATGGGTTGCACAAAGCAATGAATTTCGTTTTTCAGCATAATTCTTTTAAGTCATTCATTCATTCATTTATTTGTTTGTTTATTATTTTCAGTGTGTAAGCATGCATAAGTACAGATGCTGGTGGTGGCCATCAGATAGCATCAAAATCCCTGTAGCTGAGTTAGGTTGAGGCACAGGATAATGAGCACACTCTGCTCAACATTCTACTTGTTAGACTTTCATATCAGCATCATCCTTTAGGAAGCCTTCCTTGAGGAGGCTGTAGCCTTTCAGTTTAGATACAATTCGGCACATCCAGCTGCAGTGGGAAGTCAGTAGTGGATGTAATTGATATATGAATCAGTGGGCTTCAGTAAAGGCAGAGCATCTCTGGCAGTGTGTTTGGGTTTTACCTGAACAGTTGAATGCTTGGACAGAAGAAAAGGAATGGATATTCAAAGAAGAGGGTTTCTTCAACATAATACTCTCAGATTCATCTACTCCACTGGGACTCCCGGGGCTCTAGGCTGCTAGCATTTTGATTGGAACTGTACCATAAGCTCTTTTTGGTTTTATTCTGCCAGTCTATACTGCAGATACAGACTTTTCCCTCTATAATTATGTGGGCCAACTTTCCTCGATAGACAGACAGACATAATGTTCATAGAATGTTTTACTGGTTTTGTTCCTCTAGAGAGTCTTGACTAATCCATCAGCCAAAACAGTTTGTGAACCAAGCCCACATGTTTTCTATTTCCAATTATTAAGTATATTAGTTTCAATTCTATACCCATGTGTTAAAAACCAGCCCCAAGGTGTACCTGTAGACACAGTGGGGTCTCTAAGATAGATTTGCAAGTTCCTATTGTATCAAAGGGGTCACGATGCCACTTTGCAGCCATTTGATTTCAGTGCTATCTGTGATTGTATACATAAGAGCCATCAAAAGACCTTAATGTGCTCTCCAGAGTTACTTTGCCAATTAGCCATAAGGCCCTTCAGGGAAAGACTAGGTAAATTGCTACTGTGTGTCCTGGCTGCTGAGTTGCAGGATAGTTCATCAAGGGATTTAGAAAACCCTTTCATTAAAAAATAGAGCTGCTACCTACCTGGTCTAAGAACTGTTCCTGTGTGCAGCAGAATGAAGAATTCTTTCATTTATTTTTCACATAAATCTTCTTGGATATTCACTTTCTTTGAGGTAAGATTTCATGTAGCCCAGGCTAGCTTCACATTCACTATATATCCAAGTTGGTCATCTTCCTGATCCTCTTGCTTTTCCCCCCTCCCCACACCTACTGAGAATGTAGATCTGCATCACCATGCCTGGCTTGACTTTTGATCTTTGATTGTTATAGTAGGCAAACAGGACTCTTATTGGCTGCACACCCACCTTCCTCTTGGGTACACTGCACTATATATACCTTTGTCAGAGATACTGCAGATTGAAGCCATCTGATTCATACTGGCCTTGATTCTCACCTTGTAATTGCATCTAATTTGGTGTTATACTCTCTGTCCTGGTTCCCAATTATCCCCAATGTCATAGACAACTCCACTCCTATAAATAGCAGGAAATCATTCCACTGGGCTTCTCAATGATGCCAGTGTCCCTCTCCAAGGGGTTCCTTACCATGCTTGTGATGGAAATGTCTTCAAGTCTCTTCTGAGGAATAGAGTTAGCTAGAAGGTTTTCTGGTCTGTCAGATTATATTTAATAAATTCACTTTCAGCACAGTTTTCTATACTTCTAAATCCTACTCAGTACATGTGGGTCTCCATGTCTGCCTTATTTAGTCAATTATTTCTAACCTTAAGGAGCCATCCCAGGTCAGGAATGATAAGAACAAGAAAGCCAAGAAGAGAAAGAAATCCTTTCCCATTTTTAATTGATTCTTTGTATTATTCTGTATGCTGCTTGTACAATACAATAGCCACTAAAGCCACATGACAAGTTAGAGTTAAATGAATTTTAATTAAATCAAATTTAAAAGCCAATTTTTCAGTCACACTAGCCTCTTTCTAAGTGCCCAGCAGCCATTTACTACTAACATCCGCCTTATTGGACAGAGAAAAGAGAAGATTTTCTTCACAGAAAATTCTCAGGAAGTACTGCTCTACATCGTTATAAAACTCTGTCAGTCTAACACCATTGTTAGTGATTATTGATTTAGCCATGACACTATTACCAGTTCTTCACAATTCTTTCTAACAATAACTCTCTGAGCAGTACCATCAGTACCACAGAAAGAAATCTCAGCAAATGAAGCCATTTCTCTGATTCCATATTCATGGTGCTCCAAAGGCTCATGGGTAGGAATCTTGGCCCTCACCTTATCAATGCTGAGGTTTTAAGGAACCTCTAAGATGTAGGACTTAAGATAGTTGGATCCTTATGAGCAGTGCCTACAGTACAGAAGGAAAAACTGATATTGATCTTGTAGAGTAAGTTAGCACTCACAAGGGAGACTCATAAAAAGACAAATGTGATCCCTAAAATAACTCTGGTTTCCTGCAGGGCCCAGTGATTCCTCTCACATGCATTTCCACCGTGATACCAAGTATTGTAATGAAGTCAACAAAGCCCCCCACACCTTGACAAAAGAAAAGCAGCTACTTGATTTTGCAATTCTAGCCTCCAAAACTGTGAGCTCTTTTGTGTACATATTACCCAGCTTCAGGCATTTTGGTGTAGCAACAGCAAATGGGCTAATTAGAAAAATAAAATTCCTTGGGTTTACATAGCCAATAGCATTAGCTCTGGAAGGCACATTCAGGTCATTTGTCTCCAAAACCACTCCATTTTGTTGGCCACACACTTTTCTATTGACTCAGATTTCTCTCTTATTACACATATTGATATTACTTCAACTAGAGCACAGCACAAAAAGCTCCTATCACTTCTTACCAGCTCATTAAGTTATGACCCCAGCAATTGATCAATCCCTTAATGAGGTCAGAACTCTTATGACCTTCCAAAGGCTTCACCTTTGACTACTGCTGCATGAGGAACAAAGCCTTTCACCCTTCTGAATACTGCCCCAGGAGGGCCGAGCCTTCCACCCCTCCTAACACTGCCCCAGGAGGGCAGAGCCTTGCACCCCTCCTAACACTGCCCCAGGAGGACAGAGCCTTCCACCCTTCTGAACATTGCTCCAGGAGGGCAGAGCCCAAACACAGGAAATTTGGGAACCACAGCATCAATTAAATGTATTTTTTTTTCTACTAGAAAATTCTAGGACCAGGTGGTTTTACCTGAGAATTGTGCTGGACAGTTAACACCAATATCTCACAAAGAAACTTTCTACCTTATGTACAATGATACTAAGTCCCTGTCACCAAAACTGAAGACATCATTCAGAACAGTACAGATAAGTAACACTTAATACAGATTCAGAAATTCTCAACAGTGTTGTCAATCAAACCTAGGAATACATAAATACTGTGTAATTATAAAAGGTGGAATTTATATCAGGAGGACTAACGTTTCCTCATTTTAAAACTTAGTTCAATGCTAAAGTAATCAGGATTGTGAAGTATTGTGACAGACATACAGACAGACAGATTTTTTTTCTGTACAATATATTATCCATAAATGCTGTCTAAATTTAAACTTTAATTAATTAAATGGGATGTGATTAACAATTCAGTTCTTTACTTAGAGTTAGCACATTTTTAGTTACTGAAAATTTTTATTATATTTTTTAATCTTTAATTAAAATATAAATACACCATTTCGCCCTTCCCTTGCCCCTCTTCAACCCCTCCACCCCATTTCCTTTCAAATTCATGGTATCTTATAGATGTAACAAAAACAATTTAAAATATATTTTTATATAAAATGTACATGCAGCTCACTCAGTCTATTTAGTGTTGCTTGTGTATGATTTTTAGGACTGGATACTTGACATTTAATAACTAATTAGGGGGTTCATCCCTGGGCAGGACTAATTCTTCTCAAAGCAGATATTAATTGCCTATGGCCTCTCAGCTAGGGGTAGGGCCTGGGGAGATTTCCCCGAACCACATTCCACGGCAAACTATGAACTAACTGTCATAGTGTCAGAAGGTGCTATGCAAGATGCCAAAGGAGGAAAGCAGTAAGTACTCCTACCCAGCTGTGGAGCCTGTGAACTCCAACAATGACCAGCATGGTGAAATATCTCTTAAGATACGATAGTAGCTAGCACATATATCTTGGCAGTAACCAACATCTGTCTAATTGGACTTAAGATATGCTTAACAGGAAAAAAATTATGTGTGGTACTGGAAACCTGGCCAGTTACCCCTGACTGGGGAGGTCATGGATCTTAGAGGATTACCTACTAGCGCCAGTTTTTCAAACCAGTACAAGTTCCAATTGCATTCTACTCATCCTTACACCCACACACGAGTGCGGCTCTCACCCTTCGTCAAACAAGCTTCTTTCTGCAGCAGATGGAGTTATCACATTTTAAATTCTCACCATCTACATGTGATAGCAACTGACTCAGTACTGAACACTTCTGCATAGCACATATCCATCATTTCCAAAGTCCTGTGGGGCAGCACTGATAGCTGCAGCTTACATCACATACAGCAATGTTGTATTCCCCAAATCGAGTCTGGTTGAGAACAATTTCTTACCTTGTAGGTTTTTTTATTCTCTCCTGTTTAAATGACTTTGTTGATAAATAATACTTAAAACAAAACAAGTTGATTTCACCTGAAAAAAAGACCACTAATTTATATTAGTGCCCATTTCCCTTTGAAATCTTCTTACAACAGCACTTATGAGACTCTGAAGCTAAGTGCCCTGTGGGCCTTGTGCCCCACTGTGCAAATCCTATAGAGAAAGAGTAGCTTCTGAGAGTGAAGGGTAAAGTAAGACAGAGTTTGGGCAAATTGGTATGTAAATATTGGGCATTAATTTAGAAACAAAGGTGGTTTTGACAGTAAAGTGCCAATATTTCAAGCTCATTTGAGGATAAAACACACAGCTGATTGAATCAAAGGCATTCAAATGGGGGGTTGTTTCCACCACTGTGTCACTAGAGAATAAGAAAAAAGTAAAAGAAAATATTCTATTGATATGTGTTGTCACTAGGGTCTGCTTTTCTGCAGTCATCTCTTTCATGGATTTGATTGTTTTATGTCACCCTGGTGAACAATACTGCAAATGTTAAGACCACTTAGAATTCAAACACAAAGAAGCTAAGGAAAGTCTGGCTTTCTTGTCAATCAGCATCTTCTGCTTAGATTGGAGACTTCAAAATTAACTCAAACAGTGTAAAAAGAAAAAAGTATCAGACACAATGTATCACTGGCAGCTTCATAAAAGGCTTCTTATGGCTCATCAGAGTAAATTTCCTGTCAAAATACTTCCTGCTCTAAGTGAGGTTATCTATTCACATGAACACCTGACTTAGAAAATAAATCGGGGCACAGTAAGAAAGATGCCTGACTTCTGCGGCCATTCACCTTGTCGCTACCATTAACTTCCAAAAATATATTTCATTCTTTCTGGCTGCTCCACATAACTCATTAACATCACAATTGCCAGCAATAATTACCAGAAGTGAATGAAGAAAATCATGAAAGAGTTGAATTACGACTTAATGGAAGAAGAGAGGGATGACAATCTGAATCAACAGTCCAAGATGCTGCCAAGACCCCTCCTTGCCAGAAAAAAAAGAAACATATAGTGATTGTGTTTCCTGGACTCTGTGGTGTTTACAAATGAGAATTCTCAGACAGTAAACTTTCAGAATATTCTGAGCTTAATGGATGCTGTGAATAGGATAAACTTAAGAATATCTTCTCAGCAATCTAAAACTGTGAATTATAAAATGCATTTTCAAAATCATTCTGTGCTAGTTAGAAGACCTAGACACAATGGAACACTTCTTGAAACTTCAAAGGTTTGAGCTCTCTGAGACATATCTGCTCTGCCTGAGGATTTCATGGCTGTTTATTTTAGCAGATGCCTCTTAATTGGAGTTGATTTTCACTTCCGGAGAAAACTGAATATATCCTACACCATACACACCTGGAAAATCTTTAGTGTCACAGCTTAGAGAACAATATCTTGTGGGATAGGTACCTGCAACAAAGAATCATCGACCTAAAAATGTCAGTGAACCAGGGATGAAGAATGATTTATAACAGTGAAAGAACCTGAAAGATTATTATGACAAATATCAGAGCTCTCTTAGATGGGGAGAGGGTGACTCAGTAGTAGAATTCTCACATGGCATGTGCCAAGTCCTGAGTTTGATCCCCAGCACTGCAAGAAACAAAAAGCAGAAGCGTAATAGACACAGCCCTTATTAACAAAAAGAGCAAGAGAACTCTGAACAAGGCTTTAGAAATGAGTGCACTGTTTTATGAGAGAATGATTTCTTTTGCAATTCTGAGAGCAAGCTAAAGACAAGATGTGGAAGTGCTACAAGAGGCGTTACTCCAGCCGTGTTTTACCATGTGCCAAAATACTGACAAACATGAATATTTAGCTAGCTGGGGTCAGAGCTTTGGTTTGCCTTCTCATTGTCACTGTTATTGCTTGAATCTATGACCTGAACTATTACGGAAACAGCAAGTGGACTCTCACATCATCCAGGGGTATATGGATAGGATATAGAAGTAGAGTTCTCAAATGAAAAGTTTCAGGTTTGTGGCTCAAGGGGGGGGGGGGGGCCGACACTGAGGCAGATTATCCTTTGGGGGTAAGAGATTAATTGGTAGACTTATCAACAGCACAGACAAACAGCAGTGTACCAGAGCTGAGGAGAGTTCAGGACCACATGGCAAAGTGTGTGACGTATCTTACAGGTTTCAGAGTATGTGGGGATGCTCTATACCAAGTCATTGATGAGGAGCCCATAGTCAAGCCATCTCTGATTATGCTTAGATATGAGCAGAGAAAGGGCAAGAGTCTAGACAAACAAGTCACTTTAGTTCTTGAAAGCAACATACTACAGTTTTGGGAATTGCCACAATTCATCCAAAATGGAAGAACTTTAAAAAATGGCATGACCCTGGCTGACATTCTACATCAATGGCATCAGTAAGCACCACCTGACAGGTTTGCTAAGAACACCAGCTCACATTCTACCCCATCATTTCTGACTCGGTAAGAGTAGGATGGAGTCTGAGACTCTCTCTCCCTCCCTCCCTCCCTCCCTCCCTCCCTCCCTCCCTCCCTCCCTCCCTCCCTCTTTTCCTCCCTCCCTTCTTCTTTTCCTCCCTCCCTCCCTCCCTCCCTCCGTGTGTGTGTGTGTGTGTGTGTGTGTGTGTGTGTGTGTGTGTGTGTGACTGATAGTTCACAATTCTGAGAGATGGGCTCATAGGTCTTTCTTGAGAAATCTAGAGCAAGAGGAAAGAGCTGGCCAGATGAACAACAGAATGTAAGCCTTGAGTGGCCAGTGTGATAGAATTAATCTGCACTGTTGGAGTTCAGGGGTGAAGATGAATGGGTGAGTCCCAGCATGGTGCAGTTTTAAGTTCTACCCCAAAGGAACCAGCAAGGAAAAAAGAGATATTGGCAGCAGAGGTTACAGGTATTACTAGATTCACAAAGACAAGAGGAAGTAGGAGATTGGCTGTAATAAAAATGTGTTTTCTTCATTAAGGCAGCAACCAGTGACTGAAGAGAACATGGTATTTCCTATGACCCACTTAAGTGATTTCAGAATTTTCATTTTAAAGCACATGCCAAATTTCAAGGGCACTCCCTGGGGAAACATTTCTCCATAGCCCACCTTCCTTCATCACTACTGAAAAAGGTCAGCTATGAGATTTCAAAGAAAAATGTTAAACAAATTAAATCTCTATTTAGTTCAGTTTATTGGAGCACAGAGTGATTCCACCACTCATTGCACACATAGTCCTGTTAGCTAAAGCAATGTGAGCAAGGAAGTTAGAGAGCTTCCCTGGGCAGCTACAGCCCTGACATGGAGACAACCATAACAGCTAATGTTTGAGACAGACATCATCTAACAACCTCAGGTACCAGAGTTACGACTGACTGCACTGCAGCAGCACCATGGGGTTTGTACAATTTTAAATACAATTTACAGAAGACAACAATATGTGTATATAATAGAAATACATAGATTGCATGCTGCCTGTATACATAACAAGAGATCCATAATACATACATCATACAGGTACTATATATACATAAGCAATACACATAATGTGACTCAAAAAAGATTCAGCATCACTGTTTGACAGTGCTTCCGGTAGCTTCACACGTCAAATTTGCTTAATTCATGTAACATCTCTCTTTTAGGCATGGGGCAGGGCCAGGGTCTTCCTATAGCCTAAGCTGTCCTTGCCCTCTTGTTCCTCCCCCTTCACCTCCTGAGTTCTGGGATTACAGCTAAGTACTGCCATGCTTAGTAAACAACTCTCTTTTTATGAGAAGTAACATTAAATTCTTGTGAGATATTTTAGGGGTTCATCTGAAGCCTTTTAAGTTCATTTGAGGTAAAAATATTTTAATTTAGAATTTCATTTTCAAAGGTTGCCAAAAATATGTCTAAAGGCTTCAGACACTTGATTAAAGTAAGATCACAGGTCACCATAAAACAGTCCTTTTAACTAGAATGGTAGCTAACAGGTTTCAAAAACAAAGAAGGTTATAAAGTTGGAGAGTAAAACTTTAGTTTATCTCAGAGTGGATGCCTGTTTCATCAGAGACCTAACAAGAGACAGACTTAAGCATGGACATTATCTTGATAAAAACACCCTGATTTTTTTCTAGGCTTAAAAATATACTTTGAGCCGGGCGTTGGTGGCGCACGCCTTTAATCCCAGCACTTGGGAGGCAGAGCCAGGCGGATCTCTGTGAGTTCGAGGCCAGCCTGGGCTACCAAGTGAGCTCCAGGAAAGGCGCAAAGCTACACAGAGAAACCCTGTCTCGAAAAACCAAATATATATATATATATATATACTTTGAAAGATATATTTTTTAATCTCTCTTTAAAAGCAAATTTATTTATTTATTTATTTATTTATTTTTTTTTTTTTTGTGTGTGTGTGTGTGTGTGATTTATTAGAAATGTTTACAGGCTGTGGTCCAGCTAATCCAATAATGGTGGGCTATGATTAGAAAGTTTGAGAACCTAAAAGTTGCTCAGTCCACAAGGCTGGGTATCTCAGCTGGTCTTCTGTAGATGCTGGGATTCTGAAGAAGTATGCTCTAATTCCAATGAAGGAATGGACTGGCTAGTCAGGTGAGAGTAGGCATGCAAAGAGTAAAAGCTTCCTTCTTCCCTGTCCTTATATAGGCTTCCAGAAGAAGGTGTGTCCTAGATTAAAAGGGTGTTTTTCTGCTTCAAGATCCAAGTCAAGATCCACATCAAAGGTGTGTGTCTTCCTACCTCAAAAGTCCAGACTAGAAGTGGATTCATCAACACAAAAATTATTTCATAGGTGTTCCCTCCATTTTTCGATTTCATAGGTGTGCCCTCCATTTTTTGATTGTAGTTAATTCCACATGTAGTCAAGCTGACAATGAAGAATAACCACCACATTGGAGATAGACCAGTATCAATGAGCCCCAGAAACAAAATCCTTTTATCCCCACCCCACATCAACTGCACTGGGGATACAGACGTGCATAGAGCCATGCACACCAACTGCACTGGGGTTACAGATATGCATATAACCTTGCTCATCTTCTTATGTTGATTTGGGGAAGTTGACTTCATGTCCTCATGAAAAGTAAAATAATGTATTTATTTATTTTTGAAGATTTTATTTTTAAATATGTGTGTATGTGTGTTTGTCTATAAGAGTGCTATGTCCACAGAGGCTAGAAGATAGCATTGGATCACCTGGAACTGGACTTATAGGCAGTTGTGAGTGACGCAATGTGGGTGCTAGAAACTAAACTTGGATCCTTCAGAAGAGCAAAGTGTGCTCTTAACCACAGATGTGCCTTTCTATGCCCCAAAACACAGTTTTCAAGTCTTGTTCTTTGAACAGAGAAGACAGAAGTTGGCTTTTGCATTAGTATACTTTTGATGTCAGTGTTCAATTTAAAACCTCATCAATAATTCCTCTCAAATCTTAGTCAGCCTGAGCATGCAGTTGCTTCCCAAGAAGCCTCGTCCATAAACTTTCACCTTTCTTAAACAGATTGAGTTTGCCTTATACTTTTCTTCTTTCTCATGTGCAACAAGCAGTAATTCTTTTACCATATATATATATATATATATATATATATATATATATATATATATGTGTGTGTGTGTGTGTGTGTGTGTGTGTGTGTGTGTGTGTGTGTATGTTTGTGCCAGCCAATTCTGTTGAAACTGGTCTGTCCTGAGAAAGTTCTGGGAAATGGCTGCTCTGTCACTATTTAGTGTGTGCTTACTGGCCTTTATTTACATGTTTTTCTGAATTCAAACAACTTCCTTGGATCATTGCTTTCTTTGTTACATTCATGTCTAAAGGTACACTGAAACTATCTACAGTATTAAACTGTAGTCCACCCCATTCTTTAAGGTCCTCAAGTCCCACGTCTCCCAGACAGATCTACATAGGTTGACAAAGTTGGCATGCACCTGAATTTCTAGCATCTCTTGCCTTGTGTTTGGGATGTCATGAAGTAAAATGAGTATTATTTGAATACCAGAACTACAGTGTTGTAATAATCCCTATGATTACCTGCATGGCTATTCCTCGACACACAGAAGGGTAGCGTATATAGTGCAGATACATGGGCAAAGGAAAAATTCAAATCTAAGACATGATGAAGGAGACATGGTGATGTATCATCATGTTACTCAGAACAACTTGTAAATTTCTGGAATTTTCCATTTAAAATATCAGGCATGCAGTTAACTGCTGCTGCCTCATGAGAAAGTGAACCCATCAATAAGGGAGGAAGGACTGCCTCACACTGTGATTCTGGAAAGGGTCTCACTATGTAATCAGTGAGAGTTCTACATGAGAAACCGAAATAGTGTGTGTGTGTGTGTGTGTGTGTGTGTGTGTGTGTGTAATATGTAAATGACATGTACGTTTGTACATATGGCATATCTATATTCATGTATATGGTATGCTTATATATAGCATTGATGTGTATTACATATGTGGATATCTGTATATTAAATGCATGAAGATATATAAATTGACTTAAATGGCTGTAGGGCCTGGCTAGACACTGGGGGAGATCATTTAGGAGGCAAGTCTAAAAATGACAGCATGTGAGCTGAGGCTGAAGTTCTCGGGGATTTCTCCTCCAGGAAGCCTCGGTTCTGCTCCTAATGCACTCACTGGTTGGGTCAGGCTCACTTGAATTATTGATAATGGCTTCATTTACTTCACATTGCTAGTTACAGACATTGCCCCACCTATATGTCTAGCACCACCTAGTGTGTTGACATTTAAAATTGAGTATCAGGGCAACATTATCATAGCACTTAAATGTCTTCATACCGCTTGGCACAGGATGTTGGCCCCTGAAATCCATCCTAAAAGAACTATGGAGAGACACAACTTTTTTAAAACAAAACTTAAATCTTTATTTAGTTTCAGTTATAACAATTACAAGTGAACATGATGGAACAAATCTATAATATCAGCACACAGGAGGGTGAGCATAAGGATCATGAGTTCAAGGCTAGATTGGGCCATTATAATAAGACTCTGTCTCAACAATAAAAGTAATATTAATAGATTTTCACTGAGATATTTCTGTTTCTATAGAATGGCATTTATGACTTCCTTCCTTAAACAATGAGGGAAGTCAAAATAATATTTATTTACTTAATTTATTTATTCTTTTATAATTGTATACATGTATATAATATCTTTTGATAAAATCTACGCTTCACTCCCACTCTACTCCGAGTCCTACGCTCTTCATATCCCTCTTCTATCTTCATACCCTCGGCTTCTTTCTTTTCTCTTCTTTCCTCCCTCCCTCCCTCCCTCCCTCCGTCCCTCCCTCCCTCCCTCCCTCTCTCCCTTTCTCTTTGACTAGCCCACTGAGTCCAGTTAGGTGTACAACTTCTGATTCATGTTATGACTTGCGGTGATTATTACAGTGGCCCAGCTCTATTCCTTGTCACAGGCAAGCTCACAGCACCCAGAAAAACTACTTTCTTGGTAGCTTCAAGGCAAAGTCATTTGTGAGTCACTGACTAAGAAGTTGAGATTAATGAAAAGAGAAAAACAGTTACAGGGGTAAATCTGCAGATTGTGGTTATTTACCTCTTTTTGCTACAATATTTCCCAAGAATTCTATGGGAAGCATATATTTTTAAGCACTGAAAAATAAACATTATAATATATATGTTTAAAACAACTGTGAGAAACATTTTAAAGTACCAATAAAAGCAAAAACAACTTTGTAATTAAACTAACTACAGCACTCAAAATATGACAACATAATTTGTATTTATCACCATGTTGTGATGTTAGTTTAGTGAATAACATATCATACAGTGTCTAATATTAGGCCCTCTCAGCTGAGTGTTAGAGATTAAAGGCCTGAGTTCCACTACAGGAAGAACCAGTAAAGACCCAAACAAATACAGCACATACACCCTCCTTAGTAATGGTGGGACTTGGAGAGACATCTACTACTGACATTGTGCTCACCAGGCCCAAGAAAGCTCAATCTGGCTGGATCTGTTCAAAATCACCCAAAGCAGGATAGCTGTTCTCTTGAATCTGGCTTTCTGATGGGAAAAGGATCGCTTCCCCATGAATCCAGAGGAAGCAAAACTGCTTGTCACTCTCCAAAGGTTTCTGTAACTTGGCTTGCAGCCAGGAAAGACCATGCTTAGCTCTAGCTCAGTATGTATCAAACTGTCTTATTTTCAGCCCCAGGCAAGACTGCTCAGTTCAGCGGGACCTTGACTTAACCTTAGTGTTAAGGTGCGACACATGCACAGGGCAAACCAACTGGTCTTTTAAAATTCCTTCTGTATTCCCTGTGGCTGATTAAGTACATTGAATATCTTTTATGGATGAGGCTCTATCTCTTGCTTTTTCCTGGTTCACTCCTTGTCCTCTTCCCCTCCCCTGCCAAATCCCACATTTTAGATTTAAATATGAGAGTAGAGAACAGATAGTTGGGTTTAGAAAATCCCGCTTGGCCTCCAGGGTAGGACCCATTCTTGGGCACTCTCCATGCTTTCCTTACAATGTGCTTTTGGACATTTTCCCAAATATAATGAAGGACCAGTGTATGTGTGGCTGCTGTCTGTTGTGAACACACTTCTTTTTATGAAGTCAAGGGACTTAAAATAATTAACAAGCCAGGATTCAAGCAGCCTCAATTTTCTCACTCTCATTCAGGCATACTTTATTGAATTACATTCAAATCTCCACTTTAACTTTAGTAGGGTTTACAATTGGATGTTCTCTCTTAGTTTTGTCCCACAGGTGTAGGTTACATTGATATTAACCTGCATCACTCATTTTAAAACTGCAGAGAACGACATACTGTATTTGATAGGAATTCCAACCATGCCCCCATGGTTGGGACACTTAGTCATTGGTCATTTCTGGGTCATACGTCCTGCATGACCCATGACCCCGTGGCTGCGTGGTTGTGTAATCAACGTGCTCTATGCACATGTGTAGAATAGCCACATGGGCCTGTGTGCTCAGGTGCAACTTGGCCTTTAAAAGACAGCCCCCATGTTCCCTCACCCTCTTCACATACGTATCCTTTCAGCAGGCCTGATCACATCTATCCTTTCCTCCTCGTCTTAATAAAACTCTTGTTAGTGGATTTTTGTGTGACTTTTCCTCGAAGGGTAAGAGAACCACTAGAAAACATCAGTATTCCTCTCTAAGTTGCAGCTGTTCTGAACACCAAAGGCTTTGCTGTATGGTGATATTTTATTTGTACTGAAATGTGATTTTATTTGTATGTTAATAAATAAAGTTGCCTGGGGGTCAGAGCTAATAGCAAGCCATAGCAGAAGCTGGGCAGTGGTGGTGCACGCCTTTAATCCCAGTACTTGGGAGGCAGAGCTAGGCAGATCTCTGTATGTTCAAGGATACAGCCAACATGGAGAAACACACCTTTAATCTCAATACCAACCATAGAAGACCTGGAGGTCTGTATAGATGGGCAATGATGAAGGAGGTCATGTGGTTGTGTTTACAACCAATGAGAAGGCAGAACAGAAACTCAATAAAAGAACAGACACACAGAAGTAGGTCTCTTTCTGAGGGGAAGGACAACAGCGGCAGCAAAGGGTAAGTAAGGGTTTTTAGCTCTTAGCTACTGCTCTGACCTCTTGGGCTTTTAACTCTGCAATTGGCTCTGTGTTTCTTATTTAATAAGATTGTTCATCTACATTTGGTGCCCAACATGAGGCAAGAGTTTGCACCTAAAACCTGAGAAAAAAGATTCTAAAATGGAGTTAAAAACAGCTTCCTAGTTGTCTCTCTCAAGTTAGTAGCTGACTGGTACCTCCAGCAGGCCTGAGTTGTTCGTAGCACCAGCTTTAAGCAAATAGCTCCAGCTGTGGGTAACCGCTTGTAACTATGGTCAGTCAGGCCTGGGGCCTAGGCCGAGCTGGGCCTGAGCTAGGGAGCCGGGCCTGCTGCCTGGGGGAAACCAGACCCACCGCCAAGCTAAACAGAGCAGTTTTTAATGAATTCTTGCCATGAAAGGATCAATTAATGAACTTACTTTTAAAGAGCAACAACTTGTTTAGAAATGTTTTACATTGCTATGGATTTTAGTTTATTGATACAAATTAAAGTTAATTTTGTTATACTGTATGTATATTTCTACTGTTGTTTGAGGTATTATGTTTATATAACTCATTTAAATTGTAATGGATAATTAAGAAATACAGATTAATAATTAGTCATCTATGATAATCATACCCATAGCCATGTTAGTTAAGTCTTCTAGGTATACATAGATATATTTCAGGTAGATAGGTAATCTTCAAACACTTCAAAGACCTACAGAATATGGCATTTAAAATGTTTTAAAAATTTAGACTTTCTGGACAGTGAGACATGTCTGCTCCTGGCAGCACTGATTTACTTCAGAGAGGAGGATGAGTATCAAAGACACTCTATATGGAGTTTATCTTCACCCTGGCAAAAATAGCCATTTGGGCAAGAAACTGTTCTTGCCTGGACTGCTTGATCGACTGGACATGCAGGAAGGTGACCACTGAACTTCGCTTGGCAAAATGGTCCTTCAGGTTCCTGCTTCGCAGAGGAAACTGCCACACATTCTACAGGGCACTGAGAAAAGTGACTGAGATATTCTAGGCCTGTGGGCTGAAGACAGATGCCACAACTTTACAGAAGAACTTTGGATGACTGCCCAGGCTTCCAGTTGTCTCTGTCCACTCTCACAAGATTCTCAAAAGTTGCTTGCATCCTTCTCCCATTTCTCAGGTAGTATTATATCCTTCTGGGGTCTTTGATGTAGTTGAAGACTAGTTATAATTTTCCTTAGTTATGATAAAAGATAAGTTAGATATGAAACCTTAGACTCACAAATATAGAATAGATAGGATATCTTGTTTAATTTTGGCAAATACAAATAGACTAGTTATTATAAATAGACTAGATATTATAATTGTAATTCTTGCTTGATAATTGTTTTGTTATCTGTAATTTTACTATGTGAAAGTTAAATATTCCTTTTTGAAAAAAAGAAAAGGGGAAGTGCTGTAGGATGTTCTGTATGTCAAATATGTTGCTCTGATTGATTAATAAATAAAACACTGATTGGCCAGTAGCCAGGCAGGAAGTATAGGTGGGACAAGCAGAGAAGAGAATTCTGGGAAGTGGAAGGCTGAGGCAGAGGGACACTGCCAGACACTGCCATGAAAAGTGAGATGTAAGAAACCAGTAAGCCACAAGCCACGTGGCAATTTATAGACTAATAGATATGGGTTAATTTAAGATATAAGAACTAGATAACAAGAAGCCTACCATGGCCATACAGTTTGTAAGTAATATAAGTCTCTGTGTGTTTACTTGGTTGGGTCTGAGCAGCTGTGCGACTGGAGGGTGAGAGAGATTTGTCCTGACCATTGGCCAGGCAGGACCAGGAAAACTCTAGCTACATTTCTGTATGGAGGAGCATAGCCCAGATTAGCCTTGAACTTGAAATCTTCCTGTCTCAGCCTCTGGATTCTGGCTGGTATGTAGCACCATGCCAGCCTCCTGAACTTCTTTATTCATAGTCTTAATCTGAGTTTTTTTAGTCTCCTCTTTGCTAGTCAGGCCCCAATATTTAATAATGAGTCTCCCCAGGAAGGTTTTAGGGAATTCCTTGGCTTTGGTGATTTTTTTTTTTTTGGCCCAGTTTGTATTGAATTCTGTGATATGCAAAGTGATAAGGCAGTTGCCAATATAACTAGATACTGGCGGATACAATCTGCACTGGTCTAATCCCCTCCTCCTGAGGGTGGGTGGGTCTAGGGAGCAGAAAAGGAATCACTCTGTTAGTTTTCATCATAGAACAACAACAACAACAAAAAATCAGTGAATGTTTGTGACTGTAACTAAAGCACAGATAGTTGATTGTAAGAAAACCAAAAATATGCTGGTCCCAAGTGTTAGGATTCTGTCCTTATCACATCATCAGCCTGCAACAACGTCCCAGCCTAAAAAGCGGGCGTGCCCTCCCACAGGCCCTCTTTCCATATTTTCTCTGTCCTCCACGTGGTCTCTCTCTCTCCCTCCCTCCCTCCCTCCCTCCCTCCCTCCCTCTCTCTCTCTCTCTCTCTCTCTCTCTCTCTCTCTCTCCTAATAAAGCTCTAAAAAACGTAACCATGGCTTGTAATTCTTCCACCACCGCAGCATTCAGAGCTCCCTTCTGGCCAACTACTAACCCTTTCACTAAGAAAGCAGGTTAACCTAACTGGGTCTGTTAAGGGGAGCGGTGAGAGGAAGGAGAAAGTGGAGTTATGGATCTTGGAGAAGCACAGTGACATATTGTCAGAGCTGAATGTTCTCTAAAAATTCACGTAACCACTCATCCCATGGCATCTGAAGGAGAATGCAAGCTCTCCTGTGGCACACACCAGTTAGCCTCTACAAGGCACCCTTGTGTATTCCTGAGCAGGTGACCAATTTAAGACATGCACAGGACTGGGAGATGCATCAGCAGATTCATCTGCCGCACAAATGTGAAAACCAGAGACCCTGTCCCCACAGGCTGGGTGTGGCAGCCTGCCTGTAATTTCAGCAAAGGTGGAAGTGGAGACAGCGTTTCTGTAGTAAGCTAGCCAAACCAGCTCAGTGGTTTCCTTCAGCTTCAGGAAGGACTCCTCCATAATGTATGAAAGGGGAACGATACAGGAAGACAATGGACATCAACCTCAGGCATCCACACACTTGAACACATGTGCATGCACACCCCCCCACACACATGTACACACACAAACATCAATATACACAGGAACTCACACAACACATAAAAATAAAGAAGAGGATGAAGATTAGAAGAAGACCTCATCCTCCACAAACGTGAGATAAGTGTTCATGGTGTTTAATTAAAGCTGCTATGTTTATTATGTATTATTCCCACTGTAGGAAGCATGATTTCCCAGGCTGTAACTTAACAGGAAGTACAAACAAAGCCCATGCAAATGGATCTGGGACATTTGTCTTAAAACTAATACTCTTTTCAAAAATTATTATCCACTGTCAGGACAAATGGCTAACTGAGGTACCTATTTAACATACCAAAGCACTCTAGCTGCCAGGCTCTCTCAGCCTCACAAGTGCCTGTTACAGAGTCCTGGCTCCTCTCAGCAAGTCTCACCACTGTCCCCTACCCTAAACCTCCTCAGAGGCTTCCCTTCCCCCTGCTACTGGTTACCATGGAAACTGCTGTTTTGGCCACATGTTTTCTTTATCCGCTTGGTCCTCTGCTCCTGGCTCCTGGTCCCCTCTCTTTGCTCCCTGTCTCTTCTCTGCCTCTCTAACTCAGCCCATCCCCTCTCATGGCCTGGTCCATTCCACTGGCCACGTTCAGCCTGCTACTTTCTCTCTCTGCTCTGTAATCTTCTAAATGCCCCTGGCTGAACTCTTCTTTATACCTTCGTTAAAATTCTTGTCCTCAACCACACCTAGGAGCAGTCATCCCCCATTTTCACTCACCCACTATGTTTCACAAGCCAGTTGTTTTACCTAGGGGCAAAGATGTGACTTTCTACATGGAAGGGCCTTCTGAAAATAAAGCTCTAGATGCATCCCTTGAACAAAGCTGTTTCTCCTGTGCCAAGCTATTCTGGAATACATGCAGCAGGGGAGAAAACATTACTTATAAATGGAGAAATAAATCTTTGAAAGCAAGAGATATCTATCTCCTCTTCAGTTCATCTCTGCAAATATCTTTTTTTCTCATTTTGCTTGTAAAATGGGAAATGATGTCACTATCTTGGTTTCTTTTTGTGACTAACTACATAATCCATCCTTTCAGCATGTAAATCTTTCTCTCTGATCTGCAGTTCCTCATGGCCTCTGTAATAAAACAAGGAAATCAACTCGATGTGTCTCAACTATACCATACTTTTTGATATGCCTGTTCAAAGTCATTTTTCGGCTCCTTGACACTGCAGATTCTTGATATATGCAATAGCACTTTTATAGCGATGAATTATATTTGCTGGATAGACTCTGATGACTTGTATAGTGATTTGTAATACGTGTCTATGAAAGCAACCATACAGGAATAGATTGCATTATAAAAACCATATTTGATGCCTCAATCAACCCATTCATTATCATTTTGAACATCCTACCACATGTAGGTCAGAGCTTCTATGGGTTGGAAAATTATGAGCTTTTGATTATTCTGTAGGCCCAATGAAATAGCAATATCACATAAAAGATTCTTGGCTTTAACTACTATAGTCATATAGGTTGTCTGAGTAGAAATAGATGGATCAGTTCCTTGATGAGAATATTTGCACACGTGATTACTGGAGAAGGCAGCATGTTAAAGGGGTTGGGGCATATTCTGGGGTCAAAATAAATAAAACTGAGTCCTTTCTCTGTTTTCTTTTTAGAGAAGAGTGAGAATGAAAGTGTGGTGATCTACTTTGTTAGTCATTGACAAATATTTATAAAATTGATTAGAGATCAAAGGTATCATAAATTGCCATGAATCCTGCAACAGTAGCAGTTATTCATCAAATATCTCAGATCTCACTGTGTGTTTTGGTGTGTGTATCTACCTATCTTGATTTTAATGTGGTTTTTCCCTCTAGAGGCTCATGTGGTAGATGATTGGTCCTCAGTTTACCAACATAAAGGTGGTGGGACCTCCTACAAGTGAAACCACAGACCTTTTGGGACACTGTACTCAGAAAGGCCAAAAAGGGTGCTCATGGACCCTTGACTTAACTTTCATAAAAGCATGTTGTTTTACAAGCCCATTCCTGGTACTTGAAATCCTCTCTGACTTTCACTGTGGCAGCATAATTTCTTCTTACACATCCTTCTGCTGTGTGGTGCCATATAAGCTAAGCTGATACCAGAGATATGGCTCTCTTATATTTATAAAGTTACCCAGTCCTAAGTATTTCATTATAATAATAAAATGCTCTAACCCCTAGCAAAAATAATTTAAAAGTGGTCAATAGAGCCAAGCTTTAAGAAGTAAAGGAAAAGCATTTACCCTATACTTATCCCTTTTCACTATGATGTGTTAGGGGGTTGCAGGTTTAGTAGAGCTAGAAATGATGACTTTGTCATTCATGTTCTATCCCCAGTTCAACAGTCTGGCACGTGCTAGTGACTGTGATTTAAAGATGGGTAGTTTCATCTCTTCAAGAGGGTAAGCCCCCCAAATGGAGTTGTCCAGAGGTGAAATTTTGAGAGGTAGGACCTAATTGCAGTGTTAGGGTAAGTTTTGTCAATTTGGCATGAAGTAGGATCATCTGGGAAGATCAGCTCAATGAGGAATTGTCTGGATTATGGTAGTCTGTTTATATGTCTGTAATAGATGGTCATAATTACATTGACTAAGTTAGGAAGATCCAACAGTGTGGGCAGCACCATTCCCTAGGCAGGGAATTCTGGACTGTGTAAGCACAAGAACAAGCTCAGAACTAACAGACATGCATTCATTTATTTTCTCTATTCTTTACTGTGGATGGGTAACAAATTCCCCTCTGTTGTGCCCAGATCATGACCCCCAGAAAGGCCACCGAACACAAACATGCCAGAATGCAAAAGCAAGGTTTAATTCAGGATATAAAAGCCTAGGCAGGGACTTCGGCTAATACATCCAACACAGTGAAGGCTAGAGGAAGTGCCCGCCTGTCTGCAAGCTCAGTTTTTAAAGGCAAAAGCCACAAGGTTACATCATTTAGGGGTGCTAGTATGGGTACAATTCTGATTGGCTCGCTTCTAGGGGCTTTTTAGAAATCATGGCTTAATCTTATTTCTAAGGGGGTGGTTGCCCACCATCATTTCTCATTGGCTGCCCTCAGGTGGGGACATTTCTCTTGTCAGTTACTCTGGAAACCAGGGAAAGGACATTCCATAGTCCAGCAGTCATTTCCTTGTGACTGCCTTGTGACTCTGTACTTTTACACTTCCTGGTTTCTGGAATCTGAACTGACTGGTTTCAGTAACTAATGGCCTATTCCTAAAAGGAGAAATCTTAGGCCTTAGTTTTAGGGTCAAAGCATTTTGGTCTTATTTCTAAGATGGCTCATTTTGGTCTCACACCTCAAGTGCCTTGAGGAGATTTCTATCAGGGTCCAGAACAGATGCTACAAGCGGCTAAGGATACTAATCTGAGGGACATCAAATGAATCTAAACACACCGAGTTCTTTAGTCCATTCACTGTATTCTTGTAAGCCAATTCTATCTACACAGTTTCAGCCCTGTCCTCACATTCAGCATCTCGGTGTCCAGTTTTCCTGTCCTTATAGTCCCGTCCCCCCCCCCCCCCCCCCCCCGCTCCCTGTCCTCATAGTTTTAGTAAGCTTTTATGCTTTTGACTTGATCCTCCTCCTCCTCAGTCCCTTCATCCTCCATCTATATCCTTCCTGGCTCCTTACCCCTGACCCTAATAAACTCTACAAGAGATCTGCTTTTCCCTCTTCTCTCAGCCACGTGGTTCTGTGTTGCCTCTGGAATTCCCCTCCAGTCCTTACTGCACCTGGTTATGCAAAAATCCCTATTGTCCTCAGTCAATCTCTCTGCTATGCCCTTAGGCCTGAAGGAAGTGGATGGTCTGAGCTTCATTCATTTGCACAAGAAACAAAGCCTGCTTGTCTCCTAGGCTCAGCAGGGGAGTTAATTTCCTAGAGGTTAAGCAGTTCTGAGGAGCTGAACTGTTCACCAAATGGTCTGGGAATATTTGGGCACACAAGAATTTCATAGCAGAAGACAGCTGAAACAGTAAAAGCTGGATAACACCAAATATTCATAATAACTGACTTGTCTTTTGACAGACGCTTGGCCAGTCAAAGTATAGCTTTAATACACAGCTGACTCTCTCTAATATATTCTTATGGCCAGCAAGAGATGGGATATGACTAGCTACTTCAAGCTCTTGCCTTGAGTTCCTTGTAACATAGAATTGAAAGTCAAAAAACTCTTCTTCCCTAGAGTTGTTTTGTTGGGGTATTTTATCTTATCTACAGCAGAGCAGTAGAAATGAAATTAGAACCCAAAGTCACTTAGGTCACTGAGTGTGTACCTCCCAAACATGTAGTGGAGTCCTCTCCATCCTTTCTTCTCTGAGAAGAGATGTCTGCTTGCTTCTTCATGTGCTCTCACTAGAACATGCCACTGACCATTGCCCTCACCAAAGGCCAAATTAATGGAGCTACACAATGTTAACTTTGGAACAATGAACCAAATAAGCATTCTCATTATTTTCCTAAGATATTGCACTAGAATCATGCAGAATTGACTAATGCATTAGAGCTTACAAGTATATGTGGGATATGTGAATATCTCAGTTTAAAACTGTTTAAAATGAGAACAGTCATTTAAATATGCCACATATATTATTCACGCCTGCCTCATTGCAATTAACTAACTGATAGGGGGAACTTCCTTTTCTGTATTAAGAAACATTTTTTAATTTAATTTACATACCAAAGATCCTCCTCTTCCCTTCTCCTGTCCCTCCAACCTCCCCCTCCCAACCCACCCCCATTCCCTCTACAAGAAGGTAAGGCCTCCCATGAGGAGGTACCCCATGAGAGTCCAAGCCCCTCCAATAGGGGGAACTTCTAAAGAGGAAGAGGTTTGTTTTGTTCATAGTTATGGAGGTCCACTGTCTGCACAGCGCATCACAGTTGAAGTGCTAGGAAGCACCTCTTGATAGTGTCATCTTAAGGGCAATATCAATGGTAGGAATTTAGGATGTGGACAGGTTGGTGCAACAACATTACATCAAAACCAGGGAGCACAAAAAGATGGGTCCTACAGGCCTTTCTAGAACACACTCCTAATGAGCAAAGGACCTCACTTGTCACATCTTTTAAAAGTTCTGTTATCTCACAATGGTACTATGTTGGGGACTAATCATTTAACATATGAAGCTTTGAGAGACCATGAATCACATTCTGACCAGAGAACATATTAACAAATGTTTACCAAAATGTCTCTATCTAGTCTTTAACTAATTATTATGTGGACCTGCAGTAACCATGTTGAAAGAGAAAAAACAGAATTGGTTTTAAAGGCAGGAACAGCAATAATAAAAGACTGATGGGAACACAGACACTACAGAATTAATTTAGGAAAACCAGTGACAAATAAGCATGTTAGGGGACTCTCGTGATGAAGGGTTCACAACACGCCCCCACGGACGCATCTACCAGGCGGACACTTCGGCCTAGCCAGTTCCAGGTCAGGATAGGCATTTCCGGGTCAAGGCGTCTTTCGTGACCAGGATCCATGACGTTTTCATGGCCACGTAAGTGCGCAACGTGGCCATGTGATTTACGCCCATGCATGGAGTAGTGGCATGACCTGGCCACACCCAGCCTTTTAAAAACTGAGTGCCATGTTCCCGGTTCCTTCTTCTTCTCCACGCACGTGTCTCTCCCACAGGCCTGCACACTCTCTATCCCTTTATCTCTAATAAAACTCTTATAAGCAGATTCTGTCGTGTTTCATGACATTTCCTTGCAGGGTAAGAACACAATGCGGCTAAATAACTAACATTTTGGTGCCGAGACCGAGAGGGCGCTTCCGGGGGGCCCTGCACCTGGTAACCCATGAACCGGGGAATCTGCTCTGTACGCGACAGACCGCTCTCCATTCGCCTAAACGGCATCCAAATTGCATCCAACACCGCTTTCTTCGATTGGTGAGTCCCCCCATTTTTTGACCAGCATAAACGGTTTCCTGAATCTGTGAGACCGACCGTTGATCGTCCAGCGCCTCACAAGTATTCTTGAGACCGGGGGAACCCCGACCATGGTCTTCATTGGCTACGGTCAGCCCCTATCGCAGGCCTAAGATTTCTAGCCATCTCCTATGTCTGCAGCCTGAGATATTTCTCACGTTGGGACCACCGCCTTTGGGTGCATCCTGGGAGCCACGTGAGGCCGACACGTCCCAGCTTGACAAAGTGGCAGACGCTGTCTGGATTCCTGGGGAATCCTTTCCTCACCGTGGAGGGGGACCTTGCTTCTGTGGCTGACGAGCCAAGGAGCAGCCTGTGCCTGGCATCCGTCCTTGGCCTTGGGGACACCTGGGGCCTTGGCTCCAGATCACATTTTTTATTTATTTATTTATTTTTCTGCCTCTCCACTGCAGACATGGGAAACAAGGCTTCCAACCCTGTTAGTCCTTCCTCTCTGTTAGGCTATCTTGCTGAAGCTTTAAAACCTCTTAGTTTAATGCCTTGCATAAAGATTTCTAAGCTAACTCATCTATGTTCAAAAAAGTAGCCAAAGTATGCTTTAGAAAATAACAAAAAATGGCTGCCGAGCAGCTCCTTGGATCCCGATATTTTACGGGAGCTATCTAATCACTGTCAGCGTTCAGGCAAACGTAAAGAGTTGCCCTATGCGATAGTGTTTTTTCTTTCTCAGTGCTAAACCGTCTCTTCTAGATTCTTTTTCTCCTGCTCATATGCTGTTAGCTATGCCTAAACCGGAGGATTCTCTGACTCCAGAATCTGTAACTTTAGACCCTGCTAATGAACCTCCACCTATTCGACCTCCGGCTCCAACTCCTAGAACAACTGTTCCTTTCGCTCCCCCTCCAGACTCTTCCTCTTCTAAAGCTGTTTCTTCCTCGGCAGCGGCTGCTTCCAAAGGCCCTACCCTGGCTCCAAACTTCACTCCCCCTACCACCCGCTCTCGAGCTGCTAAATCAGCTGATTGCAGCCATCCAGACCCTTCCACTGTTCTCCCTTTGCGAAAGGTGGCAGGTGTGGATGGACTGATTAAAGTTCATGTTCCATTCTCTCTAGCAGAACTCTCTCAGATAGAAAGTAAGCTGGGTTCTTACACTTCTAATTCTGCTTCCTTTATTAAACCGTTTCACTATATAACTCAATCTTATAGTCTCACCTTTCATGATATATTCATGATACTTTCTAATAATTTACTTCTTGTGGAGCACAGACGGGTATGGGAGCAGGCTAGGACTCATGCAGACGAAATTCATCAAACTAACCTTTCACACCCTCCAGGAACTGAGGTGGTTCCTGACCGAGAACCACACTGGGATATATAACACCTAGGGTGGCTGTCTAGCCAGAGATAGGTTTATTACCTGTCTCCTGACAGGTCTCAGTAAGGCTGCCCTAAAACCAGTAAACTGTGAAAAACTAAAAATGGTAATTCAGGATAAGGACGAAAATCCATCTCACTTCTTAGAGCGGCTCACCAAGGCTCTACTTCAGTTCACCAGCTTAGACCCGGAGAGCCCTGAGGGCAGGCAGCTGCTAATGACCCACGTTGTCTCTCAGAGCTTCCCTGACATTAGAGATAAACTTAAACGTTTGGAGAATGGCCCTCTGACTCCACAGGCAGATATGCTGGCGATAGCATTTAAGGTGCACCATGGTAGAGATGAAAAAGCCCATAAAAGGAGCTGCCAGATGCTGGCAAGCACCGTCCGACCGGCTCCCCAAAAGCCATCTGGTCCCTGTTTCAAGTGCGGGAGAGAAGGCCACTGGGCACGGGCGTGCACCACCGGCTCACAAAGGGCACCAGTAAAGCCCTGTCCAAAATGCTACCAAGAGGGTCACTGGTCAGCTGACTGTCCTAATGTCCCAAGTGACATAGGAACGCCAGACGAAGACAACCACGACCCTCTGGCTGACTTTGTAGGCTTGGCTTACAGCGAGGACTGACGCTGCCTGGTTTCCGCCCCAGCCACTCCCATCTCACACAGGGAACCAAGGGCAATAATTAAAGTGAATGGGCACCCCATCTTGTTCCTTTGGACACCGGAGCTACCTACTCTGTCCTGAGAGTTTTGGGGGCCCACCTCTCCTGCTCGTCTCCCTATTGTCAGGGTTGGGGGACAGCCTTATCTACCTCAGCAGACACCACCACTTAATTGCATTTCAGAGGCATCCCTCTCACACACACATTCTTAGTGGCGCCAAGCTGCCCTGTACCTTTAATGGGGAGGGATCTCTTAGCTAAGGTAGGAGCATCCATTTCTTTCGCTCCACACATTCGCCTCATCCCAGACGTGCCAGCAGCAGCCCCTCTACTCCTCCTCCTAGCCAATAACTCTTCTGACTCTAACAATTTTTTTCCCTTACCAGCTTCTCAGATAGACCCAAAAGTCTGGGATACCCAAAATCCTTCTATTGCTAGACACCATCAGCCTGATGTTATCCAGCTACAAGATCCTGCCAGGTATATCACCCAAGCTCAGTACCCTCTCTCACTCCAGAGCCTGAGAGGACTTAAGCCCATCATTTCTGACCTCCTCAGGAAAAAGCTGCTCTGCCTAACCTCTTCACCTTTTAACACCCCCATACTTGCAGTTAAAAAGTCTAATGGAACCTACCGCCTGGTTCAAGACCTCCGGCTCATTAACTCTGCAGTGGTCCCTCTCCATCCTGTAGTGCCTAACCCTTACACTCTCCTATCCACTATCCCTTCAGGAACCTCTCACTTCTCAGTTTTAGATCTCAAAGACGCCTTCTTTTCTATTCCTCTCAGTCCTGTCTCAAAATATCTTTGCTTTCACCTGGACTGACCCTGACACTCACCGGTCCACACAGCTGACCTGGACTGTTCTGGCACAGGGATTCAGAGACAGTCCACACCTATTTGGTCAGGCTCTGGCCTCTGACCTGCTTTCTCTGTCTCTCCCTGGTTCTAAACTAATACAGTATGTAGATGATATTTTACTCTGTAGCCCATCTTTACAGGTTAGCCAGACTAACACCTCTGCTTTCCTAAATTTCTTATCCAGCCGGGGTTACAGAAAGAAATTTACTTCTAAAGTTCAGCTGTCAACTCCCCAGGTCACCTATTTAGGTCTATCCATTACTCCAACTCACAAGGCTATTACTGTAGACAGAAAACATCTAATCCAGTCCCTCACAGTCCCTTCCACTAAACAGGAGATCCTGTCTTTCCTAGGAATAGCTTGGGTTCCGTCTTTCTCTCTCCTTGCTCGCCCCTTATATGAGGCAGTTCAGGGCTCGCCACATGAGCCCCTTCTTCATCCTGTCACTAAACCTTTCCAAAGGCTCCAGTAGGCTCTTCTTCAGGCTCCCGTGCTCCATCTCCCAGACTTAACTCGTCCCTTCTCCCTTTATGTAGCAGAGAAAGAAGGATTTGCCCTGGGAACTCTAGGGCATCAGCTGGGACCCTCCTTTGCACCTGTAGCCTATCTGTCAAAGAAGCTAGACCTATGGGGCTGGAGAGATGGCTCAGAGGTTAAGAGCACTGACTGTTCTTCCAAAGGTCCTGAGTTCAATTCCCAGCAACCACATGGTGGCTCACAACCATCTGTAATGAGATCTGGCACCCTCTTCTGTATACATAATAAATAAATAAATCTTAAAAAGAAGAAGAAGAAGAAGAAGAAGAAGAAGAAGAAGAAGAAGAAGAAGAAGAAGAAGAAGAAGAAGAAGAAGAAGCTGCTAGACCTTACCAGTCAGGGCTGGGCACCTTGTACCCGTGCCTTAGCAGCTGCAGAGCTCCTTACTCGGGAATCAAAGAAGCTAAGTTTTGGGTCATCCATTACTGTTTTCTCCACCATAATCTGTCCCATCTTTTAACTTATAAAGGCTTACAAACTTTACCTCCTTCCTGAGTTTTTTCTCTCCAGGTGGCATTACTAGAGGATGCCACACTTACTTTCTGGACTTGTCCACCTCTTAATATTTCAAGCCTCCTCCCTCAACCTAACGCTGACTATTCTCCTTCTCATTCCTGCACTGAAACCTTAGAAGAGCTGTTACCTCACACATACAGGAGGGCACATTGCCTCAGGCTACTTATACCTGGTACACAGATGGCAGCTCCTTCCTATATGAAGGGACCCGTAAGGCGGGCTATGCCATAGTGTCAGACACTGAGGTGATAGAAGCACAGGCATTACCCACACACACCACTAACCAACAGACTGAGCTGATAGTTCTCACCCGTGCCTTCCAATTGGCACAGGGACAATCTCTAAATGTTTACACGGACTCCAAATATGCTTTTCATATCCTCCTGTCCCACGCTGCTATTTGGAGGGAGCATGGACTTCTCACAGCAAAAGAAGGATCCATATCTAACTCAGGTCAAATAATGGCCATGTTGGAGGCTTCCCACCTCCCCAGGGCTATAGAAATTGTCCACTGCTGGTCTCATCAGACTGACAGCTCCATCATCTCTAGGGGAAACAACTGGGCTGACCAGGCAGCCAGAACAGCGGCCCTCCAAGGCCACGTCTCACCTTACCCACCACAGGGAATCCATACAGTACAGCCTACACCCTCACAGGAAACTCCAGACACCAGACAAATTCTTTCCTATCTACACCAACTCTTTCATCCCAATAATCTTGCTCTGTCTCAATTCGTAAAATCTCACCTGCAGCCCACCTCTGAGGATTTACAGTTTTTAAGAACTATTACTGCCTCTTGTGAGATCTGCCAAAAAAACAGATCCCAATACCAAGTACAGGAGTCAGCCTTTTCCCACCCACCAGGCTAGAGGTTCCCTTCCAGGGACTGACTGGCAGCTTGATTTTACCCATATGCCCACCATCAGAAAAATTAAATATCTCCTCCTGATGGTGGACTCATTTTCGAACTGGGTGGAGGCATTTCTGGTCTCTAATAAGCGGGCTCAGACAGTTGCAGACCTCCTTCTCTGAGAAATTATTCCTCGGTTTGGAGTCCCTGCTTCTCTCCAGTCTGATAATGGACCAGAGTTCACTTCCCAGATTTCTCAGACACTAGCTAAGGCCCTTAATATCTCATGGAATTTCCATATCCCATACCGCCCCCAATCCTCAGGAAAGGTGGAGTGTACCAACCAGTCTTTAAAAACTATTCTTATTAAGATGTCACAGGAACTTCATCTCAACTTGGTAAGATTATTGCCTCTAGCTCTCCTCAGGCTCAGGGCTCTCCCTAAAAAGCCTCTTTCAATCTCTCCGTTTGAACTAATGTATGGAAGGCCAGTTCTAACACCAGGTCTTTTTTCCAAGCCTCCAACTGTTCCAGATAGCCTGTTAACTCCTCTTTTATGTCACCTAAGGTCTATTCTATGGAGCTATGCAGACTGTTCATTACCTCAGCCGTGTGACAATCCTTGCCCACCTCCAATACACATTGGGGATCAGGTTCTTCTTTCCCCTCTGGGTCAGCGTCTTTCACCTCTTTCCCCTAAGTGGCAGGGACCCTTCAAAGTAACTCTTGTAACCCCCACAGCTGCTAAACTCGAGGGCTTTCCTCACTGGGTCCACCTGTCTCACCTAAAACCTTTTATCTCACCTCCATCCCAGAAAAATCTCTCTTCATATACAACGAATCAAACAGGGCCTCTCACTCTCAAGCTCCAGAGGACATCAGGATCCACTGCCTTGTCACCAATTCCAGAGGAATAAGGTATCACCCCTTCCTTTCCCAACCAGGGCCACACAGAGCCGGAGGCAAAAAGGACCATCAAAAATATCCAGGCAGTAAGGAATAATGTAATACAACAATTTATCATTGTTCAATACTCAGCAACTGATGTGTGTTTCCTAAATGCTAACTTAATAAGGGAAACAGGTGCCTTAAATAAACTATCTCCAGCAAGGCTTGCCTAAGGAAAACAGGTGCCTTAAATAAACTACCTCTAATAAGGCTTGTCTCAGGTAGAAATTAAGCAGAGTACTAAGGCCAGATCTACCTCAGGTAAATGTCACATGCCTCTATCTGGGCAGGCCAGATCTACCTCAGACAAATGCCAACTCCAAAATAAAATAATGATTCTTTCTCTCTAAGCTCTTTCTATGTCAACAGTATCTTGTCAAACAGAAGGTCCCCAGCCACAGCACGGATGGACAGCTGCAGAATGAGGGGATGGCAGAACGTCATTCCAGGACCTCCTCCGTCATCCCAGGACTTCACAAGATACCCCTCATCCCCCCAAGAGCCAACCAATGCCCACTATTCAGCTAGAAGCAGTCTTTGAGAGAAACATCGCCCCCATACCCAGTCAACTACATTTTTTTTTTCTTTTTCAAAAAGAAAAGAGTCAGGGATGAAGGGTTCACAACATGCCCCCACAGACACATATACCAGGTGGACACTTCCACCTAGCCAGTTCCAGGTCAGGATAGGCATTTCTGGGTCAGGACATCTCTCGTAACCAGGATACCCGGCGGACCTGAACACCTCCGCCTAGCCAGTTCCAGGTCAAGATAGCCATTTCCGGGTCAAGGCGTCTCGCGTGACCAGGATCCATGATGTTTTCATGGCCATGTAAGCGCGCAACGTGGCCATGTGATCTACACCCATGTGTGGAGTAGTGACATGACCTGGCCACACCCAGCCTTTTAAAAAAATGAGCGCCATGTTCCTGGTTCCTTCTTCTTCTCCATGCACGTGTCTCTCCCACAGGCCTGCACTCTCTCTATCCCTTTATCTCTAATAAAACTCTTATAAGCAGATTCTGTCGTGTTTCGTGACATTTCCTTGCAGGGTAAGAACACAATGCGGCTAAATAACTAACACATGAGCCTCAACCTGTAGAAGAAGTGGAAATCAAAGCAAGGAATGTGAAATACATCTTAAATGTCCAGTTTTGTGTGTGTGTGTGTGTGTGTGTGTGTGTGTTTTTAAGATTAAGACAAATAAATGGTCCATGCACAGAGAAAAAACTCTGTTGCATCAAAAATTCTCTGAAAGGGAGAGATGTCAGACTTTGCTTGTGAGACAAAAATGAGCCATCTTAGAAATAAGACCAAAATGCTTTCACCCTAAAACTAAGGCCTAAGATTTCTCCTTTTAGGAATAGGCCATTAGTTACTGAAACCAGTCAGTTCAGATTCCAGAAACCAGGAAGTGTAAAAGTACAGAGTCACAAGGCAGTCACAAGGAAATGACTGCTGCACTATGGAATGTCCTCTCCCTGGTTTCCACAGTAACTGACAAGAGAAATGTCCCCACCTGAGGGCAGCCAATGAGAAATGATGGTGGGCAACCACCCCCTTAGAAATAAGATTAAGCCATGATTTCTAGAAAGCCCCTAGAAGTGAGCCAATCAGAATTGTACCCATACTAGCACCCCTAAATGATGTAACCTTGTGGCTTTTGCCTTTAAAAACTGAGCTTGCAGACAGGCAGGCACTTCCTCCAGCCTCCACTGCATTGGATCTGTTGGCCGAAGTCCCTGCCTAGGCTTGTATTGCTTTTGGATATCCAGAATTAAACCTTGCTTTTGCATTCTGGCATGTTCGTCTTTGGTGGTCTCTCTTGGGGTTGCAATCTGGGCACAACATGCTGACAAAGGAAGCCAAAGGCAAGAAAAACTGTGTTCAAAAAATTAGAAGACAGTATGATGCAAGACTTCATTAAGTAGATAACATAAATAGATAGAAATTAACCAAATAATGGCTGGAGAGTTTGCTCAGTTGTTCAAGTCCTTGTTTTTTTTTTTTTTTTTTTTTGAGGATCTGAGCTCAGCCCTCAACACCTGGACCCAGTGGCTCACCCTCACCTGTATCTCCATCTCCAGTGGGTCTGATTCCCTTTTTTTGCCTCCACATGCATCTGCAGACACATGGCATTCACTTGCACAGTCACACATATATTCACATACATAAAAGTGGCCAGGCATGGTGACACAGGCCTTTGAACCCAGCATTTGAAATACAAAGGCAGGCTGATCTCTGTGAATTCAAGGCCATCTTGATCTACATAGTGAGTTCCAGGCAATGTAGGACTACATAGTGAGAATCTGCCTCAATAAATAAATAATAAATAAATAGATAGATAAATAAATAGATAGATACCTATATTAACACAAATGTACAGAATATTAAATCTTCTTTCTTCTCAACTGATTTAAAAGTTGCATGTAACAATAATCATGATACTATATTTGTGGGCTGAGAAGATATAAAGGTATATTGCAGTAATAACACATAAGGTGGAGTGAATAAATCTGTGTGGGACAGTTTCTGTGTTTCATTGCCCTTGAGTGGGGTGGGAACTGAACACACAGTGGTACTGAGGAGCTTATTCTTATCTCTAGGAAACCATCACTTAGGTACTGAATAGGAAAGTCACTGAAGAAAACCTGAGTGAGTTTTGAAAAGAATTGTTAAAACTAAGATACATAGGGAGGAGGGGACTGGACCTGCCTCAATGGAATCTACCAGGCTGGGCTGACTCCCCAGAGGAGACCTTGCCCTGGAGGAGGTGGGAATGGGGGGGGTGGATTCGGGAGGAAGCCTGAGGGGTAGGAGGATGGAGGACAGGGGAATCTGTGGCTGACATGTAAAATTAAATTAATTATAAAATAAAAATATTTAAAAAGAAGAAAGAAATAAGAATCCAGCTTTTTTAAAAAAAAAGATACAAGCAACCAGAAACATTGGTTAAAAGAAAAATTCAAACAGATTGTAAATGAAGGCATAACTGTTCACATGATTGAAAATATTGATATTTTATTATAGATTTACTTAAGATTGTTACTCATGGGCTGGAGAGATGGCTCAGAGGTTAAGAGCACTGGCTGTTCTTCCAGAGGTCATGAGTTCAATTCCCAGCAACCACATGGTGGCTTACAACCATCCATAATGAGATCTGGTGCCCTTTCTGACATGCAGGTGTATATGCAGACAGAACACTGTTTACATAATAAATAAATAAATCTTTTAAAAAAAAGATTGTTACTCATACTAATAGCTAAGTAAAAATTATATCACTGAGAAATGGAGATCAAGAGGTTAAGCCCCAAATCTCCATCCCACCCCATATTAACCAGTAACTATTTTTGAGTATGCCATTAGGGAGCTACATCTTAGCAAGAGGAAATGAACATGGAAAGTGTCACCTGTGGTGAGAATAGATAAAATGCTTTATCTTTATCCATCTAGTACTGCTTCTAACAGTGAAAATGATGAGTTTTAAAGTGTGTTTCATTGTATGTGTGTGTGTATGTGCCTGCATGTGTGCATGCATGAGTGTGTACATGGGGGTGCTCATGGAGGCCAGAGCAAGACCCCCTGGAACTAAAGTGACAGGTAGAATGTCACCTCCAGTCTCCTGCAAGAACTCTTTGCTATCCCAGCCTCTGAGCCATGTCCAGTCCCCTTGAATGACACTTCAATTTGATTTCAATTATATTTTGAAAATGAAGTTAATCTTTGATAATAACTACAAAGACAACTTCTACAGTTTCAGATTTGGCAGTGACTAGGAGAAGAAACCAAAAGAAAAGGATAAAACTATTGTTCCATTGGCAAGATAAGAGAGGTCAGGACTTATACCAGGGTAACCATTTAGCCCTGAGCCTCAGGCCTTGCTCTAATCTTCCATTCTCTACTGGTTGGCTGACAGCTTCATTTTTCTTAGCATCAACAATTATTAAAAAGCTTCCTGAATTTATGAATCTACCTCAAAAATTCAGGCCTTCTTCCTATGGAAAAGATGCTTTTGCTGTATCCATACTCCATCAAGATGACTCCAATAATTATGGTTAAATATCTTGGTCATTTGGACCAAAGGACTATGAAGATTAGTCACTGGGATTTCAATTCCTGAAGCTTCATCCAGTGTGGTTTTCTTATGCAGATAGAAAGGTTGGTTGTGTTACACTGAGCTTTTTTTTTTTTTTTAAGATTGGAAAGATTTAGAGAAATAGACAATTGTTATGAAGGCTGGAGTTTATACAACTGAGTGGAGATAATGCTAGCTTTAATAAAAATAGCAAGCAGTATCACTCCAGCACCAATAATTCAAGAAAATCACTTTCCCATTTCTCCATCCCATTATCTTGTATCATCACTCTTCCTATTCCTTTATCATCCTTTGCTTATATTGAGAAATATTATCTTCTAGTAAGTTGTCTTGGTTATCAGCAGTAGCAGAAGTTACTAGAAAAACTGGCAAGAAGCAAAGTGAATGCCTCTTTTGTTAAATAACTGTAACCCCGCAAAAGAAACCACTGAATGGGGAATAGCAGATGTCAGTATGGATGGTAGCTGTTGACCTGGCACAAGTCTCCAAACACTACTCAGAGATGCTTATAACTGACTCTTTGAGGATGCACTATTTCCCTCATATAACCACATTTTCTTAAGACCCACAAGACAATGGACTTTTACCTATGATAGCTGTACAGGTTGTTCTTGTTACATATAAACTTAAAGCACACGGCATGAGGTTTTGATAACAGAATTGTTTGTTAGATTTATTGTTAATAGTAGCTGTGGTGATAATCTAATTGTACTGAATTATTATTTTGATTGTATGTTAATAAATAAAGTTGTCTGGGAGTCAGAGCTATTAGAGCCATAGCAAGAGTGTGGCGGTGGTGGCACACGCCTTTAATCCCATAGATATCTGTGTGTTCAGGGTCAGAGCTATTAGAGCCATAGCAAGAGTGTGGCGGTGGTGGCACACGCCTTTAATCCCATAAGATCTCTGTGTGTTCAGGGATACAGCCAGCATTGGAGACATATGCCTTTAAGACCTAGGGGGCTGTACATTCAGACAGTGACGAGGCAGTCATGTGTTTGGGTTTACAACCAATGAGAAGGCAGAACAACATACTTTAAAAAAACGAACCGACAGGAAGTAGGTCTCTTTTCGCGAAGCTGGGACAGCAGGAGGAAGGGTGAGATTTTAGCTCTGAGCTCTGACTTCTCGGCTCTCTCTTTTACATTGTTTCTGTGTTTCTTATTTAATAAGACGGTTGGTTACATCTACATCTGGCGCCCAACGTGACAAGAATCCATTAAAAACTGCTTGGCTTGGCAGCAGGTCCGCTTTCCCGCAAGGGCGGCAGGCGGCCCGCGGCGGCGGCGGCGGCAGCGGCGGCAGCGGCGACACACGGCGGCCGGCGGCGATCGGCTTCTTAGTCCGAGCTGCCGGCGTCCTAGTCCGGGTAGCAACTTCTAGCCCGGGCCTAGGTCTGTGAGCAGCTTGCCTAAAGCCGGTGCTACAAACAACTCAGACCTGCCCTGCCGAACAGGGCCCTGCCTGTAAAGCCAACGCACGTGGTCGGAGCTTAAGGAAGCCAGACCCAAGCCTTGACTCGGCACAAGAGGGAACACATGGCTGCATTTAAGCTTTAGCTGGCTACGCTTTCTTGTGCGTTCTCTCTTTCCTCTCTCTCTCTCTCTCTCTCTCTCTCTCTCTCTCTCTCTCTCTCTCTCTCTGGATTTACACCTGGGACACTAGGTGGCTGCTTTGAAAATCCCCTCGGATTTCTACTGTTCTACGCAGATTTGGTAAGTCATAATATATCAGATATTTTAAAGGAAACTATCTAAAAGAGAATTTTTTCCACATTAAAAAACAAATGGGTTTTATGTGTACATTGGAAGAAAATTGGTTTTTGTTCGAAATTTTAGGCAGTCTGGCAATGGAACAACTATATAATATTAGTATTGGTGGAATTATGCACCTTATCACTATAATTATCCACATTTTAATATTTAAAAAGATAGTCAATTTAAGTGCCAGGATAACAGCTTTAGAAGAACTTGTTAAACCTGTAAAAATTCAGACAGAAGAAATCAACAGTGAAGTTGTTTCAAGTCGGGATCATAAGGTTGCAGAAAGAAAGCCTGTTTTCACACAGTCACCCTTAATTTATCCTGTAACTGTACAGCAGATGCCTGATCAAATGGCTACACAAAATACTTGGGCTCCAATTGAAATGTTGGATTTAAAAAGGTTTAAGGAGGCAATAGTATCTTATGGCATGCATTCCCCATATGTAAAGCAAATGTTAAACACTTGGTAAACATATAATAGGATAGTACCACAGGACTGGCGGGACCTCGCACAAGGTGTTCTGGAACCCAGCCAGAGACTTCAATTTCTGACTTGGTTTAAGGAGGAGGCTAAAAACATAGAAAAACAATGGAGGGATAAAGGAATACAAGTTTGCCAGGATCAGCTTATGGGCGAGGGCCAATATGCTTCAGCACAAGCACAATGTTTATATGATGTCCAAACCCTAATTTTATGTCGAACGGCAGCCTTGAATGCATGGGACAAAGTTGAGGAACCAGGAAAAAAATCTGAGTCATTTACAAAGGTGAAGCAAGGCCCAAAAGAGTCTTTTACAGATTTTTTACAAAGACTGGCTTCAGCAGTAAAGAGAATGGACTCGGATTCAGAAGCTGGTAAGGCAATAATTGAATCTTTGGCCTTTGAGAATGCGAATGCAGCATGCAAAAGAATAATCAGGCCATTAAGGGCAAGATCTGCACCTATGGAAGATTGGATTAGAGAAACAATTAATGTTGAAGCTGATGAGCATGATGATACATGGGTAGGAGAAGTAATTTCAAAAGGTTTGAGGAGTGTTAGATGTTTTGGATGTGGAAAGCAAGGACATTTGAAAAGGGACTGTAGACAGGTCATTCCCAGAAACAATGTTTCTTCAAGGAACAATGGCAACAGAATGCCCCTTCCTTCTGGAGTATGCAGAAGGTGTGGTAAAGGAAAACACTGGACCAACGAATGTAGATCAACAAAGGACAGACAGGGTAATCCTTTGCCTCAGTCTTCGGGAAACTCCCAGAGGGGCCTCAGGCAGGCCCCCAGTGCAAATCCAGTTCAAACCTTTCCTGCAGCCATAGAGGAAATGCCTGCTCTGGAGAGCGATTAAATAACCAAATGCCTATTGGAATAAATCATGCTGGTCAGGATGATGAAACAGAGAGAATAGAAAATTCAGGAGAAAACATAAAGAAAATTTTTTGGCAAACTTCTATTAATGAACAAAGACCAAAATTAACAATAAAAATAAATGGTGTTTTGTTGTCTGGTCTGGTAGACACAGGTGCGGACGTTACCATAATTGCACCAGAATTTTGGCATCCAACTTGGCCTCTTCAGGAGGTAAACGTTCAACTGTTAGGAATTGGGACATTATCTCAGGTGAAACAGAGTGCAAGATGGCTCGAATGTATAGGTCCAGAAGGACAGAGAGGAAAATTAAAACCATATGTGGCTAACATAACTATGAACCTGTGGGGTCGAGACTTGTTGCAACAATGGAATACTCAGATTAACATCCCTCCAATCTCAGAAACAAATCATAAACTAGCACATGTTACTGAGAGAAATATTAGAAGATATTGTTCTAATGAGTGGTCACCAGCCATCCACATTATACAAGAACAGGGCACAATAACTGATGATCTTCCAAAGACACCAACAGCTCTACCTTTAAAATGGTTAACAGACAAGCCTGTATGGGTCCAGCAATGGCCTTTAACAACAGAGAAACTCCAGGCTTTAGAAGAGCTGGTAGAAGAACAGTTAAATGCTCAGCATATTGAAGAATCAACCAGCCCTTGGAATTCTCCTGTATTTGTTATTAAAAAGAAATCTGGTAAATGGAGAATGGTAACAGACCTTAGGGCAATTAACAAAGTAATTCAGCCAATGGGTTCTCTACAATCTGGGATGCCTTTGCCTACTCTGTTACCAAAAGGATGGCCTCTCATAGTTATTGATTTAAAAGACTGTTTCTTTTCAATACCCTTACAAGAAAAAGACAAAGAAAGATTTGCTTTTACAGTGCCTACTTATAATAATTCTCAACCGGTTAAAAGATTTCAATGGAGGGTCCTCCCACAGGGAATGTTGAATAGCCCAACTCTGTGCCAATATTTTGTACAACAGCCATTGGAAGTGATACGTAAAAAATTTCCTAAATCTATAATTTATCATTATATGGACGATATTTTACTAGCTGACTCAAATGCAGATACTTTAGAAATAATGTTTGAAGAAGTAAAGAAAATTTTGCCTCGCTGGGGATTACAAATTGCTCCTGAAAAGATACAAAGAGGAGATTCTATTAATTATTTAGGATATAAAATAGAGCTACAAAAAATTAGACCCCAAAAGGTGCAAATTCGGAGAGATAGACTACAGACTCTTAATGACTTTCAAAGATTATTTGGAGATATTTCTCATCTACGAACTATTGTTGGGGTAAAAAATGATGAACTGACTAATTTGTTCAAAACCTTAGAAGGTGACAAGGACTTAAATAGTCCAAGAGAATTATCACCTGAAGCTGAGAAAGAATTAGCCTTGGTAGAAAAGAAAGTGCATGAAGGACACGTGAATCGTATTGATCCAAAGCTGGATTGCATTTTGGTTATCTTACCTTCTAGGCGTTCTCCTACTGGAATATTAATGCAGAGGGAAGATATTATATTGGAATGGATATTTTTACCAAATAAACCAAATAAAAAATTAAAAACTTATGTGGAAAAAATCTCTGACTTGATTTACAAAGGAAAAATGAGACTTCGTCAATTAGCAGGCATAGACCCAGCAGAAATTGTCGTACCATTAACTAAGGAGGACATTGAAAAATTATGGACAGAAAGTGAACCTTGGCAAAGAGCTTGCAGTAATTTTTTGGGAGAAATTAACAGCAAATATCCCAAAAGCAATAGAATTGATCTTATAAAGAGAGCTGATTGGATCTTGCCTCGAATTGTACGGCAAAAACCCATATCTGGAGTTCGTACATTTTATACAGATGCCAACAAAGAAGGAAAGGCAGGTTACAAATCAGAAAATTTAAGTAAAGTGGTTCAAAGTCCGTATAATTCAGTTCAAAAATCAGAATTGTATGCTATTCTGTTGGTATTAATGGATTTTTCAGAACCTCTCAACATAGTAACTGACTCTCAGTATGCTGAAAGAGTGGTGTTACATATTGAGACTGCAGAATTTATCCCTGATGCTTCAGAATTAACTTCACTATTTATTCAATTACAAGATACAATCAGGAAAAGGAATCATCCTTTATATATAACTCACATTCGATCCCATACTGGTCTGCCAGGCCCTCTAGCACAAGGCAATGATGAGATTGATAAATTATTGATAGGAAATGTGCTGGAGGCCTCAGAATTTCATAAAAAACATCACGTTAATAGTAAAGGTTTAAAAAAGGATTTTTCCATAACCTGGCAACAAGCCAAAGAAATAGTAAAGAAATGTCCTACTTGTTCCTTCTACAATCAAACGCCATTACCAGCAGGATGTAACCCAAAGGGTACTCAGAGAAATGAGATCTGGCAGATGGACGTGTTTCACTTCGCAGAATTTGGAAAATTGAAATATGTACACCACACTATCGATACTTATTCAGGATTTCAATGGGCAACTGCTTTGAGTTCTGAAAAAGCTGATTCTGTAATCACTCATTTGCTAGAAGTTATGGCCATCATGGGTATACCTGCACAAATCAAAACTGACAATGCTCCATCATATGTCTCTGTTAAAATGAAACAGTTTTTTGCTTATTACAATATAAAGCATATTACAGGCATACCACATAATCCTACAGGTCAAGCAGTTATAGAAAGATCAAACAGAACTCTAAAGGATATGCTAAATAAACAGAAATGGGTAACAAAAACCCCCAGAAATAGACTGCATAATGCTCTTCTAACTTTGAATTTTCTGAATGCCAATGAGAAAGGAACAACAGCTGCAGAGAGACATTGGATAATAGAAAAAACTACAGAATTAAATCAGCCTATATACTTTAAGGACGTGCTGACCTCAGAATGGAAACCAGGGTATGTATTACATTGGGGACGTGGTTTTGCTTTTGTTTCTACAGGAGAAGATAAGCTGTGGGTACCATCAAAATTGATAAAGGTTCGATTTGAACAAGAGAGACCTCTTAATTAGAGGAGGTGATAGTTCATCAACCAGCACGAACATCCAATTTAAACTAACTTGTATCAATAAAACATGCCTTTTCATTTCATCAGATAATAACTTGCCAAAAAGGAACATCCCCAAAATTAGCCTTGGGGAAAGGTTTTTGTTTTTGTCTTTTAGGAGAATGAAGGTTAAGGAATCTGAAGAACACTGGACAAATGAGACAACTGAAGAAAAGGGACAAATCATCTATCCCAAGAAACAGAGTGAAACGGTGTATGGGTATATATTATCTAAAAAAATTTTTATGTCTTCCTAAATGTTTGTTTCTGCTTTTCTCTAAAAATTTAACACTCTTGGTTTTCTAATAGTCCCAGTTCAATTAAAATTTAAAGCTGACTTTGAAGTTGGAGAATGGCTCTCTCCTTCTTTAAAATCAAGCAGGTTGTTAAAAGGAAAATGCAAACTCCCTGTATCATGCCAGAATAAGAGCCATCTTCTGCTATGGTACAGGACAAAAGCAAAATTAATTAAGGGACTATTCTATTACTAATCTCAACTCTTTGATTCTATTCTGATTCTTTAAACTTTTCTTAAAGTATGAATTTTATATCAAAATTTACAAGATTAACATATAAAGATATATAGATATATATACATTTTAAACTTTGTTAAGATATGAATGGTCACATAGAGTACTAACTAATTCTAGAAAAAAGGCTAGCTGCATATATATGTTTTTGTGTTCGAGTCTCTTATCAGTTTTCTGCAGGAAATCATGGCCAGGCCTAACATCAACTGAAGTCTCCAGAAAGAAGATGGGGCCCCACAACAACAACAATTCCACGTGGACAATAATAATATCATTAAGCTGACAAACATCATCCATAGATTAGCTTTGAACTATAAGATGCTCAGAGCAAATTTGAGATGACTAGCTGAGATGATCCAGTCTCAAAGACTTGAGATAAACCCTAAACTTTGGCATTATACACAGACTGGATAATGAAGGATATAGTTACCTCTCCTAGAATTTGACAATTAACCTAAAATTTTTCTTTCAGGATAAAGAAAACTTCGCCCATACCCAGCAGGAAGCAATTTTAAGAATACGACGCCCACATTCCCAAAGAGGTGGTGTGGGGCGTGTGGTTTTTTGGTCTTTTTAATGGGTTTTGGGTCTGGGATAATTTTCAGTGTTTAGGGGGGTTGGTTACAAGTTATTGTCAAGGGTTAGGAAAAAGGTTAAGCAAAGGAGATTAGATTTAAGGTTCTTGTTTAAAAAAAAAAAGAGAGAAAGAAAGAAAAGAAAAAGACAATTACTAGTTTTAAATACTTTACATTGGATTGAATTGTTTTATATTGTATACAAATTTGAAACTGATATTGTTAGAAAATGCTATATGTATATTTCTAATTGTATTTATTCCATCCATTTAACAATGTAATGCAAATTTCTGATCCTTGAATGTTATTATTATCAACTATTAGGATATAAAGAAATGAAAGCTAGTAGTTAGACATTATCATAGAACTTGTAGTCATATTAGATATGTTTTAAAAATTGAGCAGAGATGTTTTAGACAGGTCATCTTCAAACCCTTCAGAGATCTACAGAATATGGCATTTAAAATGTTTTAATAACTTAGAAAATTTTTCTTTTTTGAGACATGTCGGCTCCTGGCAGTACCAATCTACTTTAGAGAAAATATGGGCATTGAAGAAACTGCATATGGAGTCAACTTTCATTCTGGCAAAAGTTAGCCACTGGACAACAAAGTATCCTCTAATCAACAGGACAAAATGGACAGACAGATCACGAAACAAGGGACTACTGATTCTTGCCAAAACAAGTATGGTTATGGCTTTATCAAAAGGCATCTTCTGAGGCCAGGACAATATGGCCCCATCCCTGAAGTGGCCTTCGCATCCGGAAAAGGTACGGTGCCCTTTTCTTCGAAGGCAGCTTAACAAGCAGAGGGCCGATGGATTCTGTTGTACAATGGAACAGCAGCTGAAAGCTCATGCCTCTCAAAAGTAGACTGGCATTTAATAGAGGGATGTGGAGAAGAAGGGGATGCTGAGATGAAGCCATATATACACAGCCAAGAAGAATGGACAGCTGAATTAAAAAACTGTCAACAATTTCCAGAATTTAAAATCCTGAATCATGACAGGACACTAGTGGAATTCAGGTGTTTCTGGTACGTGGACTGCTCTCACCCAATGTGAGGTTGAACTGTTGACCTTGTGTACATCCTACTTCACAAATGAGTCTGTCAGATACACTAAGCCTATAGGCTGAAGATGATGCCCCAACACTGCGGAGAAACCTCAGGTGACTGCCCAGGCAGCTGGCTGTTTCTGTCAACTCACAAAATTTTTTGGAAGTTGCTTGCATGCACTTCCTGTTTTTATTTTTGTTAGCTAATATTATTCCCTTCTTGGGTCTCTGAGGGAGTTGAAGATTAGTTAGTTATGGTTGAAGATTAGTTAGTTATAGTTGAACATTAATTAGGATAGAAAGTACATTAGATACATCTTGGAATTACCAAAATAGGATAGATAATGGAATTATTTTCTCTGATTTGTCAAATACCTGTTTAGGTATTTATTACTTGTATATATTGTATATAGTTATTGTACTTTTGTATATAGTTTTTCTTTTGTTAGTTATAACCTTTTGCTTTCTTTTTCTTTTTATTAAAATAGAAAAGGGGAAATGTGGTGATAATCTAATTGTACTGAATTATTATTTTGATTGTATGTTAATAAATAAAGTTGTCTGGGAGTCAGAGCTATTAGAGCCATAGCAAGAGTGTGGCAGTGGTGGCACACGCCTTTAATCCCATAGATATCTGTGTGTTCAGGGTCAGAGCTATTAGAGCCATAGCAAGAGTGTGGCGGTGGTGGCACACGCCTTTAATCCCATAAGATCTCTGTGTGTTCAGGGATACAGCCAGCATTGGAGACATATGCCTTTAAGACCTAGGGGGCTGTACATTCAGACAGTGACGAGGCAGTCATGTGTTTGGGTTTACAACCAATGAGAAGGCAGAACAACATACTTTAAAAAAACGAACCGACAGGAAGTAGGTCTCTTTTCGCGAAGCTGGGACAGCAGGAGGAAGGGTGAGATTTTAGCTCTGAGCTCTGACTTCTCGGCTCTCTCTTTTACATTGTTTCTGTGTTTCTTATTTAATAAGACGGTTGGTTACATCTACAAGTAGCTTCTTACCCTACTGAAAAAATTATGACTGGCTCCTCTCAATGGGAGAAGCTAATTTATATTAGTAGGTACTCTGGTTAAAGGACATTACACAGGTATCCCTGACTTATGATCATTCCACTTACAAATTTTGGACTGCACACATGATATGCATTCAGTAAAAGCCATTTTTCAAAGCTGGAAGCCTAATCCTTTCTAGGCTGGTGATATTCAGGGCAACCATCTTCAGATACTGGGCACTGAGCCACAGTTTCCAGACTACTGTGTGACCATGGGGTAAAAAGCTGAGACTCCATATGCTGGTCAGTTTTAGGTCAACTTGACACACACTAGAGTTACTTGGAAAGAGGTAACCTCAACTGAGAAAATGCCTTCATCAGATTAGCCTATAAACAAGCCCTAGTGCCTTTTCTAGACTGATGATAGTTGCGGGGGAGCCCAGTTCACCATGGATGGTGCCAACCTTGGGAAGTTAGTCCTGATGCTATAAGAAAGCAGGCTGAAAGTGCAAAGGAAACTCCCAGGAATCTTCAAGGATGACCCCACTAAGACTGCTAGCAACAGGGGATACATAGCCTGAACTGGCCATCTCCTGTGACCAGATGAGACTTCCAGTGGAGGGACTGGAACAACAACCCAGCCACATAACATTTGAACTACAGTCTGTCCTGCCTATGAGGTATGCTGGGGTAAAAATGTTACAGAGATCGTGAGAGTGGCCAACCAATGATTGTTCCAGCGTGAGACCCATGCCATGAGATTGAGCCCACCCCTGACACTGCCTGGAGTGCCAGGTCCTAGAGGCTGGATAGCTCAGAGTCCTAGAATAGAACCAAACATGATTGGAGAAAATAAAATGCCAATGGAATGATGCCTAATGATATTCTGCTATACTCATAGACTGGTGTGTAGCTCAATTGTCATCAGAGAGGCTTCATCTAGCAACTGGTGGAAAGAGCCACAGAGACCCACAATTAGGCTGAGTGAGCTCCGGAAGTTCTGCTGAAGAGAGGGAGGAAGGTTTATAGGAGCCAGAGGGGTTGAAGACATCACAAGAAAAGCCACAGAATCAACTAATCTGGATTCATAGGAGTTCACAGAGACTGAACCGGCAACCAGGGAGCCTGCATCAACTCACCTAGGGACACTGCATATATGTTACAGTTGTGTAGCTTGGTCTTCTTGTGACTCCTAAAAGTGGGAGCAAGGGCTGTCTCTCTTTTGCTGGCTTTTAGGGTCCTATTTCTCACACTGGTTTCCTTGCCCAGCTTTAATATAAGGTGAAGTAATTAGTCTTACTGCAGCTTGATTTGCCATGTTTTGTTGATACCCATGGGATGCCTGCACCTTTTTGAATAGAAATGGAAGAGGAGTGGACAAGGGAAGGGGCAGAGAGAAGGTGGGAGAGGGGACTGGGAGGAGAAGAGGGAGGGGAAACTGCAGTTGGAATGTAAAATAAATAAATACTAAAAAAGAAAGAGAAAGAAAACAGGATGAACAAGTCAGAATAGCAAGCCAGTAAGCAGCCCTCCTCCATGGCCTCTGCTTCAGTTCCTGCCTCCAGCTTCCTGCCTTGAGTTCCTGACCTGACTTCCCAGGATGGTGGACTTCAAGCTATAAGATAAAATAAACCCTTTTCTCTCCAGGTTGCTTTATTTATGTTGTTCTCTTGCAGTGATAAAAATCCTAGCTGAGACACCCCAGAAAGCCATATGGTTGGGAAGCAATGTTCAATAAGTCAGAAGTATAAAGGCACATTTATTTATTTATTTATTTATTTATTTATTTATTTATTTATTTATTTATTTATTTATTCATTCATTCATTCATTCATTCATTCATTCATTCATTTATTTGTTTTGGTTTTTCGAGACAGTTTCTCTGTGTAGTTTTGGTGCCTGTCCTGGATCTCACTCTATAGACCAGGCTGGCCTCGAACTCAGAGAGGTCCCCCTGGCTCTGTCTCCCGAGTGCTGGGATTAAAGGCATTTGCCACCACTGCCCAGCTAAAGTCACATTTTATTTATGAAAAATTTCAGTTATGATTCTGACATAATGTGGAGTGTTTCAGAATATAACTTCATCATAACTTAGGTGACTGTATTATCACTCAGTTGTATTTTCTTTGTAATCCTATGAAGAAGGCAAAACTACTTTCACCATCCCTACCTATGGCTGAGGGAGCAGTTTATAGCAACGTGAAGTCATGTTCTCAGGTTGATGTAATAGTTGTAGGACAGATACTGATGGAATCCTGGACCGTTTCTTTAGCTACCACTAACACATTACCTAAACACCTAGAAACTGCTGAACATCACTTGAGATTTCTAAGTAGTCTTGGACTGGAGAGCTTTCTTGCTTGCAAAACTAAAGCACTACAATGTCAGTCTCATTCCTGGAGGAAGTGCTAATCATGGTAAAGCAATACTGCCTTTGTCTGACAAGAAACTCACTGTCCCACTTTGGCCAAGTTTGCCAGGACGCAGAGTCCGAGGGGAGTTAGAGGGGACACCATTTTGATTTCTCAGTGCATATTCTTAAGATCAATACATACAGAAGAAAAAGGAAGGACAGGCCAAAGGAGACATGAGATTGTTGTGAGGACTCAGTAAAGGCCTCACCCACTCCAAGTGGAGCCTGAGGCTGGGTCATTCAGAGTCACTGACCAGGTCCTTGTACATGAATATGAACCAGTCACTCTATAACATGTCAGCTGTGCTGTAAGAAGACTATTGCTTTGAAAAAGGATTCCCAAGAGTCATTTCCAAAGACAGCTCAAGGCATTCCACTGTTGGGTCCTCACACCTCTGGGAGAAAGTAACCCTGATTCCTAAGGGACTGGAGGGCATCAGAGCAGTAACAAGTGCATTGACCAGTTGATACTGAAACCGTATGGTGATGTGGGCAGGGGAGAGATGCCCCACTCCCACCCCTCCCCATCTGTGGCAGGTGGGAGAGCTGGCCCTGAGGTCAGAGGAGTGGAAGAGTTGTCCCTGTCCCTGCAGCATTTTTCAGAGTGGCTCCTGCACCTCACCTACCTGGGCAACACAGTAGAGCTGGCCCTGATGGTGTGGGTGTGCAAGAGCTGACCCTGAGGACCTGAAAGTAGGAGAACTGGCCCCACACCTTGCTCATCCCTTCAGGGGGTGAACCAGCCAGGGCAGTGCTGGAGAGCTCACCCTGGTGGTAACGACAAGGGAGAGCTGGCAGGCTGACCAACCCTGCAACTACCCAGGCCCAGAACCAGGGTTATGAGTTAGCCCACCCTAACATCCACCTCATCTGTGATCTGCTGGAGCATGTGAAGTGGCCAGTACTGCAGACCCAAAGCTACAGGATCTCCATGACACAGGAACAACAGGATATCCAAGCGGAGTCCCAGTGAGGGCCCAGCATCCATAGTGTAGCAGAAATCAGAGGCCTTGAACCAGACCAATGACTCTTTGCAATGTACACTCGCAATTAAAGATATATGGATAAAAGGGCTTACCACATGATTCACTGTGTCACATGACAGCTTCTATGATGAGACTGATTTTTTTCCTTTTTGTTTTGTTTTTTTCTTTCTTTCTCTTAAATTTTATTTTATTTCATTTTGGGGTGGGGAAGAACAGAGAGCAGATACAAAGGGACGGGGAAATGAGTGGGGGTGAGATACATGATGTGAAAGACACAAAGAATAAAGTTAAAATAAAATGAAATAAAAATGCAAAAAAAGAAAATTTCCTACAGGCTTTCTTACAGCTAAATCTGATTTAGTCAGTTTCTCAGTTCAGGCTCCCACCTCTCAGATGACTCCAGCTCTGACACAAAACTAGCCAGGACTAGAGTGTTAGCGAAACCAGGTGGCTCTCTCCTAATTACATATTTTAATTAATTGGTCTGATCAGTGCTTGCCATAAAGGCCAGCTACCACTGAGAATGTCATTTTAGTGACCTTTAATGCCATCTGCTGAAGCTGGCTCTGGGAGCTGACCTGACTGCTAGCTAACTTTGTGACTGCTTTGCAGCCTACCTGTCCTGTCTGTATGTCTAGTCTGTCGATTTTATGATTATATTACACAATGAAATGGGCTTCTGTTTCTGTTTTTGTTTTTTTTTTTCAGATTATATTTATAACATGTCTTACTTCCCATTCCTTTCTCCAAACCCTCCCTTCTATGCCTCCTATCTCTCAAATCAACGCCCCCTTTCATTAACTGTTACTACGTGCATATATGTGTAAGTACACACACACACACACACACACTACTAAATACAACCTGCTCAGTCCATATAATGCTACCTGAGTATATGTGCCAGGGCTAACCCTTTGGCACTGGACAACCAACCAGTGTGCTGCTCTTCCACGGGGAGGGCCGTTTCTCCCACTCCTAGTTTTCCGTAGTCACCTGTAGTTCTTTGTCTAGAGTTGAGGCCTCGCTGGCTTTTCCACATCCAGTTTGGCACGTTCATTACTGTCATCAGTTCTGTTCACATTTGGTGGTCATGTCAGTGAGACTGTACAGATAAAACTAGGAGATAAAAATCTCACAGGATTTGGTGGTCATGTTGGTGAGACTGTACGGATATAACTAGGAGATAAAGTTTCACAGGAAACTCTCTGACCCTCTGGCTCTTAAAATCCTCTCTCCCTCTTCTGCAGTGTTCCCTGAGCCTTGGGTAAGGCTGTGTTTTGTAGATGTATCCCCTGGGACTGGGCTCCACAACTTTGCATTTCGATTGGTTACAGTTTTCTGTGGTGGCCTCTGTCTGTTAAAAAGAGAAGTTTCCTTGATGAATATTGAAGACTACACATATCTGTTGGTATAAGGTCAAATGTTTGTAGATTGTTGGTAGGGATTACACTGGTTTACAGAATCATTGTTTGTAGCGTCTCCTACAATAACCATGATTTTGCTAGCACTGAGTAGTTAGCTTAAGTGTCCAGTATCAGGCATAGTATCCTTCTTGTTGAGCTTTAAATCCATTAGGGAGCATTTGGTTACTGCCAAGATATCCTTGCTGTGACTGTACCTGTGGGGTTATTGTGCCACGCTGGTCATTGATGTGGGTCACAGGCACCATATCTGGGTAGAACTGCTGGTTGCCTTCCTCCTTTGGAAACATGCACAATATTTCTGGTACCATAGAGTTTTCAGGTCAGTTCCAGCTCAGTAGTCTCCACTTCCCGTTTCTAAAGTGCACAGTGTCTTCAGAAATGGAAGCTTACCTTTTACCCTGGGGGTGGGGAGGTCCAAGGACAGCAGCAATAGATTGTATGTTCTGAGAATTGCTTAGATAGCCCCGACTCTTGTCTTTTTTTCAATCACTCAGGCAGTTGTAACACTTCCCTTCTGTTTTGGCTCACTGAGTATAACTGGGGAGGGTGGAGTGAGTGGAGCCCCACCAGCAGATGCTTTTCCTCACAAACCATTTGGCAGTGCTCCTGCTGTTTGAAAACTCCTGATAACATTCATTTTTCCCTCTCCCCACTTGTTTTCCTTTCTTGGCCAATTCTCTGTGTTGATCCTTGAAATGCAATTTTTCAGCATAGAAAAGAAAAGTCCGCCTGTTCTGGCTGTGCAAGGAAAAAAAAAATTGACGGGGTGGGTTTTTTTTATTCCTCCTTTTTAACTACAGAATTTGTGGCCTGAATAATGCCTACAGCTTCCTCTGGCTACATAACAAAGGATACAAAAGTTCATTTTCTACACAGTGAAACATACCTCTTTGTATGCCATAGCTCTAGAAAGAGATACTCTCATCTGCAGATGAGGAAGCTGAGGTATGCAGCCCTCCCCATTAACACTCAAAATGTGCACAACAGTCTATGTAGAAGAGCCAGGTCCAAACCAGGTGGACTGGCTATCAATACCTCAGGCTGTTTACCCAGCATTCTATACTGCCTTTTAGCTAAAGCCTAGAGATATTTTGTCAAACCATAATGGAGTCAAATATATCAATATTATTTATGCACAATGTTTATATTTGTTTAGAAATTACTATTAGAGCAAGGGAAGCTTGGTTGATTTGAATCAATGAGTAATCTAATTTCAGTGATTTTCCTTTCTTCCACAAATCAAAGACCAAGGATATGCCTATGTATTTTCTTGCATAATGGTAAGAGCCCCAAGTGAGAGAGCCATGAATGTGAAACAATTTTAGCCACAGTGAGTAAAATGTGATACAAATAGAAACCCTTTCACTGAACTAGTATCTTACATTCACTAGAAACCTCTAACGGAGTTATCAGTAGTGTGTGCTAGCTGCCATTGTTGGAAGTGCTGTGCTGTAAAACTGTAATGAAGGCTTGTGTACACTAGATGGCAGGAGTGTCACATAAGTCCCCAGCCTAAGTGCAGTCTTTAAGAATGAAAGCAAAAGTAATCATGTCAAAGCAGGACACAAGATGTGAGCCCAGAACTGATAATAGATCTACTTCTCTGATTTCTGGTCAGAGGCTAGCACCTATGTTGACCCCATGAAGAAGGACTCACTAGCAACCCCTGAAGGAATTCAGCCCACTAGAGAATACAACTAATAGGAGCTGTTCCCGAAAGATAGCCCTCAAATACCCCTACCCTGACCTGTGCGGTTAGACATCACTTTCTGTTCCTTGAATAGCTGGTATCATTGTGGATAACTCAATAGAAATTCAGGAAAATATACATAGTTTATATGCAATTACACACCAAAGCAGTCAATTTCATATAATCCTAACACTATATGAGTAAATATAACCATATAAATTTTTACAACTATAGATAAATATATAGTAGATACCATGCATTTGTTTTGCTTCATAATAGAAGGGATTATAGTTGTAAAACAACAGCTTTGGGGATGCAAATGAAAATTTGTCTTAATAGACATGTGTTTATTTAATACTAAATGTCCCTGCCTTTTCTCTCCTGTAAGAAATGCATCTTCTGAAATTTGACACATTCAATCCAAGGCAAATGCTCTATAATAAAGTCTTCAGTGAACCAAGCATGGTGACTCAGGCCTTTAACTCCATAACTCAGAAGGCTGAGGCAAGCAGACCATGCCAGCCAAGAGTAGTCTGTGATACATAGTGTGTATCTGTCTTGGAGGAAGAGGAGATGGAGAGAAAAGGAAAACCAAGATTTCAGTGACTCTTTCTTCCTCACTAGAATGGGATTTGAAACAATTGAAAGAAAAATAGTAAGTCTCCATTTTGCAGAATCCAGGAAGACAGATTCAGTCCTGGCATTCCCTGGGGAAATCCCAACTCTATTGCCTTCTACACAAAAGCTATTTCACACACATTAGCCACTGAAAAGCTTTTGTAACGTCATTTTGGCCTGAACTACCATGTATGCACAAGAGCCGGCTTATGGTAATTAAATTCATGGGCAGTGCCAACTGTTCAGATGACTGTACCAGCTCACAGGCTGGGGACCAAAATAGTGTTTATCTCTTTCATTTTCTCTTGGTCTCCTACAGCTTTAACCAGACACTCCAAGACTGCTGGTGCTCCAATTTATCTTGCTACAACTATTCATTAACAAGACAATAATTATGACATGACATAGGCTTACAGGACAATCCTTTTTGTTTATTTCCTTGAAGATGAAGGAAAAAAAGAAAAAGAAAAACATAAAGCTTCTGTGAAACCTTGTACTGACTAGAAACTCTGAGTTAGTGTTCTGGGCAATGTTTGATAAAAAATGATTGATTCTGAAATGTGCTCATAAAACTCTCCTTGAAGAAATAGAAGAAATCTTTAATTCAGAGAACATCATGTTTAAAAGTGGTTCTCTTGCCTTTTAAACAAGTTTATGATTATATACCTCTTATTTACTTTGTAGTTATGCCTTGCTTCCTTCCTCCCTGCATTCTTTACAAAATGATGAGTCCTCTAATGAGTTCCACATCAGTTACTATATAAGGACCATACTAAGGAAGTCAGAAGAAAAGGCAAAGAACTCTTTCCCAGTGATCTAGAGGAGACTGGAAGCACAGGAAAGTGTTCTTCTAGATTGGAGGAGCTGTGGAAACTTACAACATCCCCAGCTTTTTGTTGTCATTATGCTCTACACAACCTTCAGCTTCCAGAAAAGTCTGTGAATTGAGGAACTGAGATGTAAAGATGATGAGGAACTTGTTCAAAACTATGGAGGCTTTTTCTACAGCAAAATACTGTGAAGGATAGCTGCTTTCCGTATGTCGTGACATCTTGAACCAGAGCCACTTGTGGTGACCCTCATGAGACCTGTGCACATTAACATTCCTTCATAGAAAAAGGAGATAAAGTCATGAGATCTTCTGTGAGAGTCTCATTAGCCCTTCCCAATCCCAACATTCCATAAGATGTAAAAACTTGACTGGGTGGCATCTCTGTTTTTGAGTCACCTCTGCTCCTGAACGCAAGCCCCCAAACTCTTGGTTTACCAAGCTAGATTCAGGTGGAATTTCTTCCCTCTCTGTGTGAGAGAACAGTCCATTCTTTATCTATGCCTGGAAAAGTCATGTAAGAGTTTGTATTTAGATGCTTTTCTTTGATGTCTAGTCACAAGAAGATATCTGGACATTGTCCCTATTTTAAAACTAAGTTTTATCAAGCTATTTGCTAACTTCCTAGACCAGACGGCATAATAGACCAGGTAAAACATGTTCTTTTTTATGGTGTTTGGCTTTATATATATGGTGTTTAGTTTATATAAACTTTCTGACTTTTAAAAAGAACTCAAAACCAAAATTGGTATTTTTAAAACTATATGCTTATGAGTAAAGGACTAAAGCAGTCCAGTAGTAGTGTTTAAATTTTTTCTTGAATGCACACACACAAAATAAATTCCATAGACCAAAAAATAGCTACCACAGGTGAGTCCAATATTGTTGGGTTTTTTTTTTTAACTCTTTTGGGGGGCCTCCACCCAACTCCCAAATAAATCACACATGGAGGTTTGTTCTTACTTATGAAGGTCTGGCCTTAGCTTGGCTTAGTTTCTAGTCAGCTTTCCTTAACTTTAATTATCCCATCTACCTTTTGCCTCTGGGCTTTTACTGTTCTCTTACTTCTGTAGCTGGGTGACTGGCCCCTGGTGTCCTCCTCCTTTGGCTGCTCAATCATAGATCTCTCCTCCCAGTTTTCTCCTATGTATTCTCTCTGCCTGCCAGCCCCGCCTATCCTTTCTCCTGCCTTGCTATTGGCCAGTTCTTTATTAAACCATCAGTTGTTTTACATAGGCACAGTAACACAGCTTTGCAGAGTTAAACAAATGCAACATGAACAAAAGTAACACATCTTAAAATATTCTACTACAGGCCAATGAGAGTTTGTGGGCAGAGGGAAGGCACTACCTGTGGTGTGGGAGGATCGGTAAGAAAGGCCTGTTCCCCAGGATCCAAACCAAAGTCCCACAGTAATGTAAGCCTATGGGTCTTGAACATGTTTTGTCTGAAAGTTGAGATTCACCCTTAATCTTGAAGATATGAATAGAGGTAAACATTAATCTGGGACCTCCAAGTACCTCAGTCAGTAGCGGAGATCCAACATAAGCCATTCAGATAAACTTTAACAAGTGCTATGTTCTGGTTTCATAGTGTTTAGGTAATTATGTACAGTGATGAGGGATGAATGGTAGAGATCTGTGCCACCAGTTCTCGTCAGTTGTCCTAGTAGTTACTCCTTAATCCATAACCAGTTATCTCACATATCCTTAAGTAACCAGAGTCCTGAACAACACACATATATTCCTGGTACCCCACAAGCAATGAGGTCATGAAGACAGACATGTCTTATCCCTGCTCCATGATGGCTTTGAGAGTAACTTGGTATCTGGGGTTAGAAATACCTGTTCACTCATCCAGATATCAGGTGATGACAACCCAGGCTATTGCTGATCAGCCAGAACAATTGCACAGAGAGTAATCCATGTGGTCCATGATTCTTCATAAAATGATGTCAGATTCCAAAGAGAACCAAGTAGAAGCTGTCAACTCTTATTAACTGGCCTCAGATTTCATATACTATCAAGTTCTATACAGTAACAAGTTTATTCAGAGCCAAGGGTAAAAGACAGAAGCCCTACCTCTCTATGGAACAAATAAATATTAAAATCACACATATGAAGAACATGAGGGACAAGAAAGAATGTGGTAATCATTGCACTATGAGCTCTGCCTTACCAAGCTCAGGCAATTTCCCAAATCACTCTTAGTCATACACTTTCACACTTCCAAAAGTAAACACTGAATTACTATCACACTAATGTAATTTGTGTTATTATGCTCTTCTGATATTTATTCAGTGTATCTAGAGTTTTTCTGGTCCTGCCTGGCCCACAGTCAGGACAAATCTCTCTCACCCGCCAGTCCCACAGCTACTCAGACGCAACCAAGTGAACACACAGAGACTTATATTATTTATAAACTGCATGGCTGTGGCAGGTTTCTAGCTAGCTGTTCTTATATCTTAAATTAACCCATTTCTATTAATCTATAAATTGCCACGTGGCTCGTGGCTTACCAGTATTTTAACATCTTATGGCGGTGGCTGGCAGCATCTCTCTGCCTCAGCCTTCCACTTCCCAGAATTCTCTTCTCTGCTTGTCACGCCTATACTTCCTGCCTGGCTACTGGCCAATCAGCATTTTATTTATACAGAGCGATATCCACAGCAATTCCAGGTAAACATATCAATAAGAAAAAAAATTTCATTTTGAAAATGGATGTAAAGGCCAGGGAGATGGTTCAGCAGGTAAGAGGACCGGCTGTGCAAGTGTGTAGGTCAGGGCTGAGTCCAGTAGCCAAGTAAAGAGCAAGTGTGACCAGGAGCTTCTGCGGCCTTATGACTAAGAGGGATGAAACACGAGGATTTCTGGGACCTGCTGGCTGCCAGCCTACCTGTGGATTCAGTGAAAGAGCCTGACTCAAAAAGGATAAGGCAGCCAGGCAGTGGTGGTGCATGCCTTTAATCCTAGCACTCGGGAGGCAGAGGCAGGTGGATCTCTGTGAGTTCGAGGCCAGCCTGGTCTACAAAGTGAGTTTCAAGAAAGGCACAAAGCTACACAGAGAAACCCTGTCTCAAAAAACCAAAAAAAAAAAAAAAAAAAGATAAGGCAGAAACTAATTGAGCAAGACACCCTACGTGTTCTTTTGGCCTCTGCACATGTGAGGTCATGTGCATAATACATACATACACACACAAACACACCTGATAAACATACACACACAAACCGGATACTTGTTAATTGATTAACTATAATGTGATCTTAAATCTTGACACATCTGATCATCTGATATTCTTAACATTTCTAGAAGATAATGTTTAGAATATGTCTATTCAGACATTTAGAGAACTTCACTGTAGCCAACCATTAGTATTGTGTAGGAATATGCATTTGAGACATTTTATATTAGGCTGAATGTCTCTTCCTAATGTTTGAACAAGGGAAGAACATTTTGTTGTCCCCCAATGAGCTCTAAGATAAAACACATAAGTACGTAGTGATAAAATCTAACTGGACTACAGGACATCTGTGTGATTTATTATCTCAATGAGTGACTCACGACTTTCTCACTGAACAGTTTTGTTTTGAAGTATAAGATACTATCTTGGACTAAATCAAATCCTAATAAAGGCAAGACTCAAAGTATAATCACTGGTAACACTCAACATTATCGTATTTGACATGAGCAAATGGCCAACCTCCTTTTAGGTGGAGCTTAATTATCAGGGTTGCCAGATAAAACACTCTGAAAGGCACTATTGGCCAAAGACTTTAAAGATAGCTGTGGCAGAACAACAGAAACAGGGATGAAATGAAATGTTCAGGAGATTTTGTCTCAATCACTAAGAAATATAAATGTGTTTATGAAAAGAACATCTTGATATGTGTTTTCTGTATTTATTCTAAATAAGCAATTATTAAATATTGCCATAAAATGGATAATCCGTATAGCTCTATATCTATCAAAGAAATAGTAAGCCTCCAAAGTAGAAGGTTCCAGGCTCATGTGGGTTCACTTATTATTTCAACTGCTGTGGAACAATCTTTTTGCACACTGTGAATATATGTTGCTCTCATTGGTTTAATAAAGGGCTAAATGGCCAATAGCTAGGCATGTAGAGGTTAGGCAGGACAATGGCCAAAGAGAGAGGCTAGGAAGAAGAAGGGTAGAGTCACCAGCAGATGCAGAGGAAGCAGGAGACTTACATGCTGTACTGAAAAAGGGTACTGCCACTTGCTAGAGTATAGATAAGAAATAAGGGTTAATTTAAGTTGTAAGAGCTAGTTGGTAGCAGTCTTAAGCTATCTGCTGAGCATTTATAGTTAATAATAAGTCTCTGTGTGGTAGAGAGCTGGGAGCTGGCTGGCAAGACAGAGCTGACTGGTGGGACAGAAAAACTCCACCTATATTCAACTGAATATTTAAGAAGTTCATGAACTTTATCCTATATCTTCTGATATATAGAAGTAGAGGGAGGGTTTCCTGACTCAAAGCACCTGTCACTTGAATGGAACTGTGCCACAACATGAAAATACACACCACCCTTCTGGCATGTCTGTTCCTTGAATCACAAGAGGCAATGTAAATTAGTTGGTAAATATGGAAGTGTGGCTTAATATCAGTTTTCATTGTTTAGTAAAAGTGTGTTCTATGTTGAGGTGATGGTTTACAGGAAGAAAGATCTTCAAAGGGAAAGCAGGCTGCCAGCTGTTCTTGCAAACAGTGTTTCTACTGAATAGAATTAGGTTTGTGAGTGCATTTGTACTTATGACCTTAAAAACATTATGTTAGAGCAAGCATATCTTATATGCAGATGTTTCATTTTTAAGTATTTTCATTTCAAATATTTCCATAAGTTCACAGATATAAATAACTTTTAAGATCTGTATAGAAAAAGAGGGACATTCCAATATGATTGATTTGGAATCTGGCTGGGTGAGCCACATTCTAGTCTCATTGTCAACTGGCATATTTAGTAGTACTTATTGTTGCCGGGAAATTGCTTCCTTTCTGATGACTAGAGAAGGAGCTGAAGTTTTTTTAGTCTGGATGCAGGAACATGTTAATGTTCTCTTTGAGCATACAAGAATGTGTTTTTCTAAGTTAAATCACCAGACTTCCCTGTGTCAGCTGTCATTTCATGATGGTGTCTTTCTCAAGCTAGCTTTCCTTGACTGTGGGTCCTTGCTTTCAGGGATAACTTTAGCCATAGTTCAGTTCCTCCTTACCCCTAGGAAAAGGGCTAATCTCTGTGCTGGCTGTTTTTCTCATTGCTGCGATGAGATCCCTGAAAGAAGTAAGGCAGGGAGGATTTACTGTGGGCCATGATTCAGGTCCTGACAGGAAAGGTGAGTCAGAGCTCATGAGTGTGGCAGCTGGAGATAACTGCTTACACAGCAGTGAGCCAGGGATCTCAGAGGCCAGGTTAGGGCTGGGGCTAGTCTATAACCCCAAAGGCCTTCCCCTACTGACCCACTTCTTTCAGGGAGGCTTACCTCATAAAATTTCCAGAACCTCCCAAAATATTACAGTCAGCGGGAGCAAGTGTTCAAAATGACCCTGTTGGGGCGCAGCGGGGTTCCTACGCAAACAGCAAAGGCTTATGAAAGGAATATAACTGAAGGTAAAGAATGCTGGGAAAGCCAGTTCATTCCCTCCACCAGGGTTCCCACTTCATTCAGCCTGCAGAATCGCCCAACTGTCTTAACAGCTTGTTTTGTTTTGGTCTACCCTTAAAATCAGTCCCAGTCCTTGAGCATTGTCGCTTTCTATTGACTTTTAAAAACCCTGAGTCATCTCTCTGACTCCCTGTGATCACCTTCCATAGATGACGCCGATACTCACTGTACTATCACAAGTTGTAACAGTACAACTTTACATCTTTACAGGCCTCTGTAAAGATCTTTTCAGGGGAGGACTCAGAGTCTGAGAAATCACAAAGTTTGTCTCAAAGCAATCCAGGAAACAATTTGTAGGCGCAATACAAGAAGGCCGACCAGATTTGTCTGTTGTGCTCAAAGCTCAGATGCCAACATGCATTGAATTCACCTTGAGGAGAGGTAGGTTAGAGCCCCCACTAAGGTCCAGATACAGTTGCTGTGGTCTGGGAACCACACTCTGAGACCCCCTGTTTCAGACCTGGGGGGCACCATGCCCAAGCATGTCACTGTGCTCACCACAGAGCCTCACACCAGACCAGACAGATACCACTAAAAACTGTATGAGAAGGAGAGGGGACTGTTTTCAAAGTGCCCTTAATTCATTCTCTCTCTCTCTCTCTCTCTCTCTCTCTCTCTCTCTCTCTCTCTCTCTCTCTCTCTCTCTCTCTCTCCCTCCCTCCCTCCCTCCCTCCCCCCTCCCTCCCCCCCCTCCCCCTCCATCCCTCTCTCTCTCTCTCTCTCTCTCTCTCTCTCTGAATTCTTGCCAGGAAGCACAAGCTTTCTCTCAATTGTCATCCTGCTATAATGTCCTCAGACAGAAGTGGTGCCAGCCAGACTGTGGGGGAAGGGGACTGGTGGGCTTGTGCTGACTAACTGTATCCCCCAGTGTGGCTGCTCTCTCAGCAGGCTTCCTGCAACTGGCCTCCACAGGAAACTCCAGCCAGACTCTCAGAAGCCATATTTTTAGTAAGAAAATAATCACTGTTGTTAAATGTGTTTGATTTTTGCTTTAGATTTAAATGCAGGCTTATTTGAAAAGGCACCAAGGCCAAAAGAAAAACAAACAGCCCTGCTTGCTGGAGAAATACTGTCTTATTAAAAGAGAGCTTGAGCAGAATTTTAATACTATGTGCCAGCGAATATTTTAACAAACATTCACAAGAATTAATTAATCCATGAGCTTGATTTTACAAGAACCAGTGGAAAAGAATAAGAGTCACACAGGAGGTAGAATGGGAGCCTTAAGTGGGGAGAACGTATTTAAGATAAGAAACTGTTGATAGGAACTGAATGGGAACACACTGTAGAGCCTCTGAGAGCCAGGCAGATCCCAGCCTCTCAGCAAATTTCACAAGACAGGAGGAGATCTGAGTCCATGAAATTCCCAACTAGGCATCCATTACCGTGCTCAGATAGATTTAGAGTCACTAGGCCCAACAGTACCCACTCTTCATTCAGAGGACTACTCCGAAGCCTGGTCCTCAAAACAAGAGCTTAATGGCATATTTTACGTTTTCCCTTTAGGAAGAAAGTACTGATGCCACCATGGCCCAAATGGATGCGTTTTGAGGTTTTGTAATGTTTTTCTTGATGCTTGTAAACAAATTGTTTGTAACATTTTAGGGAAAAAGTGATTTGAGAAGTCAAGTCTTTGTGTTAAAATGACAGGTCTCAGGCTAGAGAGATGGCTCAGTGGTTAAGAGTGCTTCCTGCTCTGTCAGAGAACTGGAGTTTGGTTCCCAGAAACTGCACTGGGTAATTCAGAACTGCCTGTAACTCCAATTTCAGTGTTTCTGATGCCCTCTTCTGGTGTTCACTGTACACACATGCATGCAGCATACCTTCACACAGACACACACACACACAAAGACACACACACACAAAAGTAAAAATAGTCATAAACCTAAAATTAAATGTCTCAGAAAGAAATAAAAATCAATCATTTGAAAAATACTAAAAATAAAAATCTTACAAAGGAAAATCCCAGGAAAAATCTGGTGTTATCAGAACATTTGACCAAAACTTCAAGTCCTACATCACCGGCAGCTCTACCTACTCATTTTGTGATAAAGTATAAAGTGAATACCAAAATCAGGACAGGCTAATGGGAAAGCTGTAAGCCCATCTCAACTATTCACATGCATGGAAAAGCTGTAAGTGATTGATGACTGGGACAATGCCAACAATGTGTGGCAAAATTATCCACTGCCCAGCCTGAGTCTATTCAGGGTGCACAAAGTACATGAAATTAGAAGATCCTTTAGTATGACTCAAGCCAGATGAAAGAGTATGAACATATACAGAGAAGCTTCCAATAGTTTCTTGTCTATTTGTGATTAAAAAACCACATTAACCAGAAGCAGATTGCTGCTCCTTTAGCATGGTGAAGATATTGAGTGCTGCTTCCTACTTATTAGGTGGATCCTCCTTTCTCTTATAATTGGTATCAGTCTAGCCTATAAAACAGTTAGCACATTTCCCATTATGTTGCATTGTGGCTGGTTGTCCAGGAAATGTAGAAGCGGGTGCCCTGGGTGGGGATGTGCTGTTGCTAACCTAAGACAGATCAGGAACTCAGCAAGTATAGGAAGTATAGCAAGTACAGCTAAGGAAATAAACTTCAGGGCCCCTCACTCCAAGATTCTCTCCCAGGTTGCTGTGTAAGAGATTCCACAATGTGTTTTATTGAAATATCAGCTTGTCACTCTACTTTAAGTCACCATCTAAGCAAGCAGACCCTCTCTAAATTGTTCTCTTCTCTGTGTTTGGCACACATCACTTTCTAACCTGTCAGCCTTTGTGTGCACAGCCTTATCAGGTGATGTCAGAGTGACACAGGAGGCGGCCAGCAGCACTGACTCGGTAAGCCATGCATGCTTCAGTAAGCTGTGCGTGCTGAAATGAATCACTGCAGAAAGGAGCATGAGAAACTCAGCCCTGAAATTTCATATAGATTTCTTTCACTTCCCATACCACCTTAGGAGAAATGGGACCTAATGATGTAGTTACGAAGAAAAAAGGAAGTTGGTGAACTAGAGAGGATTAAAAATCAGATCAGTGTTGACAGGAAAGTTGAATCTTCACTCATGCTGAGTTTAAACTGCTTTCCATGTCTTAAATAGCCTGCCTTCTTTTTTATTATTATTATTAAGAGATTTTTTTATTCATTTTACATAGCAACCACAAATTCCCCTCTCTTCCCTCTTCCTCCCCCCAGCTTTCCCCCCAAAACCACCCCCTATTCCCACCTCCTCCAAGGCAAGGTCTCCCATGGGGAGTCAGCAGAGCCTGGTACATTCAGTTGAGGCAGGTCCAAGCCCCTCCTCTCTGCACCAAGGCTACACAAAGTGTCCCACCATAGGCACTGGGCTCCAAAAAGCCGGCTCATGCACCAGGAACGGGTCCTGATCCCACTGCCTGGGGCCCCCCTAAACAGTTCAAGCTAATCAACTGTCTGGCCTCTCCAGAGGGCCTAGTCCAGTACCATGGGGGCTCCTCAGCTAATGGCCCACAGTTCATGTGTTTCCACTAGTTTTAGCCTGCCTTCTTGCTTCATTCAGAAGCTTTGGACCTTAGCACAGACATAAATTGGGCAGGAAACCTTCACCCTTTAAAGGGATCATACGGTAAACCCTCATAAGCCAGACATGGGTGTTTGGGTATAATTGCAAACACTCAGAGTGTCCCAGTGGGAATGGATCTTGATTTTGTTAGACACTCAGGATGCTGCAAAATTTCCTTTTGGCAAGCTGAGGATAATTAGAAAATTACAGCTGTGTGAACTAAACATAACTTTTAAAACTAAATACCAGCAATCCTATTCTGGGAAGATTCCCCTTACATTGTATTGTCTATGGTGGAAATCTATATCCAGTCAGTTAATTTCTATCCTGTCTCTGTTGGGGTTAGGGCCTTGAACTGCCTTTCCCTTGTTTGGGTGTTTGGGTGATGTCTCTTTGCAGACAGTGACTTGAAAAATTGAGTAAATCTTTTTAATGGCCCCTTCTAAGTATTTTCAAAGAAAATGTCAGTTGACACTCACTCACTGATTGAAGCTTATTGATAAAGGAGTAAATGATAACTGAAATTAATCATAAATATATAAATGAATACATCCCCATTTTGGTGTTTTAAAAACTAATAATAATAATATAATATACACTTATTTTATATAATTATGCATGTAAAAATATAATAAAAAGACATAATTATACCTAATGTCACCACTAAAAGAAAATTCATTATTTATAGTTTTATGAAAAGTTTGTCTTTTATAGTTACAGTGATAGGGATAAACAGGGTCTCCACATACAAGGCACATGCTCTACCAATGAGCTGCCTGTCTGCCCTCAGGTTTTTGAGACAGGTCTCACTGTGTGTCCTGGCTTGGCTCCACTCCCATGTCATGCCTGGCACTTCCGCCCTTGCTCAGTCCTCAGCCTCAGTGCTGAGCTGTCCAGATTCACTGCAGCCACATTGTGTCTTCTTTCTATAGCTCTTCCTTAGTGCTAGACTTAGAATTTCTTTGAGACCATGCTTCTAGAGTACATTTTTGTTTGTTTGTATAATAAAATAATATACATTCATTTTGCATAATTAGGACATGTAAAGATATAATAAGAGTATGAGCCATAAGGCTTGAGTTTCTTCCTTGTCTTTTTATTGATCGCTTCTCTTATTTGACAATTTCACACATGTATTTGACACATTTGGTTAGTCTCTCTCACTTGTCCTCTCTTATCTCCCTCTCACCCCTATAAATGTCCCACACCCCAATCAGTCCCTTTGCCCCAGATTCATGACTTTTGGTTTGGTTTTATGATACATTTAGTTTAACCAGGGTCATCTGTGTGAGCATTGGATGGGAACTATCCACTGGAGCCTGGAGGAGTCTGAGTGGCTACACATCTAAATGTAATTATTCTCCCTCTCCTGAATCTGTCAGCAGCAAACAGTATAGCAATGATAGGTAGGGCTCTGTGCCTTCCTCCTCCATGCTAGACTGTCAACGAGCCTATTTTGTGCAGGCTGCAGCTGCTGAGTCTGGACTGCAATGACTATGTCTGTCCAGGAGATGGCATTCCACAGCCCTTCTTCTTTTTATTCCCTCCTTTGCTGTGTTCTCTGAGCTGCAGAGGGATGGTACAAAGATCTTACTTAGGGCTAAGCCCACTGACCACTTATTCTCAGCACCTAATGCAGCCATGAGTAGAGACTGTTCACTGCAAAGAGAAGCTTCCCTGATTAAAACTGAGAGCAGCATCTGCCTATGGCTGTGAAAATATTCAGAAGGGAGTTTGACACTATGTCAGTTCAGCAAAAGAACAGTATTGAGTTCCTATCTCGAACCTGTGATCTTCCCTGCCATGAGTTTTTTTAACAGTTTTACGGTAAATGGTATGGATTCCTTCCTGTGGAGTAGGGAGGGCTCAGATCCAATCAGAGAGCAGTTGGTTACCCTCATAAAAGTAGTATCGTCACTTTTTTTTTTTTTTTTTGCTATTGCATTCATTTCTGTTCCTCTTACACTGGGCAGATCTGCATACAATCCCCTCAGGTAGTCATCTTCAAATTGGACTATGGGGATTACTGAGTTCCTAAGTGGGCACTGATATGTGGACATTTTTGAAAACCAAATTTCAAATGCTCAGTCTCTGTATATGTTAAGGTACTTGAAAATGTTACACACAAATTCACCCTTCTTACTTCCCTTTTAAAAATGTCCTCCAAGTTTAATGGCCCTTCATGCTTTAAGTTGCTTGGTTACATTGTACAGGTTGAAAAGCCTCCATCTACTGCATTCAATAAAGAGCCATTTATTTATATTTATTCATTTCATTTTCCTAATATTTTATTAATTGTTTGAGAACTCCATACAATGTTTTTTTGTATATATTCATTCACCCCTGAATACTCCCATTACCACCCTCTCCACCTTCCCATTCCTTCCCACTTAACTTTGAGATTGCTATTTTTTCTTCTTTCTCTATACAGTCTGGTTGACCAGCTAGCCTTGGGCGTAGGGGCTGCCCTGGTGTATGGCCAGATTATCAGGATAGGTTGCTACACTATTATAGGGAGCGCACCAGAGATGACCACTTCATAGCAAACTGAAAGTCTCTATTCCAGCCAGCTGGAACTGTACTCACGTGTTTAGAGACACAAGTGTAGCCCTGAGCATGAGAACAATAGGTGTTTAAAGGCAAACATTGCATCCTGGTATCTAATTCTGCAGCAGTAGGGGGAGGTTTTGTGCAAACAAAGAAATTTAACAGTACCTAAGATAAGTTAGCTGAGGCAGCTTGACCTAGGCTTCCTAAAATAGAGTTGGGTAATTTTCCATGGGATTCTCCACCAAGGCAATCAAATTCTAGTTAAACCTAAAATGGCCTCAACAAGAATATATGATGGAGGAACCTTTGCACTACCTTTTCCTGCTATGACATCATTAAAGAAAACTGACTCTTCCTCCCAGTCTTAGTTAGGGTTTCTATTGTTGTGAAGAGACACCATGACTACAGCAACTCTTATAAAGGAAGACATTTAACTGAAGTGGTGGTTTACAGTTCAGAGGTTAAGTCCATTATCATCATGGCAGGGAGCATGGTGGTGTGCAAGCAGATATGGTTCTGACTACATCTTGATCAGAAGGCAACAGGGAATGGACTGTGACACTGAGCAAAAGAGACCTCAAACCCTGCCACCACGGTCACACACTTCCTTCAACAAGGCCACACCTGCCCATAGTGCCACTCCCTATGAGCTTATGCGGCCCATTCAAACTATCGCACTCCCCCAGCAGCCATCAAATGCCAGTAGCTCCTCAGCTAGTGGTGGGACTTTGTGCTCATTCTCCCCCCTCTAATCTGGGTTTTTGTCTGCCTTGAGCTTGCAGAGGTCTTGTGCATGATATCACAATCGCTATGAATTCATAAGTACTTCTGTCTTGTTGTGTCTGGAAAACATTGTTTCCTTGATGTCATCTATTACCTTCAGCTCTTGGAATCTTTCCACCCCTCCTTCCAGGAAGATCTCTGAGCCTTGGAGTAGTGATGCAATGTGAATGTCCCGATCAGAACTGAGCACTCCACAGTCTTTTATTCTCTGCTTGTTAAACAGTTTCTAAATGCTAGTCCTGAGAACATTAAGTTTAAGTGAAAAACAGCAACCCCTTTCTCAGAACAGGAATTTCTTCATTCTTTGCTTTACTCTACTTATCTGAGTCCATGCTCCTGTGGGGTCCTATACCAGACATGGAAAATTGGACAATAGTAGAAGATTTCTGGATGTACAATGACTGCCCCCCCCCAAAAAAAAAACAAGACACAACAAACAAAATCTTTCAAAATTGCATGCACAATTAATTGGGTTTCTGGCAGTGCTCAGGCATGATACAGTGGGTCGCCGCAGGCCTGGTTGTGAACAGCTGCACTTTGCATCATGCCCACCCTCACAATGACAGCAGCATTTGAAGAACACCTCAGCTCAGATTTAAGATCATTGTACATTATATAGCAGGATTTTTACTGTACATACAAGTGTTTTCCCTTATGGATACAATTTTTTTAATTTATAAAGCAAAGACCTTAACATTTTCTTACCTGTAGTCATTCATTAGCATGTAATTACTAACTTGGTGTGTCTTTGGAGTCTTTTGTGTTAAAATGTTTAATTTTTAAAACTTGCTGTTTGAATTGCTGACTTGAGTTTCATATAAGTAGTTAAAAGAATATTGGTTTGGGTTGTGACAGAATTTTCAACAACTTCTGGTATAGTCATAAACATGCATCTGTTGTTTGTCCTCGTCTGTGTGGGAAGTGGTGCTCTGTGTACTGACATGAGATGAAGACAGCAGGGCTGAGAAGCACTGGAGATGCTCCTGTCTTAGTAATGTTTCCTCTGTATGATAATCACCACAGGCAAAAGCAATGTCGGAGGAAAGGCTGCTTAAAACCCTCAAGTCACTGAAGGAAGTCAGAGCAGGAACTCAAGGCAGAAACCAGGAGGCAAAAACTAAAGCAGAGACCATGGAGAAATGCTGATGACTATCTTATGGCCCTGGGTTGTTCAGCCTGCTTTCTTAAACCACCCAGGACCACAGCACATGTGTGGGGCCTCCCACATCAACGATTACTTGAGGAAATGGACTAAGACTTGCTCACAGGTAAGCTTTACTTTTACATAAGTAAAGTTTATAGAGACATTGTCTCAACTGACATTCCCTCTTCCTAGATGACTCCAGCTTGTTCTGAGTTGACATAAAATTAACCAACACACTCTCTCACTCTGTGTCATATATTGTTGTGCCCAGGTCATGCAAGACCCCCAAGTAAGACCACCACAGAGCCAATATCCGATGCAAACACACAGAGGTTGTTTAGTAACAAAACAAGCAAGCTTGGTCTGCCATCCAACATCCAACACAGCAGGTGGAGGAGGACGCCCAAGCACTCACTATATGCAGCTTGCAATTGGATGAGGGGTGTAGGGGTGAGGTAGTTCTTTGAAGTTACTGGCTGAACTATAAGCATGAGGTTACTGATGGCTAACAGAATTCAGGGTATCTACAGACACATACATTTTTACTCCATATGTTCTGCTTTATTTGAACCCAGGACATATACATTCAGATTTATTGTTCCAGTCCTACTCTTTTCTGAGTTCAACTTCTGGTCAGTTGACCCATTACTCCTCATATCTTGTTTTTCCAAGTCCAGGATACACAGATTTATTGTCCCAGCCTTATCTTCCCCATAAGTTCAACTTCTGGTCTGTTCTAAAACTACTGGTCAGCAAATACCAGAGAGGAGGTGAGGGGAGTGTCTCTTAAGATGGCTACTGATTTTTCCCTTTCAATATCAAATATTTACCCAAGATTTAATTCTATATATAAAAGTAAATGAACATAACCATCCCATTAGTGTGTAAATTTGCTTTCATTTTAGAAAATGGTCAAATTACATGTGCATGAAAGAATTATTTTGAAAGAGATTTCTTTATGGTTTGCTATTAATAAATCTGATTTGAATATCTACTTCATGTATTTTAATAGCTGGGGTCATGAAACATTTTCACAAGTAAAAAAGTATAACAGTGGAAAAAGCATAAGAAGTTATGGGTTCATTGAGTTTTCAGTAATGTGTTTACAGGTCACTGTCAAATTTTGTTTTCAGGACTTGGCTAACTTACAAAGAACTGTAGGGCATTGCTGGTCACATAACTCATTCCTTGTCTACTATGGCTGCTGGGCACATTTCTAAAGAAAATTCAAATGGGAATCAAGCCAGTCTGAACCCTGTGTTTATGAACTGGTGAGGAAGTTATCACATATTCATGAAAAATTTATCTCTACAGAAAGTATAAAACACTTATATTGATTATTTATCAATATTTATAATGTATATGTCACTTTTTCTGACCATGTACCCATAATTATAAAAGTAATTTGATTTGGATTTTTATATTCTAACGAGGACTATGGGGGTCCAGCCCCTCACTAGTCCCCTCTCAGGGTCCAGGAAGAATCTACAACCATCTGATAATTAATCTTTGATGATATGAAATGAATCTATGTACATGAAACTCCTTAGTCCATATACTTTATTCTTCTGTGTCAGTTCTCTCTATACACAGCTTCTATTCTGCTCTCATGCCTAGTTCCTTTCTTGGCTGATTTCTCTCTACCTTTATCTGTTGTCCCCTCTAAGTTTTATCTTAATTTTCTCATCTTAGTTCTTCCCCATCTAGGTTCTCTTCCATCTAGTTCTTTCCCATCTTAGCTCCTCTCCCATCTCCTTCTTTCTCAACTTGTTCTTCCCCATCTGGCTCTTCCTCATCTTCCATCTTGTTCCTCTGGTACTCTCTGTTAGCCCTTCAATCTAGTCCTTCCCCATCTAGTTTGTTCCTCTCCAGTTCTTACCCATCTAGTTCTTCTGTTCTCTTTTCTCTGTCTCATCCTCAAGTTCTCTAGTCAAAATCCTCCTTCTTTCTCTCAGTCTCCTTATTCTCTCAGTTCTCCCCAAGTCTCTCAGGAATCCAGTTATAAACCCAAGCAATAGCAATCCTCTGGCTGAGCAAGGTCACCAGGCTTGAATTCTACGGGGTCATAAAGGCAGGTAAGAATTTTCCTCAGGCAATGACCATCAGGCTTTCTTTTACAACCCAAAATGGGAATGGTAAAAGAGGAGGTCAACTGAGTGCTAATGACCAGTTAGTATATCAAAAGCAGGATCTATGTGCTCAGTTTGCATTCCTAGTTATTAGGTAAAAAGTTAGGGGTCTATTAGTAAGGTTGTACAAGAAAGGAGGGTCTCACCCTGAATTGCACAAGGAAGCTGCCACTCGGATTAGGGGGTTGCCCAGCCTGCCGCCCTTGCAGGAAACCGGACCTGTCACCAAGCCAAGTGGTTTTTAATGGATTCTTGTCACGTTGGGTGTCAGATGTAGATGTAACCAACCATCTTATTAAATAAGAAACACAGAACCGATGTAAAAGAGAAAGCCGAGAGGTCAGAGCTCAGAGCTAAAATCTTACCCTTCCTTCTGTGTGCTCCTAGCTTCCCGAAAGAGACCTAGTTCCTGTGTGTATGTCTTTTCATAGTCTTTTGTTCTGCCTTCTCATTGGTTGCAAACCCAAACATGTGACTGCCTCGTCACTGTCTGTATGTACAGCCCCTCAGGTCTTAAAGGCATATGTCTCCAATGCTGGCTGTATCCCCGAACACACAGAGATCTACCTAGCTCTTCTACCAAGTGCTGGGATTAAAGGCGTGTGCCACCACCGCCACACTCTTGCTATGGCTCTAATAGCTCTGGCCCCCGGGCAACTTTATTTATTAACATACAATCAAAATCACATTTCAGTACAATTAGAATACCACCACAAAAGCTATTCTCCTTGACCTAGGAGACAGGTGTTGGTTTGTTTGGCCTTGTATGCTAGATAGGTAGTTCAGATAAATACACTGTTAGGAATTCTTGGAAGCACACAAGAAAATCATTTTAGGAACCAGCTAACATATATTTATACAAAAGCTGAAATATCACTTCTTAAGAAAGACTTCTTAAGCCATGGCTTGACTTTTGGAGAAGTCCTTGACTTCTCCAAGTAGTAGCTTTTGTGATAGTAGCTGAATTCCATTACATTTTCCTGTGGCTTGCAGCAATATTCAAAATTAATAAAATATTTAAATTTAATTTTTTTGTTCAGCTATTTGCAGGTATTGTAATGAGTAGTCAGTTGAAACCTTTTAAATATAACTTTTTGTAATTACAATACCTTTTAATTTGTGAAGTGACACTGAAGGCAGAGATGGAGTCCTTATAAAATATTTTACGAATATTAAAAGAATGGTGGTGAAGAGTAACCAAAGCACATCTGTGTGTTTCTGAAGTTCTGTTACTAAAGCCCCATGCGTCTTTCTATGATGAAAGTCAGAATGAGAATGGAATAGAGTAAGAGAACATACATGGCATTTGGTTTTGCTCATTATAAAGTGTAATGTGTATATTAATCAAATTTAAGTAGTGTTTTTCTAATGGGTTTTTTAAAAAACTCACTTGTGATTAAAAAAATTTTATTTATAGGTAAAAATGGGCATTCAAGAAATGTCAAAATAAGACAAATATGGGATTTTTCAATCCTATTTACAGATTAGCAAAGGGATAAAAACTCAACATTGTCTTTTCTGATCTGTTGTGCTCTTACATGAATGTGGGTTATAAAATGTGTTTACTGTAATCCATATTTATTCAAAAGTGTGCCATCCATGAAGAGGATTTCAGCAGAAAAGTAGCAACATCTGGAGTATGCTTATACATATCACTTAATCTGTCCATAATTTCCTAGATGAGAGAGTAAGACGTTGGAGCTTGGTCTCCTCCTTTCTCTACTCTGCATGCCCTGAGACTTTACTACAGCCCTGAATTAAGTTGCCATCTATCACCATGCCTGTAATTTAAAATATGCATCCATACTCCTCCTATCTTGTGATAGTTTTAGTTTTCAACTCAATACAATCTAGAACTATCTGACAAGAGACTGTCATGAGGGACTGTGTGCGTGCGCACACCTGTGTGTGCGCGTGCGTGCATGCGTGAGAGAGAGAGAGAGAGAGAGAGAGAGAGAGAGAGAGAGAGAGAGAGAGAGAGAGAGAGATCTTGTTACATTGATTGAGGTGAGAATGCCTGCTCATTGTATGGCACCATTTTTGATTTGGATCCTGGACTGTGTAAGTAAAGAAGTAAAGAGTGGGGTCTGAACACAAGGAAACCTGTCCACATTCATTTCTCTGCTCTTAATTGTGGATGTGATTGGTTGCTTTCCTGCAATGATGAACTGTGACCTGGAATTGTGAGTTAAAATAAATGCTTTCTCCACTCAGTGGCTTTTTGTCAGAGTACCTTATCACAACAATAGAAATGAAACTAGAACATCTCTCTATGAGCCCTTAAAAAAAAAAAAAAAGAAAATATAGAATTTACATAAGCATATAAGACCCGACAAGAACTATTATCTCTTTTCATATTCTGTATCTTAGTCAGTCCCCTCTCTTCTCACTAGTTGCTTAAGCCAGAGACAAATATAATTTTTTAAAAGATAAAATCCATGGGAGATATGGAATAGGAAATTGATTTTGAAGATTAAAGAGAAAAGCAATACTGACTCTTAAATGTCAAAAATCCTACTTGTGTGTGTTTTATGGACAATAGCACATTGTAGATTTAATTTTCTATATATAAAAGGTATGTCAAATTTTCATATGCCAGCAGTTAGTCTTTGTAATTATTTATATATGATGAGAATTTCTAAGATATCAAGCTTAGTTTTGCAAAGTTAACACTGAAGTTTTACATCAACAATAAACAGCAACAACAAAACCCACTGAAAGCCTCCTGAGACTAGCCCATCTTACCTGTATCTGTGTCTCAGAGGCACATGTTGTCATGACCTTTGCATTTCCTATACCTTAGCCTCCATTTATATACTGTGGAGTAGTGATATTATCTATGCTTCATTTTTTTAAGTCATGAGATACCTCATGTAGATAAAAAATTTAAACTACGAAATGATACAGTTTTTAAATTTTCATGGTTATTTTCATCTTTGAATTTCTTCAATCAAAAACATTCCTTGAATATCCAGTCAGTGACAGGTGTGCCTGTAAATTTTCCAGCACAGGAATGAAATTAAAAGAGGAAGCCCTTACTTTGAAAAATTGTACCTTTTGGTTGCACTAACAGAACACACAGTTAAGCAAATGAACCGTGTACAAGAGCTGTGGCTGCTTTTAGTGTAAGGGAATAATGCAGCCACATTAGCTGCCGAGGAATCCAGTTGACAGTTCTTGGAGACCAGGCCCCAGCTGCCTCTAACATTCCTGCAGAATGTTCTCTTCTCAGTCCCTTTTGTTCCAGGTCAACAGAGCTCTCCCAGGGCCAGCACTGCCCCCTCTACTCCCTCTCAGCAGGATCCACCGTGTCCCTTGTGTTCTGGCCATTGTGACCTCTTTACTGAGCCTTGAACCTGCCAAGCATGTTCCCTCCTTAGAGCGTTGGTGTTGTTTTTTCCTCCGTACTGCTGTCTCTGTGTGGGAATGGACAGCTCCCCTGCCCTTACAATCTTTCCTCCTTGTTAGTCTTGTCAATAAAACCTAATCTGATCACCCTGTTTGAAATATCATACTGTCTTCCTTCTCCAACCTTAAGTTATCAACCTACTTTGCTCTATTTTTTTCCTAAAATAAACTGGTGTACTCTGATTATTTCTACCTGTTCTACAAAGGAAAAGCTCCGAAGGCCTCTGAATCACAGATGCACTGCAGTTCCTAAGGACTGTTGAATTCAGCTGGAATGTTTTCCCAAACAAGACTCTTTGTTTCACTGTTGCCATCTCACTGAACCCCAACCATAAGTAATGCATATATGTATGTAATGTGTACATGTATATGATACGTATGTGTATGTGTGTATATGTATGTAATGCACACATGTATGCATATGTACTGCATAACAAATCACAAACCAAGTGGACTGGGTAATGTTTAGTCTTGACTCTCAATTTGATTGGGTTGAGAAACACCTAGGAGATTAGTAAAGTCAAATCTGGGTTTGTCAGAGAGCATTTCTAGAAACATTATATTATGAAAGTCAAAAATCTAATGAATAGTTTTAATCTACTGATGGGTTCAAAATTTGAAAAGACTTTTTTTGAGACAAGGTTTTCTCTGTGTAGAACTAGCTCTATAGACCAGATTGGCTTCAAGCTCAGATATCCACTTGCCTCTGCCTCTTGAGTGCTGGAAATAAAGGCGGATGCCAACATGACTTCCTAAAACTTGAATACACTATTAGAAAGAGGTAGGACTGCAAGAGGTAGAATGTGAGCTACACTGCCACTCCCACCCTACCCTTGAGGACAGGAACCTGTCTGCTTCCTCTCTTCCATGAGATGAATGGCCTCCTCTTTCGTACGTTCTGCCATGATTTGCTGCTTTGCCATAAACCCAGAAACATGGAGCTCAGCTATTATGGAAGATCATGGAAAACACAGGGTGACAGTAACAGCAGAGTGGAGAAACAGAGGGCAACAGTGCAAAGTGACCACATGGATCTAGTCACGAGTCCAAGGTGGGGCAAGGGGATTCAGAAGCTTCTCCAAAAGAAAATTGAAGAACATGTTAAAATATGGAAAGATTGGGCTGGAGAGATTGTTCAGTGGTTAAGATCACTTGCTGATTTTCCAGAGGACACTAATTCTATTCACAGCACCCACATGGCAGCTCACAACTGTCTGTGACTCAAGTTCCAGGAGATCCAACTTCCTCTTTCCCACTCTATGGTCACCACAGACATGTATGTGGTGCACAGACATACATACAGGCAAAACATTCACATACATCTATATGCAATAAAGTAAGGATTCCCCAGATCACAACTTGACAAAAGTTAATATTGTGAAAATGGCCATGTGAATGTAATCCCAACAAAATCTCAGACATTCTTCACAAAACTAGAGCCAACAACTATAAAATTCCTATGGAAGTGCAAAGACTCCCAGTATCCACAGCAGTCCTGAGATAAAAGGGGAAGTTCTGACGATAATACAATAGCTGTTTGCAAGCTCTACCACAGAGTCACAGCGATAAAACCTGCAGGGCAGAGGCACAAGCAGACACAGAATAGAATAGAGGACCCAGAACAAAGCTATCTGATTTTTAGCAAAACTATGCATTGGAGTAAAGAAAGCCCTTTTACCATTTATACTTGAAAAAATGGATACACTCACAAAAGAATGAAATTGCTGAGATAGCGACTAAGAAATCTATCTTACTCACAATAATTATGAAAACTAAACACCTAGGAATAAATTTGTCCAAGAAAGCACATGACATATGTGATAGAAATTACAAAATATTGATGAGAAAAGCTGAAGAAAAGTGTAAGAATTGGAAACTTCCTGTGTTCACAGATTGGAACAATGACATTGTTAAAATGTCCACACAACAGCTTCAAGCTTCAACTAGCCCTGTCAAAATACCAGGAACTTTCTTCATAGAACCAGAAACAGCAAACCTACAATTCATATAGAAGCACAAAAGATCCAAAAGAGCCAAATTAAGTTTTAGTAAAAAGAAAAAAGCTAGAACATCATATATCTGAGCGGAAGACATACTGCTCAGCTCTAGTAACCAGGACACCATGGGGCTGACAAACAACTGACATAACCCTAGAGAAAATGGAAGCCACTGTCCACAACTACAACCAACTGATTCACAGCACAGGCACCAACAACCATGAAAGGACAAGCTGACGATGCTGGAGAAATTGGGACTTGTATGTAGAAGATTGAAGCTAAACATTTAAACCTCACCACTTGCAAAAAATGAACTCAAAATCAATTCAATACCTGAAATTATAAAACAAATAAACAAAAGACACTTTGAGAAAACATAATAAATATTTCAAGAAACTGGTATACACAAATGGAACCCCAAAAGTACAAGGCAGGTAACAGAAAAATAGAGAAATATGATTATGTCAAACCACAAAGGAGACAATCAACTGGCTGAAGAAAAAGACCTACAGGATGGAGGGAATTAAAGAGGAATTCACCTAATAATATATTAATATGTGGAAAACATTAGGAACTAAAAAAATAGAAACATTTCCAACTAAAAATGGATAGGTGACCTGAATAGATAGCTCTCAGAAGAAGATAAACAGATGAGCAACAGTGACCTAAAAAGGCTCAGTATTACTTGTGATGGCTGCAGTGCAAATCAAAATCATAGTAAGATCTCTTACCCCTTTAAATGGCTATCACCAAAAAAGAAAAACAACAGCTCAAAACCAGCCAGTTCTTACGGCGACATCTTCTCAGTTGAGACTTCCTTGCTCCAATAACTGTCTTGTGTCAAGTTGACATAGAACTAGCCAGCACACATGCCTTCTACTGCCATCTGTTTGCCTTGCAAGAGAGGAGTCAGAGGAAAGAACTCATATACCATGTGATAAAGAAAGTACAGATGTCAGACATCATAGAAAATAATAAGCAAGCTTCTAAAAAATATAAATCTAATGTAGTACAGTAAACCTACTTTTGCATATACATCCAAAGGAAATGACGTCATCACATTAAAGAGACTGCTGAAATCTCACAAGAATGTAGCACTCTTTATTACAGGTAAATGGATAAATAAAATGCACACACACACACACACACACACACACACACACACACACATATATATATATGGAATATTATTCAATGGTTAAAAGGATGAACTCATCTCCTTAAAGGCACATGGATGGAAGTAGAAGGTTTCTGTGTTGGCTAGTTTTATGTCATCTTGATACTAGCAAGAGTTATTAGAGCAAGGGAGCCTCAATTGAGGAAAATGCCTCCATAACATGCAGCTATAAGAAAACCTTAGGGCATTTTTAAAATTAGTGACTAATAGTGGAGGGCCCAGCCCATTTTTGGGTGGGGCCACTCCTAGGCTAGTAGCCCTGGATTTTATAATAAAGCAAGCCATGGGGAACAAGCCAGTGAGCAACACTCCTCTATGGCTCCTGTCTTCAGGTTCTAGTCCTGCTTGAATTCCTGTACTGATTTCATTCAACAACGGATTAAGGTGTGTAAGTCCTTTCCTCCTCAACTTGCTTTTGTTAATGGTGTTTCAACATAGCAATAGTAACCCTAATTAGGACAGCATAATTCCAAGTAAAATATGGCAGGTAGAGAAAGACAAACGCTATATGTTTTCTCTCATCTGTGGAAGTTAAAATTTTCAAAGGTGAACCTATAATAGGAGTAGAGAGGAGTAAGTCCAGCTAGCAGGAGGATGGAGACAAGTTTGGTAAGGTTTACCAAAGCACAGTTGGGTAGGTAGAATTGCTTCTACAATTACATATTCTAGTAATGTAATTACAGATTGAAATTACATATTGTATATTTTATAAATATCTGGGAGAAACGAGTTCCATGCAATGAAATAATGATAAGAGGAATATACAAATTACTTTCATTTGATCATTACACATTGTCTACCTTTTTGAAATAGTATATGTAATTTATCCCATAAGTAAACCAAGAGTTTCTGGAGTCACACTGTCCAAAACCATGACAAACCAAGAGAAAGAGTGAGAGTTCTAAATTGAAAAAAAAAGAAAGAAAGAAAGAAAAAGAAAAAGAAAAGAAAAAGAAAAGAAAAAGAAAAAGAAAAAGAAAAAGAAAAAGAAAAGCCCAGTTCATCTAGAATACTGTCTTTGATTTGTATTTTTAAATGAATTAATGGGAAGGTGACAGAACCAGAGAAATTTGTCACAAAAAACTTACCTGAAGAATGATGGAATCTTTCTGTTGTCTTTAAATTTAGAAGAGAATTTTTTTACAGATGAATCAGTAAAAAATGAGCAAAATTTAAACAGGCACTTTACAGAACAGGATATCTAAGTGGCCAAGAAATACTTTAAAAGATATTCAACCCATTAGCAATCAGTGAACTGCAATTTAAAACCAATCTAAAAATTTTCAGGATATGTTAAATTAAATAACTGATAGTGAAAGTTTCTATAAGGATGTGGAACACTTCTCATAAAATGTTGAAAGGATTATAAATGGATCAATTGTTTTAGAACATAATTTTCATTAGAATTAAATATAAATTCACTAAATGGTCCAATAATTCCAGTGTATGCATCCAAAATAATATGTATCCATATATCTACACAATGTCTTATGAGAAAGAAATTGTAAATTCAGTAATTATAAGTGTGTATCAATACTGTAATGGGTAACTACTGGTAAAATTAGACTGTGATTATCACAGAGTAAAAATGATGCAAGAGATGTCACAGATGAGTCTTATAAGCAAGACTTTAGTGTAAGAAGAGAGATAAACCATTCACGACAGGATTTCATGCATATGGAATTCAGTGTTAGGGCAGACTCCATCTCTTGTAGTCAGGACCTTTGGAGGAGAGTGAGGCGGTGATGAGAGGGGCCGTGCAGGGTACACAGGTGCCTGCTTTTATGGTTGTATGGAAATTACTGCTCCATTCATATTGTCACAATTCCTTGAAAAGTCTGCTTGCAGTGTAGGAACTTCTTATGTGTATTACAATACAATGGTGTGCAATAAAAATAAAGTGCATCAAAATAAAGCATATGTGTTCCAAATTTGAGTAAAAATTTTAAAAATCATAAGACTGTGACTTTTTGTTGTTCACTTGCCCTGAATGTTTCCCTGAGTGAGTAACTGGCAGAGGTCATGCTTGGGACAGGCAGCCCTGTGAAGCCTGAGATTGTATCTGCTCAGGCTACGTTGGGCTTTGAGAGATGAGTGCCCAGAAGGCAGCTCCCCTTTGCCCTTTCTTGGCATCTATTACCTGCTTATTTTATGTTTCTTTCCTGTTGAGAGATCTCTGGCATTAACAACAAATAAACAGGGAGCTGCAGCCTCCACAAACACATACCTCAGGTTATCCCTTTGTGATGGAGCATATGATTTTTTTTATTAATTCTTGTTCTTTTGATTTCAAGGGAAGGCAAAAGGCACTGCTTTGGATACTCCTATTGCTGAAGACTCTGCTGTCAATTTGCCAATGATGGAAGAGCTTGACTTTTCTTAAGTATATGATAATTATAATGATGGCCATGCTCATTTGTCCAACATCTTATGAAACATTCTGTATGCATTATGCACTTGTTCTTCATAGAAGTCCTGTCAAAGAAAGTGGGACAGGGTTTATTATCTCCATTATATTCAAGAGGAAAGAGTTCCAGGGACATCTTGCAGAATAACTGCTTTATCTGAAATGAGTAGGGGACAGGGAAGCTTTAATATCATTGTCTGTTTTGATTTCCCTGGAGGCAGCTTCTTAGCCAAGGACACATCTGCAAAGAATTTTCTTAGGAGAAGAAAATATCAGACAAGGAGTGGAGAAGGGAGAGAGGATAGGGAAGTGTACCACAGAGGGATGAATTATCAAGGCCTACCTCTATAGGTTATATGAATTTCTGCTCTGTATACCAGAATCATTCATGCACTTTGGAATTATCCCACCAAAACAGTAAAAGAGCTAAACCCTGGGTATAGTCTCACTCATGCTAGGGCTCAAACTTTATGGCAGTTATGGCCTGTTGCTTTGATAGACAAAGACTGGTTTGAAGATCAAACATGTTGTCAGGCAGAGATGCAGGTGTTGATAGTTAAAATCCAGAATAAAGACCATTTTCTCTCTCTCTCTCTCTCTCTCTCTCTCTCTCTCTCTCTCTCTCTCTCTCTCTCTCTCTGTGAATGTGTGTATTATGTGTGAGAAATTACCTCTGTGGAACTTGTGAATGAATGTACTTCCTGTTAAAAATGGGTGCCTTCTCTCTGCATGTTCTGTTTCTCCCTCCTTATATAAGATCATCATGGTGAGGGACTTCAGAGGTGCACATGATTATGGTCCAATAAAAGCTATGAGCTTTTTCTGAATTCCTGGGGAAAAATTCCCACTTTATCCTGATGGATGTGAAGGAAGAAGACAGTGTTGTCCATCAGATGCTGGAAGTCATCTTGACCTTAAAAAGACAGCCCATCTGGAGATGAAGCCTATGATGTGGAAGGTGTGACATGCCATAGTTCTTTGGTAGCATTATAAATCCCTGACAAAGGAGAATCTGAATCAGGCTTAAAAAATGGTACTTCTTGGCTAAGGAAAATAATTCTCTTTTGTAGCTAGAGTTTTCCTGCCTTGCCCACAGTCAGGACAAGTCTTTGTCACCCACCTGTCCCACAGCCACTCAGACCCAACCAAGTAATCACAGAGACTTATATTGTTTACAAACTGTATGGTTGTGGCAGGCTTCCTGCTAACTGTTCTTATAGCTTAAATTAATCCATTTCCATAAATCTATATCTGGCCATGTGGCTCGTGGCTTACCAGCATCTTCACATGTGGCTTGTCATGGTGGCGGCTGGCAGTGACTCCTTCTGCCTTCCTGTTCTTTCTTTTCTCTTCTCTGTTAGTCCCGCCTATACTTCCTGCCTAGCCACTGGCCAATCAGTGTTTTATTTATTGACCAGTCAGAGCAACACATTTGCCATATATCCCACAGCACTTTTTAATGTTTGGCAAAACAAATCTTTTGTTTACAAGGGATTGGAAGACAACTGGTAAGAATCAGTTCTCTCCTTCTACCACATGGATCTCAGACACTGAACTCAAAGACCTCTTCACAATAAGCCATCTCTATGGCCCTACTGTGCAGGGATTCTGACAGATCTGAGATGTGTATCATCTGGCAAGGGGCACTTTGCTTTCTTTTATTTTTAATTTTATTTGTTTTTATTTTATGTGCATTAGCGTTTTACCTGCACGCATGTCTTGTGAGGGTGTCAGACACTGGAGTTGCAGACAGTTGTGAGTTGCCATGTGGGTCCTGGGAATTGAACCCAGGTCCTTTGGAAGAGCAGTCAGTGCTCTTAACTGCTGAGCCATCTCTCCAGCCCAGCACCATCTTTTCTAATAGCCATTCTTCTTTACTATGTCACTGGGAAAAATACTTCCAATTACATTAGAATATATTTTACAATCTCTCTTTTTTTTAAAAAAAAATTATACTTAAAAAAAGACAGCTTTTTAGATATAGTTTGTTTTTATAGCATTCATTAGAAATGGCATCTAGTGAGAGTAAATTAAGCTATAACCTATTCTCATTCAGAAATAAGATCTTCTGAAGTCGTTTCACCTATATCATTATAAACTCTAATATACTTTAACCCCAAAACAACTTTAGGAGGAAAAGATTTATTTGGTTCACACATCAAGACACAATCCATAACTGAGAAAAGTCAGGGCAGGACTTGAAGCTGAAAGAATGGAGAAAAGCTCACTGTCTCATGTTCAGCTGCCTTTCTTATCTAGCCCAAGCCTGCCTGTGTAGGGCTAGTGCTGCCCACAGTAGACTGAAGTCCCCTCCTGAGAGTATTACAGGCCAATCTGACTATGTAATTTCTTTAGTTGAGGCTCCCATTCCCAGGTGATTCCAGGTTCTATCAAGTTTAGAATAAAAATAAGACAAACAGAATGAATATTTTAAAAATGTACATAAAAGACTTTATGAGGAAAGTTTGGACTTGAGTGTTATACTGAAAAGAAGGATAGGTAACATGCACAATAATAAAAGTAAGTAATATTTTAAAAGTTCTCAAATTATATAGAGTATGTTTACAAAGCAGTAAGGAAATGTCTTTTAATTTTACATAATAAGATTTTGTAATTAAGGAAGCATAAAAAAGAAATTAAACTGCCATACCAAGAATAAAATGAATGTATTTAACTTGTCACAATCATAATCACACACACACACACACACACACACACACACACACACACACACCCCTTTGAGTAAAGTCCAGGCAATCAAATAATCAAACATGCAAATTATGGTTCTACTAACGAAAAGGACATATATGTTAACAATCATATTAATGGTAGCAAGACTTAATCTCAAAAGTGTATATATCAGTGACTTATTTTTTAATGAACAATATTTTCTAAATACCTAGTAACAGTAAACTGCCAAAAGTTTACATTTTGTAAACATTCATATCCGTATTTACTATGTGAACTACTATATTTATTTGCCTAGATAAGCTATGTTACACTGTAATGAAAGTTTATCCCCAGATTACCGAGTCTGAAACATTAAAGTACAGACATTATTTCTAGTTTGCGTGTCTTGGGTATCAGCTGACTGTCTGGCCCCACAACCTGAAAGGTGACTGAGTAAGGAACCATCTCTACCACCCCCTAACCCTCCGGGAAACACACATTCTCTTGTTGATATCATTCCAACTCAATGAGTAATCCATCTTCTCCCAAAGATAAGCCAGTGTGAACACTGGTTTCCACACCAGCCTCATTGTCAGAGGTGTTCTTCAGTTCCAGCCTTTGACTGGTCCAAATATCCATCAAACAGATAACCAATCTGCTCTAATCTCTCCCCACATCCTAGAGTTGGGAAAGAACTGGGTGACTTCCACAGTCTCCCATGGAGAAGGGAAGAGTTGTGAGCACATTAATGCTCCCATTAACAGCGACTTTGATCTTATGTAGACTGCACTCACTCGCCATGCCCTCATTCAGCTCCCAGGGCCTCAGTCACTCTTGTCTCCCTCTACCAGGTGGGAGATTTCCTTCCTGTTAATGTTCTCTCTGCCATTTTTTAAAGTGGGTTTTCAAGCATCTGCTCTCTTAAGGGCTGCATGGCTCTCCATCTGTCAGCTTGTCCCCTGCCTGTGGAATTTTGGAACCCTAAAGACTGCAATGTTTTAAATAATCACACACACTTTCCTGTCAGATTTGTGCATTTTGTAAAAGTAAATCAGGATTTAAAACTTTTCCTATATTTTCTCTCAGCCTTATTAGTTTCTTTTTTTCTTGATCTGTGGCATTTCTTTACTTTTCTACCCTATATCTTTTGTCCCTAACTGGACAACCAGAGCAATAGTTTTGAGGCATGCACTAAATCTGGGCTTTGTCCTGATTATATTTATCAGCTGTTGGAAAGTGCCTTCTTAACTCTTTTTTCTTGGGGCTTGGTGTCTGGAATCAATAATCTTTTTCACTAATATAAGGCCTTGAATTTCTGTACTTTATTCATTTTTACTTATGGTCCACATAATTCTTTCCAAATCTCACATTGGTCTCATAATGACTTGCTAAATGCAGCCAATGGCCTCATCTCAGGCCACCAAGTATCATGTGCATTTTTGCTATGGTCTGACATATCTTCCTAGATTATGCATACACTTTTATCACTCTCTGATGTCCAAATATTAAATTTACACCACATATTTTAGAGGTTTTGGAAGTTTTTAGACAAGCCCCCGGGAGTACCACCTTCTTTACTGATGTGCCTAGACACTTGAACCAGGGTAGAAAAGAAATCTTCAGATCTCAGAGGGTTTATGTATAAAGATTGATTTTCATGGGTTTGTACAATAGTCTGCTGCTGGTTAGTGACTTTCTTGGTTAGCAGACCTTCATGAACTTACCTCACAGTTCTGGTCTGATGAGGCTCATCGTTTACAGCAGCAGAAAGCTCTGAAGGCTGACAGAAGATGTGGCGAGTGTGAAGGGCTACATGAGTTTAGAGCTCTCTCTGTCAGAATATGTGAGCGCTGAATATACCACCTCCTACAGGCAGAGGCATCTGATATGTTATGAACCTAAATAGTTAAAAGCTAGTCATTGCAGGGCTGGAGAGATGGCTCAGAGGTTAAGAGCACTGGCTGCTCTTCCAGAGGTCCTGAGTTCAATTCCCAGCAACCATATGGTGGCTCACAATCATCTGTAATCATATCTGGTGCCCTCTTCTGGCCTGTAGTCATACACATGCTGTATACATAATAAATAAATAAATCTTAAAAAAAAAAAGCTAGTCATTACAATGAAATTTTGTTCTCTCATTATTCAAACTCTTATTAAAAACAGATTTCCATATTTTGGTTCTGATGGAAATGCCTGTCGTTTTTAGTCTTTTAAATTATTTAGGCTGTTGGGATGGAGAGTTGGTTGGCTCTCACCCCAATTTTTCCCCCAGGGCACTCTTAAGCAGGGAGAAATGAGAAATATTCAGATAGAAATATATATAGAGAGACACAGATAGAAACACAAGATAGCCTCGGGAGGGTCTGGGTCAAAACCCACCAGCTCCTTTTGTCTCTTCTAAAGGGCTATTTATAGAAATGCTAAGGGGTGGAGCAAAAGATCTCCCCCTAGCACAGCCAAGTGCAGACCCTTCCAAACTTATGTGGTCAATCCATCCCCTTATGCAGCCCTTCTGTGTAAAGCAAGCACAGATCTCACTAAAAAACCTCTATGAACCCCAACAGCTCAGCTGTTAAAAACACTGGCTGCTCTTGCAGAGGATCCAGGTTCAATTCCCAGCATTCACACAGCAGCTCACAACACATGCAACTCCAGTTCCAGGGGATACAAATCACTTATCTGACCTTCACAGGGACCAAGCATACACATAGTGCGCACGTGCGCGTACACACACACACACACACACACACACACACACACACACACACACCATGCAGGCAAAAACACTCATACACATAAAATAAATATATATAAAACGTTAGACATTTTAATCAGTATCAAAATGTGGAAATCTGTTTTCTAATAAGTGTTTTCAGATGGTATTAAAGTAAAATAATTGTCACCTTGCTACAAGTAAAATCATTCCAGAAAGAACACATGCCTTAGTGCTCCAGCTATATGCACCGGAACACATATGTCTGTGCTGTATGTCACAGGAGAACATGCCACAGAAAAGTGAAAGATGTTGACTTCAATCAGCGACTTTGAGCTTGGTGACCAGGCTTTGACTTTTCCACGTGATCTGCGTTCTCTGTGCTCATGTCTCGCCTTAGGCCTCCTGATTCACATCACACAGACTTTGAGAATGGAGTCATTACAGCCATGTAAAAAAAAGCAGTGGGTAAATCAAGACGTGCTGTGAGTTTTGTGAGCGAGTGAACAGGCAGCAGCAGGTTAGAGGCTGTTCAAATTTTGTCTCAGTGAACAGTTGTGTGGAGAATAAAGGGTTTGGATCATGAGAAAAGAACATTTCAATGCAGTTTATTATCTTTTAACTCTTTAGGCTCATAATAACATTTCTGCCTTCTTCCTGAATGCCATAAACATAAATGTTAGTTATTCTATAAATATAACATGCTATACATAACTGTTTTCTTTTCTTTTTTCTCTTTTTGGTTTTTCAAGGCAGGGTTTCTCTGTGTAGCCCTGGCAGTTCTGGAACTCACTCTGTGACTAGGCTGGCCTTGAACTCACAGAGATCTGCTTGCCTTTGTCTCCCAGGGTCTGGAATTAAAGGTGTGTGCCACCAACCCACCACTGTTTAAGTAAGAGAGTCTAAAGATTGTGTTAGGAGTGCGAAGGCTCAATGGATAAAGACACTTGCTGCCAAGTGCCATGGCCACAGTCCCATCTCCAGAACCCATAGAGCTTAATGGAAGAAAGACTCTCCAAGTCCTTCTCTGACCTCTGCATGTCTTCCATGGAATGTGCACACACACATCCAACCTTTCCCACACACATACACACACAAAGGAGATTATTATAATATTTTTTAATGCTTAAGGGACGAGAGCATAGCTCAGCGTTAAAAGCATATACTGTCTTGCAGAGGACCAGGGTTCAGTTCCCCAGCACTCACCACAAGTGGCTTACAATTGCCTGTAACTCCAGTTTCAGAAACTCTGGCCTCTGAGGACCCCTGTAACCACATGCATATACTCAACGCACCCATATCCATATTTATATAAATAAAAAGTGATAAACTATCCAGGCATGGTGGCATACACCTTTAATACCAGCACTCAGGAGGCAGAGGCCGGCTGACCTCTGTGAGTTAGAGGCTACCTTACTTCATATAGAAAACTGAAGGCTAGGCAGGGCTATATAGTCAGACTCTTTCTCAAAAAAAAAAAAACATAAAAAATAAAATAAATCTTTAAAATATTTTCCTTTTAATTTATTAAAAATTAATCTATTTTTGTTTTTATTTTTTTAATCTTAAGCTTATCTATTTATTTTATACCCTGACCACAGTTTTTTCCCCCATTCCCTCCCCTGCACTTTCCCTCTCCCCACCACCCCCAATCCACTCCTTCCCTGTTTCTGTTCAAAAAAGGACAGGCCTCCCATGGAAATCAACAAAACATGGCATATCAAACTGCAGTAAGACCAAGCACCTCCTCTCCTATTAAGGCTGGGCAAGGTGACCTAGTATGAGGACTAGGTTCTTAAAAGCCAGAAAAAGATTTAGAGAAGCCCCTACTCTCACTGTTAAGAGTCCCAAAAGAAGAACAAGCTACACACTGTCGCATATATGTAGTGTGCCTAGGTCAGACCATGCAGGCTCCCTGGTTGTTGGTTCAGGCTCTGTGAGCTCCTGTGAGCCCAGGTTAGTTGATTCTGTGGGTTTTCTTGTGATGTTCTGGACACTTCTGGCTCCTCTCTTCAGCAGGATTCCCTGAGCACTGCTTAATATTTTACTCTAGGTCTCTGTGTAATGGGTGGCTGTTTGAGCCATACCCTGAAGCACCGCCCCTAGAGAGGCAACTGTAGCTGTTACACCTGCCTATGACTTTGAGGTACCTGCCCCTGGGGCATGGCCACCGGGGAATCTTAAGACCTGGGATGCAAGTATGTGGTTCTCTCTTGGCTACCTCATGTTTTGGATGCTGAGATCTTGGACCAAGCCGTTCAGCTTGGGACATAGCTCAGCTTTCCTGGACCCTATGATAAATCTCTCGTGATTGTGAGTTAACCCCCAGATAAATTCCTTTAATCATTAAGCTGATTCTCTGTGTTGCTAGGGATTTAATCACATTATCTCTGTATCTGTTTCTGTCAGTTGTTGGGTGAAGTCTCTCTGATGACAATTGGGCTAGGTACCAATCTATGAATATAGAAAATATAGTTAGGCATCATTTCATTGACATTTTTTTTCCATTTGTTTGGTTATATCCTTGTTCTCTGTGCCATGCAGCCTCTGGGTTCTGCCACTCCAGGCAGTGTCAGGGGTGTGCTCTCTTGGCCAATGGGTCTCAGGCTGAACCGATCATTGTCTGACCACGCCCTCAATCTCTGCACCACTCTTACCCCAGCCCATCCCACAGGCTGGACAGACTTTAGGCCAAAAGTTATGTAGATGGGTTGGTGTCCCAGTCCCTCCACTGGAAGTCTTTCCTGGTCACAGGAGATGGCCAGTTCAGGCTACATGTCCACTCTTGTTATAAGTCTTAGCTGGGGTCATTCTTGTAGATACCTGGGAGTTTTCCTTGCACCACGTTTCTACATGACCCTGAAATGACCTCCTTTCCAGTCAGCTCTTTCAGTACTCTCCCTGTCCATATTCCCACAATCCAATCCCTCATGTTCCCATCCCCAACTGCATCGAGTCCACCCATGAAATCAACTTTAATTTCTCCTCCTTAGGGAGATCAGAGCATACCCCTTGAGCCCTCCTTGTTACCTAGCCTCTCTGGGTCTGTGGATTGTAGCATGGTCATCCCTTACTTTACAGCTAATATCCACTTACAAGTAAGGACACACCATGTTTGTCCTTCTGGGTCAGGCCACCTCACCCAGGATGACCCTTTCTATCTCCATCTATTTGCCTGCAAATTTCATGATGTCATTATTTTTAACAGCTGAATAATACTTCCTTGTGTAAATGCACCACACCCTATTCATTCATTCTTTGGTTGAGGGACATCTAGGTTGTTTCCTGGTTTTGGCTATTACAAACAAAGCTGCTAAGAACAGCTGAACAAGTGTCCTTGTGGTATGATTGAGCATTCTTTAGATATAAGCCCAAGAGTGGTATAGCTGGGTTTTGAGGTAGATAGATTCTTTACTTTCTGAGAAACTACCATATTGATTTCCAAAATGACTGTATAAGAATGCACTCCCATCATCAATGGAGTAGTGCTCCCCTTGCCCCCTCAGCATGAGCTGCCACTTGTGTCTTTGATCTCAGCCATTTTGACAGGTGTAAGATGAAACCAGAGAGTCACCCCATCCTCATTTCCATGATGGCCAAAGATGCTGAACACCTCTTCCAGTGTTTCTCAGCCATTTGAGATTACTCCTCTGAGAACTCTGTCTAGATCTATAACCCATTTCTCAATTGGACTACCTGGTTTTCTGATGTCTAGTTCCCCGAGCACTTCACATATCCTGGAAATCAGCAATCTGCCAGATGTGGGGTTGGTGAAGATCCTCTCCCACTCTGTAGGCTTCCAGCCCATCTACCTCCCCTCTTTCCTAGATCCCCTCCTTCTTCATTTCCTCTTCAGAAAAGAGCAGAGCTCCGAGAGGTGACAGCAAACAGAACAAAACAAGTACAATAAGACAAGGCAAAAGTCCCCATATCAAGGCTAGATAAGGCAACCCAATAGGAAGAAAAGAGTCTCAGGACAGGCAAAAGGGTCAGAGATACACCTGCTCCCACTGTTAAGAGTCCCCCCAAAACACCAAGCTAACAGCCATAACATATTCACAGAGAACCTGATGCAGACCCATGCAGGCCCTGTGCTTCAGTCTCTATGAGCCCATATAAGTCCTGCTTAGTTGATTCAGTGGGCCATGTTCTTCTGGTGACCTCCATCCCCTCTGATTCCTATAATCTTACCTTCCTTTGGAGGGGAGGTCCTGATCTCTGAGGGGAGAGGATAAACAGAGACTTCCAATATAGACTCTTTCTTTCTCTGCATAATGTCTGGCTGTGGGTCTCTGTGTCCACTCCCTTCTGGACTGAACAAAAAAAATCATCCTGAGTAAAGTAACCCAGACCCAGAAAGACAAATATGATATGTATTCACTTATAAGTAGATATTAGCTATTAAGTGAAGGATAATCAAGCTACAATCCACAGACTCAACAGGTTAGATTAAGAGGAAGGCTGGGGGGTACACTCATTGAGCTACCTGGGAAGGGGGAGTAGAATAGATGGGAGTGGAAGGGGATAGGAGTGGGAGGGATCAGGTTGTAGGGAGACATGGAGGAAGAGAGTGCTGGGAGAGATAGCTGGAATTGGGAGACATTGGAAGGGTGGTGTGGAAACTTAGTACACTGGAAACTTCCAGGAACCTATGAGGGTGACTCTAATGAGGGCTCCTAGTAATGGAGGACATGGGGTCTGAACTGGCCATCTTTTGTAACCAGGCAAGGCTTCCAGTGGTGGGACTAGGTTGCGTTTGGTTGAATTGTTGGCCAAGGGAGGTCCCATGGAGATCCCTAAATAACTCAGGCTGCTGCTAAGACAAAAGTCCCTCTCTGAAAGCTGACAGCATGGCCTCATTGCCAAGGACAACATCTACACTGCTCATTAAATGTAGAGAGGTTGAGCTCATAGAGCCTTTACCCCTACATTCTAGTTTTGTTGTCATGAGAAGGTACTCTGCAGGCTATGGAAAGAGAAACCTGGACATCAACTGAGCCACGAACCCATCAACATACAGGTGACCCCAAAGCAGTTGTATTGGAAAGTCTTTACCCAGTGTGGAAGATGGCTTCCCTGTACCAGCAAAGAGCCCCAGTCATCTAGTTTTCCCTAGCCTATACATATTATTCTCTCCCCGAGGCTAGGAAGCCATATACAAGTAGGGCAGAATTGAATACAAGTGGCTGAGAGGAGCAGTTGGGATGTCATGTGAGGGACCAATGACCCTCCTGTCCATTCCTACTAGAGCTGATGTTAATAACTCACAGGCTCAATGATAATGGACTCTTGCAAGTAGGCATAGTGATCATAAAGATGACAGCAGCTTGGAGCAGAGGAGAGTGCCTTACAATGAGTAGGGATTTTGCTACACACTGTGAGCAACACTTTGTAAAATGGTGGGGAGCACAAAGAGGAAAATTGGTAGAAAGTCAAGGTAAAAGGCAGTTATACAATAGACCCTAGATCATTTTATAAAGTGTCACTGCAGTTGCATTGCAGCCTGTTAGGTAACATGACATTCTCTATTTCAGCTGAATGTTGTCCATGGAGAATAGGTCTGCAATGTTTAAGAACCATAAGTTGAAACTTTTAGAAAGACCTTTATTATAAATATATCATTGCCCTTTAATATGGAAAAGTTTCCAGAGAATGTGCCTTGTTTATCTTATGACTTCAGAAATAATTTGTCCACATACAATGACTCAACAGATTTGAGAAGCTTTGAAGGTGGTCTACAAAAGATGAGCTGCCATAAATATTTTATCAGAAGACTTAAGTCTCAAAGGAAAAGAATGAAGGTAATCTTTCCAGACTACTTTAGGAATTCAACATCAAGAAGTGTTCATAGTTTAAGAAGTATTGATCCACAAAAGAGCAGAGGTACAAAGGCAGTGTCATAAGGGCATTTGACTTGGACAATTCAGACTGAAGTGTTGCTTTTGAATTAGCTGTTAGGCCTTAGGAAAGTCAGGTCTATTCTGTGTATACCACATTTGCTTTTCCAGGGTGACTGCATCACCTTTATGGTCTTCATCAGCATTGTTGTTCTAAAAGGTACTAGATTTTATATCACTTTACTATGCTCAATTTTGAACTGATATATCACTAGAGTCACATTGGTCCCTTGGTGACTAGCTCACAGGATAACTTTCGGTACATTTGACGCTGCTACATAGGGAAAAAGTCACCATTTATTGAGGTGTTACAAAGTGCCAGCCATTCTATAATCAGCAAATTGAAAAAAATAATGTTCCAGAATCACTTCTTCCAGTTCACATAGAAACAACATTGAGACAGAAAAAACAAAACCTTCAAAAGTTGACTCACTTTAAATTAAAGTGGCTACCAGAGTAGAAAAGAATTAGAAGCAGAAGCCATTCAAAGAAAGTAAATGTTGAGCTACATTTGGGAGAAGCCGAGTGATACAATGAGGAAAGGGAAAAGAGGGGCTGAGTTAAGGATCTAAGCAAAGATACAGCTTCATTGAATCATTTAGAGGGTTGTTATTGAAGAAGTTGGCATTGTGGAACCCCCAGCTATGTTTCTTTCTTCAGTCTTCACTCTCTTAGCAGTCCATCATATTCAGAAAATATGAATGTGTCCAAGCAGTCTATAAAGAGAAGAGAGGTCCATGCTGGATGCCATGAAACATACAAGGCAGCAGTAAAATGCCTGCCTTAAGGACTACTCTGATTTAGAAGGGAATGAAAGCTATGCAATATTTACAAGTAATGAATACTACTTAACAAACTTTTAAAATGTTTATCTTAAATTCTGTTTAATTAAAATGTATGTGTATGGGTGTTTTGCCTGCTTTCATGTTTGTGCATCACTTGCATGGCTGGTGCCTGAGGAGACAAGAAGATGCTGCTGGATCTCCTGGGACTGGAGTTACAGAGGGTTGGGGCCACCACATGGGTGTTGGGAATTGAACCTAGGTTCTCTGCAAGAGCAGAAATTTCTCCTGACAGCTGATTCATCTCTGCAGGCCCCAAGAAAATTACTATTCGTGAGAACAGGCTGAGATTGAAAAAGAAGACATGTATAGATGCTGCATGAAAAACTATCCAACAGAGAATTTGCATAGTACTGCTACAATTCAGGAAGGAGGATTACCAAGCTAGAGGCCTGAACTGAAGGAAAGGAATCATATATCTGATTACCAACACTCAGATTCTATAGTCCCTGTCTCTCCAGCATGGTTGCTCAGCCTCTCTCCCCTATACCCATGTTTTTAGTTCTCTCAGTGATGATGCTATTACCATCCACAGCCGCTCTGGAGATCTGTTCTCGTCTTCTGCTAAAACATTGGGCCTAAGCACATACAAAGGAGCAGCAGGAAACTCTGGAAAGACTTTCTTGTGTGAAAGTCTAAAAACAGAAACCTAGAGTCTAGAGAAGAGAAAGAGGGTGTAAGTATCACTGCCTTCATCTGTACTGCGCTAAAGAAAACACTGAACTGTCTTTCTCTCCAGGGATCAGAAAGAAATGGGTTTTCAGGAGAAACAAAAACATTTTCTAGGGTCCAAGTTTCTTTCATGTGCACAAAAACGCATGTGTGCCATTTGTATAAGTGTGTTAGGGTAGGTACACCTGTGCATATGGGGAGGCCCACGGAAGACACCAGGCCTCTTGCGCTATCAATATATGCCTTGTTCTGTGAAACACTGTCCTGTTTTTGGTTTGTTTGTTTCCATGCTTATGAGTTTGTGGTGTACATCCATGTGGGTATTCATATACCCATGTGTGTGGACTCATATATGTGCAGCTGTGTTCATGTGTGTAGAGGCCTGAGGTTGATGTGGGAGTAATCTATCAATCATTCTTCCATCTTATTCTTTGAGGCAGGATCTTTCAATAGACCCAAAGCTAGCCTATAAGGATAATTTTATTAGCAGCTTGCTCCAGGAATCCTGTCTTCCCCATCTTCCTAGACCAGACTTACATGTGGGCTGCCATGCCCACCTGGCATTTAGCTAGGTTCTGGGGATCCAAACTCTGGTCTTCTTGCTTTCCTGAAGGAGCTTTGACTGCTGTACCATCTCTCCAGTTCCAAAGATGGTTGTTTACCAAACCTGGTACTATGCTGGAGGCTAGCAAGCCCCAGTTATTGTCCTGCCTCCACTCTCCCACAGTGCTATGGTTATACCCTGTGACTATTGTACACATGCGGCTATATCTATTTGACATTTCTTGGTTTTCACATGGGTCCTACTAAGTTGAATACAGGTCCTTCTGTCAGCACAGAAAGTGCAATTACCTGCTGATACCTCTTCCCAGGCCAGGTTCAATTCCTCCAAGACATATTCTAAACCTTATTTTAAAAGTTTATTCTGAACACAGATCACACATATTTAAGCCAAAGGAAATGGAGATCTGAAGGCAGAGGGAGTAAGTATTCATTCAAGGAATTAGACTTAATTTAAAATGGTCTTAGAACACATTTTTATAGTGTATAATATTTTACTACTTCATTAAAACAAAGTGACAGTTTGGCCTTAGAATTTAGTGTCAGAAAAGATTGTCATCTCCTCATCACTCAAATGCTCATTGCTTTTGCAAGGTGGTGTCTCAAAGTCTACTTAAGTCAGAGATTGATTAACTGCTTATAGGACTAGGACATATCCTACCTTTACATAATCCCCAATTTTTGTCATTCTAATGCATTTTGAATCTGATTATTAAAACTATAAATCCAGAAATGTACAACGTCATCAGAAATAATTTGGGAAACATACCAGACTTCATTCTAATAATTGCATCACTTATATTATTTTATATTTGTAAGTTTTAATCCATGTGTAAATAGCTTAAAATGGAAAGATTACTTTATAAATGTGTCGTGGAACAGAGCCTTCACTCATCATTCACTTATCACAACATTCATACATCCAGTAACATGCAGTTCATTTAGGTTAATAGTCATCCCACTGGTGAATAGGGCTTCTCTATTAAACTATTTATATCTTAAGAAAATGAATGCCTGGTCAGACTGGGATGGGACCTTGTGTTCATAGTGAACACTTATAGGTTTATGAAAAATAGTGAAACATACAGTTTTGAAATTTGAAGAATCTAATTTGGACCTGGGGAGATGGTTCAGTTGTAAAGTGTTTATCATACAAGTGTGAGGATCTGCATTTGGATACACAGAACCCACACAGAAAGCCTGCATGGCATTGCATGTCTGTAAATCTCAACACTATGTGTAGGATCACAGAGACAAGAGAACTTCTGGGGCTCACTGACTAGCCAGCTTATCTAAATTAGGAAGCTCCAGGTTCAGTGAGAGGTGGCATCAAAAGACAAGGTGGAGAGCCACTGAAGAGCATACGTGTAGTGCACACATAAAAAGATGAATATGTGCAGAGAAAGATGGGAGAGAGAGAATGTAGTTAATAGCAAACATTTCCTATTAAATAATTTGAAGAAGGGAATCTATGTGGGGGTCTCTACAGACACCAGGGTTGGCATAGTAATGCTTGGTGTGAGGCAAGAAGAAAGTTCTGTTCATCATGACTCAGTATCTGGTGCTGATTCATCCTTCTGGAGTCTGACACTGGCAGTTTGTTTTAGACATATTTAAGTACAGTATGATTTTGGAAAAAAGTTTCCTGGTGACAACTCAATCCCACGTGCAAAATAAAACTTAAGGCATGACTACATCAAAACCCTTTGCAAGGTACATATGACCTCTTCCATAAAGGAGAGTTCTATAAATTGACTAAGAAACACTGCTCAAGATAAAGGTCTAAGAAGAATGATTGAGATAAGCATAAGAGTCTTGGGTAGTCAGGTGTGGCCTGGCTCTATAGGTCTTCAGTCAATTAACTACATCCATTCTGAGCCTTCTGGGTAGAAAGCAGGTTACACATCTCTTTTACTGAGGAGACAACCCTGTTTGTTTAACATTCCTGGATTCCCCAGTGCTTATCTGTGAACACAAGGGCCTTATGCCCTCCACAAATCTGGATCACAACTTCTCTTTACTTTCCCCATTCAAATATAGAGGAAAGTGCTCAAAATATCCCTCTAGTTCCAATTTCAGTGGAAACTAACCGAGAGCCTTTTCCTTCCCCCAACACACCCACATTTAGGACATCTACCAACAAGGGAATCAAGAGACTGGAGAGCAAAGTGAACAGTAATGAATGGGGGATGATGTCAGTGTTGACACTTGCTCCACACAGAGACCTGCCATAGGCTAATTCTATTCATTTGTTCACTCATTTCATCAATCATTGCTTAGTGCTTCCTATGTGCTGCTTAGCTTTCCATGAAGGCTTCATGAAATAAGGCCATAAGCTTTCAAGCTCAGTGGGTTGGGAATTTAGCTTAGTGGTAGAATGCTTGCCTAGTAAGTGCAAGGCCCTGGGTTCAGGCCTCAGCACTGAAGCAGGAGGGTGGGAAGATAAAAAAACAAAGACTCCCCGCAAAAAACTACCAAGGTAACTAGCTTACAAGCTCAAGGTTTCATTTAAAAAAAATAAGGGAGGGATTCTAACCCTCACAGGACTCCGGAGAAACCCCCAACCCCTCGCTGTGCAGCCAAAGGCACCCACCAGGAGCCTGCCCAGTGCCATAGGCACTATAATGATCTCTTTCTGATGAGAAAGCATGGCCCAGCCCAGCACCAGGGTGACGTGAGTAGGACAAGGGGTCTACACACAGGCCTGGGCACTCTACTCCAGGCTTCAAGAAGACAACACAGGCCTACCTGGTTCCTCACAACACCAGCCAGGTGGACACTATTTGTGGACTAATCTTTTACACTGTGTGAATATATGTCACTGCAATTGATTTAATAAAGAAACTGACAGGCCAATAGCTGGACAGGATAAAGTTAGGGGGAGAACCAGACTAAAGACATTGGGAAGAAGAAGGATGGAACTAAAGTAGTCACTAGCCAGACACAGAAAGGAAATAGGATATGCAAGGTGAAAAAGAGGTAGTGCCACATGGCAGAATGTAGATTAATACAAATGGATTAATTTAGGTTGTAAGAGTTAGTAATAAGCCTGAGCTATCAGCCAAATAATTATAATTAATATTAAGTCTCCATATCGATTATTTGGGAACTGGGGGGTAGAAAAGAGAACTCTGACTACAACTAATAGTAAAAACTATTAGTATTTAAAGGAGAGAGAGAGAGAGAGAGAGAGAGAGAGAGAGAGAGAGAGAGAGAGAGAGAGAGAGAGAGATTCAGATCCCGTAGACAGAGAGGAAGGGAATTGGCTGAGATGGAGGAAGCTGACCCCTTGACCAGTGGCAGCACACAGGAAAGCTAGCCCTGCACTTTGTCTGGGCAGCACAGCAGAGATCACCCTGTTGATGAGAGCACAGGTGAGCCAATACTGAGAATGAGGTGAGTCCTAGCCCTCACCCCTCATCTCCACATAGCAGCATGGGCAGGGGAGAGATGCTCCCCACTGCCACCCCTCCCCTGCCAACCCATCAATGCCTAAGGCAGATGGGAGAGCTGACCCTGCTTCCCACAACCTGCAACACTCGGGAGAGCAGACCTTGCACTTCACCAAGGCAGCACAAGAGAGCCAACCCTATTAGAAGAGGTGTGGGTGAGCCAGCCTCAACATTGTGAGCACGGGAGAGCTCTCCCTGCTTTTCTCCAGTCTTGGAGTGGTATAGGTGGGGGAATGATGCCCCCCTCTTGCCCACCAATGCCTGAGGCAGGTGAGAGAGCTGACCCTGTATTCATAAGAGTGGGAGAACTATCCCTGACCACCACCAGCTGCAACATTCAACATTTGGGAGTGCAGGCCCTGAACCTTGCCAGGGCAGCACAATAGAGCCAATCCTGTTTGTGCAGGTGTGGGTGAGCCAGCCCCAAAGCTGTAAGCATGGGAGAGCAGTCCCCATTTCACATGTGGCAGACCAACCCAATAGCTACCCAGGCCCAGACTCAAGGTTATGACTTGGCCTGCCCCATCATCCACCCCATCTATAATCTGCTGGATCATTTGAAGGGACTTGACCTGAAGACCCAAAGCTGCAGGATGTCCACAATACAGGGCAGCAACAGGATATCCAGGAGAAGCACTAGTGAGGGCCCAGCATCAATAGTATACTGGAAACCAAAGGCCTCAACACCGGACCAATGATTCTTTGCAATGAACACTTGCAAGTAAAGACATACGGACAAAAGGGTTTACAGCATGACTCACTGTGTCACACTGCAGTTTCCACAAAAAGATTTTTAAGTTTTTCCCTCATTTCGTTTTATTTTTTTTTCTTTTCCTTTTTCTCTCTTAAATTTTGTTCATTTGGGGAGTGTGCAGGGGTGGAGAGTAGATAATGAAGGGACAGGAAAATGAATGGTATCAAGATATGTGATATAAAAGACATAGAATAAAAATAAATTAATAAGTTGGTGTTGATGGGATAATAATTATGATAACTAATATTTATTTTTTCCATAAAATAATTTTGCCTGTTCATTGCGCTAAGGACTCTGTAAGCTGCCTGGAATACACTGGGGAACAAACAATGTAAATTGAGATAATTACTTTGTTTGCTTAAAGGTGCACAGGTGAGCAGAGCTCAGATGCTATACAACTGAGGGGTGGCCAGTGAGCAAAATAAGCACCAGGAGATGAGGTCACTCTGATCAAACACAGTCACAGAAGAATGCCATATGTGGGGGACTTTTCTAGAAAGTTCCCTGAGCATAAGATTTTGGGGCAGTGAGAAATGAACTGTGGGAGATAGATGAAACCAGAGGCACCATGAGGAGTTACAGAATCCAAGTGGGCAGTGGCTCTGAGCCATCAAATCACTTGGAAGACATTCCATGGAGTCCCTCAGGATGTGGTAGAGAAACCTTGAACCAGGGTTGTAAGCAGATGGAGAAACTTGAGGATATTGCAAATAAATTCAGTAATGACTCAGTCCAGGCAGGTCCATTCCCCCCTCCCAGACCGAGCCAAGTGTCCCTGCATAAGTCCCAGGATTGCCTGGACTGAGTCTACCAGGTCAACCCCGGTCCTCGGGGGAGACCTTGATCTGGAGGAGGTGGGAATGGGGGGTGGGCTGGGGGGAGGGGTGGGCGAGAGGGGGAGAACAGGGGATTCTGTGGCTATTATGTTGAACTGAATGGTGTTGTAAAATAATAATAATAATAATAATAATAAAAAAACCAAAAAAAAAATTCAGTAATGAAACAGAAGCTCAAAGAAAAAGTACAGCTGGGTGCAGTGGCACACACCTGCAATCCCAGCATCGAAGGTGGACACAAGAATCAGAAGTTCAAGCTCTTTCTTAGCTATATTAGAAGCTCAAGGCTAACCTAAGCTGGATGAGACCCTGTTTCAAAAGATAAGGATGGGGAAAAAAAAAACAAAAAATAGACAAATCAAAAACAAGGATTCGATACATATTTAGATCTTAGATACAGACTGGAAGGCTTCTTGGGGTCTAACAAAGGTGACAGATATGAGAGGCAGAGTGACAGCAGACCCACAGCTGGATTCTGGAAGCATGGGAATCTAGAAAGTGCACTCCTGGTGGAGACACTTACAATAACTGAGACAGGGCATTCAGCAGCCCTGTCTGTAGCATCTCTGAACAGGAGAATAGTACCTGAAGGAAGGGGATTAAAAAATGTGGCCAGGAAAGGCTTTTCTGTCCCAAACCAGAAAGTCTGATGTCTTATAAATTTGTGGAGCCAAAAAAATTAAGAAGCAATTAACTGACAGTATTGAGGATAGCACAACCAAAACAATTCAGAAATATTTGAACTGAAATATCTTCATTTGTTTATAAAATTAAGTTATGGGGTGGAGAGATGGCTTAGAAATTAAAAGCACTGTTTGATCTTCCAGAGGTCCCGAGTTCACTTCCCAGCAAGCACATCGGTGGCTCACAACCATCTGTGGTGAGATCTGGTGCCCTCTTATGGCATGCAGGCAGAACACTGTATACATAATAAATAGGTAGATCTTTTTTTAAAAAAAGAAAATTAAGTTATTACTGATTTAAAAGGACACGTCTTGATAGGGTGGTTGAAAAAACAGATCATACATGTCTAATATGGAAAAGGCAGTAATTAAAGACTATAAGATTTACAGTCTCTCTTTTGAGGAAATTTTCATGTGAAGAAAGGATGAAAGTTTGCACCAATCAAGGAAAGGGATTCCTCATGATCATGAGTGTGGGGTGTTATTAGTTTGAAGGAAAGAACCAGCAAAAATGAGGAGTGAAGCTGTAGGATACAAGGGCAAGGAAATTGGGATAGATTCTGAAAGCAACTCATGAAAGTGTGGCTGGCTCTGTGATACTTGCTGTATACAAGGTTTTACTCTATAACTTAGCCTGGGCTTCAATTTATGACCCTCCTGCCTCAGCCTCCCATGTGCTGGGATTACAGGCATGCACTAATACAGAAACAGAGCCATTAATCTGTATCGGGAACAAATCTTTTATGGGATAAAAAGAAAAAAAAATAGGATGGGGAAGCTACAAGGACTGGACAGGATGGGTAGAATTATAAACTCTGAGAGATTAGGAAATTAAGGTTAATTACCATAGAATTCCCATGAGTGCGGGTTTCTAGACATTTTAAAATTACACCTTTTTTAAATTGGCTTTATAAGTCAGGATCCAATTAAGGGATTTCATTATGATATTTTCATACTTAATTAGTATCATACTCCAATTATATTCCCCTCTTACTACACACAAACCCTTCCCATGGCTCCAACTTCTATATGAGAGACCAGAGTAGAGGGTTAAAAACTGAAGAGGTACAGGGGGCATACTATTGAGCTTCTTATGACAGGATAGCTTCACAAGGCCATTATGATGAGACTTAATGCATAAGTGATGGGGCTTAATGACTTTAACTCCTTAAGTAGGCTCAGCATTGTGGAATAGGAGTAAGGCATAGAATGTGACTTGATCCTGTGACTGAACCCTTATGAAAATTGTTCAAGAATCAAGGATGTTATTGGATAAGTTCCTGTACATTCAACAACCCACTACCCAACAATCACCTCAGATTCATTAGCTAGCTTCTTAAGATGTACAAACAAAGCAAAGTAATAGTCTTCTACATTTATTCAGTCCTTATAGCAATTTAGTGACTACTATGTTTGCTTTCACAGTTAACTCACTGACATCACAGAATTATGAGTAGGTGGTTGTTCTGGTTAATGTTGTTGTTCAGGCAGCTTGCTCCTTTTTCCACTTTTGTTCAGTCCTAGACCCCAGCCCATCAAGATGGTGACATTCACATTCAGGATGAGTTTCTCCACACTTGGTTAATCTAGAACTGCACTAATACACACACACACACACACACACACACACACACACACACACACACACACATCCATGACTCACTAGTGGCATTTCTTAAGCTAACTAAGTAGACTAACAAAATTAACTATCACAGTGGTACTATGGTTGTTTTCAAACAGATGAGGTTGGCTGCGACCCAAGTACATGCTTATTTATCCCCTCTTCCCTTTCTCGCCTTCTCCCTCTCTCTGTCCTTCAGGGGTCTTCATCAATAAGCCCTTGAAATAAGTGACACATGTAATTGCTTGGAAGAATCAGAAGAGCAGACAGTTTTTCTGTTTAATGACAGCAATGGAGGCTTCTGTTGAAGCATGTGTAATGAGGGTACCCTGGACACCGGATTGTACTAGTTATTTGATTAAGTTTGAATGGGTCTTTATTTACTATTGCAACATAATCCTACCACCCTGACTATGCAAGAAGTACAAAGCAGGATGCAATAGTGGATCATAGGCGGTAAGTGCCTCCTCATTTTTCCTTTGAAATGCTCAGATGAGTACAAATGTGGCTTTTAGGAACTGGCTGCCAAGTGATGGAAGTCATGTCTTGGACAGTGACCTAAAACCCAAGGATTTTCTGTGACCATGTTAGACATCTGTAGTGGATCTTTAACTCTCTTTCTTGTTGCGCATGAGTGGCCTAAAATTTATTTTCAATATAGAATGACACATAGTTACTATACATTTTTCAGAATTTGAATTCGGTAAGAGAGTTATTCACTGTCCGTGTCATGCACCTTTATGCAAGTCAATTATTGTTTATAACTTTTTGAAATAAGCCATTGGAAATTATAAGCTGATTGACTCCAAATTCACTTTTTTAAAGTGGACAGCCACTCAACACAAGAGTCAGTAATATTTACTGTATTTGAATAACTTTGTATTAGGAATATGTGGAGGTCAATCTTTATTTTCAACTTGGCTGGATTTGGCTTGCCTCTGAGGGTATTACCAGAACATTAACGGAGAAGGGATGCCTGCCCCCACAAATGTCAATGGCATTGTTGTAGATGAACTGTCTTATTAAATAAGAAACACAGAGCCAAATGCAGAGTTAAAAGCCCAAAAGGTCAGAGCAGTAGCTAAGAGCTGAGACTAAAACCCTTTCTTACCCTTTGCTGCAGCTATCGTCCTTCCCCTCAGAAAGAGACCTACTTCCCGTGTATCTGTCTTTTTATTGACTTTCTGTTCTGCCTTCTCATTGGTTGTAAACCCAACCACATGACCTCCTCGTCACTGCCTGTCTGTACAGACCTCCAGGTCTTCTATGGTTGGTACTGAGATTAATGGCATGTGTCTGCATGCTGGCTGTATCCTTGAAAACACAGAGATCTGTCTGTCATGTGATCTGGATTAAAGGTGTGTGTCACCATTGCCCAGCTTCTGCTATGGCTTGCTATTAGCTCTGACTCCCAGGCAACTTTATTTATTAACATACAAATAAAATCACATTTCAGTACAAATAAAATATCACCTTACATCATCACACGGGCTAGGGCCCCCAGATGAAATATCATTGAAAAGGGAGTACTGTATGACTTTTCTTGGGGAGACATACAACAGACCAAAGAAACCATTTTACTCAAGTCTACCTCAGTGAACCAGTGAAAGGACCCACACAGCTGTGTCATTGAGAAGAAGCCTACAGAGTCTTGATAATGAATAACAAAAGCTGTATCTCTGCAGGCATCTTGGTGGTCAAAGCTCAGCTTGCAAGATACTGCAAATATGATTTGTGTTTGAATTCGGCGACATTCTGTGGTACTGTTCTGCAAGTCAATCAGTGAGCTTTACCTGTGTCAGTTTTACCTAGAGCCTTCCAGTTTAACATATCTAACGCTATAGGGATTTTGTGCCTTGTCTTACATTGTAGAGTCCAAAATATGATCCCTTTATAAATATGGCCTCTCCAAAAGGGCTTTAGGTTGTGTTATAGGGTTATGCTATTGCATTGTTTAGGCCACAGAGATCCTTCTCCATTGTGGAGAAGGATTTGCAATAAAATGAGTTGGTGTTCTTTTAGTCCATCAGTGGGAAATTTTCCTTTAAGGAAAAGATGAGGTTTAGGACAGGTGACAAAGAAAACACCTGCCTCTCAGAATGCATTTCTGTTTTGGATTTGAAGATGACAAAATACAGTTAAGAGGGTTCAGAGCGCTTCAACTCCCAAGGTGGTCATGCTCTAATAGTGTACTTTGGTCTCTGGTGCTACAACCACTTAGGAATAGCAATGCGTCTTTGAGCAGAGCTTAGAGATCCTGGAACTCAAGACCAAAGTAATGAATGATATCTTCTTATGAAAGACATCCAGTCAGAAAAAACGAAAGAAGAGGCTTTGTGGGGTTAGGGGTGGGGTCGGGGGGACGGAGATCCAAGGTGAATTTAGGACAAGGATGTTGTGCCTAGCACTAGCCTTGACTTGTTCTGAGCATTGGAGAAAAGATTAAAATATTAAACGGTACATGGTTGACTTCTTTTGCCAAGGAATCTAAACTGCCTTTTGGGTTTCCATTATTAAGCTGCTGTATGGCTTCTTTTCTAGCAAGTGAGGCCAGATCAAAGAGTTTTTGGGTTTTTTTTTCATGCTGAGCGTCAAGCCACTTCCCACGGGCAGAGGCAGCCCGGGTTTTCTTGGGCGCCAGGCACCACTGAAGCAGAAGCAGGGACTCCCCCATCTCTCTCTCCTGGCTACGCCCAAGAGGGAGCCAGCGGAGCTCAGCTGTGCGCGTGCGTGTGTGTGTGTGTGTGGGGGGGGGGGGCACGTAGGGGGTTTCCCTACAAGGAACAACGAGCTCCTGACAGAAGCATTTGCTAGGGTGGAGGGGGTAGGGAGAGTGAGGGTGCACCGCTGGCCAGCAGCGGTAACCCGCAGGAAAAAGGACACGCAGCCAGAGCCTCACGAGGTGGCCACCCACCGGGAATCCCGGGCCCGCCCACCCCCGCGTGTGGCGGGCGGATCTGGAATCTCAACACAAAGGGAATCCTCGGTGGCAGGAAATGCATCACGAAGAACAGAACTAGGGGCGGGAACAAGGAGCCGCCTCCTTTCTCTCTTCACCCCGCCCTCACGGAACCCAGGACCACAGCGAGGAAACCCCTAGAGTCCTTCATCACCCCCAGAATCCCCGGGGATTCTAGCAAAGAGCCCTTGCCAGATGTTTGGGGGCCGCTTACACCTGCTGCCACGCCCGAATGAATCCTGGAGGCGGGGACCCAGAGGTCCCTGCAGTGCCTCAGACACCTGTTCGCGTTTCCCTCCTTCCTTTCCGGGTGCAGTAGCACCTGGGCTTCTGTTTGTTCTTATCTCCTGGGCTCGTAACTTTCCCTTTCCTCTTTGTCAGGGTTTCAGTGGAGCCTGGGCTCGCATGTGTCTTTGCCCTCTCACAGGGATGCACCCCAGATTTGGGTGGCTTTCCTTAGCATAATGTAGGAAAAGAGGGAGTCCCCTCGTGAGCCGGGGGAAAGCGGCAGAGACCGCTTTAGTTTTCTGAGACACCTGCAGTTCCTGGCACTAGGCCAGTGGCGGGGGGTTGGGTGGAGGTGGAGCTTAGAGCCGATACGCTGGGGGTGCGCGTGGGGGGGGGGGGTCGTATTGAAGCTGCTTTTACACTGAAAACTCAACTCTGTTACTTCCATGTATTTTGTAAATCAATAAAAACAGCAAACTTTTCGAGAACCACTCTAAGCATATTTCACAGAAGAGTGGAAAACTATTGCGGATTTAAGCGGATATTTTTTTTTTCTCCTTTTAGTTTGTGTGGGTTGGGGAGAGCACGGAGAATTTGGCCAAGGGAGGGTACCTGAATTCTCTTTTAGAGCTGAGGAAGGAGAGGTCGCAAAACCTCAAGCTTGGGTCGGTTTTCCAGTGCTAGGGAGACCCTGGTGATCGAGGGGTGGTGGTGGTAGGCAGCCAGCTGACTTGGACCTGGGGATGGCAGGTGTACCGGAAGGGGGACACATCCCTCCAAAGCCTCAGGCTGTCTTTGCTACCTAGGACACCACCATGGGGGCCTCCCCCTCCCAAGTTCTAGGCGGAGGCGGGTTACCTGCGGTGACCTATCTCCTCCCCTCCAGGACACCACACCCACGGGACTCTGGTCTCCAGGGAGAGGGACCGAGCGGGAACAAAGGGGTCTTTGTTCCCGGCTCCAGGGGGGCGGGAGTTGGGCTGGCTAGCGTTTTTCCTTTTCTCAGCGTCCCTGGGGTACTCGAGGCTTAGCGCCACGGTTTTCCCAGGTAGGGCGCCGTCCTCCGAGACCCTAGAACTCAGGTCAGGGCGCGGCGCCCAGGGCCACCGTGGGCTTTCGCAGGGTCTACTGAGAGACCCTAGGGGTGTCTGGGGGTGTCGCTGAAGAAGGAGGAAGGGACGGAGCCTGGAAGGAGGCGGGTTCAGAGTGCTGATCCCGGGCTTCTCTGGCCACGGCTCAGCGGCCGGGGAGTACCTCCTTCTGTTGCCATCCACCCCACTTCCTTGCCTGGCCCCATCCTCTGCACGCCTGGCCCCCCGCCCCTGCCGTCATCACGCTCCCGGTGGCTTCTCCCAGCTTGGTACTTTCCTGCAGAGCCATCCTTCTGGACAAACTTTGATGGGGAATTTCACACCGAGCTGGAAAAATGCCGGTTATGAAAGGATTACTGGCTCCTCAGAACACCTTCCTGGACACCATCGCCACCCGTTTCGACGGAACACGTAAGTAGGGCTTGCCCGAGTTGCCAATTTCCCTAGGATGGTTTTTCTCTTGGAGTTTTGCTCCGGCTTCTCTGATTTCATGCGCACAATTCTTTGCCTTCTTTTCTTGCCAGAGTAGCCAGGGGAGGAAAGGAAACAAAATAAAACAAGACCCCCCCCCAAAAAAAAAAATCATAAAAGCATTTGGTATTCTTATAGATGATTCCCTTGATTGCCTAGGTTTGGAACACAAATCTAAAGAATGATGGACAAGGGGTTCGCGGTGGGACCTGTACTGTGTGGTGCCTTGAGGAGCTTGGCGCAGGGGGGGATGCTGTGCACTTTATTTTTTTCTGGAGTTCCGAGGCTGCCCGGGTTAGAGTTTGGAGGCTTTCCAGACTCCTCTGACTTCCCATTCGAGTTTAAGAAATCCTGAGTAATCAGCCTGGTTAGGTGTGAGCTGTCCGGAGACTTTCTGATTACTGGGAGTTTGTCAGAATCTCGCCTCTTAACGCTGAAATTAACACGACACTCGAGGAAAGACTATTGAGGAAGGAGGACTTGGGCGTTGTGAAGACTGACTCCACCACAGGGGAAGTTTCAGAGTTTTGTGAAGATAAATAGTATTGAATATCTGACTTCTTTGGTTGGACTGGAAAAAATGTTCATGCAAATATGGTGTTTTGTGTCTTTCTGGAAATAGCCTGTGATCTTTCAGGACCACGGTCAGATCCTCGCTCCTTTAGGCTCCTTCTGCTGGAGCCTGGGGATCTTGCAGTTGGTTTTTAGCTCTGTCCCTAACAAATGCTGTCAGTAGGGTCCACCAGAATATCCATGTCCTCATTGTAGGCAGCTTCTGTGAGCTCTTGTCCCCTTTCCCGTCTGTTATACAAGACTCATCTCCTGAAGCCTGTATGGAATTTAACATTTACTTCCACTTCCACATGGGCACTCTGGATTCTCGAACCCTTCTAGGGTGGGACACAAGATTTCAACCTTTTGGAAGACTTGAGCAAGTTTTGTATGACAGAAGGGTGAAATACTTTTTAAAATTTGTTTGGCTTTTATTTTTGAAATCCAACCTAATCAAGGCTAATGTGACTCTTTGCTCTTTTTTTTTTTTTTTTTTTTTTTTTTTTTTTTTGCAGCTGTTCTTTTAAAATAACCTTTAGAGTTACCCACTTTTTCCCTTTTCATATTACTTGGTGTTAGGAAGTTTGTATGAATCAGATACTGCTACTAGAGATTTGTGTTTTATTAGGTGACAATAAGAGAAATTATTTGAGGTCAAGTTCAAGTCCTTGGCCAATGCCACCACCAGCAAAAATCGGCACTATTGTCTCTAGCTGCTCTAACCAGGATCCCTGAAGAGCAGTTCTGAGCAGATGGCAGTTCTTAAAGTTGAATATTCCAAACCAAGGTGCTCTAAACATGGGTCCTGCATGCATGTTTTGAAGGTTGAATAGAGTGTGGTGCATACTAAATCATCCCAGCAGAATCCTGGGAACCACTGCAGAGACACATTTGGATTTCATTTGCTAATCAAAAAGGCCATAGTGTGAGGATGTGGCCTCTTTCTGACTCTCATGATGAGCAGGAGTGCACATGTGGAGAGATAGATGTGTGTGTGTGTGTGTGTGTGTGTGTGTGTGTGTGTGTGTGTGTGTGTAGAAAAATTTAAATCCTTATTTGAGAAGCTCATCATATGTCAACATTTAGCACAATTAAAAAAAATTATCTAAAACTATTTGGTGACCATGCCTGCTCTGTGCTCCCAGAATCTTGAGGATTCTTGGAGAGATCCAGTCTGCATGAAATCACAGTATTGCCAACTAGTGAGAAACATGAAGATTGGCAGTGGAAAGATTTTGTTTACAGAATTTAATGGATACCTTTTCTCTCAAGAAACTCCATTACAAAAAAGATTGTTATTTTTTCACTTAATCTTTTTTTTTATTGCAGGATCACTTGAATAATCTGAAATTTAAGTAAATTCTCAGTCACAGAATTTACTAAATTTAGAATTGTGAGACTATCACTTTTCCAGCTAAAGGGTTAGTTTATCTTATTATGACATGTTTTCTTGTTGACACAATTTTATTAAATAGTGCTAGCCTTGAAACTTTTTCCTGTGAACATTCTCCTTTCTCTTGATCCATGCGTTAAAGTCATTTTTTGAAAGACAAGGCTATATGCAAGTTTTAAAGCATCAAAAGTGTCACCTTTGCAATTAAAAACTGCTGAATTATTCATATTGCTACTTTATTCTGTGTATACTGAGTTGACTGTTCATTTCTACTTCATTTCTGGAGTATGTTTTATAGCTATTCTCATGTATGTTTTAGTAGTCTTATTTTAATAAAAATAAAGAGAAAAAACATCCTGGCAAAATTTCCCCTTCTAACCTAAAGAATGCACAGATTTTTATTACCCTTCCTGATTTACTATTGAATTTAAAATGTTATAAGAACTCAGGGCATCATCTACAAGTCTCTCCAGCGGAAAAAAATTATTCCCATCCAGAAATCTACAGCATAGTCCTACAATTTATAGTATGACAGGGCAACAGAAAAGAAATTAGTTGTGTTACTCAATGATGTTCTGCTGATTTGACAATCAAATTTTCTTTCCTTTCATTTTCAAGTATGTAATTTATAAACATTACTGGAAAATAAATATTGCTTATATAAAATTATAACTAAAGTATACATGTTGAAACATCTAGTTTGTTTAACTAGAGTATAATGAGACAGAGAAACCAAGAATCCTTCAGTTGTTGGATCCATATGCTCCATTTATGGAGGAAAAAATTATAATAAATTATTTGATTCATTACATGGACTAACACTTCTAACTTAAATCACACAGGCACATATAACTGTCATCATACCTAATATATAGCTCATGCTTACATAGCTACTTTTATTAATTGTGTTTAGTACATTATAACTTTTCTGAATCAATATTGGCTTTAAGTATGTTAATATTATCAAAATGTTAAAGAGAAAATATAACAACAAAACACTTAAGGACATATTTAGAAAAAATCCCTAGTATTTTAAGTATGAATATTTGTCACTAAGTACCATTTGATGAAAGGTTATTTTTCTTTTTTGGAAGATATAAAGACATGTCCATTTCAAGCATTTATGGTGCATTAGCCTATATTTTCCAGCCTTATCTAAAGTTGGACAGAATGCTTCTTTCTCTTTGTGGTTACTAAGACAAATTGTAACCTGATGTACCCCATCAATGAGGTGGTGCCTAACATCTTCAAAACAAAGGTGAAACTCATTAATATTTGTATATATTTATGTAGTCTTATAAAGCCTGATCAAAAGATCTAAAGAAATTTATTAATGTTGAAATGCTTTCTTTGTGGAGGCAGTTTTCAATGTGGGTTTTATTGTTGTTATTATTATTTTATTTTTTTCATGTTGGAAGTGCAGGAAGAAACACAGTGCACCTAATGCTGGGCAAGGGCACAGTAAGGTAGGACAGAAGCCAGCATAGCTCCTCTGAAGCCTTGCTGCTTTGGAGAATGTCACTTGGAGGCCAATAAAAAGTAGTGCACTTTATTATGTGTGAGCCTGTTGGTAAAGTTTGTGTGAGGGAAACAGCCTGGCACTCTGCTTCCTGAAGTTCACAAAGATTTGTGCTCTTTGGTTTTGCTTTTTTTTTTTTTTTAACCTGTTCTTAATATAGACTCTTGTATTTCTGGTATCTCTGCTTAGGAACCAAGTGTCCTATGTTAGTGTTCTATTTCTGTGTAATAATCATCACAACATAGAAGTTTATCACCTCCCCTTTGTAGTTGTGGTGTCTGTCTAAGCGTGGATCAGCTGAGTCCTCTTCTGGGAGGCCCACAAAGACATAAACAAGTTGTCAGCTGGACCTGTGGTCTCATCTGAGGCCTGAAGTCCCCTTTCAGCCTAAAACAGTGGTTGGCAGACTTGTAACTTTATAAATGAGGTCCTGTTTTTCTTGCCATCTGTCAGCCAGGCACTCCTCTTAACAGGTAGAGCCTGCCCTGCATTACTTCCCCACAGCCTCTCCAATGCATGGTCTCATAAGAGAACAGTTACTTCTTTAAGATCAGCAAGAGAGTCTCTAGAAGAAGTTCCTCTAAGTCTGGACCATTCAAGATAATCTCCTTTCCGATGAACGCAAGACCAGCTCAGTGCTCATCTTAATTATATCCTTAACCTGTGCCTCATCTGCATATTCATGTGTTTGCTGATATTCCAGGGAAGAGATTCCATGGGGTATGTATGTATAAGTCAGACTCTTAGGATCCATGTGGGAATTCCTCCTGCCACAGCTGGTGTCTCTTCACCATTGTACTAGCCTACTGAGCCTCACACCTGCTAGTTCACAAAGCAGGTTTTTGAGCACATTCTGCTAATTCAGTACGTAGGATGCCATGCTGATTTTACATCTGAAACCTTTAGGAACATAAGGTCTAACTTATGGGAAAGTTTGCTCTCACTCTGACTATGGTGTGTGTATGAAGCAGCCTAGGACATGCTGGTATAAGCTGTCTTCCTTCTCCTCTCATGTAGATGCAATGTGGGAGATGGGGAAATGTTCTGAAAATGAGTCTCAAGTCTCCTGGGTATAGGGAGGATGCCCTGAACCCCCTTGAGAGCTGGAGGTACCTGTACTTGAGCCTCCGCGGGATGTAGAAGCAAGAATAAGGCATCTGTAAGGAGCAGCACCCAAGGCCAGTCTGCACAGTTTAAGGTGACTTGACTGTTTTTTTACCATGGTAATGAAGATTCTAACTAAGCTAGTTTCTGTATGAACTCGGTGGAAGGTGCTTTTCTCCCTTCCTCCTACCTCTCTGTTTCATATTCAAGAAACTCTGCAGGGTGCACTCTTGCTTTGAGGGTGGTTGTATTAAACTGAATTATGTTTTTAAATTTAAGCTTTGTTTCACTTTATCAGAGAGTCAGAGGAAGAAAAGGGGAAAGAAGAGGGTGGGGCAGAAGGAGAGAGGAAGGGGAAGAGACTATGCATTCACTCTCTTGGGTTCTTTGCCTTTAAAAGGTTTTAGACAGTCCCATACATTTTCTACAATGTACAGAACATTTGGATTACAAGAAATAGACTTATGTCTTTACCAGAAATGCATTTCTTTTGATAATATATTCAAATAATTAAAAAGTTGTATAGTCTTTAAAGAATGATATCAGATAATTTTATTTTGACAACATTATAACAACACAAAAATTGCATATAATAGGTTAAAAGTAGCATTATGCCCACACTTCCTTTAGGCTTTGAATTTGGCTTTACCTTCAAGCCAACAGTCACAGACAGAGGCATCTTGTCACTGAGTTTAGCTGAGAACAAAGGCCTGTGTGTGAGTGTGTGGATGGTCCTAGGTTACCTGTTCCTGAGATGTCCTAGATTTGACATACTTCTGAGAAGACATATTCTGCATGAAGAAAGGAGTACCTCATCCGTTGTCTTACCTTTCTAATAATGCTTACCTGACATTATTTATATACAAAGCATTGGGATAAATCAAGCTTGTCTTTTTCTCAAAGGGTGCAAAATGGCATAGACACAAACTGTTATAATTTAGGTCAGAAAGGGCTAAGAGTATTAGTTATGCTGAGAAGTCTTTATACAATAACTAACACCTGAATAGGAAAGTTTATAGATCATAACATCCAAACCCATTCCATTGATTGTGCCAATTTCTGAAACACTTGCCACTGACATTTAGATGGATTTTTCAGGGAAAAAAACATACCACCAAGAATAAGAAGGGGCAAGATAGAGGTTGGTGGATGATAGAAACCAGGTAGACCAATTATAGAATGTCTTTAAATCCAGATTACTCTGTCAGAACCTAATTATACTTCTTTGTTTGGTTATGGGCCTCATAGACTGATGTGGTCATTTTCTGAAAGAAATGCCCATTTTCTTCCACACCCACCCAAGGGAGTTAACTTATAGCTAGAAGAAGAAAGTGTTGATTTCTGGTTGCAGCCTTGACTACTCTTCTCCAGGGTAGTTGACACCTGCATTCTACTGTAGAGTTCTCCTGGGATGAAGAAAAGAGATTGCACGTTTGCTGAAATTCAGTCTTGGTGACCCTGATGGCAGGTGTGCTAGCATTCAGTCCCTGGATGCCTGCTGGATGACGTCTACAGCTGAAAGGCACAGAATCATGACGGCCACACACAGTACGCTTCTCCCAGTGTGCATTTGCCAGCAACATTCACACTCTTAAGTTTTTAATCCATTTTGGTTTATTGGAGCCTAGAAACAAAACAGATAAGACCACAGTTTTGCCTATGGCATCATTCAAATTTAACAACTGGAACAACTGAGGAGTTTTCTCAGTCATCTCACTCAGATGTATTTCCTAGCTTGTAAATTCTGTGGAAGACAGATCTTGCATTCTTCTGCTTCTGTTAATGCAGCTATCTGTCTCCCTTAAGCCCTTCAAAGTCACTTGTCCCCAGACAGACTAATAATCTTTTCTAGCTCATCAAGCATATTTGTCTTGTTTTGTTTTCGGGCCCTATTCTTAGCAATACTGTCCACCTGAATGACTCCAGTTTAGAAAATTAAGTTAGCCTTTACTGCCCACATTTGTAGTTGGTTTATAGTTCTTTTATATTTTTGCTACAGGAATATCACAATTTGACCCCTCATGTCCTGTCCTGTGTTAATTTGAGTCCTCCCTTTCTCATCTTTATGGTCATGAACTCACTCTAACTAGACTCCAAGGCCAGTGGTTTCTTCTCCCATTCCTGTCCTGTCAGTTCCCTTATACTCAGAGTGACTTCTATGAGGAGTCACATGACTTGCTTATGTCTGTCCATTGGCTTACTATTACCTCTTGGATGACACCCAAAGATCTCAGTATTAACCAGAGTTGAAGATGATGCTGCAGCACAATTCATCTGCTCATTCAGACCTTGATGACTTGAAACAAAAGATTTCCTGTGAACACCGAGACCTACCCTAAAAGTTTCTCTGAGAGGTTCCCAGAGTACCAGGGGTCTTCCTCTGCTTAAAAATGACCTGCTCATCTCTCTAATCTGCTCTTCTAGGCTTTCATTGTTCAGTATCCACCTATGAACTCTGGGAAGCCCTGACTCTTCCCATTCTTGAACTTACAACAGAGCCTTTGCTCTATACTTACCTAAACAGTAAAAGAATTTGAAGTTCCTTGAAGGCAAGAGTCAGATTTTAGATACTTAACATTTGTCATCAATAGTTAACTAGTATTCTTTTACCTAGGATTCTATGATTACATTAGTTATGAAATGATCCTGTAGGATAGATCCAGAATAAACATATTTATTGTTATATCTACATGGATGCTAAGCAGGTTCCCATCTGTCTATTCTGGCTACAACCCAAAGCCTAGAAGGCATCTCCTTTTTTAGTTAAAGTTGACAAAATGCAAGCTTAGACTTCTACCACATCTCATGAGCCTGTGACCTGTTTGCAGTGTCACACTACCACTGTATGTGTGTGCAGCATCTGGAAACAATGTAAACACTGGGGGCTGCATGATATCATTTCTAGTTTCTTCCCTTTCCAAAAAAGATTGATCCTTTAATTGTAGCCATTTTTCAGCTTATGCTGTTTCCCTTCCTTCTACTGGGTTATGATTTAAGTACTTGTCACTGAAAAAGTCTTTTAAATTGGTATTTAAGACTCACATTTGGACGTAAAATTGTATTCACTGTGCAAAGCAGCTTTACTCATCAAATAAAATCTACTGTCCATGAAAAAGAAATCCACTTTCTTTGAGATTTGATGCTTAGAATTTGCTGATGTGTTGACTTTAGTGTATCCTTGTGATTTTTTTTATTGTGAAGCTAATCTCCTTCTGAAGGTATTTTGAGTCTTATAACTTTATAGTGACATCATTTGTATTTATACCTTGTATGAGTCTTATAAAGGAAAAATTTCTACCTATTTTCAGTTTCCTTTTATGAAAAGAAACTATACTGTCCTGTGTCCAGCACTATTGACATCTCTTAGCAGAAATCCTTTCACTTTTCTCCTCAGTGACTTTACAGGACGAAATGAGCATGCTTGGTTCTCTCGCTCTCAAATGTAATCCAGAGTTTCCTTTGTTCTATTAGGTCTTCTGCACAGACATCTTGACTGTACTTGTCATCCAAATGAGCTTCCTGTTTCAGTTATTGAACTAAAGAAACTGGAGACCAGAGCATGTATCATTCTTGCTGTTTTATTTGATTTTCTAGAGGGATGGATCTATGTAAGAGTTCAGCTGTTGTCAAAGTTTTGAGGATCCAGGTTGATAAGTGGACTGCCCTCCAATTTGTAACTAGGGATATTTCTTCCGTGGAAAGAATAACATAGAAGATAAACTTGGTTATACTTTTAACTTGAACACACAGGTAAATATTTCTGCTGTGAATTTGTGACTGGCAGAAGGGAGTTACGGTCTATAAGACAGAAATCCCATGGTATAACTTAGACTGCCTTGGGTTGAATTACAGCTCCATCATCTGAAAATAATGATCCTATAACTGGTCTTGACAAGCCCATGCTTCTCAATTTTAGGGAACTGATTAGATAAGCAGCCAGTGCTCTTGTCTACATGTACAGTGCTCACATTACCATCAAGAAGCTGTCTTCTTCCATATAAGGTGGCTTATTTGAAGATAATAAGTGTCTAGCACTTCCATAGAATTTGTCTTAAATATTGCTTTTTTATGTTACTAGATCTCTCTCTCTCTCTCTCTCTCTCTCTCTCTCTCTCTCTCTCTCTCTCTCTCTCTCTCTCTCCTTCCCTTATTCTCTCTACCTTTCTTTCTTTCTTACTTTTTTTTGTTTGTTTTGCAGGTTTTCTCTGTGTAGATGTGGCTGTCCCAGAACTCACTTTATAGATCATGCTGGTCTTGAACTCACAGAGATCTATCTGCCTCTGCCTCCTGAGTGCTGGGAGTAAAGCTCTGCAACACCACTGCCTGGCTGTAATTGGATTCTTTACGCTATAAAATACCAAACACTTTCTTGGTACCATGGATTTCGCATCCCTCCCATGTTAATTGATAGTTTGACTGTTATATGGATGGATTAATCAGGTTTTCTGTTAAGCTTTGTAGATTTCTGTGTCACGCTCTGTCCTTTCTCACTCTGAAATCACCTTAAGTATTATTTTATGAATCAAACTTGGCATATTTGACTCTTATCCTCTGTTAGTAAGCTCTGCAATCTCATTTGCTCAGTTTGAGGTTAAGGATTAAAGTATGTTCTTAACAAATTCCTATCCAATTTCCACAACAATTCATCGGATGTCAGGCTCATCACATTTTGTGTTCCTCTGTGTTTTTTAAACTTCTGTTAAAGTTTACCAACTTTTTCTCATATGTTATGTGCTGGTTAGTTTTTCTTCAACTTGACACAAAGTAGAGTCACCTGTGTAGAGGGAAACCTCAATTGAAGAATCACCTCGACAAGACTGGCCTCTAGGCAAGTTTGTGGGACATTTTCTTAATTAATGATTGGTATTCAAGAGCCCAGGCTACTATAGATGGTGCCATCCCTGAGCAGATGGTCCTGGGAGGGTTAAGAAAGCAGGCCCCAAGGAAGCCATGAAGCAGTAAGCAGTTTTCCTCTGTGGTTTCCTCCTCTACTCCTGCTGGATTTCTTGCCTGTACTTCCTTAGATGATGGACTGTCATCAAGATGTGAAAGCCAAGTAAGTGTTTACAGTGCTGAAAATCCTAGCCAAGACCTTTCTGAGTATTTCTATTGTTTTTGGAGAGTTTCAATAAAATTCTTACAAATTTCCTGCTGATTTTATTCCTGGAAATTTGATCTTTGGGGCTGAGCAATGGCTCAGTCAGGGAAGTACTTTCTGTGTGAGTCTGAAGACTTGAATTGTATCCCCAGAATCTACATAAAAAATTGGGCCTGGTGACACACGTGTAATCCCAGCACTTTTGTGGGGATGGGGTGTGGTGGTAGGGGTGGAAACAGACAGTCCCTGGTGCAGGCTAGTCAGCCAGTCTAGTCCAATTGGCAAGTTCCTGATCCCAGTGAGAAACCCTGCCTCAAAACCATGTGAATGACCCCTGAATGATGCGCTAAGCTGACCTCTGTCTTCGTGCACACACACACACACACACACATACACACACACACACACACACACAGAGAAAGTTTTTTTTTGTAATTGCTTCTTGAGCAGAATCTTTTCTTGCATTGTTGTCTTCAAATTAATCATGTTTATTTCTAGAAGGTTATTGATTTCTATACTTTTATTTTTATCTTAACCAGACAGATTAATGATGTTGTAAATTATTGGGAGAGTTATAATTTTGTAGTTTCTTCCTTGGGGTTTCTAAGTTAAAAAACAATACAAACTCAAGTAATATGATATTGAGTTTATATTTTCTGTGTCATAACTCTTCTCCTTTCCCCTAATTTTTCCTATTGCCTAAACAACTGTTTTAAGACACATGTTGAAACATAGTGCCCATAAAGGAAAATTTTCTTGTTCCTAAATTTAATTAAAGCTATTTTACTTTTTAAAAATACATGTTTTCCTACTTTAAAATTTTTTATTTTATATTGATATTTAAGACACTTTGCCCTATTTTCATATTTTGCCAAGTCTTTTCATTAATTGTCTTCTGATTATCTATCAGAGCAATTCTTTTGGTTTCTCTCAAGACAAAAGTGCCACTATCACTCCCTAGGATACACCTTTGCCATGATGGTCGCTGTTGTGCTTCATGAGCTTTACAGTTGAGTGGATCTATTGATTTCTTTTCTCCCTTGGCAGTTTGCATCATACCATCAGCTACTGTGGGAGCTAGTCCTCAGGGAGGAAGCGTTTGGGTTAGCTCCTGTCTAATTCCTCCAAGTCCTGGGTCCAAATTTTGTGGTGTCTTCAATAATAGTCTTACCTTCGAGCGCTGGGAAGCAACTAATATAGTTTTGTGGCTCTCTTGGATTCTCCCAACCAATAACTCTAGGAGAGATTTCCTATGCCTGGCTCTGAGGTTTTGTTAGATAGTGTAAGGATCTTGAGGGGCACATTTTCACCCCATGTGGCATAACTCCATTTAAACTATATATTATATATTTGTTACATGATATATTTATATATTTAAGTAAACATAAAATAATACCTCCCAATGGTTTTTTCAAATATCCTCCTTTCTTTTCTCTCTGTATTATCCTCCCTTAATTTGAATAATTTCAAGCTTCAAAATGGCTGTAGAAAAATAATTCTAAGAATTCATCAATACAATTGCCCAAAATAAAAATATTAGTTTTCATTTTATTTATAATATTATTTTATAATAATATAAATAAAATTCATTTTATTTATAATATAGTATTGTATTATTTTACTACTTAGTTCCTACTTTCATTCTCAAGCCATTCTCTGGTCATTGTATTTTACTTCATAAAGATATTTTCTCAGTCATTTGGACTAAACTTGACTTTTGGCCAAGCTCAAAATTAAACTTCTAAAATAATATTTTTTAAAATTATTTTCAAGGGACATTGATAGGCAAGGGAAAGTTATTCTATACTTTTAGTTGTTAATAAAATATTAAGATGAATATTCAACACATATATAATTCTGATACCTCTTTATTTCTGTTCATGGAATGAGTTGGCCTATTTTATTTTTCTCACTTGGGAGACAAGAAGCCAATGATCCTAGAGAGGAAGTGTCATTTTTTACTAGTTACATTTATTTGTGTGTGTGCGTATGCACATGTCTGTACATGTGTAGGTAATAGGACAATTTGTGGGAGTCATTTCTCTCATATTATTAAGCGGGTTTCAGGGACTGAATTCAGGTCATTAGTCTGTCCTAGGCCTGAGGTTGTGTTTTTAAATGGCAAAACTCATGCTCTTACTTCTCTGCTTTTACTTTCAATAAATTTTTATTTGGATACTGAAGAGGTAGCTCAGTGGCTAACAGTGCTTGCCGATTTTTGAGAAGACAATGCTGTGAATGTGTTGCGCTGATTGGTTGATAAATAAAAAGCTGATTTCCAGTAGCCAGGCAAGAAGTATAGGTGGAGTAAACGAACAAGGAGAATTCTGGGAAGAGGAAGGCTGAGTCAGGACACACCAGTCCGCTGTCCAGAGAGCACCATGTTATGGCACACAGGTAAAGCCATGGAACATGTGGTGACATATAGATTAACAGAAATGGGCTGAGTTTAAATGTAAGAGCTAGTCAGTGGTAGGCCTGAGCTAATGGCCGAACAGTTTCAATTAATATAAGCTTCTGTATGATTATCTTCTAAGTGGCTGCAGGGTCTGTGGGGCTGGGCAGGACTGGAGAAAACTTCAGCTACAAGACGGGAGTTCAATTGCCAGTACCCACTTCAGGTGGCTCAGAACCACCACATGTAAGTCCAACTCCAGGGGACCTGACTCCCTCTTCTGGCCTCTACAGGCACTGTACACACACACACACACACACACACACACACACACACACACACACACACACACAAAAAAAAAAAAAAAAATAAATAAATAAATAAAAATAAATCTTAAAAAAAGAATTGAAATTTGAATCCAGTGCTCTACTTGGTATTTCCATCCACATTTGTTCATTTCATTATCATAAGGTTCCATGCCAGCCTGAGTTGCAGAATGATACCTTCAAAGTCATCAGGGTGAGCTGTTGGCACAGGGTAGCAAGCCCACTCACCACAAGACCTAGTCCTCTAAGCTTGAGTCTCTGCTGAAGGCACACCAGCCATGGAGCCAGCGGCAAGTGGCCAGAGGGTGTATCTGACTTCCACATCTTTCAGATGTTGTAATTCACATGTATAATAATCATGAATGTTCTCTGCTGTGTGTATCTGTTTCATTTGTTCCCCACAGCAACATGAGCTGGGCATGGTTGTTTCACGCTATTGCAGTTGTTCTCAATCTTCCTAATACTGAGACCCTTTAATACACTTCCTCATGTTGTGACCTGCAGCCATAAAATTACTTTTGTTGTTACTTCATAACTGTAACTTTGCTACTGTTGTGAATCATAATGTCAATATCTGCAGAATATCTGATACACAACCTCCATTGGGGTCACAACCCACAGGTTGAGATCCACTGGTCTATTGTATATTCTTGTATTTATCCCCATTCTACAGATGAAGATCCAGAATTAATTGGCTTACATTTACTGAGCAGATGAGTGTCAGGAAGAATTGAGGTAACTTGTCCTCCTTGCTAGACCTGTGGTATTTTTGTTTGTTTTTGTTTTTTATCTGGTTTTCTTCTATTCTTGGTCTGTGGGTTGTCCAGCCTCTGGTTCTTGGCACTCCAGACAATGTCAGGAGTGGACTCCCTCTTGAGGCATGTGTCTCAAGCTGGACTAGTCATTGGTTGGTCACTCCCCCAATTTCTGGCCCACCTTTACCTCACAGCATATCTTGTAGACAGGACAAATTGTAGGTCGAAGGGTTTGTAGCTGGGTTGGTGTCCAAATTTCTCCACTGGAAGTCTTGCCTGGTTACAGGAGATGGCTGGTGCAGGCCCCATATTCTCCCTTACTAGGAATCTTAGGTAGTCCCTTGTAGATTCCTGGGAGTTTCCATTGCACCTGAGATTCCCATCAATTTCATTTGTCTCTCCCAGTACTCTCTCCCTCCATTTTCACTCCATCTGCGCCCTTGCTCCCTCCTGTTCCTATCCACAACCCCCCACACCACAGTCCTCCCGCAATAACTGTTCTATTTCCCCTGCCCAGAAAGACTGAGCCCTCCTTGTTTCTTAGGTTCTCTGGGTCTGTGGACTGTAGCACAATTATCCTTTACAGCTAATGCTCAATTATAAGGGAGTACATACCATGTTTTTCTTTCTGGGGCTGGATTATCTCACTCACTCAGGATGATTTTTTCTAGTTCTATCCATTTGCTTGCAAATTTCATGGTTATTTTTTAATAGCTGAATAGTACTCTATTGTGTAAATGTACCACATTTTCTTTATCCATTCTTTTGTTGAGGGACATCTAAGTTGTTTCTGTTTTCTGAATATTACAAATAAAGCTGCTGTGAACATAGCTGAGCAACTGTTCTTGTGGGAGAATGGAGTGTCCCTTGGGTATATGCCCAGAAGTGGTATAGCTGGAGCTTGAGGTAGATTTATTCCAATTTTTCGGAGAAACCACCATATTGATTTCCATAGTTTCTGTACAAACAGGCATTCCCATCAGCAATGGAAGAGTGTTACCCTTACTCCACATCCTTGACAGTTTGAGTTGTTGCTTGTGTTATGGTTATTAGCCATTCTGACAGGTATAAGATGGAATCTCAGTGTAATTTTAATTTGCATTTCCCTGATGGCTAAGGATGTCTTAATCATTTGAGATTTCTCTGTTAAGAATTCTCTGTTTAGAACTATACCCATCTTTTAAAAAAAAATTGGATTATTTGGTTTGTTGGTGTCTAGTTTCTTGAGTTCTTTATGTATTTTGGAAATTAGCCCTATGTCAGACATGGAATTAGTGAAAATCTTTTCCCACTCTGTAGGCTGCTGTTTTGTACTGTTGATGGTGCCCTTTGCCTTTCAGAAGCTTTTTAGTTTCATGGGGTCTTATTTATTAATTGTTGATCTTGGTGCCTGTGCTGTTGGTGTTCTGTTCAGAAAGTTGTACCCTGAGCCAATGCATTCAAGGCTAGTTCTCATTTTCTCTTCTAACAGGTTCAGTATATCTGGATTTATGCTGAGGTCTTTGATCCACTTGGACTTGAGTTTTGTGCAGAGCAATAGATATGGACCTATTTCCATTCTTGTACATGCCGACATCCAGTTAGTCGAGCAACATTTGTTGAAGATCCTTTCTTTCTTTCTTTTTTTTTTTCATTTTATAATTCTGGCTTCTTTGTAAAAATTTAAGTGTTCATAGATGTGTGAATGTGAGTTTTATTACTACAGCTCTGTGGTACCACTTGAAATCAGGGATGGTTAAAACCTTCAGAAGTTCTTTTATTATACAGGATTGTTTTAGCTATCCTGGGGTTTTTGTTTTTTTTCATATGAAGTTGAATATTGTTCTTTAGAAGCCTGTAAAGAATTTTGTTGGAATTTTGATGGGGATTTTATTGAATTTGTAGATTGCTTTTGGTAAGATGGTCATTTTCCCTATGTTTAAACTACCTATCAATGAGCATAGGAAATCCTTTCCATCTTTTGTTATAGTTTTCAATTTCAAACTTCAAAGCCTTGCAGTTTTTTTTTTATCATAGAGGCCTTTCACTTGCTTTATTAGGGTTAATATTTTATATTTGCAGCTATTGTGTAGGGTATTGTATCCCTGGTTATTGTCTCAGTACATTTGTTGTTTGCATATAGGAGGGCTATTGATTATTCTCTTTTTGAGTTAATCAGCCACTTCACTGAAGATGTTTATCTGCTGTAGGCATTTCCTGGTACAATTTCGGGGTTGCTTATGTATACTATCATATCATCTGCAAATAATGATACCTTAATTTCTTCCTTTTGGATTTGGATCCTCTTGATCTCCTTTAGTGCTCCTATTGCTCTAGCTAGAACTTCAAGTACTATATTGAATAGATATGGTCAGAATGGACAGCCTTGTCTTGTTCCTGATTTTAGTGGAGTTGCTTTGAGTTTCTCTTCATTTAATTTGATGTTGGCTATTGGCTTGCTATAAATTGCCTTTATTATGTTTAGGTATGTTCCCTGTATTTCTGATCTCTCCAAGGCTTATCATAAAGGGATGGTAGATTTTGTCAAAGGCTTTATCAGCATCAAATGAAATCATCATATATTTTTTTTTCTTTCAGTTTGTTTATATGGTTGATTACACTGACAGATTTTTGTATGTTGAGCCATCCCTGAATCTCTGGGATGAAACCTGTTTAATCATGGTGGATGGAATTTTTGATGTGTTCTTGGATATAATTGCAAGTATTTTATTGAGTATTTTTGCATGAGTGTTAATGAGGGAAATTAGTCTGTAATTCTCTTTCTTTCTTGAATCTTTGTGTGATTTGGGTATCAGGGTAACTGAAGCCTCATAAAAGGAACTTAGCAATGTTCCTTCTGTTTCTGCTTTGTAGAATAAATTGAGAAGTATTGGTATTATCTCTTCTTTGAAAGTCTGGTAAAATTCTGTGCTAAAACAGTATGGCCCTGGCCTTTTTTTGGTTGGAAGACTTTTAATGACTACTTCTATTTCCTTAGGGGTTATAGGTCCATTTAAATTGCTTATGTGATCTTGGTTTAACTTGGTATCTATTAAGAAAATTGTCCATTTCTTTTAGGTTTTCCAATTTTGTGGAGTACATGTTTTTGAAGAATGTTGTAGAATAATATTTTAAGAAGTGTTACATTTGTTTATGCTGTGGAATATTTGTTTGATGATGCAAAGATGTATTACATTCTTTTATGTTGTATTTGTTTAACTCTGTGAGGCTGTGTTACTTTGCCTGTCTAAAATACCTGATGGTCTAATAAAGAGCTAAATGGCCAATAGCAGGGCTGGATAAAGGATAGGCGGGGCTGGCAGAGAGAATATATAGAAGGAGAGATCTGGGAGAAAAAGAAGAAAGAGCAAGAGAACAAGGAAAAGAGGATTCTAGGGGTCAGCCACACAGCCACACAGCCAGCCATGGAGTAAGAGTGAAAGTGAGATACACAGAAGTAAGAAAAGGAAAAAGCCCAGAGGCAAAAGGTAGATGGAATAACTTAAAGTTAAGAAAAATTGGCAAAAACAAACCAAGATAAGGCTGGGCATTCATAAGAAAGAATAAGTCTCCCTGTGTGTATTTATTTGGGAGGTAGGTGATCGACCCCCCAAAAAAGCAAAAACAAACAATCGAAGTATGACCTAATGGTTATTTGGACTTCCTTGGTGTCTGTTGTTATGTCTTTTTGTTTCTGATTTTGTTAATTTGGATATTCTCTCTCTTCCTTTTAGTTAGTTTGGATAAGGGTTTACCTATCTTGTTGATTTTCTTAAAGAACCAACTCTTTGTTTTACTGATTCTTTGTATTGTTCTCTTTGTTTCTATTGTATTGATTTCAGCCCTGAGTTTGATTATTTCCTGTTGTCTACTCTCCTTGGGTGTGTTTGCTTCTTTTTGTCCTAGAGATTTTAGGCATGCTGTTAACCTGCTGGTATGAGATCTCTGCAATTTCTTTATGAAGGTACCTAGTGCTGTGAACTTACCTCTTCGTAACCACTTTCATACCCATAAGTTTGGATATGTTGTGCCTTCGTTTTCATTAAATTCTAGGAAGTCTTTAATTTATTTCTTTATTTCTGCCTTTTCCTAACAGTCATTCAGTAGATAGTTGTTCAGTTTCCATGAATTTGTACGCTTTCTGCTGTTTCTGCGATTGTTGAAATCCAGCTTTAATCTGTGGTGGGTCTGATATAATACAACGGGTGTTCTTGTATCTGTTCAGACTTGCTTTGTCACCTAGTATGTTGTCAGTTTTGGAGAAATTTCTGTGAGAAGCTGAGAAGGAAGGTATATTCTTTTGTGTTTGGGTGAAATATTCTATAGATATCTGCTAGATCCACTTGAGTCATAGCATCTGTTACTTCCATGATTTCTCTGTTTAGCTTTCATCTGGATGACCTGTCCAATTGTGAGAGTGGGATATTGAAGTCTCACAAAACTTATATTTCTCTTATAAATGTGGGTGGCCTTGCAGTTGTGGCATAGATGTTTAGGATTGAGACGTCATCTCAGTGGAACTTTTCCTTTGGTGAGTATAAAGTGTCCCTCCCCATGTCTTTTGATTAATTTTGGTTGGATGTCTATTTTATTAGATACTAGAATGACTACGCGAACTTTCTTCTTGTGTACATTTGCTTGGGAATTCTCTTTCTAACTCTTTACTCTGAGGTAATGGCTATCTTTGATGTTGAGGTGTTTTCTTTGTATGCAGCAGAAGGATGGGTCCTGTTTTCAAATCCATTGTTAGCCTGTTTCTTCTTGGATAATTGAGTCCATTTATATGAGAGATATCAATTGAGAGATATCAATGACCAATGATTGTTGATTCTTGTTATTTTGTTGTTGTTGTTAGTTGTGTGTGTGTGTGTGTGTGTGTGTGTGTGTGTGTGTGTGTGTGTGTGTGTGTGTGAATTTTTCTTCTTAGGGTTTTGCTGGTATGAGATTATTTATTTCCTCTGTGTTCATGGGTGTATTTTACTTCCGTGGGTTGAAGTTTTCCTTCTAGTACCTTCTGTAAGGCTGGATTTGTGGATAGATATGTGTTAAATTTGGCTTTGTCATGGAATGTCTTATTTTCTCTATCTTTGGTGATTGAAAGTTTTACTGGGTATACTAGTCTGAGCTGGCATCCGTGGTCTCTCAAGAGTCTGCAAGACATCTGTCCAGACCCTTTTGGCTTTTAGAGTCTCCTTTGAGAAGCCAAGTGTAATTCTAATAGGTCTGACTTCATATGTTAATTGGCCTTTTTCCCTTTCAGCTTTTAATATTTTTTTTTGTTCTGTATGTTTAATGTTTTGATTATTATGTGGTGAGGGGACTTTTTATCTAGTCCAATCTATTTGGTGTTGTATAGGCATCTCCTTATTTAGGTTAGGAAAATTTTCTTCTATGATTTTATTGAAAATACTTTCTGGGCCTTTGAACTAGGAACCTTTTTCTATTCCTATTATTCTTACATTTGTTTTTGTTTTTGTTTTTTTTTTCATGGTGTCCCAGATTTCCTGGATGTTTTCTGTCAGGAACTTTTTAGATTTAACATTTTCTTTGATGGATGTATCAGTTTCTTCTATGCCTGAAATTCTCTCTTCCATCTCTTGTATTCTGTTGGTAATGTTTTCATCTGTACTTCCTGTTTGCTTACTTAGGTTTTCCATCTCTAGAATTCCCTCAGTTTGTGTTTTCTTTATTGCTTCTATTTCTGTTTTCAGGTCTTGAACAGTTTGATTCATTCCTTTTACCTGTTTTTTTTTTTCTTAGCTTTCTTTAAGGGATTTGTTAATTTCCTCCGATTGTTTTGTGTTTTCCCAGATTTCTTTAAGGCATTTATTCATTTTCTCTTCAAGGACTTCTATGATCTTCATAAAGTTGGTTTAAAGGTTATTTTCTTCTGCTTCAGCTGTGTTGGAATTTTCTGGGGTTGCTGTAATAGGATAGCTGGGCTCTTGTGGTGTCAGATTGCCCTGGCTATTGATTGTGTTCTTCTACTGGCATCTAGGTGTCTGGGTTTGAGATAAACATAGGTCCTAGAGCAAATTTCTGAATTTGTGTTTGTTGGATAAGGGTTTTGTTCTTTGGTTTCTGTTTCTTCTTTGGCCTTCTGGTCTTTGTGGTCTGTATTTCTGGTGGCCAGTGTGACCTTTAATCTAGCAGAGGGTCTCCATCAGAGTTGGGGGCTGGACCTCTAGTAGTAGCATGGCTGTTGGTCCATCAGGGGATCTTTGCTCTTCTGACTGGTGTGGTCTACACCTGAGCTGTGGGTATTTGCCTGCATAGGGCGAGAGCATAGCAGCAGGAGCAGGTGGGTGGTAGGTGTAGGTGGGAATGGGTGAGGAGCTATGAGAGGCCTGGATCTTTGGGCTCTGAACTGAGGTAGTGGGATGGTTCAAATGGCAGGTGGGCTACCTGTTCTGGCTGGTGTGTCCTGCACCTGAGAAGTGGATGTCTGCTAGTGTAGTGGCCTGTTCATAGAAGTGGGATTGGGTAGGTGGAGGTAGGGGTGATGCCAGGGCTTTGGGTCTTTGGGCTTGAAACTGAGGTAGTGGGAAGGTTCAGAGTGCAGATGGGTGCTCTTACCTGTTCTGACTGGCCTAGGCCTGTGTTTTTTAAAAATCATATCATATTGTTGCCAGAAAGGGTTGGAGAGGGAAAAATCAAAAGATTCACCCAATCAACCTCATGGGCAAAGGAGCACATTGTTTTTACTAGTGTGTTTGTGTCACAGCTTACTCCACCTAGGCTATAAAACAAGACCTTGACTCAATAAAGCAATAATAATAATGAAATACAATAAACCAGGGAATATGGTTCTACTCTCCTGTCATTATGAGGCATTGCTGCACTGTTGCTTTCATGGCTTTTAATAATTAGTAAGCTCCCATTAATGAAATGTTTAAGGCATGAAAGGTACAAAGTATCCAGGTTCTAGCATTTACTTCTACCTTTATATGGTTATAAGTTCATTTGCATTTGTAAGAAACCATAGAGATGCCATATATTCCTCATCCTATTTCTCTACGTAGTAGTGTCATAACCAGAAAACTATCAAGACTATTTATTTGCATATTTCAGTTTTAATCAATTTATACATGCATATTTGTGTATGTGTATTTAATTTTATACCATTTAATTCTATGTGTATATTCTTAGAATGGCCACCACAGTCAAGCTGCAGAACCATTTCCCCACATAGAGCTCTTGTCCCATTCTTTTATAGCCATAGTAGCCTCCCTTTTAAATCCATGACTGTTACTAGTGTGTGTTCACTCTGTAATTTTGTGATGACACAGCCATACATGGTAAATGCTTTTGAGGTCGCTATTTTACTTCGATATCAATCTTCAGATTCCTACAAGTGGATACATAGTTCATTCCCCCTTATTGCTAGGTAGGAGTCTTCCCATGCAGCTTAGCTCCCCTTTGCCATTTATTATTCATATGCAGTAAGTTGTAAGGACTTGCAGCTCCAGGGGGTTAAGAAGGCTTGGTTTCAAATGTTGAAACACCCTAAAAGAGCCAATAGAACAAGGCAGATGTGTGCAGCTTAACCATTAGAATGATGGAATGTGTGCTTGAACATTGTTCCAGTCACACGTTAGTGATTCTCAAATATGAAAGGTGAGAAGTAACAGCTTTCTGCAAGTGTTCAAAGAAGGTAACTCATTAACAAGTTTCCTCTGGAAAAGTCCTGGACCTACTGAATTCTCATCTTCTAAATGAAAACAGAACAGTTAAGTATAATTAAGAAATCAAAGGGGTTTTTATTATCTCAAGACTGCTTTTAATGCATCTGTCAACACCTTGAGGGGCCTAGCACACACCTCTACCTCTTTGTCCCTCTCTATCCCTCTTCTTTACACATAGTGTTTGCATCAGCTTTCCTTTGATGAATTAGTTTGTGATTGAAAAAAGTCTATAAACATCAGATTTATTGCCTCAACATTGTATAATTGAATGAGAACCTCTCAGCCAAAGTTTATTCAAACTTTTTATGGAAATGGTTCCTTCCTTGTATTTAGATGAACTCTAGGTCCAGTTCCACAGCATTTCTGGTCAATAGAAAGCATTTCTGGTAATAGAAAGATCTTTTAATTTCTATAGTTTTAAAAAAGAAACTGAGTTAGTTAATAGAGACTGTTAGTAAACTGCAAAAGCTCTGGGTTTCGTGTCCCGGGTTTCGGCACCAAAATGTTAGTAAATTGATGGCTGAAACTGCGAGGAGACAGTTCAGCCCTAGAGGGCGAGGTATCCCGGACACCTCAGAGCTACTTAGGACAAGAGCTCTGCCCTGAAGGTGTCCCGGACACCTGAAGCTGTTTAGCACAGCTCTGATGGCTGAGACTGCAAAGGAACAGCCCAAACCTTGGAAAGGAAGATTTTCTGACTTCTCGGGAGAGTCGGGCCTGGAACTGCTTCAGCAAGGAAGGGTATCCTGACTCAGGAAGGTCAGGATATACCTGGTATGATGGCATGATGGGGGATGGTTTCCCCGCAGGACACAGCAATCCTGCTCCTCTCCTGGAGAACCACAATCTCTGGCTCAGTGTTACCAGCTCTTTCTTGCTCAGTCCACTATGGGACGTCCCAGCAAGGTTCTTCTGTTCAGCTCCCCCTTGCTCAATCCACTATGGGACGTCCCAGCAAGGTTCTTCTGTTCAGCTCCCCCTTGCTCAGTCCACTATGCGATGTCCCAGCAAGGTTCTTCTGTTCAGCTGTCAATGAAGGTCTTCACCCAATACTCTTTTGAGAAAGAGGTTTATTTGGGAAGGAGTAGTCCAGGAGAGTAGCTGCCTCTACCAGGGTGGAGAGAACAGCTCACAACTGACCAGGCAGGGCAGTTTATATAGGATGTCTAGGGGGCAGAGTCAACTGTGATTGGTTAGTTTATTTTCTTCCCAGGGATTGGCCAGTTTTGTGAGCAAGGGGCAGAGATGGTCCTGATTTCAGGGCCAAACTGTGTTTCTTTCACTGGCCTTTCTTGGCTTTTTGACACTACCTCTAAGGCCAGGGCACAGTTCTTTCACTGACTCTGATTCTAGGGGCGAAGAGTGATATTTTGGTACTAGTTTCAGAGTCAGGGCATATTTCCTTGGTTCTGGGTTTGGGGATAAAGTGTTCACTTCTCTGGCTCAGGTCCCAAACACAGGCTGTGTTTCTTTCCCTGGTCCTGGGCCCTAGGGCCAGAATTCTACTGTCCTGCTCTGAGATTGGTTGATTTCACAAGTCAGTTGGACAGGGGCAGAGATGGCTCTGATCTGAGCCAAACTGTGTTTCTCTCACTGGCCTTACTTAGCTTTCTGTCACTACCTCTAAGGCCAGGGCACATTTCATTCACTGACTCTGATTCTAGGCGCCAAGAGTGTTTTTTGGTACTGGTTTCAGAGTCAGGGCATGTTTCCTTGGTTCATTTCTCTGGCCCAGGTCCCAAACACAGGCTGTGTTTCTTTCCCTGGTTCTGGGCCCTAGGGCCAGGATTCTACTGTCCTGCTCTGTGATTGGTTGTTTTCATAAGTCAGTTGGACAGGGGCAGAGATGGCTCTGATCTGTGCTAAAACTGTGTTTCTCTCATTGGCTTTATCTGAGCCATCCTTCCCTAATTCTGGGCTCCAGGTTCAGGGTGGGTTTCTCTAGCCAGCCCCCTTTCCCTACAGAGACTCAGTGCCCAGTAGTGTAGTGGTTTCTTCTTGTATTTGCTGTTCAAGTGGTCAGACTGTCCTGGATACCTAGAGTGACATTATCACTAAATGTTAATTACAGAGCTTCAGTTTCATCTGTGATGAACATGGATGCAGGAGAAAAGAGATGGGGCAGCGAGGTTTTTAGTGGAAATGTACTGAAGGTAAGATGTCATTGGCATGCATGCCTCATAAAGCTGACGGGGTCATTCTACTCAACCACTGCTGGATTCTGGTGAGATGGCTGGTGAACCATCTCACTGTTACATCTTTGGAGTATGACATTGTCTTTGGGGTCATGAAAAGTGATTCCACATTTTCTTACGTTCTTAAACTTTATCCTTTACACAGGCATGCAGAGAGACACAGATACAGAGAAACATACAGACACAGACTCACAGATGCATATGCACATCCATACATATACTCACTGCTCCATAGTATTTATTACTTATCTTGTTCCTTTGGCTCGGATGATGATATCCATGTCTAGTTTATGACTCTTTTCACATTATTATTGTTAATTGTCAACTTGATACAGTTCAAAAGTCATCTGAGAGGAAAGCCATGATGAAGAGCATGTCTGTGGAGGACTGTCTTAATATTAATTACTGTACGAGGGCCCATCCCACTGTGAGTGGTACCACCCATACATAGGTAGACCAGGGCTGAATAAGAGAGCTGAAGAAAAGAAAACCCTCAACAAGTGGTGTTCTCTATGGTTTCTGCTTCACATTGCTGCCTTTTTGTTCCTGCCCTGACTTTCCTCAATGATAGGTGTGACCTGGAAATGTAACCTCAAATAAACCCTCTTACCACATCTCGCATGGATTGGTCCTGGAAATCTGACTAGGGTAGTGAGAGCATGAAGAAAGGACAGACACACAGATGGAAGAGCTTGGCTCAGGTGGACTGTACTCAATCTGATGGAGTGGCACCAACTATCCAACAACTGAGAAACTCGGTACTTGTATTATATACAGCAGAGTGAGGAGTTACCTAGTCTTCAAGGGAGGTATCTGTAGGGGACCATCTTAGGTTACAACCATCAGGGAAGAAGCTGTCTTTTTGCACACACTGATCAATCATTTGTAAACTCCTGTACTTGCATACACCATCAACATTTGCCATCCCTCTGAGTCTCATCATAGGGAAAGGCCCTGCCAAATTCTCCTGGGTCTTAGGTATTGGTCCTTGCCAAGGCCATGCTCATGTCAAACTATATATAGTCACTCAGGACTTCATTTGTTCTTTACACATCCACTCAAGGCTTCCTCTGATTCTCACACCCTTTCTTTCTTCTAAGTTGCCATTGGTCAGAGTGTTTTATCACGGTAACAGAAAAATAATTAGAACACAGTCCACTGGACATCCAGACTGCATCTCCAGCTTTTCTAAAGACATCATAGAGGAAGGACCTTTCTGTCACAATCTCTCTTTACATCATTACTGTGTTTCTTGAGTTTAGCAGGCTGACCATAGCCCTGGTTTTCATACTGGCTTCCACAAATTTCCTGAGGGTATTCTTCAAGTGTTTCACTGAAGACATTCTACATGAGCTTGAGACAAGAACTAAGACTCATCTCCCTCTTAAAAACCCAGTCCTTAAATCCTCTTCCCGACCTTTCAGAACATTGGTATCAATGAAGAGCTAAGACTATAAAAATCAGTTTTTTGTTGTTTTAAATTTTTGTAATGATTTATTTTTTTTTATGTGCATTTGTGTTTTGCCTGCATATATGTCAATGTGAGGGTGTCAGATCCCCTGGAACTGGAGTTACAGACAGTTGTGAGCTGCCATGCGGGTGGTGGGAATTAAAACTGGGTCTGCTGGAAGAGCAGCTGGTGCTCTTAACTGCAGAGCCAACTCTTCAGCTCTGAAGACAGGTTTTTGCTTAGTTCATTTGAGTATGTTGTGTTGACTCTTGTCTCCCTGCCCAAGTTAGGTTTCTGTTGCTGTGGTAATGTGCCAAACAAAACCAACTTAGAGGACAAAGCAGTTTATTTGGTTTACAGATACAGTCCATTATTGGAGTAAGTCTAGGCAGGAACATGGAGGCAGGAATGAGGAGACCATCATGGAACTCTGCTTAGTGGATTGCTTTCCAGCCCATATTTTGCCTTCTTATATAGTCAAGGCCTACCTCTTAGGGATGGTTCTGCTCACAGTGCGCTCCTCTGTCAATTAGCAATCAAGAGAATGCACCCACACATGTCCCCAGGCTAATCTGATGGAGTCCATTTTTCAGCTGAGGCTCCCTCTTCCCAGGTGTGTCAAATTGGCATTAAAACTAACTAGTTAAAAATGTGGAGATATCAAAACCTGCTATGATAAAACTTCAACAGAAATGGAACTAGAGTGTATCCATTTTATTACTCTGTTATATTAAAACCTTCTTGAATTTTATTACTGGTGAGATTATAGCAATGTTTCATTATGAAAACATTACATATTTCTCATGTATTTTCCCCAAGTACTCTTACTGACTTGAGAAGGAACCAGATGTGTTCCTGTTTGTGAGCCCGTCAGAAGACTCATATATTCATGTGCTCCAACTTTACAACCTCTGTGGGATACTTTATCTTATAAAGAAACATAAGATTTAAGAAAATCAAATCCCCCTTTTAATTTCTCAGAGACTTCTTTACTGGCTTAGAGTTTTCTGGGTTGAATTATGTCCCTTGAAGAACATAACTCATATTTTGCTGTTAGACATTTATCCTTGATTATCTATTTCTCAATGGTTGGGGATAAAAACTAAAAAAAAAAAATTATGAGAAAAAAATGAATGACCCTTGATTACGATTTATTTTTCATATTGTTGTGTGTTAAGAGTTAATATGGTAAAGATGTGTCAATTTCTCCATTTCCTTAATATGCAAGTATTAGTAGCTTGAATCGATAAATAAATGAACCTATTATGATTCAGATGCTGTGAGTGACAACTCCTCTCCTCTGATTACTAGAGTTACTTAACACATTTCATGTGTGTTTTTAAGTCAGTGCTGTGATATCTTCTGCAGGAAGGAGGGAGGCAGGCTTATTATTTCCACTGAAATATACAATCAACTCACAACACAGAACAGCTAATGGTTCCCCAAAAAACTGTGAAGCTAAGATTTTTGTAAACTAGAAAAAAATCACCTTCCATGTACTTTTGCTAAGTGGGTTTTTCTCTGTGATAAGCTGTTGAAGACCTTCAGCTTGAGTAGGGATAGGGACTTGATAGTGTCTGCACTCAGTATGTGACAGTGTATTAATCTTCTCTGAATATGCTAATTCCCCTTCTAAGTCATGGAGGGAGTAGGCCTCAGGAAGGCTTCTCATCTTTGCAGATAGTTACTGTCAGTGGATTGCTGATTTCTTTCTTAACAAAACCTATTACTTCACAGTAATGGCAATATCACTACTATCTTCCTTAGTTGGGCAACATAAAAATGAAAACTATTTTTGAAATAGCAAAAGGTTTTAGCACCTAGATTAAACTCAAAATTCTACTATCTAGATTAAAATTAAAATTCTAATTTCTATTATCTAGATTAAAATTAAGTTTCTACTATCTAGATTGAAATTAAAATTCTAACACCTAATTGAAAGTTAAAATTCTGTTATTTAGATTAAAATTAAATGTCTACTTCCTAGATAAAATTCTAGTTACTAGGTTAAAATAAAAACGCTCATACCTAGTACTAAATTGTAAACTTACTTTTGGAGCTATGTACAGTTTGGAAAAAGAGCTAGGTCTTGCAGACAATCATTATGAAATAACTTTATTCTTTATTATCTTTTCTTTATTGCCTGTCTTCCTCACCAGCATCCATATACCTTGAAAACAATTTTGTGTTTTTAATGATTGTTCCTTAGATGCCTTAGAAAGCACCGAATCCATAGTAGATATACTAACAACTGTTGAATATTCTTAGCCTGATACATACAAACAGGAATTTTAGGAGATGTTTTTATTCATTTAGCTAGAGGTTTTCAAACTATACAGCCATGTGTGTCAGAATCCGATGCTACCATCTTTATCACTGCTGCCACTGACACCACCCTCACGGCCATCATCTCACTTCTCTCTTACAGACTTCTTACACAACATCAGTCTCTTTTCTAATAATGTTTGATTTATGGTCTCATTAAAACCATACAACAAGCTTACTTGGTATAATCCTCATCTTCTTTACAAACATAGAATTTAAAACAGCAAAACAGAAAAATTTAGGCATTTGTCTCTTCTGAAAAAGAAACACAATTAGACTTGGCTTATTGCACATATGGTCTTTTATTGTGGTTATGGTAGGAAGTGACTCCACACCACATCCATCCTTTTGGTTGTACAAGAAGGATTTTTTTTTTTTTGGAAGGAAGGGTATCCAAGGATTACATCCAAAGCCTTGTGCATATCAAACATATGCTTGCCACAGAGATAACCCAGCATAACAGTTCTATTTGTTTCTATTTTCATTGCTTTCATTCCAATTGCTCAACTACTGGTATCTTTGGAGGTATAAGGTGTTGAAAGGGAAGTAAAATGTTATTTAAGTTAGATTAACCAAGAGAATAAACATACACACCAACATGGAAGCATACCATACCGCACCCCTACATATCACACCACATAACTCACAGACACACCACACACCACACATTCCACACCACACACTTCTCTCACATACTCACCACATCACACACTTAGATATCTCAATATCAATAAACCTAGGAATAGGGATTTATTTCTAATTAGGCAACTCTTCACCCATGCTGCATATCCAGATTGCCCAACTTCCTGCAAACTGCACATTCCCAGGTTCCATCACAGAACTATTAAGTCATAATATCTTAGGAGGGGCCCAGGCATCTGATTAAAGAAAAACAAGTGCCATGTTGTGTTTTTTGTACACAAATTGTTTCAACACTTGATATAGATCTGGGAAGTGGTGACTTGAAGGCCTAGTCTCCTGAGCAGCAGATATCATGTACTCCTTTGGCAGAGCAGATGGAGCTAAAATAATGGCTGCCTGGACAACTCCCATGTTTTCACAGTTGTATGCAGTGGGTATTCATTGAGTATCTAATATTTGTCATAAGGTATGTAAGATCCTACACATCCTCAAATACAGAAATATGGAAATAGCTCCAGCAATAAACCTGTTTTATTTTTTCTTTAAATTGAAATCCCAAAGTAAATACTTTATGTCTACAAAACACTCAGTTGTTCACCTTGTAGTTTTTTGTTCACCATCAAATGTTGCATGAAAGTGAAGGACTGAGAACAGAAGAATAAAAATGTACATGTCACAGATGTGTGAGTTACTCGCCTTTTCTGATTAGTGAGAGTGCTAGTTGGTTTTCTGTCAAGAGTGATCTAGGAAGAGTCAACCTAATTTAGAAAAATGCCTCCATCACATTGGCTGGTAGGCATTTTGTTGATTGATGATTGATATGGGAAGTCCCAGCCTTCTGTAGGTAGTTCCACCCCTTAGCAGATTGTCCTGCATTATATAAGAAAGTAGGCTGAGTTATATAAGAAAGCAGGCTGAGCAAGCCATGAGAAAGCAAACCAGTAAACAGTTGTCTTCATGGATTCTGCTTCAGTTCCTGCCCTGAATTCCCTCAGTGATAAACTGTATTGGGAATCACAAAATGAAACAGCCTCTTTTCTTCCCAAGTTGGTTTTGGTCAGTATTTGTCACAGCAATAGAAAGCAGACTGGAACAGTGAGAAGGCAATGGAATTTGAAAAATCAGTATCTACACGAGTTCACCTAAAAGCAAAGAATTCTGTGCACAGTTATAGTTATTTTTGACTGTTACATTTTACATATTTCCTTACTTATCCTTAAAGAAAACAAACATCTTTCTTTCCCAGGGTTTACTTAAGTGCTAATTCCTGGCATCAGTGTTTGTAAGAGTTTGCATCTGAGCATTTCTACAGGAGTCTTATTCATCTTTCCATCTGTGCTGCCATCTAATATCTCTGTGTTACACAGTCATGCAGCTCCACAATGATGTGGTCAGTGGCCAAGTTCATCTGCAGAGATGGTCCTGTAAAATCAGAAAAGAGCTGAAAAATGTACCATGGCTTACTATTTTGCCTTGCCTATATTTAGATAACTTGGCGTCTCAAATACTTAACCCTGTATTACTATTGCCTGCTGTATTCATGGCATTAGCAGGCTATGAAGGTCTGTGGTTACCTAGAACTAACAGGTATTTCTAGAGCCTAGTAGTTCAGTAGGCAGTACCAGCTACATCTGCATAAATATACACAAGCTTAATGTTGCATGCTCAGAGTATGTACCGGAGGTTAGACAGCATGTGACTCTACTTCTTTTTTTTTTGCCACATCACCATCCCTACCCTACTCATTATTCTGAATATATTTCCCAATTTTCCCTTTTCATACCATCTTATTCTTTCCTCTGATTTCTGGGCTAAACAATTAAGAGAACTGTAAAGAACAGAAACTATCCTGTGGCAGGTAACATTTTCCTTCACTTTCTCTACAGCTTACTTCTTAGCTGCATGAAATAGATCTCCTCCTTGTTTAGAAGTGTTTTAACATCTGATGTCTGTCTTTGGACCTCGGAAAGCAGCTGTGCAAACATATTTGAATAAGATAGCTCTTTACAAAACACAGTGTATTAGCCATTTTTCTGTGGTTGTGATAAAATATCATGACCAAAAACAACTTATAGAAGGAAGAGTTTATTGGGGTATATGGTTCTAGAAAGAGAGTCCATAATGGTGGGGATAGGCATGGTGGCAGGCAGCTGAAGCAGGAGACTGAGAAATCACACCTTCAACTGCAAACAGGAATTAGAGAGAGCAAACTGAAATGTGATGAGGCTATGAACACTTGAAGCTGCCCCAATAATGTGCCTTCTCCAGCAAGGACACACCACCTCCCAAAATAGCCCTGCCAACTGGGGCTGAGTACTCAAATATTGGAGTCTCTGAGGAACATTTATTAGTCAAATTATTACTCACAGATATAATGGCTTCCTCATTACTGTTGCTAAGATCCCACCGAAGGAACATATGAGCATTAGGAATTGTGAATCATCATTTAGCAAGCTCACAAGCCTGAGTCTCCCCTGCCTTTAGGGAAGAGGAATGTAGCATGGAGCCAACCAGGCTAGTATTCATTGAGGATTTCCTTTAAATGTTCTGATTAGGTCCTTCTTTGAAACTTAACTGTCACGTTTCTCATGAGTTTATTTTTCTACCGTGTCTTAGTCTGTGTCCTTGGACTGAAGAGATTGCTCAGTGATTCAGAGTTTTACTGTTCTTAAGGGACCTGAGTTTGGTTCTCAGTACCCACATCAGTGGTTCACAACTGTCTGCAACTCCAGCTCCAGGGAATCTGACATCTTCTGACCCCTATGGGCCCACACGTGATATACATTCTCTCACACACATGCACTTAAATAAAAATGCTTCTAAAAGTCTTGAAGAACACCATATCCCTTATTTGACTCACATTGCTTCTGCCACATGAATTTAGAATATTAGTAAAACGTGTTAACTATTTTCAAGGTGGAGCCTAGCATGTGAAATGGCCTCATTAATAAATACCGGAGATTGTGGTAATGGAGAGATGCATATCACTTACATTATTTTAATGCCTGTGTAGTAAAATATTTCTCCCAGATTTTCTCTCACTTCCTCTTTTGAATAGGAATTTTTAGATCCACCGCAATTGTTTCATTTCTGTTAATTAAAAATTAATATGCTTCTATTAATGAAGAGATAAGTCTCTTAGAAATAGATTTGTGTATTTATTATATAGAGTCTTTCACAATTAGTCAGAATATGTTGTACTTTTGTTGTTGTTATTGTTTTCCTTTTCTCTAATGGTACATTTGGTCTCTTCATTCTGAATGCAATGCTTTGAGTTTTAAAGGACAAATACTTTCTAATCCAAGCCCTGCTAATAATGTCACCACTATGCAATGACTTTTAGAATACTATCTTCACGTTTACTCATTTCTCTAAGAAATCAGTCATTTGAAACATCTCTAATAACTTTTGTAATTTTGTTGGTGATGTTTTCCTGTGTTAATTTTATTTCAAGCTGGTATATAAAATGACAACACATATTTTATACTTTATGTGATGCTAAGTAGTTGACAGGCTATTTTAATGCTTATATTTTTATAAACTCTGCGTAGAACATGAGGACTAATTCTTGTGCAGTTTCTAGTGTGCATTTCTTTACAGCTCCTGTAATGAAAGTTTGTCATCTTGATTCCTCTGGTGAGCATATATTTATCCAACTAACTCAAAGGCTGAATGTAAACTGTGTTCACTAATATTCTCTGTGACATTTGAAAAGGAAAAAAAAATCTGTGAGCTATTTATATTTGTATTTAAATCCAAGTCTAAGTTCTTGTATGGTACTCACACTTAGTATTAGATAGTTTCCTTAACTACTGAATTGTAAGCCACTGTGTGGGAATTTAGGTTCAATTTTGATACAGTATATTCTTTAGAAATAATGCCCTCAAATGATAAAAACTCAAATTATGATGTCAATACTTTCTCTGAACTAGTTTCCTGTGATGATTAGAATTTTCTGAGAAAATGTGTGCGGCTGAGTTTGGGGTGATATATTTGTTCACCTCTGGAACTTTATATTTTCTAGAGTTTTATCTCCAAGTCCACCTAGAATGCCTTTTTGATTTTGATTTTTGTGTAAACATCTGAACAGACCTGAAGTTTACCTTCTATAACTTCTTAAAGGCAAGAAGCCCAATCTTGGAGAGGTACGGCTGACTAGACCCTTGCTTTCTGGCATTTCCTGTGTTTGCTCTGTGGAAGAACACATGGGAGAATGCTTGACTTTGAGGGTCCCATATATTTTGTGTAGATTTTTCATCCATGGGTAGACATTTAAGATTACAGACATCTTAGAAGTATGAAGTTTGCCTTCCTGTACAACAGAGACTAAGAGCTGTCTGCAGTATTTTTTTTTCTTTCTTTGTAAATTACCATTTTGTAAAGTTGAAGTTCTACAAAGGCAGGACAGTGGAAACAGAACGATGAAAAGAACAGCATAAGACATCTTCAGGTTTCACACGGGATTTGGACTCTTCCTGATGTCCTGTGAGTGGCAGCATCTACCTCAGCAAAACATTTCCTAAAATCTAGTCTCCGCATTTTCAGCTAGACATCAATATTCTTGGTGATTGGTTAGGCTTTAAACCTTTATTGAATGTTATGAGGATCCTGTGGGCACCCCTGCTTCTCAAGCTATGGTTTGAGGCAGAAGCCCTGTTTATTATAATCTGTAAAGTCGGGGAGAGTAGTGCTCCTTTTATTTTCACCTTAGCAAGTGGTACAACTTACTGCGTGGGTGTTCTGTCTGGGATTTGGGCTGAGTTTCAATTATCCAGTTCTAGTATCCAAAGTAACAAAAAACAGTCTTCTGTATGTACACTCTACATGAATAAATCTGTTGTTGTTTTGTGGCCAGTTATATCCTGGGGATAGAGTGAAGTTCCTTTCTGGGAGCTTGAGGTTTATCCTGTAATATTCCCAGGACTCCCTGGAACCAGACAATTAATGTAAGCAGAGAACTATTTGTAATCATACCTTATCTGACTGTGATCACCTTTTATATACCATATGGTGTATGAGAGAATGTATACCTTCTTCCTGGTGAAACATGAGAAACTAGTCTATAGCGCTGTTTGAATTCTTCATTTTTGCCAACTCAGAAGTTTGTTTGTTTCTTCCCAACTCAGAGCAATGACATTTATGGAACACATGCTGTAGGCCAGGTGCTGTTCTAGGTACCAGGAATACATTGTGAATAATATGGAAAAAGTTCCTGCCTTTCTGATTTTATTCTGACAACCCTTGGGGATGAGGTTAAAGCACACAAGCAAGATCAGTGCAGGGAGTATGCTCAGCATCAAGGAAACCAAGAGACATGAGTGGAGAAAAGGTTGGCATGGGAGAGTCAGAAAGGGGCTTCTGAGGAAGGCGACATTTAATGAGAACAAGGCAGCAACAGAAATACTGAGGAGACATCTGAAGCAAGAGTGAACAAGGGTGTAGGTGAGAGAAGAAGCTATGGTATCAGGCAAGACCTGAGGATAAGAAAGGCAACCTGAGCAATGCCAGGTTCAGTGATTTAAATCATGATAAGTCCTAAAGACCATACTGCATCTATTATCCCATCAATTAATGATAGGGAAAAACAATGATTGCTTTTTTGTCTTATGGAATTGAACATGGGGCTTACATGCTAGGCAAATGCTGCACCATCGAGCTGCATCCTCTACCTTCTTTCTACACTTTTCTTTGAGATAGAATCTTAGGCTGGGCTAGAACTTACTGTAGCACAGAATATTCTTTTTTTTTTTTTTTTTTTTTTTGGTTTTTCGAGACAGGGTTTCTCTGTGTAGCTTTGCGCCTTTCCTGGAACTCGCTTTGGAGACCAGGCTGGCCTCGAACTCACAGAGATCCGCCTGCCTCTGCCTCCCGAGTGCTGGGATTAAAGGCGTGCGCCACCACCGCCCGGCCTTAAATTTTTAATTTCTTTATTTTGTATACAGCATGTATGACCAGAAGAGGGCACCAGATCTCGTTACAGACGGTTGTGAGCCACCATGTGGTTGCTGGGAATTGAACTCAGGACCTCTGGAGGAGCAGTCAGTACTCTTAACCGCTGAGCCATCTCTCCAGCCCTAGCACAGAATATTCTTGAACTGTGATTCTCCTATCTCAGCCTCTTGACTATCTTGGAAAATAGATGTGCACTGAGCCTGGCTGCATCTCATTTATTTCAACAAAACTTTAGAACATAAATTCATGGGTTTGTTTGGATATTAGGCCTTGTCTTCACCATACACTGTGCTATAGAAAGTGTCTAACTAGACAGTACGGGAACCTGCACATACTTCAATACCACAGTGAACATCCTAGTTGAAGCAAGAACATTACGAGATTGGAAACAATGGAAAGATATGAAAACACTGGTGTTGTGGGTCCTAGTTGCTTCTAATGTACCAGATAAGTTCTATGTTGCTTTTCCCAGATTCTTTTGGGACTGTTTTCTGTCTTTAGGGTCAACGGAGAAGCTGATAGGAAACTATGCTTCTTCCTGACCTTAACATAGGTATTAGGAGTATTGAGGATATTGATGTCATTATTCTTGTCTCTCAGTTGGACTAGAGCAAACTGACTGAGCAGGAAATCCTTCATATCTGATTTTTTGTTAACATTATCTTTTAATTACTTAATTTCATAACTTTATTTCAACCTATCCTATGCCATGTGTCTATTCCTGAATAGTTCTAGTTGGTTCTCATTATTAGGTGGAATTCCAGTTGATCAAGTTCATGAGAACTGAGCTAGGAAACACTGAACCATTTCTTTCAAGGGAGATATGGGGTTTAGCTCCTGCAAGTATCTAGCCTAACAAAAAGTTGCCCATAATTTAGTTTTGTCTATGTTTATAGTTAAAGGGGTGCTAATATTTGTTGTTTATATGTCATTGTTGAACATAAAACTAACAACGTAGTCATCTCAAGCTCATCTGTACATTCATTCCCCTCCTCCCAAAGTGCATTGCATTCTTGTGCTTAGAAACTATAGATAGTGCCTCAATGTTAAACTTGGAGCCCAATTCAATAGCAAATTCGCCATTTAAAGGAACAAAAGAAAAATCCTACTGAATAGACATTGAAATGATACCTATCTCCAGCGAGAGTGGAAAGAAAAAGGCTGATCCTGGCTTCGTTCATCCTAAGATGGGAACACATACACACCAAGTGACTCAGATCTCACTGGGCACGTGTAAGTGACTGCACAATCTCCACACATACTGACTTTGTGGTTACAAAGGTTTCAGTGAGTAGGCACATTTGCAGCTAAGGATCCAGGAATAGTAAAGATTGACTATAAATTGCTCCATCTATGGAGAACATTATTAGGTAAATAAGAGAGCTATTATCTTTTCCCACTCTCTTCAAATTAATGATTTTTTTGAAAAACAGTAGAAAAACTTTATTCAAAGTGAAATGACAGTACAGATAACAAAGGAATACAGTGGGACACATGGGTAAAGGCACTCAGGGGTCCTGATTATTGTTTGAGGCTTCCTTTTGTTAAGCTCAGGAGAAAGACCACCTTTAGAAACCAAATTCATGATTCCTTATGGATATTACTATCCAGTCAGTACTTCCATTTATTGTTAGTCATAGGCAAATAACTCTGTGTAAGATTTACTATCATTTATCAAGCAAAGCATGGCAGTGCACACCTTTAACCCCAGCACTCAGAGGCTGAGGCAGGCCGGTCTCTGTGAAGTCGAGGGCAGCCTGGCTTACAAAGTGAGTGCCAAGATACCCATCACTGTTACACAGAGAAACCCTGTCTCAACCCCCACCCCAAAATTCACTTTTAAAAGTAATGAATATCCTAATTATTCATGTGGTAGTGTGGTTGCCTGCTTAAAAATTCTTTGAAATAAATAAAATTGACTTAAACTTTTTTGTTTACTATCAATTAAAATGAAAAGTGCTCATAATTAATGCTATCTTAACATGGTTTTAAAATGCAGTTAATGGGAGTCATCCATCTTCTGACATAGTTAATTTAGTTCTTGCCACGCTTGTAGCTGCTGAATTTGAATGTCATTATGTATTACAAGAACATGCTTTGCAACACCATTTTCTTTTTCTAAATATCAAAGTTAGTGGGACACTTTCTCAGTATATTCTTAGTTCTTGGTCCATTTATCAGTATTAATTCACTAATTCATGGCATCTAATAGTACTGAATAGCACAGGGAAGTAAATATTGTGCTTGGGTAGCTTATTCCAGGACATTGTGAAGTTGACTGTTAGTAAGACTGAGAAATGATTCTTCTTTAAAATGTTATTGATTTATGTTATATTTTCTTCTTTGGGAATTTTTTATTGATGTATCTGTGGAAAACTGAAACCTATGGCCACTTCAACTGGCCATTTCCTTTCACACGGGAATAGTTAGAAAGAATTGACATTCTTTCAATCTCTTGATCTTTAGCCTCTAACTCAGTGTTTCAGCCATAAGCCTGATAGCTGCTCTTTCAAATCACTGTTACATATTGTTGAAGATGTAGCTGAAATAGAAAGATGTATCTTATGGTGATATTTTATTTGTGCTGAAATGTGATTTTATTTGTATGTTAATAAGTAAAGTTGCCTGGAGATCAGAGGTCAAAGGGAGCCATAAGCAGAGTCAGAGGGTGGTAGCACATGCCCTTAATCTGATCACATGGCAGGCAGAGTCTCAGTGTGGTCAAGGACACAGCCAAATGTGGTAAAAGGAGCCTTTAATCCCAGTACTCACCATAGAGACCTGGAGGTCTGTATAGACAGGCAGTGATGAGGAAGTCATGCCGCTGGGCTTAGAGTCAATGAGAAAGCAGAACAAGAAAGCAAGAAAAGCACAGAATAGGCTGGAAGAGGTCTCTCACTCTGGGGAAGCTACTGCTGGTGGTAACCTAAAGCTAGTCATGGCTCTTGCTCTGATTTCTTTGGCTATTAACTCTTTATTTGGCTCTGTGTTTATTTAATAAGAGTGTTTAGAAGTTAACCTACAGTGTCTTGCTTGTCTTCAAGACATCTATGACATAGGAAGTGAGCTAAGGTTGACATGACTGGGACATAGCTAAGAAGGCCACGTAATACAGAATCTCATTCCAGTGCTATGAATGGACAGATGAAGGGAGCTGCTTTGTAGGAAGAAAGGGTACAGGACCATTTAGACTGCAGCTTGAACCCTGAGTGTGATCTACTAAGTGGAAAGGAAGTGTGTCTCCCAGTTTTATTATAGCAAGGCAAATAATATGGAAGAAAATTTGGGAAGGATGGAATGATAATTTGACCAGGGTGATTCAGACCTTGCATGCCAGGTGGCATAGTGATGTGATAGTGACAGTAATATGAATTCAGTGAATCTGGAGTGCTGAGACACTAGAGGAAAAATAATCGGTTAGGGATTGTGTGTATGGTATAAAGGAGGCAGACGAGCAAATCTAACACAGATGATGAGTGGCAGTGAGGAGCATTATTCAGAAAAGCTGTTTGCAGTGTGATGCTTTTCCTTTAACTGAAAGAGTCTTTGATGCAGGTTCTGGGCTTTTATGTAGTATTTATTTCTGATAAATGGTCAATTTTGTTCTGGTTTTTACTTGTAATGGGAGAATGTCTGCAGAGTTAGTAAGATACAATATATGTAAACATTTTTAAAAATAATAAGGACAAATATTTCCTTAGCTATGAAGCTATGATGGCAATAATTTAGTTTTCCCTGGTCATTTAGAAAGATATTTTGTTAGTATGGATCTGCATGTCAACATCAAGAATATTACTTATCGCACAACTTACATCTCTAACGAGGCTGATTAATCGAATTAAGTGGAAATACACGGTTGTATATTTTACTTCATCAGTAGTTTAACTGATTCAGTAACCAAGTATAGGAGTAAATTTTGAACTGAACATTGCTGCTAGTTCTTTCCCCTCAAGATAAAAGTTAGCTAGGGCAGTCTGGGATGCCCAGTACACATGTAACTTAAAAGTGAAGTTCTTCTTCATCACAGGTGTTTTAGAAGACTGGATAGATGCTTTATGAGCAAATTTAATAAGAGGTGGTCATGAAACATGAAATATCTTTGAATATATTTTTAGGGAAACATGAAATATTTTTGAATAGATTTTTAGTGGATTTAATAATAAAATAATGGTATTAGAAGTAATAGAACCAACCATTCTCCTTATTACTCTTCAAAAATATGATAACATACACTGCTATTTAAACAAAGCTCAAGAGAAACATTGGAATGTTTGTTCAGAGATATGGAAATTCTAGGAAAAGAAGTTTCTATCCATGAAGGTTAGAGTCTATTCTCAATCTGAGACCATAGTGGTGGCTACAGTACAAATGGAAATCAATCTCATTTGTTGTTGAAGTCCATAATCAGGAAATGGGAAGACTTCTAACAGTAGACTTCCCATTAAAAGAAGGATTATTTACCAGACATCCTCACTGTTATTTTACCTTCCTCCCTCCTCTTTCCATATTAATCTTCCTATACTCCCTAATGAAAGCCCACTCCTGATTTTCTCCTCCAAATAACTTGTATCCTGTTACTCCCTTCCTGATTGCTCCTTCCATTGTCTCCCTCTACTTTTCTTGTTTCTCCCGGTTATATACTCACATCTAGAGATGTGTGCTAGGAAATGCAGATGAGAGAGAACATGTGACATTGTTTTTCTGGGTCTCATTTATGATTTTTTTCTAGTTGCTTCCATTTACCTGCAAATTTCATGATTTCATCTTGAAATTGTCATGATTTCATTTTTCTTTACAGGTGCATAATATTCTGGAATGTATATTATCATATTTTTTCATTATCTATTTGACAGTCGAATGACATTTATATATATATATTTTCCATTTCCCAGCAATTGCGAATAACGTGGCAGTGCACATTGCTAAGCCAGTGTCTGTGGAGTGGGATGCCAGTCTACTGGGCGTACATGAAGGAGGGTATAGATGAGTTACATGGTGGACTATTTTTAGCTTTTTGAGAGTTCTCTACACTGACTTCCAAAAAGGCTGGACAAGTTTACAATCTCAGCAGCAGTGAATGAGAATTCCCTTTCCCCCACATCTTCTCCAGCACTTGTTCTTTTGTTGATCTTCTCCTTTCTGTTTGGGGAAAGACAAAAGCTTGAAGTTGTTTTCATTTGTATTTCCCTAATTGCAAAGGACAATGAACACTTTTCTAAGATGTTTCTTAACCATTTTTTATTTCTTATTTGAGAACTCTGTTCACATCTGAAGCCCGTTTTTTTTTTTTTTTTTTTTTTTTTTATGTGTTGTTTTTCTGAGTTCTTTGTAGATTCTGGACAATAATCTTCTGTCAGATGTGTAGATAGCAAAGAGTCTTCAATCTCTGTGGGCTTCCTCTTCAGTCAATTGATTATTTCCTTAGCTGTTAAAAAGCTTTTTAGTGTTTGGAGGTCCCTCTATTCAATTGTTGGCTTTGATGCCTAGGGAAATGGATTCCTATTCAGAAAGTCCTTTCCTACATCTCTATCACATAGGCTATTGCTTGTTTTTTTTTCCCCCTAGAAGGTTTCACAAGGTCTTTGATTCATTTGGAGTTAGTCTATGTGCAAGGTGACAGGTGCAGGTGTATCTTCATTCTTCTGCACGTGGACACTCAGTTTTCCCAGCACCGTTCGTTGTCTTTTCTGTGTATTATTTGTTTACCTAAAACTACATATAACACGTTTAAGTCTGTGTATACATATACCTATATGCTGTAAATGAAAACTTCCCTTGTGGGCTGATAATACTCTCTCCAAGAGCTATAGACCATCTAACAAAAATCCCAACACCAGCCCCGAGAAGCTCCCTTTTGAGTTGTTCGTCAGGGTTGTGCAAGAGACTCCCAAACTATAGGGTATTGCTGTTGCATTTGTTGCCTCACAGATGTTGATGGTAAACTATTGCTGACACCACAGATTTTGGACACAGGACCCAGAGGATCTAAAAAGGATCTGACCTGAAAGCCTCCTCCAAGGACTAGCTTTCACGAGGACGTGCCTCTAGGTTTCCAACAGAGGGAAACAACCAACAGTCCTACTCAGCTGTGAGGCCTATGAACTATAACCAGCATAATGTGATATCCAAGGCTGCCGTAGTAGCCCACGTACCTTGTTGGTAACTGACAGCTCTCTAATTGGAGTTAAGTTCACTCAACAAGAGTGATATCATTCCTAGCTCTGTAAACCTAGCCAACTACCAAGGACTAGTAAAATCATGGATCTTGGAAGAGAACTTAATAACCACTACTTTACTAAATCAGCATAATCCCTAACATGGTCTAAAAACCCATAGACAAGTGTAGTCCTCACCCTTCATCAAGGAAATGTCTCCTTGCAACAGACAATGATTACTATAGAAAACCACAACTGATTAAAATGCAGAGAACAAGTGACCTTGAGGTTCCCATCCTTGACACATTTACCACACAACTCCAGTACCTACTTCTCAGAAAGATTGTAATAGGCAGAGGAACAGGAAGTCTGCTCTGAGATTTCATCCTCTAGGAATGTCAGAGAAGCTGCATGCAGAGAGTCATCAACATGGCTGCATACACAAGGACCATACCAACAGACATGCTAACATGCAGCCATACACAAGGACCATACCAACAGACATGCTAACATGCAGCCATACACAAGGACCATACCAACAGACATGCTAACATGCTTGGGGAAAATCTCATGGGACCTCAACCCAAGACAAAGACAAGCAGGCAGGAAGAGAAATAGTCTTCCTTAGGGAAGAGCCCTGAAATTGCTTAACCAATACCAAATAGTCAGCCTGAAGTCATATATACACAAGTAAAATTATGCAGACTCAGAAAGTAGTATTTACATATTTAGAAATAAATGTATGTAACAGCAATTAATATATAGTGGCCATGAATTTGAGAGAGAGCAGGGAGGGACTGGAGGGAGAAAAGGGAAGTGGGAGAACAGTGTAATTACATCTTAATTCAATAAAATATTAAAAAGAACAATCATTTAATAAAACCTAAAGCATGGGTTAGTTTCTGACAGAAAACTGATGTTTTTATACATGCCCAGAATGAGAGAACAAAGGGTAATCGGTGGCACTCAGTACCACTTTTCTTACATGACATCAACTGCTCAATGTTAAACCCTCAAAATATTTCTAAACCCCACGTGCTGTCCCAGTGCTTGAGAGGTTGAAGCAGCATGCTGTAGCAGGAATCTTAGAGAGCCTTACTAATAAAATCAAGCCTGAGCTAAGTATTGGGGTGAACTGGAAGATCAAAGAACCAGAACAAGCCACAGCTATCTCACCTTGCCAACTTCTCTGCTGGTCTTGTTTCCTCAGACCGGATGCTTCTATGTCCTCATCCCAATGGCTCTCAGCTGAACTGTTGCTCGAAAGCCTGAAGCTTAACCAGCTAAAAGCTTAACCAGCCAAATGCTTCTAGTTTCTAGTCCTCACGCCTTATATACCTTTCTGCTTTCTACCACCACTCCCTGGAATTAAAGGCTTGCTTTCTGGGATTAAAGGCATGATGAGTCACCATGCCTGTCTGTATCCTTGAACACATGGATTTCTGCCTCTGGAATGCTAGGATTAAAGGTGTGTGCTACCACTGCCTATCCTTTATGTTTAATATTGTGGATGCTCTGTCTTTGACCCCAGATAAGTTTATTAGCATGCACAATATTTGGGGGAATCCAATACCACAGCATGCTCACATGTTTGAAGCTGAAAAGGATACGTGATAAGATCCTGTCTCAAAAAAGATTGTTTTTAAAGCTAAAATCAAGTGCTATGCTTCAGAATCAATCTTGTTAATGGAAAAATTCAGAGAAAATATTTGATCAGAGTAGAATAAAAGACTATAAAATTGACTTTATCTTTCCTCTGCCTATTTTCAGAGCTTCTTAAAAGTGATCCAGTATGGCCTGTATTTGCTTATAGAGCCACACAGGCTTTTTCAATTGTGATGAAAGTGTTCTGAAGTGTGTATCACATGTGTTCACAGAGATACTCTTTATTGATGCCATTATCACTAAGTACACCAGAAATTGTCAAAATAGAAACTAGTCTTTTCCCAAGACTATTGCTCTTTTTGAAATTAGCAATCACCAGTGATATCAGAGTAAGAAGCAATGACCAATTTTATGAAGTTCAATCTTTGGAAAAGTGAGTCTCATCTTAGACAGGTTCCTATGTCTTTCCATTTGAATTCAGGCCTCAAAATTGCTCGCGAAACCTTAAAATTATGTTCATTGTACTCACACAGCAAGTTGTGTCAAAAGTTACCAAAAGTTGTTTGTTTTCATTTTGGTTTTTCTTTGTCTTTTAAATCCGCTCAAACATTGCATTATATGGTATGCATAAAGACTTTTTGCAAAATATATTTATATATGATCATACCAAATTGATAATATATATTGCAATGAATACCTATACTTATAAATGATGGCTCTGTACAATTACCTGAACAATAACAGAAGATAATGATACTGGCTAGAGGAAATGCAATATAATAGAAAGCAAATTCTTTTTTTTTTTTTTTAAATTTGAGGACATTTTAGCTGTATATGTAGCAACTGCTTTTAAACATTCAAACAAAATTAGAAAAATGTAATATTTAATAAAGCTGTGTGTGTGTGTGTGTGTGTGAGAGAGAGAGAGAGAGAGAGAGAGAGAGAGAGAGAGAGAGAGAGAGAGAGAGAGAGAGAGAGAGAGAAAGGTGGGGGTAGGAGGGAGAGAGATCATCTCTTGGGCAATGTTAGGCAAACACTTTAGCACTTAGCTACATCCCCAACCTTAGGGCTAGTATAGATGTTTTCTAGATAGTTTAGCTTTGAAGAACTTAATCTAGAATTTATTCTAGTTCGTGCCATAAAATAATCATGGTATCAAGTTTTAAACTGATTTTTATGTTTTTAATTGAAATCTAGTAATGTGTATTCTATGAGAATTTTCTGAGTGTGTGAGTCAATGAAATTTTAGTTAACGTAAAAAGCTTTGATCCTATCACCACAGTTCAGTTTTAAAGCATTTTTGTTTCCCACCACTTTGTGAGAAATTAGCTCATGTTGTAAACCTGGGAAACTTCTGATTTTATTCTTTCTCTATGAATTTGTGATTTGTGGATGTTCACACCAATGAAATCATTGAATGTAGTCTTTTTCATCTAGTTTCTTTCAGTTAATATGTTTTCAGGTTAATTTGTGTAGTAGGATGTATCAATATTCTGTTTCTTTCTGTTGTCAGTCAGCAGTCTGTTACATAGACATGCTGTGATTGGTTTTTCAACACACCAGTTAGCAGTCATTTGAGTTGTTCCCAATTTGGAGCTCTTTTTATTATTTATTTACCACTTGAGTGCATGTCTATGTATGCACACCTGCTTGAATGCATGCACACATGTCATGGCATGCGTGTGGAGGTCAGAACAGCTTGTAGAAGTCAGTTCTCTACATCCCTCATGTGCATCCCAGAGGTTAAACTCAGGTTGTCGGCTTTGGCAACAAGCACCTTTATGAGCCAAGTCATCTTGTTGGCCCCAGTTTGGAAATATAATAAGCAGTACTGCTATGAATTCTCACATCCAAATCTTTGCATTTACCTCAGGCAGTTCCTAGGAGTGGTATTACTGGGTCGTTTGACATTTGTTTATCTTCTTGTACTAACAGGCTGTATTCTAGGTTGGTCATACAATTTTACATTTCTACTATTAAAATAGGAGTACTTCAGTTTGTTTACATTATTGACAAATACTTTATTGTCTGTGTTCAGTTTATATCTATTCAAGTGGATATGTAATGATAGCTGGTGATTTTAATTTGTATTTTCCTAATGAAAAAAAGCTATTGCACACTCTCTGTATACTTATTAGATGTCGATAACTTTTGAAATATTTCAAGTTAGATGAAGATTGTTTGCTGGTCTTTTGCATTATTGCATTATAAGAGATACAAGTCCTTTGCTAGATAAAAGATTTACAGATAACTTCTTTCTATATAAAAGAATGTAAGTTTATGTGATATTTTGTTTTCATGCATAATCTTAATTTGGGAAGAAAGTACCGCTTAGACCGCAACCTGAAAGAGGGTTATTATCTATCACTGGCTATAATTGACAGTCTGTAAGTTGTCATTCCTATGATTTGTTTGCTATTTCTCTTTGAAGGAGACTTGAATCTTATTGAAAACACTGAATCAATATTATTTAAACTCCTATATCCTATTTACTGATGATTCTACCAAAGCAATTATTATGTATTTTCTCATTTATTCTAAAAATGTAACCATTGTTGAAAATATTCTTTGAAGTTTTTCTTTGTATCCTGAACCAGTTTTCAGTGCCCGACCTGTGCAAGCACACACGTGTATGAGTGCACACACACACACACACACACACACACACACACACACACACACACCCCTGAGTGTAATTGTCTTTGCTTCAGAATGTGAGAGTTAGCATTGTGTCAATTGTGGAGCTCACCTTACAGTTGCTAGGCTCACTTTCACTGCTAAGGTGAGTGTCAGGTGGAAAAATAACAATTTAGTGAAAATAAAAATCCAAAACAATGAAATCCATCAGCAAATATGCTTTAAGAAGACAACATGAAGTCTAAAGGTTCTAAAGAACTGGGTGAATCAATATTAACCTGCTGGGATGAGGAATTCCTGAATCATCTTCTCAGGTGATCTGGGGGAAGTGGCTGCTTGGGCACAATCCTCTGGGTGCCTCCTCCCAGTTTCTTTGGGGCAGAGTACTCCTCTTTTCAAATAGAAGAAACAAAAAGTTTTTTGACCTGCCATTGTTAGCGTGAGATGAGTGTCCTTTCTACTTGAATATGCCTTTTGTTTCATTTACAAAAGTCTTTCCTGAAGAAGACCTTGAATGAACACCTGGCATTTCATCAATTATTGTGCTGCTACAGGGTGCTTCTCCTGAGTCTTTTGTTCATGGATTGAAAGGGCAGAGCATAAACAGACCACTTCTCTGTGCCTTGCCTTCACCAGATGTAGATGTGGGGGCAGGGAAAGCAGCACAAATTTGATATTCTGTTGAAGGATAAGCTTTTTAAGAAAAAAAAATATATACCTTTCTTACAGATGTAACATACATTCACACTAAATGTTTTACTTAAGTCACTTTGTAAGGAACTGTGTTGAAGTGAAATTCATAGGAGCATTCAATAAATATCAAATTAATTTGGAGTAATGGAATGTTGAACTGATTGTACAAAGACCTGAGAAAAGATCCTTCTCCTGGGTCTAATCCAATACTTTGAGTCCTCATCCCTCTTAAAGGGAACTTCTTTTTGCAACAAAGAAAGCATTCCAGAAAACCACAACCAGTCAGAATGCAGAATTGTGGGGCCCAGTCCTAAAGTGCATACCTACACTACAGCTGCTGCATCTAAGGCTCGGGGATCATGCTGGAAGAAGAGACAAAAAGGGTTATAAGGACCAGAGAATAGTTCATGGGAACTGCCTCCTGAGCATGTCAGCAGCTACAACTATAAAGTGTCACCAATGTGACTACCTAAACATTTGTTAAACAGGGATGATAGTAGACTAACATGAAGTGGGGAAGCCCATGAAACCTCAGCCCTACACAAAGAATGATGGTCAATTAAGAAATCCTGAGAACAGGCAAGTGTCTTCCCCTGGGGAAAACACACCAATTAGTTACTCTATACCAAGTGGTCAGACATGAAAATATACACACAAGTAATACTATATATACCAGGTAGTTTATGTTTAGGAATAATATTCCTAAATATGTATGCATATGTATATGCATAAACATTTAATAATAATTAATGAAAATAAAAAAAGACCATGAATTAGAAACAGAACAAGAAAGGGGATATGAGAGAATTTTGAGCAAGGAAAGCAAAGGTGTAAATGATGTAATTATAATCTCAAAAAATGACAGAAATAATTTTAAAACATCAAGTTTCTGAGATGAAATCGTGAAAGGTGATGTTGTTCTGTTTGCTGTGAATATGTGTTGCTCTGATTGGTTGATAATAAAGCTGTTTGGCCAATGGTGAGGCAGAATAGGGTTAGGTGGGATATTCTAACTAGAAAGGAGGAAGGAGAAATGCAGAACAGAGCAGATGCTGCTAGCTGCTGTCAGAAAAAACAAGATGTAAAGGTCCTGGTAAGCCACAAGCAACATGACAAAGTGTAGATTTATAGAAATGGGTTAATTTAAGATGTAGGGGCTTGCTACCAAGAAGTCTGCTATGGCTGTATTTTAAAAATAATATAAGCCAGTGTATGTTTATTTGGGTCTGTGGCTGCGGGACTGGTAGGTGAGAGAGATTTGTCCTGACCATGAGCCAGGCAGGACACAGGAAAACTTCTGGCAACAAATGGCACCAAAACATGGGGCAAGAATTTCCACCCAAAACCTGAGGAAGTTTAAAAAAAAAAAAAAAAAAGCTAAAACTCAGCTAAAAACAGCTTCCTAGTTGTGTTTCTCAGGCAAGCCATGAGCTACAGTATGGTGAGTTCGCAGGCATGTGGGCTTGACCTGTAGCATGGCGGGTTCCTGTCTCAGTACACAGAGGTGTCTCCAAACCATGCAGTATGCTGCATAATGGATCTAGCTTTTGTTAGTACACACACACACACACACACACACACACACACACACACACACACACACAAACAGTTTTCTGGGCTACACGCTGCTAGATTAGAGGCATGGACCCACTGCCTCCCAAAGTCAGCAGAGACTATGACTCCCAGAGCTGACGGTAAATTATCTCCACCATGTTGAAAAGCTGAGATGGGCAGAGTCAAAGCTGCCACTTCAGTACTATCCATGCTGTAGTTTAAAGCAATAGATATACAATAAGACAGATTCAAATAAAATAAAACTCTATAAACAGTTTACATTATATGTAAAAATGTATGTAGGCTTGGAAGAGAGAGGAAAAAGAAATATATGCAGTTATATAAATAAATAGTTTTAAAAAGTAAAGTCTTTTAAAAAGACAGTAAAAGTAATATAAAAAATAAGCCGCATAAAGATGGATATTACACAGAGAATCTGGATTGTGTTGTCTTTGGGATTTTTAACTGCAGAAAGACATTTGATTGCAATGGCTGCTGAGTTAAACCAATATGTATGTATATTTTAAAGATATCTTGACTTCAAAATGTGTGTCTAAGGATATGTTGCTTTGGAAAAGAGGTTCTGCTTTTGTTTCCACAGAAGATGAGAACCTGTGGCTAATATTGTTTGATCAGCCAAGACCCCCTGAAAGGTCTCTGATGATACCATGGCCCAGATGATCCAACATCCAAAAACAGCTTCAAGGCAACTGGCTCAAACAATGCAGCCTCACAGACGACTCTAGTCAGGACTTGACCATAATTCCTAACTTTCTCAGGATCCCTCAAATTCCCAAAATATTGTTTAAAAATGTTTATTTCTATTTAAAACAGGTTGATTATAAATGCAATCTCTTTCTAAAGAAGAAAAGGGTTTAGATAATATAGATATGATAGGATGAAAAGGTAGATTAATGAACCTACTTTTAAAGAGCAACACATATTCACAGCATTCGGAACGACATCACCCATCAAAATTGGATTTCCTCTAAGAGGGAGGAAGGGGGATAGTGCATAATTTTTCAGTGGAGACACTCAAGGAATTTTATACACCCGCCCTACATTTCCATCCAACACCATGAAGGTTTGGTTGAACACTTTATGAAGCATAAGAGATAATTCTCCCAGTCAATTCTCCCATTGCTTCATGTGGTGCATGAACAAACTGGCATGGTTGCATTTGAATAAAACTTTAGTTTTGGACAGTGAAGTTGGAATCCAATATCATTTTCCTTTGTCATTAAATAAATATTCATTGTATGTTTTCTGTTTTATAGCAACCTAAAAATAATTAGGGGAAAAAAAAAACTTGTGTTGTAGACTATACAAAAGCAGTCCATGAGTCAAAATTAGCTAACATTTGTTATACAAAGAATAAACTGAAAAACTTAAAACTCAAATTAACACAACTTTTCAAAAATGTAAAGGTAATGGTAATGAATCAACATACATAACAGTTTGATCATGATGTAGGTTCATATATTCATGAGTAGATACTGGTAAATAAAAATGTATAAAATAGTAACAAAACAATAGATTCCTACTATAATAGCAGGGAAGCCATGCTTGGCTAAGGAAACTGATCCTTTTTTTTTTTTTTTTTTTTTTTTTTGATGGCAGTTACTACATCAGAGCGTACTGGCTGCTTTACATATAATACCAACCTCCACATGAAAAGTCAAAACCACCTTTGATGGTGAGGACTGCCAGAGCTTGTCTTTACCAAACTCACAGTAAATGCCCAGAAAGTTTGGTACCAATGATTTCCTGGGTTCTTGAGAAGGAATATCATTTAGAGTTCACCTGTTACCTGCCATTCAGAAGCCTTTTAATACAAGCTGGAGGACACATATAGGGTTTCCTTTGTTACATATTTTTAAATTCCACATGTAATATAATAGTGTTTCAGATTCTTTCAACCCAACCTTTTGAGAACACATTAATTTGCTTGCACCTACTGTGGGTTGAATAAGTTACTGTGAGTCTATATGACAGGCCTACTTATAAAATGACTCACTTATATACTTATCTTTTCTTTATCTTTACAATTATTATTTACTTCCAGGTGCCATTAAATATATATTTTGAATCCAGAGACACAATAATAGGTAAAATTTTATGTTGTATATAAGCTAATAAAATTGGTAATATGTTTTCTATTTTCAATAATTGTTTTTGTCATTATTATTATTTTTTCTTTAATGGGCTTTAGATGATGTTTTAAAGTACAATCTTTACCATAGTATCTGTCTAGGTATACCCATGGCCTCTTATTGTGGAGTATGTAGAAGCTTACAGTGTTTCTGTGAAGTGCTTGATCATAGGTGTGTTGTATGTTGTGACCATATGACATGCATCTCAACTATGGAAACGATGTAGCTAAAGACAGTACATAAGTGAGTGAGTGTGGTTGTGTTCAAGGAAAACATAGAACATATGTTGGTCTCATATGGGCCAGCAGCCCCAGCATCTTTGTTGGTTAGCTCCTGTTCTGTAGTATCTTGTGATTGTCTCAGAACATTTGGCATTTACAGCGAAATTAGGAGCCCATGGTTTTCTTGCAGTATTAACTTATATCAATGCTGTGTGTTGATGAACTAGCGTTTTTAAATTGTTAGGTTTTTTTTATAGTATGTATATTTTTGAAGAAAAGGATTCTGTTATCAGGGAAGTTGGGGCTCCCTCTTTGTGTTGTTAGTCTCATTAATAAAATAATATAATAGTGAACTCAGAAGGAAGTTTAAGGATAATTTCATTAGAGTTTAAAAGAAAAGTCAGGCAAGCTGTAAATTTCAGCTGCCTCGAAGAGGGAGATGGAGAAGAAGAAGAGAGAAAATAATGTTATTTGAATTTAGGGAAGTAGCCATATGGCAACAAGGAGGTAGTTTCAGAGAAAGAATAAAACAGCTCAAACCCCTACAGGAAGCATACTTCTGCTGACTCCAAAGGAAAAGACAGAAGAAAAAGGAGAAGATACACCTTTCTGACTCAGAAAGATAAGGAGACCTAAAAGAGATCGTAGCACAGGAGCAGGCCTTCTGGGAAGAAAGACAACATTATCTCATGAACAGGATAATTAGCCATCGTATTTCTCTATTACAGTTTAAAGTGAATTAGCCTTCCTCTGCCATGTAATCGACAGGCTCAGCTGGATTAGTAGGCTTGGAATGTTAGGTTTCCACCCAAGGCCAAGAAATTCTGTTCTTTGTCTAGATAGAATCACTTTCCTGTACTGGGCCTCAGTAGAGCCCTGACCTGAGCCACTGCTGTAATTCTACATGTTTTCCTTTTTCCATAAAGTATGGATCATGCTTATAACCCAGTATATTTGAGTGACTAGATAAATCATTGTCTCCCTAAATATTGGACCAAGCTTTTTATTCAAAACTTGCAGATTAAAAATTCTAACATGCCAGCCAAACCAAAGGTACTTGGTAGAAGAAACTTCAGTAGTTAAATGCAATGCTGCATTGTTCTGTGTTAGACTGGGAAAAACATTTATAAATCCATATGCTCTATTACCATATGCATAATTATAAATAGTCATTTCTTCCTCAACATACTATTAGATGCTAAATTCTGAGTTGATTAGATTTTCATGAATTAATTTATAAATATAAACTTTTAATTTATTTTTAATATTAAATTATAAATATTTTCTATGAGGCTTATTTAGTTTATAATAGTTTTCTAAACAATTCTTGTATGTCAATTTTCCTTTTTAAAGGGTCACTTTAGTTCTCAGAATATTGATTTTTTAAAATTATTTACAAATTATAAAGCACTTCATATTGTGGACTACCTGAATAAGATTTGATTCTATAATTTCAGCTTTTTGACTTGCTTCTGATTTACTAAATAATTGGTGGGAAGACACCTTTTAGAAGGTTATAATGAATTCAATTTCTTATGGAGAAACGTTTGTTGCTTAATTTTCAGGAATTTGTAATTCATGTCTACAAACCAAAAATTTTGTGTAATTTAGCGTCTCCTGTCTGGTTCATAGGTACCTATAGAAATTTACCTGGCAAGGTTCCATTATCAAGTGTTAATGACTTTGCTGTTAATCACAGAATTATTGCAGCATGCCAGTTAGTGAGCTAATAGTAAAGTAGCTTAAAGTTTAAAAGTATGAAAGGGTGAAATTGGAAAGAATATGAGAGAACTGAAAATATAAAAACACAAAAAAATGGAGGCTGGAAAGGTGGTTAAGAGCATGTACTGCTTTTGTAGAAGACATGAATTCAGTTCCCAGCACCCACCCCAGGGCTTACAACCAACTGTAACTCCAGTTCCAGAAGATCTGAGGTCCTCTTATGGCCATTGTTGGCACTGCACACACAGTACACACACACACACACACACACACACACACACACACACACACACACACACACACACACACAAAAAAAAACACTCATACACATAAAATAAAATAAATTTATTTTAAAAGATAAACCAAGAACAAATTTCATCATATTTGTACTGCTGAAATTTTACATGTTAATTGCCACAAATACAAATAAATACAAAACCAATCTATCAGGTTTGTGAAAGGATATATAGCCACTGACTACAATTTAAAAATACATTAATGAATACCAATTCCTTATAAAAGTTGAATGTGTGAACAGTTCCCAAAGTAGTCTTCACTAAACCTTCTGCAAGGCTGAATAAGTGATTAGAACATCAGTGACTGTGGAGAGTTAGGGATGTTGCAAGGCCAGAGACAGGTAATCTTGGGTCATCCTTATCCCTCTTAATAACCATGTATTACCCTCATCTGTGTCTGACCTGACAGCCTTGTGACCACTGGGTGAATCATTTGGAGTGTACAAAGCACTGGTTTTCCTTTGGAATGTATTAATTTAGCAGACAGCTAGATTCCACCAACTCAAAAACTGAAGCCGACAGCAGAGTTTGCCCAACTTTGCTGTAACCTGCCTCTCTAATGTTTCCAACAATATTTCAGGAAAGTGACATGACTTATGTGTTTTTTTTTTTTTTTGTCCTGTTACTATGAAAACTTCATTAAACAGCTTCCACATTTTAACATTGAATTTAGGGTGACTTTAATTCTTTGTTCCCAGGTCATGGTCATTCATATTTATCTCCAGACTAAACTACCTCTTATCCCTTTTACGGTGAAGGTTGTTTTTGTGTCTATAAATGCTTACTTAGTAAATGCTGATGACTATTTGAGTAATATCTTTTAGGCAGAACTGCCGCAGGGCTAGCCAAGGTAGCCTAGTAAAGGGCAATTATGAACTTCATCTTGGCTGAGTGGAAACCTGAAACAAAATCAACATGTCTGTGAAGTCTGGTTTCAAAGCAAATGTCTTACAACTGACAAGCACCTGATTTTCACTGATTGCCATAACTGTTGGAACTAATCAATGATTTCTTCCCCTTTGTCTGCTGTAGAAATTCTAAGACAGAGTGTGTTTGCTGTCCTCTGTATTTCTAAGCAGCAGTCCCTGTGGGCCACAGTCTCTTTTCCTCGAGCTCCAGGGGAGACCCAGGTACTTAAGAGTGGAAACCGAATAGCAGCTTTGGTGCACACAGCCAGCCTCAGCTAGCCCCAGCCCAGGCGTCGGTAGCCACAGGTAGCCCCAGCCCAGGCATCGGTACTCACAGCCAGCCCCACTTGTAGTTAGCCAGGATGCTTGTCTCTGGTTCTGATGACTGTTGTTTGCTTTGTTTGTGGGTTTCCAAGAGGAAATATTTTAAATAGTGAATAAACAACCCAAGTGAAATTGTTTGACCTCTTACTAGGCGTAAGGCGTAAAATAGATAAATCTGGATGTTATGAGTAGAATTTTCCCCTTGTGAGGTCTATGCATCCCATTCATTTATAGTCAAGGTATTATCAGATGTATGGGCAGGAAGTCCAGAGTCTTTAATGGGAAACGTGGAAGTGGTAATATTTTGGCTTTCAAAACATGTAAGAAATGGCTGAGGATACTGTTGAGCATGGGAAGAGGTTCTCTTCCCTCTTTGAATCCTCACTTATAATCTCCCAAACATGCTTCTCTTAAAAGCAAGGCTAAGTCTACATGTTTATGATCTTACTTTAACTTTCCTATGCTTCATTTATTTACGCATGAGTGTATAGTGTATGTGCATGCATGTGTAGGGTTGTGACCCTTGTTTGTGGGTATTGGAGGTGGGAGTCGGGAGTCATCCTATCGTTCTCTTCCCTATTCCTTGGAGACAAGTCTCCCCCTGACCCTGGAGTTAACTCATTTTCAACTAGATTGGCAACCCACAAGTTCCAGAGACACTCTCGTCTCTGCCTTCCAGAGTTTGTATTGCAGGTACTCAGGAAACCATGATGGTTTGGGATGTAGATGCTGGAATCTGAACTCAGGTCCTAATGGTTTCAAGCAACTGCCCACAGAGAACCCTTCAGCCCTTCTATTTTATTTTTAAAGAATTCAAAGTACAGGCACTCATGGTTTTGAGCTAGATTTCAAAAGTGTTAGTCACATGCCTTGTTTCTAATTTTATTGTTTGTATAATCTGTGTGTTAGATGACTTTTAGGAAGTAGTATGATCATATCCCAAAGTTTTCAAGGGAAAATACATCTTCAAAAAGATGAAAATATATAGACCATTGAAAAATGCTTTTAAATTATAAATTATGAGTACATAAAATTTAAATAGTGCACACATGTAAAACTGAAAAACAGCCTTCCAAATCTGTGAATTTGTGCATGTGCATATGTGTGTCTGCACACACACACACACACACACACACACACACACACACACACACACACGCACACACACCTGCTAATCCCTCTGCAAAAGGACTAGTAAGCATTCCTGAAAGGTTTTCATGATGCTATTGCATTTACACACACAATAAAAATGGCCTCTATCTTCAGTGTGTTGCAGTTTCTTATTTATTGTGGCTGTTTCTATGCTGTCTTAGTCAGTGTTTTAATTGTGATGAAACACCATGCCCAAAAGCAACTTGGAGAAGAAAGAATTTGTTTCATTTAACATGTCCAAGTCACAGTCTATCACTAAGGGAAGTCAGGACAGGATCCTGGAGGCAAGAACTGAAGTGGAAGCCATGGAGGAATGCTGCTTACTGACTTGCTCTCCGTGGCTTGCTTGCTCAGCCTGTTTTCTCATAGGCCTAGGACCACCTGCTCAGGGATGGCACCACCTACAATGTGCTGGGTCCTCCCACACCAATCATTAATTAAAAAAACACCCACAGACTTTCCTACCTGGCAATCTGGTGGAGGACATTTTTTTTTAAGTGAAGTACCCTCTTCCCAAATGTCTCTCGTTTGTGTCAAGTTGACAAAGCACTAGCTAGCATATATGCTAATATATGTGTCGACTTTTTTTTTTTTAACACTTTAATATAGTATCTTATAATAAGGGCAATATGTGCAAATTAGCATAGTTCTTCCACAGTATTACAGAATATTTGATAGAATGAGTGTATGTCGTGGTTTGTAAGAGAACTGTGCCTCCAAATGCTTGTGTTTGAACACTTGGTTTCCATATGGTGGTGCTACTTTGAGGAGATTGTGGAGTCTTGCTGGAACAAGAACCACTCAAGGCAGATGGTGACTTTTTTTTTTTAACAGCATGGCCCCACTTCCTGTTTTTCCTCTCTGCTTCCTGTATGCAGATAAAATGTTATGTTCTTCCTGATACCAGGTTTGCTTCCTTGCCTTCCCACCATAATGGGACATACCCCCTCTGGAATCATAAGCCAACATAACTCTTTCCACCCTAAGTCACTTTGGTTGTAGCATTTATCAGCGTGATAGAAAATAAATCAGAACAGTGTATAATTTGTCAAATTTTGCCTTTTTGTATGTACTAAGGTTTTAGTTTTTATTACTGAAAAATGTTGAAGTAAACCTAACTTTATTTGGAACTTGTGAACATCTATTAAATAGTCCTAAAAATGGCAGTATTAGATTACAGTGTGTTGTTAGTCAATATGCCAGTGGTCTCTTTTTTGTTGTGTTAATTATATGATCCCACTAAAGATCTATGAGACTATTCACTTCCTAATAGGGTGCACACTGTATTTCATAAGCTTTCTAATGTTTGCTACTATTATGAACAAAAAATGACATATGATTTGATGAATCTAATTAATGACATTGAAATTTTGTTTACTATTAATTGACCATTGACGTAATTCCTTCCTACCCGTGTTTTATGTGCAATTGTTTATTTATTTTTTTTGTGGGAGTGAGGTCTTTCAAAGGCTAAGTAAAATACAGATTTCTTTTTTTGATATTCCTTTGTTACCTCCTTCTTGGATTCGTGGTAGAGGAATGTAACCACAGCTTTCAGCTTTTCCCTCTCGCTGGTCAGTGTTTTACTGTTTCCTTATGACTCCTTTCTGCTGCACTCAGCAGGACTGACCCCATGAGCTTAAAATGTCCAAGTCAGAATTCTTACTTTGGTGGAATGGATTCATGTCTGGTTTTGTTCTTCAAAAAAGTAACAAACACAGTAATTATCAGCCCAAAGAGCTAGTATCTCAGAATGGTTACTTCAATGGTCTGTATTTTCTTAAGAATTCCTATATTTTAGGGTTGCCGATGGTTTTCTTTGAAATGATCTTAATTCTGATAGAGTCCTATATTTTACAAGCCAAAGTTGATATCATTAAAAGATTATTTTTATTCCTTATTTGACTCAAAGCTTTAGATTTTCAGACATATGGCATTTTCAAAAATAATAATGAGGGCATCTTTAACTCCAACATGTAATGCATACTTCTTCACAAAACCTGTAATTTAATACTCCACACAGAATATTGTCCTCAAGGAGTGGATACTGATTCGATTAGTCAAGTTTCTGCATCCAGACACTAGTCTAGGCCCATCTGCTGTGTATCTTCAAAGAAATTTATCATTGTCCCAATTACCATTGTTCTTCTGTATTTACATTATTTCTTCATGTGTCTGTTCCAAGGGTACTATCAAGTGCAGAGATGTGCTGTACTGGCCATGCTCCTTCTACAGGTGGTAGGGAGACAGGGCCTCACCCTGTATCTCAAATGGATCTTTAACTCTTCTTCTGCCTTCACTTCTACAGTGCTGGGGTCACAGGTGGGTGATACAGTGTCTGACTCCATTTTCCAACTTGACCCAAGAAGATCATATTTCTCTTATTGCTGACAAAATTTATCTCTGGTTAAACAAATAATGCATTTAGTTGATGTAATTATGATTTTTAAAGTTGTACCTTTCTTATTTTCTAAAGCCTTAGCTTGGATTTGAAGTTTAATTCTTTCTATCTAGCTATCTATCATCTATCTATCTATCTATCTATCTATCTATCTATCTATCTATCTATCTATCTATCTATCTATCATCTATATTCATCCAAATTGATTCTAATGAAAGAGACAATTTGTGTGTTTCAATCTGAAATGCCTGTAGCAGTGTGTTGAGAAATGGTCTATGAACTTGCTAAAGCTTAAGCCAATAAAATATTATTAGAAACAGCATTCATCATGTCTTCCACTGCTCTAAGTGCAGGATTACCAACAACTGCCATAATAAATTTAACACATTCACACAGCCTTCTAGAAAGATCTATTAATAGAGGCACAAAATGTGTTTTATTTTAGAGCTCTGAGAATAAGCATTTTACTTTAAAAGCCAACGTTAGTGTCATTCAAAGATAATTTTTATTCTTTATTTGACTAAAGTTTTAGATTCTCAGATATATACCATTTTCAAAATAACAATGAGGGCATCTTCTGCCTCCAACATGTAATGCACACTTCTTCACAAAACCTGCAATTTAATACTCAGCACAGAGAATGTCTGCAAGGATTGGATACTGATTAAATTATTGAGGTTTCTGTACCTAAACAAATGATAGTTGTCTTTTGTACTTCCTTGGGCTCCAAGCTCTCCTTCCACATGTCCTCTGACTTCCACATGTACACTTTGGCACACATTCACCCATATTCACATACACATACACACACACACACACACACACACACACACACACACACAAATAGAATGATAAGTAGGCAGACTTTTAAATGGGTCACTGTCTATGACCTTCTGCAGTTATTTCTACACATAAGATTTTGTTCTTCAACTACTTTGTGGGCTCTGTTGAGAAATTCAACCAAGTTCTTTGAAATTCTCTATTTTATTTTATTTTATTTATTGGTTTTTCAAGACAGGGTTTCTCTGTGTACTTTTGGTGCCTGTCCTGGATCTCACTCTGTAGACCAGGTTGGCCTCGAACTCACAGAGATCCTCCTGGCTCTGCCTACCAAGTGCTGGGATTAAAGGCATGAGCTACCATCACCCGGCTTGAAATTCTCTATTTTAGACTGGCTAAATTAACACTTCATATTCCACAGACTTAATTTTAATTTAGTGGGAAATAAGAAAGGTGATAAACAGGGTCTATCTTGTCTCATACCAGTTATGAGACGCAACCCACTCAAAAGTCTGGTCTTCCTGTTCCCAGCAACAGGAAGAGATGGCAAGAGAAAAAGGGCCCCAGAGACCCTGAGCTCAAACCTGCAGCAACACACTTCCAAATAGTGAACCGCTTCCCAAAAATAAAAGCTACTTCTGAACACACGCTTTTAGCTGTCATCAACATCAAACAAAAGCCATTTCTTTAGATAGAATTTCAGTTGCTGCAGCATGAGAGGACACATGGCTCGTCCAGTCCTTTCTAGCATCCTTCAGAACAGATCAGACAGGTGATTCTAATGTTTTTAAGGCTCACTCTATTGTTTTGTTCAAGTGTGCACCATATATGCCTAGTTTTATACCATGTCCAAATTGTTTTCTAATGTCTTAAAAATGCCCCTTCACAACAACAGAACTTATTTACAAAGCACTTTATATTTTACAGCAAACTTTATATCTACCACCTCATTTGATTTTTACATAGACAAATACAATCGTAAAAAGTAAGTGTTGTTTCTTAAGGAATGTTCCCAGAGTGTCTTTACCTTTAAAGGTAAAGTAAGATCCCTTCCTTGATAGGCTCCTGTTCAGAGCCTCTTTGTAACACCACCATTTTTTTTTTCCAGTTTAACACTCGGTACCAAAGACAACAGTCTGCAAAGTTTTAGGGCTGTTGTAACAACCTTCTCTGACCAATTTTAGTCAGAGGGGTCAGTGGCTATTTGTTCAATCAGAAGACCTTGTATTCTACCACATTTCTCAAAGAGTTTTCAACTCAGCTATCTCATTTGATCTTTGTACATACATGAAAGTCAAAAAACAAGACACAATCATGTCTTAGCTTATGCAGCCTTGTACCTTTTGGATCTAACACAGTACCTGAGAACTAAGAAATACTACAGAAATGACGTCAGCCTAAAAGAAACAGATAGGACAAGGAAACCAGTGGTGGAAATGGAAGCATGGCGTATTCAGTTGGGAATGGGGCTAAGATTGACCCCTAAGTCTTCCTTGTGTGGGGCACTGACACACTTCCAGCCCTGTCCAACCAAAGTGGGGAGACAGAAAAGAGGATTCCATGTCAGACCTGCTAGAAAGAACCACAAGTCATACTACAAGCTGAGGCATATGGGTACTAAAAATGAGAGGAGATTACTAGTTATCCGATATCTATCTGCCTATAACCAGCCTACTATGAGCCTCATGTTTATACAGAAGAATCATAAAGTTGGGGAACACACTGAAGGCATAGAGAACTGAGGACATTCAAAGCGATTTTACCCTCCTCTCAAATAAGTACTTCACACAGGGTTGCTGTACTTGCTTCATTATGGTGGTATTTTATTTGTACTGAAATGTGATTTTCATTGTATGTTAATAAATAAAGTTGCCTGGCGGTCAGAGCTATTAGAGCCATAGCAAGAGCACGGTGGTGGTGGCGCATGCCTTTAATCCCAGCACTTGGTAGAAGAGCTAGGTAGATCTTTGTGTGTTCAGGGATACAGCCAGCATTGGAGACATACGCCTTTAAGACCTGGAGGGCGGTACTTACAGGCAGTGACGAGACAGTCATGTGTTTGGGTTTACAACCAATGAGAAGGCAGAACAGAAAGACTATTTAAAGACAGACACAGAGGAAGTAGCTCTCTTTCGGGAAGCTAGGAGCATTGCAGGAGGTAAGATTTTAGCTCTGAGCTCTGACCTCTGGGCTTTCTCTTTTACATTGGTTCTGTGTTTCTTATTTTAATAAGACAGTTGGTTACATCTACACTTCATGGCATCCTGCTAATGTACGGAGTCTTACTGCTGCTCGTCACTAATCAAGCTGGTAGAAATAAAGCATGTGTTCAGCTCAGCTTAATTCTCCTTCCCCTCTTTCCCCTGGCAGGGCGCTTTTAGAAGAGTAAGTTCCACAACTGTTAGACACACGTTTTTAATGGATCAGTTCACTGACATTACATAAATGATGAGAAACATGAGAGAAAGGGCCAACTTTTCAATCATACACTAAAAGAATATTCCCCAAATTATAAATGTGTATTCTCAGCTTGGAATGGTAAAAGTTCTTCTAACTGCTGCATACATTCCCACATACATATTAAATGCACGTAGACATATTTTTCAAGTATCACTTGGCAGCATATATCTCACCATTATAAATATTATGAATGATCATCTCTCTTCAGGTATATTCTAATATATCTGAAGTTGTTTAATCACTGAGAGTTTTGTTGAACATGCTAGGTGTGCTACTAATGCCAAGTAATATATGATATATTATAATCCAGTCTATAACATGAGCAACCCTGTCTGTCCAAGAAAGTAAGCATTATTTAGCTGGTTTCCTGATATGACACCACAGTTAAGAATGAGTGGGTTTATAGTAAAGCATTGTTTCTTTAAATTGTCAGACTATGACTTGCCATGTGGTATGTTAGCACAAGTTTTTACATAACAACTCATTCAATGAACCCCTAACCCTAGTAATTAGGGAGAGCCATTTATTCTATACCTCACCCTAGAAACCAGTTCTACCCAGGTTCCAGAGGTAACAACTGATTAAAGATGATTGGCTTTCCACAAGAGAATTTCTCACAGGTACACTGTTAACAATGACTAAAATGCGTATCCAGACTGAGGGTTTGTGCTGGAACCCCAGCCTATGCAGGCTAAGCAACTAACTTCAAAGCTCTGGGACATAGGGAGAGCTGTTCTCAGAAGAGGTATGGGTGAATAATTCATAGTTTACTCATTTTTAGATACCTACTTTTAATGATGATGGAGAAATAACTAACAATTTATTAAATATTTATGTATACTGAAGTTTTATATTAAAAAACAAAGTCAGCACTTCTTCAGATTACTAAAAGCCCTACAGCTCACAACCAAAGTCACAAAACTTTTCTGTGCAGACACTTGGATATCCACTTTTTCTGTATCTGGATGAATGCTTCATTGCAGTTAGTTAATGTGATTTTCAACACATTAAGATTTCTTATTCTACATTTATCTTAGAATATTCAAATTAACTATGGCTTAGTTATGTCTTGATCATATTATTTTTGTTACACACTTGATTTTCACCAATAGGATACACTAGTGCCATCAAACAACTGTACTTTCAGCTGCAAGTTTCTCTAACCTGGAGATGGGAAGTTACATGCTATTTGCACAGCAAGAGTGCAATGGTGAAATTCTGCCCATGGATTCATGCTGTTTGATTAATTTACCCTCAGGTTTGGCAGGAATGTCAGCAAAATGTTTTCAAAGTTGTAAGAAAAATATATTAACAATTATGTGAATGATTATCAATAGTAACAACAAAGGGCACAGCTCAGAAGGATGAGGTGAGGACTGTAGCGAGAGCTGGGGGTAGTAATCAAAATACTTTGTATAAATGTATGAAATTTCCAAGAAATAAATAAAAAATCATAAAAATTACATTAGGTATTCATATACACAGCTAAGAACACCTTTATCCCAACATGTTTATACATTCTTCTTTAATTTCATTTCTACTTAATAAATGTTTAAAATCTAAAATAAATGTTTAAAATCCAAATGATGTTTTTAAACTGGGGCGGGGGGAGGATAATTTTGTGCCTTATGCTATTTATCTCTAAAGCCCTTCTCACCCAAGGATGGTGGTGTTTCTATGCCACAGGTGCCAGCCTTACAGCCAAGGATGGTGGTGGTTCTGTGCCACAGTCGCCAGCATTTTAGCTTAGTATTGCCAAACACCATAGTGAGTGTAAAGTTGAATGCTTGGAATAGAAATATAAACTTGAATGTTTGAAAAAAATATGTAACACTTCCAGATGCTACACAGCAAACTCTGGGTATATCCTTAACGATGTTGCTTTTTTTCAGTGTTATGTCACTAATCCAGGCACCACATCTTAATTCAGTAATTTCTTAGGCAATTGAAGAGCTATCCAGACTGATTTTATCCATCAGAACATCCACCCAAGACAGAATAGGCAAAATGCAAGGTCAATTTATTGTTTGACAGATTCATCACTAATTTAAAAGATAAAACTGGCCATATTATATTAACTTCATAAACATGTTTTCTGAGCCAAATTAGTGAGTCGGGAGATTTGGGTAAAAATAATCTCTCCTCTGAATTAGAAGAGCAAGTGCAAAAGGCTTCATTGAGAGGATGAACATATGTCCTGGTTCGTTTGGGTCCATCTTGTCTTATACCTGTTTTCCTGGCATTCTTTCTGGTTTAGCTTAGCATCTATGAAAACTTTCTAGCTTTTAAGGATAAACTATTATGATTTAGTTAGCAAAATGAGCTGAAGTCGGTTTTATGGACTTTTTGCTTATTGTTTCTGCTAGTCTGGACTGTGCAAGGGGAATTGTCCAGTAACATTTCTCATTTTAATATACAGTTGAATACCAATAACCAAACTATCTGCATTTCCAGGCTTTTCTAAGTCCACCCCCTTTAAAGGAAACAGAGCATGGGTAGTCTCACTCTGTAGAGAGTAGTCTAGACTGTGTTGTAGCTTTGTGACTCAAGTTTGTAGCATATGGCATCATTTGGGGAACTTTTATATTTTGCATTAAATGCTTTAGGTCACAATGACAGAGGGAAATGAATGCTTCATGAAATATTAGATTGGAAAGTTCTTTTAAAAATTGATAAGTAGTAACTTGAAAAAGTTTGTTGACATTTTCCACCTATTATGGGGACTATACACATGCCATTATTCTCTCATCAGCCAGAAGATTCAAACTTGCTGAAAACCAAAAACATCATGTGCGGTTGGAGAAATGTCTCAGTGGTTAAGAGTACTTGCTCCTCTTTCAGAGGACTCAACTTCAGTTCCCACCATCGACCCAGTGGCTCTCAACTGCCTATTCCTTTAGATCCACGTGATAAAATGCCCTCTATTGGTTTTCACAGGCATCTCCAAACACATGTGGCACACACAGAGAGACACAAAGACACACACAAACCTACAGAAACATACATATTTGATAAAATAAAATATTTAAAAAATTAGTGCTTCAAAATTAGTAAGAATTAAAGAACAGAATGGCAAAACCTCATTAAAATTTCAAGTACATAACAAACTGTTATTTTTGCAAACAGTGCTTGCAGGCCAGAACATACAGTTGTGGAGTCTCACCAAAGGACACAGCAGACTAAACAAAGAACACTCCATTAGTGTACGACATTTAACTTGGAATATTGTAATTGCACTTTGAAATATCTCGAATTATGGGGGGTGTTTGCTAGAGCTCCTTATATTAATTGAATATATTTATATATTTTGACATGCTTAAATTTCTAAAAGTTACAATACAGACAAATTGTTGGTGCTTTTTTTGTTTTTAAATCATAGCATATTTTTGTATAGGGAAATTATTCTAAACAAAAATAAAAAACAGTATCCATGAGAAGATTTACATGTTGTAGCCAGAAATTTTCCTGTGTCCTGCCTGGCCTGCAGTTGGGACATATCTCTCCGACTCATGTCCCAAAGCTGCTTAGTCTCGCATAAACACACAGAGGCTTATATTATTTACAAACTTGATGGCCTATGGCTCAAGCTTCTCACTAGCTAGCTCTTATAACTTAACCCATTTCTATTTATCTTTAAGTAGCCACATGGCTTCGTGGCTTACCTGTACTTTCACATCTTACATCACACTGTCTCTTCTACCTCTCCTCTTCCTCTCTCTCCAGTTGGAATGTGCTACCTAACCTTATTCTGCCTCACCATTGGCCAAACAGCTTTATTTATCAACCAATCAGAGCAACACATATTCACAGCATACAGAAAGATATCCCACAGCAACATGTTCAAAATGCTAAAGTTGAAAAATACTCCATGCACCACAATTTGCTTTTTGCTAATCAGGAAACTTAGTCTTCATAGAAAAAAATGCTTTTCATTCATAGACCATACACTGTGTGAGAAGTAAGTTAGAAATGTCTGCAATTCAAATATATATTCCATGCATTGGTAATGTAAAGTAGAAGTACTAAAAACAATTAAAAAATACAAGTTAATGCATTTATAATACAGTAATGCTGACATTTTAGTAGAGGTGAAAACAGCTAAGAAATGTCTAAAACACACAAACATGTTAAGCTTTCTTGCTTGTATTGATACTGAGCTAACTTCAGTAAAAATTTAAAGTACCTCATAATACTATTTTAAGTTCCCTAAATGCTTTAGTATATCTTCTTTTTTTAAAAAACTTGGGGCATCTTTGATTAAAAACAAAATAATGAGATTGTTATATATCTGAATGAATGTTGCCCACGTTGTAGCTACTGTTAACATAAACTTTGGGAAGTGTGTTAAGAGATTAAGAAACAAAATAAAACAATGAAACCAAAACAAACAATCAAAAAGGAAGTATATTGATGTTTACTTACTGTGTTAATTCTAACTTTAGAAAGACTTTTATTTTAGAATATTGAATAGACTATTGTAGTAGTTTACCGATATGTGGTATAAAAATTGTCACTTTTTATTTGCTTTTAAAATTATATAATTAGGTAGGAGAGATGTCCTAGTGAACAAGAGCACACAGTTCTCATACAGAGGACTTGAGCTTGATTTTTAGCATTATGTCAGATGGTCCAGGGGATCCAATGGCCTCTTAGCCACCTGAACTCATGTGTACATACCCATACACAGATACATGTGCATGCATATAGTTATTGCTCCCACATATTGTTAACTACAGATTAAAAGGTGAGCAGATGCCCTCTCTGCTCTAATGGACACAGCCAGAAGAAGTCAGGTTCCACCGTGATGTTCTGATGTTACTGTTTTCTCTTCTGTGATCTTGTTAACAGAACTGAATAGATGGGATCGCTGGAGGAGCTGTCTATTCCACACCAAGGCGTTTTCACATTTGGCTTTCACCCTTTTTTAACCTAAGACATTTTTATGGAATCTTCTTTATAGCATATAAAATGGCATAAAAAAGCAAGCATTTACTGATAATATATCATGAAGAAACTTACTTTAAAACAATTCCTGAGAATATATATAATTTTACTATTGAAAGCAAATTGTATACCAGTAAGATGGATGTTGTTTATTTATATAATATAAATCTTGACTGAATATTTGATACTGCAGGGAAAAGAGCACTTTCAATTTTTTTTTTCAGAATTTGTTGATGCTTTGATTTTACGCTTGCTGAGATGTAAGTGTACATAAGTACATAGTATAAAATTGGCAGGGGTATACTTAGGACTACTTTAGAAATTACTGGAAATTCTGTTCCATCATTAATTCCTTTAATGCTTTTAATCCATTTAAGATTTTCTATGAGAGTCAAGTAAACAACTTAAATAGCAATTTTAAGGTAAGTAAAAAGTCTAACAATACAATTCAAAAACTCGGTAGTTTGATTCCTACATGTTGACTAATGATGTAGGAAAATGTTACAAAGTATCTTTTGCAATTAAAGAATTATGTTTCTGTAAGAGCAGTAAACCTTGTCTATGTAAGTTAAAGCACTGCAGTTTTTAAGGTGCAAGAATATCAAATCTAAGCCTAGGCTTGAGGTGTCCCAGGCAGCAATGATCCTGCTGCACTCTGTGACAACAGGCACAGTGCAGAATTCTCATGGTGTGTTCAGAACCCTGCAGTGAGGTCACACTGAGTCACACGTGACAGCACTGCTACAAACACCTTAGCTTCATTCAGTGTTTGATTGTTAGTTCAATTTGGTCATTGAACATTCAGAAACCTTTTGCTGTTGCCAAAATTTTTACAACCCCTGCATTCAGTTGCAAAACCTCATCTGGTGTTGGGGCCCGCTGTTTGCAATGCTGTTATTCACACCACAGCAGTTTTTGGGGATGGCTATACAGAACCTCTGGAGCTAGCAGCCTCAGCCATTGATGTTCCAAATGATGGCTTCAAGCTTTGGTACCCTTTTTGCGAACAGAGAGAGGAGAGACATCCTGAATGGATTTCAAAAACCTGTTTCTATGTATGGTTATTGGTTTTATTTCCCTTTTAAAAAATCTGTATTTTGAACAAAATAATTTATTTAAACTATTTAAAATATTTTTATTCTATTATTTTATTCTTTAGTGCTAAAGGTCCAATGTAGGGTCCTATACAAGTTTTACATGTGCTCTATCACTGAGGTATGTCCTTCATTCTTAATTAAAACAATTAATTTAAACAAATTCAGAGAAATACTGGGGATGAGGAAGAGAGCTGTAACCTCTTTAATGAGGGCTGAGTAGTTTTTTTTTAATTTTATAATTTAATTTAATTTTACATATAAGCCATGGATTCCCTTGTTCTCCCCCACCCTCCCGCTTCCCCCCAGCCCACGCCCCATTCCCATCTCCTCCAGGGCAAAGACTCCCCTGAGGATTGAGATCAACCTGGTAGATTCAGTCCAGGCAGGTCCAGTCCCCTCCTCCCAGGCTGAGCCAAGTGTCCCTGCATAAGCCCCAGGTTTCAAATAGCCAACTCATGCACTGAGTATAGGACCAGGTCCCACTGCCTGGATGCCTCTCAAACAGATCAAGCTAATCAACTGTCTCACTTATGCAGAGGGCCTGATCCAGTTGGGGGCTCCTCAGCTACTGGTTCATAGTTCATGTGTTTCCATTCATTTGGCTATTTGTCCCTGTGCTTTATTCAACCTTGGTCTCAACAATTCTCACTCATACAAACCCTCCTCTTTCTCGCCAATTGGACTCCTGGAGCTCCACCTGGGGCCTGGCCGTGGATCTCTGCATCCGGTTCCCTCAGTCATTTGATGGGGTTTCTAGCATGACAATTAGGGTGTTTGGCCATCCTATCACCAGAGTAGGTCAGTTCAGGCTGGCTTTCGACCATTGCCAGTAGTCTATTGTGGAGGTATCTTTGTGGATTTCTGTGGACCTCTCTAGCACTTTGCTTCTTCCTAATTTCATATGGTCTTCATTTATCATGGTCTTTTATTCCTTGTTCTCCCTCTCTGTTCTTGATCCAGCTGGGATCTCCTGCTACCCTAAGCTCTCTTTCCCTTGACCCTTGCCCTTCATTACCCCACTCACGTCCATGACGTTCATGTAGATCTCATCCATTTCTCTGTCATTGGGCAATCCCTGTGTCCTTCTTGGGGTGCAGTAAGGAGGCAGAAGTTATGACAGCTAATTTGACAGACATTGGAATGGCAAATACCATGAATACAGGGGAGTTGGGGGGTGGTGGCTAGAAGTCATGAACTGGGTTGTTGAAATGGGAAATCAACTTACCTAAATAACATGTCTTTTTGGGACCATAGACAGTGTAGATCAGCATCTCTCAAACTGTGTCATGACCCCTTTGAGGGGTCAAACAACCTTTTCACAGGGGTTGCCTAAGACAATCAGAAAACATATATATTTACATTATGATTCATAACAGTAGCATAATTACAGTTATGAAGTAGCAATGAAAATAATTTTATGCTTGGAGGTCAGCAACATGAGGAGCTGTATTAAAGGGTCAAAGCATTAATAAGATTGAAAAGCACTGGTCTAGAGTATTAAAATGGAAGTTAAGTAATATCGGTATCATGTCTAAGGAAATATATCATGTTTTTTTCTTAATCATTTTAAGACAATTTAAAAATTTTATGAAGTATTTTGAGATTCTTGGAAATAAGCACTGTAGGGATAGACCTTTGTCAGGCCCTTCCTATAACAATAAACACAAATAGGCAGCTAGACTATGCCAGTAAAAATAAACACACTGGAACTCAGTTACCTCATTTTATTCATGAATGATGGCTTATATTTCCAGCAGTATGCCAAGCTGTGTACAGGAAAGTCAAAGACAGATGTCTCAAACACCATGATTTTTTCATCCAATAGGTGAAAATACAGAGACTGTTCATCACCAAATCTTCATTTTTTATGGGAAATTCAAGATATTCAATGTCCTTAATTCCAATTTGCAATTCTTAAAATTATTGATGATGGAGTTCAGAAATCTCCAGAAGATGCAGTCTTCGTGTGTTTATATGCTAATAATACGTTAAAAAATGTCAATTGCCACATATTGCAGAAATTAATTTTCTAAAATTCTGGTTCAACTTAAAATATTAGTTGTTAATTGTTCTTATAAATATAGCAAGGAAAGAATTATGAATCAATGTCATCAATCAATTTAAAAATGTTCCTGTCAATTTATAAGTAATACCTTATTTTTAGTCACTATAAAGGTATACAGCTAATGTTTCAGATATCATTAATTTTCCTATTGTTGATCTTCAGTGTATAGTAAAATACACAGATGATCTGGTCAGAAAATGTCCGAATATTATTGAAGAATAAATTTGTATCTTCCCCATCACTCCATACATTAATACTCTAATTCTACCTGGATGTATATTTTCAAGGACTTGAGATGTTGAAAATACCTGGGCATGGTCTAGCCCACCTACCTTCCGAGTTCTTATGAAACTAAATGGAAGGATGGTGATTTTATTATCCCATAGAAACCTGTTTTCTAGTGAGCGAAAGAGGGAGTAGATCTGCATGAAAGTGGAGGAGGAGGAGAACTGGAAGGAGCAGAGGGAAGGGAAACTATAATCAGGATATATTATATAAGAAAATTTTTTTCAGTGAATGGGGGTGAGGAGACAAACCCTTTTTGAGAGAAAAAATCCTCTGCAAATCAGGAAGAGTCCACTTGTTAGTGAGAACATGGAGCCCCATGGAGCACAGGCTGTGATAGACAAGTGAGGACATGGAGCACCATGGAGCACAGGCTGTGATGGACAAGTGAGAACATGGAGCCCCATGGAGCACAGGCTGTGATAGACAAGTGAGGACATGGAGCCCCATGGAGCACAGGCTGTTATACAAAAGTAAGGACATGGAGCCCCATGGAGCACAGGCTGTGATGGATAAATGAGGACATGGAGCCCCATGAAGCACAGGCTGTGATGGACAAGTGAGGACATGGAGACCCATGGAGCACTGGCTGTGATGAACAAGTGAGGACTTGGAGACCCATGGAGCACAGGCTGTGATGGACAAGTGAGAACATGGAGCCCCATGGAGCACAGGCTGTGATAGACAAGTGAGGAAGGACATGGAGCCCCATGCAGCACAGGCTGTTATATAAAAGCGAGGACATGGAGCCCCATGGAGCACAGGCTGTGATGGACAAGTGAGGACATGGAGCCCCATGGAGCACAGGCTGTGATGGATAAGTGAGGACATGGAGCCCCATGGAGCATAGGCTGTGATGGACAAGTGAGGACATGGAGCCCCATGGAGCACAGGCTGTTATACAAAAGTGAAGACATGGAGCTCCATGGAGCACAGGCTGTGATGGACAAGTGAGGTCCATGGGTACTAAAGATTTCAAAGGAGGCTTCTTGGCTAACCTGGGCTTTTTCCTTTTTTCAATGATAATAGTCCTGAAGGGAGATTGGTTTCCCCCAGTTTGTATTGTAATCTTCCCATGGATGAGAAGAATATGGAATGAGAACCTGAATTTGACCTTTTGGAAGAATTCAGAGATAAAGACAGGGATCAGGAGAGGTTAGGTCTGTACTTTGCACTCCAAAGGTGCTTTTTCTTATTTCTCTTCTTCACAGACAGTACCACAAGTTCTGACTGGAAAGAACTGTTCTTCATTCAGTCCTGAGACCACAAGTAAGGAAATGAATTTTAAAAAAGTGTGTGTATGTGTGTGTGTGTGCTTGCATGCCTGCTTACTAATAAAAATAAATAATTAAAACACATTTTTTCACTTGGGTGAATAACATATTTCTTACAGCCAATGTTATTTCACTTTCTGAGGATAAAGAAGTGTGATCATTTAGCAATTAATGCTGACCAGTTTAAGAAAGGACTTGGGCCATTTTAAAATAGAATAGAATCTTGCTGGCAAAGCTAATTTAATCTCACAGAGTTTGGTGGGTTACTTAACACCTACCCAGAGAGTGGCTATTACATTTTAAAGCATTCAAACCAGTCATGTGGACTGTTTCAAATTATCCAAGAGATTTGAATTCCCTTGCAGCAGTAAGCAAATGATTGTTTCTTCACATCTGCTCCAAGTAAACAGCAGAGCCCCGTCTGCTGGACCCTGAACACAAAGTGGTTTTGCATATTGGGAGGTGTGTAGTCAATAGGAACATGAAACCCAGGAGAGGCACTGACTCCAGCTGCCATTGTGTGAAGTCAAAGACTTCACCCACATGCTTGTTTAAGACCTGCTAGATTCATGTTTCTGCTGGCAGGTGACTGATGAGTTGTGTGCCCTCTGCTCTCACGATTACTATAACCTGGGCTGAGGAGGAGGGAAAGAAGGCCTCAAATTTTAAGCTCAAAGAAGAAAGTTTTGGAGGAGGTTTTGCATATGCTGAGGCTGCAGGTGGGAAGCAAGCTGCTTGCATACCAGGCCTTCCTTCACTGTGGCTCTCTCTGCCTCTGCTGGCCTTCTCTTTCTTTCTAGAATGTTGACTTTGAAGTGGGCACTCCCTAAGATCACTCCTAGTTCTAATAAAATATCTTGTGGGGATTTCCCTTTTCTCTCCAGGGAAGCCTTTAGCATTCTGTGGGTGAAGAGTCAAACATTCACATTAAAAATGACCAGAGGAGAACAAGAAACAAGAAGGGACACAAGACAGCCCATGGTGGCTTCTCTTCTACTTCTGCTCACTTTTATCCCTCATTATTTGATTTTCTCCCATTATATTTCCCAAATGTGTGAAATGAATCTGTATCTGCTGAGATCCTGTCTAGCCATGAGATAACTAGCATCCTGATGACTGACTCGTCTTCTACCCCCAGGTTGCTCAAGTCCTTGGCTTGTTGCTCCCATTTCATGTAGAGCATGAGATGTGAGGTGATTCATTTACATATTTAGTTTCTTTTGTATGATACTTTTAAAAGTATGTATTTTTTAAAATTTTGTTGTCTTCAAAATTATTATAAATGTATGAGCCCCAATACACTGTAAAATTCATGCTGTGCCGTCATAGGAGATTAAATTTCATAAACCAGTCAAAATCATTAGAGCAATAGCACCATCTCCTAGGTCCAAACCAGAATCATTCACATACCTTAGTAAGTCAAATGAGAATTAGAAGTGAGTGATTCTGGTGAGAATATGATAGCAGGTTCCCCTGACAGCACCACCTAAGCTCTGTTAGTGTTGGACCCCGGGAATGCAGTGAGCTCCTCTCATCTGCACTGGCAGCTCTGTTCACCACCACAGGGAAGCCAGACCATGTCAATGAAATATTTCTGTGGTACTCAGTTCTCAAACAGGTTAGAAAAAGTGTCCTAGTTAGTTAAACTGTCAACTTGACACAGCCTAGATTCACCAGAGAAGGGACTCTCAGTTGGGAGATTAGATTGTCCTATGGGTGTGTCTGTGGGTTATTGCTGTGACTGTTAATTGATTTGGCGAGCCCAGTTTATTGTGGGTAGCAACATCCCTAGGCAGATGGTCCTGGGATGTGTGAGAGAACTAGCTGAACATTAGCTGGGGACTGCACAAGTGAGCTAGCAAGCAAGCAACTTTCCTCCACAGTTTCTGTTTCAAAGTTTTCCTTGAGATCTTTTCCTGACTTCCCCCAGTGATGGACTGTATCCTGTAAGCTGAAAGAAACCCTTTTCTTCCTTAAGTTGCTTTTGATCATCCTGTTTGCCATAGCAGCAGAATGAAACTAGAAGAGTGCTGGACCTGTGCACTTGGTTCACAGTGTTGCTTCTCTTGGAACTGAATTACCACCTTCTTTATCGAGATATGGATAGCTTTGAGGTACTAATTTCCCCTGTGATTGCAGGTATAAATTGTCTCAAATATCATGACCATACTTTTCTTAATAAGTACCCTCAAAGGATGGTCCTAGACCTCGTTTAGAACTGAGTAGCCTTACCAACAACCTATAGCTGCTGGAACTGGTCTTGGAGCCCAGCCCTCTTACCCCTAAAGTCTATTATCATGCCTGGAAAATGCACTCTTTTCCAAGCCCCAACATGAAAACTAATTCTTTCCAACACACCCTGACCTCGTGTTTGGCCTTTTTTGTTGCAAACACTGTACATTCCTGGGTAGTGATTTTCTTCTTTCCCTCTTTTAAACCATCTGACCATCTCTCTGGAAAATCCTGAAACAGACTGTCCACATGTCCCAAGGCATCCATTATGGTATGTTTCTCACAGCTGAGGCTCATATCATTTGACTTGGCCTAATTTTTCTTTTTTTACCTTGGTTTATCACAGACTCAGCACTGAGGAAAAGGACAAGAGGAGTTCTTAGAAAGGTAACTAGAAAGGCTCTGCCAAGCATATAATTAATTCATTTTGAGCAAATCAGCAGTTCACTTATGTCATGTTGGACATTTTATATAGCTGTTTTTGTTTTTGTTGTTGTTGTTAACATTTGAGTTAAATAGCACAACATATTCATTTCTATAGCCTACAAACCACAGACTTTCAGGCCTCCCAAGAAAATCCTCAAGAACATTTCTTCCAACCCCTTTATTTAATCAATGAGAAAATTAAAGGCTAAGGGAGTTCTGAGTTGCTTAAAACCAAAGAGCAATGTCTTTACCTTTTCCTGGTGTCTAGTCTTCTATCTTCTTATCAGTGGCTTTGAGTGTGGAGGCTATGGGTCTTCTTCCTACCTGGATAGGAATCCCTGTAGTATCCCTTTCTGGAGATTGTGCTCCTCATGCACATGGTAGAGAAATCCATCTTCTCTTGAGGCAGCTAATTCTGTGTAAACTAAAAGGAATATTCTCCCTACTGACTGCTGGTGGCCATGTCAGAGGGGCAGCAGATGGCAATTGACTTCCGGGGATCGGCCCACCAGAAAACAAAACTCGGATGGGTGAATCTCAGACAGGCAAGGCCCCGAGAGCCTCAGCCCCAGAATGCTGTTGCTGTGTCTTTGCGTGTTTGCCACTGCCATTTTTCTCTGGTATCTGGCATGGTGTGAATGGGTGTGAGGAAGTTACCATTGTCCTTAATGCAGTATGATCATCTCTTGGAAATATCCCATTCTACTAGGCATTTTTACCTGTGAATTATTATGAAGATGATTTTCTCTTATGCTGCACTGTTTAACTGAAACAATGATTTTATACAATAATAATGTTAATTTAAATAGAATTTGATGATTGGGGTTTTTAAATAAATATAGTTAGGGATTATGATTGTGGTTAGTTTAGTAGAAAAATTAACAGAGGTAAAGATAGGATAAAATATTGCCCCTGCCTCTGATAAAGCAGAGGATAAAAAACAAAACACAGAAGTGTCACAGAGCTAAACACATGAGTTTCTAATGAGGAGCCATATAGAATATGGCTTGGGTTTATAATTAAGAAAAACAGTTGAGACCCAGTAGCCCAGCTAGCTTAAATTCTTTTAATCTTAATGTTGGGAGATGTGTTCACAGGTTTTGGAGTGTATCATAGCTGAAAATAAGCTTTGAAAATGACATAAAGTTAGACTAAGATGTTCTTGTTAAATAACTTTGAGGTAAAAACCCAAGAAGATAAGCTATAGTTTAGAAAGGCACGTAGTTGAGTGAGGAACTCATTAAGGTCAGGGAACAAGAACAATGCCTCCCAATTATTATTAGCTGACTTGCCTTTTTGCTAGGATGGATTGGTGACCAAAGGTGATGATAAATTCCTTGTGTCCATTTGTACCCTCAACTTCCTAATATAAAAAAACAAAACAAAACAAAATCTGTTGATAAGTGGGTATGCACCATAAGGATTTAAAATAGAGTTGACTGGTTCTTTTTCATATATAAAAGTTTAGATTTGTGATTCTTCTAAGATATCTTATAAGATTACCTTTTGAGATAAATAATAAAATGGTCCTTTCTTTGTAATCACAACATGCAGCCTGCCAGCAAAAGAACTACCTGAGAAAAGTATCCTGCTTGCTCACACTCTGTTAATAAGTTGCTTGAACATGAATACACATGGGTTCTTGGGATAACTTATTTTCACCTCTAATACATAAAATGTTTAATCCTGTAAGGAATATGGAAAACATGCTTTTTATAAACTTGTATTTACTGTAATCATTCAATTAAAAAATAGAATGTAACCACATTGTAATATTCATGTTGCTTAAAAGATTTTGCTGGGTTATGTAATCTGGAAGGGAAAAGTAAAGTGAGTTAGAGGGAAAACATCAAGAATGAGAGAAAGAATACACCAGGAAAGATACAGAGAATTGAAACTATAGAAGACTAAAGAGAATACAGAAGGAAACCATCAAGAGAGTGTGTGAGTATCTTTCCCCTTACCCCCACAAGATAAAGAAGTCATAGTATGCTGACTCTGTGGATTCTCTTTGAGCCCTGTGCTTCTGGAGGATGGTCCTCATTGCAGCAGTAACTGACCCTGTAGAGCATAGTAGTGCTGCCCATTACTTAATACAAAGGTGTCTCAGACCCCTCTGTTTGAATATTTCCTCCTTTCTAGCCATTTTAAGTCTGTGAGCCTGTCAATTGCAAGGCTTTAAAGGCATCTACAGACTTTCCACTGTTTACCTCCATAACAGTTTCCTCTGTTTTGAATTCTATAACTTCTTCCTGGATACTTTCCCTTGGGTATAAAACAAGCATCCAACTTAATACCAACAATCAAGTTTTTGATTCTATATTCCCCTGCCCTAGTCTTCTTAATCTCATGAGATTTTACAGGTTGAACACCAAAAGTTATACTCTTGTGGCTTTTTCTCTTTGGTTGCCCATTTAAACCACCAGCCTCATTCTTGGTTCTTTCTTAAAATTCCTTCCGGAAGCCTACAAATTCTTATTCATTTTCTCTGCTTCCATCCTAGCCCAGGCCATTAGTTTTTGCATAGACAGCTTCCCTGCTCCTAACCCATTTGCTGATTGACAGCCTATTCTCTATGGAGCATGTGGGACATAAATCAACCCACATCATTCCATTGCTAACAACATCCAGCAACTTCCTCAATGGGTTCTGGGTGATCCTGAATGAGGGGGTCACCGCTTTCTTTCTGGCTTTATTTCCTATTCCCTTTCATGTTCTGTCTCCTCTCTGTTTGCCCCCTTACTGTCCCTGAAGTATGCCATGTGAATGTCTACCAACAGGCTTCTGCATTCTTGGTTCCTTCTATTTGACACACACTTTCCTCTGAAAAGTCACACTCACTCTCTCAGTTGCTTTCAGCTCTGTTTTCACTTTCTCGGAAAGACATTGCTGACCCTGGTCCCCAGAACACACTTCCCACTTGACAGATTTGTTTCCAAGCATGTCTTACTGCCTGACAATCACAATTGCATTTTCCACAAAAATAAGCTCAAGGAAACCTGGGAGCTTCATCTTATTTTGGATATTTTTTTTGTGGTTTCTGTAGTACTTGTGGCTGCAAAGTGTAGACACTTTTGGTAATTGTTTGTTACTCACTATTCACCCTCAGCTCTTAACTTGTGAATCTTCTTATTCTCTATTCCTTTTGAAGTGAGAGAATTTGCCCTTTATAGTGGTAGTTATTATAATTTTAGTATGGGACATTATGCCAAGTTGATAAGAATCTTCTTAAATATGGATTTTGACATTTGTGCTAATTTATGATGATTCTTTCTATGAGTCATTAACTACCATTTAGTAAACATTTATGTGGCCTTCACTCAGCCACATGTTCTGTGTTACTTCTCCTAATCCTTACTATGACTCTGAGAGTTACTATTAGAAATTCTTCCACTTGTCTTGATGTTACAGAAAGGAAATTGTGCTCAGAATGAGTTAAATATGTTGCAGTGCACCAGTAAGTCCTAGCATAAGCCACACATATGTGTCATCCCTCTAACTACTGTGGTTAGGTTAGTGAGATATGGCTCTGCATAACACTTAGAAGCTGTACCTGTGTGATGCTGATCAAGTTGTTCTCTTCCTCATAACACAGTGAGGATCATATCAAAACAAAAGGCATTGTTAGGCTGTTTAGACAGTACTGGTAGCATGCTCAATGAGTGGTATGATAGTAGAACATAAGAATTAGTAAAACCAAGGCTAGAGAGATGCCTCCAGTGGTTAAGGGCCCTCACTGCTCTTCTGGCTTTGATTTTCAGCACCTGCATTGAATGACTCACAACTGTCTGTAATTTCTAGCTCCAAGAGACTAGACACCTCTGGTTTCCTTTGTGCACATATACATATGTAGACACATACACCTAAATAATTTAAAAAAGAATTAATAGATCTAAAACTTGCATGATTTTTTCAACTATCAAATAATACATATCCTTTGCTCAAGATTGGTATAGCTGGGTCTTGAGGTAGATTGATTTCCAATTTTTTGAGAAACCACCATACTGATTTCCAAAGTGGCTGTACAAGTTTGCACTCCCACCAAGAGTGTAGGCATGTTCCCCTTGCTCCACATCCTCTCTAACATAGGCTATTATTAGCGTTTTTTTTTTTTTTTTTTTTTTTTTTTTTTTAATCTTAGCCATTCTGATAGGTGTAAGATGGTATCTGAGAGTCATTTGATTTGCAATTCCCTGATAGCTAAGGATGCTGAACAATTCTTTAAGTATCTTGGCCAACTGAGATTCTTCTGTTGAGAATTCTCTGTTTAGATCTGTACCTCATGTTTTAGTTGGATTATTTGGTATTTTGATGTCTAGTTTCTTGAATTCTTTATATATTTTGGAGATCAGCCCTCTGTCAGATGTGGGGTCTATGAAGATCTTTTCCCATTCTGTAGGCTCCAATTTTGCCTTATAGAAGCTTTTCAGTTTCAGGAGGTCCCATTTATTAATTGTCAATCTCAGTGTCGGTGCTACTGGTGTTATATTCAGGAAGTAGTCTCCTGTGCCAATATGTTCAAGGCTACTTCCCGCTTTCTCTTCTATCAGGTTCAGTGTACCTGGATTTATGTTGAGATCTTGAGTTTTGTGCAGAGTGATAGATATGGCTCTATTTGCACTCTTTTACATGTGATCATCCAGTTATACTACCACTATTTGTTGAAGATGCTTTTTCTTTTGTCTTGTATAATTTTGGCTTTGTAAAAAAAAAATTAGGTGTTCATAAGTATGTGGATTTATGCCAGGGTCTTTGATTCAATTCCATTGATCCACCTGTCTGTTTTTATGCCAATACCATGATGTTTTTATTACTATAGCTCTATAGTAGAGCTGGAAGTCAGGAATGGTGATACCTCCAGAAGTTCCTTTATTATACAGAATTATTTTAGCTATCTTGGGTTTTTTGTATTTCCATATAAAGCTGAGTATTGTTGTTTCAAGGTCTGTAAAGAATTTTGTTGGAATTTTGATGGGAATTGCATTTAATCTGTAGATTGTGTTTGGTAAGATTGCCATGTTTACTACATTAATCCTACCTATCCATGAGCATGGGGGATCTTTCCATTTTCTGATATCCTCTTCAATTTCTTTCTTCAAAGACTTAAAGTTCTTGTCATACAGGCTTTTTACTTGTTTGGTTAGAGGTACCCTAAGATATTTTATATTATTTGTGGTTATTTAAAGGGTATGGTTTCTCTGGTTCCTTTCTTGGCCCATTTATCATTTGTATAGAGGAGGGCTACTGATTTTTTTAATTAATCTTTTATCCAGCCACATTACTAAAGGTGTTTGTCAGATGTAGGAGTTTCCTGGTAGAATTTTGGGGTCACTCATGTATACATACTATCATATCATCTGCAAGTAGTGAAAGTTTGACTTCTTCCTTCCCAATTTGTATCCCCTTGATATTTTTCCCCTTATTTCTTTAGCTAGACCTTTGAGCACTATATTGAATATATATGGAGAGAGTAAACAGCCTTATCTGGTTCCTGATTTTAGTGGAGTCGCTTTGAGTTTCTCTCCATTTAATTTGACGTTGGCTATCAGCTTGCTGTATATTGCCTTTATTATGTTTTGGTATGTTCCCTGTATCCCTGATCTCTCCAGAAACTTTATCATGACGAGGTGTTGGATTTTTTCAAAGACTTTTTCAGCATTTAATGAGATGATAATGTGGTTTTTCTTTCAGTTTTTTTACATGGTGAATTACATTGAAAGATTTTTGTATGTTGAACCATCCCTATATCTCGGGGATGAAGACTACTTGATTATAATGAATGGTTTCCTTTTAATGCATTCTTGGATTTAGTTGCTTGGCAAAAATTCTTGACAACAAATTCTCTGTATTTACCTTATTATGTACCCCAATTGAATTCATGAATCTCTAGGCCTTTTCCCTAGATGATAGAACTATTGATTTCTTCAAGTACAGCCACACTCTTACTCAGATAAGTACTCTCAGTATATGAGAATTGCTTCACATAGGAGGTCAATAACTTCATTTCCTCTCTTCCCACAATGGACCAGGCCAATTGCTAACCAACTTAAGGATGGGTGAGGAGACATATGGTCAATGTTACAGACAGCACATCCTTTCTCACTTTCCCCTTCTCAACATGCTTCTCTCAACCCCTCCATGGTTTTTTGTAATACTTCCTCAATAAATTGAGTATATCCTTCTCTTTGCCTAAAGGTCTGTCTTCATTGAAAGCTGGGTTGCAACATGTGCCATATAGCTCTGAACATATTGACACTGGTGATGGTAGTAGGGTTAGCCAACCACTTCTTGTATATCCATCAATCACATTTTCATGGCTGAGGTGATTTCCCAACTCCTCCATTCTCTCTCTCCCTCCCTCCCTCCCTCCCTCTCTCCCTCCTTCTCTCTCTCTCTCTCTCCCCCCCCCCCCCCCCGTTATACATGTTGAAGCATCTTGGCCTGGAAGATGATTATTTTGAATTGGACTAACTTGAGTGTGTGGTAATTAGTTCAAATGCCCTAACACCTGAACCCACTGTTGCTAGTGCTCCATGTGCCCATTTTCTCTTGCATGGAGACCTACACTTAATCTGCTCAGGGTCATCTTTCTCTCTGTTTCTCCTCATGATGGACCCAAGATGGATTGGGGTCTCTTACTCTACTCAGCACTACCTGTAGGACCTGCTTCTCATTGCTCATTTGGTAGTAATCATGTAGTAGTTGTACAGCTTTCCTTTCCCTTCCTCTAAAATCAGATTCATAATAAAAGGACTGACATTGCTTTCATTGGGATCCTTTGAGAGAAGCTGTCTCTTCCATCGCCCTCGGCACCGCCCTCAGCACCTCCCTGCCCTCGGCACCGCCCTGCCCTGGGCACTGCCTTCAGTACAACCACTGTTTCTATGAGGCTGAAGTTATCTCATAAGCAGATGAAATTATAAGCAATTCTTACAAAGTGTCAGTAAACTACAAACAAACCTGCTTTTGAAGGCAGCCAGAGCCAAATGGGAACTGCGAAATCAGTAGTAATTTAGAATAAAATGAGCACATTTGTAATGAATCATTTAGGGATTCAGAAACCAGATCCTCTGATAATTAGAATGAACAGTTTTGCTAATAACCCTTCTCCATGTTTCTTGAACCTGCTAGATCTACCTTTCACAAACAGCTTGAATTTTTATCACTTTCCCACCAAGTTTTACGCTTTCTCAATGCTTGTTGACTACTGGAATAGTTTTGCCCACTCTATTATAGCCAGTGAATAGAAGGAAAAAGTAATAAAAACAAAATTAATTTTAGGGTCGGTTGAGGCAGGTTCTCTTTCTGGGATAAATTGTTGATTTTATTCAAGAACTTTGGATGGAACTAATGCTATGTCACATTTACCCCAAATGGAAGATATTCTGCTTTGTGTCTCCTAGTTATGATCTGTCTACTGGTAGACCTTGGGCTCTCTACTTAAAGAAGTCCTATGTATCCTCTCTATCTTTTGGGCCTTAAAAACTAGCAAATTGTACCAGCAGCCCAGAATTTAAGCAAATATTTAGTTATTTTCATCAGTACAAAACCTTCCTTGGCATTTATGTGGTCTTAGCTGTTTTAGCCTCTTCTTCGTTACAGTTCTATGATGGTCTTAGCTGTTTTAGCCTCTTCTTCATTACAGTTCTATGATGATGACATGTGTCCCTCAAGAAAATGTAAGCTGCCTGCTCCCAAGTGTAATTTAGCACCTGTTCCCAAGTGTAGTTTAGCAGTGGTCAGAGTGCTGTTCTCAAGGAAATGAATATCCACAGGATTGATTTTTCTACTTGGCCTCTAGGATTGTACCATGACAACAATCTAGAGGCACTCTGGGAAGGTTAAGCAGTTTGGTAGCATGGCTGGCGGTATTGAAAAACAACAGACTGTCGACTGCTGCTGCTGCTGTCCAGGTAGTAGTCTGGGATAGAGATTGCCTTTAATGTCTCTGGGATCATTTCTTCATCTTTCAGTAGAGAATATTGACAAAAAATAAAACTCATGAGATTATCAAGTGATTAAATGATAAATGGATAGAACAGTATACTCTATGAGGCTAAGATTGTATACATTATTACTTTTGGTAATTAAGTAGAATGAAAACCAATTGCCTGTGTTTGAGAAAAGTCTATTCCAGTTTATTTAGATTTGTGGCTTAAGAAATTTGAATAGTTATAATTAGCACAAACATGACTTTCTGCAAGTACATATTTTTAAGAGCTTTATTTTAATATAATGTGTTGTTTATTTTTTCTTTACATCTGAATAGTTAACCCAGAATCTCCCATGATAACTACATTATTCACTATTACACATTCCTCCCCCAAATCTATATTCTAAGAAAAATGCATACTTTTTTGTGTTTAAGAAATCCTGGTGTAACAAGTTTAAACCAGACAAAACTCTAGCATGGATAAGGGAAAGTGACCAAGAAAACCTACTTGTAATCAAAAGTTGCATGCAATTTGACAGCTACTGGGAGAGGGAACATCACTTTTCTCCAATGGAGTGTCATTGAGTATATCATCCCCCACTTCAGGGCAAGTTCCATACCCAGGAGTAGCTAAGCAACAAAGAACAGACTCCATGATTGCTGTGTGCTTTTGTTGTGTTGTGTTATTTTTTTCATCTTATTGGGTTTTTCTGTTTTGATTTTATTCATTTATTTATTATTAATTAATTAACTAATTAATTAATTAATTTATTTCAAGAGAGAAAACATGATATTGAGCAAGTAGAGAGATTAGGAGGACCTGAGAGAAGTTGAGGGAGGAGAAAGAATATGATCACAATCTATTGCATGAAAAAATTTAAATTACAAAAGAAAGAAATACTTGTGCAATATTTACCGAGTTACAGAAATGTTCCAAGGCTGTTGTAAGCACTGGATCATTTAACCCTTATTACAGCTTTACAAATCAGTGCTATTATCCTTATTTTGCAGTTATGTAAGTTGAAACACAAAATACTTAATTACTCAAACTTCTATAAATTTGAGCTGGATTAACCCAAGTGAGTTGCCTTCAGAGTCTGTGCTTATGGGTATCAGCTATGGGAAGAAAATTTTAAAGCCAGAGTTTGTTTCACCTAAGTTTACCTAAGTTGTGTAGCCAGTCTGGGTTTTTTTGGACTGACACGGTCCCCTCACTACCCTGAGGACCAAGGCATTTAGCAGGACTTCCCTTTGGTGTGTCTTGTTCTTGTTTCTTGCTAAGGAGAGAACCTAGGTAAAGTCATCCTGGATTTCCAGCTGTTCTTCTGCTGGTACTGAGGATTTTTTGATTGAGAGTAAAGGAAGCCCTGTAGGGAGGTAGTGGAAGGCCATGTGCCTCCTAACACCCTCACCTATGGAAATTAAGAGTATTGACATTGACAGAATTAAGTGTTTTGTCAGTAAATATAAATTAGATGTTGATATCGTACCCTTGGCATTCTGAATTCCTTTAAACATCAAGATTCAAAGTGGTTTCACTCAGCATAAATTCACAATCTATAAAGCTCAGGCCAAAGTTTTATCATTTACATTCTTTATTCTTCTTTTGATGGAGAAATTAATTCTTAATTTTAGTAAATTTCTTTTTAAATTATGTATTATTATTGTGTGTGCATTGTGTGTTTGTAGAGGAATACCATGATGCATGTGTGCACATCCAAGGACAACTTTGTTGAGCTAGTTCTTTCCTGGTACTCCTTGGAACTGAATAGAAGTCATCAGGCTTGCACAGCAAGCAGCTTCATCTGATGAACCATCTTGTTGGCCCAATTTTATTACATTGTAAGACTTCATTAATCATAATAAACCACCTAGAATTAAGAGACTTCTTTTTGGGCTTCAAGTGGTTTATCAGTGTTCTTAAAGAAGTTGATGGATTTATTTGTCTTCTCTCTTCAGAGATTACCACTACTCCTTGAATGGGCTTCTGCTCTTAGAATAACCCTAGACAATGGTGGTAGTTTGAAAAGTCCCAGACCTTCCCAGATTGCTGCGGGCCGCAGGAATATCATAAGAACTCAACTGGTTATGGCAAAGTCACTACCTGGAGGGATCAGGGAATTCCTCCAGAGGAAGCCAAATCCCAAGGAGTTTTTGGTGTTACTTGGCTGTCTTCTGTTATGAAAATCATGTGTGCCTTCATAGTTTTCCCAATTGATTTTTCCCTGAGAAGGGCTAACAGTGTGGACTGATCACTCTCTGGACATACACATTCCAGGTATTTGGAGAACAGCCTCAGGAAAGGCTTTCCCTGGAATCAGATATCTCCCTTGGCCACTTTCAAGGACTAGCAGTAATAACAGTCCACATGCAAGTCTCCTGATTTAAGATAAATTCCACAAGGAGACACCACCTAGGTCAGGTGGACGTTAAGTAATAGCTTTACACATTGAGCTTGGACCCTCCTTTCTTACAGCCTTACCAACTTTATAGACCTCTAACTCCTTACCTAACCACTTCTAGGAATATTTAGGTAACCTTCTGTGCTAACAGCTATGCTCAGCCAGAACTCCCAGTTCAAGCCTCCCTGTAATTATCATTATTGGTAGCATCAGGCCAGGTCCATCACCAGATGGAGGAAAGTACCTTATCAGAGATACCTCTGTACTCTCTAAGAACAGACTTAAGCATCCAGGTTACCTGTTTGAGAAGGCCTGGTGGATGTGTCAATTAAGCCTATTCTTATCACCCCTCCATTTGACCCTGGAAGCCTGGCTTTGCACTGCTAAGGAAATACTGCTTGTAAGTTTATATATACCAGAACTCCCAGGGCAGGAGAACACTGAGAAGAGAGAAGAGAATGGAAGAACTAGATGGGTAAGAGGAACAAACTGAGATGGGGAAGAAGTAGATTGAAGGGCTACAGCAGAATACTAGAGGAACGAGATGGAAGATGAGGAAGAGCCAGATGAGAGAGAAGGAGACGGGAGAGGAGATGATATGGGAAGGAACAAGATGGATGAGAACCTAGAAGGGGCAGAACTAGATGAAGGAATTAAGATAGAACCTAGAGGGGATCGCAGACAAGTGTAGAGAGAAATCAGGCTAAAGATGACCTAATTATGAGAGCAGAATATAAGCTTATAACTGTCACAGAATAATAAAGTATATGGACTAAGGAGTTTTGTGTACATAGATTCATTTCTTCTCATCAAAGATTAATTATCAGCTGGTTGTAGATTCTTCCTGGACCCTGGGAGGGGACTATCGAGGGGCTGGACCCCTATAGTCCTCGATACCAGATGGCATTTCTCTGTCACTGGTGGCTCCACCTCTGCTCAGCTCCTTCATTGTGTCTATTTTCTGAGACTTCACCAGGCTGCAGTCAGGAGGCACCAATTCTCCCTCAGGATGCAGTAATGGCTTCTACTCCCATTGAGACCTATTGCCTTCTGCTTCTCTAGCTCTGAGCTGGCTGTTGTAGAGTTTGCTGGGCCTACTATACCCAGTGTCTTAAACATTTATTTTATCTAGAAATCTAAGACAAAGATGTTGGCAGGACCAACCTGCTCTGAAGATTCTAGAGGTTAGAGGCATGTTTCTGGGTTTCTCTCAGCTTCTGTAGGTGCTTTTTAGTGGCAGCATGACTTTAGTCTTCAGATAGCATGCTCCTGGTGTGTGTGTGTGTGTGTGTGTGTGTGTGTGTGTGAATGTCTCCTTGATATAATGATATAAATATGATATAAAGTCATATTGTATTAGATGCCCACCCAATCCCAAGTATGGCATCTTTCTAACTGAATTTTCTATAGGCCATTTCCAAATAAGGTGATATCTGAGTCACCAGGGGTTATTATGCTACAACTTGAATTGGAGATGGGGCACCAACTTCTGCTCATTTTGGAAAGCTACACTGCCTCCCTTACTAAGCCCCAAGTACCTGGAGGTGCCCCAACCTTTGCTAGCATTATCTCCATGAGGAGCATGAGAGTCCCCCTTTTCTTCCACACAGTTGAGTAGCTGCCCCCTGAAGTCTTTTGAGTCTCCCCTCCACGCTGATGTCTCCCCTGATCACATTATTCATGATCACGCTGCTGTCCTTCCTTCAGTCCCCTTCTTCATCATTGTTCCTTTCCCTACTGGACTCAGTAGCTTCTGCTGTACTTCCTAACTTTCCTGCCCCTGCCCCTGGTCTGCAGAAGCTGACTGTGTTGTTTGTGTTTGTCTTGCTCTGGCCCTGACCCTGTGGTGTTGGCCTAGTGAAAGACTTTTTATTTTATTCTTCTGTGTTTCAAACATGCAAAACACTGTTTGAGACTCAGTAGTAGCTCAAAAAAAAAAAAAAAACAACCTGTGCTGATTGTTGTTATGTCAACTTGAGAAAAGCTTGAGTCATCGGGAAGAGGAACACTCAACTGAGAAAATGGCCCCGTCAGATTGGGAAAGCCTGTGGTATATTTTCTTGACTGGTGATTGGTATGGGAGGGCCCAGTTCCCTACGGGTGATGTCACACCACACATGGCATGGTGGTCCTCAGTGCTGTAAAGAAGCAGGATGAACAAGTGACGTGGAACAAACTGGTAAATAGTCTCCCTCCTTGGCCTCTACATCAGCTCCTCCCTCCAAGTTCCTGCCCTTGCCCTGACTTCCTTCCTTCCTTCCTTCACTGATGGAGTGTAATTTGGAACTGTGAACAAAGTAAACCCTTTTGTCTCCAGTTTGCCTTTAGTCATGGTATTTTATTACAGCAAAGCAACCCTAACTAAGACAATCACATCTTTGCTAGCTTAAACATATGGGAGCTGGAAGGTTGGTGGAGGCCAAAACACACCCTGAAATATTTCCTTGATCTCTAGGACTTAGCCTTGGAATTCCTATACCAGGAGTCCAAAGGCCATGTCAGTGGTGACAGCATATCTTGGTGGAACTTTTCATCCCCATCTCCTGGAATCGGCTCCTTCAGGGAAGGCAGGAACCTCATTTGACTGCTTATACTCTTACTTGACACATGAAGAAGTGTCACTGGGACCACAGAGGAACTGGATCTCAGGACTCACTGTGACTTTTCTACTTACATCAGAAGTGAAGAGCTTCTAAAGTGACCACAAAGTGCTGCTAGAGACATTTTTCTGACTTAATTGGAGTGAATGAGGTTAAGACAGTCCTCAGATGTCACATCCAGTTACCTTAATAATCACATCAAGGCCTCTGCTGGGCTCCTGATAGCCTATGTCAGGAGAATTTCCAAGGAGAACCTTGGAGATAGCCCAGCCCCTGTGTGTTTCTTGGTCTTACAACCCACATTGATATATAATGAGCTGTTTGTTATTAGCATCTGTTTTGTAGAATGTGGAGTCTAACAAGAGTAAATACACTTTCTTTATGAATTGCTGTTTTTTTATTCTGGCCTCCTGCAGATATAGACACACAGTAGATATGTGATCAGAACTTGCCAGGTTCCAGGTAAAACTGCAGGGCCATCTGGGAGCACAGCTCGCAAACATCACATAGGCTGCATGAGCACCTTGGTTTCATTGGCACAGAACTCACTCTTCAGTCTCATGATGCCTTACAAAGATCACTGAAAGACTGCTTTAAGCAGTTGACCTATAGGTGAAAAGTTGGTAGCTCATAGAAGTGTTTGGAAGGGGTAATCTGGCCTACAGTGAAGCCTTCAGTGTGGAAATAGTTCATCCACAAATCGACAATGAATGAGACTGCAAAGAAGGAGTGGTTACACAGTTGATACAATGTAGCATCAACTTTCAGCCATGTTCACTCATGGATAGCAATGTTATGCATGACTGGACAGGAAAAGACAGGATGAGTATGGGGAGGGGGGTATCTATTGACCGTGGCAGCACATTTAATCCTTCAGTCCACCATGAGCAATAAACTTGTCTCAGTCCTTGTTTGGCAACCTATCACGTGCTTCCTGAACAATGGTGCCCTCTCCCCAAACCCTGATAGTGCTGCCCACATGAGTCTGTTCAGAGGAAAGTACTGGTCCTCTGATTTTTGATCAGAATGTATTCTCCCACAGTGGAGACATATCAGGGATTCCAAGAAGCCCAAGCTCCAGGACATTGCTGTTACACAGCCTACAATCATCTATGTTTGTAAGATTTTCAAAAGGTCCATGCCAGAAGCCTGGAGTCACAGGTTTCCCCGAGACTGAAATAAGAGGTCTCAAGTTCAAGTTCTGTCTGGAAAAATTAGCAAAAACTCATCTTAGTAAAATTTCTAGCTGTAGATATAGAGCAATAGATCAGTGATAGAACACTTTTCTGGCATTTATGAGCACCTAGGTTTAATCTCTAGATTTTATACATGTATATATGTATATATCTTCCTGCATTCACATACATAGTGGTTTCATGTGATGTTATCCCCCATTCTGTTTCCCTTCTGCCATACTTTCTTGCATGTATGTGCAGGCAGTTTGGAGTCACATCTAAGTAGGGCTTGCATTGAGAACATATATATTTAGTTTATCTTATACTGGCTATACTTACCTAGTTTAAGAAGAAATAAATCAGTACCAAAATCAATGCTCCAAATAGCTGTAGGAGGCATTTAGGATAATATCTACAAAGAATAGTAAAAGACAGTCTCTGCGTTCTGCTTTCTCAGGAAGAAACAGCTACATTTTCAATCCCTATAGAATCAAGTGATGACAGAGGGCACAGTCGTACCCCTCTCCCTCTTTCTTTCTTTAAAGAGCTGGTAGCAGGTACCAGGATGGGTAATTCTGCTATGAAATTAGCAAGTCCAAATGCAGGTTATCAGAATAGAGGCTCACATTACACAACAACTCTATTCTAATACCTTTACCTAAAACTGAATTTTCATTCAGTCAAAATTATCTGCTGCTTCCCTGTGTGATCTACTGCAGGAGGACTTTGCTCCTTGCACCATCGCCATGAGCTCTCCCTCAGCAGGAAGTCATCTCTTGAGCCTCTCCTCTTTAAAAGCTGCCATATTGCTTACTTCCTCAGCACTCTGATAAAACTCAAGGCAGAAGCAACTTAAGAGGTTGATTCGGCTCATGGCTTCAGAGATGATTGACTTTTGAGTGAAGAAAGCGTAGCAGAGTTTATGGGCAACAGAAGCATGTGGCTGAGGAATGGAAAGATTGCATCTAAATCAGGGAACCTGAATTAGAATCAAGTGCTGGTGACACCTTCAGTGCCCATGCAGTAATCTACTTCCAGCAGGTCTTACCTCCAGTGTGGCTACAGCTTCACACATGGCACAAGTCAGGCACTGGACGTTCAAACATAAGATGAGGGTATTGTGGATTCAAACTATAACATACTGATCCTCTTCCCTAAAGGCCAGGGCTACTGCATAATGAAAAGTACACTTAGTCCAACTTCAAGAGGATCTATTATTTTAATATTTCCAATGCTTTTCAAAAGTCCAGAGTTTCTACTGGGACTCAAAGCAGTATCTCTGCTGCAGTACTATAAAATAAAATAAAATGAACCCAAACAACAAAAACAAACCAAAGTAACTTATATGACTCTAATATACAATAGCACAGCACAGGCATTCCCACAGTCTCATTCTAAATGAAGAAACCAAGAGGAAAGAAAAGAAAGACTGGACCAAAGCAAGACTGAAGCCCAGCATGGAAACATTAAGCCTTACAGCTCAAATATGATGTGTAAGTATGAATTAGGATCATCTGCACTCAAAGGTATTTGGAAAGCCCACCCCTGTGGAACTGCAAGTTTTAGCACATATGGTCTTTCTGTTGCAATGACACCATGCCATGTCTGCAGCTTTCCTTAGCAGGTGTTCTGTGTCCCTGGAATCTCTAGCACACTGGGGTCAACATTACACTTGAGCTTTACTTAAAGCCTTATGCACCATATCACCTTGTTATGTGGTCTCTGTGTAGTATCCTGTACTAATTCATATTTTCTAACACCACAGGGTTTTCTCTGGTGCTATGTGCCTGCAAAACATACCATGTGGGTGTTTCTAAGTTCTGCCAACAACTACAGGAAGAGCCAGGACTCCTGGACTGCTGATGTAATCTGAGTAACACTGCAAGTCAACCCAGAAAATCACTCCCCTATATGGCTTCTCTCTAGTGGGCTGCCATTTAGTCTTTCTCATTTAAGTCACTCTTTTCTTAAAGGAAAATCACTCCAGTGCTCTTTCTACATGGCACCTGTGCTGATGTCCCAGCCCAAAGGGAGTGGCTTCTCTTAGTGGTGCCAGACTTTTCAGATCATCTGCTTTTCCACACTCAACCACACTCAACTTCAACTTTAAATGTTGCATACTCAATTTTCAGACCAAACTGCATTGTTTTTATATCATTATGTTATCCTCCCAGCCTCCCAGCCCTCACTGTAAACCTGGCTGAAAGTAGCAGTCAGTAGTCATGCCATAACCCGAATGTTGTGCTCTCTTGGAATCTCTTCCTTCAAACTAGTCAGTCCATTACTTCTGGGTTTAGCCTCACTCCAACTTTCAAAACATGCAAAAACCAGAACCAGATTGTTAGAGTATAACACAGGTGGCTCACTGTTCTTGAGGGACCTTGTTCCATCCCCAAACCTCAGGACACAGCCTCTCCCTACCGTCTGTATTTCCATCAGCTTTCTTGTTTCTGAGCTCCCAGAGGAACTGCCAGTTGAGTTCTGCTTATGCATTCTAGGGCCTCTCTAGCTTGGTAAACTTAGCTACATTCCTCTATAAAACCAGTTCTAACAGCCTGAGAACCATGAGTCAGTTTCATTATAGGCCAAACCCCATTTCTCTGGTACCAGTTTTCTGTATTGGTTGTTTTTTCTTCTTCTTCTTTTTAATTGTTATTAAGAAATTTTCTATTCATTTTACATACCAACCACAGATCCCCCCTCCTCCCTCTTCCTGCTCCCCAGCCTTTCCCCCTCCCCCCAACGCATTCCTCATTCCCACCTCTTCCAAGTCAAGTCTCTCATAGGAAGTCAGCAGAGCTTGGTACATTCGGTTGAGGCAGGTCCAAGCCCCTCTCCACTGCACCAAGGCTGTGAAAGGGGTCACACCTTACACACTGGGCTCCAAAAAGCCCACTCATGCACTAAGGATGGATCTTGATCCCCTGCCTGGGGGCCCCCCAAACAGTTCAAGCTAGACAACTGTCTCATGTATCCAGAGGGCCTAGTACAGTCCCACGGGGGCTCCACAGCTATTGGTCCACAGTTCATGGGTTTCCACTATTGTGGCTGGTCATCTCTGTACATTTTCCCATCATGATCTCCATGCTTGTAGAATCCTTCCTCTCTCTTATTGATTGGACTCCTAAAGCTCAGCCTGGCAGCCAGCCATTGATCTCTTCATCTGCTTCCATCAGCAACTAGATGAAGGTTCTCTGATGACAGGGTATTCACTAATCTGGTTACTGGAGCAGACCAGTTCATGTACCCTCTCAACTATTGCTAGTAGTCTAAGGTGGGATCATCCTTGTAGATTCCTGGGAACTTCCCTAGAACTCTGTTTCTTCCTATTCCCGTGACTTCTTCATTTCTCATTGTATCTCTTTCCTTGCTCTCCCACTCTGTCCCTGTTCTAACTCAAACCTCCCATTTCCTTACCCTCCATTCTTTGCCTTCCATTACCCCCCCGCTCCCAGTTTGCTCTTGTAGATCTCATCTATTTCTCCTTCACTGGGCTATCTATGTGTCTCTCTTAGGGTCCTCCTTGTTAGCTATCTTCTCTGGAGCCATGGGTTATAGTCTGGTTATCCTTTGCTTTACAGCTAGTATCCACTTATGAGTACATACCATGTTTGTCCTTCTGAGTCTCAGTTACCTCACTCAGGATGATATTTTCTAGTTCTATCCATTTGCCTGTAAATTTCATATTATTGCTTTTTACTGCTGAGTAGTACTCTATTGTGTGTATGTACCACAATTTCTTTATTCATTCTTTGGTTGAAGGTCATCTAGGTTGTTTCCAGGTCCTGGCTATTACAAATAATACTGCTACGAACATAGTTGAGCATGTGTCTTTGTTGTATGATTGAGCATTCCTTGGGTATATGCCCAGGAGTGGTATAGCTGGGTCTTGAGGTAGATTGATTCCCAATTTTCTGAGAAACTGCCATACTGATTTCCAAAGTGGCTGTACAAGGTTGCATTCCCACCAACAGTGGAGGAGTGTTCCCCTTGCTCCACATCCTCTCCAACATAAGCTGTCTTTAGCGTTTTTTGATCATAGCCATTCTGACAGATGTAAGATGGGAGCTCAGAGTCATTTTGATTTGCATTTCCCTGATGACTAAGGATGTTGAGCATGTATTGCTTGTTTTTACACGGCTATAACAAAAGCTTAAACTTGACAGATGCTTAAGAAAGGAAGGAATTATTTTGATTTTTGGGGTGTTTCAGTTATTCATACAAGAATGGCACACCAGAGTTCATGGCAGTGGAAGTGTAGAAACACTAGCAGAAACCACTCCCATGGTAGTGGATAAGGAATTAGAGTGCTAGCCTGAAACAGAGGTCCCTATGGCCACTTGGGTCCAACCCTGTAAGGGCTCCACAGCTTCAAAAGAGCCCAACAAACTTAGGGTCAAGTCTTCAAATCATGAACCAATGAACAATTCAGATTCATCCCCAGTCATAATATGTTGAGGTCATACATGTATACACATGTATACATGCATATAATGAATAGAAGTACTAGAAAGAGAGCCAGGGAGAGCCTGACTATGTCTAAAGCTGTAGTCACTGTAAGTGCAATTCTTAAAGCCAAGACCAAACTGATCCAGGGAATGGTTAAGTGTCTCTAAATTTTAAATACTTATTTCCTTTTCTTCTCTCTCAAGTCTTTCTGTATGAGCTTCCACGTTGAATTTGTGCATTAAGTCTGTTTGTTTTGACCTGGATCCTAATAGACAGCTTTTTATATGAAGTTTTAGTGTATACCTCTGCCATTTGTCTCTGCCATTCATTTCTAAATCACAGTGCTGGAGTAGGTTAGGTTTATGATTCATTATCTCTGTCTCTGGTTCTTGCTTTACCAAGTAGAAGTGTGACATCATACCCTAGTCCCTCCGTGGTTCAGTTCTTCAGTGGTTCATCACTTATAATCACTGATCACCTTCTTCAGTTTATTTGAGAATTTTATAAATCAATTTCTGCCTTTTTAAAAGTTGCACCATTATTCCACATTATTAATTTCATCTTAAATATTTTAATGTTTGTTACCTTTTCTGAGATAGAGTCATGCAAAGTGAGGCTTGAGAAAGATGGGAAAAAATAATATATTTGAAACCATATTTGGTATAGAAGAGTAAATGATAGCAGATTAAGATGATATGAGTGACCCACCATGTGTTGACTTTTACTTCCCTCTGGGAGAATGTATGCATCCTTAAAAGATAGGATTTACACTGATGTTAAAATTAGTTGAATTGACTTTATCTTAGTGGTTTCAAAAATCATGTTTTCCCTTTTGTGGAAAATAGCGTGATCTAACCACAACTTTTTCATGAATATTAAATAGACAAATTCTGACACATTCTAATAGTTAGTGAATGATATATTCCTATTTAGAACTTACTTAACCTTATTCTAGCTGTTAGGTTTGTTTGTTTGTTTGTTTGTTTGTTTGTTTGTTTGTTTGTTTGTTTTGAGACACTTGGCAATAGTTCACTGAAAGTTGCTGAGAAACCTACTCACTGATGGCTATTTTGCATACCTGAACCATGTTATTTGAAAAGTTGGCCTATGTTTAAATAAACAGTTCACCATAATCTTTAAATACAGTTGTTTCTTCTATAAAACACTGATTCCCACAAGAATTTTTATGATGAAGACTCACTTTTGGTTTTATCTTTGACTTAGTGACCTTTTGTTTTCTTCCACCGAAGTAGGAATTGCTGGTCATCCCAAAGGAAATGTGTTGCTGGAGGGCTTCTCTCCAGGTTCCCCAAGCCCCGCAGTCCCACAATCCACTTATAAAATAATCATTCAGACGCTTATATCACTTATAAACTGTATGGCCGTGGCAGGCTTCTTGCTAACTGTTCTTTTATCTTAAATTAACCCATTTTTATAAATCTATACTTTGCCACGTGGCTGGTGGCTTCTCAGCGTCTTTACATGCTCTTCTCCTCGCGGTGGCTGCAGTGTCTCTCCTCAGCCTTCCCTTCCCAGAATTCTCCTCTCTCCTTGTCCCACCTACTTCCTGCCTGGCCACTTGCCAACCAGTGTTTTATTTATATATAGAGCAATATCCACAGCACTTCCCCTTTTCTTCTTTTTTTAAAAAGGAAGGTTTTAACTTTAACATGGTAAAATTACATATAACAAGACAATTACCGAGCAAGAATTATAGTTACAATATTAAAGAAGATGTCCTATCTATCTTATATTTGTGAGTTTAAGGTTTTATATCTAACTTATCTTTTATCATAACTGAGGAAATTACAACTATCTAGTTTTCAACCACATCAAAGACCTGAGAAGGAACATAATGGTCCCTGAGAAATGGTAGATGGATGCAAGCAACTTTCGGGAATCTTGCAAGAGTAGACCAAGACAGCTGGCAGCCTGGACAGTCACCTAATGTTTCTCAGCATTGTTGGTGCATTCAAATTGGCTATAGGCCTAGAGTATCTGACAGACCATTTTCAGAAGCAGGATTTCTGAAAGACCATCTTACCCTGTCTTGGCAGAGTACAGTGGTCGCTTTCCTTGTGTCCCGCTTGTCCAGAAAGGACAGCATTGCATTTGTACTGTCAGCCATCAAGGCAAGGGCAGTTCTTTGCCCAGTAGGCCATTTTGTGCCAAGAAGACAAACTTCCCAATGGAAATGTCTTAGAAGCCCAACATTCTCTCGGGATCAAATTGGTGCAGCCAGGAGCAATTGTGTCTCGCGTCAACAGAATTCTAAGTTATTTAAATGCCATATTCTCCAGGTCTATGAAGTGTTTGAAGATTACCTATCTATCTGAAATATATCTATGTATACCTAGAAGACTTAACTAACATGGCTATAAATATGATTATCATAGATGACTAATTATTAATCTATTTTTAATTATCCATTACAATTTTAAATGAGTTACATAAACATAATACCTCAAACAAGAATAGAAACATATATATAGTATAACAAAATTAACTTAAAGTTTGTATCAATAAACCAAAATTTATACCAATGTAAAACATTTTAAACATGAACTAAAATCTATACCAATGTAAGACATTTCAAACAAGTTTTCTTTAAAAGCAGGTTCATTAATCTACCCTTTTATCTCATCATCTCCACATTCTCCTATATATCTATATCATATCCCCTTTTCTTTTTTAGAAAGAGATCACATTTATAATCAACCTGTTTTAAATAAAAATATTGGTTTTTCTCTGTCCCACACCAGAGGGCTCTTCTGATTTGGGACACAAGAATCTCTTAACCAATTTTTTTTTTTTTTTAAGCAATATGTCTGGGTTTAGAGGGGGAGTGAGCCAATTCCACCTCTAAAGCCAGCTTGGTATATTTGGGAATTTGGGCGTAGCATCTCTTACTACTTCCTTTTGGAGGGGGGCGCTGTATCTTATGGGGATGCAAAGAAAATTTTTAGGCCTATGGGGTAGTCCGTGAGGCTGTATTGTGTGAACCAGTTGCCTTGAAACCGCTCTGGATGTTGGATCATCTGGGCCATGGTGTCACCGGAGACCTTTCAGGGGGTCTTGGCTGGTGAAACCTGATGTATCTTAATCTGGAACAAATCCACAGCCTCTGGCTTTCTGTGGAAACAAAAGCAGAATCTCTTTTCCAAAGCAACATATCCTTAAATCCAAATTTTGAAGTGAAGGTACCTTTAAAATATACATTTTGGCATAACTCAACAGCTTTTGTAATGAAATGTTTTTTTTTAGTTACGAATATCAAAGAGAACATAATCCAGATTCTCTGTGTGGTAGCCATCTTTACGTGGCTTATGTTTTATATTACCTCGAGCCTATTGCTTTAAACTGCATCCTTCTGAGCCTGAAACAGCGCTGTGGCTGCTGGCTCCGCCCAGTTCAGCTTCCCAACATGGCAGTGGTACGTTTTCCGCCAGCTCTGGGAGTCATCAAGTCTCAGAAATAGTGGGTCTAAGCTTTTATCAAAGCAGCGTGTAGCCCAGAAACCTTTTTTTTTTTTTTTAAATACTAGTAAAGACTAAATCTACCGCATAGCATAATGTGCCCCTGGCAGATGCCTCATTCCCGCCATAGTGCCGGTCAAACGCACCCGCCAGGAACCCGCCAGTGTTCAAACCCGCGTTTTGCGGCGTCTAGCTGCCTGTATGAGACAAGAAGCAGGAACCTGGTTTTGGCTCTGTTTAGAATTGGTTATTAAATATTCTCAGGTTTAAGGTGGAAACTCGAGCCGTTGGGCGCCATTTGTTGCTGGAGGGCTTCTCTCCAGGTTCCCCAAGCCCCGCAGTCCCACAATCCACTTATAAAATAATCATTCAGACGCTTATATCACTTATAAACTGTATGGCCGTGGCAGGCTTCTTGCTAACTGTTCTTTTATCTTAAATTAACCCATTTTTATAAATCTATACCTTGCCACGTGGCTGGTGGCTTCTCAGCGTCTTTACATGCTCTTCTCCTCGCGGTGGCTGCAGTGTCTCTCCTCAGCCTTCCCTTCCCAGAATTCTCCTCTCTCCTTGTCCCACCTACTTCCTGCCTGGCCACTTGCCAACCAGTGTTTTATTTATATATAGAGCAATATCCACAGCAGAAATGTTTTGGAGAAGGTCTTGCTGGGCACTACATGAATGGTGTCCATTGGCATAGGCCTGGCCTTTGACACCCAAGATCATAGAGCTTATAAAATGATGACACTTGTACAGAACTCTAACACAAGATGGCTCTGAATAACACTAGAAGACAGCGAAAGAAAGTTTCATTGGAGAAAAAGGAAAGAAATAATAAAATAATCCCAAGGTGACCATAATGAAGAACAAGAGAAAGTGGATCCAGATGAGATACTGATGTGGTTTCCAAAATAGAATAAAAGAAAGATGGAAGCCATGTCAAGAGACCTTGGAGACTGTTGACTGCTCCTCTGAGGAATTCTGATAGATTCCAGCATGGGACAAAATTTTGTGCAGACATTGTAGATGTATAGACTGTTAAGTGTTGAAAAGTCTGTAAAGATACAATTCATCAGTTACAGACAAGGAAACTGAAGTGGTGAAGCTTTGATGGCTTGGCAGTGATTCTACATACCATCAGTCACTCAGTGAGCTGAAAATGCTAAAAAGTGTGGCCATTACATCCTCTGTGCTGGGATGTAATGACTGGCCTAGTTGTGATTGGTTTTTAATATGTTTCTCTTGTATCGAAGGGCTTGTCAGATTAAAGGTTTTTCTCTGATTCCTAAATGGTAAGAAATTTGCCTTAAACCCGAAAGGTTCTTTTCAATTCTTGTCTTGTGAAATTGTGCCTTATGGACACTGTGTTTGATTAATGTGGTTTTGATGATTCTTCATTGCTTTTAGATGTTGCAATAGCATTTCTCAATGTTTGGAGAATAGTTATTGTTTCTTGTGTTCCCACATTCATATGGTTGACTTAGACAATTTCTTATTCATTATAGAGATCTGAAGCTAGTACAAAACTCATACATGCCATATACATTCATATACACCATGCATATGAATGCTATTGTCCCTTAGGCATTTTTCTAGTGTATTAGGTAAAAATACATATTTGCTAGTGGCTTTAGAAGTGGGTTTTATTTTGTGGCTATTCATAGGTATTCATTATTAATTCAAGGCTTGTACACTACATCATGAGGACAACAAACACATTTGCTTAATCTTTTGGCATTTTTTTTTCTTGGGTGTATGGAGCTTGCCATAGTCTTAGACTTTCTAGTGACGAAAACATCAAATACTTATTTTCTGAGGTATAATTTGAAAAATATTGAAGGAATATATATTGGGAACACAGATTTTACTGACCAATGCCAGTAATGTTAATAGGATGGCTTTAGGAGAAGAAAGTACCTGCTGTCATTGTATATTTTATGTGAAATTTTATATGAATTCTGTAGTATAAGGTATAAGATATTTAGTGTACTTATATATACACATCTGCATATATACGCATGCAGCAAGGCTCCTGTCACATGTTCAGATGTTGTTCACAAATCTCAATGTGATCTGAATGGTGCCTCCTGAAGCTTGACAGAGCCCTGGAAGAGCAGGACTCCTAAAATGTCCCCAAAGCTTTCCACTACCAGGGAACAGCAACAGCACTCTGACTCTGAAATGCCTACATAGTCCTGGACACACAGAGATCCGTGCTTTTTCATCCCCATCCCTCCACTCCAGCACAGACTTTGGCTTGATTTTCAGAACTATTTCTACTTCTTCTAGGTTCTGCATGGGATCTTTTCCCTTGAACTGGTGGAGCTGCTCCTTTCAACCCCTTGGTCTTTGTAGCTTATGCATAAGCATAAGATGGGGAGCCCCTTTGTTCTTGTAGGGAGCCCGTGTAATCCTTGGCTCCTCAGCCTGGTTTTTCCTCTATTCTTGAAAAAGAAACAAAGCATCTCCATTTCTGATTTTTTCTTTAGTTTCTTTTGTACCCAATTCATCACTGCTCTCATTTCTTCCAACTCAGGCAAAGTTCTATTCTCTACCGTATTATTCAAAAGAAACACACAGTGGTACACATAGATCCTACACAATGCAGCCACAGCAGTGGCTGTGCTCTAGGAGATGAGGAAGAAGTTGAGCAATGAAGCAGCACTAAGGAAAACCTGAAATGATTAGTTGACATGGCAGATCTAGGAAAACACTCAACCTCAGATATAAGCATCATCCATACCTATCCAATGCTGCAGCTCAGTGAGCTCACCAAGGCTCAGAATGAGTGCTCTGATCTGAGTCCAAGCTTGTTTGGCCTCAAAGAAGGTGTGCTGGCTTAGTGGGCAAAGATGTGTGCTGCCAAGCCTGAATTACCTGCATTCAAGCCTTGGGACCTACATGGTGGAAGGAAAGAATTGATTCCTGCAGGCTATCCTTTGACCTTCACACACACACACACACACACACACACACACACACACACACACACACACACACTTAAATAATAAACAATATCAATGGTTATAGAAAGGAAGACATTTAGATGGGAAATGAGTGTCCATTTTGTGTATTTCCCATGTGCAATGCTGTGCACTTTCAGGATTCCTTGTTGGGACTGCATGTTAATTGGGAGTGTTCTGTACGTTTTCTTTCCTGTGTGGACTCCTGAGCAGAGAGGAGATCCATTTTTTTTGCGGGGGCGGGGGGATCACTTCACCACTAAAGGGTAATTCAGCATGGCTCTAGAATAGTGGCATGTGATCCCACAAGCACCATCCAATTCATTCTCTTCATTTGAACAAACAAGCTAAAAACATTAATAGTTAAAAAGGAAAGAAGGATGATGGAACACTTGTTTTATATATTTTAATGTTTTACCTTTGCATATTTTCTGTGGCTTATGCCACGATATAACAGCTGGATGTCAATAAAGATATTCTGTGATATCTTAAAATATTTAGCCTCTAAAGCCAGATATAGCAGTGCACACCTAGAGTCCAAGCTGCTCTGGAAACTGAGGCAGGAGAATGGATTAAGCACAGTGATTCAATACCTGTTTAGGCAATATAGTAAGGCCTCATCTGAAACAAACACAGACAGACAAATATAATGTCTGCTCTTCTGCAGAAAACTTGATTGACCTCAGTTCTGAATTTTAATGCTGTACCTTTATTCACCAGCTCACGCTGTGCCCATATCTAATGCCATTAGAATTTTCAGGATATTTTACATGATGTGGATGTTCTAAAATGAATGTACAAACATGCAGAGCCTTTTGGACGACAGTGGCACATATGTGGAATTTTAGGAGCAGATCAACAAACCATGAAATAAAAGGTATGGGGCATTATGGGAAAACATGATTGGTGTTTTCCTCACACCCTTGTTAGCTCAGTATTTCACTAGGATGAAAAGTATCCCTGTTGACAAATAAAATGCAAGTTTATTCATTAGTTGTAGCACCAATATAGTTTGGTCACTTGTGTTTATTTGGATTTATCAGGTTGTTTTACAAAATAGATAAAAGTTAGAATGTTCACTGGAAAGTTATGAATAAGAGGGCTAGTGGTTCAGTAAATAATGTATGAGAGAGAAGCTGGAAGAGTTTCAATACGAACAAGATTGTATTAGACACTTGATCTGTGCCATGCACTTTAGGGGAGTAGCTCAAAGGAAACTTTAAAAGTAAAACATACACTACCAAATATGCATCTAGTAAGACCTTTAAAGGCATTTGTAATACCAGTTGTATACTTGCTTAAAACTACTCATGAGTTGGATAATGTGATTTAAAAAAAAATATATTTTTCATTAATAGACTTTAAATCTTTTTTCCATTGTTTATTAGTTTTCAAAGGTAGACATGTTACTTGGACTGTTAACATCATTGTATCAAGAATCACTTAGATTAGAGAAGGTCACTTCTGGGTGTCTGTTGAAGGCATTTCCAGAGATGGCCTGAGAAGGAGAGCTCTCACATAAAGAATGGCTCAACAGTAAGGGGAGGGGAGGTTGAGTTAGAGAAAGCAGGATTGCTTGGTATATATATATTTTTTCTATCTTGACCTGAAACCTTCCCCCGTATCATCTTTCTCTACAACCTGTGCACTCTAATGTGAGCTATCCTCTGAAACCACATATTTCCAGTCAAAATTTTTGCCCAAACACATGAGGCCAAGCACCTACAGATGAACACTACTGATGCCCAAACCAAAATAAATCCTTCCTGGCTGTTTCTATCAGATTTTAGGTCATCGCTCTGAGCAAGGTAACTATGCAGTAGGAAAGTAGTTGAGAAAGAGGTTGCCACCCTCCTTGACTCTCATCTTAAAAAAACAGCTTACTAACTGAGATTATCGAAGAGTATCACTCATAAGCTTTGTATGGTTGGAGTGGTGACGTTCACAGTTTCTGATTGTATGACTAATTTTCATTTTGTTTGGTAGTTGTCTTAATTTTATACTTATAAAGGTTTACATAGATGTTTAATGATGTTTAAATAATCAGTGTACCTTTCATGCTTCTGAGAACCTTAATTCATGAAGAGAGGGGTCAGAGGTATGCCATGATGACTTCCTAAAGCATCATGACTTTAGCAGCTCTACTAAGTCATGAGGAAAATAAAAGTTATGTCATTAGCTACATGATACCAAAAATGGCCTTCTTTTTCTCAGATCATTTTTATACCCATCAATCTGAGTCTTTCCCATATTTTTAAAAGTTCCATACATATATACTATGAAATAAGATCACATTCACTCCTCATATCCTCCTCCAACATATACCTGTTCCATACTTTCTCTCTCCAAATGTCACATCATTATGATTATTACTATTGATTATTATTATTATTGATTATTGTACTATTGGTACACTAATTAGACTTATAATCCAATAAGTCTAATTAGTGTACCAATATGTGCATGGGTGTAAGACCATCCACCAGAGCATGGAAGACCTACCTCAAAACTTATTCCGTCTGCCCCAGCATTCATCATCTGTGAGTGATAGCTGCTCCGTAAAGGGTGAAGCCTCAAGATCCCCTCCCACATTTTTATCAGAAATTTACTGGCTTGATCTTGTGCCAGTATTGTGCAGGGTTAACTTTTTTTTTTTTTTTTTTTTTTTTAATTCTTTGCTCTTTCGCTCTTTTGGGGGTCCCACCACCCAGCTCTGAAATAATCACACAGGGGCTTATTCTTTGTTATAAATGCCTAGCCTTAGCATAGCTTATTTCTAACCAGATTTTCTTACCTTAAATTATTCCATCTATCTTTTGCCTCTGGGCTTTTACCTTTCTCTATTTCTGTATATCTTTTCTTTCCTTTTTAGTCTGTGTCTGGTTATGCGGCTGGTGGTGGCCCCTCACATACTTTTCTCCTCCTTTTCTCATTCCTTTATGTGGTGATATTGTGTTCCCCAATACATTGTGCACCTTAATAAACTTATCTGGGGTCAGAGAACAGAACAGCCACAATATTAAGCATAGAGGTTAGGCAGTGGTAGCACATGCCTTTAATCCTAGCATTCCTAAGGCAGAGAGAGATCCATCTGGATTTCTGTGAGTTTAAAGCCACACTGGAAACGGCCAGGCATGGTGACTCATGCCTTTAATCCCAGGAAGTGATGGCAGAAAGCTGAAAGGTATATAAGGCGTGAAAACCAGGAACTAGAGCTGGTTAAGCTTTTAGGCTTTTGAGCTGAGATTCATTCTGGATGAGGACAGAGAGGATTCCAATCTGAGGAAACAGGATCAGCTGAGGAACTGGCAAGGTGAGGTGGCTGTGGCTTGTTCTGCTTCTCTGATCTTCCAGCATTCATCCTAATAACTGGCCTCAAGTTTGATTTTATTAATAAGACCTGTTAAGATTCATGCTACACCTTTATCCAAGATTTCTTCTCTTTTTTATTCTCTCTGACTGCCAGCCCCACCTATCCTTTCTCCTGCCCAGCTATTGGCCGTTCAGCTCTTTATTAGACCAATTGGGTGTTTGGGACTGGCAAAGGAACACAGCTTTACAGAGTTAAACAAATGCAACATAAAAGAATGCAACACATTTTTGCATCATTAAGCAGATGTTCTAGAGCATAAACAAATGTGGCACATCTTAAAATAATATTCCATAACAGTTAACCACTATTGCTGTCAAGCCCAGAGGACAGCATTTCCCAGCTCTTCTCTATAATCTCCAACTCTCACATTCTTTCTGTCTTCCATGATCTTCTCTGAGTCTCGGTAGGGGGTGGGAAGGAAACTGACAAAGATGTCCGTTTAGAGCTGGCACTCAGTCTCCTCAGAGATATGACCAGTGCTTCCATTGTTTTAAATGAAAAACAATTATTATTATCTCTGCATATGTAATGGAAATATGTATTAATTCTTCTCCAGTGTAAAAAGATTATCTGTAAAACTTGCAGATATCTGTAAAAAAATTCAGAAAACTTGCAAATTTTGAAGAAATCAAGGAGGATGTGAAGGCTTCTCTGTGTGCGTTGTGTGTCTGGTAGGTGACTCAGCTCCTGAGGGCCATGTATTTTGCCACAGTGCTTTTATACTTGAGAAGGCTGTTTTGTAACATGTACCAAGAGCTTTAGGAATGTCCTTTCTCTCTGAACCCAAGCTTCCAACATGTAGAATTTGCTTTAAGACAAGCATGAAAGATGTTCTCCGTTATGACAAGGATGAGAATGAAAGAGTTTTAAGTGAAGAACCTGAACAAACAAGCATAAGAAAACAGCTAACAAAGTTTAGGATGTCCAGAGTGTGAGCTGTGGATTGAAAAATGAGCTGGTGCTCATAGAGGAAATATAAATCAAATGAAAGTGAGAAATTGTAATTTTTAAATGTCTGAAGTATTCATCTTCCAATCTCATTGTATTTCCTTTTTTTCTTATGCTGACACCTCCCCCACCCTTGCCATGCAGCTTTCAGGGTAAGGACAGTACTTTAATTATCTGAGAATTCCCTTTGTTGCAAATTATAGATAATCTGCAACTTCTCTTAAAAGGTAAGAAAGATGAAATAAAATTATTTGGTTGTTTATATCATATAATAACTGATCAACTGTGAAATGTTTCTGTACCCCAATATTAAGTCTCTTCACCAACACAGTAAGCCAAATCTAGCCAAATTAAAAAGTATAGGGCCAGGTTTAATCTGAGCAAAGTACTTAAAGGGGATTCTCAGGAAAGAAAGCAGGATAAAAATCACATGGCCGTTCTAAAGGGGGTGGTTTAAAATCCCTATAGGGTGATGACATGTCCCAAGGTAGGTTCATGCTATGGTAAGCTTTTGGGCAGAGTCTTGGACCCCTGCCTAGAGCTGGGCTTTTAGTGGTTTCTCTGAGAGAGTGGGGTTTGGAGGGGGAGGAGTAGGGTGAGCTGTAGGTGGAGAGCAATGATGTGTCCTCTACAAACTGGGTGGAACTAGACTTTTGGCAATTTCTCTGAGAGAGTGGGGTTTGGGGTGGCAGGAATGGGGCTTCCTCAATTGGTGTGAGCTATTCCAGGCATTTTTCAATTTATTTAGTACTTTTTACTATGTTCAGAATAAGAATGTTTTAAAGTAACAGCAAATTTAGCTTCTTGAAAAGAGAGATGGTGGCTGCTTCCCTGGAGCCATGAAATGGTACTTTGTAATCTGACTCTTATTTACATAACCCTTTCTTATTGGGCCAGCCTACAAGAGTCATAGTAGCTTGTCTCCCTCTGTCCCAAGGTATTCTTTTGTAGATTGAAAGTATTCAACAGCAAAATGCTGAGTAGTTACTGGTTGTAATCTGGGGGACCCACCCTTGAAGTAATTCCTGTTTAGGAACTGATTAGGCAAATGGCCCATTCTCCGAGCTGCCTTTCCATCAAAAGGTTTCATTTTTATTTGCAAACATTCCTTTTTTCCTAGAAACACTTCCCATAGTTAGCCCTTGCTAGCTAAGCACAATACTGCCTGAAATATTACATCAACATATCAAATTAATTACAAGGAGTCCAGACCTGACTCCAAAGAGGATTTGTAACACCTGACTCCAGACTGAGGTGATGGTCACATAGCTTCTGAAACTCTTTGAACTGTACACTTGAGACATGTGTTGCTCTAACACAATTGAAATATATTTTTAGCAAGGAAAACTTGTGAGGAATTAATGGTACAATGTTCTTTTTTTTTATTTAAGAAAATACACTTGTCCATAGCAAGGTACCTGAATGATTAGCAAACAAAACACACCTTTGATGTTAATTTACTTCAATCAATAGTTTGAAAATGTTTTAATGTGACTTGGTTGCCAAGTTGGTTACCAAGAAGATAATCTGACTCTGGGTTTTATTTCCCTCCAGACATATCCTTCATTTAGAATCTGTAGCAGACAATATTTCAGCAGCTTCATCAAAGGGATGTTTGATGTCAAAGGATTAGAGTTACGGACAAACCAAAGGTTCAATTTGCCAGAGTAGTTTCCATTCATCACGGAGGCCTGGACTATAATTTCCCTACCCACTTCAGTTTATGCTTCAATTACTCAGGCTCACACAGAATTTAGGAAAGTCTAGTAGCCTATGAAGTGCTATTGTGAAACTTAGAAACAGGTTTAACAGATCAATAAAAAAGCAGTCCTCTTTGGGTAGTCATCATCCTTTACCAGATGATTTATCAGTCCCTTTGTGAAATGCACAGATGCATGACGTGCCTGATCCATACATGTTTGGAATCGGTAGGTTCAAAAACAGTTCTTCACTGCAGTACCATGCCAGCTGATGTAAAATCCAGAGAACATGAGGACCAATCTTATTTTGATGCCTTGCTGATATTTGATCAACAGAAAGTAGTTTTCATGGGTCAGCCTAAGTAGCTCCTTTGTCTACAGAATCTACCATTTTCTTGTGCTTTGATTTAAAGTTCAATTTGTTTCTTAGCCTTGTATCTCATGCCTTTTATATTCCTTCTCCTTATATAAACTGACTTCCTCTCTCAATGGCTGCATCTTTGTCCAGTACTACTGACTCTTGGTAGTGTCGAAAGCAGCTGTAATTTGGTATTATTGCTGCTGTCAGCACACTTGGTAGGGACCAGCTTCAGGATGTAATCACAAGTGAAATAAGTAGCCTGTTTGAAGGCTAAGGGGACTGTAGAAAAATTAGAATTCTCAGAAAAATAGTTCATAAATTACAATGGTTTATAAGTTATAAGGTACTCACAACCCTCAAGATATTCTGCTTCTTCTGTATCTGCACTCTGTTGCTTCGTTTAGGTTCTAGTTTTATTGTTATTGTAATAAATACCATGACCAAAAGTAATTTGGGGAAATAAAAGGTTTATTTCAGCTTACAAGCTACAGTCCATCATGAGGGGTAGCTAGGACTGGAACTCAAACTTGAAGCAGAGAACATGGGGGAATGCTGCTTCCTTGCTTACCCACTGGCTCATGTTTAGTTAGCTTTCTTATACAGACCTAGACCACAATCCCAGAGAATGGCATTGTACACAGCAGTCTGCCTTCCTCTGCATCAACAATCAAGAAATCCCCCAAAGGTAGGCCCATAGGCCAGTTTGATCTAGGCAACCCCTCAACTGAGACTTCCTTCTCAGTGAATTTAGGCTGAGTCAAGTTGACAATTAAAGCTAACTAAGAGAGTTGTTTTTAAATAATCAAATAGGAAGAAGAAGAGGGAAGGAGGAAAGAAGGAAGGGAGGGAGGGAGGATCTCTATAAAAGACTGGACAAATTATAGTGTATATTTACATCTAAGTAGTTGAAATAGAACAGTTTAGTGTATAGTTACCAATAAGAATTCATACAAGAAACAAAATTTACCACCAGTGGAAACACGTTTCAGAATAACCCAAAAAGAATGATGCAATTTGTATAAATTTCATGAGTACATGATACACTTCTATATGCTACTTATATTCAAATGTGATGCAAATATAAGAACAATGGGGAGTTGGATACATGCCTACTACAAATGATGTGTGTGTCTAGAGCATCTATGCAACTTTCCTGAGGAAAGAGAGAGAAACTAGGTTTGAGGGAGGCGTGCCAGCTATCTGTAACCTTATCGAGTTAGAAGCAAACATGGAAGTCTGAATAATATGTATTCTTCATGTTAGGTATCCGGATATTGGTTCTGTTACTATCTTCAATGTTTTATGCATGAATAATGGCAGTCATCTTTTGTGTTAGTGTGTATTAAGTGAGAAAAATATCAAATGAATGGATTTTCTTATAGTTTATGTAAGGAGAAGGAGTATAAAAGGCATGAGATACTGACTTAATTATGCTCATTTGGAAAATAGATACACATTCACTTTATAAAACATTGCAATAGGACCTTATGGTTAGGTAAGTTTTTAAAGCTTACTTCATAAATCTTGGTATTACACATGTAGAAGGGGATGAGAGGTGAGAAAAAGGCAAGTACATTAGATAGCACAGCCCTAGACCTGTGGTGATGTGTGGATATTTATAGCACAGAGGTGGTTCCAGGCTACCCATAGGGAGTTTTCCATTCATCACTTTCCTGAAGTAACCAGGGGGACCTAGGGCTGGCAGGAACTTCATACAAGGTTCAGGTCTCAAAACTCTTCATCTGGCTGTCTTTGGTAAGGTAGTGGGATGTGCGGCTCTCTGGAGCACAGCTGCCACACACATGTATGGCCAGGCCTAACTTCTGCTCATATATCTTTCCAGTGACATTTTTTTAAAAATTTTTGTTGTTTCTTTTTGCTCTTTTTTTTCCCTGAAAATGAAATAGGGTGAACAGGAAACTCTGGTGTGTGCTTTTGTGAGTAGGTGTGCAAGAGAAAGCTGGTTCAAGTTCAACCTATACGAAAGGACTGACTGAAGAAAACTGCAATTTCTGATTTTTATAAAATAAGTTAGAACTGTTTCTTATATACCAAGAGTGTTATCAGTTGAATATCTCTTACTTGCAATGTTTCACATTTTTTTTTTGTTTTGTTTTGTTTTTGTTTTTCGAGACAGGGTTTCTCTGTGTAGCTTTGCGCCTTTCCTGGAACTCACTTGGTAGCCCAGGCTGGCCTCGAACTCACAGAGATCCGCCTGCCTCTGCCTCCCAAGTGCTGGGATTAAAGGCATGCGCCACCACCGCCTGGCTTCACATTTTTGTTTTTTATTTCTCAGATTTTAGAAGTTGTCATTAACAAATGAATGGCTCTAACCTCGGAAGTGTTTCATTATCTGAACTAATTTGATCTCACTGTTGCTGATCAGAATGCTTCAGAGTTTGGAGCACTTTAGTGTTTGGATTTCTAGGATCTAGCAACAAATGAGTTATAAATTTAAGGTGAGACAATGAATACAATTGTTCATTCAAATTATAGCCTTAGAACAGTGTGCTTTCCATTAACACATCTATACAGATCATGGCAACGTGGAATATCTTAGGAAAGTAATAGAAGGCCAATTTAGTAATTTTAAACAAAAATGTCAATACCTATCCCTGACGTCCCATGTACAGTACGTATATATGCAGTTTTCAAAAAACTGACTGGTTTTAAAATTTGATTGAGCCTGATTTCATCATTTTAATTTGTCTTAGTGTAATTTCTGTGGCAGTCATTTGATTTATTGATATTTTAATTTTTTTATATGTGCTACATATAGTGATACAAGAATCAGTATATAAATGTGGCTTTCATGGCCAGTTAAACAACATCCTACCATGTAGCCAAGTGCAGACCAGATTTTCTAAGAGTCTAATACGATTTTGAAAATAGGCAGAAACCCCCTGGAAACAGGACTGGCATTGAAGTCCAGGAAGCACCTTTGGATGGTGAGCAGCTAAGAGTCTTTAGATTTTTAGGCAAACCTTCTCAGCATTGCTAACCCTTTTGGGGGATTAAACGACAGCATCCTTCATGTAGGAGGCATGGTCCAATATTTGAGTGCAAAACTCACATCTGGTTTCAGGCTCTAATTCTGTTCTCATCAGACCTTTAGGTGCACTCTTGTTCAGGATAGGACTTGTTTGATATATGTGGCCATTTTGATTTGCTTCCCTTTAAAAGTCCTAGTAGCATCTTAGTTTTGGTTACTGTTGCTGTAATAAAATACCCTAACCAAAGCAGCCGAGGGAGAAAGGGTTCAGCAGGCCGAGAATTGCAGGTTACAGTCCATGGTGGGAACATCAAGGCAGAAGAAACTTGAAGCGACTGGTCACATTCTGTCTATAGTCAAGAGCTGAGAGTGATGAATTGGTGTATGCATGTTAGTGTCCAGTGATCACTCTGCAGTTCTAGTCTACAGTCTAGAGCCCCTGGTCAGGGAGAAGTACCACCTATATTAGATGGCTCTTCATACCTTGATTAATTTAGTCAAGATAAGAGTCCATGATCATGTTCATAGGAAAACCTATTCTTGGTAATCCATCACTGAAAATTCCTCTTCAGGTGATTCTAGATTGTGTCAAGTTGATAATTAGAACTAACCATCACAGGTGACTTCTAAAAGCTGTCCCTTCATATTAATACAAGAAAAGCTGACCTGATTACTAGAGGCTACCATGGCAGACACATCTACTGGACAGCGATTCACTCACTGAGTTCAGTAATTAATAGGAATCTATACACAAGAAAATATAAATAGATAATTATGGCCCTGTATATTGCGGTGATGAAAAGCTTGTCTTATCTAGATTTAACTTGGAGCTAGTACAAACAAGACAAAGAAGCATAAGCAATTACCATATCAGCTTTGCTAGAGTAAATTCTGTGGACTGTGGGGAACTCACAATAGAATCTAGTACAGTCAGGGTCTCAGAGTAAGAATGAATCTGTATGTGCCCACCTGTTATTTCAAAGCAATTTTCAAGTCAAACGTGTGTTTGGGTAGGAAGAAATATGGTTACTATTGCCCATAAGTATATGATTTTCACACATCTAATCAATTTTACAATGGGATAATGTTCTACTTTTCTTCCTGTTGCTGTGGTAAGCATCATGGCCAAAACCAACTTGGGGAGAGTTAGGGTTTCTTTGGTTTACACTTCCCTCTCGACTGTGAGTCAATCATTGTGGAAAGCCAAGGCAAGCTTTTAAGGCAGGAACTTGAGGACAAGAACTGATGCAGCGGCCATGGAGGAGTGCTGCTAACTGGCTTACTCTCCATGGCTCTCTCTGCCTGCTTTGTTATAATCCAGGCACACTTGTCTAGGGATGACACCACCCACAGTAGGCTGAATCCTCCCACATCAATCATTAATCAAGAAAATGCCCCACACTGGCCCACAGGCTAATCTGATGGAGTATTTCCTCAGCTGAGGTGTCTATTTCCCAGTTTGTATCAGGTTCAGATTGACAAGAACTAACCATCATAGGCACTTAGCAATTAAATTTTAGGGCATGTTAAGAAATAAAGATCTCCAAAATTCAGAACTGGGTTGTAGGATACACATCAAAAATGTGACATTGTCCTTCGTATGGTTTTTTAAATAGCCTTAGACCATTCTAGGCTTGGTTCATACTCATCCAGGTAATGCCTTTTCTGGTGGATCTGTGCTGGCAGCCATCTTCTTATCACCAAACTTAAGGTAGTTAATGGCTTTTAAAGCAGTTTTACCACTAGATAGAATTATATTCATCAAAAGATTGAATGCCTTTTATCTTTCTTTTATCTTGTTCTTTTGTGTGTGTGTGTGTGTGTGTGTGTGTGTGTGTGTGTGTGTGTACTATAAATGCAAGTATGCATACTTGTATATACAGATGTACATATGTAAGTATATACATTTAGGTGTGTGGGTACATGTTGGTGTGTGTATGTGCAGGTGTATGGCATATGTGTTTATGCTTGTGAAGGCTCAAGGTTGACACTGAATCTTCTATAGCTGTTCTCCACTTTGTTCACTGAAGCAGGAACTTTCAGCTGAAGGAGAGCTCAGTGATAAGGCTATTCCACTACCCAGCTTGCTTCAGGGATTATCTCCACCTTCTGAACCCACTTGTATTTACTCACATCTGGAGATCCAGACTCCAGTGCATAGCCAGCACCTCCACCATGGAGCCCTTTACCTAGTCCCATGTTTCCCATTGTTTGTCTGTCTTAGGCCTGCTTCAGTTTCTAAACAAAGTTAGAACAGTACTGACTCATACTTTTTATGTAAGTGCTTCAGACATGTGACCCTGCATCAGCTACCTTTTATCTGGATCAAGGAAATAAATGGTATCTTTTTTGTGATTTAATAATCACATGCTGAAGGAACAAATCTTGTTTTCTAATCTTAGCTGAATAATAGTGTCAGAAAAGCCTTTATGGGGGCATAAGAACCAGTCACCTCACCTCCCTGTCCTTAATATCTGAGTACAACAAAACAGAGAAAACACTGTGGGAAAACATTATCTTCTTATATCCTAGAGGACCCTTCCTTTGATGGATTATTGTTGCCAATTGTAGAATCTGGCTAACGTTTTGCATTAGTTACTTTTCTCAGAGATGCAACTGAAAAAAGGAGGATTTGTTTTGACTGACAGTGTCAGATCATCATCGTGGCGGAAGACATGACAGACGTCATGGAGGTAGCATCACATCTTGGTGGGTCAAGAACCATACAGCTCAAGCTGGAATGAGGGAGCTCAGGCCTGAAACGGGGGTAGATATCACTGTCAAGACCTCTCGGGCAGAGGTGGCTCAGTTGATAAATCACTAGTCCCCCAATTATGAAGACACCAGCACTGATTTAAATGCTAGGTGGGCATAGTGGTGGTCCTCTAAGTCTAGTCCTCAGAAGGTGAAAACAGCGGATCCCAGGAGCGAGAAGGCTCACTAGACTACCTGTATTAGTGAGCTCTGGGTTCAACTAATGGACTCTGTCTCAATAAACAAGCAATCCAGGAAGACACCCAACATCAGCCTCTGACCTGAACATGCACCGTGAGTATGCATGCACCTGTATCCACATGCAGCACATGCACTGTGAGTATGCATGCACCTGTATCCACATGCATACCCACAACTCCACCACACAGACCAAAAGGGAAAAAGACCCCTCACTTCTGTTGGCTTGGTCACAAGTATCAAAAGTTCCACAATCTCCCCAAAGAGCACCAGCATTTGGAAGCAAGTGTGACATTTCACACTCCAACCTCAATGACAGTCCTTTTCATTTCACCAGATGTACGAAATTGCAAGCTTTAATTTTAATGAACACTTGAAACAAACCTAGAAAGTTCCCAGGGTGCCTCTGTTACTCCCAGAATAGGCAACTCTGGATATTGATTATTATCACCAGTTATGAAAGCGGTAATAAATTGGAACATACTCATTCTATTTTATTTTTCATTTAGGAGTGCTTTCAATGTCAAATACCAGAGAACTCAGATAACAGTGGTTTAGGCTAATAGGATTTGTATTTCTTACCTAATAAAAATCTCTGGCTATATGCTTTTTTCTGGCATTGGTTCAACTGCATCATCAAAAATCCAAGCTTTTCTTCTCCAGTCATTGGTCTTGCCATATCCAGGCAAGTCACCTCAAGGTCTCAAGATGACTGGCACAGCTCTGGATACAGTAATTATATTCCAAAGCAGAAATAATGGGTCGAAAAGTGAAAAACCTCCCTGGCCTGAATGATAGCAGCATTTGCCTTATCAAGCTTCTCTTCAATTTGAAGTAAAATACCTCACTGTGTATATTCAAACTGACTTAGTCAAATGTCTCCTTGTGAAGACTTACTAAGCTGGTCAGATGGTAGCAAGTTAAAAAAAATTAGTTCCTCCATTATAAACATGCTGTGATGACAATTTTCTAAAATGAAAAGAAAAAAGTCATAGAAACTAATGTAATGTTTTTTATCAATAGGAGGAAAGTAGAATGGTGGTAACACATACATGATACATATAGTGTGATTATAATGTATTCACATATGTATGTTTTTTCTGGTTCCTTAGTACTTCATAATGTGGCTATATTAGTTTGAGAATTAAAGTAAACACTTGAGATAGAAGTAAATTCATTTGAACTCCAGGCCTTTAGCCTTCTACTTGAAAGGCTGGTGGGTTCTCCAGTATCCACTTGACTTCTGAGCCATGTCTATAAGCTCAGCAAAGCAGAGTCAGGGCAGGAAGCTTGCTGACATCTCACAGTCTTTTTTTTTTTTTTTTTTTTTTTTTTTTTTTTTTTTTTTTTTTTTTTTTTTTTACGTGTACAATGAGACACGTAAGGAGCTTCTCTGGTATTTCAAGTCAAACAGAATAGTATATTGATTTATTGGAAAGTCTATCTTGCAAATCACATTTAGATTTAAATATGCTTAGTATTTACCTAGAAACACTGGTTTCAGGGTCTCCTTGATTCTCTTCGACTTCCTTGGCCACTCGTTCTCATTCCTAGTTGATAGCTTCTTCTGAATTTTATCATCTCTAATCTCTGAGTCTCTTGACTCTAGAACTTGGATATTATTTCTCTTCTGTTTGTCTCACTCCTTAAGCCATCTACTTGCTAACTCCACATTTATTTGTTTGTTTTTAAAATTACATTTATTTATGTACGCATGTCTGTTTATTGTGTGTGTTTGTCCATGCTCACGTGGAGGTCGGAAGGTAACTTGTGGGAGTTGATTCTCTCCTTCTACCATGTGTGTTCTAGGGACTGAGCTCAGGTTCAATCCAAGCACGTGCTTTTACCTGCTGGCACATCTTGCTAGCTCCTAACTCCACATTTATATCACCTGCACAGTTATTACCCTTAACCCTCAGAATAATTTATTCAACTTCCTACTTCTTTGTCTCCTCTTAATAAGCTTCTTGGTATATCTAAGATGTAGCTCTTGAAATCCTCCAAACTTGCAGATCTTCCTTTCTAATCTCACAAAATATGCCTGTGTCTCTCTATTTTGTAAGCCATGAGTAGTGTGTGACCTCATGCCTAAATTCCCTTTTCATCACCCACTGTAGTCCTGTCCCACAGCAATGCAAATCCTCAGCTGCCACTTCTACAGTCTCAGATCTGACCACTCCCACCATGATCCAGGTTTGGTAGTTCATAAGCATTGCTTTTGTCTGTAGACTACTCTGATGGGCTCAGTCTGGCCATCCCAGTTTCTCACGCCCTTGGTACTTTAGATCTCAATAGAACAAGAGAGAAGTCCTGTCAGAGTCAACAGTCACTCTACTACCCAGAACCTCTGTTATGCAAAGTCAAATCCAGAGCTCTTTGAATTCTATGGAGAATGGTATGGAGGTGTCTTCCTTACTGTGCATGACTTCTGAACACACACACACACACACACACACACACACACACACACACACACACACACACCAACCTTTTCCTTGTTCAGTCATCCTGTCCTCTCTTGCTATTCCACAAATATATCTAGCATCTCCTACCTCAGGTTAATTCACCTTTGTTTGATCTGCCTGGAAACTCTTCTGTGCATGTAACACCCCATCATTCCCCTTGTATCTTCCCTCAATTGTTACCCTGCCAGAAAATATTTTACTGAAAATCATTTAAATTCTTGAGAATCATTCTTAGTTCTTCTTGACTTTTGCCTTCACAACATTTGTTTTCATGTGATTTACATTTCCTTTAATTTCATGAGCCATCCATCCTTTTCTTCTGGCCTCCCTGTCTTCCTTCCTTCTTTCCCTGTTTGTCTGTCGGTCTGTATGCTGCCTTTGCTTCTTTTTTTGTTTGCCTTCCTTCATCCCTCATTCATCCTCTCCTTTATCCTCCCATTTCCCCCTTCCCTTCTTCCACGATTTAAACTGGGTGCAGTGTTTTCATGTCATTTATTATAGCATTAGGCTTTAGTTAGTGCCCGCACATCCCCATACCCTAGATAGAAAGGATCTTAATGATCATATGATCCAATTCTTCTTTATAAGTAAGACCCAGAGAAGAGGGGCAGCTTAAGTGGCTTAGGCATCATCACACAGCCTCTACCTATCTATCTACCTATCTATCTGTCTATCTATCTATCTATCTATCTATCTATCTATCTATCTATCTATCATCTATCTATCTATCTACACACATATGAGCTGAAATCCAGCTGCAGTAGATTTTAAGTAAAGACTAGGTGTCTCTAAAGATAGAAAACGAGCACCAGGTATATTTCATTTTCATGAAATACATATATTCATGACTTAGGTCTAAATTATGCCTAATCTAAAATCTAATCATCATCAGAAATGACCTTCCCCATGATCCTGTAAGCTGCAGAGTGGGTGGCTTTCCTGGTGTTAAAATAAAGTACAGGTGTAGAATGGGCAATATTCCCTTTGGAAAATGTGTGTGTGTGTGTGTGTGTGTGTGTGTGTGTGTGTGTGTGTGTGTGTGCAAGAGAGAGAGAAGAGGAGAAAGAGAGGAAAGACAGAAACAGAGACAGACAGACAGAGAGACACACAGAGAGTTTGCACTAATATTCAGGTGGAAAAAACACATACAAAAATGTGTCTGATGATAGGATATAAAATAAGAGGAATCACTTCCCTAGAAATCATACCGTTGAATGAATATTTATTCTTTTGTGTATAGTGGTCTTATTTGTGAGCATATAATACATTGTAAATAACTAAAATACTAATTAATTAGATGGTAGTACTCAAGTTTTTACTTTACTTTTATTTCTTTTTAATTTAAACCTTTCAGCTTTTTGAGAATTTTATTCAGGAAAGCTATATTTACATCATTTCACTCCTCCCTCGCCCCTTCCAACTCCTCCCTTCTCCCTCCCTCAAATTCATGACCTCTTCTTATTGGTTAAAATATTAAGGCAACTCCACAGAGTTAAAAGGGAGGTTTATTTTGTGAGGTAACTTACAAGTGAAGGGATAGGTAACAGGGTCTAGGAAAGGTGTGGCGCAGTCTGGTGGTGTTCTCTGGAGAACTCTGCTTGGTCTACCTCCAGTGCCTAGGGTCCAGGCACCAAGAGAGCCAGCCCATCTGGATCTCAGGTTTTCAGGGGTTCTCTCTCGGCTCTGCCTTGTAGGCATGACAGTTACCGAAGCCTCAATGGGGGTGGTACTTCCAGGTCAAAGCTGGACCAGCTACCCACTACATCTTTAATTGTTATTGCTACATATATACACACATATGTAAATAAAACACCCGCTGAGTCCCTTTAGTGCTGCCTTTATGTACATGTGTTTAGTACTGACCACTTGGGACTAGATAACCTATCAGTAGTCTCATCCCTAGAAAAAACAGTTCTCTTTCTTTCAACAGCCATCGATTGCCTCTAGTTCTTCATCTGGGCGTGGGACCTTGTGACATCACTCACATCCACATTTTCATTATGTAGATCTTTTTTAGGTAGCTATATTGATGATATTTCATGGATGCAGCTTCCCTATCACGTCTAGAAGACACACTCGAGCAACAGACCTCCTGGCCCTCTGGGTCTTAGAACATTTTCCCCTCCCTTTCCTTGAGTTTCTCTGAGCCTTACCTGTAGGGCTTACTTTGTACCAACTGGGACAGGACACTCCAGCATCATTTATTCTCAGCATTTTGACCAATTGTCACTCTCTGTAATAGTCTCCATCTGTTGCAGAAAAAAGTTTTTGTTGATGAAATGTGAGAGCTACATGCAATTACTCAATATTAATGAAAAGAAGCTGTAATGTAATAGAATAACAGAAGCAGCTCCTGATTATATCAGGTGATGATTGAAAGTTTCAATATGCTAGAAGTTTACAGTTAAGTAGAAACTCAAAATGTGGAAAAGAAATTGGGGAACTGTAGTCAAAAGATTTCTCAGGTCCTACTCAGCCCCACCGTCCCTTGTTCAATGTTTGGCAGTCTCCTCTATGAAGCAGAAATCCGAAGGACCATCTCACCTTGTTTTAGGAAAATTTAGTGGTCATTTTTCCATGGGTCCTGCATGCCCAGTTTATATAACATACTGTCAAGCAGTCCAGGCAAGAGCAGTTTCTTGCCCAAATGACTAACTTTTGCCATAAGGAAAGCAAACTTATGGAGTTTCTTTGATGCCCATCATCTTCTTTGAAGTAAATTGGTGCTGCCAGGAGCAGACGTGTCTCACTGTCCAGAAAGTCCAAGTTTTTGAAACATTTTAAATGCAATATTCTGTAGGTCTTTGAAGTGTTTGAAGATTAACCTACTTAATAGAAATATAGCTGTGTATACCTAGGAAACTTAACTAACATAGCTATAAGTGTGGTTATCATAGATGACTAATTATTAATCTGTATTTCTTAATTATACATTAGAATTTTAAATGAGTTGCATAAACATAATACCTTAAACAAGAGTAGAAATATACATACAGTATAATAAAATTAACTTCAAATTTGTATCAATAAACTAAAATCCATAGCAATGTAAAACATTTTAAACAAGTTGTTGTTCTTTAAAATTAGATTCAATAATCTACCCTTTCATCCTATCATATCTATAATATCCCCTTTTCTTCTTTAGAAAGAGATTGCATTTATAATAAACTCCCTTTAAATATAAATAAACATTTATAAACAATATTTTGGAAATTTGGGTATAGTTTCTCATACTACTACTACTGCTTACTGGGGGGCACTGGCAATCTTATGGGGATCCTGAAAAAATTAAAAATTATGTTCAGGTCCTTACTGGAGTAATCTGTGATGCTGCATTATCTGAGCCAGTTGCCTTGAAGCTGTTCTGGATGTTGGAACATCTGAGGACCTCTCAGGGGTTCTTCCTTGATCAAACCATATTAGCTTAGAAGCAATCCATAGGTTCTCATCTTCTGTGGAAACAAAAGCAGAACCTCTTTTCCAAAGCATTGTATCCTTAGACACAAATTTTGAAGTCAAGATACTATATAAATCCCCAAAGTAATATAATCCAGACTCAGTGTGCGATATCCATCTTTACGTGGCTTATTTTTTATATTACTTTTACTATCTCTTTAAAGACTTTATTTTTTAAAACTATTTCTTTATATAACTGTCTATCCTCCTTTTCCTTTCTCTTCCAAGCCTACATGCATTTTTAGACATAATGTAAACCATTTAGAGGTTTATTTCATCTGAATCTGTCATTTTATGAATCTATTGCTTTAAACTGCAGCATGTCTAGGACTGAAAAGGCAGCCTTGGCTGCTGGCTCCACCCACCTCAGCTTCCCAACATGGTGGAGGTAATTCACTGCCAGCTCTGGGAGCCATGGTTTCCAACAACTCTGGGAGGCAGTAGGTCTATGCCTCTATCAAGGAGCATGTAGCCCAGAAATCTTTTTTCTTTTTCTTTTTCTTTTTTTGTCTTTACTAGCAAAAGCTAAATCCACCATGCAGTGTACTAGAGATAGCTCTGTGTACTGCAGCAGGAATCCACCATGCTATAGGTCAAGCCCACATGCTGTGAACCCGCCATACTGTAGCTCACAGCTTGTCTGAGAGACATAACTAGGAAGCTGCTCTTGGCTCCACTTTAGAACCCCTTTTAAAATTCTCTCAGCTTTTGGGTGGAAACTCCTTGCTCCACATTGGACAGCCAAATGTAGCCAGAAGTTTTTCGGGTCCTACCTAGTCCCCCACGGTCCAGACAAATCTCTCTCAACCAAGGTCCCACAGCCACATGGACCCAAGTAAACAAACAGAGGTTTATATTATTTACAATCTATATGGTCCATGGCTTTAGCCGCTTGCTACTTAGCTCTTTCATCTTAAATCAACCCATTTCTATAAATCTATATGTTGCCACATAGCCATGGCATTACTGGTGTGCTGGCATCTCACTGTCCTTTGGCTGTGGCTGGCATCTCTCTCTTCTCCTTTCTTCTCTCCCTATATCTGCTTGGATTTCCTGCCTGCCTCCAAGCTGCCTTGCAGCTTTATTTGTCAACCAATCAGAGCAATACATATTCACAACACACAGAAAGATATCCCACAGCAAGGAACTGCATGGGCAAAGGCATTGAGCCTGGTCAGAGCTGAGAACATGATCAAGTGTAATTGATCTGCCAGGGAAGTCTTAGGCAATACTGTAGGACATGATGCAGGGAGTATGGGTCTCATTCTGAGTGCAACAGAAAACCTTTCAGGATTTAAATCGGAGAGTGGCAGGCATGATTTTCTTTGCAAATATCATTCTTGGTAATAGGACCAAAAGCAGATGTAGGTTGGGTTATCACCCATCAGCATATAGCAAGGAACACACTGACTCAGGCATAGGCTGGGCAATCACACTGTGTAGCCATACAGAAGAGATGAAGATGGTGGCTTGACTTTGTGACCCTCCCAGACTTTGAACTTGTATAGTTCTGGGAACTGTGGTAATTATTAAAAGTCTTTCTAGGAAGCAAAGAAAACCATTAAAACCAAAGAACTATTATTCAGAAGGCAATACCTTCAAGCTTTAAAAATCCAGAAAGAAGATACCTCTGCCAAGATGGTGTCCTCTTCCAGGTGGGACTAAGGAATATGCCCTGATCATTTCCCCTTGGAGTAGATGGTTTTAACTTTTAGCAAAAGGAAATATTTGTTTTTACTTTTAAGTATGTGAATGTTTGTATGTCTGTGTGTAGCTATGTGCACGTGAGCCCAGGTGCAGGTAGAAGTGAGAGGAGGATGCCAGGCGGTGGTGGCGCACGCCTTTAATCCCAGCACTCAGGAGGCAGAGGCAGGCAGATCTCTGTGAGGTCAAGGACAGCCTGGGCTACAGAATGAGTTCCAGGAAAGGAGCAAAGCTACACAGAGAAACCCTGTCTCGAAGGAAAAAAAAAAAGTGAGAGGAGGCCATTGTTTCCCCTGGAGCTGGAGTTAGTGGTCAGGTGAGAACTGAACTCAGGTCCTGTGCAAGAGTGGCAAGCATTCTTAACTGTTCAGCCATCTTTCTACTTCCATGGTCTTAATCAGTCCTTTTAGACTTATTTATTTTTACTTTATGTGTATGAGTGTTTTATCTGTATGTATGTATGTACGTATGTATGTGTGTGTGTGTGTGTGTGTGTGTGTGTGTGTGTGTGTGTGTGTGTGTGTGCATTATATGGGTACAGGAGTTCACAGAAACCAAAAGAGGACATCAGGTTTCTGGAACTGGAGCTATAAGGTTTGTCAGCCACCATGTGGGTGCTGAGAACTGAACCAAGTTCCTCTGCAAGAGCAGCCAGTGCCTATACTCATTGAGCTATCTCTCTTGCCTCTATAGTCTTAGTTTTTGTGGCATGGGCATCATCTAAATTGTCTTGTTTCAGTGGATGGTCCCAGGCCCAGGCTTGAAAAGTCTGGATTAGCAGACATGAGTTAAAGCCTGGGAAGTACAAGTAAAAGAAAGGAACCAGAGCTGCTGCACTGGATAAGGGTGAATGTCATACTTGGACACTGGACTTGGTGACAAGGAACTCCTTGTCGGATCTGACTTAGTTCCCATGTAGCTGTCACCTGCTTAACTTGGAGACATTATACCCACAAAGATAGTTTAACTTGCTATTTACTATTGTTAGGCTATTGAACTTGTCTGAGCCAAGGCCCCTTTGTCTATAAAGACACCTTGAGATACTGTTGGAAGGCCAGAAGTTCAGAATGCATTCTGCTGCCCAGGGTGTCTTGTTTACACAGCTGCTTATTGAATAGTGGCTGCTAGCTGCTTCTCCCTTGTCTGTTTGATTGACTTGGTGCCTCCCACTCCACCTCATTTCATCAGTGTGGAATTAGCACTCACCTCTGGGGGCTTATTTAGTAGAGGTGATTTTCTTCTTACTTCCTCCTTCTCATGAAGTCCTCCAGACCTGTTTTCTTCAGGCTTCCCCTTCATCAGAGTTTGGCACTTTCTCTGCTTTTGTTGTAACTGTAGTAGATGACAGACCTTTATCACAGCTGTCGAATATCTGTAATTACCAAATTAGTGTAGACCCATGCTTCCTGCTACAACTATGTTTTGTAAAGTCACCGTCTTTCCCGTTTAGCTAACATGAGCACCGTGAACCAGAAAAGACTCGCAGTGGACAGATGCAGCTCTGGAAAATGCTGCCAAGATAGGAAAATCATTTGAATATCATTAGTTCTGCAGAATACAATCGAAACTCAAATGAGAAAAAAGCCAATCTTCAAGTGTTCTTTGAACCCTTGTTTGTAAATGTGGGCTGCACAAATTTATATTTAAAGTCCTTTGTAAGTACAAAATAAGTTAAATAACTAACAAGCATATGGCAAATTAATCACTTTTTATCTCTACCAGTATTTGAAATGAGTCTGTCCCCAGTATTTTTAAAATTAAAAAGTAATACTTGTTGAATTAAACATAATTGCCAGCAAGAGCTTGATTGTGTTGCATGAGGACCGAGGGATGAGTTAAATTAAATATTTGAAGAATATGGGTATTCAGTAGTTCACTGGTTTCATTTGCTATATTCCATTTAACTTGTTTTCAGTAGAGTAAATAAGATGGAGAAAAACACACTTGGTTTTCACAGCAAAAATATAATTATGTAAGTGGTCTTAACTGTATTTTTAGGTAAACTCCTAAGTAAATTTTACAAAGGTGTAAAATTTAAATCATTTAGCTACATAGTTGATGATTTATATTTATTTAAAGGAACAAAAAAAAATTACCCTGAATGAGACTTGATCGTTGAAAAACGTGGCCCATCAATTTTACTCCAACTCTCCATCTTCACCTTGTCTGAACTGGGGGAGCTGATGTTTGTACATCATCCAGTTGTGAGACAACTTTCTCCTTCTCTGCCTTTGTATAAGGAGAGAATAAGTTGGGCTTTCTCATGGTGCTCTTCAACAGGGAAGGGCAAGGTGTGCAGATATAAAAGCACAGGAGTGATACATGCAATACAGATGTTTACCTTGTGCTAGTCTTCCTTTAATTGCAACAGGTTGGTCTGCCCTGACTCAGGCAGGTCTCAGGAGCAGCAGCCTGTACTAGAGAGCTCCAAAGTAGACGAATAAATTCTTTCATCACTGGGACAAAATGTTTGGCAGCAAAAATATAAGAGGACAAAGGATTTATTCTAGGTTACAGATTCCACGGGTACAGTCTATCATGGTGGGAAAGGCATGGAGACAGTAATGGCTTTGTCTGTGGCAGTGGAAGCTTGCAGGTAGCATGTTTACATTTTAGCCAGTTAGGAGCAGGCAGCTTGGGTTGAAACCAAGTCAGATTATAAGCCATCTCTAACAGCCTGTCTCCGCCACTAGGACCTACCTTGTTGAGCTTCACAATTTCTCAGAACAGCACCATCCTCTGGAGCCCAAGACTTCAAACTGTGAGGGGTGCTCAAATCACAATTAGCCCATTTAGAACCCCGACAAATCCTCAGTGATGCTAGAATGGTTAATTCATACCCACATGGTAGAATAGCAGTGCTTGGCAACTTCATACATACAGAAGACAGAGCCTTGTTTACCATTATTTAGCTTTCTTATTATGATCAATCTTTTTTCTTTTACTTCTTTTTAATTTTTTTAAGATTTATTTTTATTATTTTGTAATTATGTGTACGTGTGTCTGTGTGGGTATGCATATGTGAGTGTAGTGCCCACAGAGGGCAGAAGAGGGCATCGTATACCATGGAGCTGGAGTTAAAGGAGGTTACAAGCCATCGTGTAGGTGGTGGGACTCAAATCTGGGTCCTCTGAAAGAACAGCCAGTGCTCTTAACCAATGAGCCAACTCTCTAGCCACTCACTATTTTTTTCTGAAAGAAAATAAAGCTGTGTTTTTTCTTGCCAAAGAGATTTCTGAAATCAGTATGTAAGAGGAAAGGTATGGGCACAAAATGAGTTGTACAGGGTATTTCTGATCTTATTTATTATTTAATTTTTATATGATCTGACTGTATGTCTATCTAATAAAGTACCATACACTAACTAATTTCACCATTGGAGTCCTTGTGGGTGCTGGGAACCAAGCAAGGTCCTCTCCAAGAGCATCCAGTGCTCTTAATCTAAGCCAATTCTCTAGCTCCATGATCTTATTTAAAAAGAAAAAGTCTATTATACTTGATTTGTGATTAACAATAAAATAGAGATTCAGACAAAAGCTTTGCACTCTAAATTGTTCTCCTTTCATAGAGACTAGTGTAATTTAAGTTTCATTCATTTGTTCCACATATGTTCATTGCATAGATTCTATATGCTGATAATTTATTATAGTTGTGATTATATTTATAAATGAATTATCCCAGCCCCTATTACTTCAAGTGTACACCCACATGGCAGAATATAAATAGTAAAAACAATTTTAGAAAAGTGAGCAGATGATTGAATATACCATTTTGTTCAAAAGTTTAATTATGAAACAAAACCAGAGAAAAAATGAGCAATATATTGTTATTAATTTTTCTATGTGTGTGTGTGTGTATGTGTGTGTGTGTGTGTGTGTGTGTAGATCAGAGAACCACTCTGTGGAGTCAGTTGTCTCCTTCCACTTTTATGTGGATTCTGAGGATCAAACTGAAGTCATTAGGTTTGTGTCAAGTGCTTTTACCCACTGGTCCATCTCTCTGGCCAGCCACTAGGTTCTTGGCAGCTCTTTTTGATGTTATTCTGAAGGAGTGTCTCAAATGTCTTATGTATGCAATATTTTGTTTTTCAGTAAGGACAAGGCTATAGATTCTGAATTTCTTGAAGGTGTCAGCTCAGGGTGCTGCTCATGAGGGTAGCCTATGGAGGGCATTTTTGTATTTGACTGTGTGTTTGTTGGAAAGAAGGGAGCAATGTATTCTCATAGACAAATATAATTTCTGCTTTCCACTCCATCTCAGCACTCAAGCTCTAGCTGTGATATTTCAGAGTTTTCTTCTAACATTGGTCTTTCTGGAATAATAGTAGTTTTAAATATCAAATTATAAATGAGTGATGAAAGCCAGCGATATGACATTGTGGAAAATGACAGTGGGGAGCAAATAAAGTTTAAGGACTGTGAGAACCCCCTCTACACACACACACACACACACACACACACACACACACACACACACACACATTATAAACTTCTCATCTGCTTTTTAAAAATAATACTAGAAAAACCCTCCAATGTAAGTAACTTCTAGATTTAAGCAGAGGCTATCCTGAGAACTTTGACATGAGGCCTGTATCATTATGTTTGGAAAGGCCACACTCAACCCCCCTGAAGTCAACGCAAAGTGCAAAGATGATTGCAATTTTCTAACATCATAGACATTAATATTCTGTATCCAACAGCGAAGTGGTCTACAGAGATAACTATGTTCACTGTCACCAGGGACACACAATCTGCCTTGATTGAACTCTTATACAAGGCTAATTATTTTTATTTTTGTTTTTTTTCCTACTTGAGACAGTCTTATGTAGCCCAGGCTGACCTCCAACTAACTGTGTAGCTAAGAATCACCTCAAATTTCTGACCTCCTGAGTAGTGAAATTAAAGGCATGCACGCATCATAATGTCCTGTTTTATGCAGCACAGACTTTGAACCCAGGGCTTTCTGCATACTGGAAGAGCATGCTACCAGCTGAACCACTGTGACAGTTACCTTCCTTGTTGCTATGATGAAATACTTGACCCAAAGCTTAAGGAAGGAAAGGCTTGTTTTGTTTATAATTACAAAGGAATTCTATAAGAACAGGGAAGCCATGGCCACGGGAGAGTGAGGTGGTCATAGCACACCTCTAAGTGCTGTTTAGCTAGTTCTCTTTTTAAAGATAATCTTATTAAACCCATCCCATGGAATGATGCCCCAACATTTAAGGTGGGCCTGCCCACCTCATGTAACCTAATCTAGAAAACCCTCATTGACACACCCAGAGGTTTCTTTTCAAGATGAACTTAGACCCTGTCAAGATGGCAATCAATGTGAAGCATCAAAGCATCTACACAGGGTAACTCATGAAGCATGCTGACAACTCAGGAAAGAAAGTTAAATGCCTGTGTTTGCTTGTTGGCCTTTACAGGAAAATGAGGGCTAAAGGATTTGAACCTGTCCATCTTCCTCCTCTGCAAGTTATGTTAATACAAGTACTGGAGGATTACACACAAGGTTTAGCTTTAAAAGATAACCAGCATCAAAGGCATGAGTCAGAGATAAAGATTTGGACAATTAAAGCCTGAATGTTTTGGTAAAAAGCATTAAGGATATACAGATTCCCCTTAATGACATCAGCATCTATCAATGATTCTGTTGCTTTGACTGGCTCTGTGGTGTGCATTTGAGTAGTCATTGCATTAAGTGCTGCTGTTATTATCTTTAAATATTTGAAGCTATAGGGAAAGTTTGATGGATCTGCCTAAACTCCTTGAACATGCTATGTTCTACCTAGACTTGTAACTCTCCAGCCTAGGTTAGGCTGTGTTAAACCAAACAATATTTAGAAAGAGATATAAAACCAACCAGTGCCTCTTCCTCCTGAAGTTTCAGTTGACCTTAAACATTGGCAGGGACATATGAAAATGAAGTTAAAAACCTTTGAATGAGCATAAATATATTAAAGAATATAGTGCAAAATTCTGATGAACTTTTAATATAAGATTGCTAAACAGTATTGAGCTTAAGACAATAATTCTGAGTCCCTTGGAATACACAATTACTGGCTTTTGCCATAAGGAAGGTATTTTTCAGTGGGAACATTTTAGAAGCATTCTGATATACAAGGGAAGTGAATGAGATTGGAAACCAGATCATTTGCATAGCAACAATATTTGTCTGCCTCCTGTGAGACTGTGTAGTTCATCTATGCAAAGTATTTTGGAGCAAAGAAGCAAGTGGCTCCCATAGTTTGGAAATATTGACTTTCTGGAGGATATGACAGAGGCAACTGAAAGACTGAAGTAGGTGATATCACCAATGGATGATGTCTTCAAAAAAGGGCTTTGGGTTCAGAACCTGGGAGAAGAAAACAAAGTTTTCAGCAGTTTATTAATTTCAGTTTGGAAGATGCTCAGTAGTTATTATTTGCTCAAGTATGAGAAAGGGAGTTTGGACCCCCAGAAACAATGTAAGTGCTTCATGGCTCTGGCAACTAGCCTGCAATTCCAGCTTCTGAAGGAGGAGCCAAGGGATTCCTAGAGAAAGTTGTCTAGAGAGAATAGCCATATCAGCGACTTTGAGACATTGCCTCAGTGAATAATGTGGAAAAACACTGGAGGAGGATTCCCAACATCAGTCTCAGATCTCCACTTCAGTGCACACAAATGGCTGTATACACCCATACACATGGACCCCTTCACATGAAAATATGCAGCACACACACACACACACACACACACACACACACACACACACACACACCAAAAAATGGAAAAAGTAATCATTTGATTACTCATTATACCTGGTGGACAGAAAACTGCTTCTTTTCAGTAAAAATTCATGATGTAAAAATAATGTACCACACATATTTCATTCTGATCTTTAGTCTTGGGTGGGGAATGGAAACTTACCATAACTAATTTTTAGGACCTTAAAGTGGAGCAGCTCCATGATAAGTCCACGCAATGCTTGCCTTCTCTGCTTTCCAACTTCTAGTCCTCTGCATTCCTTTTTCAGTTGGGAACAAAGAATTGCCGATCTTTCTTTGAGTGGGGAAGCAGTGTTGCGCTTTGAAGGTCAGACCAAATGTCCTGGGTGTTTAGCTAACACTGGATTCTACCTGCTGCTCTATGAATGCTTTCTGCCAGGAAACAGTCAGAGCTGTAGCCAACTGCCTGGCATGTACATGTGTCCTGTGATTTACTTTCACTTTCAAACCAGAAACACACAAAATGATGACCTAAAACCAGTAGAGAATAGTGTTGTGACATTCAGATGCATATCACATGTGCATAATTGATTCCTTGAAAGGTTAAATACCCTGAGCATAAGTACACATAGTAGTATGGCAGTGATGAGTTCCTAATCACTACGGCCCTGGCTTTGTTTTACATAATTCTAAAGCAAATGCCATCTTTCTTCTTTGGGAATTCCGGGATTGATATTTAGAAAGGCATATGTTTCTGAGTAGATAGCAGGATGAAGGAATGACACTTTCCAAACAGAAGGACCATTCATGTGGCCAGTACACTAAGCTTTCCAAAGCACAGACAGCCACAAATTCTCTTCGGAATTGAAATGCAATTATATATTGAAGACAAGTGCTAAATATAAACAGAGAAGACTAAATATATTCTTTTATTTTGTTTTGTTTTGTGGCATATTTGCAGGAAGAATTAGCTACTCAAATACACTATAATTCTAATTGAAATACACAGATCCAATGGCTTGATAATACTTCATCTTTTTCTGCTCATTAGAACTCTGTAGCACGGTTTTTTTTCTTATATTTGCAAACAGTTGCAAAGATACTATGAGAATTAATTTAAAGAGTATGCCATTAAAAGATATGGGGAGCAAAATAATATTTCATATACCTTAAAATGAGGAAAAGGATGATATGTTTGTCCTAGTTGGCTTCAGTTGCCAACATGACAGTCTAGATTCATCTATTTGAAAGCGCAATCCTTAACTGAGGGATTTTGTTTATCAGATTGGCCTATGGGGAACTGTCTTTGTTCATTGTTCATTGATATCAGAAGGCCAGCTCACTTAAGGCAGCACCATCCCTAGCTAAGCATGAGCCAGAAAGTCAACCAGCATGTTATGGTCTCCCATGGTTTCTGCTTCAGTTCCTGCCTTGATATACCTCAATGACAGATTACCACCTGAAAGTGTAAGCCAAATAAACCCTTTCCTCTCCAAACTGATTTGGTCAAAGTGATTTATCACAGCAACATAAGGGAAACATGAGCAATGTTGCATAAGGGATAACAAATAATAAGCAAGTAGGCAATGAAAATAAAGATTATCATCATAAACATTCAGGTGAGTTTCTTATTTCACTGAGAAAGAAAACATAGCATAATGTATAAACAAGAGGATTTTTTTATAGTTAACCAAAATTAACAGTTGTTAACTTTTTTTAAAAAAAATACAATTTTAGATATGTTTCGCAATTTTAAAAGTTGTAAAGAGAAAAGTCACAAAACACAGTAAAGAGAAAGCACAAGTTAAGGTCATTAAGAAGAAATGTGGTTTAGTAATAATAATGAGTGAGTGTAATAACCTTATGTTGAAGGATTTTTGCTTTACTTTTAAAGCATGTGCCAGGCGGTGGTGGCGCACGCCTTTAATCCCAGCACTCGGGAGGCAGAGGCAGGCAGATCTCTGTGAGTTTGAGGCCAGCCTGGGCTACCAAGTGAGTTCCAGGAAAGGCGTAAAGCTACACAGAGAAACCTTGTCTCGAAAAAAACCAAAAAAAAAAAACCAAAAAAAAAAAAAAAAAAAAAAAAAAGAATGTATATACAGATCATATACAAGAAGCACCTGAATCACAAGTCTCTAGGAGAAAAGAAAGACAGAGAAAGTTTGGCCAAACACAGCAAAGCTGCTGATGTATTGAACTGAAATGCAATTATATATTGAAGTAGTGGGCAAACTTGGCTGCAAGAGAAACGATGGTTTCATCCTCCAGCTCCGTTCCTGTTTCCTCTTTTGCCCACCGACACTTGTACATGTAGGCATGTGTTCCACGCCAGTGCTTCTCACATGCCATCTTTGTCTGTTTTTGTCTTATTCCAAGCTAACCATTTTCAAAGCCTGGGATGTTTACATTCCTAACTCTAGTGATAATTATTAACTATGTACGACTGATTCAGAGCTTAGCATGGCATTAAGTTAATATTTATAGTCATACTTTTCTTTAATTAAATTATAGTATCTTAAAACCAAATCATACACTATTCTTATTCACACATTTCTCCCAAGCTGTCCTTTGCCCTAGTACTTACTGAAGGGTAGAACTGTATCTCCTGGCATTGCCTTCAGAAAGTCAATGAATATGTGTCAGAGATTTATTGAAAAAAAAAATCACTTATAAAGTAACATAAAATGACATTAAAGCTCCTTCAGGATGTTTGACAACTAAGCCAAGCTCTGCTTTTATGTTTTCTAAGCAATCACTTAATCAAATTTTAAAGAGGAGAGGGGAGCATACCAAGGTCAGAAAGTGAAGCAAAGCCCTTGGGCTTAGCGATTCTGTAACTTACCTCCTGTAGACTGAGCTACGAATTCCACACAGCCAGAAGCATGTTATCTTAAGGACAGGGTCACATGCAATTTATTCATTCACACCTTGGACAATGTCCAACATTTAATGGTCAATAAATGATACTGTGAAATGTGAGAGAATTCTCAGTCTAGGATAATCTAATTCACTCTGGTGGCTTCCAAAGAATATGTGATTCAAAAGTCTCCAAATGTTGTTATCCAGCTCTGACTCTAAGAGGAAGAGACTGATTTGGGAATGGATGAACCAAGGAAGCCAATGCAAGATATAAATACTGTTACTATGAATTATACTCTTAGACCAGGACTGCCTGAAGCAAAGCTGACAGTGGACTGTTCTTGGATGCTTATGAAGAGATAGGGACACAATGGCCTGGATGTTCCGAGTTTATCCCACTGGCCATCAAGAAGTTGCCACAGAACCTCCTTTCTATTGGCATGATAGACAGCTGCCTGCTGCAAATCTCTTTGAAACATGGTGTTTCAAAGTAGACAATATATAAAGAATTTTTTATAAATCCAATGGGTACACAGTAGAGTATATGGTAAAATACAGGTGCACTCCTCTGTGCACAAAGCTACTCTCTCTAGAGACAAGCACAGATTCTAGATGTTATATTAACATGTGTATGTCTGTATGTATATGTGTGTAAATATGTATGTATGTACATATATATATTAACATTTCATATTTGGTATATGTATGTATGTTTATATATTTGTATTTGAGACATTAATTCCATGAAACAGGATATTATAATGAATCCTACTTTTTAATTTAACTTCTTATTCATAATTCTTTTCACTTTCAGTTTTATTATATTTAAAGCCTCCACTTCAGATACTTATGGTCAGTGTATAACATTTGTTTCTTGTGTGAATGAATGAATGTGTTTATAAACTGTTTATACTTTACCCTAAATCCTGGTAATCAATTGGCAAGCATTGGAGATGCCTTGTTTTGAAGTCAAGCTCTACCATGTATCACTTTTTCCTATAAATATGTTGTCCATGCTTCAAAGTTCATCTCTAAAAGTTCCTCTTGTCACAACCTGGAATCACCTCCCCCAGACATGACTTGCACTTAAATTCATGCTTCAGGGTCTGCTTTTGAGATCCAAAAAACAATGGGTTCAGAGGTCAACTTGCTCAGGCAGCTCATGGGAGGAGCCACTCTCAGAGGCACACAGAAGGTGAGTGGCTTGGGGCAGGCTGATGGGCACATTGGCCAAGTCAGAGCCTAGCCAGCACTGCTCATCCAAGTCTGGGACTCTTTCAAGGCAGGGCAGAACACCATCTTTAGCACCATGACCTGAGCACATGCCTGAAATTATGGCCTAAAGAAGAGCTTTAAGTGGCTGAATGTCTTCTTGTTTCCTCCAGATAGCAACTTCATCCTGGCCAATGCCCAAGTTGCAAAGGGGTTCCCCATAGTCTACTGTTCCGATGGCTTCTGTGAGCTGGCTGGGTTTGCACGAACTGAAGTCATGCAGAAGAGCTGCAGTTGCAAGTTTTTGTTTGGTGTGGAGACCAACGAGCAACTGATGCTTCAGATAGAAAAATCCTTGGAGGAGAAGATAGAGTTCAAAGGAGAAATTATGTTCTACAAGAAGAACGGTAAGTCGCCTTGCTTTGGCACATGCTGGAGAGGGTAAGGTGTCACCATTTTTCAGTTCATTACCTGTTCTATGTCCATTCTGGCTGAACAGTAAAACTGTGTTTGGGAGAAAATTCACAGATGATGTGGATGATGGCACTGTTTTCATCACTAACGCTTCATAAATTAAATGTAATTTTATATGAAAATTAAAACTGTGTTATATCAGTATATGAGCATATACTGGTTAACATTAACATGTTAAATCAACATGTTAAAACAAACTCTACTATTTCTAATTTATAGTCATTTTAAAAGTGTACACATGCATAATAGTTTCCAATAAATAGCTTTTATCCAGGGATGATTTTCAAAGCTTCATACTTTTAAGAACTACATGTCAATCTTAGTCAATTGAAGCAGAGTTCCTAGGGTTTCCTGTCAGAAAATGAAGTTAATTTAAGGGACATCAGCATGTGCATTCTTTTAATCCTGTTCTCTCCACATAGAGCCTTTCTCACTACTGTCTGAAATTTTAAAGACAAAGCGGGACAGAATAGAGTCAGTTTGCTGGGACTAAAAACTACCAGTGAGGGGAAAAAACAGCCAAGTGTTTTCTCCTGGGTGCAGTTCTGTGAGTCTCTTCTCAAAGAAAGAGGACCTAGAGCTGGGCCTGGCATCTATGGTGCTAACATCCCATAAGAGAGTAGATGCTCATAGCTGACAGGCCCTGTGAAGACTCTGAAAGTTTACATATGGGAAGGATGCTAAGTGGAGGATTAGAAGAGGTTATCATTTCATCTTACTAACAGATGCTCATTAGCTTTAGCTGAGTGTGTAGGTATCAAATGGGAGAATAAATTTCTAGCCTTTTTTGTAATTGGAGAGACATACAACTATGATTTGGGACAATGACACATGAAAAATACTGACTTATAGAATTTCTATGGAAAAATCCCTTAAGATGAAATTTTTTCCCCCTGTAATTTCTCTTTTCTCTTTTCCCTGGTACTATGGACAGAATTATCTTGACAAGAAATCATGTAGTGAAGCCATAACTCCTAATGGGATTGTGTTTTAAGGCATTAAAGAGGCAATTAAGATTTAATGAGGCAATAAAGTGAGACCCTAATCTAATATGACTCCTGTTCTTATAACAGTGAAAAAGGCAGCAGGGATGTGGACTCAGTGGGGAATGACCATGTGAGGACACTCCAACTCAAAGATTCAGGACCTTGTCAGTGTTGACATCTGCAAGTAGTTCTTTGTTCTGGGAGGCTATCCATGCACTGTGGAGCATCAGCAGCACTGTGGCCTCCAGTCCTCAGTATTTGAGGGCACTGAAGTCAATGCTGGTGGAAAAAAAAAAACAGAAAATTCACCCACCTTTAGAAGACACTTGTCCTTGGAGGGCATTCCCTGATCATGTGGCTTTAGGACATACAGTCATCATGACCTTTTGGAGAGCACCCCTCTAGGACAAGATGCCCCAGTTCTTTGGCACTAGAACCATAGTTCAGACCATTGTGTTTTTTCAGTGACAATAGAGAATGCCTAAATAGCAAATATGATCAAATGAAAGGATTCTAGCTCTGTGTAATTATGCCACAGTGAGTGAAAAGAAGCCTGAGAGAAAAGAACATGGGTAAGTCACTGAGGCTGTAGACTGGCAGAGCACTGATAAAGCTGTCATCCCGTGGAACAAAGCAGGAAAGATATCCTTTGTGCAAAATACCCGCTGACTACAGACTCTTCCTTCCTCGGCATGGTGCCTTGTATAGGTCATTCCACATGCAGATAGAGCCTTTGTTTTTATGCTTCTTCAAAATTTCCACAATGCTCCTACTGAGAAAGACTTGGGCCAAGGAGCATAATGTAGGGGAAGAGGAGAGGGTGGAGGCTTTGGAGGTGGTATTGTCTAAAGTAGGAAGCACATTAAAGTGGCACTATCTAAAATATCTGGAAGAATTTCCTGAACCCATTTTCTTAAGTATGCCTATAGCCTTGGACACGTGAGTGGAAATCATTCATGGCTCCAGTTCTCTTTAAGCAATCACCCCAGGAAATTGTCTGACATTCTGAGCAACTAATTGATCAAGTTATAAGTAATTGGGATTGTCATCTACACTGTGCTGCATCAGAGGCCTTCATGTGAGCATCTGTTTCTGCATGCAGCTGGGACTCTAAAAGTATGTACATTAGTGACTGTCCCATTCCCAGAGCCTGGAGTCTTGAGGAACATTTGTCAGCTGGTAGTTCCTTAATGAATGCCCATGGGAAGAAATGGAAATTATTAGGGGAATTTATGGATACATGAAGATATATCTGCATTTCACATTTTTAAAAAAATGCTCATGACATAAAGGGTCTTTCTTTTCTTCCTCAAGGAGCACGTTCCCCTTAATAAGCTCTGGAAATGCCTCCTTCCGGGCAGCTGCTGGCCCATTGACTCTTGACTGATCAGCTGCCCCACTGGGCATTTATAACTGAGTTTTGTGGCTGGAGATGCTCCTCAGATGACCTCACTGTCCTCTGTCTTGTAGGCTCTATAAAGTTTGTATAGTCTTCCTTCTTCCTTCATGAGGACACTGGACAGAGTAGTCAGTGTTTATCCTCTGCTATCTTCTGCCCTTCCAGTGGTAAAGAAACTGATTTATGCACCCCACCCCTCACTCAAAAATAGTGAAGACTTTGAATAAACAGACTTGTTCATTCTTTCATGCTATGGCATTTTCAACAAAAATAGAGTGTGTCCTCCATCTTGGTACAATGTCAGCCTGGCTAGTAGCTTCCCTCCAGTCCCACTGGGACAAGGACAAAGGCGGCTTCAGTGTTCAGTCTTTCCAAGAAGCTGTCCAACCAGTGTAGCATGGTATAGGTGAGACCATCTCTGGCTCGTCCTCAAAATCCCTCAACCCAAGGACAGCAAGCTCAGACACGTTCAGCCTTAGATACTTCGCCCCATTCTAGCTGCTTTGTTATATTTCACAGGCAGTGATTGGTGCTTTCTATATATTACAGAAGGTCCTAATTGAAGCCACCCATCGAAGCCTCTACAGTGCATCAAAATGTATCTTCTCTCTAAAGAAGCTACCTTCCATAGATCCAATAACATCACTTGCCTTCCTGGGGAAAAGAAAAGCATGGTAGCCAGAAATATAAAACGTGTCTTAGGACAAAGATTTATGGAAGAAATGAAAGTTGTATATTGTAACTTTATCAAAATCTAACTTTCTAACTTTTTTATCTAACTAACTTTCTTAGTACGCAAATCTGTTCTGGATCCCGTTCCACTGAGTACTGAAAAAAAAAAAAAAAAAAAAAAACCTGAGCCTTAAGGAGGATGAATTAATTGCTTTATAGTTCTTGAACTTACAAGTCCAAGAATCAGTTATCTAGAGTCTTGGGTCCTTCTGAGGACTGTGAGAAGGTGTCCGTTCTTCATGTCTCCCTGCTTTGGTGGTTCTGTGGCAATCTTTGGCATTGGTTGGCTGAAGGAAGCACCACCCTTATCTCTTTTCTCATCCTTACACAGGGTTTACCTAGTCCGAGTACCTACAATCCAATTCCCCCTTTTAAATTTGTTATTATCTTAATTAAACTTATTTATTTGCTTATTTTTTTATCATATGTATGTTCATGAGCCATGCACACATGTGTAAATTCCATGACAACTTGTTGAAATCATTCTTTCTTTCTACCATGTGGGCCCTAGATATCTAGCTCTGGTTGAAAGATTGAGCCATCTCACTGGCCCAAGGATTGCCTTTTTATGAGGAAGGACCCTAGTCATTTTGTGTTATAGCCTAGTGTGAGAGCTTCCTTTAACTTGATTATCTTTCTAAAGATTCTATCTCCAAATATGGTTATCTAATAGATACTGGGAAATGGACTTCGATACATACTTTTTTGGAGGGGAAGATATTAACCTAAAGTACCGGGTCAAATTCACATTAGGTTAGGAGTTAAGTCACCCACTTACGATAATAAATTAGTAAATAAAAAAAAAAACCCATTACATAGAAGCATTCACTCCAAAGTCCTCGCTCTTAAATGCCTGTGTTATGTGCTAAATTGGAGATGGTACCTCTTTCCAGGGTGCTTAACAAATTTCTGATGAATTTTTCAGTGTCTTAAATCATATTCAACAAGCCTCTCAGACCTTCCAGCAGTAAAATGTTGGTTTCTAATCACCTAGATGCACAAAGTGGTGGTTTCTCACTGAATTTCCAAGAATATAAACTATCCTCTATGAGACAAGACTGGACTTCATTTTGTTCAGATTGTCATCATTTTAGAATATCCACTGACTCACAGCACTACCACTATGCAGCATGCCCACTTGGGTGGAACATCACTAACTCACAGTACTACCACCATGCAGTGTGCCCACTTGGGTGGAACATCACTGACTCACAGTACTACCACCATGCAGTGTGCCCACCTGGGTGGAACATCCCCTTACTCTCTGCACCTGCCACTATGCATGGTGGCAGGTACAGTGATATTGTTTATAATATTCTAAAACTAATGTATGTAGGTAGGCAAGCTTTATTGTTAGGGTAATTTTCTTACTCTCCCTTCTCTTCCTCTTCCCTCTCCTCCCCCTTTTCCTCCTCTTCCTCCCTTTCCTTCCCTTCCCTTCCTCCTCTTCTCCCTCTTCCTTCCTTCCCCCTTCCCTCTCCATCCACACATTTTGCTTCATTTCCTGGCTCTGTGTTTTGTTCCAACCTACTTTGTGTCTCTTTTCATGGCAGCACCATATTGCTTTGCATGCTCTGGTTTTTCAATATAGCATTAAACTAGATGGAGTGATGCCTGCAACATTCCAACTATATTGAGCCTTTGTTATTCATAATTACCTTAACAGTTTTAGCTCTTTCATGTTTCTATCTAATTTTTAGGATTGGCTTTCTCATCTCTTTGAAAAATGCCATTGGGATGTCTATAGTGATTGTATCAGACATATTGTATTTCAAGAAATGGGCACTTCAACAATGTTGATTCTCCAGAGTTATACACATGGGATGTGTTTTTGTTCATTTGTGTCCTCTTCAGTTTCTTTTATCGATGTCTTAAAGTTTTCAGTGTCTCTCTGTTTCATTACTTTTCTTCCTCCTGACACTAAGTTTATGCATAAAACTGGGTGAGTTTTTATGCTCAGTTATTCAACATGATGCTGTGACAGATTTCTGAAATATTTTATTACACCCTGTAGATATTTTAGACTTGAGTTCAGTATAGGAATGTAGGAAAAAATGGGGTTTCAGAATGTCAAATTATTCTCAAAGTTAACATTTTAAATGTGCAGTATGTAGAGCTTCCCCAGTTTGATTCCTGAGAGATGGGTTTGTAGCTAATACTGTGTAACAGCCCAAGGTTCAGAGCAAAGGGTACTGTGTTCATCTGTGCATTATATGAGCCACAAAAATGCACTTTTATTGGAAAACAGTTTCTACAGTGTACCTGATGTGTCTGTGAGGAATCTCAGCCCAGACATAATTAGTAGTTATATAGGAATACAATATTTAGAGACCAGTAAGGCAAGCCATCTGGGATGCATTTCAACAAGAGATTAAGAAACTAGTCTTGATGACAGAAAACAAAGGATACTGTATTCTAAGATTGAGGAACCCTGAAAGAACAAAAAGATTCTTCTTAGCAAGACAAGATGGTTTGCCCACCAGAACCTGGACAAAGAAGAAGGCAGTATAATTGTGATGATACCAGAATAAGGCCATTTAGCTAGATGGAACTGTGGCATCACCAACAACCAAGAGCATCCAGGGAAACCTTCAGGACAGTGTGCTTAGATCTGTACATGGCTGGAATCAAGAAAACTAGACTGCACAAAGATTTCTGTTAAAATTTATAAGTGTTTGTGATGCTCTCCAAGGAGTTTTGTTGTCAAAAAAAAAAAAACCCTGTGAATATAAGACTTTGAAAGCTATTTTCTATGAAATGGTTACAGCTTGCAGATTGATTAAGAGAAAAGGTAGAGTCTGTGCACTGCCCTGATATCCTCCACTGAGTAATATGCCGTTTTGCAGCAGGGTTGCTTAAAGTATCTATTATCATATGTTGCAGTTTTGTGAGTCAGGACTTTGGACTGGCTTGGGCAGTTGCTTTTTCTATGTGGGGTTAGAAGTTACATACTTGATCAGGTTTGTTTCTTGCCAGTTAAAGAATTAAAAGGTGGAAAAATCTCAAGCGCAGGTCAAGCAGGAAGAATCTCAGACATGGCAGACAGAATCAGCCAGTAAAGAAAGGCTGTCATTAGGAGTGAAGAAACACAGAGAACAAGATTCTCTGCAGAGCAGGGGGCGGGGGGTGGGGGGAGCTGGGAGCCTCACATACATTCTTTCCTTGAAGGCTTGGGGTCTTAGGGGTCATTATCCCCCAATTTAGTGTTGCCAGTTTGAATGACAGCAGGTGATCATCATAGGCCTAAGCCTTAGGGTACACATGTCCTTATCAGGCCTTCACCTTTTTGGGCAGATCCATCTGCAGGGGCAGAGAGGGCTGTACTTGTGGAAGAAAATGCCTACCAGGCTTTAGGCCTTTGTTTCCAGTCAGGAGTGTAAGGATAAATGTTTGAATTTGCCATCTTTACTGTGTATTTGTGACTGTTCCCTATTAGTCTATCTATTAGGGGTCTATCTGTCTGTCTGACTCCTAGCCTTTCAGACATTAGCTATGTGAAATGCAATGGGTGAAGCTGTCGTGAACCTACAAAGCAGTGCCCTCAAGTGCAGATGTGATGCTCTTTATGTTTTGGCTCAAGATCCTTATCTTGTAGGCTTTTTGCTTTGGGTGTTTTTTTGACATTGCCTAATTATCAATCGAGGGCTTCTAACCTGTTTCAGTTTCCTGAATATTAGGATTATGGGAATATACCATCATACCTGGCTATCTAAAGACTTCTTTAAAAATGACTTTTCAGTGTATCTACCCAATTTTGATTGGAGATTAGGGTTTTTATATTCTCTCTTGTGTCTTTTGCTTTCCAGAAGTGAATTACAGAAATGCAAATACAGCAAACCCCAAAGTGTTTGTAGCAGGTTGACGAAGAGTTCAGAAGACACACATACATAAGTGCACATGTATGTAAAGGTGCATGTATGTGGGTCTTGTTTTAGTGTGAAATGCCTGAGCTCAGTTCTGGGGCTTGAAATCCCACCAATCCCTGAGATCAAAATCACCCCAATCCCAGAGCTTGCCCCAAGTGCAGGACTTGAAATCCCACCAATCTCTACCCTGGAAAACTCTACCCCCCAAGAGACCCTGTATGAAGCCTTCCCCGCCCCCCTCCCCCATTCAGTTCTCTTCTGCTTCTCTCTCAAGCAGAAGCAGACACTTTCCTGTGTTTTCCCCAATAAAATGCTTGTATGAGTTTTGCTGTGTGGTGTGACTGTGGTCTTCCTTGGATCCCAACTGCCAGGATACTTTTCCTCTCAGAGCCTTGACTCATACATTGATTCAGTGACTTGGATAGGCTCTTCTGGCACCTGCACTCCACCTCGGGGTCTGAGCCTCACTGGGACCCTATCCCTCACCTCTAGCGCTCCTGAGGCAGACTTACCTTCTGGCTCACCAATCAATAGGCATCATATCCACCAATGGTAGTTTGGTAAATTTCCCCTTCAGGCAGAGGTAACCCCAAGACATGATCTTTAAGGCTATGGCTGGCCCTCTTCGCCTGCCCCTGCCCCACACCCCCCTGGAGACTGCGGTCTTGCATTTTCCTTAGTCCCAACTGTGCTATTGTGCCCTTTCCTGCCTTCTCCTCCTGTCCTTGTCCATATTCTTCCTCACCTTCTGGTCATCATGAATTCCACAGTTCCTCTAGGCCCTCCTGGCTTTTGTGACCCTGTTCCTGACCCTTTCCAGTAGATGAGAGGCCCTCCTATAGCTCCAGGCCCATTCTTGCCTTCTGGCCTCCACAAAAGCCCCAAGTCTCCCCTTGGGCTTAGCCTAGCTAAGCCCCTGACCCCTGTTGAGTGCCATGAAGACTCACTGAGTGGTTTGTGTCTTCCTACAGGCCTCCCTGAGTCCTGGGTATACCCTTGGCTACAGCTACAGTGACATTTTTTTTCTCTCTCATCCATGGGAACAGTGTCTTCCATACCCTCTCATTCCCACTTTGGATGCCTCTTAGAAAACCTCCGGCCTCTGCACCTGACACCTGACCTGAAGGGCCCTAAACCTTTTCACTTTTGCTATCAAATTTGTTCTCAATACCCCTTAGATAATCAATACAAATGTTTGCCTAACACCACCCTAGATCCCAATTATCATTTGGGACCTTCACAAATAATGCAAGCAATCAGGGGAATGGAAAGAGATTTCCTGTTCCCTATATTTAAGCTTCCTCTTTTTTCTGCTCCAAGCCCTGTTTGTTTTTTGTTGTTTGTTTGTTTGTTTGTCTGTTTGTTTTTTCTGATGTCCTCCAAACACTGTGTAAATGTCCTGTCTTTTAAGATATGGTTAATGGATCTCTAAGTTTGTTACAAAGAGGGAGCCAGGACCGGGACCTGGAAGGAGGGGGAGAAAGCAAAGGAATAGGTCAGCAGCAGCTTGCACACACCCTGCACACACTCCTCGACTCCTCACATGCTGATGCTTCCCTTAGCTCACATTCCTGTAGCCTACTGTAGTCAGGACTCAAATTTTCCTACATCTAAGCCTTTTCTGCTCTTAGCTCACTGGATTCAGTTTTATAGGGATTCGGGTATCTTTTAGGGATGAGGGGCATTAGACTGTTACCTTATGCTGTCTCACTTCAGTTAAAAAGTGGCTCTGAGTTCAGGTATGGCTCCCCTTCCTCTAAACTCAAGCGTGATTGTTTAAAGGTTTTTTCCAAAATCTCTGTCTCATAACAGGCAAGCCACCTGACTATGTGACAGCCTATGTGACAGCCTGACAGACTATGTGACAGCCTGACAGACTATGTGACAGCCTGACAGCCTATGTGACAGCCTGACTATGTGACAGCCTGACAGCCTATGTGACAGCCTAACAGACTATGTGACAGCCTGACAGACTATGTGACAGCCTAACAGACTATGTGACAGCCTGACTATGTGACGGCCTGACTATGTGACAGCCTGACAGCCTATGTGACGGCCTGACTATGTGACGGCCTGACTATGTGACAGCCTGACTATGTGACGGCCTGACTATGTGACGGCCTGACTATGTGACAGCCTGACAGCCTATGTGACAGCCTGACAGACTATGTGACAGCCTGACAGACTATGTGACGGCCTGACTATGTGACAGCCTGACTATGTGACGGCCTGACTATGTGACGGCCTGACTATGTGACAGCCTGACAGCCTATGTGACAGCCTGACAGACTATGTGACAGCCTGACAGACTATGTGACAGCCTGACTATGTGACGGCCTGACTATGTGATAGCCTGACTATGTGACAGCCTGACTATGTGACGGCCTGACTATGTGATAGCCTGACTATGTGACAGCCTGACTATGTGGCAGAGAAAGGAGAACAAAACAGGACTAAAGGATAGACTTTTTCCCATGGGGACTGCTGCTACTCATTCCATACTCCTTTTGGTTTGGGTTTAACTCTTTAAAACTTTTGCTAACTTATGAATCTTTGTAACACTGTTATGTAAACTTTCTGGACCTCAGTATTTGTAAGTATACAAGTAACTTGTAAGTAACAAGAGGGCTAACTGAAAACTCAAAACAAAGAAGTTGATGGTTAACAGTTACCACAAAGGCAGTTTCCAAGATGAAGCTTGCCACCATCTTAGCTGCTGTCCACCCCCTGCTCCCCCTACTCCCCCTGCTCCCCCTGCTCCCCCTGCTTCCCCTGCTCCCCCCGCTCCCCCTGCTCCCCCTGCTCCCCTGCTCCCCCTGCTCCCCCTACTCCCCCTGCTCCCCCTGCTCCCCCTACTCCCCCTGCTCCCCACCCCCTGCTCCCCCTGCTCCCCTGCTCCCCCTGCTCCCCCTGCTCCCCTGCTCCCCACCCCCTGCTCCCCCTGCTCCCCTGCTCCCCCTGCTCCCCCTGCTCCCCTGCTCCCCTGCTCCCCCTGCTCCCCCTGCTCCCCCTGCTCCCCCTGCTCCCCTGCTCCCCACCCCTGCTCCCCCTGCTCCCCCTGCTCCCCCTGCTCCCCCTGCTCCCCACCCCCTGCTCCCCCTGCTCCCCCTGCTCCCCCTGCTCCCCCTGCTCCCCCTGCTCCCCACCCCCTGCTCCCCCTGCTCCCCCTGCCCCCCTGCTCCCCTGCCCCCCTGCTCCCCCTGCTGCCCCTGCTCTCCCTGCTCCCCACCCCTGCTCCCCCTGCCTCCTGCTCCCCCTGCTCCCCCTGTTCCCCACCCCTGCTCCCCCTACTCCCCCTGCTCCCCCTGCTCCCCACCCCCTGCTCCCCCTGCTCCCCCTGCTCCCCTGCCCCCCCTGCTCCCCCTGCTCCCCCTGCTCCCCCTGCTCCCCTGCTCCCCACCCCTGCTCCCCCTGCTCCCCCTGCTCCCCTGCTCCCCACCCCTGCTCCCCCTGCCCCCCTGCTCCCCCTGCCCCCCTGCTCCCCACCCCTGCTCCCCCTGCCCCCCCTGCTCCCCCTGCTCCCCTGCTCCCCACCCCTGCTCCCCCTGCTCCCCCTGCTCCCCTGCTCCCCACCCCTGCTCCCCTGCTCCCCACCCCTGCTCCCCCTGCCCCCTGCTCCCCCTGCTCCCCCTGCTCCCCACCCCTGCTCCCCCTGCCCCCCTGCTCCCCCTGCTCCCCACCCCCTGCTCCCCCTGCTCCCCCTGCTCCCCTGCCCCCCTGCTCCCCTGCCCCCCTGCTCCCCCTGCTGCCCCTGCTCTCCCTGCTCCCCACCCCTGCTCCCCCTGCCCCCTGCTCCCCCTGCTCCCCCTGTTCCCCACCCCTGCTCCCCCTGCTCCCCCTGCTCCCCACCCCCTGCTCCCCCTGCTCCCCTGCTCCCCCTGCTCCCCCTGCTCCCCTGCCCCCCCTGCTCCCCCTGCTCCCCTGCTCCCCACCCCTGCTCCCCCTGCTCCCCCTGCTGCCCCTGCTCCCCCTGCTCCCCCTGCTCCCCACCCCCTGCTCCCCCTGCTCCCCCTGCTCTCCCTGCTCCCCACCCCCTGCTCCCCCTGCTCCCCCTGCCCCCCTGCTCCCCTGCCCCCCTGCTCCCCCTGCTGCCCCTGCTCTCCCTGCTCCCCACCCCTGCTCCCCCTGCCCCCTGCTCCCCCTGCTCCCCCTGTTCCCCACCCCTGCTCCCCCTACTCCCCCTGCTCCCCCTGCTCCCCCTGCTCCCCCTGCTCCCCCTGCTCCCCTGCCCCCCCTGCTCCCCCTGCTCCCCCTGCTCCCCTGCTCCCCACCCCTGCTCCCCCTGCCCCCCTGCTCCCCACCCCTGCTCCCCCTGCCCCCCTGCTCCCCCTGCTCCCCCTGCTCCCTGGGATGGAAGCAGCCACATGGCTGACAGCCATTTTTGCCAGCTTGGAAAGGATGGCTTTTGCCATCTGACTTCACCCTCATTTTGATTAAAAGTGACCACATGGTTTAAGCCAACCAAAGAAAAAAGCAACTCCTAGTTATGAAGGCCAAACCAGAGCATCCCTCTACTATATCAGCAGCCTCAACCCACAGTCCTTTCTCTCCCTCTCTGGCCTATTCAGTCTCTCTTTCTCCATCCTCCGCAATAGGCTCCCAAGCCAACCCTCTCAGGTGTCCACTTTCAGGCCAATGGCAGCTCTTAGTCCTTCCATTGCTTGCTCCCATGCTGCTGTGAGACCACCTCTACCTCTCCCTACCATCCTAAACCAGCCACAGAGGCTTTGCAGGAGTGCAGGAGGTTGCCAGGGTGGATGGCTTGGTCAGGGTACACATCTCCTACTCATTAATCAAATGCTCTCAAATAGAAAAGGATTGGAATCCTATACGAATCATTCTTCCATTTTTATTAAAGAATTTTAATATATCACCCAATGTTACCACCTTACTTTCTATGACAGGACATTTGTATGATTCCTACCAACAACCTTCTCCCCAGGAGTGCAGACAAGTCTGGGACCAGGCTAGAGCACATGCTGAGGAAGTCTAGACAACTTGCCTCCTGGCCTGTCTCTGTAAGCCTGCCCTTAAAGTGGTATTTCTTCTCCCAGAGTTTCCCTGACATTGAGGTCAAACTTAGAAATCTAGAGAGGGAGCTTCTAACTCCACACACAGAAGTCTTAGCAGTGGCCTTCAAGGTGTACCATGGGATAGATGAAAAATGACTGAAAACAAAATACCTGATGATAGCTAAGGCCTTTCAGTTGGTCATTGCAAGTGTCCAGGCTCCCTTGCCTAATCTCACCACACAATCACCAGAGTCTGAGACTTATTCCTATACTGTTGTTACTTCAGCTTCTCTTAATATGGAGCTTGAATTGTACAAATTCATCTTAACCACTCTCCAGATCTGCCCCCTTAAATCCTCTGTCCTGATTGCCTTAAGACTGTCTTCCTACACTGCAGATACATTGTACCTATGGTAAAGCCGCCAGTGACTCTCTCCTCCCTCACGATAAACACAAACTCTTCAAGCTTGTCTAAAGCCACCCACGAGCTTGTCTCAGTCCATAGCCTGTCTCCTTGTTTATTCTTCCATTCTCTTTCCTCCAGCCTCCACTCCTTATGGTTGTGGTTTAAATGAGAATATCATCTACAGGCTCCTGAGTTTGAATATTTTGTCTCCAGATGGGGGTGTTCTTTTGGAAGACTGAGCAAGCTCTAAGAAATGGAGACCTACTGAAGGAAGTGGTCACTGAGTGTGAGCCTCCAAGCTTTGTAGCCTCACTTTACTTCTTGTCTGCTTCTTGACTGCTGATGCCATAGGACCAGCTAACTCACATTCCTCCTGACATGTCCCTTCCATGATAGACTGTGTTCTATAGAGGATAATGGCCTTGCGAGTTGGAAAAATAGTCTCAAATAAGTGGCCTGAGGGGTAGACAGCTGGACCATATAGGGTGAGATAGGAAGTTCAGGAGAGCACAGCTGTCAGCCTGGCTAATTTGCAGGGACAGATTACAGAGGAGAAGATCATCTACATATTGCACAAGCTAAAAAGAGTAAGCCAGACAGTAGCACCTGGCCAAGTAGATTGTGGCTGTCTCAGGATTCCTGGTGTAGGACAGTCCAAGTACTTGGGAAGAAAGGTGAGTGTACAGGTCAGTCCAAGCAAAGGCAATGGTATTTTGTGACCATTTTGATCTGGGGGTCCAGAGGAATAGAAAAACAGGTATCCTTGGGGTCTAACAAAGATCCCTGAGGAATGGTAGAAGGAAGAGTACAGGAGCTGGGTACTATTGGATGGATATGGACCACTGCAGGGTTAATAAGTCAGAGATTCTGAATCAAGTGGTAGCTTCCATTGGGTTGCTTAACTGCAAGTGTGGGGATTTGAATGGGGAAAGAAATAGGGTGAAGAAGGCCTTTTCTTAATGGGTCAGAGATAAGAGGCTCAAGTCCCCTGAGACTTTGGAGAGAGAGTGGATATTGAGCCTGGGTGATGTAATTTGTAGGGTTTGCAATTGGATGACAGAAGGGAAATGATGTTTGGCTATAGAGAGATTTGGATGTCCTGTACCCAGGGATCCACTTAGGAAGCTGTAAGGAAAGTGTGTGTCAGATTGTGTGATTTGGAAGAGAAGGAGGAAGAGAACGGCCCCAGAGCCAAGAGGATTTGGGAAGTGCAGGAAATAGAGGCTCCCACTCATACTACACCAAGCTTGTTAATAGCTCATACTATTATTAGTCTGTAGGCTTCTATATCATGAGTTGGCAAATCATGGCTAGTTCCTGGCATGCTGCTTGTTTTTGTAAATGAAGATTTATTAGAAAACAACTGTGCACCCAGGTTCCATATTGTCTCTGGTTATTTGAGTAGCTGCAATCAGAATCCAGATGAACTGCATGTATAAATTTTTGACCGTTTGACACACTATACAATATATTTGCTGACCTCCACAGGTGAATAACACCATCCCACCAGAGACCTTTCCACTTTGTACAATTTTTTATTTTCTTTTGTTAATTATATATTGGATTTTTTTTCCTGTGGGAGGAAACCTTAGAATCAATAGAAGATATTATGCATAAAATTATTTCTTACAAAACTCTCTGCTTGGTGTCAGATAATGGGTCTGAAGGCAAGGTCATCAGAGTGCTGCAGATAGAACAAAGCTTTTCTGGACACTGGGTTTTGCTTCCAGTTCTAGTGAAGTGTGTACTGTACTTCTGGAGGGGCTGGAAGTTATGGAAGATCCCTGACTGTTTTGCCATAGTTGCATGCCAAGTTGTGACTCAGGGCAATCTGGCGGGCATTCCCTAGTCTTCACTAGGAATTAAGTTTATACAATGGAGCAAATGTTTAGCGTGTGTGTTGTCAGCATATTCTTGGAAAGTGCTAAATGCCACCTAAAACAGTAATCATATATTTATACAGTGAAGAATCGTCATGTGATTCTTATCCACTTCATGTCAATGATTACTTTCTTTTTTCCAATTCTCATCAGACATCTCTGCTTCTTACAAAGTACTTGTTTTCTGTCTCTCCTACACTGAATTATTGAAGTTTTAAAGCACAGTTTCTAATGACATGTTAGAATTTTACATACACAAGCTTATTTTAATCAATATATCAATAGCAAATGAAATGATAATGTTCCTTTTAGGGTATCAGAAGTAGGTTGTTCATCTTTTGGGTAATTATTCCTTTTGTAGTATACAAAGAAACTCAACTCGCTATGTGTTGATAAATTGTCCATAATATTGAAGGTCATGATTTGAAGTCCAGTCTCAGTCTTTACAGTGACTAACATTTTGACCATGGTCAGCTTACTGCACCACACATACCATGCACACATACACACTACACACATACTGTGTACAGTGAAAAAGAATTACTACACAGTCCTACACACTTTCCCAAATCACACATCTTCCCTTGCCATATTCTTTCTGTTGTAGCATTTAGGACCTTCTAACAAACTATATAATTTGCTTATATATCACATTAGTAATTTTCTTGTACTTCTCTCTGAATTAGAATGTCAGTTCTTTCAGAGCTTGCAGCAAGGGTCTATTCTCTTCCACTAATTGGTATAGCCAAAGAACTAGAAAAGTGTCTGCCACGGGAGACAGTCAGTAAATATCAGATGGATGAATAAATAGCTTTATGTCCAGTTTCTCTCACTGTAATCTCCAAATACTTTGGGGGAAAACAAAGAATCCCAGCCTGTGTTTTCCATGTTGCATTTGTATAAACATTATGTGTGTTTATTGGCCTTGTGCAATTGGGGTGTTAATTTAATCCTCAAATTCTTATTTAAGTTGAATTCTTGCTCAGAGGAACTGCAAGTTTGATGAAACCTTAAATTGTTTTCTTAAAGTCAAGTATCAAGGGAATGAGTCTATCTCAGTGGCTTGTTCTGTTCTGAAACCAAATCTGTAGAGCATTTTCTGTTCACTAATGGTTATCAGTCACATCTGAGGTTTTCTCCAGATCATTACTGAGGAGATAGGCCCATAGCTCCAGTGTGAACTGGAACTTCCTTCCCTCTGTTGCTCCAGTCTTAGGAGTTCAGGGAGTGCTGCTGTATGTCCTATGGACAATGACATTGGTAAGCACAGCAACACTTCTGAAGCTTCTCCAGAGTGGAAGAAGTAGAACTTCAGTGGGAGGTGGGGGTCTAGTCAAGGCCTTGTGGTGATGGATGTTTCACTGCTGAGCTGCATGCCTCTTCTGCATAGGAAGCTACCCTCTGAAACTGCAAGCATGGTACCTGATTCATAGTGCCCTTTCTTGAAGCAGCACCAGCACTGGAAGTTTTTATCCTACTATGTCATCCAATACACAAGTTCAAGCTTTAAAACTGTGTGCACCTTAATGAAGGATGAATTATAACCCAAAACTAAAACAGCAGGAATTTTGTACCAAGAAGCCCTATTCTTTTTGGGGGGTTGAAAGTGGAGTTTTGGTAGTACAGAGCCTTTCCTTTTCCTCTCACAAACACAAAATTTTTAAAAGTGTATGTTTTATCTCAAAGAAAGAATGATGAGATGGAAATGGAAATTTGTTCCTCAAAGTGTTATTCATAAAGTAGAGTCACCAGAAGAACACAATCAAGTAAACTTGGGGAGCCTTGTGTGCAAACTCACATCTTTGGTACTCACTGAATCTGTGACTCCAAGGACTAGCCAACACCTCAAACTCCAAAGCTATAGAGTATGGTTAGACTCAGCTAGAATGACCTGTGAGGAGTTTAGACAGGATTTGTGTAATGCATCTGGTGTACTATCCAGAACGCAGTCCAAGCCTAGCAAGTAACAGTGCTGGGTCCTCCTGTGTGTGATATTCTCAAGATATTTTGATATATTGTGAATTCAAGTTTCCTTGTGATTCAAGGTGAATGCATGGTTAACTGTACATAGAAAATACTGAATTATTAGTATTCATCTTTGGTTTTAAGCAACTGTAAATCTGCTGATCTATAGTTTTGAGAATGTTGTATTGAATGAGGATGCTAGAACTCTTGACTGAAGAAATGTCTTGGGGATTTGTTTTAGATCTCAAGTTCTCCAACTTCTTTTGTTCCTAATCATTAGAATTGCTAAGAGATGGTTACACATCCTCCATGAAGAGGAATAAAGTTTTCATTGTTGCTATTACTTTTTTCTTAAGGACAAAGGAAACTTGAAATAAAACACAAACAAACAAACAAGACCCAAACAAAATAAACCCTTAGCACATTCAAATCAGCTCAACATCACTAGACCTTCCTTCCTTCCTTTTTTCCTTCCTTCCCTATCCTTTTCCCCCCAAATATCCTGAATAAAAGAAACTTTCTCAAAGTTTGATGAGGAATATGTGTTTGGACTTGTAAAACTTCAAAGAGTTTGTTAAGAAATGGCTTTCACATGGACAGTGCCCAATTGTCTTTGTGATCCAGCCTTGAACTTTTTTCATTTCTGGCCTTAACCTCTAAAATGGTCAGAATTTCTCTATATATTCCTTTATTCTTATTCTAGAAAATCCCCCAAACAAAGCTCCTGGAAGGATAAACCAAACCTCACAGTCTACCACTATTAATATTTGATGTGTGTGCTCTAGTCATTTTAAATTAAATTAAAACCCAGGCCTCATGCATGCTAATAGGTGCTCTAGCATCTAACTCACCACCAGACATACTGAGTTTTCAGTGGGGGAAAAAGCCTCAAACACCATTTTATAACAACTCCTCTCAGTTTTCAATAAACATTGAACTGAAGGTTATCTTTAGCCTCTGCTCAGTTCATAGTAGTCTCTAGCTGGTTTGATTTATGTCTAACCCACTTTACTTTCACTGTTTCACAAGTGCCAAAGCCCCTAGTTAATTAGTTTTACTGGCATCCTAGGGCATTTGGAGGGTTGGGCATCTAGCCATGGTAAATTCAGTCACAAGGAATGAAAATTTACACACACACACACCTTCACTAGATATAGGCAGCCCCACAGAAAGGTGAGAATTTACCTGTTGTTTCTCTAAACAGTCATTACTTTCATCTCCACCTCAGTTGTACCATGGGTGGTAGGTATCGAGGGAGGTGCATACGCAGCTAGGGCTTCTCCAGGGACCTTCTCCTCCTTTTCAGTGCCATGCTTTCATCAGCTCTGCTCATTATCCTTACACAGCTCACTCTTGTTCCTCCTTGCAGTTACTGGAAAACAGATCTTACATTTTAAAGGCTGTGAAATGCTACACTGAGGCTGTATACAATCAAGGAATCATTGTGGGTTTGAGGAGGGCCTATGTTCTCAGAGCTTACTGTTGAAGCATGAGAGGAAGACTAGAGTTAGGGAGAATGCTGTAGAGGAAAGAGTGAGAACTACTAAAGCCAGGACAAGGAAAGAGCAATGATAGATTTCTGGGCAAAGCCCAAACGACTCCCATCACTGCCTCCTGCTTTCTGTGAAAGACATGAGGCTCCCACCCCCCCAACTGCCATGGGTAGCAGTTTCTTTGCCTACTTCCACACTGGGCATAACTTCTAAGACTAGTCAATGTCTCACTTCAGCCTTTAGTCAATATGAAATATGTTTTCAGAAAACAGAAAATACTACTCTTGCTGGAGACCTTGTGAGGTCATTTGACAGTGATGCTGTTAACACTCAGTGTAGTTAGAGTTTTCCTGCTGGAGACCTTGTGAGGTCATTTGACAGTGATGCTGTTAACACTCAGTGTAGTTAGAGTTTTCCTGCCTTGCCCACAGTCAGGACAAATCTTTGTCACCCGCTAGTCCCACAGCCACTCAGACCCAACCAAGTAAACACAGAGACTTATATTGCTTATAAACTGTATGGCCATGGCAGGCTTCTTGCTGACTGTTCTTACAGCTTAAATTAATCCATTTTTATAAATCTATACCTTGCCACATGGCTCATGGCTTACTGGCATCTTCACATGCTGCTTGTCATGGCGGTGGCTAGCAGTGACTCCTTCTGCCTTCCTGTTCTTTCTTTTCTCCTCTCTGTTAGTCCCGCCTATACTTCCTGCCCAGCCACTGGCCAATCAGTGTTTTATTTATTGATTAGTCAGAGTAATTTGACATACAGACCATCCCACAGCACACTCAGGATGTTGTATGTATACTTACAATAAAAAACACATATCCATTATTAAACTCTACTCAAGATCATACTTAAAATAAAAACAGAGAATTAAATATTGTCCATAGTCTCCTTAAGGTATTGTGATATATTTGAACTACAATATTCTCTATCATGACAGTGTAGATCAAAGTGAACAAGACCATTCACGACTTAATAGACCTTATTTCATACCTGTGTTGATTAAATGATTAAACCATGGCCTCATGCTTAGTATTTTATCCTTAGTTTTTGCTTTTGCTAAATATTATCTTCTGGAGTATGTCACCTGGATAGGACAAAATGTTTGACCTATTAAACTTCAAGAGAGGAAAAATTCATTTTAGCTCACAGTTTAGAGATTGCTGATTATCTAGGTTCTGGGCTTGTAGAAGCATCATGATGGATAGAGTATGTGAGACAGACTAGTCATCTCATCTGGACCAGAAGCAAAGAGACTATGTATAGCCTTCAAGGACCACCCCCAGTGACCCACTTTCTTTAACTACATCCACCTCCTAAAGTTTCCAGAACCTCACAACATAACACCACCATTAAGGGACCAAATATTAAACACAAGAGCTTCTGATATACATCATATTTAAACCATGATGGAGTATACAAAAGCACACAATGAGTTCTCATGTAACACACTTGTTTTCCAAGATAACTATTTACTCAATTCTAAACTATATTTTCCATAGAAGGTATAAACTACTTTTCTCCGTCAATTGTATTTATCCTTGGAAATTAAAGGTATTATTAACTGAAATCCTGGCAGAGCCTTGTTTATTTTGGTACTTCTGACCTACATGGTAATTACTATTGCTATACACAGCCAAAGTTCAAATTGATACAAGATTTCTGCTCTCTAACTGTATTCTTAAGAATCACTTGCATCTCTGAATTCAAAGGCTGAGTGACTTAGTAACTCCTAGCTTTGGCCTATGAGAGATTTGTGCATCTGGGCCTGCGTCACTTGCTGGAAAGAAGTTGCCCATGTCCATTTTGTCTGTGAGTGAAGGAGGAGAGTCTACACTGTGGAATAGACTTGGGTTACTAGAGCTAGAGGAGATGGAATACACTGTCATAGAGCTATTGCAGACTGCATGCAGAGCCATCATCTCTCTAGTCCCAGACACTATTACTTTCTCTGGGATCTGACGCTATGATCTGATGGCATTTTGTGTTTCTACTGTAGTTAGACCATTGATGAGAAAGACTCCCAACTTGAAACAGTGATATTCTAGTTTGCTTAGTAGAAAAAGCAGTATAGGAAGAAATTAAATACCTATGTGAAATATCAATAAAACATTAAGGAATATAAGCATTATACAAAGCCCATTGAGTTCAATGGCCTTTAATGAGAGTCTTTATGATAGGTTTCTTCTACTCCCAAAGTGGAATGGAATTTGATTATTGTCTGTATTACTTACTTTTTTGTTTCTGTGGTAGAATAGCCTGGAAAAAGGAACTTTGGGGAGCAATTTTGGCTTTCAAGCGTGTGGGGCTTGCCTGGCAGCCAGGAAGCAAAGAGATGACATTTCATCTGCACACTGATGGTACAGGAAGAAGGGAGAGGGAGAAAGGGAGGGGACGGGGAGGGAGGAAGGAGACAAAATGGAGTCAAAACCCCAGCATCATCCTGGGGGTTTCTTCTTCCTGCAAAGTTCTATCCACCACTGGTTCAGAACCTTCCCAAAAGGCACCACAAGCTGGATACCAAGTTTTCCAATACATGATCCTGTGGTGACAGTTCACATAAAACCACAGCATTCCTTTTTAAGATGTATTCTTAGATATAACACATGTGGAAAATAAACCGTATAAAGATTGTTAAATAAAACTTAATCAGGACTGGGCAGTGATGGCATACACCTTTAATTCCAGCACTTGGGAGGCAGAGCCACATGGATCTCTGTGAGTTCAAGGCCAGCCTGTTCTACAGAGCGAGAGCCAAGACAAGCACCAAAACTACACAGAGAAACAATGTCTCAAAAAACCAAAAAACCAAAAATAAATAAATAGATAGATAGATAGATAAATAGATAAATAAACAAATAAATAAATAAATAAATCTTAAATCAGCATGTGAGAGCCCCCTGTGCTGTTTCTTTTTAGTCACTCCTTAAGGATAACCACTTATTTAAACTTTAACCCCATTGTCTTAGTCACTGTTCTTCTGCTGTGAAGAGACACCATGACCAAGGCAACTATTACAAGAGAAAGCCTTTGACTGGGGCCTTGATTACAGTTTCAGAGTTTATCCATTATCGTCATGGAGAGGAGCATGGTAGCTGGCAGGCAGGTGCTGGAGCAGTAGCTGAGAGCTACACCCTGATCTGCAGCCAGAGAGCACAACACTGGGCCTAGTGTGGGCTTTTGAAACCTCAGAGCCCACCCATGGATAACACACTTCTCTAACAAAGCCACAGATTGATTTTTCTCTCAAACTGTGCCACTCTCCGATGACTAAGCATTCAAATATGAGCATTCAAGTATGGACCTATAGGAGCCATTCTTATACAAACCACCAATTGGTTTTGCTAATTTTTTTTACTTATTATAAGTGAATATATATTCACTCTACTTGCTTGTACCTGGCTACTTTGACCCAGCATCATTTCAGAAAAATTCACATAATATAAAAAAGCCACTCATGGTGATTTATAATGCTGTATTATGTATAATATAAATACTCTTGAAGCGTTATTAAAGTAGCAGCATTGGTGTCATTAACATAAAACTACCTGGTTGTGGATGAGAGTATAAATGGCTTGGTGTCATCCCTCAAAGTTGGTGTTTTCCATCTTTTTTTAAATGTTAACCATCCTAATGAACAATCATTGGTTTTAAATTGATCAAGCGTCTAATAAACTCACACCAAGCAAAAGTCTTTATTCAAGAGATTCCATGCACTAGGGAACAGCAGGCCAGCCTCTCACCAAGAAGGATTCTTTGACATCAGGCTCAATGAAGAAGTGTGGTTTGAGTGAACAAGCAGACGTGTGTTAGCACAGACCAGTGTCTATTCTAAATCCTGCCTTATCTTCAAAAAATCATTTAATTTGGGAGCCAAGAGCTATAAGCATAGCTTGATGTTCATGATGTGAAACCTGCCATTCTGATTATGGAGATTGTAGGATAGTGGAAAACTGTATTTTGGTTACCAATTGGACTTTCATAGCTGAAACAGAAGTCTTACTTGTATCTTCTTCACCTTTGCAGGGTCTCCGTTTTGGTGCCTATTGGATATTGTTCCTATAAAGAATGAAAAGGGAGATGTGGTCCTTTTTCTGGCCTCATTCAAAGATATAACAGACACTAAAGTGAAGATTACTTCAGAAGACAAAAAAGAAGGTACGTTTGACTTTCTTAAAACAGACATCTGGCAAAGCATTTTAAAATTGTTCACTCAAATATTTGAAAAAGAAAAAATATCCTTTTTGATAGCAGCAACTGATAACTATTGATAGCTCTTAGTCAATAGTTGGTGTATATTAAACAATTATGGAGATGTGCATTTACATTCTCATTTTTGTAGTGACTACTCACTTGACAGGAACGAGAAGTTCCTGTCACATATCTCTGTGACTCACATGAGGACCAGATAACAACATAATAATGTTTCCCACCTCTTCATTTCATCAGGAAGTAAAGATGCATTGACTAGATGAGTGACATTAAAGTGATGTGTGGTGGGTAGAAGTGCAGTGTGATGGTTGTTTGATGGGATATTACTGACAGCCATGTTCCCTGTACCATATAGCACATACTGTACTGTAAATTCATTAGAAATCACAAACAAGCTTTGCAAACATCTTTAAAAGTCTCTAAGAGCACACACACACACACACACACACACAAAACCTTCTGTCCTTTAGTTGCTTGTTAAAAAATTGCTTGTATTTCATGTTGTGTAATAAAAGTCAACAATGGGAAAAATGCTAATAATGTTATAAACAGAAATGGGATCTAGTAATCAGAGGAAAAGAGACTGTTCTGTGTGGGTTTCTGTATAGTAAGTTGTTTATCAGAACCACTGGCTTGATATTTCGATCCTTTTAGGAGTGGCCTCCACTTTTAAAAATGTGTATGAGTGTTTCCTATATAGTGTCTCGTGGAAGGACAATCTAAGGGAAGAGATACTGAGTTTGGTTTTGGACTTCCACCTTTTGAATCTTTTCAAATGACAGCACTCCTGTGTATTGAAAGATAGAGATAGTGGAAAAAACAAAAAACTCTCAATGAGGTGTGGCCCCACTCAAGCTTATACACCACACTGAAGTCCATCTAAGTGATATAAATTAAGTATGTATTAATTATTTAATTCCTTACAGAAGTTAATTTGATGGACCTGATTTAAAAACTGAAAAGTGTGTGACTTCTGTTTAAACAAATACTTGAATCATTAATTGCTACATTTGCTGGGGTTTTATTTGGAATGAAGGACATCATGCGTTTTTAGAAAGGACTACTGGCTGTGGAATGCGGTAGAGACTTAAAGTCAATTACAGCACTGTGGATTGTTTGTATCTGTGTTTTCAACTAGTGGTCCAGTGTGAGTTTACATCTCATCGTGTGTATGTGTTGGGGGGAGAGGTGGGGTGGTCTCAGCAGAAAGCTTCCATTCAAAAACAAAGTGGAAACTCTAATGTCTTTGTCCATGTCTACAACTCCGTCTCATTTAGCAGGAAATGCTGTTAGTCTTTTTCCTATCTGTAAAGCGTATTTAACATAAAATTTCAGTCTGTATATTAATGAAGTTGAAAACCTAAATTCTTGTGTAGATGTTTGTAGCACTGGCTTTAAGCAAGCAGCTCACAGTCTGGCCTGAGGCCAAGCAGACCTGGGCCGGGGCTAGGGAGCCGGCCCCAAGCAGTTTTTAATGGATTCTTGTCACATTGGGCGCCAGATGTAGATGTAACCAATCTTCTTATTAAAATAAGAAACACAGAGCCAATGTAAAAGAGAAAGCCGAGAGGTCAGAGCTCAGAGATAAAATCTTACCTCCTGCATTGCTCCTAACTTCCCCAAGAGAGAGCTACTTCCTGTTTGTCTGTGTTTAAATAGTCTTTCTGTTCTGCCTTCTCATTGGTTGTAAACCCAACCACATGACTGCCTCATCACTGCCTGTAAGTACCACCCTCCAGGTCTTAAAGGCGTATGTCTCCAATACTGGCTGTATCCCTGAACACACAGAAATCTACCTAGCTCTTCTAACCACCACGCTCTTGCTATGGCTCTAATAGTTCTGACCCCAGGGCAACTTTATTTATTAACATAAAATTAAAATCACATTTCAGTACAAATAAAATATCACCATTCTTGGTGATCTGAAGTCATTCCTCCCAGTTAAATGTCCTGAAAAGAAAATAAAAACATTATTCTGTAAGTAAGTAAGTAAGTAATTATTGTAAGTTAGTAAGTGTTGACAAAGGCTTTCTGATCACAGGATTCTTAAAGGGGTGGAGCAGGATGAATAAAATCTGTTTAGGTTGAAAAATAAGCACTTCTCAATTTAGCAACTGCTGAAACTTTAGCTTTTAAGATTTATTTGGATATAATATTAAATAAATGTAATAAACTAGACTTAATTTTAAAAGTCATGTTTAACATTTAACATAATTGTGGTAAATTAAGAGTGAATTGAATAATTCCACAAATGCCAACTAAGCAGCACCCATCCACAGCAAAGGTAGCATTTGGGATGTCATCATCCATATCTCAGTTCAAATCCTGCAAATCCCGCTGGTGACAAGAGGCATGAAGAGAGAAGCAAGCCTTTGAATCTGTGTGGATTCACAAGGAGGGACCTGTGAAGGGGACAGAGACCATGCACCGAAGAGATGTTGTTGGGAAGTTAAGAAAGATGAAGACAAAGATGTGCTCATGGGAGTGTGTCACAGAAAGATGCTGCTCTACTTCTGTAAAGCAGCCTCCAGAGAGTGATAGAGGGAACACTAGACACTTCTTACATGTGTTTTTACTAACTTTACTAACTCCCTGATGCAAGGCCATTGCATTAAACCAAAGAGACACTGCCATGGTGCTTCATCACATGTTGTTAGCCCATGTGAAGTAGGTTTTAAGTTCAATTATTTAAGCATCAGCTAATAAAGCCTCCCCCCAGCCCCTGCTAGCCCAACTACTTACTTGGTACCATGTCCCTTTAACAGTCTTGAGGCCTCTGGTTAAGCTGCGCTTGCCTGAATACTCTCAGGTAAAGTGTACTCCTTTCTGTCTGCTTCTTCTGGTCCTCAAATTTTCCCACTTGTGTATCTCTGCCGTCACTATTCCCCATAGAAATCCTAGCTCTTTAGTCTGGTTTGAACTTAGCATGCAGTGAGCAACCTTCTATGGACTACCTGTGCGGTGTTGCTCTCTCCTCCCTTTTTCTATTGATGCACACATCCTGGTTATCTCTGTTCACCTCTCTAAGAGAGGTGGGACCTGAGAGAAAGGAGCCCATAAATTAGGTGAATTAAAGTCTATGCAATAGCCAACTGTATTCAAAGCATCAGATAATTTATACTCTGAGGGTTAAGAGGAGTCACATGAGTGAAGTATCCAATCACAAGGGCAAGATGCACATGGTGGACAAGCTGAGTGTGGCAAAAACATGTTTTTTTCATAGAGGCATATAACAAATAACAGTAGCCAGTTGTCATGAATCATCTGAAGTAAACTCACTCCTATCTGCTGCACCTGGGGGAGGCACAAAAGTATAGTTTCTTTAGAAACTGAGGTCATAAGACTCTTGTCTTGGCTTCTTGGATTTTTTCTCAAAAGCATGCAGAAATCTCACATGACTCCATTCTTGAACCACGTTCCTGCCAATCGCATTTTTGCCAAGTCACTGAGGGCTGCTACTGCTTCATATGTCTCAGAATGTCCCATAGTGCCTGGAACACTACAGACACTGAATCAGTTGCTGATTAGCTAGTTTTCCTGGAGGATGTTTGCTTATATATCAGTGTTTTCTAAAATTCCTTTCCTCCCCTCTCATTTATATGTGTTTGGACTTTACAAAATTCTTTTCACAGCAGTTCACTCTTGACACTAATTCAGTTTTTCATTCAAACCAATTGAGCTTAATAACATATGCTGTCTTTTTCCAGGCACAAAGCCCAGTGCCATTATTTTCACTTATTTCTTTTGGTGTGCCCCAGACTTGCTGTGCTATGATGTTATGTGACCACAGTATCATCAATTATCACCAAGTCAGGGAAACCAAATTACAGTTCCTAAGATGGGAATGGAGGGGGCTTCAAATTTATTTTGAGAATCTCTTGGTGCGGGAGGAGCAGAGGGAGGGACGGATGAAGCTTTTAAATTTTTTTCCCATGGTGATACTAACTGGGATTCACATGCAATGTCATTCATAGTCCAACTCTTCCAAGCCCTTGTAATAAGATGACATGGTCAAATACAGTGACTAAAGTCTAATATTGCAACTATACCTGAAGAAATTGCTAAGTGGCTTTGGAAGGAAGATATAATGATGATCATCTTGCTGAATGTTAGCTGTGCATTACATGCAGGTATGAGGTCCTGAAAACCCCAAGACTGCAAGGTTAAGCAGTAAGGCCTTACTCTTGTTTTAGAATGTCGGTGCTGAATAGCTAAAACAGTGGTTCTGGAGAACTTGTGGTGTTCTCTTCTTCTATGCTCTGCATGCTGGTTCAGTTCTATTTGTGAGCTCATTCTTTAAAGATGCCTGTTGCACCCGTGGAAAGCATGGAGGATGAGGAACAAGGCATTCCTCCCATGAGGCTTTGCCTTTCTTGGTGGGAAAGAATGCTCTTGTCTTACCTTCTCCTCCAAGCATTTTGTCACCATACCATTGACCATACTCTGTCTCATGGTCAGTGTCATTTCTAGCTGCAAGATATGCTAGGAAACCAAACTTCTTTGATTTCTGGTTTAACTTTTAGTTAATACTTTAATAAATAAGTATAAGAAAAAATAATCTAGAAATGAGCTTGAGTCAACCAATCAGAGCATTTATGAAACTATTCTGTGTTTATGATTTTATGTCTACCAGTCTGAGTAAGCATCCTGCAGTGTGGAAAGGCAAGAGTCAGAGAGAGCATGTGCACTGACCATGGCCCCAGTGTGTGAAAGGCATAAAAAAGCATAGATGCCCATGGCCATCAGCTCTGACTTCATAACTTCCTACCAGGTCCTAAGGCTTCTTATGAAAGAAACCAAGCAGAGAAAACTGAAGCGAGTTCATCTGGAGGCTGGACTCCTCTGAGCTTCTTTCCCAGCCCTTTGCCACCACAACAGATCATCAGCATAGCCGATATTCCCTGGGATCATTCTTTTCGTCGTCGTTGTTCTCATTTCAAATTTTCAGTTAAAGTCCTTAATACTCAAATATGGTCCAGAGAACCGAATGACATATCAGCTTTTCTGTGTGCTGGTTAGAAATGTAGACTTTCAGGCTCCATATTAGAATTTGCACTTCAGTGAGATCCTAGGGAATCAGGTGCACACCAAGACTGAGGAGCCCTGCCTTCTTCACATAAACCCAAGACAGACGTCTGACCATCCAAACAGAAGTACCTGCTCTGCCTACTCCCCCATAGCACCCCATTCTTTGCTCACCCAGCCTTATGCCTATCTGAAACAACTTACAAACGTTATTTTCCATTGTTAATTACTTCCTCTATTAAAGCTTAAGTTCATCAGGATTCTTTCTCCATGTTTACAGAGTGAGTGCCTCGCATGTAGTAAGTGCTCAATAGATGTTTGATAGATGTCTGAATGATAAATGTGTAAACAAAGTCCAGTTTGAGAAACTGGAATCTTCAGTGCTATACAACTGTATAACATTCTTGCTGCTTTAGAATCCTTGGATCCTAATTTTGAAAGGCACACGTCTCAGGTGTTCAAGCCAATAACCACATGCTTACATTCAACTTGATTTGACCCATAGTTACTCAAGCCCCACTCTCTCTCATAACGTGTTCCTACATCTGGTATCACACGAAACTTTTTGATTTTTGTTCATCTTTCTATATATTACGCAGTTTCTAAGAATATCTATTTGGCCATATTTTGAAAGATAGTTGAAATCATTTGATAAAAAAATTATAAAAGTATTATCCAGAAGGATAAGCATTAAGCCACTGATGAACTATTAACTAAATCTCAGCTGATTTTATGCACTTTGGATATGTTCATTCCTTTTGGACCATCCTTGTTGAAGGATTATTGTTTTATTGCTGTTATCATTTTTGACATAAAGGAAGTAAGCACTTGCAAAGAGTGGTGGCCAGATTAGAGAGCTGTGTAAGAATGGACACTTTATCACAAGAGACAGAGTTCTCCCCAAGAAATCTGAATTGATTCTGTATCCAACACATGCTGAAATCAGAGCAACTATACTGATACCTAAAGGATTCAAATTTATTCTGTTTTTATTGAAGTACATATTTTTTTAAATCCCATACTTTGAGTTTTTGCCATTCAAGATAAAAGGATAATGTGATGAGGAAAATGATCTGGCTCAGTGTCTTTCTCTCTCTCTTTGACTATGGATCAGGATGCAGCTCTCAGGTATGTAGAGAAATTTCTAAACAGTCTTATTAAATAAGAAACACAGAGCCAAATACAGGGGTGCAAGCCATAGAGATCAGAGCAATAGCTGCCAACTAACCTTAGCTCACCACGTCACCGTAGCTTCCCAAGAGAACCTCTTCCTGTCTAGCCTGTGCATTTATTTCCTTCCTGTTATGCCTTCTCATTGGCTCTAAGCCCAGCCACATCACTTCCTCATCACTGCCTATCTATACAGACCTCCAGGTCTCTATGGTTGGTACTGGGATTAAAGGTGTCACCACACTTGGCTGTGTCCTTGAACGCATAGAGACTCTGCCTGCCATGTGATAGGATTAAGGGCATGCGCTACCACTGCCTGACTTCTGTTAATGGCCTGGCTATGACTGATCTCCAGGCAAACTTTATTTATTAACATACAAATAAAATATCACATTTCAGCACAAATAAATATCACCACACAGGTACTTCTCCAGCACCTGCCTGTATACTGCCGAGATCCCCACCATTGATGAAAGTGGACTAAACCTCTGAACTGTAAGCCAGCCTTAGTTAAATGTTCTCTTTTATAAGTGTTGCCATGGTCATGGTGTCTCTTCATAGCAATGGAACACTGACTCAGACACTCATTTTAACCCCAAACCCAGAGAGTTTCGTGTATGTCAGGTTGACTTCTAGTTCCCCATTCTACCTGCAAAGTTCTCAGGCACACATGGGCTTCTCTTGAGGAGGAAGGGATCAGACAGGGTGTAAAATGTCACACATAACCAGTTCCTGGAGGACCTGACAGCGTGTTCTCTTCCGTCAGCCATTTCCTGTTCAACAAGAGGCCAACATGACACAGTGGAAGCTGCAGGCGCACATCAGACTCTAGGGGTCTGCTAGCTAGTCCTTCAGTCACTGTAGCTGTTTTCCAGTTTGGAGATAGAAATTTTATCCATCATCTGCAAGAAAATGTGCTTTGCTGGTGTATTTTGCTGTATTTCTAGAGTGACTATCATACTCATATAATCATTTGTCATTATTAGAGTGAAAATATTTTAGTTTAATGTGTAAAAATAAATGAAAATAGTGAGAAAAACAAATCTGGTGATGCTGGTGAGCTAGATGAGGCTGGCAAATACAAGTTTCTATGTAATCTAATATGACATGTGGGCCTAGAACTGTGAGAGGAAACAACTTTTGAGATACTGTAGTCAGGTACTGAATCCTGTATAGAATCTGATAACTAGAAAGACAGAAGGCAATGGCCATCAACAAGGTAAGTATCTGCCATTCCTGATGCTAATGAAGACATCATTCATTAAGTGTTGGAAAACTGTAGGCCCCAGCTTTCTTTTCTAGGATCAGATCATTAATGCAAGACAATATGACAATATGTGTTAAATGCAAACAGCCCATTCATTAGGGCCTGGAGTTGAGTTCTGAATGATCTCCAATTCCAAAACACCACCTTCAGTGTTGCTTAAAAGTCTTTGACAATCCAGAGGCATACAAAAGACATTCTAACATAAAATTCTCTGGTTGCATTTTTTAAAAAGTTACATTATGAGATGCTAGCACACAAAAAGGGGAAGTGATAATTCAAGGAGCAAAAGGACAGTGCAAATAAAAGGCATAGCTGGAATTAGTTAAGGAAAAGGCACGAGGCACAGACTCTGAGCAGAGTGAGAATTCGACTTACAGACTGTGAGTCTGTAAAAAGTGAGAGATGCCATGTGTGAGTAGATGCAGAGCCAGAGAAGGAGACCTGCTTATTTGAACCTGATTACCAAGTAGCACATTAAAAACACATAAGAGAGCTTCCTCAATAATTCCTTACCATATCCCCAGTCATTTGAGTTTAGGGCCCTAAAACTCAGTTCCCATTGATTACTCAGTAATCTGAGCTGAGATTTCCATTTACAGAATTCTGATCAGGGAGATCTCTGGGCACACAGAACAATAAAGCTAAATATTATTTATTTAACATATTCAAATACAGTCCTAAAATTGTTTTCAAAATTACCAAGAAATATAAGTTTATAATAAACAGTCACCGTACCATAAGATGAATGACCCTGAGCAGAATCACCAGAGAAAAGAACAAATAACTAATGAAATCTTCAGACCTAGCAGACAATGGATTTTCAGGTAAGAATTATTTACACTTAAAGAATTTAAAGGAAATCTATAGTAGTAAAAGTATGATCAAGTCTGTCAAAACCAATGGAGCTGACTTTCAAAAAGAGCCACAGAAAACCTATATAAATGAAAACAGATGAAATTAAAACCATGACATACTATATAAGATAAACATTGCTTACAGAATAAGGAAGAATCAGTTACAAGTGAAAAATGTTACTGTCCTTTGTCACACATGCATTAAAGGTCAATAAAAAAATACAAATTAGAGGGAAAAGATCCAAAATAGTATTAGAATTTCAGAGAAAAAATGCTGGCAAATAAAATATTCAGAATTTTTTTCAGAATATTTAGTATCTAATATTGACATTTTATAAGTCAAAAAATCTGAACAAGGTATGTATGTGCATATATATGTGTATGTATGCATACACACACATATATATATATACATATACACCTGTATATAAATTTAAAATGTTGATCAGAAATTAAAGACCAGTAAATCACTATGTAATCATCATGTAATAAAATCTGAGAATCAACTTTAGAAAACTGACTTTATACAGAAATAAATGTCCTGTCAGCAGAAACCAAACACCTACAATGTTTGATCCAGTTAAATTCTTTAGGGAAAAATGTGGCAAGAGCAGTAGAAATTAAGGAGATCACAGAATTCAGTTTTTATGTCATCATGGAAAATTAAGTAAAATGGAATGTTTGTGGAAAATCTTTTAAAGACTAACTAAGATAGAAAGAAAATTTCAGTTATCCTATAATTATTGAACATACTGAATTGGTTTAAGAACTCATCCCAGGGTGCTAGAGGAGTGGATCAGTGGGTAAGGACACGTGCTGTTCTTGTAGAAAACCTGGGTTAGGTTCCAGCACCCATATGGGGACCCACAACCACCTGTAACTCCAGATTAAGGGGATCTGATGCAGTCCCTCTTCTGATCTCTGCTGGTACCGGCCACACATGGTATTTATATATATACACACAAGCAAACCACTTACACATAAACAAAGCTAAAATTCTGGTAATCATCTAAGATTTTAAGGTCAAATCATGTTCTGTAGGAGTATTCACAAACAAGTACAGAAATTCCAAACTGAAACTAAGCAAACTAAAATGAATTTTCACTATACTTATTTCAACTAGAATCAGTTTCTGCAAATGTGCTGAGCCCACCACTTTAAGGTAGGGCTGTTCTCAGTTTTCACATGATATACTGTAGAGTATGACATGGTGTCTCTGTGGAATGGGCCCTTCAGGCTGAAATCACTCCTCTGAATCATTCTTTGATCCTTAGCACTCTAAGTCAGTGTTATTGCTGGGGAAATATTTTGTCAAGCTTAGATCATTTCATATGACAAGGAACATCTCTGGAAGTATGGCTGTTGCACATGCTCTGTCATAGGTTTGTAGGCTGTTTTAGGTCCATCCTAGAAGTAAATGTAAGCAAATATTTGGGACAAATACTGCAAAGGGCACAAAATGTGTAATTATGTCCTATGTGCTTGGATTGTTAATTTCCATGCTACTCAAAGAGACTCATAGATTCAGTGCAGTCCCCATCAAAATACTAATCCCATTCTTCAAGGAGCTAGATAAAACATTTCTGAACTATATATGGAATCACACATACATACACAAATCAAAATGGCCAAAGATATTGAGCATAAAGAACAAAGCAGGAAGAATTATACTCCTTGACTTTAAATGTATACAAATCTGTACATGTTTTGTTTTACACAATGCTCACACAGAACCAGACAATTTGGCCAATAGAATAGAAGTATCCCTGAAAGTAAGGAGAGCCCATGCAGCTGACCAGTAGAAGTACAAGAAAAAGGTTCTGAGAAAGGATACACTTAATTAAACTATGTAGGGAAATCAAACTAGACCCTTATCTCCCATTGACTATATGAGCTAGTCAAAATGCATTCAGAAACTACAAGAGGGAAATGCAAGGAGATACTTTAGGACACTAGGCTGAGCAGAGAGTACTTGAACAAGACCCCCAAAGTATCTGAAACAAAATCAAATTTGGAAAACTAGTGCTATGTCACTCTGAAAAGCGCCTGCGCTGCAAAGGAAACACTCAAAAGAATGTTGAAATAGCCTTCAGAAAGAATAAGAGATATTTGCATAGGACCAATAATGTACACAGTGATTTTAGGTGATACACAAGTAGCTTTTAAAGGAAAAAGAATACAATTTAAGATGGCTGGTGGTGGCACATGCCTTTAATCCTAGCACTCTGGAGGCAGAAGCAGGTGGATCTCTGTGAGTTCAAGGCCAGCCTAGTCTAGAGTGAGTTCCAGGACAGCCAAGGCTACACAGACAAACCTTGTCTTGAAAAAAGCGAGAGAGAGAGAGAGAGAGAGAGAGAGAGAGAGAGAGAGAGAGAGAGAGAAGGAGGAGGAGGAGGAGGAGGAGGAGGAGGAGGAGGAGGAGGAGGAGGAGAATGCAATTTTAGCATGTGCTAGATTTTATATTATATTATCACTGTATAAGTATTTTTAAAATAATGTCATTTAAAAGAAATCAGATGCTTAGAAGCAAACCAAGTAAGCTGTGTGCAGCTGTCACACACACCTGATAAACTCAGTTTTAAATGACTGTTGCTGAAAATGAGAATTTGACATAGTTAGCTTCTGAAGTTTCCCAAGTTTCTTTAGTTCTTTACCTGTTTTATTACCACTTCTAGGGGGGTGTATACGCTGCTGTGCTCTGTCATAAAACTGTGGTGTATTTCTGTAATTTTGAGGGGGAGGAGATCACTATCATGAGAAAATCTGGCCCCTGAGGAAGTGCTGCCATTTTGAAGTTTAATTTTGAATGCATTTAAGGTTGTAAATTATGTAATGTTTTGAATTTGGGGGAAAGAATTCTTTTAGATGAGAAGACAATTTTTGATTGATGTTTCAAAGATCTGTGGGCTCTATGACCATTATGATCCTCATTTTCCTATGTGTATTGACTGAAAACTACAAATGCACATTGCTGACTTACTTCAGTAACTAACATCTTTTTAACTCTTATCTTTGTTTTAACTACTTTCAACTCTTCTACTTTCTCAAACTTTCTAGTGTACTTTGTGTATACCATCTGGAATGCATTTTGGTATAAAAATAATGTGGAACATTTAGTGAGTAATTACTTCAGTTACTACTTTAAATTATTTCAAAATATTTATCAATTTAATCTTCTCAACAACCCTGCCATTTAGGTAATACTGATGTTATGTTTTGAGACAGTTCTAAGTTTATAGCTTAGGCTGACCTTAAGTTCAAAATCCTCCTGCCTCAGTCTGCAGGGTGATGTGTGTACCACCATGCTCAGTTATTGTCGATATTTTCAAAAGTTAAATGGGGTGGGTTGATAGCTCTAATATACAACATTTGCTTAGCATGTCGAATTCAAAGGTTCTGAATTCAATCTCAAGTGCTTCAAAAACATATATTGCCTACAGTCATATAGCTAGAAAATAGACAGGCTGGAGCCTGAGCCTATGCCCAATTCATCTTCACTGTCTGAAACTCATGATATTGCTATGTTGTGAGATTCAACACTATATAGACAATATAAAAAAACATATACACAGTATTACGTTATAATCAAAAATGCAATTAATTATGAAGGTGTCCTTAGAACAGAACTTCCTGTCCCAATTGATTTGAGTACACCTCTCACCCTGTACATGAGTGCCCCCCGCAACCCCGAAGTTCTCCAAGACCTTCCACTTAGCATTTTTAATGGAGGCTATGTTATCTAGTCATGATTGATTAAACCATTGGCCATTAAGATTGCCTCAGTCTTCAACCTCTCTCTACAGGAAGAGGATAGTGAAAAACTTAAATTCTCTAATCCTACGATCAATTCCTCTGCCAATGATGACCTTCCACCTTCCAAGAGTCACTTCGTCCCTATAAACTCAGCTATCCTGAATGAAATTTAGTATAAACAATAAAATATGCTCCTCTTGCCTCATCTCTCAAGCAAATTCTAAGAGTTTTAGGAGCCCTGTACAGAAACCAGGGAGGAAGTTCAGATGCATCCTCCTCTTACAGTGTTACGATTTCACAGTTCCATTTCTCCTTCTTTTTTTCCTGTGTATCATTTTACAGAAATTTGTGCTGATTAGTTTTAACTGTTGATTTGAACAACCTAGACTCACCCAGGAAAAAAGCCTCTATCGACAAATTATCTAGATCAGGCTGGCCTGTGGGCATGTTTGTGAGCGATTGTCTTGTTAGTTTGTTGTTGTTGTCTTGTTTGTTAGTCCATTTAAGTGCCACCATTCCTTAGGCTGGGCTCTGGACTACGTAACAGTGAAGAGAGCCAGCTGAGCCTAAGCAAGCAAGGACAGACGTTCTTGCTTTGGATGTGATGGGACTAGCCACCTGAACTCCTGCCTCCTTAGTTTTCCTGAAATGATGGGCCTCACCTCGGAATAGTAAGTCAGAGGAGCCTTTCCCTCTTCCTGTGTTGTTTTTTGGTCAGGGTGTTTTATCACAGCAACAGAAAGGAAACTGGGGCAGAATTCTATGGCCATTCTACCCTCCAGGAAATTGACTGACATCAAGGCTAAAGGATTTTACCGTGCATGAATTCTGGTATGAAAGAACACAATTAACATTAACCAAGTGCTTTTATTTATCAGTTACCCAGCTAAATTTTCTCAGGGGAAAAAAAAACAGCCTTCAAAATGTGTAAAAGAACACTTCATTTTCTTTGGTTATTAGAAAAAAAATATCTAACTCCTCTCTTCTAGAGGAGCTGCATGTTCTTCTGCTCACCATCGGGGTTTCTCTCTGCCAGCCTCCTACATCATCGAGTTATTTCTTCTTTAAGCTCCTTTGAACTCTTGAGAATCAGTACATTCTCATGCATATCATGTCTCATAAATAAGGAGTTTGATGAAAGGCTAGCTCGTGCCTGCGTTATAAGTCTTCTGCAGCATCAAGATAACTGCCCCAAGTCATTATGACTGCCATTCAAGGAATGAGCCACTGTGGTACCTGGATTACCCATGTTTTAATATCTACTTAGTTCCTCATATCCCTATAACTGCAAATCCTTTTTTAACTCCACCCACAATGAGCTTCCTTCTGATAGTTCCTGACTACACACTTTCTCAAGAACATATATTTCAAGATACATTTCTTATTCACTCTCTTTTTGTGTTAGTGCAATCTGAATATTTTCGTGATGAAATTTCCTATTCACTATACAATATGGCCTACAAATAAAGATATTTTAAATTCTAGATGTAAACTATGTATCAGGAAACTTGAAATTTAAAATGTTTTCTAAATTTAAATATATTTTCCCCCTTTTCCAAGTCCTTCCTGGTTCTCTACCCCTCCATACCCATCAAACTTTGTTCTTTCTTAAAAAATAAACAAAAACCTAATAAAACAGCAACCTCCTCAAACCAAGATAACATAATAAAACACCCCCCCAAAAAAAAACCACCAAAATGTGACCAAATAAATGTTTTTAAAAAACCAAACCAAACAACTGGTGTCCATTAGGTGTTGGTCAACTACTCCTGGACACAAGGCCTGTCCTGGAGTGGTTGGTATACCCATTGTCACTCCATTGGTGAAAACTGACTTTCCCTTCCCAGCAGGTATAAATGACAGTTCAATTGTTAATCTTTACCCTAGTGGCTAGGTTTTCATTAACTCTTTAATTCATTCATTTATTTTAAAAAATCTAACAAAATAAAATACAATATGATTGAACAAAAACTATTACATCAAGGCTTCACAAGACAAATCACAGAAGGAAAGGAACGCAAGAGAAGGCATAAGGATCAGAGACCGACTCATTTGTACACTCAGGAATCCCATAGACATACTAAACTGGAAGCCATAATGTAAGTGCACCGGACCTCATAGAAACCTTTGCAGGCCCTGTGCATGCTGCTACAGTCTCTGTGAGTTCACATGAGATTTAGGGGACCATGTTTTCTTGGTATCCTCCATCCCCTCTGGCTCTTACACTCTTTCTGCTTCCTCTTCCATGGAATTACCTAAGCTCTGAGGAGAGGAATTTGATAGAGACATCCCATTTAGAGCTGTGTGTTCCAAGGTCTCACTGTGCATAATGTCCTGCTGTGAGTCTCTATATTTGTTCCCATCTGCTGCAGGAGGAAGCTTCTGTGCTGATGGCTGAGCAAGGCACTGATCTGAGTATATGAGTAATGAATGTTGTTAGGAGTCACTTTATTACTACATTTTTTTAAAAAAATATATAAGTAGCATTTGGTTTTACCCTAGGTTCCTGGGATAGTCTCTGGTTCTTGTTCATCTAATCAGTATTGGGTATGGGTTCCATCTCATAGAGTGCACCTTAAGTCAAATTAGCAATTGGTTGGCTGCTCCCACAAGCTTTGTGCCATCACTGCCCTAGCATATATTGCGGGTAACACACCACTGTTAAGTAAAAGGTTTGTGGCTGACTTGGTATTTGTATTTATCTTTTAAGAGTGCAGATTACTTTCCTGAACCAAAGACTTTAGAATGTAGGGGTGAAGGTTCTATTTAGGCATCAGCTCAATGCCTCCATGTTCAGTGAGTATAAGTGTTGTCTTCAGCAATGGGGCCTTGCTGTCAATTTGTGGAGAACAACCTATGGTCTTGACAACAGCCTGGTTTGGTTGGAGCTTCCTGTGGGGCCCCTTTAGCCAACAACTCAATTAGATGTGACTCAATTCCAGTTCTGGAAGCTTCATTTGGTGAAAAGAAATGACCAGTTGGTACTCTGTCTCCCCCATTATTTAGCAATCTTATTTAGATCACCTTCATATATTTTTATACTTTAAGAAGTCTCTACTGTATTAGGTTTCTATACTACCCCTCAAATGTCCCTTAATTTTATCTGTCTCTCTCCATCTTCCCTCCACAACCACCTCTCTCCTCCTCTCTCCATCTTCCCATTCCAGCTGTCTCCTGCTTCCATGTAGATCTCTATATTCTATTTCCCTTTCCTAATGAGATCTATCTGTTTCCTCTAGTTCAGCAGTTCTCAACATGTGGATCATGACTCCCATAGGGGTTGCATATCAGACATTTACATTATGATTCATAACAGTATTGACTTAACATCTAATATCTACATATAAGCCAATATACACCATTTTGTCTTTCTGTGTGTCTGGGAAATTTCAGTCAGGATGATTTTTTTCTCGTTCTCTCCATTTGCCTGCTAATTTGAAACTTATGTATTTCCAAAGCATCAATCAAATGACAGTGAAGAGACTTTAAAAGACACAAGTCCATGGATCAATGATAATCATAATAAAATCAACAAAATTTTCCAAGATGAAAAAATAAATGAATGAGTGTGAATGAGCCTCTGAGACTCTTAAATTCTAAGTGCCAGAGAAAATAGATAAGTCAGGATGCTTTCTACCATAGAGTGCTACAGCAGCTCACAGAGATAAGTAAATAAATAAACAAATGTAATAAGCATATTAACAGAGGGAGGTAGAATGTGTGAAACTAAGAGGGTGAGAAATTAATACATGAAATAGTTGAAATTCCCCAAATCCAAACACCTGAGTTTCCTGACAGTACAAATGAAACAGAAAGTTAACTCTTTGGATTTCAGACAGCACAAAGGATCAAGAACTGGAAAGACCTTTAACTTCCCAGGAGAAATCCTGGAGGCTAGCAAATGGTGAAACACTGTCTTAAAAGTCAAGATGAGCAAACTGTCTAAGGTAGAACAGGCATCCAGCCATTTGCCCATGTAGCTAAGGGTGGAAAAGACAGGTGTATAGTAAGACATAAGGGATCTCTAAACATTTACCTTAGGCTTGCTTTTCCTCAGTGTTCTGTTATGAGCTGTAATGTATCAAACTAACACAAAAGAAGACATTGGCAATTACATAAACAAAGATACAATAAGAGAGGACAGAGAATGTAACAAGGATGGTGAGCAGGGTCACAGGAGAGCTGCACAGATTGTCTCAGTACCTGCCCAGATTAAAGTAGGCATGTATACTAAGACACTTTCAAGTTTAGTTGACATTTCTCTCAACACAACAGATATATTGAGAGACATTTAGTGCATAATTGGTGAATTTACATTTTGTTAATGATAAATATAAAAACAAGACATGATGATTGCTCTTCATTGTTGCCAACACAGGACCTCTGACATATATGTGTGGGTGTTTTAGAGAGAGGCTGAAGGGAAAGACCCACCCTTAATGTAAAAGCATTTTTCCATGGTTGAGGACATGGGCGGAAGTAACAGGGGAAAGTGATCTGAAGTCCAGTACTCACCTCAGGTATAATGTGTCTGGCTGTCTCATACTTTAGCTGTTACAACTTCCTGCCATGATGGACTGGACCCTCAAACTGAGCTAAATCAAACCCTTCTGAAGTTGCCTTTGTTGGACAGTTTGTCATAGCAACAAAAGAAGTAAATAATACACAAAACAAATCAAAAATCCAGAGAGTCATTAAGAAACAAAGAAAAAGTGCTGAAAATAAAACAACAAGTAGCATAGTTCAGGGCCGGAGGAACAGTTGAGAGGAAGCCCAGCATTCAGATTCCAGCATCCCCATTTAGGAAAAATCATCACATATCAAATGTCTCAGCTCCCATGATACTGGGAACACAGGGCACTGAGCTAAGGAAACTACAGCTCACCCTAATTCTCTACACTTGTCTCTCCATGGCCTTAGTCACCCAAGGTAAACCATGACTTAAAATCTTAACACTTGCCTTTAGTTCTTTAAGAGAGAGGAATCTTAGTTACATAATTTTATTAAATTATTTTTCATAATTTTTATTTTCTCATTAGTTTCTTATAATGTTTAATTTTTTAATTGAACTTTATCACAGATGTATGTGAACAGAAGCTAAATAGTATATACATGTCTGGAAATCTTAGAACATATCTGTCATGGGTAAGGAGAGAATATTTTAAGTCTATTCTAGTTTCTGTTGTTCTGAAAAAAAAAAAAACATTCTGATAAAAAGTAGCCAGGGGAAGGATAAGTTTACTCAAGCTCATAGGTTACAGTCTATCATTAAAAGAAGTCAGAGCAGGGACTTAAGTGGAATCTTGGAGGAGAAATTATGGAGAAATGCTGTTTGCTTGCTCTCTCAGGCTTATGCTTAGCTAGTTTTCTTATTCAGCTCAAGACCCCCACTTGCTTAGGGAATGGTGCCATCTACCATGGGCAATTGACAGTTAAGACAATCCTCCACAGATATGCCTATAGCAATCTGATCTAGGCAGTTCCTCAATTGAGAATCCCTTCTCAGATGATGTTAGGCTGGTTAAAGTTGGCATTTAAAGCTAACCAGTATACTCCACTTTTTGCCAACTTGATACTTTAAGCTAAAACCTTTCATTCCTTGTCACTCAATGTTTCATGTTAATATCATAATGTAAAACATAGTTCAACTTTTAAAAGTCCTGCAGTATTTAAAAAACCCCACACTCTAAACATCCAAAGTATTTTTAAAAATCCAAAGTCTTTTCATTGTGGGCATCTGTAAAATAGAAATATTAATTTAAACACTTCTTATTCCAGAAGGGAATAACCAGGTCATTGGAACAATCAGAGCCAAGCAAAACCGAAATCTAACAATGTAAATCCAAATCATGTAGCTGTACATCTGGCATCTAGAATTCCTAGTGTCTTCTGCCTCCACAAGCCCAGTTCCATGTCTGTGCCAACTATAACACATGCACATTGCTCTATAGGCTGAGGCTGGCTCTGTTCACACTTGTTACTGTCATTGGCAGATATCCCATGGCCCCAGGATCTCCAATATACTGGATTTCCAATTGCAACCAAAACTGAACCTTTATTCATTGCTTCTCTTGCCCACCTACCAACCTTGTCATATAGTTTTCCTTTACTAAAGGGGTCCCCATGACCCCTTTAGTTCTGCAGCTTCCATGTTTTCAGTACCAGTGCCACAGGGTGTTCTGCTACACACAGCCGCATGCAGCTTTCTGCTTGAGAGGTAATTGGAGCCCATTGGATCACAGTTTCTGTGGGCTGACTCTGAGGAAATACTTTCTTATTGCTCCAAAGAAGCACAGGAATTTCACCTCAATGATGCTCATCTTTTGTTAACCAGAGCTATTTCTTCACTGCCAGCTGACTTTACTCCAAACTATCATTCTAATGATTTCTGTCATAAGCCTTGAAAGAATGTTTCCCTCTGAAACTTCACAAGCCAGAGTCTGTTGTCTGCATTTCTCTCGGCATGCCTCACTTCCAACCTCTCATCAAGCTCTGAGCGCTCAATGGCTTTCCCAGCTCAACATTCTCAAATCATCCACTATCTTGCAGCATAAAAATCCACACCATCAGGTTCATCACAGCAACACCCCACTCTTGGTGCTAATTTCTATCCTGGTTTCCTCTCTGTTGCTGTCATAAAATATTCCAGTGAAAAGAACATAGGGAAAGAATGGGTTTATTTGGCTTATGCTTCCAGACCACAGTCCATCACTGAGGAAAGTCAGGACAGGAACTCAAGTGGATGCATGAAGCAGAAAATATGCAAGAATGTCGCTCAGGGTTCACTTGCAGGCTCATGCTTGGCTAGCTTTGTTACACATCCCAGATCTACCTGCCTCGGTATGGGCTGCCCGCAGTGGGGTGGGCTACCCCAAATTAATAATCAAAGCAGTTCCCAGACATGCTCACAGGTCAAAGTGATCTAGTCCATCTCTCCATTGTGACTTCCTTTACAGATTACTCTAAGCTGTATCAAGTTGACAGTTAAAGAGGGGAAAAGCGATGGGAAGAGGAAGCCCTTGGTTTGGGGATGGAAGATAATGTGAACTGTGTTACCTGTTACATTGCAAATTGGTACTGTTTTCAACTGGAAAATCAAGGAAATGGCAATTAGTATGGTCATTTGTAAAGTGATTACTAAAAAAAGAAGTCTAGTCTCTAGAAAATTCTTGTTTTTTAAACACAGATAACAGGACCTGGAAACTGATTTCCCAAGGACCCTTGCACCATTTATGCTCATGCATTCATACCCTGCACCTTGTATTTTTAAAAGAATATGCATGCTAAATTAACAACACCAAATGCATTCAAAAATCAACCTTCAGATCAATTGGCACTCATCCAAGTCAGCACTAACTTATCAATAATAATGTGTAAAATATTATTTAAAAATAACACTAAACTGTTCAAAATTAACTTGTTTGTTGAAAGTCCTATAGCTGTTGAGAATGTTATCATCTGGCCTAGGGTGGTGAGAGGCTAATGTTCCATCCTGGGCTGGTGGGTGTTTAACCATCCAGCATAGGCTGTGACAGATGAATGTTCCAACCTAGGCTGACTTTCAAGGCAAATAGAAACACTTCAATATAAAGAATAAGCAAAATCTGAGCTGACTAGGGGTTGAGAAGCAATTTCTATAGGGAACATTGGCCACTGAGATAAAGCAAGAGGCAGGATTTGAAACTGAAATAGTGATTCTTTTCCCTATAAGAGATGTGGTGTGTGTGGGGGGGGGGGGCGGGGCGGGGCGGGGATGTAATCAAGCATTAACTAGTACAATTTTTTGTATCCTTCAGTTATTGATAGTCCCACCAAAACAATAAATAAATAAACTTTAAAAGGCTTTCATATCCTATTCTGTAAAACTCATAAATTTCCTGAAATAGAAATGCAGAATTTTCCTATACTTTTTCTTGAATGATAATTAGAATTGATATGGCCTCAAACCCATTAACTCCTATCTTGCCTATGCATACAACCTTCCAGGGACAGCTTCTCCCCCTGACTCATCCTACCTAACTCCTAATTAGAACATAATCAGTAACCTTGGTAAGAAAGTAATTTCAAGGTTTATTACTCTATAATTTAGCACCTTTTTGCTGATTATACTATAATCTTTACATTGAATAGAATGCGACATTACATTCCATTTTCACTACAGCAGAAGTACCCAAAGAATGAAAAAAATCCAAACCTTACAAGAAATTCCAATGAGCCCGCACAAGAAGACACTGTGTGAATTGCTTTAATATTTAAAGAAGAGCTAGAAGCTCCATGAATTGCTGTTTCACTGGCTGGGAGGATCACATTAAGTTGTGAAGCTTTCCCATTTACATTCAGCAGGAAGTTTGGGCCTTTGGGGGCCTATCAAAAGCTGCATTTCAGTGAAGACATGGGTACCAGTCATTGGTTACACCAAAGCACTTGCCAACATCCAATCACATGTCCTTTTCAAACACATTCCAGCTTTTGTCAGAAAACAAATACTCTGCTTACAAAGAAAAGATTTTACTTCTAAGTTTCTTGTTGAGAATAGCAGAAGTTACCACTTTTGGTTTTAATCTCATTAAAAGAAAGGACACTAGCTAGTGACTTAACTCCACATATGAAAAATTAGAATGTTTTTAATTTTATAAGTGGGCGGTGACTGTCTCACCCCACTAAAGGCCAGTTATAGCCTGTGTAAAACAAAAAAAGCTCAAATCATAAAAATAAAAAATAATAAATTTAAATGTTCCTACACAAAACAAAAACACCTGTTGGCTTGGTGACGCATGTCCCGTGATCCCAGCATTACACAGGCGTGGGCAACAGGGTCATGAGCACAAGGCCAGCTTGAGACCTAGCAATACAAACAAAAAACGAGTCCCAACCAGTTCAAGTTTAGAAAAGTGATAAAAGGAAAGTGCAAGTCAATTATTTGTTGATTCTGAACAATCTTTCCCAATACCATCTCCTCAAACATAAGTTGTTTTTTGTTTTGTTTCATTTTGTTTTGTTTTTTGAGGGAGAAAATTTTTACTTAAGATAGTATATTAGCATATATATATATATATATATTTGTGCGTGTGTGTGTGTGTGTGTGTGTGTGTGTGTGTGTGTGTGTGTGTATGAGGTGTGTGAGTGTGTGAGTTCAGATACCTGCAGAGGCCCGAAGTGACTGTCAGATCTCCTGGAGCTGGAATTACAGGTGACAGTAAATTGTCATATGTGCTGGGAGTCAAACTCAGGTCTTCTGCAAGCCATTCCAGCACTCATGGTAAATGTTTGTTGTCGTAGAATTCAGGAGGCTGAGGCAGGAAATCTGCTATGAATTAGAGGACAAGCCAGGTCACAATAGACATGAGGTCATCCAAGATTACAAAGCAAAGCTGTAGTGATTTTTTTAAAGGTGAAATAGGTACGTTTCAGTGGGCCCTGCCAAGGTATGCCACTAAGTGAACACACCACGTGCAACAGATTTAGTACAAGAGGTTTATTGATGAGGAGGGGATCACTGAAAGCATGAAAGACCATCTCAGAGTCATAACATGAGGCAGCTGGACAGACAGAAGGAATGGGAAAGAGTAGCAAGAGGAAAAAGAGAGTCAGGAAGAGCAGGACTGTGACTCTGACCAGCATCTTTTCCCCCCTTTTTATTTAATTTTTATTTATTTTTCTTATTTAAATTTTTTTCATTTTACATACCAACCACAGACCCACCCTTCTCATCCCTCTTACTGCTCCCCCCAACCCTCACCTTCACAGCCCCCAAACCAATCTCCATTCACTCTTCCAAGATGGAAGTGCTCCCATGGTGGGTAGCAAAGCCTGATACATCCAGGTGAGGCAGGACCAAGCCCCTTCCCCCTGCATCAAGGGTGAGCAAGATGTGCACCCATAGGTAATGGGGTCCCGAGCGCAGCCCATGCACCAGCGCTTTTCAACGGTGAAGTATAGCATTGCTGGTGGTGGATAGTATGGCCCTGGTGGCAGGTGATGATGTGCCCGCCTTAGTGGCTAAGGCAGGCTGCTGTCATGGTGGGAACCAACAAAAACCCTTTCCTAAAAAGAATGATGGAGATTTATTTTTTCAATGTTATTCTGCTGTCAAGATGACTGTGCCATGTTACCTGTTCTGCTTAGGACTGAAGAAGTGCTATTCCAGTTTCTGGAAGGGTTGCTGGCTCTCAGGATTACCTAGGCTGAAAAGGGACCTGTTTGTGGTCACATCCCTTTCCAGTAGACCCCCATGCAGGGGCTTGTCAGATGGGAGACAGAGAAGCATAAGAAGATGAAAATCCAGTTCTCTGTTGTCTTTGGGATTCAGTTGCTGTGATGAAACACCATGACCAAAAAGCAAGCTGGGGAGGAAACTTTGGGACAGCTATAGAGCATCCTCCCAGCCCCAGAGCTGCTTATGGAATTGGTTGCAGTCTTTGTTGAGACTAAGTATGGTTCTGCTTTCTCTCTGACCAGTACTTCATTTCTAGCAGCCAGTGATCTTGAGAGCATACTCTGGAGAGCATGTGCTTTTGCTGGCTTTCTGGAGTACCTAGCTGTTCCTTTGTGTCTCTGTGTATCTCTCTTTCTCTGTCTTTATCACACACACACACACACACACACACACACACACATGGGGGGGGCAGGGAGGAGAGAGAGAGAGAGAGAGAGAGAGAGAGAGAGAGAGAGAGAGAGAGAGAGAGAGAGAGAGAGAGAGAGAGAGAGCGCAAAATGAAAACCAAGCACTATATTAAACCATCTTTCAAGGGATCAAGGCTGATTGTGCTAATGTAAATTCTAGTGATGCTAACAAATGCTAATGAGTACTGTGAGCCTCAGCCTCAAACTGTGAATAACACTCAATCATAGCTCTCTAGCCTTCCAGAAGAGTTGGACTTGACAATAAAATTAAAACTTGACACTAGTCAAATGTGTGTTTCCTTGAATCTCTCTTGGGTAGAGCATGCTTGGTGTCTGCCTTTCTTATGTAACAGGTCAGTGGTTCTCTTTCCAGTAGGCTGCTGTGCTGTGTTTTCCCTCAGGAGACCCAGACTCAGGGGCTGCTGTTACCTAAAACACTCTGGGGTTTCCCTGAAGCCAAGGAGGAATGAATGTTTAGTCAGCGTGCTAGCCAACTTCTATTTTATTTCAGTTTGTGAAGGAGGGGGAAGAGCTGCCTGACGTAACTGTAACTGTGATTTGGTAAAAATATTTGGGGAATTTTGTAAAGTCACACAGGACAGTGTCATGGGTTTTAATGAAATGCTTCAGATTCAGGGAAGTGCTGGCTACGTTCAAAGACTCTTGGATGCACTAATCAACCAGTGGTGATTCACCAAACTTCCAGAACAGAGGATGAAAAAGCATTGTTCACCTTTGCATTAGCAGTGTTTGTTGGGGAGGTACAGAGTCTACACAGTGGCTTACAGTGGTCTGTGCAGTACAGAGTAGGTGTAGACAAAGGGTTTAGGGAGAGTGATAGTGATGAGTAGGAGTGGAGGAAGATGGGGGAAATCATCAAGGGAAGATTTTTTCATAGAACTTGATATCTGTAGAAGGAAAATGCTTGAAAGTAATGGAAGAAGATAAACCAAAGATAACATTACTGAACAAAAACTCACGTTAATGTTCATGGAAACATTAGATGCAGTCTTTATGTGAAAATGCATCACAAATAGTCACACTACAAAGAGAAGAACATGAGTTTTCTCAAGTGGCTGTCACAGGGCTTAGGACACTAATGGATCAAGTTAAGTTAAACTGCCAGGCCCTGCCTTTCTGATAGGATTTCTTGCTGCCAGATTAGCTGCTTTTTTGGATTTTCTGCATGCAGGAAACTTAAAGGAAGAAAAAATAATATATCTGCACCCAGATATATTTAACCATATGTGGCTTACACTCCTAGGCCATAGTCCATCAGTGAGGGAGTCAGGGTAGGAATTCAAGACAGACACTTGGAGTAGAAATCATGGGGAATGCTGCTTGCTGCCATTCTTACAGAAGCATGCTCAGTTAGCCCTTTTATACAAGCCAGGGCTCCCCACTTAGGGACTGATGCTGCCCACAGCAGGTGGGTCCTGTTATATTAATTACCAATCTGGGTAGCTCCCTCAGATATGTCCGCACACCGATATGATCTAGACAATTCCTCAATCGGGCTTTCTTCTCAGATGACTCTAGGCTGTGCCAAGTTGACAAGTAAGGCTTTCTACAATATGTAAGGCAACTCTGTCATTCTAAGTATAGGGGCTGCATATAGAAGTCACCTCTGTACCTGAATGTGAGACAGTCAGCACAGTGTTTGCCAAAGAGTTTGAGATGGAAAAAATTTTCCTTGTTTATTTCTTACATGAATAAATTCCAATGTCCTGAACCACAATTCCAAAGCCTTTCATTGCACCTCTTCATTCCACTTGGAGGAATATCTTTGACTCCTTGTTAAAGAATGATGCTTTCTTACTCATGAAACAACTTACAAAAATAATGAACTTATTTGGTGCAAAATTCTTCTCTTCTAGAAAATTTTTCTGGGTCCTATTTAGAAAAAGAAATAAAATTTTATGAAATATAAACAGATGGATATGGCTTTCTTTTATGTAGTTTGTGGACTTTCTTGAGTATAGTACAACATGGTTTCTATAATGCTATGATCAGAGACAGTGAGCAAGAAGTATTTCAAGGCCTGAAGAGATGAGAACATAGGTAGGCTAGAAACCCTTTCAAATGAGAAAAATTGCCCTTAGATTAACTTTCTATTCCTATTGGCAAGATCAGTTGATGTTCTTGAGTTCAAAGGGGTTGATTGCCACAACTGATTTCTTAATAGAGTAATTACATGAATATATTTTTAAAAACAATGTCATGATCTCTCCTTTTGAAATTACTTTTGGCTGATATATTAAATCAAACAGGGGGTTTAAGATCATTTTTCTAGAATACATGTGTTTAAACTGGAAAAAATTGTTTTCAATGATATTTTAGCATTATAGATGCTAGAAATACCCATAGGAAGCTTAAAAAAAAACTGCCTGACATTTAAGACCCTCTCATGAGTTTCCCTCAAACCGGTTGGTCTGCTGGGGCTTTGGCTTGTCACAATGTCACATTTTGTTGTTTCCATCCCCAATAAGAATGCTTTCTCCTCTGTCTCTGATTTTCATAATCACCCACTCTTACATATTCAGCTCAGGGCCACAATTCATCCTGCCCTCACTCCATTTCAAGAGACCATTGTTTGATAATTCATAACACTTATTGCTGACTCTCACATCTACTATTGAAAGACCCTAACCCTTCAGGCTTACACCCCCCAAGCCCCAGGAGAATGAGGAACTAAAAAGCTAGTTCCAAGGGCAAACTAACTCAGCCATTACTCAACCACTCTTACCACAATGTATAGAGATTTCTGTTAAGATATGTTGCTCATCTGTGACTGGGATAATTGCAAGTGTTCCAGGAAAAACCACTGTAACCTTTGTGTAACTTTCACTTCCGCCCTGATACCCCCCTGAGGTTTCGGGGAAAATTGTGCATGTGGATGTGATTGTACCTACCCTGTGATTAGGCCGTAATCTTGTGAAAGTAGCCCCTAGACATGAACCAACTGGAACAAAATTGCATGGGAATTGTAATCATATAGCTTTTGTAGGTTTTCCTATTCCTTTGAAAGTACCCATGTGGCTACAGTAGGGCTCAACTCTTACTCTTGGGAGGAGAGGAGCCCGACTGTACAGCCACATCAATAAACCTCTTTTGTTTGCATCAACTGGACCAGAGTCTGGGTTCTTGGGGCGCCCACCCAAGAAGATAGTACCCTAGGTCTGGGATCTATCACTATTATTAACAATAGCACCAATGAGCTAGTAGTGTTGACTGAGTAAACCCTATGTGTGACCACCATTTGATGGCTTTTAATTACTTCATTTAATTATCACAAAAATACCATTGACTAGACAAAACTGTAAAATCACCATTTTTCCTTTCTTTCATTTTTCATACATGTATGTGTATGTAAGCAAGGTTTTATATGCACGTATATGGATGCATGTTTGGGATTATGTATGCACATGGAGGCCCAAAGTTGGGAATCATCCTTGATCACTATTCTACCTTATTCATTGTGACAGGATCTCATTCAAACCCAGAGCTCGCTTAGATGACTATCTTTGTTAGTTTGTTCTAGGAATGCCCTATCTCTGCCCCCACTGGGCTGGAATTAAAAGTAGGCCACTACACCTGTATGCTAGTTACATGTATGTCTGGAGCTCCAAGCTCCTGTCCTCACACTTACATGGCAAGTGTTTTAACCACTGAGCCATCTTTCCACCTTTATCACCACCATTTTTAGTGCTGAATAAATTGGCACCTACAGAGAGTAACTTCACTGAAGTCATACAGCTACCACATAATGGTGTGAAGACTTGAGCCTATACTTTCTTGTTCTAGGGTTCAAACTCTCCACTTTGGCCTTTCATTACTTTTTTGCATGTTAGATATCTCTTAAATAATTTCTTGCTCTATATGTAACCTGGGCACTTTCTTGTGTTCATCTCTTCTACTTTCTGTAATGTATTTGGAAAAACTGGGCCACTGTTTTCCACATTTAAATTCTAGTCCTGGCCAAGGTATATCCCTCATAGACTGAGAGTGGTGTCTGATACAGGCTGGGCTGCACACAGCAAGAGGCTCCTCTGACACAGATGTTCCTTTGTAATGGAATTTTTCCAAGGGCCTGCCCTGAGAAAATCACTCCCAGAGTCCTGGGGAAGATGCTGCATCCGGCGTGGGGTTATCTGAGGGAAAAGAATCTATGTACATCATGCTCTTTTGTCCGTTAACTTTATTTCTCCAAGACAAAATTCTATCTATACAGCTTCAGTTCTGTCCTGACATTCAGTTCCTCTCTGTACCTACTTTTTCTGTCTTCTCATAGTCCTAACTAAGCTTCTATGCTTTTGACCTCATCTTCATCCTTTGTTCCTTCACTCTCCATCTTTCCTTCTTTGCTCTCACCCCTGGCCCCTTCTCTTCTCTCCATCCATACAGCTCTGTCTACCATATACAGAAATTCTCCTTGTTCTCTTCTCCACCCACCATGTGGCTCTCTGCCTACTACATACAGAAATTCTCCTTCCTCTGTTCTCCCCTGGTCATGGGTATGTGGCTCTGGAATTCTGCTCCAGTCCTTACTACACCTGGTTATGCAAAAAGCCCTACTGTCCTCAGCCAGTAACTCTGCAATGCTACTAGGCCTTAGGTTAAGAGATTGTCTGAGCTTCATTTGCACAAGAAACAAAGCTATGCATCTACAACAGCCTGTCTCTTAGGCTCTGTAGGGGTGTTAGTTACCTAGTGGATCAGCAGTAGGGTTGAGAAGCTAAACTGTTTGCCAATATGGCCTAGCAATATATGAGCACACAAGAATTTCATAGCAGAAGACAGCTGATATATATATATATATATATATATATATATATATGCTAAATATCACCAAACATTCCTTGATAAATGGCCTCTTCTTAAAGGACACCTTCATCAGTCAATTTATAGCTTATTATATACAGCTGAATCTCTATAATATATTCTTGTGGCTCACTGCACCTTTGGAACCAGCCACATGATGCCATCAGTGCCACACAGATGGGAGGTACAGGCCTGTGACTCTCCAGCTAGATCTGAACCTGAGAGGCAAACTCTGAGGCTTTCTGAGAACCAGTTAGAACCCAGCCCTGGTCAAAAAGCCCTGTCTCCTCATTTGGCCAAATCGAGCAGAATTTTCTGTAAATGGCTGCAAAAAACAAACAAACAAACAAAATACCTCATCCTAATTGATACAATATAGACAGATTCTCCAGGATGAAGTGAGGCATAAGGAATGCCTTTGTGAGGCTATCAGCATGGCTTTGCTTTAAATTCCACACCAACTTATGTTTAACTCTGTGACATGTTCAGTGCAAATGTCTTAACTCGAAATTTTCAATCCCAGAAACCACAAATGTCTATAGATACAATTACTTCTCTCTCTTCTTGCCTCATTTCCAAAGTAAGTAAATCTGAGCTTTATGACCTGTCATCTGCAGGAGATTTTATGCTATAGAAAAGCATCACTAGCAGGAAGTGCACTGGCACACAGGTGGGAAATGTATGCTTGTGTAGAACTTGAGCATACTGTAGACTTGGCCTTGGATCACCTCCTTCCTCTTTAGATATTAGGAATACTGCACTTATTACAAAGGACAAGAACAGTAACTATGTGCTATTTCTGGACCATCAATCATGTTCTGTTGCATTTTGAGGTCCTCAATAGTCAATGAAAGCAGTCATGAGATACTAAAAGGTATTATTCTAGATACAGTCTGGACTAAAGCACAACACATATATGCACCTATTATACATGATGTGTGTGTGTGTGTGTGTGTGTGTGTGTGTGTGTGTGTGTGTGTGTGTGTTACAAGTATTACAATGGATAAAAATAACCTCTGGGATTTTAGGCAGTGTTAAATTAGTCAAGACGTTTGTTTCTCACTGCTCTGATGGATAGTGGGCTCACTAGTTAGATGTACAAGCCTTTTCCAGTTCTAGCTGCCTCTGAAAACATACAGCCATTGACTGAGTAAGCAGAAGAGTTCCTGCTGAACTCTGAGTGCTCCCTTAGATAATGACCTTCCCTTTACTCTTGAAGTCTATTCCTTTGGAACTGGAGAGTTCCTGCATCCTAGGTCCCTAGAGTGCCTATCCCTCCTGATCTGCCCCTGCCTAGTGGAGCTTTACCATGGTCCTTAGCTCATGAGCCACTTTGCAGTTCCAGCAATGCAAGTGGTTATATTAAGGAGTGTGTGCAACCCTGGCCTCCCACTGGAAGCCATGCTAGAGAATCTGCTTTAGTCCTCTCTCATGGTGAGTGAGTCTTCCAGCTCAAGCACATAACCAAAAAGGGGTTGATGTTATTTAGAGTTATTGAAGACTGATGTTGCTGTTTTCTAATCTAGTCTAGAGCAGGTGTGTGACTAGCTCTGTGACAGATGAAAAGGATTCAGAAGTTATAAGTTCAACTATTACCTTTATCATCATTGAGCAATGTGACCTCAGGCCAAGCATTCATTGCATATGTGTGTGGTGATGGGTATGTATGTGTGTGTGTGTGGTGTATGCAAATGTATATGCCTGTGCACACATACACAGAAGCCAGAAGAAGATGGTGGGGGCCTTCCTCCATCACTCTATCCCTAATCCCCTAGGCACAAGGTCTCCTATTAGCCAGCAAGCTACCCATATTCTCCAATACTGAGATTACAGACACAGCAAGGGATGAGTTTTGTGCAGTTTGCTTCCACAGCAAGTGCTCTTACCCACTGAGCCGTTCCCCCAGCATCATAGGCCAAGCATTTTGCCTTCTCACTTGCAGTTTTCAAGCTACAGTTTTGAAAGTTTCAGTGAGAGCATTCCCAAGCCTTCTTTATTCCAAGGATCTGTAACTCAATAACCACACCACATGGTGGGAAATCTTGCAGGTTTCTGCGTTGTGGACTGTATAGATTATGCTGTTGGCTATACCTTCCACTTTAGCTCACCTGAACTGGAGGGCACTCATCATGTTTGCCACAATGTTCCCAGCCATAGGACCTACTGCTCTGGACTACATTTTTTAAAGCAGAAGTGTTCCTGCTTCATTTCTCAAGTTCCCAAAGATGAAGGGACAAGCCCAGTTTTGCTGCTGTGTAAGCCAATGAAGCAGTACCTCCTGAAGAGGCTCATGCTGGGACTCTAGATGATCCCTCTGAAGCTTCCAAAGGCCCCAGCTAACTGAGGGTCCTGAACAAGCAGGAGAAAGATAAAAATAAACTTTGTTTTTCTTATTGAATTTATTAAGAATTTGCATTTCAATGACATCTTTAAGTGATTTGATTCTCATAAAGTCTACATTACATTTTATGGTGTGCTTGGAGTGATATAACAGTGAAATGAATAGATCAGGTAAACATTTGAACTTCAAATGTATTTGCCAAGGTGCCCCGCCACTGCCTACTTACATTAACCTAGGATGAATTACATGAAATTTAATTTCTAAAAGTTTTGATAAAGCTGCATCATTGTACTTTTTCTTTGTTTTGAAAGTCAGCTCTTAAATAGGTTTGTATTTGGAAAAATTACTTGTTAGATTTTCTTAGTCATTTTTGTTCTAGAATCTATAATAGAGCCTGGCAATCATTTTCTATAGAAGATGTGCAGTGATTGAGGCTTTGCTGTGCTCTATCACAACCGCTTGACTTGCCCACCAAAATAAGAAAGCAGCCCCAGATACAATGTAAGCAAGTGGGGCTGTTGCAGACAATTAAACTTTATTCACAAAAAAGGCAATTGTTTGGGGGCTGTGTTCCTTAGTTTCTTTGTTGCTATAACAAAATGCCCAAGAAGAAACAACCTAAGTGAAGAAGGGTTTAATTTCAGTCCATAGCTCAAGGATGTAGTCCATCACAGCAGGAAAGGCATAGCAATAGGAGCGTGAGGCAGCTGGCCCCACTGCATCTGCAGTAAGGATGCAAAAAGAGATGAACATCACTGGTCAGGGAACTTTCTCTTTTCTATTCTTGAGACTTTCATCTGTGGTATGGTGCTGCCCCTATTCAGCATTTGTCTTCCCACTACAAGTAATTCAATCCAGAAACCCCACTATAGATATGCCCAGGGATTTCACTCCTAGGTAAATCTACACCCTGCCAAGATGATGATATTTATCATCACAGGAACCAAAGTTTGCAGATCCTTGATATAATTAACAAGTAATTTCTCCTTCAACCCCTCCCCAGCACTAGGCATTTCTATATTGGAAATATGATTAGGATGAAACAAAGATTGTTAAATTACTAGAGTCCACTCTGCAGCATGCTCAGGGAAGTCTCAACAATATGCATCTTATTTCAGATATCATTGTACTCAAGATGCACGAGCTAACAGAGCATCTGGTTGTTGCTGTGGATGTGTCAACCATCTATAATATTTGTTCTACTTGGTCACAGCAATTTCTGCAGCCTGAAGAAGTACAGCTTTGGTTAAAATTCAGATGAATAGGACTGTATTTCTGATCTGCACTTAAGAGAACAAAGAAAAGATCTCCAGTGTGATTCTGGGAGTAGTCATATTCTAGAATCACAGTGGCTATGGCCCAGGCTTGCGCTCAGTTAAGATTGAAGAGTGAGATACAAAAAATAGCAATAGAGTTTTTGATTCAAGAGGCATGTTTGGGCACTCAGGTCTAAGCACAGAGTCCAAGGACATCATACAGCCCCAACCACAGAGTATCAGGAACCCATGAAAGTGCTGCTTACAACAAAGATCATAGAACTAAGAGCTTCCTGACCTTTCTGCAATTGCTTTGCAAATGCAGATTCAGCTGCTTTCTTATTGTCATTTCTTCTAATGAACCAAACATGTCTACTGGTTCTTCTCTTCAAAGCTATCCCAGAGGCACTTTATGGCACCCAGCACAGAGAAATGACAGTTGAAATAGTAAAATAGTATTGTACTACAGAGCCCCTTTGGTATAACTAAGAAGCTAAACAGGTGACAGATGCTTGCAATCCTAGAATTTGGGGGGCTGAAGTAGGAGAATGGTGAGTTTGAAGTCAGCCTGGGCCATTGTGGAAAGGAAAAGACAGAGGAGACAGAGAGAGAGAGAGAGAGAGAGAGAGAGAGAGAGAGAGAGAGAGAGAGAGAGAGAGAGAGAGAGAGAGAGAACAGAGAGAGAGAACAGAGAGAAACAGAAACAGAGAGAAACAAAGAGACAGAGAAAAACTCTTCTGATAGTTATAAAATTCCTGAGTACATCACAGGGAGCAAAGCCTTGTTTTGGCTTAGTCATGGTTCTGTTTAACATTGTGTTGTATTCATGGTTAGGCAGCATAGATTGGTGAGGAAGACATGGAAGACCTAAGTTGCTTGCATAATAGCAGCCAGAAAGTAAAGACATTCCCAATCTATCCTCCCATGGCACACCGCATGTGACCCAACATCCCCAACTAGGTTTCCTCATAATAATGCTTTTAGCTGTGCACAAAACTTCAAGACATGAGTTCTGGGTGTTACATTAAGATTCAAACAATAATGATTCATGCTGTCTATTAGTTCATTGCCACAAAGATTAGCCAATGAAGAATGTTTCAGCATGTCTCAATAAATAGCTGCATCATGTAGTCAATCTATGTCCCTTTACTGAAGTGAATTGGCTTTTTTATCTTTATTGATGAATCATAAATCACTGAGATGGTTTAGTGAGTAAAAGTACTTTCTCCCAGCTATGAAGATCTGAGTTGGATTCCCCAGCAACCACATAAACCCCTAGTACAGCTGTGTGTGACTGTATCCCCGCACTGGTCAGCAGAAACAGGCAGATCTTGAGAATTCACTGGCCAGCCAGCCTAGCTGAATATGCAAGCTACCAGTGAAGTAAGAGACCCTGCCTGAATGCAGTAAAGAAAGTGCTAGAAGAAGACATGCTGCATCCTACCCTGGCTTCCACATATGGTATCATGGGCACGTGTGCCAACACACTCGTGTGCTCCCCAACCCCAGAATCAAAAATAAAATGTGAGGACATCTTACCATAAGTTTCACTAATGCTATCACAGAGTCATAATTTGTATTTAAGTAAGGATGCTATCATTTTTGTTTTATAAAAAAAAATCAGTATGGGAATTGTGGCCAAGTGGGAGAGTAAAGGCTTACCATTGTGAAAGGCCTAATTCCTAGTACCTCTATAAGAAAAAAGGCAGAAGAAAAAGGAAAAAAGAAAGAAAGAATCCCTCCAGGAGATCATTTTCTATTTTGTCAGCATGTAGTTGAGATTTGTTTCAAGAGAAAAATCTCTCGTCAGATCTTGTGACTTATAATGTTGTTTGGAAAATGACCAATCAGTTGAAGCCAATTGACCCAAATGCCCCCATAGCTGTATTTTTCTAATTATTAATCCATGGCTCACTGATTTAAAATAAACTGAGTCTTATCCAATTCAAGACATTTGACTTCTGATTCTGGAAAATAAACTAACAAGATCATTTCTTATAAGTAGTTTATCTTTTGCATATAATAAATAACATAATTTTGGGTTTTTTTGTTAATTTATATGAAAAGATTTCCAAATTCATGCAAAACTGACACACAATGCATTTTCTCAGTCTTGTCACTGTTGACATTTTAAGGCAGATTACTCAATTTTGTGGGAGATATGTCCTGTGCTTAGGGTTTTTGAACTTCCCTGACCAGTGCCCCATACCAGCTTTAATGATCCAGACTGTCTCTAGACACTTTCAATACTCCTTGAAAGCATGCCTAACCTCACCCCCAGTTGAGAAATTCTGGTATACAAAAACCAAACCTGACCAACATTGACGAATCGAAGAGGGATCTTGTTAAAATATAAATGGGTTAATAGTTGGATCCATCCTATATTAAATGTGATTAACACTCTCAATAATTGTATAGTGCAGTACAAGTTGAGTTTGATACTGAAGTGAATTATCTTGCCTAGTATTTTTAGTATTTATTACACAAGACTTTATAAGGAATGTTTTACATCTTGTTTTTTGAGACAGGGTTTCTCTATGTAGTTTTGGTGCCTATACTGGATCTTGCTCAGTAGACTAGGCTGGCCTTGAACTCACAGAGATCTACCTAGCTCTGCCTCCCAAGCTCTGGAATTAAAGGTGTGTGCCACTACTGCCCGGCTAGGAATGTTATATTTTTAATGAGACAGTTATTATAAAGAAATCTCTCTTTCCTCCCAACTCTTACTTATCACATTGCCAATGACATACTAAAGCTGCTCTTCATCCTGATGTGGCATGCTTAGCAGCAACAGTGGAGCCACATTCAGGGTGAAAAGTGAATTGGGTGATATTATAGGAACCTTATGAATTATAAGGCTCATTTTCAAATTTCTTACCATGAGTAAATCAAATTGTCTGCTTTTCCTTGTGATTCATTTTCCGCATTGCCTCTCAAGGTCTGTAGCTGGCTCAAGGCAAGAAGGTGTTTTATAGCTGGATGAATAGGTTGCATCTGTTTGTTGGTCTTGCAGTACAGGATGGTTGTATGCTTTAAACATCCTTCTCTGTTCTTCCTCCTTTTACTTCTGTCTTGATTTCTTCACAGATACCCTACTCTAGTCCATTCACAGTATGAAAAAGCCAAGACTTTATCACTTTTATAAATCTCAGAGGAGCTCAGAACTAACAAGCACTAAAGAACTTCAGTGTAGGAAACTGGGGACACCAGTGAGAAAAATACCTGTCATTTCAGAGCATGAAGCCATATTAATGAAACCACTGCCCCTATAGATTAGGGTGATTTTTCTAATTCTTATAAATTGGTTTTTCATCTTAAATAATTTTCAATGTATTTAAAACTCCAAACAAGGACCAGTTTCCAGAGAATTTATCTTTCAAACTTACAGAAGGGAAGGCTATGAAAGTGAATGATAAAATCCAAGGGGAAGCCTAAGAGGGAGCCAATACCAATTGTCATGCTTTCCTGCTGGAGGAGGAATCTGTGGACCCTCTGGGCCAGTGTCTCTAAAATGGGTTGATGTCTGCCTCAGAAGGTCACTAAGAGAGTAGGGACAAGGTCTTCTAGAGTGGTATTTGTATAATGGAAGTTGTTGTGAGTGGGCCCTAATGATAATTGTCATAAGTGATTCTAATTGGTGGTAATGTAGAGATGATCTTGGCATTAACTCCACACTTTCAGGTCCAAAGTGTAAGATTTAAGTAGATCTTTAATATCCTGAGCTGTATTGGTGTTCTGTGGCTTGTCAGCCAATCCCTACCAAACACTCCTACTGTGTCTAGGGAGTACTGACATTTTAATAGGTTTGCTCCTCATGTCAGATTTTCCTCGGCATTTTAAGTAGAGACTAGAGCTAAGTTGATGCTGTACTCTGCTCTGCCAATGTTTTCCTAATAATCTGTTCTCTACAGTCTAGGGTCCAAAACTAATTGTACTGATTTTTCTTTTCAGTATAACAAAATTCCCACGACAAGGAAAATTAAACAAAATTCTTTATTTACCATGATTCTATGGGTTCATGCAATGGGCAACTGACATCATGCATATAGCTACCATTGCCTCAGAGCTTGGTTGGGTCTAGAACATGATAGCAGGGCTAGAAAGATTTTGTTCAAATATTAGCTGGCCCAAATTGACTCTTTCCTAAAGGAGGCAGAATGATCGGTATTATCTTATGTATCTACCACCTACCAGCTGCCATCTATCTATTATGTATCCATCCACCTATTCATTATATGTGTGTGTGTGTGTGTGTGTGTGTGTGTGTGTGTGTGTGTGTGTGTGTCTACTATCTAGTATCTGCCACCCAACAACCCACCATGTAGAATATATTTACCCTCCTTCTTTCTTTTCTTCCTTCTTTATTCACTTGAACCTTGCGGCCTTACCTAGTGGTTGGATCCCAACTGGGAAAATATAGAAGCTACATAACTTCTAAAGTCACACATATCCCTTCTGCCATTTTATAATGATCAAAGAAAGTTACAGAACCAGACCAAATTAGTAAGAAGAGAAAACATTCTTGATCTACCAAGAAGAAACGCATGTATGGATATTCATGTGAAGATAAGTTGGTGGATAGACTTATTGTCCACCTTTAACCCTACTTTCTGTCTGTCTTTCTTTATCTTCCCTTTCAAGGTCAGTAAGATTGTTTCCTAAGTGGGATAAGGGAGCAGCTAGTTCTCATTCTCTTTAGGTATATTTATAATAAGACATAAATATTGAGAACATATAGAACTTGAAGTGAATGACAGAAATGCTCTCGAATGTCTGATACTGAGCTCTCTTGCCTTTTTTACTCCAGTCTTCTCATTTATTAACTAAATAGAGGGAGTAAAACTCACCTTAAATCTTTAACCTGGAGTTTGTTTATAGTTTACACATAGAGGTCAAGTGAAACTTAGAACTGCAAAACTAATGCTCCCTTCCTTAATTTCCCCTGTGTTCTCTCACTCTTTCTTCCTCATTGCCCTTTTCTGAAGAAAAAAATTCCAAATATTACAAATAATAGTCACCTTTCTCCTAAGTAAGTCTACTAATGGTGCCCCCCAAAAAAGAGACTTCCTTGGCGACTTTGACAATCGCTCTTCTCTCATCCTGAGAGCACTCTACACATTCCTGCTTTCCGTGTTCTTCCCCTGAGCCTTGGCAACACTTTCCTCTTGTGGATAATCCACTGATGCCCACCATTATATCACTGTGACATCTTTTCTCCTCCAGTGTTATTACCTAGTGATATGGTACCTAAAATTTACAACTGTCTGTTTTAATTCTTTATGTTCCTGAACACTTCCCATCACTTTCATGCTCCATGTGTTTTGGAGGGCATGATATGATTTGTTCACCAATTCTGCAATCCAAATTTCACATGAAATAAGCCACTGAAACTTTTCAGTAGCAGAATGTGCACTTGAATTCTTCCTCTTAAAAAAAGACAGGCATTTAAATTTTGCCTTTAGGGCCACATTATCCATGAAACAGTCCAGAGACAGCATAACATACAGTCTTCATAAATTCTGTTGGGGAGATAATAGAAAATAATAGCAATGGTTAGGGGAAATTGAGTACTTATCATTTTTGAGAAGGCAAAATTGAAGAAAACACATAATTCTTCTTGATTTATGCATTATTTTATATGATTAGATTTCCATAAAACTCTTAACCAAAATGTGACTAAGCATTAAAATAAAATAGAGAACAGGAGACTCTTGCTGTGGCTAGAATATACACAGACATTTTGTCTTTAGCATGGATTGCTAGATAATTTCCTTATTTATATCCTAATAATTTTGCTAGAACCAAGCCCTAAGAGACAGAGTGATTAGAAGAAAGTTCCCATTAAAGTTTTCATAGCTAAGTACTCATCGTTTGTTTTTTATATGTCTCTCCCAAAACCATGGAATGGGGTACACTAATGTATTTTTGTTTAAGCTCTCTCAGTTTTAGATTATCATTCCCCCATGAGTTTGAAAACATGTTTTCTAGATTCAGTCAGAGACCAATTTCTTTTATGCTGTTGTCTTTTTTCTCCCTAGTCAGTTTCTCCCTTACATTCTACAAGTTCTTGGTGTTGAATGTGCTCTGATCCAATCTCAATAATCTCTGACGCTGTCTTTCTAACTAGGAACGGACTTCAGATAGTCAAAACTTGATTTGGCCTGGTGCTAGAAGCATCCTCTGTGTTGATATTTTATTTGTGCTGAAATGTGGTAATATTTTATTTGTATGTTAATAAATAAAGTTTTCCTGGAGAGTAGAGGAAATAGCAAACCATTTTAAGTATATACAAAAGTTAGGCATTTGTAGCACACACCCTTAATCCCATCACTTAGCAGGCAGAGTCTCTGTGTGTTCAAGCCCATACTAGGGAACAGAGACAAGCGTGGTGACACACACCTTTAATCCCAGTACCAACCATAGAGACCTGGAGGTCTGTACACACAGACAGTGACAAGGAAGTGAGGTAGCTGGACTAAGAGTCAATGAGAGGGCAGAACAGCAAGGCAATAAAGGCATGGGTAGACAGGAAGTAGCACACTTTGGAAGTTGCTGCATGGTGAGGTAATGTTAGCCAGTGGCTGTTCCGATTCCTCTGATCTCTGTCAGATTTTCACCACTATTTCTGGCTCCATTTTTTTTTTTATTTAATAAGACCACTTAGAAATTCGTCTACAATCTTCCTTGTGTCAGATTGGGTCATAAGTAATAAGATATAATGATGCTGAGTGTGAGCATACACTGTCATCCTAATACTCAAGAGACTGCACAAGAAGATTTGGATTCTAGCTCAGTTTGAGCTATGTATTAAGTTGGAAGCCAGCAGGGATCATATTGGAAAGCCCTGTTGCAAACACAATCTTAATGAATTCTCACCACTTTTTGTGAGACCGTGTTTTTGAAAGTCATCTACTGTGACACTTAAGTCCAATTAAAGTTCCTTTAATTTGGCAAACATCACAATTATTCCAAGATTAGTGTTAGCCACTCTAGTCTATCATAAATACAAAACTAGAAATAATATTCAAAGGTTAAAACAGGAAATGGAGAGTTGCCAAAATTTTTCTTTAAATATTAGCCACTAATAGTATAATTTTAAGTTTTCTTTTGGTTCCATCTAGTACAAGTAGACTTGGTTATTAGGATAATTTTACCAGAGAAAAGCTGTCATTTCTTCAAATGTGTTCACTTATAGAACAACAGCTACAGGAAGAAAATAACTACATATTTGTGGTGTAGTTGGGTTTATTATGTGCTCACATTCCATCAGACTGGTTTTCCTGTTCTTTCTAATGTCATGTTCTCTGGCGCAGAGGTGAAATGTAAAGCAATGGTGCCTGTCTAGTGCCTGCTAGCTTCCCTGAAGGACGGGCTCACACTGAGCAACAACTGATCCTCTGGAGGCTGGCTCTTGTGTGTATCAGGAGGACTTTTTTAATTTTTAAGCAATTTATTTTCTAATATTGTAGGGAAATTTTGTCTTAGGTTTTTCTTGAAGTCTAGATTTCTGACCACAAGATGTTGGCAAAACTGGTAGGTACATGTTGACTTGGAAGAACTTTAACAGAAGTTTAAAATGGGTTTGCTGACATGACAAGACCAGCTCTAACACAATATGATGAAGTCCTAGGTCTCTGAACTCTTTCACTTTCAAATGTACCCTTAGTGCTTCAGGTCATTAAGGAAGAACACATGAGTGATTATTGCTTCTTAAAATATGTAAGGCCTGCATTTCTAATGCTACTGACATTTTTACATGAATTTCACCTAAACTTCAGAAAAAATCCAGATCTATTTCCTTATAGGCTGAGTTCTCCAATGTTTATCCCAGCTAGCATTAGACATTGCTTTTATTTAAAAAAAGAAAAAAAAAGTAAATAAGCCTCAATCTTCTTAAACAGATGAATGGATTTCAACATATACATTGGAATTTTATTCAGGCATAAAAACATATGAAACTTGAAGTTAAATGCTTAAAACTAGAAAACAATATGTCTGTGAAACATTGGTTTGGAATTGTGATGTGGATTGTATTGAATCTGTGTATTGCTTTTATCATAATGGCTCTTTTTTTTTTTTTTTTTTTTTTTTTGGTTTTTTCGAGACAGGGTTTCTCTGTGTAGCTTTGCGCCTTTCCTGGAACTCACTTGGTAGCCCAGGCTGGCCTTGAATTCACAGAGATCCGCCTCTGCCTCCCGAGTGCTGGGATTAAAGGCATGCGCCACCACCGCCTGGCAATAATGGCTCTTTTAATATGCTGATCCCACTAATCCATGAGCATGGAATATTTTTCCATCTTCTGTTATCGTCTTCAGTGTCTTAAAGTTTTTATCATACAAGTTTTTTGTTTTGTTTTGTTTTTCGAGACAGGGTTTCTCTGTGTAGCTTTGTGCCTTTCCTGTAACTCGCTTTGGAGACCAGGCTGGCCTCGAACTCACAGAGATCCGCCTGCCTCTGCCTCCCGAGTGCTGGGATTAAAGGTGTGCGCCACCACCGCCCAGCAATACAAGTTTTTTACTTGCTTAGTTAGAGTTACTCCAATATGTTTTTATTTGTTTGTCTGTTTGTTTACTCAAGGGGCTTTTTTTAAGGCTATTGTAAAGAGTATTTTTTTTCCTTTATTTCTCTCTCAGTCCATTTGTCATTTGTATATAGGAGGGTTACTGATTTTCTGAGTTAATATTTTATCCAGCTACTTTGCTAAAAGTGTTTATCAGCTGTAAGAGTTTCCTGGTTGAAATTTTTGGGGTGATTTATGTATATAATTACATAATCTGCAAATAGTGATACTTTGACTTCTTCCTTTCCTGTTTGCATCCTCTTGATCTCCTTCAGTTATCTTATTCTTCTAACAAAGAATACAAGTACTACACTGAGTAGGTATGGAGAGTAGGCAGCTTTGTCTTCCTTATTTTAGTGGAAACGCTTTGAGTTTCTCTCCATTTAGGTTGACGCTGACTTGCTATAAATCTTCTCGATCACTTTGAATTATGTCCCTTGTATCTGTAATCTAGTAACCAACCAAATACCTGATTTCATTTAAGGCCACTCCATGAGGTGGAACCTATTCCTAATCCTGCTCAGATGGTCAAAGAAGCTGACACTGGATAGCCCAGGGACCTAGGAGGAAACCAAATGTTACTTTTCTGCTAAAGGACTACAGCAATAAAATAGCTCCTAAGGACATTCTGCTGTGCTCATAGATCAGTGCCTTGCTAAGCCACGACCAGAAAAGCTTCCTCCTGCAGTAGATGAGGACAAATATAGATAACCCACAGCCAATGTACAGAAAGTGAGAGAACATGGAATACTCAATCCTAAATGGAATGTCTTCACCTTTTATGGCTCAGGGAGCCCTGTGGAAAGGAAGCAAAAAGATTGTAAGAGCCAGAGGAAATGGAGAGCACGAAGGAAACAAGGCCTTCTAAACACAATAGGACAACACATCTGAGCTCACAGAGCTGTGGCAGCATGCACAGGGCCTGCATGGATCTGTATCATATGGGGTCCCAGCACTGAGAAGAGAAGTAGACAGAAGCTCTCTCCAGTTGATAACCACTCACAAATGAAAAATTTCTTCTCTCCAATGGAGTCTCACTGGGGCTGCAAAGCACTTTTAAGGGCACATGACGTGCCCAACAGTAGATAGCCAACACAAAATGAATTCAATGGCCATCTTTGGAGGTTATTTGTTTTGTAATGTTTTGTCAGGGCTCTTCATTTTATTTTATTTTTTACCTTATAGGTCCTTTGGGTATATTATGCCACCTCTGCCCCAACCAGATTTGGTGTTTTTATGGAATTCTTGCAAGTCTCTGTGTCTATATGTGTTTGGTGTACTTTTTCTTTGGCTCTTCTGTTTGTTTGTTTTGTCTTATTCCAAGTTGTTTTTATTTTATTTTATTATTTAGATGCCTGTTTGTTACCTAAGGAGAAATAGAAAGGATGTGTGTTCACATGTGAGAAGAGGTTAGGAAGATCATGAAGGAGTGGGGTTGGGGAAACTATGATCAGAATATATTATACAAAAAAGTCTATTTTCAATAAAATGAAACCAGGGAGGGGGAGGAAAACAATGTATTAAGTGTATAAGCCTCAGAAAGACAAATGCCTCATGTTCCCTCTAATGTGTGCATCCTATCTTTCTATTAAATTTTTTTTAAAAATTATCTGCTACATGTGTCAATTCCCATGTGTGTAAGTCCAAGTGTCTGTGTACTTGTATGGCAGCCAGAAACCCAGCATTGGATGCTTCCTTTGTGTCTCTTCATTTAACTTTTGGAGGCAATGTCTTTCACTAAACAAAAACCTCACCAGCTGAGTGACAGGTCCCAGGATCTGCCTGTGTCTGGCTTCCAGCATTGGGATTATGGGATGTGTCAGCACACCCAGCTTTTTTGTTTGTTCACATGGGTTTTGAGAACAGAACTCAGGTCCTTATCTTGTGCAGCAAGCACTTTGCCTATCGAGACATCGCCTCAGCCCTCTAAGTTCATATGTGTGCATTTGTGTGTGTACTGATACTTACAAACTAGAAAGGAGTCCATGAGAAGAGGAGAGAAAGAGGCTTTAAGTATGGGGTAGGAGGTGTTAGAACACGTGCAATATATAGGTGGAGGGGAACACTGGGGCAGAAGAGGACAGGTTGAGGAGAGGTCAGGGAGACAGTGGAAGGAAAACTGATGCATTGTACACTAATTAAAAAATAAAGAAAATCAATAAAGGAAATAAGGATAACTAAAAATAGATAAGGGCAATGTATGTGGCAAAAGAAAATTAACTGAACTAAATATTTGTTTTAAAGTACTGATCAATATATTTTTAAATGAGGAGAATTTAAATTAATACAATTTCAAATAAAAGAGCACAATAGCTGTAGGTGTAGTAAAGTATACTTAAAAATAAAAATGTAATAAATTGGTTCACTTAACTGTATGTTAAAGCAGAGGTCAGAGGCTAAAGTTTTATAGAAAATACAGACACTGACAGCTAGTAGGTTTATCAAAAAATATTAAGAGGTCTAGACTTTTAAATATCTTAATTCTGATTGAAACCTGGAGTCTTAAGAATTTTGACATTGTTGATGAATTCTTTTTGAAGTAGCCGGGGTTTAGTAACTGGAAAATGGAAGCTTAGGCATCCAGTTTAGAGATGTGATTTGGTGGAAGGGTGCAGAAGCCAGAGGAACTTCACCCATTGTCAGCAGAGCTGTGACTGACTCTGGTGGTCAGCCACTGTGATCTCAGTTATCTCTATGTCACATGAATCAACTCAACTGAATCCTCTCTACTAACCAACTGTAAATTAAATGCAGGAAATGCACCTTTCCACAGCAGGCAAGTGAGAGTCACCATCGGTGTAGAGAAGCATATGGAGTTTTATCAGGTGTCTAGTCATGTATGTAATACAACCACCAATACATATGTATATTGTAGCTATATATGTAGCTGGAGAGTTTTCTCTCCAGGTCCTGCCAAGCCCCAGCAGTCCGACAGCCCACTTATAAAATAAACACACAGACACTTATATTATTTAAACTGTTTGGCGTAATGGCTCAGGCTTCTAGCTATCTAGTTCTTACATCTTAAATTAATTAAATTAATCCATTTCTATAAATCTATACCTTGCCACGTGGTTCGTGGCTTATCGGCATCTTCACATGCTGCTTGTCATGGTGACGGCTGGCAATGTCTCCCTCCGCCTTCCTGTTCTCTCAATTCTCCTCTCTGTTAGTCCCGCCTATACTTCCTGCCTGGCTACTGGCCAATCAGTGTTTTATTTATTGACCAATCAGAGCAACACATTTGACATACAGACCATGCCACAGCATATATATGTGTGTGTATATATTATAAATATATGTGCATATACACATGTGTATGTACTCAGAATCATTCATCAAAATATCAGCATTAGTATGAAAATTTTCAACAATCCAATTTGCCTAACATTATTAAGAAGCACAGATTTTATAAAAATAGAAAACTTGGGAGGCTGATCATGCTAGTCCATCCCTATAAACTTAAAAATCAGGAGGGTAAGGCCAGGCAGTGATGGCGCACGCCTGTAATCCCAGCACTCAGGAGGCAGAGCCAGGCAGATCTCTGTGAGTTTGAGGCCAGCCTGAGCTACAGAGCTAGTCCAGGACAGGCTCCAAAGCTACAGAGAGACCCTGTCTAGAAAAAAAAAAAAAAAAAAAGCAGGGTGAAGCAGGAAGATTGTGAATTCAAACCTGAATTGGACTTCATAGTGACACTGTGTCTCAATTATAACAGTACTACTAAAAATTAATATAAATAAGAAAAACAGTGTTCCAGTTACATCTTCTTCTCTGTTAACTTCTCAATAATTTATTTTTATTTTAAATTTTAAGCATTTTATTTTGTAAGAATAGGAAGAAGTCTTTTTAAATCCTCAGATAGCTAATGGTTTCCATATTGATTAACAACTTCCAATCTTACTGTCTGTTAATCTTTTTTCTGTTTTCTGTATGAGACAATGTATGCTAGTACATGTCTATAATCCTAAGAAGCAAGATCCTGTGTAGAAGGATTGTAAATCTGAGGTCAATCTGGACTTTATTATAAAATTTGTTAACCCAAGTGTAAAAATCTGGGAGGATAACAATGACATCATGGCACACCTGTTTCCTTGTTCTGTGATTAATATCATTTAAAAACGGAAGAATATAAATGTACTCTAAGAATCAATGAAGTGAATAGCCCTTCAGAGTCACTTTGCAATTAATCATTTTTAGGTTGTACAAAAGAAATTCATTGCTTTGTGTGGCTATTTAAGCTACATTTTTCTTCATGCCAAGAGTGCATCATAATAGCTAATTCTTTAAAGTTAAATTATGGGTCAGAGTATTAGCTTATCTTACTTCAGTTAATTCCTACTTGGATACTGCATTTAGAACTATGAAAAACCCTTTTGCTTCCTGTTCTCAAGGAAAAGGGCTTGCTCTTGTAATGATTACTCCAGCGTTCTCCTGAGTTCTTCTATCTCAGTGATAGGCCTCCTATTCAAAGCAAAGTTGATGTCTAGTCATTGAATTCTAAAGCAATTGCCTTTCTATTTTTTCCCCCAGTTTGCCTCTAACAACTCCTTCCTAACTTCTGTAGTCAGATAAATTCTTCTCAGAGAACAATTAAACTCAGTAATCCTCTGCATGGATAAAGAGCCTGATTATGGAGTTCTCTGCACCAGTCTTCGTCTCTTTCCCTGTGCTAAGCCCTCTGTTACAAGTGGTTTAGACACTGTCCAGACCCCGTCATCTGTGAGGCTGATATACCCACTGAATCTCCAATTGCTCTGCTTCTTCCCTATTTCTTCTGATTTTCAGTTGATATTTGAAATATTCCATGATAATCAGTTTGGTAGAGGTAAGGCAGATAGTGTCAGCCAAACTCAGGGTTTGGTCCAGGTATTACAATATAGAGAAATGGGAAACTGTCTACCTCAAAGAAGACTCTGATATCAGAATGTTTTAGACTGTGGGTTCTACATTCAAAGTATGTTTTATGTCTTTCTCTCAAAAGTTAAATCCTTAGCCATGTTTTTAGTTTGCTTCCAGTGGGCAAATAGATTTGGGTATATGTGTATAGAGTCAATGAGCCTCTACTGACTGCAGCAATTGAGAGCACATGTCGTCTCATCAATATAAAGCTGATGTGGGGAGTGAAAAGATACCTTATTTTGATGCCAGAAAGCATATGAGACATAATCCTATTGATATATTATCCCATATATCCCATTATATACTTTAAACAATATAATTCTAATTTTTGGAAAACACAGTATTTCAGATTTAAGTTGATTTTGACAAGGATTTTTATTTTCCTTCTAAGATTTTTTTCTTTTGGTTTTTAGTTTTTTATTTTTTCAAGATAGGGTCTCTCTGTGCATTCCTGGTTGTCCTAGAACTTGCTCTGTAGACCTGGCTTGTCTCAACCTCAGAGATTTGCCTGCCTCTGCCTCCTGAGTGCCCAGCTCCTTCTACGTTTTTAATGATAAAGAAAAAACAAATAAGAGAAAAACTCTTAAGCATATTAAGCTGAGTCTTGTTGCTTACCTGCAAAGTAGGATGGATGGGGAACAGCTGCCTACTTACAGTGAAGCAAATCTGGGCCCCCGAGGAGAAGCCCAATGCGCTCTGCACATTCCTATCATAGTCAAAATCCAAACTAACTAGAGTGAGCAGTTTTTATTTGCTTATTGTTCCTGCATATATACTAAAAATATTCCCCAAAAATAGGAGTAAGTAAATCAAAAATAATTATGGAGGCTGTATAAAACATATACAATATATATACAAAAATATATAATTAAGCCATATGCATAGCTTCCTGTATCCCCTCTCTAGAGAGATGGAAATGGTGATGGTAAGTGAATTCTTGTCAGACTGCTAAGAACCCTCAGAAATTCAAATGCTGATGCCACACACAACCTCACAGGGAGGATTTTCTTTTTATTTGTTGTTTACATTGAAAAAATTTAACAAATCTGTGAATAGTCAGTGTGGGTTTTAAATATTAGGAATATGATAATAACCTTTGTGCATTTGCACATGGGTGGTAGATAAAAAATATATACACATTTACTATATACATATATAAGTTGTAGCACGATTTCTAATTGGTCTTAATAATAAAAACCCACAGTCAGATATCAGGGGGGAAATGCTGTGGGATAATGCCTTTGTACAGCGTAAAGAATTGTGTTTTGAATTGGTTTAATAAATGCTGACTACCCAGTAGCCAGGCCGGAAGTATGATGGGACAGCCAGACTAGGAGAATTCTGGGAAGAAGAAGGGTGGAGTCAGGAGTCGCCAGCCAGACTCAGAGGAAGCAAGATGAGAATGCCACACTGAGAAAACGTACCAAACTATGTGGCTAAACAGAGATAAGAATTATGGGTTCATTTAAGTTAAGAGCTAGTTAGTAATAAGCCTGAGCTACCAGCACAAGCATTTATAAGTAATATTAAGCCTCCAAGTCAATTATATGGGAAGCAGCTGCTGGGGTTTCAGGAGCAGGCAGGTAGGAGAGAGAAACTTCAGCCTACAATAAGTGCATGTTTTATGATATATTTTATGGCATGAGACATTGAAGTTGATTTGTAAACTCAGAGTTGATTTTCTTTTTTTTCTTTTTTTTTTTTTTTTGGTTTTTCGAGACAGGGTTTCTCTGCGTAGCTTTGCGCCTTTCCTGGAGCTCACTTGGTAGCCCAGGCTGGCCTCGAACTCACAGAGATCCGCCTGGCTCTGCCTCCCGAGTGCTGGGATTAAAGGCGTGCGCCACCACCACCCGGCAGAGTTGATTTTCTAATAAGACCAATTCATTGTGATATTTTGTAACAGCTGAGAGTATAGGATGGGAAGGGGCTGAGAGAAGGAAATAGATGAATAGTTTAAAAATTGCATATAAGTATGACAGTGGCAGAATTAAATAAAAATAATGTTTAAACTGGCCAAACAGTTCTAGAGATTCTGATTCAGTGGCAATGCAGCACAGATGTCGCTTCCCCATCCTGAGTGATGCTGGTGCTGTCTGCTCACCTCAAGCTCCTGCAGTAGGTGTGTGGTCTTCCTGTGGTATCCAGGTTCATATCCCCAAGGTTCGTGGAAATGTCTCAGGTCTCATGCTTAGTTTCCAATTATACTGTTTTTTTTTCATGTTCAGTTTTTAGAGTTTTTCATATATATTGAAAGTTTTTGTCACATGAGAGAAAAATACTGTGTCCCAGCATGTAATTTGTAGCATACATGGCACTTTGAAGTTTACATACACTATTAAAATCTGGTAGTAACCATGGCTATTGTTTTAATTTAAACTAACAAAATATTTTTTGTTGTTTAGAATTGCCAGAAAATAGTAGTAAGAAAAAGCTGGCCAAATACAATATGATTAATGATTGTTTTGAAATTTCCACTGATAAATTTTGTGACATTATCAGACTTGCAAGACTTAATAATCTTACTTATGGAGAATCATGAAATTCATTCATCATATAACTCTCCCTAAATTATTACAGAAATAGCTCAGAATTATAACTTTAAAAGTATGGAAGATAACCATTTGTCTTTCTGTAACCACTTTAATTCAGTTCACAATTTAGTTCACAGAGTAAATTAGTCCCTTTGTCAAGGCCCTCCAACATTCCTTCTTATTTTTTCTCCTGGCTCTCTCTGTGGGAGCACATTATTTTTCTGGGGAATATTCTCTACTCCATAGTCTATACAGTGACTAGCATACTCCACATGCCCACTCACAGCACTAGTTGTCTGTGTATTTGTACAGAGAGCATGCATTAAGATGTGATGCTGTGGTACATGTCATTCATGTAATCAGCTTGGGGTGGTGACTTCAGAGACTTTAATGCGGAGAGCTCTTGGAAGCCCTGGTGGAGAAACAGGCTGGGCTGCAATGCAGTTCCAAGAAGATTATTTGCTGACTCCACGTCCATTCACCACCAGCTACAACTGAGTAGCTTTGGAGTCATTTATTTATTTATTTATTTATTTATTTATTTATTTATTTATTTATTTATTTATTTATTTATGTCAAGTCTGTAACACTCTCGTGTGGAATTCAGGATGTCCTGAAAAGGAAATGTGGCCCTTTTCAGGATGATATTCTTCCACTGAGTTCAGTTTGAACTGAGGGTTGAGGGATGAGGACTGTGGACAAGCCCAGTGTGATCTGAGCACCCATTTGCTAGTGCTCTGGCCATCTAAACAGAGTGGCTTAAGAGGTACCATGCCTTTGCCAGCTGTCATAGGATGTTCTTTATGCTTTAAGAAATGTTTATTTTTATTTATATGTAGTATATAGGTTCTATGTGTGTGATGGTGACTTCAGAAGCCTGAGAGGATGTTGGATGCCCCAGAGCATGAGGTTGTGAGTGACCCATGTCAGTGCTGGGAACTGAGCTCAGATCCTCTGGAAGAGCAGCAAACTCTCAACCACTGAGCCATCTGTCTATATCTACAGGGCCATCTGTCCATAACCACTGAGCCATTTGTCCATATCTATTGGGCCATCTGTCCATATCCACTGAGCTATCTGTCCATATCCACGAGGCAATCTGTCCATAACCACTGGGTCATCTGTCCATAACCACTGAGCCATCTGTCCATGACCACTGGGTCGTCTGTCCATAACCACTGAGCCATCTGTCCATAACCACTGAGCCATCTGTCCATAACCACTGGGTCATCTGTCCATATCCACTGAGCCATCTGTCTATAACCACTGGGTCATCTGTCCATAACCACTGGGCCATCTGTCCATAACCACTGAGCCATCTGTCAATATCCACTAGGCAATCTGTCCATATCCACTGAGCCATTTGTCCATAACCACTGGGTCATCTGTCCATAACCACTAGGTCGTCTGTCCATAACCACTGGGTCGTCTGTCCATAACCACTGAGCCATCTGTCCATAACCACTGGGCCATGTGTCCATATCCACTGAACCATCCACCTACCTCAGTCACAGGCTTTCCATCCCCTTCCCAAAACCAGATTACTGGGTCATTTGGGAATAAAATATAAAATTTATATTGAACTAATTCAGTCTTATGCTTTTTATCAGGTTTATTGCAGTGGCATGTTTCCCTTATAAACTGTCTTTATATCTGTGATCTGTGATTGTTCTCATGTTGAGTATTTTATGTGAGGTTAGAAATTTAAAAAAATGTTCAAGAAAAAAATAAAAATCATCAAAATGTGTAGTTATGTCTGAGAAACAGCATTAGAGAATTCATTTCCTGTTTCACACTATGGATATTTATATCAATGGTGAAATGTATTATTTCAATATTCTTGGAACTAACATTCACACTCATGCCATCCTAACTCAGTTCAGAGTGAATAAATGCAAAAAAAAAATGAGGAAATGCATGGAATTGTGTATTGAGGGAACCTAGCATTCTTTACCTTGAATTTTTGTGTTTTCATGATTTTCCATAATGACTTTTTTCATTTCAATATTTTGTTTTTGTCTTTAGTAAACCACAAAAATTGTCTTATATGATTGTGTTCTTGACTAATAGTAGATATCCTACTGGGTCAGAGATAATTACTGTACTTTTTGATTGTCAAGGCTTTTTAAAAGAAATATTAATAGCTTTTCCACGACCATATTTCATGGAATGATCATTTGACCTCTGTATTCCCTGAGGTAGGACCATCCTTGTCAAAAGCCTGAAGGAGTTTGGTATAATTGTACATTAATTTTATATTCAATTTGCTAATGATTTATTTAGGGTCTTCTCTGCATCCGTGAAGACGGTGGTACATGGTTTTCCTGTTGTATTTGCTTTTCTAGTTTGGACACAGTACATTTTCAGAGTTGTTCTCAGAAAGCTATCACTAGAACTCTTTGTTCCTAAGCTAGCTGACACTCACCATATAAACTCAATGGTCAGGAGCTGGAAACAGGAACACTAGAATGTTAAGGCCAGCCTAAGTGATGTGAGGCCTTATTCCCTGAAAAATAACCAAAAAAGAATGATCTGTTACCTCAAAGTTCATACCATGGTCCTTAGATATGTCTGACAGGCCACTGATGGGATGATAGGAAACGTGAACAGCACGGTCTTTCCTCTTCTTCACTGTAGCAAGTGTCTTCATGATTTTTATTACATTTTAATGTTCTTTTAATCTAGAGCAGCCTTTCTCAGCCTGCGCATCACTGCTCCCAGGTTGGGAACTGCTGACTTAGAACCAGGAAGCAGATTCCCACATAGCTTCAAAAGTGCAAGGTGCCCTGCAGACTTCTGCATGCCTCACGACTCCCTGTAACTCCTCTCTGTCCTCAGAGATGCTGAGCTTTCTCTTCTCAAGACTATCACAGTTTGTATTAACCTTATGGTTAATGGCCACACCTCTTATGTCCCTTCTCGTCCAGTATTCATTCTTCAGATTTCAACCCCAAGTCTTCTATCTCAGTCACACTACCACTCTAAAGAATTGAATCTGACCCGCTGCTGAGTGGGTGGTGGGTTTTCTTGCAAAATACTTCAAAATTAAAATGTAATATATATGTACTATAAACTTTTTTTCTAACCAGCATACACCCCACATCCACTTTGAGCAGTGGAATTTGACAAGCATCAGCACCACTTAGTAAGAGGTATAATAGACCAGCAAGAGATGGCATTTCTGAATTGCTTTGGCTCTTTACTAGCATTGTGGTAGCATATCATTTTACATCACTTATATTTTATATGCTGTTAATTTTGAATTCATGTAAATGCAATTAAAAGTCTTGCCATGGTGTCTCTGATGTTTTTCTGTTGTTTGTGTTTCCAATAGTGTACATAAGATATTTCTATATTAATAGACAGGATTTCTTTTATTTTACGTTTAATTCACATGAGTCCAGATAATTGGGATTATAATACTCTGTCATACCTGGATGGCAATTTATAGCACTTATTTTTGGACATTTGACTGATTTGCAGTTATTCACACAACTACACACCTGTATTATGTGTGTATGTATCTACTGATGTGTCCAGGCATATATGTTATAAGTACCTCTGAAGTAAATATTTTGTATGTATATTGTTATAGAAGAATGAGTTGCTTTGTAAATTATTTGAATTTCAAATTTTGTTTGTTTTTTTGGCTAGGAAGCAAAAGGAGATTTTAGGTCCTGTAAGGGGAGTGGTTTTTCACAGCCAGTCTTGGGCAAGGGCTTAGTTGTAATGACAGATTTCAGGGAATATATTTTGCTTCTACTTAGAGCCAAGACTAAGACAAACATGTTTCTTTGACATTCCCCTTTGAGGGCCTTTCTTCTAAGATGATGAAATTACTGATGTTTAATTTGGACAATCTCAGCTATTAATTAGATTTTCCCATGAGAAGGAAACTAACTGACTGTCATAAATATCAGCTCAGGTCCATTTCTTAGTAGCATTATAATTCTGCTTGTCATTTTGCAACCAACTAACATTTCATAAACATCCTGCTGGTCTTACCACATTCCTATAGACATTGTCACAAAACTCAGGGTGTTTGTAGATTGAAATATGCTTAAGTTACTCTTACTCTACTAATAATTATGTTTTAAGTGGAATATGCAAGATGCTAAGTAAATAAAAAGTTAACACATGAAGACCTTATCTGAACATTTAACAATTTCAATAATATAAATAATGTAAGTGTTTTTATTTTGTGGGTTTTAATCTTTAATAGTTATTTGAATCTATGGTAATGTAGTATATTTTATTTTAAAAAGTCAAGTTCTGGAATAAAAAGATGAATACATCAGAAGAAACATGCATACATATTAAAAAATTATTTTTCTGTGAAAAAATTTTAGTTCTTCAAGATAATAATGTCTAGTCACCAGAAGCAGGTGAATGAAGAAGCCTGACAACATAAAAAAAAAAACTTAGCTACATAAAGAACAAAATCAAGTAATAAAATTTCAGGCATAAATATGACAAGAAATTGAAGAAACTAAGTTGGTACTCTCCATGAAGCTCCATCAATGCTACTTAGCTTTCATAATACTACTGTGCAGGTTTCTGTGGGGAAAAGGTCATCAGCAGTCCCACCCAGCTTCAAACCCTGTGAACTACAAGAATAACCATCGTGACAAGATAAACCCTTGGATGCAAGGGTGACATGAATAAGGGAACCAATGACTTTCTGACTGCAAAGAACCTGCTCCAAGTCTATCCAGGAACTCAGGGCCGGCAAGTTCACAGTCCCCAAGGGTGAACCTACTACTATTATTTTGCCTCATTTAGGACATAGTATTAAATTGTCTTCAAAGTTCATATATCACTAACTGTAGATTAGTGCAGCTCTCACACCTCATCAGAAGAATTTCTTTGTGTAGTGGACAGTGTTTAATGCAGAAACTCATAACTCATCAAATTGCAGAGAAGGCTAATGGAGTGCTCAGCCACAAACCAGATATCATACCTACTCCCAAGGTCTAGGGACCATCGATGAGGAGGGGAGCAGAAGTTAAGAAGAAGGGGCAGAGAGACCTTTAAGAGAGAGAGGTTGGTGAGGGCCAGAGTAAAACAGTGCCTTCTGGGCATGACAGGACCACTGCGCACTCATCATTATCACAGCAGCTGTGGATGCCTGCGTAAGACTCACCCAGGATCAAGCCAGTCACCATCCTAGCATGGAGCCAGAAGCAGTTCATGAACCTTCACCCTAGCTGAGGAGCTATGGATGCTGACAGCTTCTGACAGAGGAAGAGTCACTTTTCTCTACAGGTGTGGCTCCTGGTAGGTTGACTACACTCCAGTGGAGGGCCCCACACCCAGAAGTATATGGACAAGACAAATTGAATTCAATGGCTTATGAAATAAAACAAATAAAAGAGGACATGAAATTGGGGGTCAGAAAGATGGGGACAAGTCTGGTGGGAGTTAAGGAGAGGAGCTGGGGATGAATCTGATCAAAATAAATCATATGACTTCTCAAAGAATCAATTAATTTTTTAAATTCAAAATGGAAAAATAGTAAAATGTACAAGGCTGTGTCAAGTTGACAGTTAATGCTAACTAGAAAACTGTATAAACAATTTTATTATAAACTTTCTATTAATACAAAGAAATATAATTTAAATGTGATTTCTACATTTGCATTGGAAATTATCTAGCAGGGGAAGCTTTCTAAGTGTTAAGTAGAGTTAGCAATAGGAGTGTGATAGAGCAGGGTGGAAGCAGAATCCTGTGCTCACTGAACTTCTCATGGTCTTTCTTTCTCATGTATATTTTACTTTAATGTTTAAGTAACAATGCAGTTAGTATAATGATGAAAAACAAGTAAATAATATTGTACCAAAATTAAAATAAATGTCAACAGATAATTTCAAGTGTTTGAAAATACATAAAATACTGTATGCTCTTGCAATGACCCGTCAGAACTTGACATCTGTGAGATGAAATGTTGCATTCTCTGTTGTCTGATGAGTCTTATTTCCCTCCAGACAGAGCCAAAGGAAGATCAAGAGCGGGGACCCACTTTGACTCAGCCCGGAGACGAAGTCGAGCCGTCCTGTATCACATTTCAGGACACCTGCAAAGAAGAGAAAAGAACAAATTGAAAATAAATAATGTAGGTGGTGTGTGTACATTGTGGACACCAGTTCCCCTGGAGAGCAATGTTTGATACACTAAGGAAAGGTTCCAGTTACTCATTTATTACACTTTTCAGCTTTCTTTTTCCCACTTTGGCTTGCATTTGCCTGTAAAGAACAAATAGGAAAGGCCAGCGTCATGAGGCATTTCTGTGAAACATATGCAATCATAGTGTTAGGACAGCACAGAGATTACAGTTCTGCCAGAGTGCAGAGTGCTGAGGGGCAAACCAGACAGACTGTGGATTGAGACACAGGACAGTGGAGCAGGTCACATGTATAGTTAGTGACTACTTTATAAACTTAATTTCAGTGTCAATGTTACTCTCTACCCCATTCCCCTTTGTGCCTTAACTAGGGAACCATGGGCCAATACAGGTCATCACTCCAGTTAAGACTTCACTCTGTACAAAACAGATGAAACTTTCAGACAGTGAGTTGAATCGCATTACATTGGAATCACAAGCTATCCTGATTAGGTTATAGAGTTTTACTTTTAGTGAATTACAGTAAGGGTTGCTTGTTGCAAGCACACTCCTGAACCAGTGTGCTCACCTCTCAAGGGCCATTGTGCCAGTAAAAGCTGCTTGTTTTGTTTTCATAGAGTTTTAATCACACATCACACCCTCAAGAAATTTACACTTACCTGGTTTTTAACACAAAGGAACTTCACCTGTGTGGAGAAAACCAGAACACCTTCAAACACAGCTTTTCAGTGTGCAGTCATTAGACTCTGTGCAGGCCTGTGGGGTGACTATGCATGGAAAATGAACATTCAGTCTAACTTGCCAGTGGATTCAGGAACAGTAGTATTTAGGATTCAGAACCCCTTTGGAAATTTGGTCCAGATGTCCTGGGAGCTGAGGACACAAGATGCTTTACAGCCCTACTTCGCAATCGGCACTATGGAGAGCCTTACAGCCAGAGTCCTGATGAAACAAGCCTTGCTTCTGCTGTTCAAAGTATCGATTTCTGTGCTTATTGCAAACAAAGAAAGGTGTCTAAACCCAGGGTGTGGCGAGCTACTTGAATACGCTACAAATGTGATTTGGCTTTAATGCGGTTCCTTTCTGGAAGTCACAGTCAGTGTTCTGGTCCACTCATGCTCCTGGGGTCATCCAACAAGCCTTGGCTGTTCTGCCATTCCCTCCTGTGGAAAGTCCAACACACTTGGTGGTGGGTGGAAGTTTGTTTTTTTGTTCTGACTTACTATGATAGATTTCTCTTTTGTTTTAGTGTGTGTGTGTGTGTGTGTGTGTGTGTGTGTGTGCCACTGATATTCATATATGCAGAGATTTGGTTATGCTGGAAGCCCACAGTCTTCTTGCTTTAGTTGAGAAGCATTTGCTTGAGATTCACTGAAACACTGCGTCTCGGTGAGATTAAACAGCATTTGTTGAGCCTTGCTATTTTCCCCTCTACATTTAACAAACTCTAAAGTGTTACTCAAAAATATGTATGAAAAAAGTTATAACTCCCAGTCCTTAGTGACTTGCTTAATTGCTGCTGTTCATTTCAGAAGTATAAACCCCAGAGGGGAGGGTAGTAACTGAGAATGCCTAGTCAGCCCAGGGACACTGATAGCACAGGTGCCCTGACTTCTGAAGCCAGGTGTGAAGTCTGCACTGGCCTCCAGCACTGTCTCCTTTTCAGTAGGATAGAAAGCCCCTAATGGTCAGACAGCAGGAAGAGAGAAGGAAGGCAGAAAGGCCCTGCACTTAGTGGGAAACAATCTTAGGGCAATTCTAGCTGCAGTAGCCCATGCACACAAAAATGACCTCTAACATTCGATCACACTAGCTATTTAAAATTTCCTTCCTTACATTCTTTTATTCAATTCTCAACGCAGGCTAGTACTATGTATTGTTTTTATTAGCTGCATCTTAACAAAGTGGGGGGGGGGACCAACTTTTGGGTTTTTTTTTTAAACTCTCTAAAGGGCTCAGACCTTAATTTTCTGCCTCAAATCACTGCCATATTGTTGAGTAGCTTTTCCCTATAGAAGATCCTATACTGCAATCACAGACAAAGGAACTCCTTAGGCCTGTGTCCAGGCTTGGGGATGGGAGGTAATACCTTTAACTTAAGCTCTAAGTTTGCCTGGAAGCTGTTGGGAAAAGACCTTAATTCCTTTTGATTTTGATTATTTACTCTATGAAATGAGAAGAGAATGAAGCTGGTCTACCCAGCAGAAATAAATGTTGTACAGGTTATAGGAGAGAGCCCCTCAGGAGTTTGAGAGAAATGCTAGCCGTGCCCAATATCATAAGCAGGAAGCCTTCCTCATTAGTACATCATCAAAGTCAGGCCTGTGTCAGGTGCACCCAGTGTTGCGACTGTAAGAAGATTTTTCTGCCCCCTTGTGCATTCAGAGGCCAGTTTCAAAGAAATATTGAAAAATACTTTAGAAAACCAACATCTTAATTGGGCTTTGGAGTTAACTAATACATTTGGATCGTTCATAGGATAAAAATTAACCAACTCAAGCATTATTGGTTCTAAAGCATGCCCCTCAAAATTAAGAAATAACAGCTGCTCAAAATCTATTATTTTTTGTTTAATACCTTGTTTTAGTCCTTGGACAAGCCCCATATGTTTGAGGATTATAAACACTGTGATGTTTCTTCCCTGTTTCCATGGATTCCATAATTTTGTGTACATGCATATCGTTTATGGTTCTAAGAATTGACTTGATTGTTAGAGACTCTGGTAGAGTCTTTCCACTCAGGTGACTGTGTAATGATGTATGCAGAAATGAATTATTGACCCTTCAAAAGCTAAGTCAAACCTGAGATGGATTGACTCCTAAGTATAGTTTTTAAATACGTGCTGTAACAATAATTTGACAATAACTTTAACTTACGTTCTTGAGGTAGTCTATGAAACTGACACCTTGCTGTTCACATTGAGAGATGTTCACATCTTGCTCAGCTTTTGTCTCAGCATTGCAGAGTTAAATGGAATCAATGTGACACAGAGTACACCTTTCCATGAGTGCCCAGTCCTCACTCTAGGCCTTCTTCTCTCACACTAGGTACAATCTGAGGCACTGCAACAAAATGGTAAAGATAGTAGCTATTTAGATAGAAGCATAAAGTACTCCTGCTAAATCCTGATAATTTCCCTTTATAAATGTTTAGGAATAAAGTTATAACTCAATCTACCATGTATAGGACTAGAAAGATGGCTCATCAACTAGGTACTTACTAGTCTTAAAGAGGACCTGGGTTTGGTTCCCAGTACCCAGATGGTAGATTAAAACTGCCTGTAACTCCTTTTCCAGGGAATTTGATACCCCTTTCTGGCCTCTATAAGCACCAGGTATGCATGTAATGCACAGGCACCCATGCAGATAAAAGTAGTCACACACATAAAACAAAATAAATAAACTTTAAAGAAAAGAATTTATTATATGCTATTATAACTTCAAAGTACCTTATCAACATTGGGAAGATGAATGTTTATGGACCCCAGCTCTCCTTTCTGTGCTCTTACATGAGCTTTACCACTCCCCACACACATAGCCCACAAACACACAAAGTATTTCATTGTCTCGGTTTTATGGCAAAGTCCAGGTTTGGAACTCACCCTCAACTACCAGGTGGGTAGTTGGATGGAACACAGGCAGTGGCACCAATTAACCATCTGGAAGTGAAACAGTGGCCCACTGTGGGGCGTGAGCATGACATGCTTGTGTCTACTTCCATGACTAGCAGGAAGTAGACACGTGCTGGGAACCCCTACCCTCAGACAAGGGGCGGAACCAATAATTCCAAGTCCTATCTCTGTTAATGGCCCTGGAATCCTCTGCTCGGAGGCTTCCTGAACACACAATATTTATCTGCCTTTCCCTCAGTGACTGAGACAAGGAAACAACACTGCAGCCCACAAGTACTATATATCCAAAACTTCTTTCTGTTCATTCGAGTTAAATTTCAAATCTAAATTCTCATTATTTTTCTTGCATTTTTCATTAATTACAGTCAAAGCAAAGTCTATAAGTACCTGGCCGCATGCTTGTGGAATTTCCACACTTGCTGTTGTTGAGGCTCCTTTTGTCTCATAGCAACAAGGAAACTGTTCATGGGTTTGAACTGCTTTCAAAGCAAAGTGCTTCAGCAGCCTTCAAAAGCTCTAGCTAGTCTTTGTTAATCGGCTGTGTGGCGAACATTACCTTCCTCCCCTAAGTAGCTGCTTCTCTCCTTCTTACTGGGTGGTCCATTGCTGAATATATTATCCATATTAATCAAAGTAATTAGGTTTTGGTTCCAATAAAAAAATGTCACCAATACCCACAATGCACAAAAGCATGTGCCACCTAGTATATTTTTAGAGGAAAGCAAGCAGATGTTTACAACTGAATGCTGGTCATCTCTACCTTTGGGGAGATGGGGGTGGAGGACGGGAAGATATCTTTGCTGACATCAGCAGAATCTCAGGTCAGAGATGACTGTCATCTGAAATCCACCCATCTGCAGACAGTGCTCATACTAAGGAAGATGCAAATATGCCTTCGTTGTTCCATTATGTATAGGATGACACTTGCAACTGGATGCTATTAGATGACATTTGAGATAACTGTCTTTTTGTTTTTTAATGACCAAAATCTAGATTACTCACATAAGTCACAATCTTCAGAATACTGTGCATATAGCAAAGATCACTGTTTAATTTTAGTCCAGTAACAAGTAGGACATGCTCTAAGAAGTGTGTTATTAGGGTAGTTTTGGTTTTATAGGAACCCCATAGAGGGTGCCAATAAAAATCTACATCGTGTGTATTTGGGCTAGAGATGGCTTAGAGTTTAAGATGACTCAGAACATATACTGCTTCTACAGAGGAGCTGAGCTCGGTCTCCATTCCCCATGTCAGGTGTCCCCCAAATGCTTGTAGCTCCATTTTCAAGAAATTCAACAAACTCCTTTGCTTTTTTGGGCATCTGCATTTATGTGTATAAACCAATAGATTTCCTGGCCAATCACTCAATGTGTAAATAAGCAATGAGTTCAGCAGATGATGTATGAGCCTGTAGCTTATATACTAAATGCTGACAGTGAGCTTTTTAAATGTATAGGAACACACTCTGAACCAGTAGTAAGATTACATTACAAACACATAAAGCAGGAACATATATCTATTACTAAGATCAATAATATGTACTATGCATAATTATCAATGAGATTCAGTATTTTCCTGTAGAGCAGCATCACAGATAGGTCATGGTGTTACAGTGGCCTGCATCTTCCCTGAGTGACAGGATTTTCATCTTACTTGGAATCTTGTGGAACCAGCATCACAATGAAGCCTGTAGTGGACTGCGGCACAGTTGGGTAGAACAGGACAGTAGACTCATGTTTGATTTTACAAGTCACTTGTAAGGTATTTGATGTTGAGTGTGTGGGTGGTCCTAGCTCCTGCAGTGTGCATTTAGGGCTGTTCAGTCTCCATTTCTAATCATATGCCTCTTTGTTCCTTCTCTTCTTTGTGTCTTTATCTACAGAATGTGTTTGTAGATAAACCAGCATTTCCAGAATACAAGGTTTCTGATGCAAAAAAATCCAAGTTCATCCTGTTGCATTTCAGCACTTTCAAAGCTGGCTGGGACTGGCTCATTCTGCTGGCAACATTTTATGTAGCTGTGACAGTACCTTACAACGTGTGCTTCATTGGCAATGAGGACCTGTCCACAACTCGGAGCACAACAGTCAGTGACATTGCAGTGGAGATTCTTTTCATTATAGGTAAGATCCAGTAACTTCTCATCTGAGAGATTTGCAGGTGGGAAGCAAGTATGTTCCAGAATTTTCTGTGGAAAATTTGAACTGAGGTTCATTTTCCAGGGTGTGTCTCAGCCCGTAATGCAAATTTTGGAGACTCACATGCTTGTATTTCTGAAAATTGCTTCTTCCAGTTTTCCTGATGTTCCTGTGTTGAAACATGTAAGCTAATACCCCATGTTTCTATATTTATTTTATTAAAAAAATGGCTCAAAGGAAGATGTAGTGTCTGTTGTTTGGATTCTGACATCCTTGGAGATAGTATGCAAAGTCAGAGATGAGTTTAGCAAAAACCCACAAGTAGAATCAGAGAATGGTTCAGGATATCCTAAGTGTGTGGTTATTTCACAGTGTTTCAAATGGACTCAGCAAGTGACCTGCCTACAGAAGCAAAGAGAAAGCAGAGGGCTTAGTTACCTAAGATAATCAAGAGAGGTAGTATCTGATTTTACCTAAGGAGACCCCAAGGGATGATTGCTCCCAGTATTTACTTCTAGAAGCCTGACAATTTCAGTAGACTGATATTGGCTTGACTGTATAGACCTTTTTCTGTGACTGAATGTTAGTATGTGTTTGCTCTAGACAGGTGTGCCTGCTCTCCCCATGAATCCTGCCCCAGTTATCACTGCATCTGTGAGCCCTGCTTGTTAGGACCCTAGCTCACACCCCCAAAGTGGTCACTGTAGTGTGTTAGACCACTAGATGGCAATGATGTCTAGTTGCATACCTGGGGAAAGCTATAAAATCAATTTAATTTTTTTCAATTAAATACATTAATTATGAAGAAATTATAAGAATAAAGAAATCTGTTTGATCATGATGAAACAACATATTGTACTATTACAGCTTGAATTTAAAATAAAGTCATAGACATATTGGATGTGCCAATTTCCCAGTCCACTTGGTTTTGTATCCTCTTAGTTTGATGTTTCCTTGTATGGATTTGTGACTAACACAATGATACTGTCATCACCCTGGAAACATTCTCAATATCAAAGTCAAAGTTCTGAAGGAATCGGGCTTTTGTTGCAGATCTGAGCCTAGTTTCCTTCTATGTAATAAGTTCACAAAGTCTCATCAAGCACCAGGTCCGAGTGTCTGTTAAGCTCACATGCTATCATCTTTCTCATGTGCCCATTTACAGTTCCTTCATCTCAGCAAAGCTGTTTCTTGACTTTTCTTGGCCATATTGTCCTGGTATTTGTTTGAAAACTCATGGAGTCAGGAATCTGTTCTGAGACTGGCAGAGGATGGCCTGTTTGTTCATGAGAACTCATACTCTGAGAAAGATTTATTTGTTTGGGGTATGTTTTCCTGTGGAAGACTGATGGAGACTGGTTTGTTCCTCTGATTCTGCTCTCAGTTCTTCTGTGTTCTTCCTGTAATTTCTGTGGATTAGGTAGCAAATCAATTCTCACAGTTCCCAGCACCCACCACCACTAACTAATCTCTTGCTGTTTTTACCCAGTTGTGTTTATGCAACGACTGCCTTACAGCTGGCGACACGGCTCTGCCAGCACTATGAAACCCTGCCTTGAAACTCTGGCTGACTGACTTAATGTCACAGGCAGTAGGGATTTGCTTGCAATTTTCTGCTGTTGCTACCTTGCTATTTTAAATTAGTTTAAGCACGTGGACAACTTATAACACATTTGAAAATGGTCTTTAGTACAATTTCTCCTGCTATGTTTACCCTGGCTTTTATCATGTGCATCTTTTCTTAAAGGTGGCCAAGTTATGACACATGGAGTAATAACAGGTCATGGCACCACACACCTGTAATTCTACCACTCCACAGGCAGAAGCAGGAAGACCCAGAGTTGAAGGCCAGATGGGGCTACACATTGAAACTTTATGTTCAAAGCCCGAGATAATAAAACTAATACTATGAATAAAAATACATTCTACCTATAGTACTAGATCGTCACAATACTAAGTATTTGTGCCACTTTTATTAGTTTTCACTTGGAGGCTTCTAAGCCTCACTATTGAACTGTTCAGTCCATCCAGGTCCATAAAAGAGGGCTTGGAAAGTACAAGTTTCATTGTGCCTGAATGATGATGTTTAAAAAAAAGTTATGTTTTATTATTTGCGCTATTGCCAGTGTTAGACAATATGTGTCCTTTTCAAATGGGGAATAATTAAATGTTACATGCAGAAAAGTTTCTTAGTCAGAATTAAAGATGGGAGATGATAAATTTCTTTGGGGGATTTATAATACATTTTAGCACTGTAAATCCTCAAAGAAATCCTATGCTGAACAAACCTATTTAAATGTGATTTACAAGCATCTTGCTGGATTTACTTTACCCCAGAACTCATCCTCCTCAGATCAGTTAGCAATGCTCTTTTGGCATGATTGAAAAATGCCATGCCTAGCTTTATTCATCAGGAGGAAAACATCTGACTACAGAGTTAGTCAAGGCGACTTGAAACTCCTAGCTGCCCTCTCAGTCTCATCGTGTAAGCCACATTTGCTCAAGATGACAGAGACTCTCCCTGTAAATTCCTGTATTCATGGAAAGAAGACAGGAAGTTGAACCTTCACTTTTTTACTTTCTGCCCCATTGTTATGAACAAAGGAACAAAGTTGAGTGGAGTGTTTCATAAGGCAGGCTCACGTTGACTAAACCTGCCATAGCACTGGAGACTTGATGTTACCATTGTATGGCTTTTTACCTTGCTATGAAGGTACCTTACTACTTTCTGTAGCATTTGAATAAGTAGCCATTTTAAAAATGATAATTTTCATCAATGGTGCTTTATTTCCAAACCTTATAACATAGCCATGCTTTGAACATTACAAATTGTGTCACACAAGTTGGCTCAGCAGGTGTCTACTCTGTTCCCATTCTAAAAATTCCAAAGAGCCCAGGGGTGTGCATGAAGCAGTGTGCATAGTCCTGGGAGTGAGCTGTGAATTGTCTCAGTTTGCTGGTGTCTGGTGTAGGAACAAAGAGGTTACTAATTACTCTAACAGGCTTAACTTTGGAGGCTACTTTGTAAGACTATAGCACCCAACTTGGTCTCTTCAGAGACATCTGAGAAAGTTGAACACCATAGGAAAGAAGGAAAAACAGGGCCATGGCACTGTTAGGTACTGTATGGTCATCTTAGCCTTGAGTCACTGAACTCTTTACAACGACTCTGGAACAACACAATAAAAAGACAAATGGGAGGTGCCTAAATGCAGTGTTAAGAGCAAAGGATTTTAAGAATGGAAAGAATATGTGAAATGTAAAATGCATAGGTAATCCCAGATACTACATGGAATAAATAAAACGGTCCTCATTTCTGAACACAGCACAGTAACAGTGTGATTTCTGAAGAGTTAAAAGGGAAATCTTCAAAGACCCTAGAGAAAGAAGACAATTGATCTATTTACACAGATACTAACTAGGCTGAAATGTGACTTCACACAGTAGGGGTGGAAGGTGATAGGCTGTAACTGACTCACTAGAGAAGCATCAGCTCCTCCTCCTCTCTCCTTCCTCCCACCCTTTCCATCCCTCAACCCCTCCTTTCCCTGTTCTTTCCTCTTCCTTTCTTTTCTTTGTCTCCTGGCCATCTTTTTTCTTTCCATCCCTCCTCTTTTCTACAGTCCCTCCAGAAGAGCAGACACAACGAAAACATTTCCACAAAACAAAGCTGTCGTGTCCCTCACAGTTTCTCATTCAAGGGACTATTTAAATGTTGGGGGGATTCTCATTTCGTTCTACCCAAAATGGAAGTAACCCCCCAAAAAGGAGCAAATTTAAGGTAAGAAAAGAAAGCTTAGCTAGGTGGTGATGGCGCACGCCTTTAATCCCAGCACTCAGAAGGCAGAGCCAGGGGGATCTCTGTGAGTTTGAGGCCAGCCTGGTTTACAGAGTGAGATCCAGGATGGGTACCAAAACTACACAGAGAAATCCTGTCTCCAAAAACAAAAAAACAAAGAGAGAGAGAGAAAGAAAAAAGAAAACTTAAGAAGAAAATTGAACAAATAAGTTAATAAATTAACAGTCAGAGGGAAAAAATGGTATTATACTAGTGGAACAAAAAAGAAATCAAGTTACAATGGACCTGCTGATAAAAATGCTAGTGGACTTAACTAAATGCTGGTGTGTTTTATGTTTTCTTAAGTGGGCAGAAGATAAAGATTTTTAAACCATGATGACCAAAGGAAAAGATACCAGGTAGATACATTTTGGAATGCTCAAAGTAAGTGCAAAAAACTTGAACCTTAAATGTATGCAATGAATTGTATATATGTAAAAAAGTAAAATCAGAATATCATCATCAGACCACTGATTCTAAAACAAGGAAGAAAAAGAAAATATCAAATATGATGAATCCAAAGAAAAATGATGAGTAAAACCACACAAGGAAGGACTAGGCCAACATGATACGATGAATGAAGTAACAGGCAGTTAAAATAGATAAGTGATTTTTTTTTTAAGCTAAAGCATTTGATGGGGGTCAATTCACGCTTTAAAGAGGCAGTAGTCCAATGGATTTTTAAAATACGCTGATTAGAGATCTTATACAAAACACTCAGAAAATAAGAACTAAGGGAATGTGAGGGTCTTCTGTGTACACAGATGTGAAATGAGCCAGGTGTGGTGCCGCATGCATGGTCAGAGGACAAAATTTAGGCATCCACAGTGTGAGCCCTGGAATCAACCTCAGGTGGTCAGGATTGGCAGCAGGCACCTCTCTTGTAAAGGCATCTCACTGGCTTCTCAGTATTTTATTAAGCTATAAAGAAAAGTGAGGGCTGGGAATGGTGGTGCACTTCTTAAACCCCAGCACCCAGGAAACACATGCAGTTAGATCTCTGTGAATTCTAGGCCAGCCTGTTTTACATGGTGAGTTCCAAGCCAGTGAAGGCTCCATAGGAGGAAAGAGAGAAAAGGAAGAGAGGAAGATGAAGAGAGAGGAGGGAGGAAGGAAGGAAGGTGGAATGGCTTACCTCATCAGATAGTGTGCAGCACATGTTCCAGCTGTCACTAGAGACAGAAGAACATTACATGTCAATAAGAGAAAGATGCTGTTTGAAGATTAAACATTATGAATATATGCACATATATACATATGCTCATATGAAATAATATTGCCTGAAAATACACAAAAATCTTATGACAGATTATATGTAATTATCTTAAAAAGAAAAAGAAAAAAGGGCTCTATTCACATGGTATTAACTTCTGAAACTACCACAGCAATGTTTAGACTTGGGGACTTGGAAAGCACAGTTGACTGGATGTTTCAGTATCACACTAGGAAGTTTTCAAAGCCTTCATTGGTGACCAATTCTCTGCTGTGCAGACCCCCGACCCCTTTGATACCAGCAGTACCCACTGTCCATTGGTGATAACCAGCAGTACCCACTGTCCATTGGTGACAACCAGCAGTACCCACTGTCCATTGGTGACAACCAGCAGTACCTGCTGTCCATTGGTGACAACCAGCAGTACCTGCTATCCATTAGTGACAACCAGCAGTACCTGTTGTCCATTGGTAACAATCAGCAGTACCTGCTGTCCATTGGTGACAACCAGAAGTACCTACTGTCTATTGGTGATAATCAGTAGTACCTGCTGTCCATTGATAACAACCAGCAGTACCCCCTGTCCATTGGTGACAATCAGTTGTCTCCAGTATATGCAGTTATTTCCATTTCCAGGACACATTATCAAATAAAGCAAGCAGAATCTGCCAGGTGACTTGCAGCATGCTGCCATTTATATAAAAGTCGTGAGAGCATCTTCAAGGTAAATTTACCTGAAAATGCTTCCATTTCCTTTGGAGAATTATATTAGAAATGAATGTGCTTATCTGTGTCTCAGGGATAGGGTCTTGAGAATAGTGATAAGATAGACTGTAGCTAGAGTTTTCCTGCCTAGCCACAGTCAGGACAAATCTGTTTCACCCTCCAGTCTCACAGCCGCTCAGACCCAACCGAATAAACACACAGAGACTTATATTGCTTATAAACTGTATGACTGTGACAGGCTTCTAGCTAGCTATTCTTATATCTTAAATTAACCCATTTCTATTAGTCTATAAGTTGCCACATGGCTTGTGGCTTACCGGTATCTTTACATTTTGCTTGTCATGGCGGTGGCTGGCAGCGTCTCCCTCACTCAGCCTTCTACTTCCCAGAATTCTTCTCTCTGCTTGTCCCACCTATACTTCCTGCTTGGCTACTGGCCAATCAGTGTTTTATTTATTAACCAATCAGAGCAATGCATTTGACATACAGAACATCCCACAGCAATAGACTATTATTTATCTTGGTGCAAGTGCCTTAATTTTGAGAAGTAATTTTTTATTGCTGAGTAAAAAAAGTTAATGAGATTAATATTTAAAACAAAATTTAAATTTAAATCCTAGATGTCAGCTAAATAATTGCTACTCAATTTGAAAAAGAATGAGAAACATAAACAAACAAATAAAAAAGGTAGCCTAGTGCTGTGCCATACATCTGTCATCTCCAGCACTCAGGACGCTGTGTTGGAAGGACTGTGAATTTGATGTCAGCCTGGGCTATAGAGCTGGGGGAAGGGGAAGGAGGAAAAAGGGAGGGCAGTGAAGGAGTAAAGGTAAGATTAGAAATTAATGTTGTAGGTAACAAAGAGAATCGAAAACAATTTGGTAAGATCTGATGAGGTGGAAAATGAGCATATAACAAAATTCAGTCCTCTGTCTAGATGGGGAATTGCTTTCAGATGCATGCAAGGAAACGTGGAGGTTTACTGGGACTTACTATTTATAGAAGCGACACAATTTAAAAAAAAAAAAAGCAGACTTCCATCAGCAAGCATGGACTCTGGTGCTCAGTGCATCCAATGAGAAAAGGAATCTAGCATGAAAATGAGCAAAGGAAACTTTTGTGAGTAACGTTCATTTCTGTGTTAGGGTGGTTGCATCCTTTCCTGTTAGTCCAGGCTACTACTTTCACACTGCATCATCAGTTTAACTAATTGTGTGTGACAGAGGCTAAACATCCAACAAAACAACGTTTTACAGTTAAGCCTTCACAGAAATAGAAATGCTATCTGATCTAAAGCACTGGCCTCTCATCAACACCCCCTTTCGCAATACATATTATGTAATGTCTTCTTAAACACTACAACACTGTAATCGTAATATGGGGCAGAGTACAAAATAAGCCATTCATGGTATTTCTTCTATATTTCAATTTTTAATGTCTGTAGTATGACAGCACCCAAAGACAGAAAAAGTCAAAATTTCCACATTATTTTAATAAATTAACTTGGAATTATGAACATTTGTTGAAGGTTGGGCAATAAGAACTGCTTGGCTAAGTATCCATAAGAGCAGACACATTGTACATGATAACATAGACTAAGAAGTAGGTAATTCAAGTAGGGAGAGGGGGCCAAGATGAGCACCAGACCTTGAGTGAGGAAGTGACAAAATACAGTGGAGGTCCAGCTCACTAGGGCAGTTGTTATGTGAGACCATCCTGCCCAGGACTGAACATGAGCACCTTTGCCCACTGACCCCATGACCATTGTCACAATCCAGACATCCTGTACCTGCTTGAGAAGCACATTGTTCCCTTTATCATGAGTTAAATTAGCTTCCTGTGTTGACTTAGGAACTCTTAGTTTACTGAGTCTCAGAGGGGTTTTGACACACAAGTACAGGGAACAGTTTACATTCAGCCATCAAGACTATGTCATTTGGTATTGATTTAATTACAACTTACATATTCACAAATGATTTTACTCAAAAAATATGAACAGGTTTATCATAACCACAGTATTTCTTTAATACAATAAAAAGTAAAAGATACTTTTATTCTATCTGATTATTTTATTTATTCTTATTTTTGTTAATAACATTTTTATTAACCAATGTTTCTGTTGACTTATAAAAGCCCACATTTTGCTGTGTTGGAATCTGCTTTTTATATCACCTAATTTTTATTATAACCTTCTGGGTGTAATTAACACAGGCATATCTGTTGCTACAGCAAAACCAAGCAGTTTATGCACAGCTGGTTCATTACTCTCAAGCCAGACTAGAACCTGAAAGCCTTCATTTGGAAAACAGATAGTCATGTGGATCTCTAGCACTGTTATATTGGGAAGCCTCACTCACTATTCAACTGCTGAGAGAAGCATCCTCTGCCGAAATATCCATTAACACAAGACAGGAAAAGTGTGGCAAGTTTTGTTCCAGATTTTATTTATATGCAGGGGTCCTCAAAAAAGAAAAGGAAGAGCCCAAAAAAACTGTTAGGCTGAAGCTGATTTATCTATCTATTTGCTTTGTATGTATGTACTCTCATACGTGTGTGCAGGGCCACTCAGTGGAGCATGTGAACGTTCAGGCCAGGGGTCAACATTAGTGTTTTCTTCAGTGCTGTTCACTTCATTTTCTGAAATGGGGTCTCTCCCCGAGCTCAGATTTCATTGTTTGTTTAGACTGACTGGCCAGCAAGCTCTAAGGGAAGCTGGTGTTCCTCTAGCGCTGGAATTAACAGGCACGTGCCACCATGCCCAGCTTCATATACTGGTGCTGAGGGTGACAGCTCAGGTCCTAGCGCCTGCCTAGTGATTGAGCCATCACCCAGCCCCACATACTTTTAAAACAAAGAACAGTATGTAGTGATAAAGCAACAACAACAGAGAAGCCTTGGGCTGGGGGTGGTAATTTTGGTGATAGTGTGTGGGAAAGATACTGTGGGCTTAGTAGAAGATAAGCAGCATTTTGATATGTACACTGCTGCAGCTCCATTTTCAGCATCACCGCTGTCTTCCACATTAAAAATGGTCTCCAGACACAGAGAATGAGGAACTTTAGGACTTACTGACAGGCAGAAAAGGGACAACAAAGGACGTTCCCTGCTTTGTCTTTTATGCCTTCAGCTCAAAGCAGAATGCGAAGTGGTGCCTCTTGGGGTGGCACAGTCTAAACCCATCAATGCTCTTAATACCATATCTTCTGTTCATTTTAATAACATAATTTTCAAGAAAGAAAAACATGGAGTTCATTTGTACATGTTGAATAAAGCAGATAATTCTAAGCCTGAGGAACACTAGGACATTTCCCACCCACAGCTTTCAGGAGCAACGTACCTGGGGTCTCATTTACTAATACACAGTCTACTCAGCGTCCTTTGTGAAAAATAGAATACAAGGTCCCTCAAATGCTATCATCTCATATCTAAATCCCGACAAGCTTCCTTCACCTGTGCTGTGACACAAGGCTGGTGTGCATAGAATGACCCCAATGTCCAACATCTGAGGCATTCAATCCAGAGCACCCTCATCCTGTTTCCCATCAGCACATCTAAGAACAAGAGAAAGATTTCGCCCCAGTTCTTTTCACCCTGCTCAGTCTGATGAGATCTGAAAGTATGAGCTGGGCTTCCTGTAATGTAGTCTAGAAGACATCATAATCTAAAAGCTTAATCACCAACTTTAGAATAGCTAGGACTTGTTTACTTAATAACTTCATCCTCTGTGAAATCTGAATTGATTCCTAGTAGAACTGGACCCACAGGTCATTCTTCAATGACATGACAGTGAGAGGGGAAGACCAGAAGATGAGAAGATACCAATAGCTGAGGAGCCCCCAGCTGGATCAGGCCCTCTGGATAAGTGAGACAATTGATTAGTTTGATCTGTTTGGGAGGCATCCAGGCACTGGGACCAGGACCTGTCCTCAGTGCATGAGCTGGCTGTTTGGAACCTGGGGCTTATACAGGGACACCTGGCTCAGCCTGGGAGGAGGAGACTGGACCTGCCTGGACTGAATCTACCAGGTTGAACTCAATCCCCAGGGGAGTCTTTGCCCTGGAGGAGATGGGAATGGGGGGTGGGCTAGGGATAAGGTGGGGTGGAGCAGGGAGAACAAGGGAATCCATGGCTGATATGTAAAATTAAATTAAATTATAAAATTAAAAATATAAATAAATAAATAAATGAAAAAAAGAAATACAGTGCTACAGGAAAAAGAAGAACAAGAAGAAGAAAAGAAGAAGAGGAGAAGAAGAAGAAAAGAAGAAGAAGAGAAGAAGAAAGAAGAAGAGAAGAAGAAAGAAGAAGGAGGAGGAGGAAGAGGAGGAGGAGGAGGAGGAGAAGGAGAAGGAGAAGGAGAAGGAGAAGGAGAAGGAGAAGGAGAAGGAGAAGGAGAAGGAGAAGGAGAAGGAGAAGGAGAAGGAGAAGGAGAAGGAGAAGGAGAAGGAGAAGGAGAAGGAGAAGGAGAAGGAGAAGGAGAAGGAAGAAGAAGAAGAAGAAGAAGAAGAAGAAGAAGAAGAAGAAGAAGAAGAAGAAGAAGAAGAAGAAGAAGAAGAAGAAGAAGAAGAAGAAGAAAAGCTGGGACTAAGATGTTTTACACAAGCCATGCCCTGTACCAAGGAAGTTTACTAAGAAGTACAGCATTTTATATACTATTTATGGGGGTAAATGGGACAGTCAGCGGAAAGCTATACCAATGGGATGAAGTCATCCAGAAGCTAATCAAGGACTGCTGTGTAAGGGGAACACAGGATGTCTCCCGGGCATCAGAGACCAAGCACATAGTGGACTTGGACCGATAACCATAGTCCATTAAGTTGGGAGGAGTTAGACTCTCAGGATCTGAAGCTGGGGCTCCCCCAAGGCCCTAGCCCCTGGCTATTGTTGCTCTATCAAGCACATATGAAGCACATTTCTCCATGTATCAGGGCCTCAGGGAAAGACGTGGTTCAACCTGGCCCTCAACACCTAGTAGTACACACAAGTGCATGCTTGTTTATAACCTCCTCTCCCCACATTGTGCTCTTTATTGTAAGTCTTTATAACTTTGCTGTTCCTACCTCATGTGGGACTGTTTATGTTATCCAACTCCTGTCAGGGCTGTGGTCCCTATTGGAACCTGAATCTTAAAGAGGGAGTACATTTCTACCAGGAACATCATGTGTCCTTTCTTTCTCTCCTTTTTTCAAATCTCAAAAGGACCTGAAAGAAAATAGGTGTTCTAGAGTCATTCCTTTGCATATAGTCATTTTCCTGAAATATACAAAGATACGTTGCTTTTCCCCTTAGTTAAAGAACTAAAATTAATGATGCTGACTTAGACACTGGAAGAACATGTATGTTACAATAAAGTCAAATTTTCATAGTAATAAAAGAATTCAGTTTTATCTTAAATGACTTGATTATACATTCTGAATCAACCAAAGTATTTTGAATCTAAGGAGCAGCAGCGAGGTGTCCCATGTCACAGTCTTCAGGAACACAAGTGCCTGGGGATCATTTACCATTGAAAGGGTCAGAGACCAAGGCAGTTAGAAATGTTGATTGTCTAGCATTCATTATCTTTTGTGGTTTCGGGACCTCATACCCACCTCTCTCCTTTTTCAGTCCCATCATTCCTCCTCTTCACATTTTCTACCTGTTTTATACTCAGACAGGGTAGTAACAAGGCCTACACCTGAATGCAGTCCAGTATACACATTTGAACCCTGAGCAGGTGTAGGAGACTCTTCCCAGCACTTTGTACATCCTTTCATAGTGAACCTTTTGTTGACTAATCATCTTTTACCAACTCAAAGAACTGTTCATAGTCAGGGCTTACAGTTGAATTTGACCCCAATTGTGGCTGTAACTCTTAGAATATCAATACTTCCATATTCCAAGATCATATATATCTTGAAAACTGATATATGAGTAAATCATGCTGAGCATACCTTAATTTCTGACCAGAAATGAAGCAATGCTTACTGGACTACTAAAGAACTATTTCCTTTTGAATCCAGGAATAAGTCCTCAAAACCCAGAAAACAACCTCACTACTTCAGATTCCTATCAAAGTGTAACACAGTGCCCTATATCAAAAGGGGGAGAGAATGTATCAGAATACCTACAGGAAACAGGACATCATTAAGAAAACTACTATTTCCATGTTTTTTTTTAAGCTGCCAAATAAGTTACCTTAAAAACACCTGTTCAAGCACTTCTTCAAACAGAATATTTATTTTGTAATCATAATGTTCAAACATGGTTCAAGTATTACCTCCTTGACCTTTCTAGAACCTTCATCGCTATGGGCAGATGAAGTGCTATGGTGAGTGAGCTATCAATATTTGTGACCTGATGGGGCTTCTTAACTGTGTGAAACTGCAAGGCAGTGTTTTCTTTAACTGACCTAAGTTTTAGCAAATGATATTTTTCTTGAGCAAAGCATAAGTGGTTCATTTTTGCCTTTAAAAAGTATTTTATTTGCCTTGTTCCTATTAGTCAGACCCATGAACTTTTGACGTCATCCCCAGCATTCTTTGCTATAAACAAAATCATACTCATTAGCGGTGTTCTGAACAATTTTTTTTTTCAGAGCTGGGATTCTAACTTGGAGCCTTTGCCCATGTTAAACAAACATTCTTCTGCTGAGCTATATCCCTAGGTCTTGGTATTGTTTTATTTTGCTTGTTTTTTGAGACAAACCCTTATATTGTGGCCAAGGTTTGTCTTCAGCCTATGAGCCCCTGCCTCTAGAATGATAGGATTACAAGCTTGTACCAGCATACACAAGGGCAGTATCATGTTTTGATTTATTTAAATTGACATCTGTTCACATATTATTCTAGTTCTATAAGCTTTAAAATAGAAAAGACAAAGCAAAACAAACAAATGGTCCTTAGTCATCCTTTCCAAGCATCTGTGACCCCTGATACGTCTTCCTGGAAGTTACGTCTTATACTCCCCTCAATGTATTGTCACCATGGTATGTGCTCATTTGGAAATGGTTTCTCATAACATTTTAATAGGAATATTTTCCCATTCTATGAACATTTCTAAAAACCTCTTATAAATGTAGAATATTGTATCATGGTATATAATTGCCTATTTACCTATATCTTAATTTTAAAAATCCAAGATGACTTTTTGCCACTCAAGTAAAAAATTATAATAAACATTGCTCTGAAAACATATTTGTTCACTCACTAAATAAATCTATAGTAAGTTCTTGTTATTTTTCAAATACTGTCTTGGATATGAGCTGGAAGACCAGGGCAAACAGACAAGACCCTTGACCTTCTAGAATTTACTCCCTAATAGGAAACAAGCAGGAAACAAAAAAATGAAAACTTATACCAAGCCAGACAGTGGTGAATTGATGCAGAAATATAAAGCAGAAAAATAGGAACATGTGGTGATATATTGTGTACCCTAATAAAGCTTGCCTGAGGATCAGAGAACAGAGCCAGTCACTAGATAGAGGGCAGACAGTGGTGGCACATACCTTAATCCTATCACTAGGGAGGCAGAGATCCATCTGGATCTCTGTGAGTTCAAGGCCACAATGGAAACAGAGCCAGGCAGTGGTGGCACAGACCTTTAATCCAAGTACTGGGAAGCATGCACACCATTAATCCCAGGAAGTGATGGCAAGACGGAGAAAGGAGTATAAGGCATGAGGAAACAGGAACTAAAGTAGTTGAGCTGAGACCTTTCCTGGTGAAGACTCAGAGGATTTCAGTGAGAGGATTTGTGGAGTTGGTGAGGTAATAGGTGGTAGCTGTGACTTACTCTGCTTCTCTAATCTTTTAGCTTTTACTCCAATATCTGGTACTTGGTTTTTTATTATAAGACGATTTAAGATTTCAGCAACAGAATGAATAGACTGCAATTTTGAGGAATGGCTATGGAAAGTGTTATAGAGAATTTGATACTTAAATAAAGGAGCAAGGAAATGAAATAACTTGCTTATGATTGAAGGGATAAGAGTTTATGCAAGGGGAACAACAAGTGCAGAAGACTTTGTATAGAGTGATTTTTCAGAAGGAACCCAACAAAATTATTAGGCAGGAATGTTGGTTATATATACATACACACATACATATAAAACATTCTTCAAAAGTTGTTCTCCATCAAATTATTCTAAGTGGTGTTTCTTGGTTAATAAAGCTCTAGTCAAAATGCAATCTGTCCCTGATAGTATTTATTATGGTGATAACTATATTGAGAAATTCTAGGTGGCATTGTTGCTTTCTGATTTTTTTACAGTACTTTAAAGTGACTTCACTTAACAGAACAGTTTACTTAAAATAGTATCAATATTTTTGTATATTATTATTTATGCCCAGAGTTGTATTTGTCTGACAAACACAAAGCTAACCTCACAATGCACACAAATGCCCGGATCTAACATGTGTGAGATGCCCAGCATCCCCAGCGGTGCTCACCCCTAATGCACCTGTAACTATAAATACGAAGGGACACGTGCTCATAAAATATGAAAACATTTGCTGCTTGTTTTGAAAGAGGCAGGGATATGAAGAGTGGAATGTTACTAAGTTTAGAAACCCAGAAGAAACTTGTGACTTCTTGATTTAGAGGCATCTCAGAGGAGTGAGAGGTTTGTTCCACTTGGCTATTACTTGCTATGTCCTTCTCTCCTCTTCCTGCTCTTTCCAGCACAGCTAAAACATACTGTTCTCTGAGTAAAAATGGCATTATTAAGATGACTGATGTTTCTCAGTCCAACCCTTGAAGTTAGCAATTGCCATTAAAGTAACCTCATCTCTCCTAATCACCCCAGGAGGTTTTATTTTATTTTGAAAAATGGAAGTTAAATATATTGCATATCTACAATGTAACAAATTCAGAAACTATAGTCTCATGTTTTTAACAAAGTAAAATAAATAATATAAAACAAAAACTATAATATCAAAGTTGGATAAGGCAAACCAACAGAAGGAAAAGAGCCTGAAGAGAAGGCAAAAGAATCAGAAACACCTCAGGAGTCCTATAAAAACACTAAACCCAAAGCTATGACAAATATGCAGAGGACCTGGTGCAGACCTGTGCAGGCCTCTGCTTGCTGCTTTTGTTCATTTATTTTTGGTTGGGAGACTTTTAGTTGCTACTTCTATTTCAGTAAGGGTTATAGTTCTGTTTAAATTTCTTTTTTTTTTAATGCAATACTGTTTATTTAACTTCAAAAACATTTCAGCATTCTAAACATAAAAAAATAACAGAATGTTGCAAATTGCATTTAGGTACAGAGGGTTCTTGAACTTTTATTGATGCAGTAGTTCCTTGCTTTGCTGACAAGATGATGAGTTCTACAGTTTGTTTAAAAAGAGTTTAATATCTATGGCACTTAACTGAAGAAAAAAATCCAAACACTTCTCATGCCAGCTGACCCCTCCCCCCTTTTCCACAACTAAGAATGTCAGCAGAATGCTACGTCACTATATACAAAAACAAGACAACCTGAAGCAAAATGGATGCCCCACCACAGTATCAACAGGTCCAGCCTCACAGTGCACGCCCTGAGCTATGGCCCCCTCCAAAAGTCATCTTCCCCGAATAACCTTCATGCCAATCAAGGAGCATCAGGAATCTGTCTGGGTTGTTTTGTTCTCTTTACAAACTATAGATATGTACACCTGACAACTCAGGGTTTCTAGCCAATAACCAACCATATAGTTAACACTACCTTACGAGTTGAAAACATCTTCAAATGTCTTTTCGCACCAACAGCAAAGTGCACAGAGTGAGGAGAACATGAGAGTGCCTTTTCATTTTAAAAATGTTTGGAGCTATGTACAACTTTGATACAGTTTCAGGGCACTCCGGACACCCATGGCCACTTCATGTAAACCACTGACACTTTGAGAAAGTACAATATGATCATGATCAAATCTTGTAATTAAACCTAACAAGGGCAATAGACACAGCTCAAATAGAGATGTGTCAATCATGGCACTCTCCTACTCTAAGTTATTCACAAGGAGACAAGAGTTTTTATTCATCTTCCTCCTCCTCCTCTTCCTCTTCTTCCTCATCCTCCTTCTCTTCCTCTTCCACCTTTTTCCAGGCAACTTTAGCAGGACCCTTGGCGCCATCAAATTTCCCATTAGACTTATAGTCAGCAACATCCTTCTCATACTTCTCCTTCAGTTTTGTAGCCTTGGTAATATAAGGCTGCTTTTCACTGTCACTTAGGTTATTCCACAACTCACCAAGCTTTTTTGCCACATCTCCAATGGAGATGCCAGGATTTGTAGATATCATCTTGGGGCAGAATTCAGAGCAGAATAAGAAAAATCCAGACGGTGGTCTTTTGGGGGCATTGGGGTCCTTCTTCTTCTTGCCTCCTGTAGCTGGTCCATAATCTTTCATTTCCTGATCATAGCGTACTTTATCCGCTTTTGCCATTTCATCAAACTTCGATTTCTCTTTGCCAGACATTGTCTTCCACCTCTCAGAGCACTTCTTGGAAAACTCTGCAAAATTGACTGCGACCTCTGGGTTTTTCTTCTTATGTTCTTCCCTGCATGACTGCATGAAGAAGGCATAAGTAGATACCTTGCCCTTTGGTTTCTTGGGGTCACCTTTAGCCATCCTGACTGTATTGTTCGCTAGTCTGGGCAGCACAGGGCACAGCTCTCAGCAATCCCCAGCCTCGCACGACAGCCGCCCTGTTTAAATTTCTTAATCTGATCTTGATTTAACTTTGGTAGATGGTACCTATTAAGAAAATTAGTTTCCATAAGGGTTTGTCTATCTTATTGATTTCTTAAGGAACCAATTCTTTGTTTAATTGATTCTTTGCATTGTTCTCTTTGTCTCTGTTTTATTAATTTAAACCCTGAGTCTGATTATTTCATGCCATCTACTCCTTTTGGGTATGACTTCTTTTTGTTCCAGAGCTTTCAGGTATGCTGTTAAGTTGCTGGTATGAGGTACCTCCAATTTTGTTATGTAGGCATTTAATGCTATGAACTTGCCTTTCAGAACTGCTTTCATTGTGTCCCATAAGTTTAGGTATGTTATATATTCATTTTTATTCAATTCTAGAAAGTCTTTGATTTCTTAATTTCTGTCTTGACCCATTTTTTATTCAGTAGAGAGTTGTTCAGTTTCCATGAGTTTATAAGCTTTCTGTTGTTTCTGTTGTTGATATTCAGCTATAATTCATGTTGGTCTAACAGGACTCAGGATGCTATTTCAATTTTTTTTGTGTGTTGCTTGAGACTTGCTTTGTATCTGAGTATGAGGTCAGTTTTGGAGAAAGTTCCATGAGGTACAAAGAAGTGAACTTTGGGAAAATATATGTTAGGTCCACTTGGTTTATGATATCTGTTAACTTCAGCATTTCTCTTACTTAGTCTTTGTCTGGATGAGCTGTCTGTTGGTGAGAGTGAGGAATTACAGACTGCCACTATTGATGTATGAGGGTCAATATGTGATTTAAGCTGTAGTGGTGTTTCTTTTACAAACATGGGTGCTTTTTTGTTTGGAGCATAGATGTTAAGAATTGAAATGTCTTTTTGGTGGCTTTTTTTTTCCTTTGATGAATATTTTGTTTCTTTCTCTATCTTTTCTGATTAGTGTTGGTTTAAAGTCATTTTGCCTGATATTAAAATGGTTACACCAGCTTGCTTCTTAGGTCCATTTGCTTGGATTTTCTTTAATGTATATCCTTGATGCCGAGCTGTGTTTCCTGGATGTAGTAGAAGGATGGATCCTGTGTTCATATATATTCTGTTAGTCTGTGTCTTTTTATTGAGGGATTTAGATCATTTATATTGAGAGACCAATAACCAATGATTGTTGATTCCTATTTCTGTTATTTTGTTTTTGGTGGTGGTGGTGGTGGTTGTAGTGATGATAGTGGTGGTGGGAATGGATGGGTGGGTGGATGTGGTTCCCTTCTTTTGATTTGCTAGTCTGAAATTATTTATTTTCTTGGTTATGGTTATAGCCTCCTTAGGTTGGAGTTTTCCTTCTAGCACTTACCTACCAATTGTAGGTAAGTATTGTTTAAATTTGGTTTTGCCATGGGATATCTAATTTTATCCATCTATGGCAATTGAAAGTTTTGTTGGGTGTAATAGTCTGGTCTGGAATCTTTAATATCTTAGAGTACATCCAAGTACTTTTGGCTTTTAGAGTCTTCATTGAGAAGACAGGTATAATCCTTATAGGTCTGCCTTTATTATTTGGTCTCTTTCCCTTGCAGCTTTTAATATCTTTCTTTGTTCTGTACAATTAGTGTTTTGATTATTATGTGCAAACGGAACTTTCTCTTTTGGTGTAATCTATTTGGTGTTCTGTAGTGATGTATTGTGTACCCCAATAAAACT